>NC_135573.1:37221250-38489375 GCF_965152235.1 Eretmochelys imbricata
AATTCAAGGTGCTCTTCTTTCACCTTGTCTTGTCTGAAATAAATGCATAGTAGTGTGTATGTTAAACAAAACACTACACTGCACAACTTCTCTCCCTGGGGAGTGATGAGAGAAGGAGACTAAATGACATATGACAGAATTTAGTTGTATTGCCTAACACTGCTTGAAGGTTCTCAATGCTGTGTCGATGAGGGCAGAATAAGAACCTATTGTAGGATAGGATGAAGTCCTCTAATTACACTATTTCATACAGTAAAGGTAACTTTTCAGTTCTGAATATATTGTGGGGCCTGGTGTTGTCTTCCTACCACATTGCTTCATCTCCACTGAAAATGTATGTGACAGAAGGTTGCTTCTGACATCTGTCATTGTTCCTTTGTGGGATCATGTGCTTCAGAACAAGGCTTGTGACTAGTGTTTGCTCTCTTGAATAAGTCAGTGAATGTTTTTGCACCCCATTGGCACTAATGGACTCAGTGCACCTGACTTTGAAGTAGGTGATCATGAGGAAAAACATGCAGGATTGCTCTGCTGAGGCGCTTTTTAGAGCGAATTTGTGGAAGTCCATAGGCTTCTGGCTGGAGAAGAATGACACCCTTAAAAATCCACTCACTTCTTGATTGTTTTCACTCCAGTACAGCAGATTCTCCTAATTCCAGAAGAACCATGTCTGTGTTTTGTTTGACTGCATTTTTTATTGTAACAACTGAACCCATAGCTTCAAAGCTCATTCAATCATTTGATATTTACTTACACAGCCAGACTCATAATTTTCCAAACAGATTTATAGGGCAGGTATGTAGAGTTCTTTTCACACCATTATGAAGTGTAATTGATCAGCCAGAAGGCAGCTATCAAAATTCATTTTAACAGCCTTTTTGCAGAAACAGTTTTTGCCTAAGTTGTCCTGTCTGTGTGGGTTTGTTTTGTTTTGTTTTAATTTTTGGGAACCCTCTTATTTTATCCCTATTTTTGCTGAGACTCACATAAAATAGGTTTGTTTTCTTTCCACTAACTTTTTATATTATTGGTTATTTTTGGATATTTTCTTTCATAGAAATATCTGTGGAGATTTTTAGTCTCCAGGAGTGGAGTTCTGTTGCAGCAGGTATTTTTGAGGAAGTGATCCTTCTTTACCCATGATTGTTCTTTCAGGAAAAATAGCGGATTATTTTTTAACCAAGCTTCCTAGAAAAACTTTCCCCATGGGATGAGGTACTGTATGCACCATTTTGGAAACAGTGATTTATTTTGGGGGATGTTGGCATTGGGAATTCTTAAATATGAGGTTTTATAATTGGAAGCCAGCTTCAACCTGAATTCCAGAGTTAATTTTTTTTTTTTTTTTTCTTGTTGAAATATTCAGGAAACTCTTTTGAATCCCACTTTTTTAAACAATTTCCTTTTGTGATTTTCTAATAGTACTCTTTTTGTTCTCAGAATTCTAGGGTTGTGCTTACTGCAGAATGAACTGTGTCCCATCACGTTAAACAGACACGTTATCAAAGTTCTTCTGGGCAGAAAAGTAAGTTGATCAGACATCTGAATTGCCTTTAAGTACATAAGATTTAGTTTTTAAATTTTTTTTTTTTTTTTTTTTACAAAGTATATGTTTTGATGTTAACACTGTGCTTGTTTGGCAATACTAGATTTAATTAAAGCAGTTTTGATTTTTTTGTTGTCTTACAATTAAACTGAGTTTGCCAAGTGGATGCCAAGAAATTGACTGAGGCAGGTTTCCAATGACATAATGTGCGCGCTCGCTCTCTTTCTATATACATCTATATCTATCTGTCTCTATTAATTACATATTTAAAACGGGACAGGGTTGATCTCCCTTTTTTTTTTTGCTCGTGAAGTTGAAGAACCAGTGCTGTAGCATTAGTTCTCTCTTGCTCTTTCTATGTTAATATTTTCAAAAAGGCATTTTGTTTAACAATTGAGAAAATTCTTTAATCAGATTTCAAATTCTGCTTCAGGTGAAGACATAAAATTTAAATGCAGTCCAGCAATTGCCTATGTTTTAACTGTTTTAGGTCAAGATCACATTTTTATTATCTTTTGGCAATATACCTCTCAATATGGTACCTGATGCAACAAACTAAACAAAGTTTTCCATTATCCCTGGCCTTCATTTTGGTGTTTGTTTAAAAAAAAAAAAAAAAAAAGACAATGACTGGCTCTGATGGCTAAAATGGATATGATTTTAACAAATGGGGCAGGGGAATGGTGACAAAGGAGCAAGCGGGTATGGATGCACAAGAACACCCCAATCCGTTTCCAAAACAGAAGGACAATCTCCTTGCTCTACCATCTGAGTAAAAGACTCCTAGGGTTCCCTCATGACGACAGCAGAGGAGTGGGCAACATGGGAAAAATGAGAAGCACCAAAATTCCCTGTAGTTGAGTTTAGGGGCACCACAAAGTACTGTCTTAGATGGAAAGACAGATAATCGATGGAGCAATGGCCCCCAAAATGGGGCAAAAACGGAAAGGATCTGCTCAAAAGATCTGCTTGTTGAGGGTAGGAGGGCAACTACTGGGCACAAAAAACGTCCACCTATAGGAGTTCACAGCTGCTGGGAAGAAGCTTTCTTTCTGTGAAGGTGCAGGTGAATTTTCTTTCCAGAGTTTTAGGGAGTGTGGAGATGAGGAAAGGAGTGGTGACACATGTGACCCCATTTTCAAATCCTCTTGAAAAATCCACCAAGGTCTGTTCTGACCCAAGCTGATTTATGGAAAGGATACGTTCCAAGAGTTCAGTTGCCTAGATCTATAGTCATTCTTAGTGTGGGCAAATGCTTTACAACCTTCTCTGTGCTTTGCCAATGCACTTCAATCTGGTGTTATGTTCCTGCACCTCAGAAAATCAGGATGAGAATGGAAATTACATTTATTTATTGATTGATTGATTGATTGCCATTCTTTCCAAGTGTTTGAGTAAATGCCTCATTACATGGCTATTTAGGTGCCTTATGCTAGTGTACATATTGTATCAGTTCTAGATCTAATTATGTTGAATATATTTATAAAAACAATGCTACATATCAAACATCTACCTTATTTTAGGTGAACTGGCATGACTTTGCTTTTTTTGATCCGGTTATGTATGAGAGCTTGCGGCAACTTATCCTAGCCTCCCAGAGCACGGATGCTGATGCTGTTTTTGCAGCAATGGATTTAGCATTTGCAATAGACCTGTGCAAGGAGGAGGGTGGAGGGCAGGTAGGTGCAAGCTGAACTTGACTTTACAGTTTAATGTTACTTGTTCATAGCCTGTCAAACCCCAGACTGTAGATTTAAGGTGAGATTTTTCTAAACTGATTAAGTGTTCAGGAGCCCAAGACCCATTGAAAGTCGGTGGGATTTGTGTTTCTAAATCACTTAAGTATTTTTGAATATCCCACCCCTAGTATTTATGGGCTGTTTAGTATAATCTAAATGAGAAATCAGCAGTACCACTATTATTGGTCTCATCACGAGGACTGGTTTTAAATGTAAAACTTCTGTTCATGGTAATGGTAATAGTCCGAACCAATAACCTATTGAAAACTTGTTTTAAGAGTGAAAAAGCTGTATAACACCACAATATATTTACTGCATACAGTAATAGAAATGATACTCTTGTTTTAACTGTTTCTTTTTTCTGCTTTTAAAGTATGTTTTTAAATCCTCTCCCCTTTTGCTACTTCATCATAGGTTGAACTTATCTCCAATGGTGTAAATATACCAGTCACCCCTCAGAATGTTTATGAATATGTCCGGAAATATGCAGAACACAGAATGTTGGTAGTAGCAGAACAACCTCTACATGTAAGTGCTTTGTAGTGTTTTGGAATGATTCTGTCTATTTCTGCATATGCCGTGTTCCATTCCAAGTTGTCCAACTTCTGAAGGGTATTAATCTTTGTTTCTTGTTACACAGTTGCTAACTTAATCATGTGGAGACCTCGATTACCCTAAAAGCTCATTTGAATAGAAAGAAGGATATAAATTCAAAGGAAGAATTAAAGTTAGCTCAATGACTAGTTAAACTTCAGCATTTACATATAGATTAAAAAATTAATATCTTGAATTTACATAACATGTATACTGGGGAAATGCTTATCTTCAAAGACATATGGATTCTGTAAAATCTTCCATTTTTCTCTATTTCTTTGTCAGCCTAGATTTATTTAACCTCTTAGCTCAGAGATATAACAAGCCAAACTCTGACAGCATAAAGTCACTGGAGCTTCTGGCCTCCTTATGCCTGCTCTGTGCAGGATCAGTGTGGCTAGTGACAGCAGAATTTTTGTTCTTACCATTGTTGATATTTTTTTAACAAGAAAAATGACCAGAATCTGTCTCAAATTATATTAAAAGTAAAACTTGGTCTTGTTTTTAGAAGCTTGTTTTGAAATAAAGGATTAGATATAAAAATATTTGCTTTATGATCACTGATTTAGAGACCAGTGTTTAGGGCAATTTACTGGACTGCTAAACTGTTTCCAACCATTGTAGGCCATGGGATATTAGACTTTTGAAATTATATTGTCCTTATTGTCATTTGCCTCCCCACCTTCCCGTGCCCCAAATTGCAGTTCTGACATGATTTATCAGTTAGTATCTCCTGAATATTCATTTCAAGAACATAATAATGGCCATAATAAGTCAGACCAAGGGTTCATCTAGCCCAGTGTCCTCTTATCCAACAGTGTCTGGTGCCAGATGCTTCAGAGGGATTGAATGATCCATCCCCTGTTGTCCAGTCCTGGCTTCTAGCAGTCAGAGGTTTAGGGACACCCAGAGCATGGGGTTGTGCCCCTGACTATCTTGGCTAACAGTCGTTGATGGACCTGTTCTCTGTAAAATTATTTAATTCTTTTTGAACCCAGTTATACTTTTGACCTTCAAAATCTCCTGGCAACGAGTGCTATGGGTTGACTGCATTATGTGAAGAAGTACTTCCATATGTTTGTTTTAAAATTGGCTGCCTATTAATTTCATGAAGTGACCTCTGATTCATGTGTTACGTGAAGAGGGTAAATAACACTTCCCTATTGACTTTGTCCACGCCATTCATGATATTGTAGACCTCTATCATATTCCCCCTTTAGTTGTCTCTTTTCTAAGATGAACAGTCCCCGTCTTTTTAATCTCTTCTCACGTGGAAGCTGTCCATACCCCTTCTCATTTTAGTGGCTTTCTAATGAGATACAGCTACAGCATTAGTTTTTAAGTTTAGTGGTTCTCAAAGAGGCAGATTTTTAAAGCAGTCTCATAATTCAAGGAAGTGGGAATTTCAGGTAGAGGGCAGCAAGGTAATAAAAAGAATTGTGGATATATTGTAACTGAGTAGGACATAGAAAAAACGGCTATATTGAAAAGTTCAAATTCCAGTGAGAGAGAGAGCACTTGTTTGTACTACCAGTGGTTTGCAAGGTGCCAACCTTAAAAATAATTGTCACTGGTTCCCTTAGTCTAGCAATGTTTGTTGCTGGTCTAGGCCTGAATACTGCAAGTTCTAGACCATGGGCCCATATAGCTTCCATTCAAAAAAACATTTTTACCATTTGAGATTGAACATGGAAGAGGTGAACGGCCAAGAGGAAAATCAACTGATATTTGTGAGCTGTGAACTTCCTTGTATGTAACTTCTCAGAGATTCACTTAAACAGTAGCAAAGGTGATCAGTGTAAAGTGAATCGTGTGACTCTTTCTTTCAGGCAATGAGGA
Organism: Eretmochelys imbricata; assembly: GCF_965152235.1. Taxonomy (NCBI): domain Eukaryota; kingdom Metazoa; phylum Chordata; order Testudines; family Cheloniidae; genus Eretmochelys; species Eretmochelys imbricata. Next base: position 37,226,969 of record NC_135573.1, read on the forward strand.
AAGGTCTGCTGGATGTGCTTCCAAAGAATTCATTAGAAGACTTGACAGCAGAAGATTTCAGGCTTTTGGTAAACGGCTGTGGTGAAGTAAACGTCCAAATGCTGATCAGCTTTACATCTTTCAATGATGAGTCAGGTATGAAATATGTAGTCTGTTTAGGAAATGAGCTGTACAGCTAGAAATTTAGCAGTATTCACCTGTCTGTCCTTTATATAGAGATGGATAGCAAAGATAATTTTTTTTCAACTTTTTCTAAGCTTAAAACCAGCTCTGTTCATTGACCTTAATGAATGGCTCTAAATATAATATTTTAAAAGGATTTTCAGTGTGCCGGACCCTATTATTTGCCACTTTTAAGCATCTTCACTCAAAATGGAAGAGAACAATACACAACTCTTTCCAGGCTATCACTATATAAATAATCCATCAGAATGCAAGGAGAGCAAATTATGGGTTGTGCTATTTTTTCCTGCCAAATCCTGGCCTGACCATATATTTAGAGTTATGATTGATGTAGTGTAATATTTTTAAAGCAATATTTCATTGACCTGTTACGAACTTAGATACAACTAGTTAGTAAATCACATGGTGTCTTAATTTTATTAGTTGTTTACACCAGTGTTCTTCAGTCTAGTCCTTTAATGTAAACACTTTTGAATGTGTGTTTGACATAGAATTGTCCTTGTTCCTGGTGTGCCGGTTTTGTGGGGAGGGGTAGTGACCCTAAGTATTTTACTTGCTGGTGTATATAAAACATGTGCTCTAAATGTTCATTGTCAAATACATTTAATTTAATTATTCTGTTTCAAACAGGAGAAAATGCTGAGAAGCTTTTGCAGTTCAAGCGTTGGTTTTGGTCCATAGTTGAGAAGATGAGTATGACAGAAAGACAAGATCTAGTAAGTTGTCCTTCCCCTGTAAAAGGTTGCTTAAGACTGTTTTTCAACAATCAGTATTGCTTTTTAGTATTTTTTGTTTGTTTGTTTTAACGGAAAGGTTTTCTACACTGGTAGAGTGGCAAAGTAAGTACTAGGGAGTTAGTGCAGTAGGCTTTCAGCTCTGGAGACTGAATATGAAACCTAGCTTTGTTCACAAGAAAATTAATATTGGTGTATCCTTCTTTGTCCATATCTCAGAACTCTGAAGCATATATGCAGTCCATGTTTTAGAGGTTTCACACTAACAGGTGGTCAGAGCATCAGGTTTGAATTGCGTTTATGGAGGATTGGAAAAGTTTGCTTGTTGTGCAGTGTATTCACCCACTTTTTTAAAATGTTCTCTTTTGATCACCTCAGAGATGTGAACCTTCTCATTTTTGAATGAACTGCAAAAAAGAAAACAAGGACTGGTGTAAAAAGGAAAATCTAGAGAGGATTGGTTTAGGCAAAGAACTCAGGGTGCAATGCAGTATTCACTTTGCTCTGCAAGAGGATATTTCACACTTCTAATACTTTTCAAGTAAACTCTTGGTACTGCAATTGCTAGCTGTTAATGCATTTGGTATCAGTGCTGTATTTTATAGTAATTTGATATAAAGTGGCTAATTCGATTATATATAAAAGTTTCTGATACACAGACATTATCCTCTTCCCAAAAGGACAGGAAATCCCAACTTCCTGCACCAAGATGTGGTTAATATCATTTGGAGAGTGTTGCTTCTTTTGATAAGTTGCTTTGATAAATGTGGTATTATATATTTGTAGTTGAAAGAAGAGAGGAAATGACTGGGAGTTTAACATTATCATAATAGTACACAGTGTAACCACTGAGTCTCTACACTACAAGGAATGTTTTATGTTCAAGCACCATGACTGCCCTGTGACTTTCCCATTTTACTCATGTCAAAATAATGATCAGTATGTGATACCAATGTTTATACCATGGAGACAGTTTAAATATTTCTAGACCAGCAAAAGTTACAGCCTACTTTTTCTATTCTTTTAGGTTTACTTTTGGACATCAAGCCCATCATTGCCTGCCAGTGAGGAGGGATTCCAGCCCATGCCATCCATCACAATAAGACCACCAGATGACCAACATCTTCCTACAGCAAACACTTGCATTTCTCGCCTTTATGTCCCACTCTATTCCTCTAAACAGATTCTGAAACAGAAATTGTTACTCGCCATTAAGACCAAGAATTTTGGTTTTGTGTAGAGTATAAAAAGTGTGTATTGCTGTGTAATATTACTAGCTAAGTTTTGTAGATTTTTCCATTTGTCTATAAAAGTTTATGAAAGTTAATGCTGTCATACCCCTGGTGGTACTTTATTGATTAAATGCAAACATTCCTGTACTAAGTTTGTAACCTACAGGCCTAAGGAGAACTAGCAATGTTTGACTGTAACAGTTCGCTAGTCAATAACTTCTTGGCCTAACCCCAGCCAAAGATGACAGCAGAACAATATAATTTACACTGTGATTTATCTTTTTGCTGAGGGAAAATATGTAAAATGTTCAGAAAATTCACTGCTGCCTTTGTGAAAAGTGTTTCAGCAAAGGTTCTTGTATAGAGGGAGTAGGGAATTTCAAAATAAAAAATTAAGTATGTTCTGTGTTTTATTTTAACTTTTTTTATGGTGTTTAATTTGTGGTTGGCTGCAGTTGTGTATCATGTATATTGAACTTGTAAAAAGTTCTTCACAGTTCAGATCCAAGAGTTGGAATCATTCACTTTTACTTATGAAACCACTTTCATTGCAATTTCTGTTCTGATTGCATTGAACTCTGGCACATTAGATCCCATCACTAATATTTTGCATGTAGTCTGTACCTTTAGTGAGGTTTTTTGTACATATGATGAGGCCAATGCACATTATTTCATATTTCACAATCAACATTTTTGTATCCCTGTTTCAGTAAGCAGACAGTCAGGAGATTGTTCCATTTCCAGTTATAACCAGACACTTGAACTGCGGTATCTCAACTGTGTAAACTCAGCCTGGGCACTTTCTGGTAACTGTAAAATGTTTATAAGATCATGATTATTGAAGATACATTTTGGAAAATTTTAATGTTCGTGAGCAGCTTAACTACTTTTGTATCTAGCCTTTTTTAAGTATCTTGTTACAGTTTTTTAATAAAGAAATTATAGACAAAATACCAAGTCATATTGAAGACACAATAGTTTTTATTTATGTAACTCTGAATATTTTAGTTTAACAGCCTACACCAGACACAGTTGTCCATTAAAAATCTCAATTTCTTAACTGAAAAATTGATCTGCATCTGCACTATATAATAAACAATAAATAAATAAATAATGGAAGCAGTTCAGCTCACATTTTACAGTTAGCAGAGAATCCTGAATGGAGCAAGCCAGGCAATCCCTTCTCTTCACAAAAATGCAGAATTTAAGGGAAAGTTTCTCCCTAATAATCAAAATGGATTATGATGGAATAAATCTGCAGATTCGTTGTAGTGGGACCTACTGTATTTCCACTCTTTTTTAATAAAGCGATTATTGGTTTTACAAGGGTAGTCTTTGAACATATAGTAGCCTAGTACTTTTGTCATTAAATTCTTAATGCTTTAATGATTTCCATTATAAATGTTGGAAGGCCATTAGTAAAGGAAGGAGCACCTTTGGCTGCCCTTGCTATCAAATTGTGATGCTTGCTAAGACTTAATAGAGTAGACTGATGATGATGGGTTTTGATGAGACTTTATTGTTCTCCTACTTTTCCCTGCACTCTGAGACTCCATACTGCAATGACCTTTCCTTGCTGAAGGGTGCTAAACTGGTTTTCCACCAAAATTGGTTAATGCCACTTTGAGTGCCAAGCAGAGGTGGATGACCAAAAGTGACCTAAGCTCCTTCCTTTTTCCACCCTACCTAAAAATGCAGCATCCTGCTTCTGTAGCACCTCTAAATCTTGCATGCATGGAGGAGGGCTTGGGACCATAACTGATCACCATGTGTGCCACTTTGACTCTGAAGATTGTTTTATAAGACTAACTCTTCTAGACTTGCTTAGTTAAACTGCAGGTGTACCAAGTAAACCAGGAGAAATATTTCCACATGTATTAATGAAATAATAATAGCATTCCCAAGAACAGCCCTCATAGGCGCGGGGAAGGTTTCAAGTGGTTAGGTAATGGGGACTGGGAGTCTGGTATTTTGGATTCCGTTCCTGTATCTGCCACTGTGACTTTCAGCAAGTTATTTTAGACAAGCCCTCAGCTCAAAGACTTAAACACATGCTGCACTGCTTTTACTAGAGTGGTGTATAGTTAAAGCAGTACAACCTCCCTGATGTGGGTGCAGTTATATACTGGTATAAAGGTGCTTTATACCAGTATAGCTATTCCTGCATGGGAAGGGAATACACTATACAGGTATAAGGCACCTTTATACCGGTATAACTGTCCACGCTAGGGGTTGTACCAGTATAAATACTTCAGTAAAAAAAAAAATCACAGCCCTAACTGAAATAGTTCATATTGGTACAAAAACTGTAGATCAGGCCTCAGATTCACAGTCCATAAAATAAAGAAGCTGCCTCCCTCTCAAAAGCTTTGTGAGGCTTAATGGTGTAAAACTCATCCAAGATCCTCTGATCAAAGGCCGTATGTAAGTGTAAAGTATTGTGTATATATGTATTGTGTGTATATGTATAAAAATGTATGTGTATGTATAACATATAAATATATGTTATATGTATATATATTTCTGTATATAGCATAAACATTTTTTTAAAACCTGTACTGTATAGCTAGGCAGAAACTACACAGGTAACTAGTCTTATACAGTAGTTCACCATATATACACAACCAAGGCACTCTGATGACATAAGCAGAGGGATAAACCAGAATAATTTATGTTGCCATCATTGACTTGAAATGTGTATGTTGCTTTATAAAATAGCTTTTCTCTGTATGGTATATTTAAGCAATATCAAGGTTTTTAATAAGAAAAATGTTTATTAAAATCATACACTTGTTTCCCTTTGACTTAAGCCCTTCTGTTAGTTTATTTTTAAGATGCGGTAGATAAATAAAAGGAAAAAAAGGAGAAAAGTTTGCAATATTTCAGTTTTATGGCCTAATTCCTCAAGTGTTCATAATTCTCTAAGTAGTACAGCAGCCTCCAATAAAATGTCAACATTTGCCAACAGATCAATAGTTGGTTCCTATTGTAATGATATACCACATCATGATCACCTGGCAAATTCTGGATTTTAATGGTAGTCACTGTTCAAATAATCATACACTTCACCTAAGTTAAATTCCATGTTGCAACCCTGTTCTGGGATTCTAGATTTTAAAAAATGATCTGTTTTTTTTCTCATACTTAGCTGGTATAATTTCCCAGTTTGGCTTTGAAATGACAACTGTTTTTTGCTATTGCAAGTGAGATTTCTGTTCATGAAATCTAAAAGTGGAGAGAAGAGTAATAGACTAGAAAATTTGCAAGCAAAAGCAAACGTATTTCTTGCAGAATTTGTTATTTCAAACGCATGAGAAACTGGACTTTACTCTTCCCTTCCAAAGATAAGTGTGGGGTTTTTTTAATTGTAAAAGCATGGACTATATACAAAACTAATGCGGTGTTCTGATTTACTTAAAATTCACCCATCCAAGGATGAGCCATGGCAGAAAATGTTAAAATGCCCTTCATCTTTAATTCTATCATTCAAATGGCGGCCGGGGAGGAATGATGCAGGTCATCCAGTCCCTCTCCCTGTAGTTGCTGTACTGTTATCTATGGTAGGTACATCTTTTAGGTATCTATTGATGGGGTCTTTTGTAACCAGCCCTGGAATATCATTCCACAGTCTAATATATCCCTGAGTCAGGAAGCTTTCCCTGCTATTCTACCTAAAATTTCCTTTTGTAATGTCATCCTGTCATAACCAATATGTAGTATATATCATACACCTTCCACTATCCTTAATAGCTCCTTTCCATTCTGTGTTTACACTCTAGATTTTTATCTCTCCCTCCCTTTGTCTCTTGACCACGTTCAATATATTTAACTTTTAATTTTTTCCTCATTCGTCAGTCCTTCCAGCCGTCTTAAAATTGTTGCTGCTTTTCTCTGTACTCCCTCCAATTTGTCTTTCTACTAGTGGTTTGCCCAGGACTGGTTGTGATATAGTCAAATCCCCAGTTATCCAAATTTCAGTTTCTGACATTTGTCCCAAATCCAAATGTTAAAACTGAAATTTGTTTATCTTAAACTGATCATATGAAGTTTTTAGAGGGCCCTCCAAGACCTCTGGATAATTGAAAGGGAATCATGTTCCTGATGCAGCTGCACCAAAGCTGTGTAGAGAAGACACTACATTCCTGATTTGTGAAATATCTCTGCACCCCAAAACTGTGGCAGCCTTTTTTGTTGCCGCTAGTTACATTACAAACTATTCCCTACAGTAGATATCTTTTAACACTGATTCTCCCTGTCTCATTGGGTGCGTCATATTTTCCACAGTGTTGTTAACTTACCTATCCTAGTTTAAATTTCCTATTGTTTTGTGTTGAAACTGTCTTGCAAATTTTGTCACTGAACAAATGACTCAGATGTGCTGAATTCCTTATGTGTTCGATGAGTGTTTCTCAACCTTCTTGTTACCAGGACCATCTTACTGCCTTTCTAAACTGTGTCAGGGAGATCTCAGGGACCAGTGCCAGTCCACAGACTGGTTGGTGAGAAACACTGTTAGATAACTGAAAAGTTACTTTCCCTGGATTTTCAGCTTTTGATTTTGGAAGGTTTTCTGTGAAATACTTCAAGGGAGTAATTGAGAATTGTTATGTGTGGGGTTGGGGGAAATCCCTCAAGGTTGATTTTGGAGGGAAGATGCTTGTGTGGCTAAAGTATAGAACAGGAAGCCAAGAGCAACCTGGATTTTATTCCCAGTTCCACCATGGACGGACTTTGTAACATTCTACACGCATCTGTCTCAGGTCTTATCTGTAGAATTGAGAATACTTCCTTACCTCGCAAAGGAAATGGGAAATGACTGCCTAGGAAGGAGTACTGTGGAAAGGGATCTGGGGGTCATAGTGGACCACAAGCTAAATATGAGTGAATAGTGTAACACTGTTGCAAAAAAAACCAAACATCCGTCTGGGATGTATTAGCCAGAGTGTTGAAGCAAGACATGAGAAGTAATTCTGTTGCTCTACTCTGCGCTGATTAGGCCTTAACTGGAGTATTGTGTCCAGTTCTTGGTGCCACATTTAGGAAGGATGTGGACAAACTGGAGAAAGTCCAGAGAAGAGCAACAAAAATGATTAAAGGTCTAGAAAACATGACCTATGGGAGAAGATACAAAAAATTGCATTTGTTTAGTCTGGAAAAGAGAAGACTGAGAGGGGACATATGTTTTCAAGTACGTAAAAGATTGTTACAAGGAGGAGGGAGAAAAAATACTGTTCTTAACCTGTGAGGATAGGACAAGAAGCAATGGGCTTAAATTTCAGCAAGGGAGGTTTAGGTTGGACATTAGGAAAAGCTTCCTAACTGTCAGGGTGGTTAAGCACTGGAATAAATTGCCTAGAGAGGTTGTGGAATCTCCATCATTGGAGATTTTTAAGAGCAGGTTAGGCAAACACCTATTAGGAATGGTCTAGAATAATACTTAGTCCTGCCATGTGTGCTGGGGACTGGACTAGATGACCTATCCAGGTCACTTCCAGTCCTACGATTCTATGTTATGATATTTAATTCCATAACAAAGCCCTTTGAGAGCTGATAGAAAGTGCTGTAGAACTGTAAAGTATTTTCATATGTGGTAACCATTCATAGCCACACATTTTATTTTGTTCAGTAGTAATGATTAGGGCTCCATGTTTGTCACGGAGGTCACGGATTCTGTGGCTTTCTGAGACCTCCATGACTTCTGCAGCAGCCAGTGTGGCTGACCCCAGGGCCGCCCAAGTAGCCTGTTCCAGGGCCAGCTACTCAGGTGTCCCCTGGGTCCAGCTGCCTCAGGACTGCCCGAGCAGCAGCCAGTGCGGCTGGCACCAGGGACCACCTGAGCAGTGGTCCCTGGGGCGCCTGCGGCAGCCTCTGACAGCTGGTGCCGCTGGCCCCGGCTCCCCCTCAGCAGCGGCACCCCAAGATTTAGTCAGAGGTATTTATAAGAAGTCATAGACAGGTCACAGCCCATGAATTTTTAATTGCCCATGACCTGTCCATGACTTTTACTAAAAATACCCATGACTAAATCATAGCCTTGGTAATGACCCATAGAACTAAGTAATATGCCCTGTGATTAGCTCGATTATATGATGAAAATTGTAGTGCATTATAAGGACTGTCAAAGTAATCTGTGTTCTCTCTTGTGGCAGCTACCACTAGTGTATCAAGATTTTCAATTTTTTTCAGAGATTTATACCTCAGCCTCTTTCATGCTGAATGACAAACCAGCAATATGTATGCATGTTGTTGTAGCTGTGTCATTCCCAGGACATTAGAGAGACAAGGGGGAGGTAATATCTTTTATTGGACCAATTTCTGATGGTGAGTGAGACAAGCTTTTGAGTTTAAGAGCTCCATGTAAGCTTGAAAGTTTCTCTCACCAATACAAGTTCGTTCAGTAAGAGAGATTACCTCACCCACCTGGTCACTCTACACCTACAATATGGTCAATGTGACCAGATATGCCAGGTACTTTTGAATGTTGTATTCATTTGAGTGGGCTTACTGAAATAGTTGGATTGTATAAAGTCAAAAGTATAAATGACTTGTTTTATAATCCTACACATTCTTTTCCACACTCCCATGGTATAAGCTTCATATACTCTTAACAAATATGGTTAGCCTTAGTTAATGGAATGTTTTAAGGTATTACCTATGGAGAAAAGCACCAGTCTTCATTAACACGTTTCTCTCTGAGGGTACACTTATTCAGAGAGAGATTGCAATGCTCACCATAATATGAGATACCAGTAGGTGCTGTATTGCCAGATGGTTACTGTTACACTTGTAGAAGGGAAGTTTAGTTCAATGTATTCCTCTTTTTAAAAAAGTCCAAAATACATTTTGAATTGTTAAATGTGTTCATGATTCATTTATAGTAGCACCCACTATTTGCTGGGCAATAGGCACTTCCTAAACTCTCAGTGATGGTCTCTGCTTTGAGGAGCTTTCAGTCAAAGAACAAACAGACAAGTAGGCAGTGCTTAGGGGTAGGGGCCCAACAACAAGCAGCTGATATATGCTAACTCAATTTAAGAGTGCAGATTTAAATGAAAAAAATGTAGGGTGTTTTAAGGAGGAAAACTACCAGTAAGCCACCAATATGCTCTGGACAGTGAGCGAGCATGTAGTTAATTGACAGGGTTTCTACTGGGCCACTGGGTCTTGCCTTGGTTCTGCAGTGGTTCACAAACTGGCTGTAAACTCCATTTTTTCTTGGTCCACAAAATGAAAGCTTTAGCAAACCAATCAGTGAGAAAGGAGGGCTTTGGGAAGAGAAGTGCTCCACTGAAAGTTGTGTTATGAAGTGAAGTAGTTGGGAGAACCATTGTCCTAAGACTGGTTTCAGAGTAACAGCCGTGTTAGTCTCCTGCTGGTAATAGCTCATCCAAAGTGACCACTCTCCTTACAATGTGCATGATAATCAAGGTGGGCCATTTCCAGCATAAATCCAAGTTTAACCAGAACGTCGGGGGGGGAGAAAAAAACAAGGGGAAATAGGCTACCTTGCATAATGACTTAGCCACTCCCAGTCTCTATTTAAGACTAAATTAATAGTATCCAATTTGCAAATGAATTCCAATTCAGCAGTTTCTCGCTGGAGTCTGGATTTGAAATTTTTTTGTTGTAAGATAGCCACCTTCATGTCTGTGATTGCGTGACCAGAGAGATTGAAGTGTTCTCCGACTGGTTTATGAATGTTATAATTCTTGACATCTGATTTGTGTCCATTTATTCTTTTACGTAGAGACTGTCCAGTTTGACCAATGTACATGGCAGAGGGGCATTGCTGGCACATGATGGCATATATCACATTGGTGGATGTGCAGGTGAATGAGCCTCTGATAGTGTGGCTGATGTGATTAGGCCCTTTGGTGTCCTCTGAATAGATATGTGGGCACAGTTGGCAACGGGCTTTGCTGCAAGGATAGGTTCCTGGGTTAGTGGTTCTGTTGTGTGGTATGTGGTTGTTGGTGAGTATTTGCTTCAGGTTGGGGGGCTGTCTGTAGGCAAGAACTGGCCTGTCTCCCAAGATTTGTGAGAGTGTTGGGTCATCCTTCAGGATAGGTTGTAGATCCTTAATAATGCGTTGGAGGGGTTTTAGTTGGGGGCTGAAGGTGACGGCTAGTGGATGACCCAACACTGAACACCTGAAGGATGACCCAACACTCTCGCAAATCTTGGAGAACACTTCAATCTCTCTGGTCACGCAATCACAGACATGAAGGTGGCTATCTTACAACAAAAAAACTTCAAATCCAGACTCCAGCGAGAAACTGCTGAATTGGAATTCATTTGCAAATTGGATACTATTAATTTAGCCACTCCCAGTCTCTATTTAAGACTAAGTCATTATGCAAGGTAGCCTATTTCCCCTTGTTTTTTTCTACCCCCCCCCTCCCCCCGCGACGTTCTGGTTAAACTTGGATTTATGCTGGAAATGGCCCACCTTGATTATCATGCACATTGTAAGGAGAGTGGTCAGTTTGGATGAGCTATTGCCAGCAGGAGAGTGAGTTTGTGTGTGTGTGTTTTTTTGAAAAAAAAAGGGGGTGGAGGGGGTGAGAAAACCTGTATTTGTGCTGGAAATGGCCCACCTTGATTTTCATACACATTGTGAGGAGAGTGGTCACTTTGGATAAGCTATTACCAGCAGGAGAGTGAGTTTGTGTGTGTGGTTTTTGGAGGGGGGGTGGGGGGGTGAGAAAACCTGGATTTGTGCTGGAAATGGCCCACCTTGATTATCATACACATTTTAAAGAGAGTGGTCACTTTGGATGGGCTATTACCAGCAGGAGAGTGAGTTTGTGGTGGTGGGGGGGCGGCGGTGGAGGGTGAGAAAACCTGGATTTGTGTTGGAAATGGCCCACCTTGATTATCATACACATTTTAAAGAGAGTGGTCACTTTGGATGGGCTATTACCAGCAGGAGAGTGAGTTTGTGGTGGGGGGGGGGGGCGGCGGAGGGTGAGAAAACCTGGATTTGTGCTGGAAATGGCCCAACTTGATGATCACTTTAGATAAGCTATTACCAGCAGGAGAGTGGGGTGGGAGGAGGTATTGTTTCATGGTCTCTGTGTATATAATATCTTCTGCAGTTTCCACGGTATGCATCCGATGAAGTGAGCTGTAGCTCACGAAAGCTTATGCTCAAATAAATTGGTTAGTCTCTAAGGTGCCACAAGTACTCCTTTTCTTTTTGTCCTAAGACTAAGTCACTTATTTATAGGAGCAGTACTGGCTAATAGAAGTATCTTCACTAGCTGGCCAAAATAGCGAAGATATAAAGAGTACCTTATATGTGCTGTTATCCACCTGTTTTCAGCTAGAGAACACCAGACTTGCTTCCTTAATAGATGCCTGTGTTGTAAATCCCTAGTGCAGTCTGTGAAGTACTGAAGTCTATAGGCTAGTTATTGTTCTCATCAAAAAAAATTTCACTTAAGCAGAGGAAAATTGTTCTACATCTAGAACAAATGTGTTCTTGGATGCTGCACAGACATGTCTTCCCATCTCTTCTACTTATCAACCACTGAGGATAGCCTGGATGCCCTCTTCCTGTGCCTTCTTATGAGCCTTTCACAGAGGGAGAGACTGCATGTATGGCAAGCATGAGTAAGAATCCAGTGGATATATGGAGCTCAAAGAAAAGGCCAGAATCCCTAGACTAAGAATTTGAAGACTTATCAGTTATTGTATGTCTGCTACAACACTCCTTCTAGGATATTGTTATTAAAAAAATACACACCCCGGAGAGCCAAGAAATTCTAAACGAAGGTTAAATTTCTGGAAAATAAGTAGAAATTCTGAAAGGTCATATTTACAATTCTCCCCCCCATCCCGGCTCCTCTCTGTACCTTTAAAGGTCATCTTAGTCCTAGTTCTGTCTGTGTTTGGTAAGTCAACCCCCTGCAACGTTTGTAAGCCTTAAAGTATCATTGCTGTTTGGTTTCCCCCTAGTGCTGAGGCCTAACTTTGTTTAACCTTTTTTCAGCAGCCTGGGCCATAGTACATGCTCTCAAGGTCTTTTGATCTGCCTGCTGAATGGCCACTTCTGCTAGCTGGAAATGCTTCCCAGTACCTCACTCTTAATATGACCTCAGGGCTTGTCTCCACTGGGGTTTGGGCCTGGGGCTGATGCAAACCCCTAGGGCAGATGTACTGCACTAGTGTAAAAAGTGACTTGCATCAGAGCTGTTTACTGAAACTGGGGTAAGCTCTGCTAGTGCAAATAATTTTTACACCAGTGCAGTACATCTGCCAGTACATCAGTGCAACACATCCATATGAGGGGTTTGCATCAGTTCAGCTACTCCATTGTGAAAAACCCATGTTAACAAGCCCTGAGTGAAGAGGCAGGAAAAAATGTAACAGCTGATTAAGACAAATGTTTTCCTCCTGTGCAAACATCTGAAGAGAATTTTTATGGCTGTGTTGGCTCAGGAAGGCCAAACTTTCTGGTTTTCCTACATGGACCATCCCCCATTCCTCTGTCAAAGCAGAGACTAGCTTTGAAACTAACTGAGGGACACCTTCAGCTACTTATTGCTGTGATATCAACAGAATATGTTCAAGCCTGTTTCAGAGACACATGCTTTAGTAACTATTCATAATGACGCAGCTGAATGGACAAACCACATGGAGCTAATGGAGGATGATTGGGAGGAAGAGTCTGGGGCTCTCCTAAATTTCTGGAGAGGCAAAAATCAATGCAGATCTCAGTCAGGTGAACAACTACCTAAAGATTTTAGTGGTATTCAAAAACAGATTAGACACATCCTTCTGATTTCCATTATGTTCACATATATAACTACAAATGGTATTAATAAAATTATCAAGCCCGCCAACCTTTCTGGCTATAGTGTTTGATTTGGTTCCCAATGGCAGTGAATTCCACAGGCTAACTTGATATTTGTGTAATATTTACACTTTTAGACAAAGTGGTGGTGATCAGTGAATTGAATTATCTCTTGTTCTCGTACTACAGGAAAAGATAATAAGGAAGGAATTGATCATAATTTAGAATCACTCACTCAGCTCTGCTGTAATCCTCTATTCCAGACAAAATGATCCTAAATCTCTCTCATTTGTGTCACGTACCCTCTGTAAGCACACTTTCCCTAGACTGTGCCTATCTCCACACTTTGCTTGCTGTGATAGCTGATGGGTGGGGTTTTTTTGTTCTAAGGTGCAAAGAATGTTGTTTTTGACTTGGGAGGGAAAATGCAATTGGATTATAATGGGCTGGTATCAAATCCCTGCCAACAATATTGATGTATTCTGGTTCTCTTCTGCTGAGATGATGTGTCTTGTCTTTCCTGGCAGTAGAATTAGTACCTCTTTGTTATGGCTTCTGATGGGCCAAATTGCTGCTCCCCACCTTTTTTAAACAATAAACTCTGTTGGTTGATTACTTTCTGGGCTTGAGTTCCTTGCAGACTACAATGTAGTTATCTCTGTGGCTAAGCAGCTGCCTCCCATCTGCCTGGTGATCTGATGCAGATGGAGAACACTTGACTCTTTTCAGAGGTTTTTTTGTCTTGTTTTGATGCAAGGTTCAAGATAGACAGTTACTGAGTGCTAACAGGGAGTTCAGTGCTATTCAAAACAGATGGAAATACTGTCTCTGCTCCAAGGAGCTTACAGTCTGGACTGGACAAATAAACAAGATCAGACCTAATATCCTAAAGGGCCAGGAATGTAGGGCATTTTCAAAGCAGTCTTTTTTTTTTAGTAGAATTCAATTGGCTGTGGAAGGGCTTTAGAGATGTATTTTAAGGAGAGCACTTACAGGATAGGGAAGTTGTTTCAGTTGCAGAGGATAGTGTAGAAGTCAAGAACAGGAGAAGAGTGCAAAAGGAGAAATTAGTTGTTTGAAATACATTTGCATCTCGTGGACCCCATTGTGCTAAGGATACATGGGCCAGTCCCTGCCCCAACTAAATTACAATCCAAATAGCAAGACAAAGGGTAGGAGAATGGAAGTTCCATGTCACCTGTTACAGAAGCATCTGATTGTGGCTACTGTTGGAGACAGGATGTTGTGCTAGATGGACTGCCAGCCTGTTCCAGCCAGGAAATTCCGATGCCTCTGAGGCTATGTCTACATTACGCAGCTTTTAGCAACACAGCTGTGCCACTAAAAGGCATGCAGTGTAGTTGCTGTTTGTTGACAGGAGAGAGGTCTCCTGCCGATTTAAAAAAACAAACAAACCTTCCATCCCCCACAAGCGGCAGCAGTTTTGTTCGCAGGAGTGCTCTCCTGCCAACAAAGTGCTGTTCACACCAGTGCTTGTCGTCAACAAAACTTTTGTCTTTCGTGGGGGTGAGTGTGTGTATGTGTTTTAAAAAAACCACCTCTGAACGACAAAAGTTTTGTCTTTCACTTTCCAGTATAGACGAAGCCTAAAAAGTGTTAGTCTTCTCTTTACAGCTTGGGAACTGAGACCCAAAAGAGACAAAGTGATGCCAAACAGGGATTCTGTGCCAGAGCTGGAAACTGAACCCAGATCTCCTGGGTTCTAATCCCATGCCCTGTGAGTGGCTTGAGTGCAGTTAAGGAACTGAGAGGCAGGAGCAGAATAGTGCAGGGCCTTGCAAGTGAGGATGAGAAACCTGAACTCAGTGCAAAGGATGACGTGAAACCAGTGAAGGGAGTCAAATGGGCATATTTTTGGAAGGATTTTGGATAGATGGAGGAGAGCAAGAAAGGGGGAGGGGAGAATTGCAGTTGACCAGTTTGCATCCTTTTCACAATTAGTGGGATTGTTTGCTCTGTCTATGGTTTGTGCTCACATACATGATTAATACTTTCTAAACCTGGCGGTCAAGTGCTTCACTCATTCCAGACGACTAGGTGGGTTTTCTGGAACAACTTAGGCTATGTCTACACTACAGCTTATGTTGGCATAGGTTGTGTTGCTCAGGGGTGTGAAAACCACCCCCCCAAGTGACAAGTTAACCAACATAAGCATTTGTGTGCACAGCGCTACATCAGTGGGAGAGCTTCTCCTGCCGACATAGGTTCTGCCATTCACAGAAGTGGTTTTATTATGCTGACGGGAGAGCGCTCTCTCGTCAGCAGAGAGCGTCTTCACCAGACACATTGCAGTGGCACAGCTAAAATTGGTACAATTGCGCTGCTGCAGCGCTGTACGTGTAAACATGCCCTTAGTAACACCTGCTGTTCTGCAGGTTGGACAGGAACACCCCTAGCTATCCTGCCTCTGTAACCAGTTTGGCTGCTCCTCCTCCCTTCTAGCTGTCTGTGTGGTAGGACATCCCCATGTGCATTACCCAGGTACAGGTGGTTCTTCTCTATATGCATGTCCTCCAATCAATCTGCCCACTGCTCAGGCGTTACAGGTAACTGCCTAAATCTTCCCAGAATGCACCAACACAAACAGCAAAACACTGTGGTAGCTGTGGAGGTGCAGTAGTACCCATATTGTGCTAGATGCTGTACAGACGCATAGGTGGGCACGGTCCTTGACCCCTCTTTGTTCTCTTATGACACAACTCAGCTGTACATGCTGTAAATGGGTCACATGAATGTCACAGTTGGTTAGCAAGTGCACAGTTTGAACTTGTGTGGATGGGCCAGGAAGAAATGGCAGGATTTGGCAACAGCCTGAATACAGAAGTGAGAAAAAGGTAAATGAGTCAAATAACACCAAGGTTATAGGTCCAGGTGCCAGAGAGAACAGTGGAGTAAAGTGTTCAGTATTTTGCCCTTTCAGAACTCTTTGTTTAATCCAAAAACCTATTTGGGTTTTACATGAAGTTTGGACGCTGGTAGCTTTTTCTGGTTTCTGTACGTAACAAGGCTGCTGCTCCCCATAAACGCTTGCAAGTCCAAGTCAGACTGCTCTTGTGTGTAGGAAGGGATAAGTGTTCTCTGGGGTCTGGCACATGATTTTTCTATTTTCTTTCCCTTTTTTTTAGTTGCAGGGGGGTCCTGTTTTTTTTCAGTGTAAACTGGGGTTTGGCAGATTAATAGGAGCAGCAGATGTTATTGGTGCACACTTAGTGACAGGATCAAAATATTTTTGAACATTTATTATGTATGATAATCAAGGTGGGCCATTTCCAGCACAAATCCCCTTGTTTTTTCCTACCGCCCCCCCCCAGACGTTCTTGTTAAACCCTGAATTTGTGCTGGAAATGGCCCAACTTGATTATCATACACATTGTAAGGAGAGTGATCACTTTAGATAAGTTATTACCAGCAGGAGAGTGGGGTGGGGGGAGAGAAAACCTTTTGTAGTGGTAAACACCCATTTTTTCATGCTTTGTGTGTATAAAAAGATCTTCTATATTTTCCACAGTATGCATCCGATGAAGTGAGCTGTAGCTCACAAAAGTTTATGCTCAAATAAATTGGTTAGTCTCTAAGGTGCCACAAGTACTCCTTTTCTTTTTGCGAATACAGACTAACACGGCTGTTACTCTGAAATCTTCCATGGGGCCCTGACTACTGTTGTCAAAACTAACACCAATTTACTTTTGACTGGAAGCAGCCCCACACAGGGGTTTAAGGTGCTGTGAGGTATGTGCATTAACTTTGTACCTTAAGTATCACACTATCTAGAAATACCCTTAATAAGGGGAAATAGGAGGGTTGGCAGGAAGCCTCTGTTAATTCCTTTAGTTAAAATGCTTTAAACTGTTTTTCCATGACACTTGCCCAAATGGAGGGTGGGGCTGCAAACATTCACATGCAAATGCCTCTGATGGCAAAGGAGTAGTGTTAGCCACACAATCAGTATCAGAGTTGTCAAGCTATGCATAATGGTTAATTTAACATCTGAGTCAGCATTATAGTCTGTCCCCTCAGGGTGGAGAAATGTGTATTCTTACCAGGGGATAACTAATGCATTAGCTATCTCCCTGTAAAAACTGTATTTTCCACTGAATGCATTCGATGAAGTGAGCTGTAGCTCACGAAAGCTTATGCTCAAATAAATTTGTTAGTCTCTAAGGTGCCACACGTACTCCTTTTCTTATAGTGGAGAAAAGGCACTTTAGTTTCTCCAAAAGGCAACCAATGCAAAGGAGTAACAGGATAATTTATCTTAGAAAATCCTTGATTTTGGCAAGACGGAACAATACACTTGTCAGAATGAAAAACATCACTGAAATGTATCATAACAAATATATAGCACACAAAGGCAACAAAATTAAAATATGTAATTAGAAGGATACACACTTCAGCAGAAAGATCAACTTTTATGTACGCAACAAATGGAGTAAAGTGTGTACTTTGCTGTATGCAGGATGGGGAATTACTTATAGCCATAAGGATTTTTAATAAGTTTTCAATTATAAAAGGAGGGGGGAATTGCATGTGAGTGCAAGTCCAAAATGGTATTGAATGTTATAGAAATGTAGACCTGTTTTTGATATATGGATTCTTTGGGAAAGAAGACAGCAAAAATATGAAGCTAGTGTACCCTAAAGCACGGGTGGGCAAACTTTTTGGCCTGAGGGTCACATCTGGGAATAGAAATTGTAGGGTGAGCCATGAATGTTCACAAAATTGGGGTTGGGGTATGGGAGGGTGTGTGGCCAGAAATGAGGAATTCAAGGTACAGGATGCTCTGGGCTGGGGCAGGGGTAAGGGGTGCAGGCTCTGGCTGGGGTTGTGGGCTCTGGGGTGGGGCTGGGGATGAGAGGTTTGGGGTGCAGGAGGGTGCTCTGAGTTGGGATTGAGGAGTTTGGAAGACGGATCAGAGCTGGGGCAGGGGCTTGGAGCATGGGGAGAGGCTCCGGGATGCAGGCTCTGAGCGGTGCTTAACTCGAGTGGCTCCCAGAAGCAGCAACATGTCCCTACTCCGTCTCCTATGCGGAGGCTTGGCCAGATAGCTGTGCACACTACCCCTTCTGCAGGCAACACCCCTGCAGCTCCCATTGGAGCGTGTAAGAGCTGGAGGGGGTCATTCTGTGGCTTCTGGGAGTTGCGTGTCACAGCCTGCACCCCAGCTGGAGCGCCAGAGTAGGACAAGCCCCAGACCCTACTCCGCAGTGGGAGCTCGCGGCCGTAGTTTGCCCACCCCTGCCCTAAAGGCTCAGAAACAGAATGGCAAAGTAAGAGAAACCCACATGTATGTATTTCAATTTCATAACTTTTGAGTGTATAACTCATGATTTTTGCAAAAAGAAAAGGAGTACTTGTGGCACCTTAGAGACTAACCAATTTATTTGAGCATAAGCTTTCGTGAGCTACAGCTCACTTCATCGGATGCATACTGTGGAAAGTGTAGAAGATCTTTTTATATACACAGATCTTCTACACTTTCCACAGTATGCATCCGATGAAGTGAACTGTAGCTCACGAAAGCTTATGCTCATATAAATTGGTTAGTCTCTAAGGTGCCACAAGTACTCCTTTTCTTTTTGCGAATACAGACTAACACGGCTGTTACTCTGAAACCTGTCATGATTTTTGAATACTTGTGGTTGTCACTCTATCTCATGGTTGTATAACTATATTGTAGGTTGTATAACTATGCCTTTTAGAAGGATTTCATTTGAGTTTTTAAGGTCAGGATTGAAAAAGCCCTGGCTGGGACGATTTAGTTGGGGATTGGTCCTGCTTTGAGCAGGGGGTTGGACTAGATGACCTCCTGAGGTCCCTTCCAACCCTGATATTCTGTGATAGTATAGGGCCACATTTTTAAAGCTATTTAGGCAACTAATTTTCAAAAGCATCACCTAGGTACTTTCCCCCTTTAAAAACCTGGCCTGTAGTGAACATGTGGGATGCAGGTTCAATACAGACATGGTGCCATGTGAAAAAGCACTACACAGCGGCAGAAAGAGGCAAAATGACAGCTTCTGCTGCAGGCAATCCCCCTGTGTGGATCAAAGGAAGCTGGAGAAGTTTTGACACCAACTCAGGAAATCATTCTGCCACGAGGTCACATGATCCCAAGGAACAAACATGTAGGAGAAAGAACAAAAATTTAAGACTTAAAATCTCAGGCATCAACTAGCAGGTGCTCGACTAGAGCCAGGGCGAGGGCTGATGGCTGAAGCTCCTGGCAGCCCGTAAGACAGTCAGGGACTGGGTGCGAGGAAAAGCTCAGCTAAACAGCCGGCTGCATGCAGCCACCGCCGGGCAACGCTGCGGTGCTGGGGGCAATGACAGTTTCCGAGAGACGTCACTTCGAGGCGGGCCTCTCCCTTTGCAGGTGTGACAGGCCCAGGGCAGCCCACGCAGCGCCCAGCCTGCCCGCTGCCGGAGGCCGCCTGCAGCCATGGGCCGGGCCGGGGGCTCCTGGGAACAGCAAACCCGGGCAGGCCCTTGTCACTTCGGGGGAGGCGGGGGTGTAAAACATTTCACCGACTCACCCGCCCCCTCAGGCCCCTTCGCGCCTCTGGCCGCCCCCGTGCGCAGCCGGGCACAGACTCCCCGCCCGGGGGAGGGCAGCGGCTTCAGCCGAGCTCGCTGAGCATGCTCGGTCGGAACGCGCACGCGCCTTCGCAACCGAGCAGCCGCGCCGTTTGTAACGTTCCAGCGGCTGCGCAGCGCTGGTCGAGCGTGTCCCTCCGGCCAGTGGCGCAGCCCCGCTCGGCCGCCGCGCGCCATGGGCGAGCGCCGCGGCCGCGCTCCGCCGCAGGAGGCCGTAGGGCCGGAGCGGGTAAGCGCTGCCGGGGCGCCTGGCCCTGTGGCGGGTCACGCGCCAGGCTGGCTCGCGCTGCCCTCGGGGCAGGGAGCGCGCTGCGGCCGGCCCCTAGCAGCCTGGTTCGGGGGGGCTCGGGGCCAGGCCTACCGCGGGTGGGCAGCGCGGTGCGGCAGGTGCTCGGCGAGCCGGGATCTCCGCCCAGCGCCGGTTCGTTATTCACCCGGACGCTGGGGCTGACGACGGGTCAGCGTCCGTCTCAAGTGCGGCTCTTCGGAGGTTGGCGAGGGGGGAGTGAGTCGGGGCTACCGGCTCCCCTGGCTTCGGGTGTGTTCTTCTCAAGCCCCCCAGTTCCTGGAGCCCTGAGCTTCGCTAGACTCGCATGGCTCCCTTCCCGCTCAGCCTCGAGCTGTGATGGTGAAGTAAAGCTGGAAAATGTGCCCCAGAAGGCAGCTATGAAGAACCCGGGCCCTAAGGCTATCCAAAATCTCACTGGCTTAAAAACGCTCTCATGGCTTTTGGGGGTGAACGGGGACTTGTGGTGTCTGAGTGCTTGGGGCTGGCAGCGCTATGCTCATAGTATCCAATGGGCACTCCTGCTCTCAGGGCTTGTCCACACTTAAAATGCCACAGCAGGGCAGCTGTAGCGCTTCAGTGAAGACAATACCTGCTGACGGGAGAGGTACTCCGCCTCCCTGAGAGGTGGGAGCCAGGAGAAGCCCTCCTGTTGACATAGCACTGTCTACACCAGGGGTTAGGTCGGCATAACTGCATCGCCCAGGAGTGTAGATTTTGCACCGTAGTTATACCAACATATTGTTGCTAATGTAGACTAAGCCTCAGTCATGACTTTTTGCTTTTTTACAGCCATATCTTCCTGGATTTATTTGTGTGTGTGTTTTAATGTAGTTCTCTGTTGTGTGAATGACTCCCAGGGACAACAGGTGTGCTGACACAGTGCTGTCCTCTATTGTTTCAGTATCATTGTGAAGCATTGAAGCATTCTCTCCTTGGACCTAGTGACTTAGGGTGTTACTACTAACAATAACTGGTAAAGTTATTCAAACAAAAGTGTGTTTTGTTTTTTAAGTTGACTGCATCTTTGTAATGAAATACATTTTTGCATAGAAAAAAGTCTAAAAAAAATGGACACCGGGGCTGCCAAACATCCTTTGATTTGGTCTCCTTAGTTTGGCTAAGTTCATAATAAAACATTTTGCTTTTAAAATATGGGATATCTTTGTTGATCTGAGTCTGAGCATGCACTCCTTGATTTCAATGGGAGTTCCGGCTACACCAGGAACACATAGGTCCTTGGGGAGCTTTTGAACTCTATCATATAGTAGTTGCTAAATTCTAGGGAAATGTCAAATAAATTTTAAGTGTTTACGTGTATTTTGTCTTTTCTAAATTTAAATAAGGAAATTTGGTTAAGCCCTCTCCTTAAAGTGATATTAAGGGGTTTGACTTAAAAAGACAGGTAAATACTATCTTCTCTTGGGAGCGTTGTGATAATTAATTTGCTTGTAATGCACTCTGTAAGTGCTGAAATTCACTAGAATCTGAACAAAACCCTCCAGAAGTTGGAGGCCAAGTATGTTTGGTGATTTGTCTGTTACCCCATTGTTTAGATATTGATAGCTATGCAGGGATCCCAGCACAATTTATTGGTTATTTATATTCGAGTAGTGCCTAGAGGCCCCAACCAAGATCAGGATCCCGTTGTGCTAGGTACTGTACAAAGACTTAAGATATATCTATGTGGCACATTGAGTCCAGGCTCTGATCAGGTTTGAGCCCAAGCCCCCCTTCTGTCCACGACAACTCAGTCTAACTTGGGTCAGCAAGCACTCTGGTCTTGGGGTTCTAAGATCCTGCTGGGGGAGTCAGAGCCCGAGTCCTGCTATAGCTCAGATCCAAGCCTTGTCATTTTGCAGTGTGGACACAAGTCAAACTGCAGATCCAATTCAAAAGGTCTGCGTAGTGCAGTGTGGGTGAGTTAGCATGGCTTTGATACCTTTATTAAATCCAAAGGCCAATACAGTTGCTCTAAATGTGGCTAAAATGCCTAAATAATAAGCAGTTTACTACACCTAAACAGTAACAAAACATTCATAAGTATTTGATCAAGTTACTTACAAACAGGTTAAACCCAGGGGTTATTAGTAAGGCTCAGATTTTGTCATGGATATTTTTAGTAAAAATCACGGACAGGTCACGGGCAATAAATAAAAATTCACAGAAGCCCGTGACCCGTCCATGATTTTTACTAAAAATATCCTTGACAAAAGGAGGAGGGTCCAATCCCTACCCTGGCGGCTGGGCTACTGCGGGGTCCCCCTGCTGCTGCTGCTGGGCTGCTGAGGTGGGGGTGGGAGGCTCCTGCCAACTGCTGCGGCTGGGCAGCAGCACGGATCTCAGCCATCTGCGGTGAGTGGGAGCTCTGGGGGACCCACAGGGAGCTCTGGGGTCCCCCTGCTGCCCAGCAGATAGGAGCTGCTGCGGGCCGGGGCAGAAAATGTCAGAGGGGTCTCTGGAAGTCACAGATTCTGTGACATAATCGTAGCCTTAGTTATTAGACCCATATTGGTTGGCTCCACTGCGGTCATGCAGGTATTAGCATTAAACCCTTTAAGAGTTTTCTTTCTTATGTCCTTTAACAAACAAGTGATGTCATTGCCAATTACTGACTTCAGCTGAAAGCCTATTTGAGACAGTTCATCCTTATTTCTAGTCTTAACCCAGATAAGTTTTACAACCGACTTTCTTCCCAAGGCCTTTCCTTTCCTCCTCCTTGCTGCTCAATAGTTTCTTCATTGCACTTGAATTCACATAGATTTTAACACAGGTGTACAGGTTGGGATGGGCCATGTTGGCTCATTTGAAAACAGATTTTTTTTGTCTTATTTAAAACCATCTCCAGTTACCCCTGTGGGTCAGAGGCCTTCTTTTTAGAAACTTCCCCTTATCTCATTAGTAAAGCTAAGATGATGTCACAGATTCCATGACTTCCAGAGACTTCTGAAACATTTTCTGCTTCAGCCTCAGCATGGTGGGGCTGTAATTATCAGCTGATGGGAGGTCCCTCCTCCCCCCCCCCCCCCCCCGCAGATCCCAACTGCAGCAGGGCTCAGACTCTCATCCCACCGTCAGCCCCATTTTGTCACAGTTATTTTTAGTAAAAGTCAGAGACAGGTCATGGGCTTCTGTGAATTTTTGTTTGTTTCCTGTGACCTATCCCAAACTTTTACTAAAAATAATTGTGACAAAATGTTAATCTTACTCATTAGTTACTCTTTCAACCAGACATCCTCCCTACTTTATTACTTCTGGCCTTGTAACTTATTATTTTCAAGGCCTTTGTTATACAGACAAAACTGCACAGGATCGTTTCAGGGGACAAGACAAGATGTCACGTTTATTATAATAACACAATTTGATTTATGAACAATAACTAATATCTAATAGCTATGTGCGCGCGCACACTCTCTCTCTCTCTGTGTTCTGCAGCTGCTAGATAGTTACCAGTCCTGACTGTAGCCTGAGTTCGTGGCTTAGGTTCGTAGCTTGTGGCGGCTAACTGGCCAGGAAAGCCGGGCACAAGGAAGGGCTGGGTCTCTGTTGGGCATGCACCAATGCCTTCCATGTTGGCAGCAGAATGTTACCCTCCAAAGTCTTCCATCTCACCCATCCTTTTTGTAGGCTTCAGTTTGAATCCAGAGACTGTAGGTCTTGCTGTGTCGCGCTGCCTCTGGGTTCCGTGTGATTGATCACCCATCAATTGCAGACATGACTTTCAGCCTAAGACCTGGCTTTGATGTTTCTTCAGTTGTACTTTTGTTCTTTTTTTTTTTTTAGGGTGGACTCTTCTTGCTTTGTCAGGGCTGTTGTCTGGATCTTCAGTCGTTGTGTTTACACTTTATTTCATCAGGACAGTCTGGGGCTGGAGGTTGATTCCATCATCCATACATACCTCATTCACACATCTAAACTACATTAATCAGATTACAGCAGGGTTTTGCAAAAATGAAGTGAGCATTTTAAAATGGAGTTTGGGACAAGTTAAAGTGGAGTTTGGGTTACAACATGGATAAGTGTAAGGAATGGCAAACAGTGAACAGAAGTTACAATGTTGAAACAGTGTAAGTTTCAGTGATTTAAGCAGCAATTGGATTGAAAGTGAAACTCTATTAGCCAGTTATTGGGTAACCAGTTTTATGAATGAATGTTGTTTATTAATATAACTTCATAAGCAAAGTTTTATGAATGAAAGTGAACAATTAAAAACAGTTTCATTGATCAGTTCTACACCTTCCTTGTACTTGCTAGTCAGGGCCTTTCTTTACAACACACATGTCCTTAATCAAACTAATTCTTTAATTGCATATTTGTCCTACACAGGATTAGAAGCTAGGTCCTCTGAATCCCAGTCATTACCTTAGTCGCAGGACCATCCTGACACCAAGCAAGCAGCTGAGCTCCCTGCTTTTTTCAGTAGAAGGCTATTGGTAATTGGAAAATCATCCTCATTTTAGCAGATAAGGCCCTTGTATGCCCAGGTCAGGGTCTTACAGGTGCTGAGGGAAATCAGAAAAGGGACAAGTACTTATTGTCCCAATGCTGGTCTCCATGCTACTGATGATAAAATGTTATTGTTCCCACTGTTTTGGAATGTCCTTCCCATCTTCTCTTCCTACTCTGGAGTTTGCTTTAAGATTTCCTCCATCATTTTCGAGGTTATTTCCCTCTTGTGTATGCCCCCTGTACCAAAGCTAGGAGGGTGGGGAGTTGTGGGGTGAATGGGTGGAAGACAGTGAGGTTGCATGTTCACTCCTGCAGGCTGTCCTTGCACTGGAGGGTGTTACCTTGAGGTGAGTCCCTAGAAGACATAGAAGGATATTGTTAAAAAAGACAATGGGCAAACTGGGAAAATAAGCTGCACCTCTGTTTGCCAGGATGGTGTCTTTTAGCTAGTGCCGGAGGAGAATAGAAACACTAGCTATATGGACAGCCCTGAGAGAGCTGCTTTGTCTTACAATGTGCATGCTAAAATAGAGCTCACTCTGATTGAAATTCTCTTTTATAAACACCTGTAGATCAGCAGAGTGCACTGCATAATAAACTTTTTCAATTATTGGTTTGGACACAAAGCATTGTGCTTTAAAATGCCTTGCAGTCTGTAGACAGACAAGGTGGATGAGGTAATATCTTGCACCCTGCAATCTCTGTGCATTGTGGAATGCCTCTGTAGGCTGATTTTTGGCAATGTACCTCCACAAAATTTAATGTACCTAATGTGACCCTATACCCCATATTCTTCTTAGAGATATTCTTATGATATGAGTATGGCATAACTAAGATATGTTTTGTGCAAGATGGGTCATGGGAGGTATCACTGAAAAGGTTATGATTTACTGAATGTAATTATTCAATTTGTAGGCCTGTATCTGAAGTTAGAAATATTAGCTATGTAATAATTACAACTGTGTTTTCACCTGGAGAACACCCACCAGACAGTATGTAATCAGCCTGTATGGGCCATTAGGAAGGACAATAGGACTTTGAAGCTACTAATCTCCCTCCTTCCAGAGAGGTTTCCTGGGATGCTGTGTTGACACTGCAGGGTCATGTGATCATGTCACCTGGTACAGGATACCATCTTGAAATGCTGGTACTTTTCCACAGGAAGGGGGTGAGGGGACAAACTAGAAAACAAGGTTCCCACCATATTCAAATCCTGTTTAATACTGGGGAATGAGTTAATCAGGGCTCTTCTCCACTGCTTCCCTGCCCAAAAAGGAAGACTGCTGAAAACACCTGAAGGATCAAAGGAACTAAGCTGGGGGAGGCAGGGGCTGAGCCCAGGCGAGAAAGGTCAGCCTGTAAAAGGAATTTCTGGAGATTTAAGCTGCAAGCAGTGCAGTTTACCTTCAAGAAACTCTGCAACCTGCTTGAAACAACATTTAGGGTGAGAAATTATTTGTAGCCAATATTCCTTAGGGTGTATCTATGCTGGCAGAGTTACAGCACCGGCAGTTAACAGAACCACTCAGAGAGGGCTGAAGGAAAACCACTGTTGTGTGTTCACACTGTCAGCTGCCCGCGCAATAGTGTGTTCGCACTTGCGGCGGTATTCAGAGCAGTGCACTCTGGGTAGATATCCCACAGAGCATCTCTTCCTTTTCTGTCGCTAAGAGTTGTGGGAAGGCGGAGGTCATTGCGGGGCATCCTGGGTCCTATCCCAATGCCCCGTGATGCATTGCTTCACATCCCAGCAATCCCTGTGCTTCCGTCCGCATTTGGCGCCATCTCTCAATGGTTTGTGTACTGCGCACTCTGCCTCTTCGGTCTGCAGGAATGGATCACACGTTTTTTACCAGTATGCTGCTCACTCTGACTAATACATCAGGCGTGGCAGTAGAGTTATTTCTTAAACTACAAAGACGAGGAGTGCGATATTGATCTTGCCACGATAGTAGCTACAACACAAGATTGCTTGTGGCATTCGTGGAGGTGCTGACCACAGTGGAAAGCTGCTTTGGGGCTTGGGAAACAAACACTGACTAGTGGGATCACGTCGTGATGCACGTCTGGGATGACAAGCAGTGGCTGCAGAACTTTCAGATGAGGACAGCCACATTCACAGGACCGTGTTATGAGCTCACCCTGCCCTGCGGCGCATGGACACAAGAATGAGAGCTGCCCTGTAGTTGGAGAAGTGCGTGGTGATTGCACCGTGGAAGCTGGCTACTCCAGACTGCTACTGATCGGTCGCTAACCAGTTCGGAGTGGGAAAGTCGACTGTTGGACTCATGTTGTCGGACATGGGCAGGGCCATTAATTGCATCCTGCTCCGAAAAACTGTGACTCTGGGCAAAGTGTGTGATGTGGATGGCTTTGCACAAATGGGTTTCCCTAACTGCAGAGGGGCAGTAGATGGCATGCATATTCCACCTAGCTACCGAATACATTAATCACAAGGGGTATTTCTCTATGGTTCTCCAGGCGCTTGTGGATCACCGTGGGCATTTCACGGACATTAACCCAGGCTGGTCCGGAAAGGTGCATGACGAGGTCTTTCGGAACACTGGACTGTTCAGGAAGCTGCAAGCAGGGACTTTCTTCCCAGACCAGAAGATCACTGTTGGGGAAGTATACATTGTGATCCTGGGAGACCCTGCCTACCCCTCAATGCCATGGCTCATGAAGCCATACACGGGGCACCTTGACAGCAGCAAGGAGCGGTTCAACAACAGGCTGAGCAAGTGCAGAATGACTGGAGTGTGCATTTGGCCATTTAAAGGCCCTCTGGCGCTGCCTTTACGGGAGGCTGGACCTGTCTGATGACTATATTCCTCCACTTATAGCCGTGTACAGTACGCTCCATAATATTTGTGAAGGGGAGGGTGAAACCTTCACTCAGGGCTGGACTGCTGAGTCTCAGTGCCTGGAGACTGAATTTGAACATCCAGAGACCAGGGCTATTAGAAGGGCGCAGCGTGGGGCCATAAGGATCAGGGATGCCTTGAAGCAGCAATTCGAAGCTGAAAGCCACTCATATTTGTTGCTATGCTCAGGAGTGCAGTGCTTATACTGCTAGGAGGTGATTGTGATTGGTGCAGACGATGCACTGTGAAGGTTTAAGAAAATTTCCTCTTGCTTTGGAGGTCACTGTTTGCTTTTAATTAATGGAATAAAGATTGCTTTCAAACTAACACAATTCTTTTATTAAAAAAAACAAAAACTGGAGGAGAGAGACAAACAAAAAAGCACATCAGCACTGAGGGGGATGGGGGAAGGGAAGGTCCCAGGAGGAGGTGGGGTCCCGGGACAGTTAAAGATTTGTGTATGTCCAGGTATCATATGCAACCTTGTCCTTTGGAGTACAGTGCAGTGGGTACTGAACTTCAGCAGAGCTAAACTGCAGAGGGACAGGTGTTGAGTGCAGTGGTTACTGGGAGTCTGCAGTGCTGTGATGGGGGAGGAGTGGAATGCTGCGGGTACAGACTGGAGCCAGAAGGTTGATAAGTCTGTGTTGGTGGTGTCTGGGGGGGCATGGGAAAGAGTTTTGCGACTGTGGCTTCAGGGGATGGCGGGTGCGAAGCTGCTCAGTTTGCAGTGCTAGTAGCACTTGGAGCGTGTCCGCTTGGTGCTCCATAAGTTTAAGAGCCACTCCCTGGCTTCCTTCTGGTGTGCCGCGTTCTCCTTTCGGTCCCTCCTCTTGCTGTCCCGCCACTCCTTCAGTTCCTGTTTTTTGGCTGCAGAGTGCATCATGACCTCACACAGAAAGTCCTCCTTAGTTCTTCATGGCTGCTTTCTAATTCTGTGCAGCCGTTCAGCCGGCGATAACAAAGATGGAGACTAGGCTCCCAAGGTCATATCTGTGAAGCAAAAATGCAACATTTTACGGAAGCAGTATTGTTTGCAACACACAGACCACTGAGTCAGTGATTTAAAACAGCCACTATTCACATACGTGTCACTAACTGGTTGACCCCAGGCAGCACACATGAGCCACAAGACCCCCAAAATGGTGAGTAGCCGCAGGGGAAATAGGTGTTCCTGGACCCTACTGTACACTGGGCACATGGGTCTTGGGGCCCCACATTTTCCACAGGCTGTGTTCATTATGGAAGATATCTCACTGCTGAGGGTGAGCAGGGAATCAAGGGAGGGTCTTCTCCAAGACTGCGGCTTCCACCCTGGCCTTTATGCAGCTTGCCTGTGTGCAGCAATGTGTGCTCCCCCTTGCCTGTGTGCTCCCCCCCCAAGTGATGGCAATGTGGCGTGGGAAAGTTACACTTAATGGGGTTAAGAAACAAAGCAGCTCTGCCAAAGAACCCACAGTAGCAGATTGCCCAGTATCTCCATGAGAGTTTCCTGGAGATCTCTGAGGCAGATTGACTCCCTCACTTCATGGGAATTAACAGCCTGTTCCGCCATTCAGACTAGGCACGTGGTGGTATGCGCATCACAGACACAAGCCTGCTTTCTGCAACCCTTCTGCCCCCAATAACTCGCTTCAGTGATTCCCAAAATCAAAGCCACTTCCAGGGGTCTCCTCTCCTGTTTACGTTTCGCCAAGCTCCAACAGCTGTGACTGGCTTGCCTCCTTCGCGGTAGAGAAGAGCTCCTGGCTGCATGCATCTCAGGTCTCCGAGTCATCCTCTTTCTCTGGGTCCCCCGCCCTCTCCACATCCTCATCCAAGATTTCATCCTGCTGGCTTGGTCCACTCCTGACTGGCACGTGAGCCACTGAAGTATCCACAGTGGACTTCGCAGTGGAGGTGGTGTCGCCACCGAGTATCATGTGCAGCTCTTTGTAGAACCGGCAGCTCGTGGGCGCCTTGTGGTAGGCGTTCCGCAGTTCCTTCACTTTGACCCTGCACCGCAGTGTGTCCTGGTCATGGCCCCTTTCTGTCATGCATCGTGAAATCTGTCCATAGGTGGTATAATTCCTTCGGCTTTAGCACAGCTGAGACTGGACAGCCTCCTCTCCCCAAATGAGGTCCAGCAGCTCGGCATTGCTCCAAGCCGGGGATTGCCTGGTGTGTGCAGCAGGCCTGGCCATCTGGAAAGATGTGCTGAGACCATTGCACGCGTCACCGAGCAAGCAGGAAGGGGACTTTCAAAATTCCCAAGGAATTTACGGGGTGAGAATGATTAATGATGGTTGTGGGATTTTATACTTCAGAGAAATAAAACTTTATAGCTTTAAGTCTCTGTTGTGGGTACCATTTTTAGTGGGGCAGGGCAGTGTTTAAAGGTTGAGCAGGCTGAGAGGGGCTCCCAGCTCCATTCAACATTGCAGAGGACAGCCACTACCAGAAAATGTTGTTTAAATCCCCTTGTACAGTTTTATTCTATTACACCATGAAATACTTCCTGGTAGAGTTCTACATCACAGCAGTTTCAGGGTGGCTGTCCATATGGGGTTCTTGTATAATATCTAAAATCCTCTGGGTCAGGTGGCATTGTTTGCAAAAATGCTGTCCAGTGGCTCTTAGTATGGACAAGGTGGTAGGAGCATTATCAGTGGTCCTGTTCTTGTCCCTTTTCTTCAGGTACTTTTGCCAGAGCTCCTTTGCTTTGATATGGCACTGGAACCAAGTCTGGGAGTGTCCCTTGCAGTCATTTGCTATGACAATGGCTTGAGGATGTTTGCATTCTGGTGATTCTTATGCAGCTATAACTGGATGTGCAGCTCTCCAAAGAGGGCAGTCAAGTCCAGGAGCTCTGCAGGGGTCCAAAGAGAAGCACCAAGGTGCATGACTGATATAATGGGAATATGAGCCTGGGAGTGTGAACTCACTACTTCCTGGTATCGAACAGGGGCACACCTGGCTGCCCATCAGCATTTAAATAGGAGGATGACATCCAGTGAAGATGAAATCCGAGCAGTCGAAGGCAGACAGATACACAGACAGGTTGATGCATGTATGAAGCATTGCAGTCTGGTAGCAGTCGGAGGACTGCCAGACTTGGAGTAGTTAGGAAGGCATCCACACAAACGCTAAAGTGGTGGGGGGAGGGGAACCTTACTGTAAAGTTTTTCCTGTTCCAGACAGGGTTAATTACTGCAACCTGAGACGCCAAATAATGTACTTAAAAACAGTATGTGTGGACACAAGGACTTTAATGGGAGCAAACCAGAGCTAATCAGATGTAACATCCCTGCATGGACAAGCCCTGAGTAGCTGTGCTAGACACAAACTGGTAGTGGGGTTATGTGACCTTGCATGTGCATTCAGTTCAACGTTGTTTGCTCCATGAATCTTGGCAATACAAGTTGGGTTTCTCCATTGTATTGCACAGAGACTTTTTTGCAGTGTAGAATCAGACATTTCCTGACATTGCTGCACCTACTACAAGGCAAACTTCTAGGGATGTTACTTATTAATTTACAACACTCAAAATTGTTCTAGGTAGAGCCAGGCAGAAAGACAAAGCAATAAGCTATGGTAACAAATAGTAGGGATGGCGGAAGGAAGAGCAAGGGTTACAGCAGAAGATCCTCCAGTTACTTGGTTTAGGCATGTGCATATCTCAGTGGTTTAATTCAGAGGAATTTTTTTATCTTTCCTCAGATGAATTATTTTAAAAAGAAAGTAAGTGGTGGAATAATAACGGGGAAATAATCCTCTGAAATGACACTGCTTTTTCTTTAGGGTTTCCCTTCAGATGCTATTGAAAATGACTTTAAACCAAATGAAGAGCCTCTTCTCAGAAAAAATCCTCGTAGATTTGTCATCTTCCCACTCCAATACCCAGATATATGGAACATGTATAAAAAGGCACAGGCGTCCTTCTGGACAGCAGAAGAGGTGAGTGTGATGTTCTGTTTGGGACACTCAGAATCGTAAGCCACAGTGTGATCTCTCTGCCTCAGCAAGTCTCAGCCTTGTTGGAGATGAGATTTTCAACTGCCTGCCACTCCAGTCTGTCCTTGACACTCTGCTGGTCTACACCTTGCCCATGCAATTAACAGCTAGCGAACCCCAGAGACGTCTCACTGTGATGCTCACAGAAATTAAGTTCGCTGCCTCCAAAGAGAGTGTACATGCCAGCCTGTTAGGTTAGCTGAAGACTCACACTTCACTTTAGAGTATACCACTGATATTATTTTGTAAATAAAACAAGAATGAGTTTATTAATAAAGAACAGAGATTTAAGTGATTCAAGTGGGGTTCACAGGGGTCTGCTCTGGGTCCAATATTGAACATATTTATTAATGACTTGGATATAGGTAGAGAGAGCATACTGATCAAGTTTGCAGATGAGACAAAGTTTGGTGTGGTGGAAGGGGGGTTGCCAATACTTTGGAGGATAGAGTTAACATTCAGAAGTATCTTGATAAATTGGAGAACTGGGCTATAAACAACAAAATGAAATTCAACAAAGGCAAATCTAAGGTGCTGCACTTGGGGGAGAAAAAACAAATGCATAAATACAGAATGGGGGAAAACTGGCTTGGCAGCCGCACTGCTGAAAAGGATCTGGAAGTTGTGGTGGATCACAGCCTCAACATGAGTCAGAAATGAGATGCTGTTGCAAAAAAAGCAAATGCAATTTTAGGTTGCATTAACAGAGGCATAGCATGCAAGTCATGAGAGGTGATAGTTCCGCTTTACTCAGCACTGGTTAGGCCTCAGCTGGAGTACTGTGTCCAGTTTTGGTCATGAATGTATAGAAAGGATATAGAGAAACTGGAAAGGATCCAGAGGCCAGCAACAATGATGATCAAAGGGATGTTCAAAGGAATGCAAGCCATACGAGCAAAGGCTGAAGGGACATGGGTATGTTTCGTTTGGAAAGGAGGCGATTAAGGGAGGGATATGAGAGTGGTCTTCAGATACATGAAAGGCTGCCACAAAAAAAATGGAGAAAAGTTGTTCTCTTTTGCCAAAGAGGGCAGGACAACAGGCAATGGGTTCAAACTACATAGCAGATTTAGATTAAATCTCAGGAAAAAATTCCTAAGCATAAGAACAGTAGGGCAATGGAACAGACTGCCTCAGGAGGTTGCAGAAGCTTCTTCACTGGAGGTTTTCAAAAGCAGGCTGGATAGCTATCTGTCTTGGATGGTTTAGACACAACTAATCATGCATCTTGGCCGGGGGTTAGACTAGATGACCCTTGTGGTCCCTTCTAACCCTATGATTCTGTGATACTAAGCAAGAGAAAAAGACAGGTATGATTGCAGACAAAACAAAAATAAAACGTGTTTTCTAGTATCTAAAGTTTAACAGATTACAATCTTGGTCTGAGGCAATTTCTCATCTGTTGTCAGGTTCCAGAGACTTCAGCCCAAATGGTTGAAGGATCCACCTTTCACAGATTCCAAGAGCTCTGGTCTCTTGTCCTCTAGGTGATGGATTAATGGCTTTTTGTTACCCTTATATTTCCCAAAGTCCATTGTCTCTGCCTCAAGAACCAGGAAGTCTCCCTGGGATGCAGAGACTTTCCCCTGGCTTGTTCACTAAACTCTCTCCTCCATGGTTGTTAGCTTGATAGCTTTACTTACCTTATGTGTAAATGTGCTCTTATTGTCCCCTGCCTGTAATCAAGCAGGTCAGACCTGTAAATACACATTTCTTTATCTAGGGCAGGCAGGGTTTGTGCACTGCCTTCCAAACACTTTTTAAGAATGTATTTCTAGTATACACATGTAACTCTTTTTACACAACCCATACATACATCACACAATGATTTTCAGGACTGGCATATGATCAGTTTAAATATTATACCTTACAAGACACCTTTTAGATACATATTATGATAAGTGTGTTGGGGTTAGTGAGTGTGTCAGGCCTGATATGTGTTGCAGTGTGGTGTCTTAGGGACACAGTGAGTACTATGGTCCAGTGGACAAGGCCCATGATTTAGTAGTCAGGAGACCTGACTTTTATTACAGGCTCTGCAGTTGACTTGCTGCATGTGGCCTTTGATGGGACACTTACACTCTCTGTGCTTCAGTTTCATCACTTGTAAAATGCTTTGAGATATATGGATGAAAATGCTCTATTGAAGTGCTAGCCACTATTATTATTTTTTTTTTTTTTAGGCAGATGATTGTAAACGGTGACAGCTGTTAAATATACATGTAGTTTACTCCAAGTTGAATTGATTAAATACTCCTTCCTACCTAATGACACTCCTTAGCTCTAAGTTAACGCACTTTCTCCACACCAGTCATGATTTTATAGACCTCTATCATATCCTCCCTTAGTTATCTCTTTTCCAAGCTGAAAAGTCCCAGTCTTATTAATCTCTCCTCATATGGAAGCTGTTACATATCCTTAATAATTTTTGTTGCCCTTCTCTGTAACTTTTCCAACTCCAGTATATCTTTTTTGAGATGGGCCGACCAGATCTGCACGTAGTATTCAAGGTGTGGGCATCCCATGGATTTATAGAGGCAATCTGGTATTTTCTGTCTTATCTATCCCCTTCCTAACGATTCCTAACATTCTGTTTGCTTTTTTGACTGCCACTGCACATTGAGTGGATGTTTTCAGAGAACTATCCATGACTCCAAAATTTCTTTCTTGAGTGGTAACATAATTTAGACCTGATCATTTTATAATGTATAGTTGGGATTATGTTTTCCAATGTGTTTTCCATTTATGAAGATTGAATTTTACCTGCCATTTTGTTGCCCAGTCACTCAGTTTTGTGAGGTCCCTTTGTAATGCTTTACAGTCTGCTTTGGACTTAACTAACCTACCAGTTCCTCCCACTCGCTGTCATTTTAGCACCAGTGCCATGCTTGACTGAATTGGGAATCTAACTGTAAGAATAAAGTTTTTGGTGTCTCATTGGTTTTCACATCTGGCCCTACCTAACTGCTGCCATGGTTTTAAAAAAAAAAAAAATACAACCCCTGCTAAGGAAGCTGTGGTTTCTACCCCAGCCAGAATTCACTGTCTTATAGAAGAGCAAACATGTAATGCTTTCTTATTGTCCCAAACAGTAGCCTTGTGGGAGAAATTAGATGTCACATAAAGAAAATCCTTGTCATTTTAAAGGCTCGTTGCAAAATGGGGTCTTTAATTGCAAGTATCATTAAAGACACATTGGAAAGCATCTCTGTTGTTTGACACACATTGAAGTTTTGAAATCCTGCTGCTTTACAGTGAGGAAATGTTTTTCACTTTCAGTGTTGTATGGTTCAATATCTAAAGTAGTTTTCCATTTCTGTAGTGTCTTTCATCCTAAAGTGCTTCACAGACTGATGAAGGGTGCTATGTAAAAGTAAATTGTTCTACTCTGCCATTAGAAATATCTTTGCAGACACACTATAATATAAGACATCTAGTGGTCATTCTAGTGACTCTAAATGGTGTGCATATTCTCTGAGTTTCCAAAGATCTGTATTTGTGTGGGGGAGGGCAGAGGGGAAGGGGTCATTTATAAGCTGCAAAGCAATTAAATTATGTTATGGTGGCAGATACACTACCGTACTTCATTGCTTTCAATGTGTTTGATTTTGAATTCAATTACAAATGTAATAAAATTCTCTAAACATTTTCAAGTTTGATCTCAAATAACTCCCAGCATCACTGATTTGCTTAAGCTTCTTCTATTTTTCTTCATGAGTTATCAACATGAACGGACAATAATATTATATTTTTTTTTACCATAAGGTTGATTTATCAAAGGACTTTCCTCACTGGAACAAGCTGAAATCAGAAGAAAAATACTTCATCTCTCATGTCCTGGCTTTTTTTGCAGCCAGCGATGGAATTGTAAATGAAAATTTGGTAAGGCATCTTTACAATGAGCCCATTTCTCAAGAGTTACCATTCATCTGGCTAGCAAAACCTCTTCATTTCAATTTTGACTTAATATAATCAAGTGACTCTTTATTGTTTACAGGTTGCATTTTCTCTTTTCCACATCATTTCAGTTTTGCTTAGACATCTGAGCAACCTGTTCTCCCTGGGCCACTATTTAAGACAAATTAGGCCTGTGACGGGTTTGGGCCCTTTGGGATGTCACCTGATGTGCTCGCATGCCACTGAGTCAGCCTATTCTGCCAGTCTGGTCCCCTTTACCTGACCTTGCTGGGATAGGCTCACAAGCCTCTTCCAGCCAAGCACACAGGCAGGGCCATACCGAGCTGCACAGAGAGACAGAGATCCGTTCTGGAAAGATTCAGCCTTAGGGGCTTGCTCCAACGCTCTGGTGCCCACTCTTTTTAAGGGGTACAAACACAAAGGTTTTATGAAATTTGACCCCTCCCTCAATGTGGAGGGAGATATGCACAACTTCTTGCCCTCTCAGTTAGAAATTACCTAAACTGGGTTATATTACAAACAAGAAATAAGTTTATTAACTACAAAAGGTGAATTTTAAGTGAATGTAAGAGATAACAGACAGAACAAAGCAGATTACTAACCAAATAAAGCAAAATAGGCAAGCTAAGCTCAATATACTGAAGAAACAGGTTACGAAATGTAAATTCTCAGCCTAAATGTTATTTTAGGCAGGCTGCAAAGTTTCTGTGGTTCAGAGTTCCAGTTATATTCCTTTTCAGACTGGAACCCTGTCTCAGTCTGGACACCCCCTACCCCGCCCCCGCCTTCCCTTCAGCTGGCTTTAGCAGTCTTTCTTCTTGAGCAGACAAGTCATGGAGAGGAGGAGTCCCATTTGCCTTCTTCCCTACCCTTAAATAGGATTTACATAAGTCGGGAATCCTTTGTTTCCCAAATTTGACCCCTCTTCCCTTCCAGTGGAAAGTTACAAGAAGTCCCAGGTAATGTTTATTATCAGGTGATAAGACCACCTGACTCTGTAGTATCACAGCGTACATGAGTCAGTGGCAGTATCAAGGGTCTGCAGGAAGGCCAAGCCTTTTCACAGTCCATTGTCCTCGCTCATGGGCCATCGGCCTTGTCTTGCTTTTCCATTGTTGTACCTGAAGTATTAGCAATGGGCATCACCCAAAATAGCATAGTTGAAATACAGATACATAGACAATATTCCTAACTTCAAATACAGAAAAGATACAGGCGTACAAATTGGTTAATCACATTCAGTAAATTATAACCTTTCCAATGTTATCTTACAAGACCCATCTTGCATAAAGTATATCTCAGTTGTCATATTCATATCATAAGCATATTTTCATAAAGAATATGGAGTGAAATGTCATAAGGCTCACACCAGTATAGTCGGAAGGATTCCAACCACTCCGTTCCTGGAAACAATCTTTAAGTCCTCCCTTCCAGGGGACTGTGTTCATTTTTGGCTCTTTAGGAATGGAAGATGGGATTGAACTTCTCCAGTGGTGTCATCAGTGTTTCTCTTAGAGTTGGTTAAAATCATACTCTCTCTCCCTAACATAGCACTTTTAAAAAACCATAGGGGATACTACCATGTCCTTGCCAGTGTTCTTTATCTCAGTAAAACTTATTCTAAGGACCTGTGTTTACGAAGGTGACTTGTTGGGGATATCTCTGAATCTACCAGGTCTACAAGGAAGTGATGCATCTCCCCTTTCTGATTATATGGATTTTCCATTTGTAGTCACGCTGTGGCTGCAAGATATCTGACCTTAAACCGTCCATGGTGTAGGCCTGAAAATGGCCCATCCTGGACCTTGTGCATATATAACTTCTGGGCGCACATCTAGGGAATACATTATAGTATGGGGTGAGGTTGGAGAAAGAGACACACATTCTCTATGACACAGAGATTTCGTGAAGTACTGGTTCATTTTATTTAATATCAAACCAAAATCCTGAGTGTTTGTGTAATGTGAAGTTTTCAGTGTTGCAGTATTCTGCTTTATACTTTCAGTACTTATACATCATACCTCTTGATTACAGTTTTATAAACTACATATACAGCGGCTTTATTTCACTTTATCAAAGAATAATTCCACAATCTGCTAGCTATTTGCATGCATGTTTGTGAAATGTTTCAATCCAACTGCCCCCATCCTTTCTCCATGGCAAGGGGGTTGCTTTTGTTCATCTCAGGGCTTGAAAATATTCTTTTGGGTAGTGCTAATACCCTAACTGGCACTTTTTTTTGTAGGTGGAGCGATTCAGCCAGGAAGTGCAAATCCCAGAGGCTCGCTGTTTCTATGGATTTCAGATTCTAATTGAGAATGTTCACTCAGAGATGTACAGTTTGCTAATAGACACGTACATCAAAAATCCCAAGAAACGGTAATTCTCAAAGTTGTCACAAAGTCATTGAACATATTATCTCAGTACTGGCTGTGCAGTCTAGAGGGCTAGTCATGTTGCACATGCCAGTATCACCTGCCTTCTTTCCCATACTGACTCGCTGGGTGGCCTTAGGAAAATCATTTATCATTTCCTGCTCTGTATTCCCCATCTATAAAATGGAGTAATAATAATACCTACTACACAGGAGTGTTATCAGGGTTAGTTAATATTTGTACAGTGCAATATAATTGATAGATTGAAACAGTTCGGTTATGGATCGTTCTAGGAATTTAATGCTATTTACTGATCTGGGTTTGGTAATAATGCTATCTGTCACTTTACTTGCATACAACTTGTTTGTTGCTAATATTTTTCAAAACCTTCCTTTAAAACTACCCTAGCCAGTTATTTATAAATTGAAATGTTGTGACCTTTGACTATCAGTTTTGCCGTATATGTCCACAAGAGAGTCTAATGTAAATATTAACAGTAATAACAATAGCAAAAAGTTAGTCTGTGGCTACAGATGTGTGGAGATACCATGGTCCTGTAGTGAGGGTCACGCAGAGCTGCATTTCCAGGGCAGCATCCTACACTGGAGAAGCTCAATATCTCCTGGAACTCCCAAGGTACATGGGTGGTAGGGAGATGGCTGCTGTGTCATCTTGTAAGCGTATGTCTCTACAACCTTTGGGGGTACTGAACACAGTTAGCTTTGCTAGCCAGAATCAGCAGTTGTATTCCACAGGGGCTGAAACTGTACCCAGATCCTGTGTGGGCCTGCAAGAGGAGCTGGGACGGGGAGTCTCCCTGAGGAGGAACTGGCTACTATCTGGCTTATAGTGTGAGATGCACCATACTCTAGTGGATAGGACACTGATTTGGTAGTTGAGAAACCTGGGTTCTATTCTTGGCTCTGCCATGTACCAGCTGTGTGAGCTTGGATAAGTGACTTTCCCTCTCTCTGTCTGTTTGCCCTTGTAGCTTTTGTCTGTTAGATTGTAAAAACTTTGGGGCAAAGACTGTCTCTTACTGTGTTTGTATAGTGTCAAGCAAAGTGGGATCCCAATCTCAGCTGGTGTCTCTAGGTACTAATATAATACAAATAAATTATAAGTGTTTGTAATATTACCTTTGTTTCATTCTATAGAGAATTTTTATTTAATGCAATTGAAACAATGCCTTGTGTCAAGAAGAAAGCAGATTGGGCCCTGAGGTGGATAGCAGACAGAGACTCAACTTTTGGTATGTAGCTTTTTAATTGGGTGATTACCCTTTGTTAATCTGAGGTATATATAATGGAGTTTTCTGGGTCTGAGCTGCAACCTTCCAGAACAGAATTTCTCCTATGTTTAAGGGTTACGTGTATCTTGAGTTTCAAGTCCAGCCGTGATTTCTAAAAAAAAGAAAAAATCAGATCAGTGCGTAGATCTTAATCCTGAGCTAATGACGTGTGCCAATGTCAAGGCCCAGTGGGAATCATAGGTGTAAAAGTTCTGGGGGCTTCTTGTGTTATGAATAAGTGATAAAAAGGCAATTATGACTTTAACATGGGTTCAACTAATACTCTGGGTGTGTCAGCATGTCCAAGCACACACACACACACACACACACACACACACACACACACACACAGACACCCCCACCCCCAAAAATGAAGTCATGTTACTGTGAGAACTTGTTTGATTCACTAGCATAGACACTCTTGTTTTGGGTGGGAAGAAATGAGGTGCAGGTTACATTGTGTATTTGGGGGGGAAAGAGGGATCATCCCAAGTAAGGTTTTTCTTTGGTAAAATTTAGACCATGTAGTGATTATTGGTGGCTTTCCTGAAAATATTTCATTGAGACTATTGAGAACTGTTAGTCAAGTTCCAAATGTCAGTTGTGGGGGGAACTATTTCCTTTCCTGCAATCTGCTGGTAGAGCTGCCTTGGCCAGATGTAACATAGGTATTTATACCTTATTTTCCTATTAGTGGCTCTGGCAACTTGTATTTTCTGTACTTTTTTTTCACTTTTTACCAGACATATTGCCAGATGTTTGTTGCATAGATGTTTCACTAGCTCTGACTTTGTCAGCTGACTGCTCAGTATGTTCATTCTAAAGTATAGCGGGACCCTGTTTCTTCTTCATGCAAAGTGATTGCTAGGGGGGTGAAAAGAACCCATTAGCCCAACTTCATTATGTTTTTTTTCAGGAGCATTCAGAAATAGACACTCCTGATTTGAGATTTCCAATGAGCATATTAAAAACTTTGTTACATATTTCAGTATGCAAGAGCCAGCCAGTAGGCATTCAGCAAGAAATTTTGCTATATGGGTTTTAATATCAGGTATTGCATTTGATCATTAGCTTTATGGACACTTATTTTTTAGGATTGTCTGGTATGTTTTTAGTTGTCAATTATTTTTCTTCCGTGTGAACTACAGTAAATATGCTATTTGTCTTTTAATTGTTTTCTCCATATGACCTTTCCCTAAATAAACCAGCAGATGGCACCTGCATTCCATTCATTGGAGTAGAAAAATAAATGTCCTTTTCTTAAAATGATCTGTGCATGGCGCAGGGGGCAAAGGTGCCAGAGTTTAAGGGACAGACTGTGTACCTCTGGAGACCAGGATATTTATCTATATACATCATCAGGATGCTTTAAAATGTGCATTTTATATGCATTTCTATGGAAACAGGGCTTTGATGGGGAGGAGTACATGGGCTTGAAGGCACTGGGGTGTAGAGTGGGAGGAAGAGAGGCAGAGTATGCAGTGGCCCAAGGTAGGGTGAAGAAGAGATGGCAGCAGAAATAGGAGGCAGTAGGAGTGAATTTGGGGACACAGAACTGGAAGGGATCTCTTGGATCATAGGGTCCCCTCCCCTGCTATCACAGACAACTCTGTCATATAGTCCTGTTCATAAATTTATTATGTTGAATTAGAGATGTAAGAGGTTAACCAATAAGCTTGATGCTTATTGGTTTCTGTTAATGATTAAACTTTGCCCGTGGTCCCTCCTGGTTGCTGCCCCACGCGCCCGGGACTCTGCTGCCGCCCGGCATCCCTGTGCACCCAACATCCCTGCATGCCCAGCAGCCTGGCTGCCACCTGGCATCCAGCACACCCAGGGTCCCTCCGGGCTGTAGGCCCTGCACCCGGGGTCCATTCTGGCAGCTGCGGGGGACCCCAGGCGAGGGGATGGTTATACAGTTACTGTTTTTACATTCAAGATGGGGATGTAAATAACATGTATCTGGATTGTCTGCCCCCACTGCTCCTATTGGGAAGATGTTCCAAAACCTTATTCTTTAGATGTTTAGAAACCTTCTTATTTCTAGCCTAAACTTATAGAGCCAGGCCATAGAGATCACAACTTCCCTAGTCTGCACCACAATAGCTCTGATGTTGAGGGGCAGGTGCAGATTCCATACCCTGATATTGATGTATTGTAGCATATATCTTTCTAACTTCCAGTACACACCCTTCAGGAAGGCCACTAGTACCTAGGCTAATGGTAAGTTCTTTCTGCTTGGCTGTCTGGCAGGTACGCTGTAGGACTCAGTCTCCTGACTGCATGCTTTAAATAGAGGAAGCTCCATAATTGGGACTTACTTAAAACAAGGCTGGCCGAAGCACTAGAATAGGTAGTGCAAGGAATTTCACAGTGGTGGAGGATGGGGCTAGATGAATTAATAGGTCTCATAAGATAATAATCGATAACCCCAGACTGAGGGCTCAGCTCCGCTTTCCTGTATATGATACAGTATGGTCTAGTTGGCCCTCCTCAGCTGAGGTTTCTACACTGATGTTACTGATCTTAATAGTGGAGATACACAGATTATTTTGCTTATTTAGACAAGCTGCTATTTGATCTCCAGTGAAAGAGCCCTGCCTTGGGACACTTCCCAGAGAACTTGCTAAGACTTTTTTGATTAAATCTTAGGAGAGCAATGCCATGAAGAATATTATGGTGCATATTTTTGGCTGGAAGGGAATGTGAGGAGGAAAGTTTGGGTCTATCCTATGTGGAAGACAAGTTGAGTCATTGTGCCACCTAGCTAATACACAGAATGTGTTACAAATACTTTATTGTGATTAAAGGGGTATTGCAAATAGAGTAGCAGTTCAAGACTCGTCGTAGACCCTCTTCCTTTAGCCGTTCCCCAGTTGCTCGCTGCAGGGTGATGTCTCCATTACGAAAAATATTCCACCTCTATTGTGCCTTTTACCCCCCAAATGCTCCACTGATTGGTTTGCAAGGCAGCTTGATTACTAGAGTTGTGCAGGTTGTCCTTATCATGAGCTTTTCTCACGAGTCCATAATCACCCTTCTCTGCATTCCCCTTGCAGAGGCCTTGGTGGACCTCCCCAAGTCACTTCCATTGTTTGTCTTTCTGGTTCTTTCGCTGCCACTGTTGGAAAGAGAAAACGGTTGAAAGGAATTGACCAGATAGAAGAATAACTCTTCTTGCACAGCAAACTAAACCTATGTGCTAAAAAGGCAGTGGAACCATTTCAGATTAATGGCCGCTGAAGAGATTAGCCTGTTCAGCTATCATAAGCATTAAGTAATAGAAAAGGAATATTTGCACTTCCATTGTACCATATGCAAATGTATTTCCTAAAATGGAGCATTTATAAATGAGCACTTCTTAAAAGTTAGACAAGGAAAACAAATTTTTCTGCATCCAAGTTATGTATTAAGAATTTTTCTGTTAGACTTCAAAAATCTCAACCCAGTGGTTATAAATTCATTTAGCGTTAGTTGTAACAACTTTAATTGTGAATACATCTGCTGATAATATGGATGTCAAAGTACAGTGCCTTATAGGATTTCACCATTAATTCAGCTCTGATTAGGCCTTTTTAAGATTAAAGTATTCTGGTGAATTTTGAACATAACAAATCATTAAGTATTGCTGTATTTGCTCTTGAGATTATACTAAATCTCCTGCACGTGTAGATTTTTTTCTGGGTAAATGCCTTTAAGCCTCTCAGTGTATGGTTTACATGCACAGCTATAACTCCTTGGGCTGTGAACTTGTTAAATCTCAGAGGCTGAACAGGCTTAGGCTAGTCATTACCTGGGTGAGAGATCTCCAAGAAGCACTCCTGATGATGCAGGAAGTGGTGCTGGGGATTCAGTAGGTGGCACTGTTCTCTGCAGTTAACATCAATAGCCTTTGTGGAGTCAGTGGCTACTGGGCAGTGGGTGGTGCTGTCATTAGGCTAAGGCATAAAACAGATTCAGATCATTTGTGGTCATTAAAGAGTTTCAGCTATTTTTGCAAGAGTCAAAATAATAATGCTCTAACTTCCCAGATGGAAGAAGCTATAGGAAGCAGAGTACTTCACAAATCTTAATGAATTGTCTTGCCTCTGTCAGGTAGGAGAATACTTTTCCCTTTATGTAGGAACCTGAGACCCAGACAGATTAGGCTCCCATAGGAAGTCTATTTCCCAGTCTTGTCAATTAGTCACAGCCACCGTCTACTAAGAGGAACAGGGGTATTAGGCCTGATGTCCTGGCCAGATGAGGCCTGATGTCCTGGCCAGATTTCAGTTTGAGCAATTAAATTCTTCCTTCTGAAATTCTCCCTTTACTTTCAATTGGATGTGCTATTTTTCCTCTCTTCCTGGTCTAAACTGCTGTGTGTTGAACACTTTTAATAGCTGTCCTGTTTCACCCCAAAAGTGGCTGCATTTCATTGGTGGGTAAATGATGTGTGCACGTACACGCATGTTGTGGGATCCTATGTGATGAAATGTAAAATATGGTACCTAAGTGGATGATGATTTCATGCTGTTCAGTATCAGTGTGTATCTAATGTAAGCTGCACGACTGACAAACTAGAAGCAAATTTGATTTTTCTGAGTCTTAATTGCCAGTGTATTGTATTAAACAGGGGAGAGAGTGGTTGCCTTTGCTGCCGTGGAAGGGATCTTCTTCTCAGGTTCTTTTGCTGCTATATTTTGGCTGAAGAAGAGGGGTCTGATGCCTGGACTGACATTCTCCAATGAGCTCATTAGCCGAGATGAGGTAATATGTGGAACGTTACATTTGGCCGGGGGCGGGGGGGCGGGGAATGCTCCTCTAGCTGAGAGCAGCGCGTGGCTGGGCTCTCAGTGAATCCCCAGGCTAGAGGGGAGAGGCACCATTTTTTTTGCACGTTCCCCTCTCCCCCTAGAGCTGCTGCCCACACACATTTGAGCAGAGCCTGATAGCCATGCTAATAAGGGCATTACTTCATCCACCTCTATCAGCAGCTGTGGGAGAGGAAAGGAAGAATTGCGTCAGGTGCTGAAGAGGTGGGGTTTCACAGGGGAAAAGGGAGAAAGCAGGTAAGTAGATGCAGAAGGTTGGGGGGCGCAAACACCAGTGAAAGAAGGGGAAATCCAGCAGGGCAGAGAGGGTGAGTTGCTGGCAAGATGGAGCTGTTTTGACATGTTACTGCTGATGGGGCTGGAAGAGGGCAAAGGCCTGAGTCAGCTCTCTGAAACCCAGCCTACCCTGACATGCATAGTAGGATTCCGCCAGAGCTTGTTACATGGACAGGTGCAGTATCTAGACTGGGTGAAGGAACTGGTTGACCTGTCCATTAACTTTAAGCCACACCCACAGTATCCTCTCACCCGTTCAGCCATAGCTCGGCTGAGGCAGTGAGAGGCAGTGGATGGTGGCAGCACCAGGAAGACTCACCCTCTCTGCTGGTGGTCACTCTTCCACACAGTGCAGCATGTAGCCCTGAGTCTGCAAACCTTGACATTACTGGGAACTGCAGGAGCACTGAAATCCTGTGAGGGAGTAGGCTATTTTTAGAACACGTTTAAAGGGAGAAGGGGTAGGAACAAGATTGAGAAATAAATTATCACTGGGCAGATGTTAAATGAATGTAGGAGAGCTTAAATACCACCATGTTCCCAGGCAAGAATAATCAACATCCTGAATAAAACTATTCACCTAAATCATCTTAAAAGGAAAAGAAATAAGATGAAAAAAAAATCCTAATTCACAGTGTGAGTAAGGAAGGAACTGGAGACACATGGCCCAAGAAACAAAGTGATGGTGAGTAATGGGAGAGAGCAGACTTGAGCCAGCACAGTGCTCAGCTTCCAGCACTGAGGGCAGCAGAAGTCAAATAGACAGCAGAGAGCAGCAGGTGTGCACGTGTACTGGACTGCACTGCCAGCCAGGGGTAGTCACATACATGGGATTCTACAGTGCAGCCTGTGTCCTCTAGCTTTACAATGGAGGTGCAGCCTGCTCACCCTAGGGTCCGAGTGTGTCTATGAATGCAATTGGCTTTGCACTGGCTTCTACCACAGCACTCAGGTGGTG
This sequence comes from Eretmochelys imbricata, assembly GCF_965152235.1. Taxonomy (NCBI): domain Eukaryota; kingdom Metazoa; phylum Chordata; order Testudines; family Cheloniidae; genus Eretmochelys; species Eretmochelys imbricata. Next base: position 37,271,755 of record NC_135573.1, read on the forward strand.
GATGGTACAGGTTGCCTTGTCCCCTTCTGAAGCTCTCTCCAGTTACAGAACACAGTACTTGCACAGGGCCTTCTGCAGTGCTTGGTCCAGTGTAGGGGGTATTTCTACAGAAGTAGCTGACCTTGCTCCCCTTCTTGTTCCTCTAGTAACATACTGTAAATATATCTTGTGGAGTGGAACAACTGCGGTTCTGTCTTACTGGCACTGTTAGTGGGGAACGCTTTTTAACTTCAAATATTTTTAAGAGATTAAAAAGTATGGTGGCTTGTAATATATTTGTAAGGCTGCACCTGCCAGTATCTTTCTGATATTGAATATGCCAATCACTGTAGTAACATGTATCCTCCTACTCCCTCCTCACCCCATCTTGTAGTGATGGCTCCTCATGGGCGGGGCCTTGCACAGTTAAGGTGCTGTTGGAAAAAATACATCATGTTTAAAATCTGGAGCACTGCAGAAGCTGAAAGACAGATTAATTTGCAAGATCAACAGAGCAATGGTTGAATCTACTGGCATTGGCTTAAAATGGTAAAGGATTCCATCTCAAGGAAAATAGCCAGTAGCTCTCATTTACTCTAATTTAGAAAGAAGCTATATTATGATGAAAGAATTATTGAAGTACATGATAGGACTGGAAAATAAAGCAAGGTATGGCTCAAGCCTGAGGCAACTTTAATGCTTGGGAAAATAAATTCTACTTCATGTCCACTAATAAGATCCAGTTTAATTTTTATTGTAACCTTTTTCATGCAATCAATATGTGTGTGGTTTTCAGCAGAAGTTTTCGATAAAACTTACTTTTAGGTTAATGTGATGTAGGATGCTAAATACAATAGGTCCAACTGCCCGTTTGTGGCGTGTCATTCAGCACCAAAAAAACCCATAGTTTTCCAGTTCAATTTCCAATGGCATAATTGTAATTAAATAGCTAGTTATTGCAATAAAAGTACAAAGTGCACAAGGCATCTGTATTGGGAGAGGATCAGTACAAAACTAAAATGATAAAATAGCAATAAAAATCCTGTAAAGAAAAGAAAATATGAATTGTTTTGATGAACTGGTTAGATAGATTGTGGGCACCACGTAATGCATGGTTATTTGGGGAATGCACAAGCAGTCATTCTCTTTTAAGCGGGAGAGCCACAAATCTTAAAAATTTGCCAAAATCCATTAAAATATCAGGTAACATAATGAAAGTGCCAGACTGGCTTATGCTAGTAGTCCATTTAGTGCAGTATTATCTCTTTGACAGTGGGCAGCAACTGTTGAACCGAAGGAATGTGCAAGAAATCCTGCAGCAGGCAGTTAAGAGAGAAATTTTCCCCTGGGAATTTTATTTCTAATGCCCATTCAAGGTTGGCTTATCTGAAATCTATAACCCTTCCAAAACTCTTGGTTGGCTGATCTGTTTTAATCTTCACTGTTGTCGCTCTGGTTTTTTTTATTGTCCATATTCTATCCAATTCTCTTTTATTTTTATTCTTAATGTCCTTGATGAAATCTTGTGGCAAAGAAGCCTCCACACTAACTGCATGTTGCATGAAAATGTATTTTTCAGTGTTAGATTTGATCCCAGTAATGGAACTTGTTTTGTTAAATTAACCCTCCTCCTTTCTGCAAGAGCTCGGAGGGCACGTGAGAGAAGGAAAAAATCTTAATAAAGATAATTAAAATATCTTGAAACCATGAGTGTTCACAGATCTACTTCTAATGTCTGCTATAACATGATTACAAAGTATGATCCATAACAGGAGGATAGTACTAAATTTGGTTCCACATAAATACCATTTGTATTAAAGGATTGTTCAAAAATGCTTAATATCAGCAAATCGAAGAAAGTCAGCTGCTTTTTCCTGTCTTCTGTTTTTCAACATAACGATTTGTAGATTTTAAATAATTATATTTCTGCCCAGTATAGATGAGTGCCCTTTTAAGATTTGAGAAATACAATTACAACAACATTGCCATCAGGGTGGATTTGATTTAATCTAGTCAGGAAGACTCGATTAAATCACGGATTTCTAGATAAAAGTGCATTCTTGTTGGTTGTCATAACCTTAATACATAGTCTTCACAACTCAGATAGATGTAGGTTTAATTTTTTAGAAGGTACACACTATACATTTTTAAAGTGATTTATTTTGAAAACTTTTCAGATTAGTTTTACAGCTATATCAGAAAATGAATGATTGTTTGGTTATTTCATTTACCAAAGGTAATTGAAACAGATATTTATGAAGTCATTGGGAGGTGAACTGTCTCCAATTCAACAGGTTAATGATCAACATTTGGAGGATTTTCTTGCCATGCTGTATTAGGAGGAGAACATCACCAGACAGACACTTAAATTGTTTTATTTAACTAAAACAACGACGTTATTCTGGATTTTTTTCTTCAACAGCAAACATATAATATTTTAACAAAACAAGCATATGAATTTTTGAATTTAAACATTCAATTTTTTTAAAATCAGGTTTGTTTTTGTTAAAATTGTTTTTAACTAAATTAGTTAAATGAAATATTTTAAAAAACAAAAATTAAATAGACGGTCAGCCAGGTCAACATGAGAAACTTAAAATATTGGCTTCTGCAGCTATCTCAGTCGTCTTCATCTTCATTTTCCTGTTTGTTCATAATCTGGAAAAGAAAAAGAAGTTTCCTGCTTTTTAAGGGCCAAAATGATTTCTCAATTTGAAATGAAGTAGTCCAAAGGAAGAAAATGTTCTTTCTACACCGGCAGAAGAAGCTGCTGCTGTTAAAAGTGAGATTATCACTTCAACAGTCTCTGAATCCAAGTGCTTAAGTGACTTCTACCAGTTCACTGGTGTGACTTTCTTTAAAACATCATCAGCAGACACATTTCTTGAATGGCTCACCCTTAGCTCTGAAGTTTATTATAGTTAACATTATGGAGGGATGATTGCTGGATGTCCATGTCATAGCCAACTCCTCTTCTTCAGCAGTTAAGTTTTGACCCTGGTACTGAGTACTGACAGTATTTGCAAGAAAATGAGCTGGAGATAGTGCTTGTTCCATTTGTTTTTTAATGCTTGTAATTTAACTCTGTCATTGCATATTTCTCTTTTTAAGATCTCACTCAGTTTCTTCCAAATTTCAACAGTGTCAGCAATAAAACAGTGATTTCCCTGCATTTTGTTCAAGGCTACAGAAATAGGCTTCAGGGTACTCAGCATGTGTTCAACATTTCTCTTAAGCCCAATGTTGAGAACATGTTGACAGTGCCATCAATTTTTTCACGATTTTGTTCACAAACTGTCATCAGATTAGGCCAGTTCTTGATATAGTGCTCAAAACCGTCCACTACTGACTTCCATCGCATGTCTTGTGGGAGAGTTAGCTTGGTTACTCCCACTTTTTTCAGAGCAGCTGCTGCAAAGTGGTTGTTACGGAAGTATTTTGCAATTTCAGCAACATTAGCCTTTATTTCTGGAATACTGAAGTCTTTGGCTAGGAGGTGCATCAAATGAACACTGCAACCGTATGTTATTAGCTTGGGACTCTCTTCTAAATTTCTTCTCATCTTGGATTCATTTGCAGCATTGTCTGTGACCAAGCTGCATACTAGACATTTGAATTTTTTTAACAGTTTGTTAGAGCTTTTACTACTTCTTGTAAGTATTCAGCTGTGTGTGCATTTCCTAGTGTATCAATTATTTCTGTAAGGAAGACATTCCCTTCTTCTGTTGTCATGCAAGCACATACAACAGGCTCATTGTGGACATTGCTCCACCCATCAAGACTCAGGTTAACAATTTTATCCTCTAGACCTTTTGCACATTGCTCAATTTCTCTTTCATACATTTTATCCAGCAATTTGCCTGCGACATCTGTTGGGTGGACTGTATCCTGGTCTTAATGATTGAACCATGTTAATGAAGTGTGGGTTCTCAATCATACGGAAAGGCAAGTTTGTTGCATAAACAAACAGGGCAGTTTTTTCATCAATTACCTCATTTTGTAATCTGCTTGTTCTTATCACAAATTTATCTATAGTTGTTTCTGAATGATGGAGTTTTTTTTTCTTTTTGCTGCAGATGATATACTGTGGCTATGTGACATACATGATGTGACTGAAACATTATCATTGGCAGATAACTCTGAAACTGTAGCAAATGATGTTGATCTTGAAGGTGGATCATCGTCAGAATCCTGTATGTTGAGGATGGATTCTCCTAAACAAAATAAGTCAATGCAGTTATTTAATTATTATTACCATAGTGCTCATTTAGTATTACTCATTACATTCACTGACACTCAGTACTACTTTAAAGGTGAAATTGTAAAAGGAAGATCTGCCTATTTCAGTTATTTATTTTTTTATCACAACTGTTTCTAAAATGATAGTACCATAGAGTAACAAGTATATTTATTGCTCAAACATGAGAATTCAAGAATAGTCCAGAAGGAAGACAGGCAATCCTTAAGAAAGAAGTATGAAATAAAAAAGTTTACCAACCTGAAGATCCTGCATGTTCAAACATGTTCCTTTCATCATCTTCAATGCAGCTTCCCCCCTGAGAAGGAACACTTTTCATGATGTTTCATTCGGGCAACCAAGCCTTGCATTTCTTTGTTACACTGTTTGCATTTTGCATGCATGCCTGTCTTACCCACAGGTAGAGGAGCTTCATTAAAATATTCCCAAACTGGGTCTCTTTTACGGCCTGTTGCCATTATAGGTTTTCCCTTCCTGTGAGAGAATGGTATGGTAGATCTCAAATCAATGAAGGCTACACTCAGAAAGACCTCAAGACTTCTGAAATATGCTGCACAAACAGTTTCACTTCTCTTTCTACTGCCTGTCCCTCCCTTCTCACGTTTATCTCCAGGCTTCTTCCCCTTGTCCAGATCTATTCCTCCCCCAACAATCTTCTGTTCATTGAACTTTTTGAAACTTTGCACTTTCAGAGAGAGGTAAGGGATTGACTCTGTGTACACAGATTTGCAGAGGGACAATAGGGTTGAGGTCTGTTGTTCACACCTCTGTATATTATTTATTTAAAAACATTTTTGCTGTTAACAAGCATGTTATCTCTGGAGACACAAATCCACAGTTTGAGAACTACAAAACTAAGCATCTCTGATGGTATCTTCTAGACTGAGCACTGAGCCCCATTGGGTAGATAGAAAGATTAACCTAAATAATCTATACAGAAACCCCTGGAATCTCATAAGATTGGGGCCCTAATCATGAACTATTGGAACTCATTTACAAAACTTTTCTTAAACATTACATGAATATATTGTCTCATACTATAGAATCAGAATTTATAATCCCTATTCTGTGATGAGATATCTTTTAAGCTATAATGTATCTTTATCTTTAGATAAAATGCTTTTTGAGGAAAAAACTTATCAAAAAAATCCGATTTAAATAAAAACTGATTTTTAATCATTGATTTTTATCCACCCTGATTGTCATGAAGCAGGAAGTTAGGAAGCTTATTCCTCTGAGAGACAATTATCAGTACAAGTCTTTAAATAGCAAATCATGAGGGGCAGGAGAAACTAAACATCTTTCATTCTTTTGTATTTCAGGGTCTGCACTGTGACTTTGCTTGTCTAATATTTAATTATTTAGTGAACAAGCCTTCAGAAGAGAGGGTCAAGGAGATTATTGTTAATGCAGTTGAAATTGAGCAGGTGAGCAGACAAGACTGATCAGTACAGTGTCACTGATGGCACAAGAGGATTTTCATGTGTAAAGAAGGTGATGCTCTAGTAGAATTTCTGGAATTCCTAATAAATGACTAGTCCACACATGTAAACCACTGTAAAATTCCAACACACCACCTATAATCAGTCTCTTGGTACTCTTGATTGTCACAGAGAATAAAAGGCAGAGATGATTTTTGACAGTACTAGCCAAGTGATCAGAACAAGCTAAAGCCAGCACAGGTGGGTTTTCTTTCATGTTCAGTCACATTTACCTAGAGGTAAGACTCTCTTGTTGCTACACATAGGATCTGATCCAGCTCCCATTGAATTCAGTGGCAAAACTTCCATTGATAGTTAGTGAGAATTGGATCTGTCACGTAGTAAAAAACACCCGTGAAAGTTCTCACTGACTCTTTCACAAAATAAATACTAAAATATAGAAAGTTGCAAAGAGCTGATCAAAACAGGAGACATTTGCTGTTTTTTGTGATACAAGTTATTGAAGTAGTAAACAACTGCTGAATCTGATTTCATAAAAACATCACAAATGATACACCAAGTAGATACCATTTGTTCCCCTTAAGTTGCAGTGTCCCTTCTTTAAATGTCACTGTTGTGTTTTACTCCAGGAGTTTTTAACAGAGGCTTTACCAGTAGGGCTGATTGGAATGAATTGCACTTTGATGAAACGGTACATTGAATTTGTGGCAGACCGGTTACTTACAGAACTTGGGTTCCCTAAGGTAAGAAAGTTGAGAGAGATGACCCTTCCAAGAAATACTGGCCTGTTAAAATGGCCAAGCAAAGTTGTCTGTGTGCTGCACTAATTTACCACAGGTGTGGGTATCGCACTTGTGTGTTCTGCTGTGTCTCACATAGAGAACAATGTCAATATACAGATTTCATTATTTGGAACAGATGAAACCATTGTTTCTCTGGCCAGAGTTGCCCTGTAATTACTACTTGGATTTAAATTGGAAGTGTGTGTTGCATTCAGTTGCTCTGGTTCTACGAAGCTATAATGAAGTAGAACTGCTTATATTCATTGCACAAGGTTAACAGATTAGCATGCCCATCAGTAAAACGCTGAATTTGCTTAGATGGAAGCAAGTGACCTTTAAAAAATACTGTTACTCTGAGGCAAACAGATCTATTAATAATGCTGACAGGAGAACTTTCTGAGGATAAATCCTTTAATTACACACAGAAAGAAGTGAACCTCTGAGAAATAAGTTAAGGGTTGCACAGAGTTTTTTGTGCTGGATGCATTCATTGGTACAAATCCCAAGTAAAAAAAACACTAATCAATATACAGGGTAGAGTGGCGCTCTCAAGGGTGTGAAAAGTAAACACTTATATTGCACTGCTTTAGTGGAGTGAGAGCCAAGTCTATTCTAATACCTTGTTTCCTGAGATATTTCATGCTTCCTTGCTGGTTGCCAGGGTTGGTGGTTTGAGGAGGGGAGAACCAGTCTAGATATTATCTATGAGAAGCTGGAGAATTCCTGCTTTATTTTTACCAAGGAAAGTTACCAGTAAGTGGGTGCTGCTGCTTCGAGTGCTGGTCTCTATGTGTATTCCACACATGGGCACGCATGTGCTTCCAGTGCCTGAGACCGGAGATTTGTAGTAAGTAGCGTCTGTTGGTCCTCACATTTGCAGTTGCTCTCCTCTTGCTTCAAACTGAGGGTATAAAGGGTGGCACGGACCAATGCCTCTCCAGTTCCTTCTTACTACTGCCTAGTTTGAATTCTTTGTGTCCACTTTGATCTTTCTCTGCTTACAATATCTGTAATTATATATTGTAAATAGTTTTTAGTAAGTTTAGACCTAGTGTTTAAGTGTGTTAGTATTTTCATAGCTAGTCTAGTTTAGTTCTTGGGAGCTTCTCCCCGTGGAAAAGGACTATGCCAAGAGTCCCAGAGTTCAAGAACTGTATCTCCTGCCCTGGTTCCTTCTGCTTCAGCAATGAACACTAGCACTTCCTTTACTGACTTGGGGTGCAGCATCAGCCACAGTTTCTCTCCTCAAACTTGTGAGGGATGAGAGCTCCGTCTGTGGAAGCACCTCATGGAGCTGGCCCTGAGATCTCAGTCGGATGCAGGCTGGGGAGAACCTCAGTATAGTTGCCTTGTTGCGAGTTGTGCCCCTGCTGAGTAAAAGCTCTGGACTAGAGGTCAAAACAATTAAGTCTAAGAAACCTTCTCATAAAAGTAGGGAACATAAGTATAGGCATAAAGAGATCTCCATCCAGATTTGCCTCTATGAAAAAGGATTCCTTCCATCTTGGTCTAAGTTAGGTAAGTCCTCATTCGCTGGTCCTTAGGAATTAGGTCTGCACAAACCTTCTGTCCAAGAAGAAAAGGTGCAAAGGAAGAAGAATCTAACAGTTCTGATTCCCACTCCTTTCCACAGGACAGATTGCCCCTGTCTGGGAGCTTTACACTGTACACCTGGGAGTCAGTGATTCTGGCACACTCTGAGTTCAAGAGCGTTGGAGGCTCGGCCCCAGATCCATCAGTCCCCACCTCAGGGACTCCTGGAACTCCAGGAAGAACTAAAACCTTTACCTCTCTGGAACATATTTTTGCTTCTTAGTTCTCCACAGAGGTCCATAATACCACTGAGGATTTGCCTTTTGAGTATAATCTCTTCAGTAAGAAGAGCAATGAGTCAGCAGCTTTAGCCGTATGGCTACACTATGCTCTCTTAAGCACTCTAGAACAACTTTGCTTCCTGGAGATTTATACCCTGGCCCTGAAGAGAGAGCTCCACAAGCAAACCTATAGCCCCAAGCCTCTCCCCTGCACTCCCCAGCTCTCCGCCCCCGGCACTTTATCACCAGTGCCCTCACAAATCACCTCGCAAATGACAGAGTTCAAACATCCAGGTATGCAGCTTCCTCCAACTCTGCAACCACTGTCTGCCCTCACCCATTATCCAAGGGTTTCATTGAGAATTGCATGCTGATATTGATGCTATGCCGTACTGCCCTGCAGATCTTTGGTGGCTGATACCCACTTCAAACACAACTGGAGGGCAATAATAACATACAAGGGGGTATTAGAGATCATCCACGCAGGTTACGCTTATGCAACATAGTTTGTCTCGCCTCCCTATCACAAATCATCTTCTCAGGGACCACTCTCGCGAGAAGATCTTTCGTCGGGAGGTGAACTTTGTCCTTCAGAGCGGCACCGTAGAACAGGTGCCAGCCCAACATCAAGGAAAGAGGGTCTACTCCCCATATTTCATAGATCCCAAGAAATATGGAGGATGGAGACCAATTCTTGATCTATGCCAGCTAAATGTCTTTATTCACAAATCAGAATTCACATGGTAACACTGGCATCAATAATTCCCTCTTTGGAGAAGAACACGTTGTTTGCAACCCTCAACATGAAAGATCTTTACTTTCATGTGGATATTCATTGGTACCACAGAAAGTTTCTAAGATTCATGGTAGGACAAGAACACTACCAGTTCAGAGTTCTCCCATATGGGATGGTGAGAACCCAAGGTCTTCCCAAAAGTCTTCTCAGTGGTGGCAGCCCAGATGAGGCACAACAGCTACATCGTCTGGCTACTAACGTGCTAAACAAGTCAGGAAGCCCAGTCAGTGACCTTGTCCTTACGCCATTTCTGACGTCATTGGGAGTCTGTATAAAGAAATAAAATTCCACTCCCACCAACACTATAGATTTCATAGGACCAACCTTAGACTCATCCTCAGTAAAGGCTATCTCCCTATAAACAGATTTGAGGCCATGAGCAATCACCCCTAGACCTCACACTACATTGAGGAGTGTGTCTTTCCCTACTAATCCGCATGGCTGCGTGTGTGTATTTAACACCATTTATCAGACTCCATCTCTGTTGCCTCCAGGCCTGGTTTTGGTCTGTTTATTCACCGGACAAGGACAACATGAATACCAGGGTAACAATATTGTAAAAGGTCAGAACCTTTCTTGTATGGTGGACAAAATCGGATCAGATGTGAGCGGGAGTCCCCTTTCTTCCACCCCTACCCAATGCAACCATAATCATAGTTGCATCCCTAAGATGGGGAGCCCATATGGACAGTCACTCTGCACAAGGCACATGGTTCCCATGTGAGACCAGAATACATATAAATCTACTGGAGAGGAGGGCAGTTCACCTTGCCTATAATGCATTCCTCCCCCTCATATGGTTGTCATATCCAGCTAATGTCAAACATGATTGACTGTCTTTTGTGTGAACAAACAGGCTGGAGCGAGATCGCTTCCTTTGTGTATAGAGGTACTGAATTCATGAGACTGGTGCATCAAGGAGAATATCTTGCTGTTGGTGACATACTTACCTGGTGTGCAGAAGATTGGCAGAAAATCTCAGCAGGCCATGAGTGAGAAATACACAATTCTGTCTTGACTGAAATCTTCACCCAGTGGGAAACACCATCTTGGGACCTGTTCCCCTCCCAGACAAACAAGAAATTCAATCTCTACAGTTGCAGAGCAACGTTAGGCTGAGGCTGTAGGGGTGATGCTCTTCTGTTATCCTGGACTGACCATCTAAGGTACGTCTTTCCTCCCATCCCCCGCTACCTCAGGTTCTATAGAAAATTTGCCACAACAGGGCCAAGATTATCCTCATTGTATCCAATCGGCCTAAATGTTTTAGCTTGTGGGCCTCCTATGAATGTCATCCCATCCTCCTACCTATATACAATCTTTTCTCAATCAGGAGAAGGGCAGGATCAGAGATTGCAACCCAGACTCTCTTCGTCTCATGGCCTGGTATTTGGATGGTCATCAGACCTGAAACATTCATATTCAGAGGCTATCTGAAATATTCTTAATCACAGCAGAAAAATCTCCACTAGAAAATGCTCTCTAGCTAAATGGAGGCCTTTCTCTATCTAGTCACAACATAAACAGCGTTCACCAGAATTGGCGGGTATCACTGCCATTTTAGACTATCTCCAGTCCCTCAAGATGTCAGGTTTTTCCACTGGCTAGCTGAAAGTCCACCTGGCAGCAGTCAGTGCCTTCCCTCATCCAGTGAAAAGCCACATTATCTTTACTCACCCTGCCACAATTTGATTCCTCAAAGGACTCATTAAGACTTTCCCACCAGTGACAAGTACCCATGCTACATAGGACCTCAGCTTGGTACTCTCAGCTCTTACTTTCAAAATGATGGTCACATGTTCCACGTAATACCTTTCCATGAAGGTTGCCTTCTTATTTTCCATCAAGTCAGCCAGATGGGTGAATAAATGGGGTGCACTCATGGCTGACCTGCCATATATCATATATCACAGAGAGAGTCTCTCTTCAGAGTTTCACATGAACCAGCTTACTCACTTACCAATATTATTCCCAAAAACTCATGTTTCCAGCAAAAAAAAAAGAGACTACACTCCCTCAGTGTCAAACTGGCCTTGGTCTTTTATCTACAAAGAACGAAACTGAATGGGAAAACACCAAGAATATTTGTCACCATAACAGAGCGCTCACAAGGACAAATGTTACTGACCCGGTGACTCATTAAGTGGATCTCTGGATGCATTATTCCGTCTCATCAGTTGGCATGTGTAACTCGCCCAGATGGGTATGAGGGCCCACTTTATGAGAGCACAAGCAACCTCAGTGGCATCTCTTTGAGCTGTATCAATGCTGGATGTTTGTAAAGCTGCTATCTGGGGCTCCAGCCACACCTTTTATAAAGCATTTTGCCCTCGGCTGGGCTTCCTTGGTAGATGCAGCAGTGGGCACAGTAGTGTTATAATATCCATACCAACTGTATCCTCGCACTTTCCTCCTCTTTGAATATTGCTTACCAGTCACTCATGTGGAATATATATAGGGACCAGCGCTTGAAGAAGAAATGGAAGTTACTTACCTTTAACTGGAGGCTCTTTGAGATGTGTGGTCCCTATCTGCATTCCACTACCCGCCCTCCTTCCCCTCTGCTTTGGATGTGGATCTAATTCATGGTAAGAGAAGGAACTGGAAAGGTGTCTGTCCACGCCACCCTTTCTGCCCTCGGTTTGGAGCACAAGGAGAGCAATTCATGCATGGACCAAAGGACACTACTTGCTACAGATCTCCAGTTTCAGGCACATGGAGCACACACGCACCCATGTGTGGAATACACATGGGGACCACAAATCTTGAAGAACCCCCAGTTACAGGTAAGTAACATCATTTTGTGGATTATGCATATGAGGATTTGTAGGAGCATCATGTTGTCATTTCAGGAACTCCAATTTAATAAAGTTTGCTTTTCTCAGGTCTTTCAAGCAGAAAACCCTTTTGATTTCATGGAGAATATTTCACTGGAAGGAAAAACAAATTTCTTTGAGAAGCGGGTTTCAGAGTATCAGCGCTTTGCAGTTATGGCAGAAACAACGGACAATGTTTTCACTCTGGATGCAGATTTCTAATCTCTCTTCAGAGAGCATCTTGACTTCCCCCTCCCCCATCTCACTTTTTGTTGGGAGGTTTTTCTGTATTTCTTCTGGAGTCTACTAGGTTTTTTTTTTTTTCTGACTTCCTACTTTGTGTGAAGTTATAAATTAACGCTTGAATAGTCTATAATTTAGCTGTACAATATGTAGGTTGTAATCTATAGTGTATATATTTTTTTGCTTTACACCATGTAAAAATGTCCTCTCAGAAATTCATGCGGCTTCTTAAAGGGATATACTATAAAGAGCTTGTTTGAGTCATGTTGTTGTGACCATTGGATGAAACTGGACTGGTGACTTTTTTTTTTTAAATGGCTGCAATAAGTGTTTTACTGTGCTTTAGTTAAGTTAATTATTTCTTAGTTTGTATCTGTGCCTCACTTTGCAGTATTTTAATCTTGAACACAGATGAGGTAACACTGCATGTAAATACGTTCCTATAAACTTTTCTGACAACTTTTAAAATGTAAATTCGTGAATCTAGAACAGTGCTTCCACTTTGTCCCTATGATATAGTACACTTCTCCACTGCTTCAAAAACATTGGTAGAGGAAGGAGTGGTGTGTGTTTAGTGGGTGTACGATATGATTATGGGATGATCTTATCAGATCAAGTGATACAATTTGCTTGGATTTCCCTGTTAACACGTGATCTAGGTCAAGCAGCTTTCATGACGCATGCCAAACCTGGCCTATCAGTAATAGCAGCAAGCGTTCAAAGGAAAATATCCTTCATTTAAGATTTGATTTGTAATATTATAAATCAGGTGGATCTGTATTTAAAACTTGAGCCTGTAACGAGACAGTGAAGGAAAAAGTCTTTGGTGGTCAAATCTCAACCTACCTAATTGCTGCTACTTACATATAAGTGCCTTAACAGTAAGCAGACTTACACCATCTTTAACCCCTTGTTCCACTGGGGTTGTGATCAGCATCTGACACTGAAATATCAATTTCTACATATCTTTATTTTATCCATTCTGCTGGATATTCTATACTCTCCCATCCTTCTGAGTTTCACCAGTATATTTGTAATGTAAGATGGTGTATCGTTCTGTTTTTTTTTTTTTCCCCTTGAGGTATATTTTTTTTACTTGAGCCTTATACCATTGAGAACCCAGATACTATGGTGTTGGTCATCTGTAGAATAGCATGCTCAATGTGCAACATCACACCATTACAATGGAATTATCAGGCCATAGTCAGAATATACTACAGTGTTTTTAAATTATTCTATCAACACTGTAGTATACTGTGACTATCAACCCCTAACGAGTGAGTGCTGTATAAATGGTGTTGTGTGATCTATAGTACAACCTAGCGTGTGTGCGTATTTTAGTTGTTTATGTCACAGGTAACTGCTACAGTATAGGCACAAATTGAAGGGATGGCTTTGACACAGTGTGATTTGGTGTAGAAGGAATAACAGTAACAATCCAGCCCAGATTGGCAGTGACAAAGTACAGCAGAACCCCATTTATCTGATTTAATTGGGACCTCTGGCCAGATCGGAAAATTTGGATAATCCAGAGAATGGAAAAGTACGAGGCTGCAGCACCATCTAGTGGCCACAGGAGAGATCTCCTGCTTCTGGACTGGTGTGGGCTGGTTGTTCAGTTAATAGGAATGCCAGATAATGGAGGGTCAGATAAACGGGGTTCTACTGTAGTTACCATCTGAACTATGTGAAGTAAGTCAGTCATGTCAGTCTAGTTCCTGGTGGACAGGTGTCCACATCACAAAAACTATCAGAATAATAGTTCAGTAACCCCTTGTTCAGAGTCTGAGCAAAGAGGTGAAGGATTTAGCAGACATGGAAGTAGAACTACTTTCTCCTAGAGATGCCCTGTCCAGTCTGGAGGGGGACACATTCGTGGGGCATTGAGGGAAAGCTTGCACCTCTGGCTGTACCTGTTCTTTGATTAAATAGAGAACTACAAATTCTGGAGCTCTCAATTCAGCATATTTCATGAGCAGGACGTTCACATGGAAGGAGAAAATGTTACAACCTGAATGTCAGCTGTTTGGGGAAAGGCAACCTCTTTTCTGCTTGTATCATTATCAGCTTGGTGGTATGAGGAGAATTTTTTTTAAGCATTTATCCAGTGTTATAATTTAAATTAAGATACTTGATTTTTAGTCCAGGATATTCACTGTTTTGTATATGGATTTGCTCAGGTCTTCTACATAAGCATAAGATACCAAAGTCCTGTTACAATCTTTATTCAAGTCATGTGTGAAATATTTTTATAGTTTCAGTAACACAGTTCAAAAGATGGTCCTGGCCATCCCAGACTTCCTAAAGAAATGGATGGGGAAATGTCTATGGCTTGCTAGTTCGTTGTGTTATTGAAAGCCTGAAATTATTTAAATTATGTCTGAACAATATAATCTAGTGTCTTTGGAGCTCTCGTTTTATTTTGTAGGGGTAAGCTTGGCCTCCATACCTTGGCTCATGATAGGAAACAGAATATGCACTCTCCGCATTTTCTCAGAATCATTCTGTTGTGTGGGGCAGGGTTTACTCTCTGTGCATCTAGCAAGGGGTTTCATCCCTTAAACCTATGGATGTCCGAAAAGCTGTGCAGAGCTTTGGATACCCACTGCCAGGGGTGAGGATTCTTGGAAATCTACCAAGAGCTGAGGGAAACATGTAAGATAGAGTGGCTTCTCCCTCAGCCCCCTAGAGCCAAAGAACCTCACCCCACTGGTCTCTGTGGTGTTTCCGGTCAGGGAGAGAATGCAGTAGAGCCACGGCTCCCCCAGCATCTATATGAGTGTCTTGGCTTCTTGGGCACAGTGTGTTACCCTCATTACTACCTAGTGGATTGTGGTAATGTTACTCACTGTTTGCTCCCTACTGGGAGTATTTGACACAGTCTCTGTGGCTGAGTCTTAAGGCCTACAGAGCTGATAAGTCTGCACTAGTTTCCTGTAGGTACCCACATTCCTTTTCATATTTTGTTCTCCCTGCAACCATTGATAGCTATTGAACAAACCCCTGCCCTCAGTAACCTGTCCCTTATGTGTCTCTGGGAATTGGCCTTTAACATAATGAAATATATTCTCCCAATTCTGTATATACATGTACGTAAAACCTGTTTAATATTATTGAAAACTGAGTGCATGGAGAGGAGACTGGATCCCAAGATCACTTATTAGCCCTGGTCCCATAAGTCCCTGTGGCACTTACGATGCATTCAGTTTTCTGTTTGTGTAGGAAGCAAGATTACTGCAGAGCCTAGTTCTACTGCATTGCAGTGCATAAACCTCTGCTTGCCAGTGAGTCAGTTATGGATTTTTTTTGAGACACTTTGAAAGCTTCTAAAACTGAAAACAAGGTTTTTGCCTTGTATGTGCCCAAATCCTCTCACTTTTCAAAGAAATGTTCACTTTTTCCCAACCCTTCTAAATTTGAAAGCTAAAAAGGAGTTGGACAATAAGTTCTTCAAGTGTGTGTGATAGTCTGCTGCACTGTCCATGGAGAGCGTATTATTGGCATTAAAGATCTAGGAGCATTTGGCCCATCAGAGCCATTCCAGGTTCCAGCAGGATCTCTTTGTGTTGTCTACCAAAAGAACGCTCCCAAGACAGCAAGATGTTATAGACTGCTGACCTGAAGGCAGTAATTCTCCTGGTATCTGTGGCTATTCCCTGGTTCCGTTTATCTCGCTAATGTACACTTCTTTGCCCTTAAAAAGAAAAGGAGTACCTGTGGCACCTTAGAGACTAACAAATTTATTTGAGCATAAGCTTTCGTGAGCTACAGCTCACTTCACAAAAGCTTATGCTCAAATAAATTTGTTAGTCTCTAAGGTGCCACAGGTACTCCTTTTCTTTTTGCGGATACAGACTAACACAGCTGCTACTCTGAAACCTGTCATTATTCTTTGCCCTTGTGATTAATTTCTAGGTCTGTGAATGATAAGGAGGAAAGGGACAAGAGGTTAAATTTAGGCCAGTATAGTCATTTGATCAGTCATAATGGAAGATAATTTTTTTTAATGTCCCTGTATGCAATAACAGAGAGAATTTGTGAAGGTGCAGGGCCCTGTTCTCCTTTTTTGTGTGTAGAAAGCCCTGGAAGGGAAGGCCACAGACTTGGATACAGCAGTGATGAATCCATATGGCACCTAGAAAGCTCATTCAGCCACTTTTGCTCTGATGCAAGTTCCCTTGCAGCAGGTATGGGTGACAGCAGAATGAAGCAGTGCCTAAACCTAGCACAGCCCCCCACACACAATCAACACATTGCAGCACAACAGTCTATCCCTGCCATTCTGCCATTACCTGGGCTGCTGTCCTCTGCTGTATGTTAAATGCATGGAGCACAGTCTTTCTGCACACTGTCTTTCTATACTGTGCAGCAGGCCCCTTAGTTACTGTTGCATTATATTTTACAATATGAACTAATGACCCAGAAGTGACGCATTAAAGCCAAATAAATTATCACGGACAGGAGGAGCTAAGGGGTTAATGACATCCTGTTCCACAGAGGGATTGAATTGGTTTTCAAGTGTGTTTGTATCAGTGACCATTTAAAACTATTTGACACAATAGCATTTTTAATATAACTGAAAGAGCACAGGAGGTTATTTTAATTAAAGGGAGGTGATACAGAGCAATGTATCTAGTTCCCTCTACTTGCCACCATTTTATAGATTAACCTTCCCCAGTTATTTGTAAGATCAAGCAGTAAAATTTATCATTCTAGATTCATAGATAGTAAGGTCAGAAGGAACCATCATGATAATCTATTCTGACCTCCTGCACAACGCAGGCCACAGAATCTCACCCACCCACTCCTGCGATAAACCTCTCACCTATGTCTGAGCTATTGAAGTCCTCAAATCATGGTTTAAAGACTTCAAGGTGCAGACAATCCTCCTGCAAGTGACCCGTGCCCCATGCTACAGAGGAAGGCGAAAAATCCCCAGGGCCTCTTCCAATCTGCCCTGGAGGAAAATTCCTTCCCAATCCCAGATATGGCAATCAGCTAAACCCTGAGCATATGGGCAAGACTCACCAGCCAGATACCCAGGAAAGAATTCTCTGTAGTAACTCAGATCCCACCCCATCTAACATCCCATCACAGGCCATTGGGTCTATTTACCATGAGTATTTAAAGATCAGTTAATTGCCAAAATCATGTTATCCCATCATACCATCTCCTCCATAAATTTATCGAGTCTAATCTTAAAGCCAGATAGGTCTTTTGCCCCCAGTGCTTCCTTTGGAAGGCTATTCCAGAACTTCACTCCTCTGATGGGTAGAAACCTTCGTCTAACTTCAAGTCTAAACTTCCCGATGGCCAGTTTATATTCATTATGTGTATCATAGTGGTGCCCACTGGCCCTAATCCAGTGTCATGGCTCCATTGTACTGTGTCTTATGCACACAACAGGAACATGGTTTCCAACCCAATTTATGCCGCTATGCTGTGTTGTCTTTATTTGTTTTGAAGTTTTAACTGAGAATCAGGATTTTAAGCATATACAGCTGCAATTCTAAGGTGTGCTGTATCCTCTGTGAATGCAGCATGACAGGAATTCCTGACAAAACACTCCAGTTTCCTTGTGTCATGCTATCAGATTTTCCTGCTTTTGCAGGTTATTAGAGTACCTGTCTGGCATCCTTGACAACTGCTCCCCAGCTTCCACTAGATGCTAACAGCGTTCTTCCTGGCCCTTCTTCAAAAGTCATGAAACAAAAGAAGAAGTCAGTACTAATCAACACAGCACATAAACCTTTTGGTATTAAGAAATGCTATTTTATGATTAACAGCTGTAGGTCACAACAGTGTTTGTTACTGAAGTGTTGTCGCCAATCATATTGCTTTACATGAAATGGCCATTGAACAATCAAAGAATTTTCTACTTACATCACATGTTCTGCAGTGCTAGTAATATGTGAGTAATTAAACTCAAGATGTCAAAGCACAAGTCCAATGCCTGGGAAACAAATCACCCTATCAACCAAAAGATACAATTAACGTAATTTGTATCTGTGATGTTATTGACAGGAACTGTGACCATATAGAGCAGGGGTGGGCAAACGTTTTGGCCTGAGGGCCACACCGGGGTTCCGAAACTGTATGGAAGTCTGGATAAGGAAGGCTGTGCCTCCCCAAACAGCCTGACCTCTGCCCTCTATCTGCCCCCTCCCACTTACCGCCCCCCCAGGACCCACCCCCCATCCAACCCACCTGTCTCCTGACTGCCCCAACCCCTATCCACACCCCCGCCCCCTTACAGGCCCCCTGGGACTCCCACACCTATCCAACTGCCCCCCCCCCGTTCCCCATCCCCTGACTGCCCCCTGGGGCCCCCTGCCCCTTATCCAACCCCCCTGCTCCCCGCCCCCTTACCATGCTGCTCAGAGCACCAGGACTGACAGCCGCGCCGCCTGGCCGGAGCCAACCACGCTGCCACACAGTCTAGAGCACGGGGGTAGGCCGGTGACTCTTGCAGCTGTGCTGCCTGACGAGCTTGCAGTCCTGCTGCCCAGAGTGCTGGCAGCACAGTGGGCTGAGGCTGCGGGGGAGAGGGGACAGCAGGGGAGGGGCCAGCGACTAGCCTCCCCAGCCAGGAGCTCAAGGGCCGGGCAGGAGAGTCCCGTGGGCCGGATGTGGCTCGCGGGTTGTAGTTTGCGCATCTCTGGTATAGATCAGTGTTACACCTGGTCTTGTATAGAGGAGGCCAAGTGGAGTGTCTATGGAAAGGTTGTAATTTGCTGGTTATAGTTATGCTTTCTGTAGGTGTGTGTCATTTTTGTATTCAAAGTTATGAATATTGGGTATGTACTTTTTTGATTTTAAGTAGCCTCAGTGAAGCATTTGGTCAGCTTCTTGAGAAAAGACTATTCTCAGTAAGTGCCCAATCAAGAAACAGTTAAACTGACAATGGACTTTGAGAGACACCACTCCACATCTGAGCTTTCCTGGGAACGTTCAAACTAACATGTAAGCAATGGCGTCGGCCTGTAAAGAACTGCGTCCTGCATGGACATGTGACTTGCCCATGTCACTCCAAAACTCTATCTTGTAGCTGTGATGCTGCATAGGAAAACAAGGGGTTTCCACCCACAAGAGGGACTATATAAGGCCTGGGGAAACCCCTCCATCTAGTCTTCAGCTGGTTCAAGAGATAGCCTCTGCACCCCAAAGTGATGCCTGAAAGAAACTGGATCAAAGGACAGTAACTACAGAGGTGTGAGTGATTGCTGGACTCGGACTAGGATGAAGTCTAGTCTGTAAAAGAAGCTTATTGGAACACCTCTGAGGGTGAGATTTACCTTCATTTAGTTTCTTACTATATTAGGCTTAGACTTGTGTGTTTTATTTTATTTTACTTGCTAATTCACTTTGTTCTGTCTGTCATTATTTGGAACCACTTAAATCCTACTTTTTTATTTAATAAAATCACTTTTTACTTATTTCAGAGTAGCAGCCGTGTTAGTCTGTATTCGCAAAAAGTAAAGGCGTGCTTGTGGCACCTTAGAGACTAACCAATTTATTTGAGCATGAGCTTTCGTGAGCTACAGCTCACTTCATCAGATGAAGTGAGCTGTAGCTCACGAAAGCTCATGCTCAAATAAATTGGTTAGTCTCTAAGGTGCCACAAGTACGCCTTTACTTTTTACTTATTAATTAACCAAGAGCAAGTATTAATTCCTGGAGGAGCAAACAGCTGTGCATATCTCTCTATCAGTGTTATAGAGGGCGAACAATTTATGACACGTTTCAGAGTGGTATCCGTGTTAGTCTGTATCAGCAAAAACAATGAGGAGTCCTTGTGGCACTTTAGAGACTAACAAATTTATTTGGGCATAAGCTTTCATGGGCTAAAACCCACTTCATCAGATGCATGGAGTGGAACATACAGTAGGGAGGTATAGTAAAACAGATTTATTTGGGGTTTGGATCCCATTGGGAACTGGGTATCTGGGTGTTGGAGACAGGAGCACTTCTTAAGGTGTTTTCAGTCAAGCCTGCAGCTTCTGGGGAACATGATTCAGACCTGGGTCTGTGTTTGTAGCTGGCTAGTGTGACTGGTACAACCAGGCAAGGTACTGAGGTCCCAAGCTGCCAGGGAAAACGGGGTCAGAGGTAGTCCCAGTACATCTGGTGGCAGTCCCAAGGGGGTTTCTGTGACCCAACCTATCATAGTATCCTTCCTTGTGTTCTGCATCTTGACACAGTGGGATGGTGAGGGCGGTGTGGGTGTGTGCGTGTGCCAATGAAACTGAGGGCTGTGCCAATGGGAGTTCTAACTCCTGTTAGGACCACCCACACAGAGGTCAAAGGGTAAACACCAGATGAAAAGACTATGGGTCTTCCAGGTTGAGGGTTGAGCAGTAGGCCAACAACCTGTCCTCATAAACCAGTTAAGTTATAGAAACACAACAAAGTTGCCATTTTGGGAAACAGCATGATGTAGAGGAATGGTGAAGCCTTGTTCATTCTCTAACATCTGAGAGCACAGGAAAGATTCAGATCAGACTTATTGTATATGCTAGCCATAAACCAAACCACCCACCATTCCTAATTTAAAGTATTCCATGTAAAATTAAATTCAGTGTCCCATCTACTGTATGTCTATCTTTACTCCTTCCATGCCCAGAGAGAATGTGGTCCCACTCAAGTTGCCCACTGCCCATTCCTCATGCAGGAGACCCAGTGCAGTGCCAACAATCAACAGGTGGTAATTCCAGTGATGAAGTCCTTATGCTTTGGAGTTACATGCCATGAGAACTGAGGGGGTGAAATTTTTATATACATGAAAATTTCAGCACTGAAGCTTATTCCTGCCGCATTTGTGTCAAGTGCTAGAACCTGGGCAGAGATGCAGAGCTATTTGGCTGAATCACCCAGCCAGATCATTATATTATTTTTTGACCAACAAGTATAAAAGGAGTTTAGTGTCTGAGGCAGAGGAATTAGGAGCTGGAGATAGGAATCCTGCAGGGAGAAACCCTAGGAATAGCCAAGGTAAGGGAAGAATCTTAACCTAAGTTTGTTTCAGTTTAGAATAAAGGTGAACTCTAGGATGGGGGTAAAATTGTACTATATGCAGTGTGTGTTTGCTGCTAGGAAGAGTAACACCATTTTCAGTTTGGTTGGGAGAGAGAAAAGTCACTGTTCGGCCTACTAATATGTAAATGGAGAAGCTATTCTATCAACTCCCACACATTACCATACACTCTCATGGTGTAACAAAGAGTAAATATAGATGACAAGTTCAGTCTGCAAAAGTTAGTTTCAGACAGCATGACGACAGAGTCAGGAATACTGTATTTTGCCCTTTCAAGTGAAATAAAGCAGGCACTAGGAGCACTGGTAATAGAATTAGGATGATGGAGAATGCTGTAGTAGAGAAACCAAGAGCAAATGTCAAGTCAGTCTGCCAAGCTCAGTCTGCAAAGCTCTGATGATCCTTATTTATCTTGAATCCACTTTAGTAGTTTAATGTACGTCAGTGTAGTCTTTGTCCCTTACGGACTACTGTTTCTCGGCAGGTACCATATGCAGTTTAATTGGCTACAGTATTGCTGCTGGTATATTTGCATTGACAAATTTTTCTCCAGTTCCTACCAGTTTGTCTTTTGTTCTAAATAATTTAGTTATTGTCAACACAGTAAAAACTTCAGCATCTATTTTCTTTCTGGAAAAGCAAAGATTCTCTCTCTCTGTTGTGGTTGTTTGCAAATGAAGCACAAGATGCTAAGTGCTGTAGTTCTTGCCAAATGTTACCTGCGAATGATCATATCATACTGTTATATAGAGCCCATAATTAGAGAATCTCCAATCACGCTGCAAATACTAATTTATCAGTTCTCAACCCCCTAACTCCACTGTGAGATAAATAAATATTCCTATTTTACAGAGGCGGTGTCAGGAATCGGAGCCTGTAGCAGAGCTAATCTCCAGGCAGCCTCTGCAGTACAGCTGGCCTGCAGCAGGCCCCCTGATTGGGGCCAGCAGGCTGGATCATAAGCCAGCAACAGCAGTAGGTCATTGGCTTCTCAACGCTCATGCCAACCACTGTGCCTGCTCCTTTGTTACCTTGTTCCTCCTGCTTCTGCCTTCCACCCAGTATTGGCTTTGTCCTACCACTGCCCAGGGGCGGCAGGTTTGTAGAAATTTTGGTGGTGCTCAGAACGTCCAGAGCCCACCCCCTCAAAACTCTGCCCCACACCTGTCTAAGGCTCTGGGAGGGAGTTTGGGTGGGGGTGGCGGTCTGGGGTGCAGGCCCTGGGCTGGAGCAGGAGATTGGGGTGCACGAGAGGTGCAGGCTCTGGGAGGGAGTTTGGGTGCAGAAGGGGTGAGAGGTTGGGCTCTGGGAGGGAGTTTGGGTGGGGGAGGGGATTTGAGGTGCAGGCTCTGGGATGGAGTTTGTGTGCTGGGTGCAGGCTGGGGCAGAGGGTGGGGGTGCAGGAGGGGGTGAGGGATGCAGACTCTGGGATGGAGTTTGGGTGCTGGGTGCAGGCTGGGGCAGAGGGTGGGGGTGCAGGAGGGGGTGAGGGATGCAGACTCTGGGATGGAGTTTGGGTGCAAGCTCTGGGCTGGGGCAAGGGGTGGGGGTGCAGGCTCTGGGAAAGAGTTTGGGTGAAGGCTCTGGGCTGGGGTTGGGGGTTCAGGGTCTGGAGAGAGTTTGGGGATGGGAGGTGGTGCGGTGGGAGGGAGTTTGGGGCCAGGAGGGGGTGTGTGGGGATGGGATGCAGGCTCTGGGAGGGAGTTTGGGGGCAGGAGGGGGTGTGTGGGAAAGGGGTGGGGGTGCAGGCTCTGGGATGGGGTGGGAGGGTGTGGTGTTTACCTGGGGCTCCTGGGCAGGGTGGGCTGGGATGGCCTCCGTGCACTGCTACCCCCAGGCTAGCTTCCTATTGGCCGCAGGGGCGCTTGGGGCGGGAGCAGCACGTGTAGACACAGACACACCCTGCCTAGGGGCTGCAGGGAGAGGCTGGCAGCCACGTGGAGCAAGCAGGCAGGAAGCTGCTCAGCTCCACTGTGCTGCCGGTGGTGGGTGGAGGCGCTGGGTCATTTCGCCCAGGAGAAGAGAGTGGGGAGGAGCACCCGGGGTGGAAGGTGGGGCCGAGGAATATTCCTGGTGCCCAGGCACCACGGGCCCTAGAGCTCACTGTCTATGCCCCTGTCTTCCACCCTGCTTGCTGCAGTTCCTGTCTTCTGGTTTGACCTTTGGCTCCAGCTTCTGACTACTGACTCGCTGCTGATCCTCATCCTTGGGGCCTGACACCTGCTCTGACCACTAAGCAAGACTGCCCTCATACTGGTTTGCTGACAGAGGAAAACTAAGTCAGAAAAGTAGTGTAGTGACTTGCAGATTCCTGTGAGTTCCTTAGTATCAGCACTATGATTAGAATGAAGAAGTTCTGTACCTGAATACATGCTCAACTGTAAGCATGGGATTAAGACCCATTGATTTTAAAGTGCTGCAGTGGATTGGTGTCTAGATGACTAGGCTGTAGGACAACAATAAGGGGACTTTCCTAACACTACACAGTGAGACAGTTGGGAATTGAATTTAGGAGTCTTGACTGCAAGTTCCTCTTGCTCTGTGACCTCCTTTAAATCTTAAAACATTTCCCTATGTAGATCAGGATGTGCAGATCAGATCCTTAGTTAAATCTATTTCTAGAATAAGCAACAAGATTTCCTACAGAAAAACTCAGATTAGCTCCTTGTGAACCCAAAGAATGAAACCACCAACCAACTTGCAGAGGGTTCAGAAAAGAACCACAAGAATGATTAAAGGATTGGAAAACATGCCTTATGTGGTAGGCTCAAGGAGCTCAATCTATTTAGCTTATAAAGAGAAGGGAAAGGATGGTTTGATCAGTCTGTAAGCACCTACGTGGGGAACAAAAATTAGATAATGGCTCTTCAGGCTAGCAGACTAAAGTATAACAAGATTCAATGGCTGGAAGTTAAAGCTGGACAAATTCAGACTTGAAATAAGCTGTAGGTTTTTGACAGACAGGGTAATTAACCATTGGAGTAATTTACTGAGGGCTGTGCTGGATTATCCATCACTGGCAATTTTAAAATAAATATTGGCTAGTTTTCTAAAAGATGTGCCTTAGTTCAAATAGGAATTAATCCAGGAAAGTCCTATGGCCTGTGTTATACAGAAGGCCAGACTAGATCAGCAGTTTTCAAACTTTTTGAGCTGAGCCCGCCCCCTCACTTTGAGTTACAATTTTTGGTTGAATCCCCCCAATATCTGCATCCTCCCCCCCGGGTTTTCAGGGTTGGGGAAGGCGTGTGCAATGGTCTGTGGGGGCGGAGCCAGCACTGGGCGCGGAGGCCGCCAGGCACAGAAATTGGCGTGCAGATGTTGACGCTGACCCACAGGCTGCATGGTCCGCTGAGGTGAGTCAGAGGGACGGAGGTTGCGCTCCCTACTCAAGCCTCGCTGCTCATGCTCCCGAATGTTAGGGAGGTGCACCCCACAGTTAGAAAGCCTCTGGACTAGATGATTGCAGTGGTCCCGTCTGGCTTTATAATCTGAGAAAACCATCACATACAATGTAGAAAAATATTCTTACTCTGTTTCTAGTGACACCTTAGATTAGTTGCAATCAAACCGAACAGGTCAGTATCATGTTTGTTTCTAGCTGAATACCATTCCTGGTTCTCGTGCACTAGGCCAGCTCCCTTGTTGCTTGAGTTTATAGCATGTTAGCAGAACGTTTCAGTGGTCTCTGCTTTGGTTTAATTTCCTTTAGTTCTATGTTAATCATGCTTCATAGAATCATAGAATATCAGGGTTGGAAGGGACCTCAGGAGGTCATCTAGTCCAACCCCCTGCTCAAAAGCAGGACCAATCCCCAATTAAATCATCCCAGCCAGGGCTTTGTCAAGCCTGACCTTAAAAACTTCTAAGGAAGGAGATTCCACCACCTCCCTAGGTAATGGCTAGGGACTCTCCTCTGTCATCTGACTCTCATCTGTCAGCTTCAGTTGCTTGGTCCTGGTTTTGGTTGCTCGGCATCATTGTTTATGGCCTGTTTTTCATGACGTGAAGCCAGAGTTCTTGCGTGTCTTTGTGTGCAAACTGACTGGGGTGTACGTAAACGTAGGTCAGGTCCCCATTTCCTTTTATGTAAGTCAGAAGTATAGTTTAATATGACCCACTGGTGACACGCATGATAGTGGCCGAGTTAATGCTGCCATTCACTGAGGGTGGTATAAACTGTCTCTTTATGGAACCAAAATGCTGTTTGCCAGTCACCTTGGCCACTGGGCATCCCTTCTTTGTCTCATTTATTTAGATTGCAAATTCCTTGGTGCAGGGACTGCCTTTTGGACTGTGTATGGTGCCCAGCATAAAGGGGTCTTGAGAGAAGGTTTTGGGTGCTACTACAGTATAAATATTAAATAATTATGGGAAGCTGCCATCCACTCCATTGCAAATGGCGTCACTGCAGTGTGGGACTTCTGGGAAATCAGCAGTGCCACCCACTCCTGAGCAGAGTTTAGACCGAGAAAGGAATACAGCATCACAGATCAGCATCCACTAGGGATGTGGGATCTAAAAAATCTGTGCTCTCATAAGATGACATAGTTATTACTAAAGTGCACCTACTGGCCACCCAGAATTTTACAGTGATAGTGGGGTTAGAACTCAGATTCCTCTGCTTTAAAAGCACAACCCTTAGCACTTGAGATAATGCTCCTTTAACTGGAGTAATATTAAGACTTACAACCCATGTTTTCAGGTTTAATTCCATCCAGGAGAGGGCAATGATACACATACACACGAGCCAATATTTTACATTTTCCCCACACTTAAGCAAAGCTTATCTGGGGTTCACAGACATACAGATCAACCAGCTGCAATAGATTTCTGACTCCCTAGGACTTTGCTGTATTGCACAGTGTGGCCACACAGAACTTCGTAGCAACAACAAGGATTGACCAGAGATGGTTCTATTCCAGTGGAGCAGCACCTACAACTTCAGCTACAGGAGAATCCTTTACCTCTGGTATTATGAGGGCTGAAGCTCTGCCACTCAATTGATCAGTTCAGATTCCATCCCGTAGAGAGGAGTGACACACCCACACCATACGGTCTTCCAGGATGTTCTAAGGTCCATCTGAAATATGTTCAAATGTCATATGTTCAAAGGGCTTTGTTGGTTTCCCTTTGTTGGTTATTTTGATTGTTTTATTCCCATTGTATTCTCTCATCTGTCAGCCAGAGAGATTTATTTATATATAAATAAATAATATAAATGAGCATTTCTATCTCCCCAGTTACATGACACGTAATTAGTTTTATTCACAGCAGATCTGAAGTTTTATATTATACGAGCACCTGATACAATCAGGAAATGTTGTTATACTTCCCCCTGCTCTCTCCATTTGAGTCTCATGGTTGTGGTAATGGTTAGATTATTTGGTCCCTTTTGCTAAGGACTCAGGAGTGCTCACTTTAAAAGCTAACTGGAGTTTTCTAACCCTTCCAAAGCTTGAACTGAGGACATATTTTTGTTTGCCCTCAGCATCTTCAACTGCTAGTTTCACCACTTCTGTTCCCTCTCGCCCCTCTCAACCTTGTGACTTTTGGATAGTAGGGGCTGTGGCAAGGTCTCTCCACTGACACAGTGTGAATTATAGGTGCCATAACTAGGCAGCCCTTTCTTTTGGCTAAAGTTATAGATAAATTATTCTATGTGAGAACTCCATGGTTCGAATGGTCTTAGGGTTAATTGTCTTCCTGAATGATTGAAATTCTGTTGCTCCAGCTGGAAAGCTGTGGGAGAAAGTAGGCAGGCTTGTTTAGCAGACCTGTAGTCTCATCCTCTGGTACAAGAACACTAGTTGTTTCTACAGTATGACAGGAAGGGCCACATTCTTAAAAAGAGGAGGCTTGAGCTGCGTACAAAAACACCTGGCACTAAGAGTCTATCAGACTCAGTGTTGCCGCGAAGGGTTTTACTGAGGCTCATTAGGTTGGGATAGATTGTTTTCTGACTGTCTGTCCATATGGGATGGTCTATAGAATTATGTAGGAAATGATAACTCTTTTCTATGTCTTTTTAACTATGCTGTAGAATTTACAGAATTAAATCCCTTCTATTAGATTAAAAACCTCTAAAAATAATATTATTCTCTACGCCACTCTAGGTTTTAGAGTAGTTTTTATAGAACCTCATTACAGCTCTATAGAACTATATTTGGTTTAGTGCCTGTTAAATTAAGTTTTCCATAAGGGTGTATGATAGGGTGTGCACTCCACACTAGCCCTGATGGAGTTAACGAGGGCCTGAGAAGGCCAGTTGGGTTATCTGGAGTCACCTGCAAGAGGGAAGGCCAGAGTTAATTAAGAGAGAAGCCCAGCTGGGACACTGTAAAGCCAGGAGGCTGAAAACAAAAGAAAGCTGCAGTTGCTCCTTGTGATGAGGGAGGTCATCAGGGACAAGGAGGAATTCCAGGGTGAGAGTAAGTCCTGAGATCCTGCCTGGGGGTATGGAGTCTAGCAAGAGGCTAGGAGGGGATGAAGTAACCATGGGGAGTAGAGTAGGCTCCCATGGTAAAGCTGTGTAGGAAGGAGCTCAGGGAAACAGCAATAGGGACAGGGATTGAGCAGACCTGGATTGCTGGTGATAGGGTCCCTGAGCTGGAACTTGGTTTAGCAGACACGCCTGGGTTCCCCTGGTATAGTGGCACAGAGCCCCGAGCCGGGGCTGAACATTGACCAGAGCAGGCCATTCACAGGGGGAAATTCTTCCCGGCTCATCTCTAGCCATTTTAAATCCATTTTGCACTGTAGGATTTAGCAGATGGGAGAATCCAGCCATTGGGCCTGATTCTCCTCGTTCGTATAGTAATTCTAAGCCAGTGCATCTCTTTTAATTCCAGTGGAGCGATTTCTGATTCATCCCAAGCAAGGGGAGAGTCTCATATATCGAGTGCAGAGTGGGAGTGTCTCTTCCTTCTGTTAGGGCAGAAGGCTGCCAGGAAAGCAGGGGTTTGGAGAGAATTTCTCCTTTGAGTTCTGGGCTAAGATAAAAAGAAACTTGGGTTGGGAAAGCATGATGAGAAGATGAGCCTTCTGTGGGCTTCCTGGAGAGGGAAAGTTAGGAAACAAAAGGGAATTTTCTTTGAGACGTGTCTCGGGTAAGGAATTTTCTTCAGTACAGTTAGCTGTGGCTGTGAGTTGGCTTGAATTAATCTGATATATGTTAGTGAGTGGAGGAGTTAATTTATTCTAAAAGCAGTTTGGTAAAGATGTTCAATCCTTGGTTGCAAATTGGACAAAGGGGGGAAAAAGAGAGCTACTGATTAGCTAAACTGAATTTAAAATAGTGGTGCAGCCTGTGTTTGATTAATCGACCGTTACAAAATGTTAATTTACAGATAGACTGAGACTATCACTGTGTGTCAAGCCCCCTCATTTCCCAGGACTAGGACAGCAAAAGGAAGTCTTCAGGGAATCCCAAAGTCCAGCAGGGAACTTGGAAGTCTACAAGTAGCTACCAACAACTTCAAGGCTTGCAGGGTCAGATCCAATATAAAACTATTCCCATTATGTGAAGCAAATGCCTTTGGAGAGGAATATAAATGCTATGAAGCATTCTGAGCTCTGCGTTCTTTATTAGAGGCTGAACTGAAATAATGAATTAGAAATAAGAGACATATTACAGAAATGAACTTCAACCCATTCAAGACATCTTAAATATAACAGGTTATAAAAGGTGGTGATGTTTCTGCACTATAATAGGAAATATTCCTGCCATTTGATGAGAGACTTACTCATCATTTATTGATTCTATGAGCGCTTAAGAGGTGAAGAGTTAAACAATAGCTTAGTAGGCTGCCTATAGCCTTGAATGTGCTTACTGAGCCGTTCCAACCCTCATTCATATTACGTGTAATTGTCTTCCTGAAGCAGAGGATATTTTTATTTGTATAACCCCTCCTTAATTTGTTTCGCTCATTATAATGGTGGTGTTTCCCATGTTTACTCATCACTCAATATGTTAATGGAATTGTCTGTAAGGAGTTTGTCTTTAACATGTATTAGAAATTTTTATTAATGTATAGGTCACATTTTCAGCTAAACACTCTGGAGGAGACCTTTCCTAATTCATTTCTAGGTGACTTGCTGTCCTTGAAACCCACTTCCTCCAGCTACGTTTCCATGGCTGACCTTTACTCTGGTGCAATCTACTTCACCCTTTCAACCCTACCTCATTCTCATATCTAAAAATCTGTCCTCCCAAGTCTCATACACAATATATATTTTGTGAAGGCAACAAAGAAGCCTTCTATGTTTTGCCCCATCTTTAACTGGCTTTGGCCTTCTGGGTGCACAGAAGTCTTTGGGCCAAAGATGCGGCTTGCCATGATGAGCCCTTACAGTGCAGGTTGGCTGTGATGTTGACAAAATGCAGGGATGCTCTAGGTTCTACTGTGTGTTGACCCTGTTTTGGCTGGTTCCCCTGCAGGACACTAACAGCTTTTCATTGCCAGAGTCTGTTGAGGAGGATAAACAGTGCTACTGAGCATGCCAGAGGGGAGTGTGTGCAAAACCACACTGGACGTCTGGCATAGAATCATAAAATGTAGGGCTGGGAGGGACTGCAAGAAGTCATCAAGTCCTTGCTTTGAGGTAGGACAGGTTTTTTCCAGCCTGTTCTTAAAAACTTCCAGTGATGGGGATTCCACAACCTCCTTTGGATGCCTATTCCAGAGCTTAATTATGCTTATAGTTAGAAAGCTTTTCCTAATATCTAACCTAAAACTGCCTTGCTGCAGATTAAACCCATTACTTCTTGTCCTACCGTCAGTGGACACGGAGAACAACTGGTCCTCATGGATGATTTAGTTGGGGATTGGTCCTGCTTTGAGCAGGGGGTTGGACTAGATGACCTCCTGAGGTCCCTTCCAACCCTGATATTCTATGATTCATTCTGTTTGTAACAGCCCTTAATATGTTTGAAGACTGTTCTTGGGTCCCGCCGAGTTTTCTTAAGACTCAACATGCCCAGGTTTTAAAACTTTTCCTCAAAGGTCAGATTTTATAAACCTTTTATTATTTCTGTTGCTCTTCTCTGGACTCTCTCCAGTTTGTCCACATCTTTCCTGGAGTGTGGTATCCAGAATTGGATGCAGTACTCCAGCTGAGGCCTCACCAGCGCCGAGTAGAGAGGGGCAGTTGCCTCCCATGTCTTACATAGGACACTTCAGTTAATATTCCCCAGAATATTAGCCATTGTCACAACTGAATCACCTTGACTCATATTCAATTTGTGATCCACTACAACTCTCAGATCCTTTTTCAATAGTACTACCACCTGGCCAGTTATTCCCCATTTTGTAGTTGTGCATTTGATTTTTTTCCTTCCTTTGCACTTATCTTTATTAAATTTCATCACGTTGATTTCAGACTAATTCTCCCATTTGTTAAGGTCCCTTTGAAATCCAGTCTGGTCCTCCAAAGTGCTTGCAACTCCTCCAGCTCGGTGTCATCTACATATTTTATAAGCATACTTTCCACTCCATTATCCAAGTCAATAATGAAAATATTGAATAGTACTGAACCCAGGACTGTGGAACCCCACTAGATACGCCCCCATGGAAACCCACTAGATGCACCCTCCCAGTTTGACTACAAGCCACTGATGACTACTCTTTGAGTACGGTTTTTCAGCCAGCAGTGCATGGACCTTACATAGTTGCATCTAGACCACATTTCCCTAGTTTGTTTATGAGAATGTCATGTGAGACACTATCAAAAGCCTTACTACAATCAAGATATATCATGTCTATTGCTTTCCCCACACCCATCCATTAGGCCAGTAACTTTGTCAAAGAAGGAAATTAGGTTGGTTGGCATGATTTGTTCTTGACAAATCCATGCTGGCTATTCCTAATAACTCTATTATCTGGTGGGTGCTTACAAACTGATTGTTTAATAATGTGTTCCAGTATTTTTCCAAGTAACAAAGTTAGGCTGACCGGTCTATAATTCCCTGTGTTCTCTTTGATCCAAGAGTAGGGTCAGCACAGAAATATCAACTGCTGGAAGGGTGGGGACCCAGGAGGAGGGAAGAAAGGCCGTTAACAAGGTGAGTCCTTGATGGAAGAGCCCAGAGCTTTTAGAGGAAAAGAGGCCCCACCCATTAGCCTGCCAGAGTCTCCTCTGCAATTATCCTTGCAGAATGGCCAGAGGCTGATTGTGACTAAGAGCTTTTATATGGACAGCAAGCCCATTATTCTTCCTAAGATGGTTGGAAGAAAAACCATGAGGGAGCTGGTAAGACAGCAGGTCTTTTACATCCCTCCCCATTTCTCCACTGTGAGTTTCCTTGCTGGGCATAGTCCTTGAGGAAACCCCAGATGAATTTTGATAGAATGATGCCTGTGAGCTGTTCTCACATTTGCAGCCTTTAACATGTTCCTGGAGTGGGGGGCAAGAGGTGGCACTTAATGTCCCTGGCACATTAGTTGGGTGATTTCCTTTTCATGGGCCCCCAAGGACGTGGGCATTGTGAGGCATTGCTGGGCCATTTCTTAGTCTCATGGACAGGCTCACTGTTCCACAAGGATGGGACCACTATTGCTTATTTACATATTGAACTGGACACTGACACAGGAAGCTTGGATTCCTAAGGACAAGATCAATGCACTAAGGGAACGTATGGCAAGATTTAAAAAAGGAGGCCAAGGTAATGTGGAAGAAAAGCTACCCTCTCGTGTTTCCTTGTACACAGTGGTTGTGCACTGTATTTCCTCCTCATTTCTTCTTCCACTGCTTTTTTACAGTTACACCCTCTGCTTCATCTAAGTACATTTTTTTTAGGGCAGGCTGGGGCACCTTGTTTAGTTTCCTTTTCTTATCATAACTCTTTGTGTGTCAACCAGCCTTCTGTGCCATTGTATGCTGGAGGGCAACATACAGCCCTTAGGAAATATATGATGATAAAATAATCATCACTGATGTCATCAGTCACTGGGTTTGCTTTAATGCTTGTTTTACTGTATCCTGTATCTCATCATGGTGCCATTTCCCTAACTCACTGCCACAGGCTACTAGTCCAACACAAAACTCAGTCACAATACATAGGGGAAATTTAGTGCACAGTTGCTGAGCTATTGTAGAAGATGTCATGTTAGAAATTTGGCTAATTGCTGTCTCTTTTCAGGAGGAATCCATTAGGCAGACATCCATCTGCATAATTATGAAATAACAATTTTTTTTTGTCATCCTGTCCTTAATCTCTCCACTTGCATTTCTTCTATTGGCTGATTTCATTCTCCTCCAGCCCATTAGACTAGCAAGCCTTTAAGAAACTGAACTTCATGACAAGGTAGGTTTTTCCAAGCTCTTCCAAACCCACTCTTTGGCTATTGATAGTACTTACGAACGTGTCCTCAATGCCACTGTACTTAGCAATATATCATCTTTCTCTCCTGCATCTGTTCTCTGTAAGTGGAAACATTACCACATGCTGGCTGGATTACAAAATCCAAATGATACCACACAAAGCAGGAGCAACTGCCAAGCAGAAAACAGTTGTTGCCACTTCTATTTTCTTTGTGTCACAGCTGTTAATCTCTTCCTTTATTGGTGCTGTTGCTAAGCGTAGCTCTGAATTAAGGGGATCTAGGCAGTCTCAAGCCAACAAAAAATAGGCTAATTTTTGCCTAGAAAAAGGAGAGAATATCTTTTCAGATCATTTACCACTTTAGGTAATAAACTGGAAAGACAGTTAGGTTACTGCAGTTGTATGTGTTTCAGCAATGCTTTTTTGAATAGACATGTACAATAAATCAGCCTCATGGAAATGTAGGGCTGGAAGGGACATCAAGAGGTCACCCTACCATCCCTAAACTGTTGTACAGTACAATGTCTTTGGTCTACGGGCGATGCACTTTCCATATTCTTTCAGGTGGAATGAAATATCACACACTACAGCTCAGATCCTCAGCTGACTGGTGGGCACCACAGAATTCAGTCAAGCATTGATTTACGTAAGCAGAGGATATGGGCCATCCTTATTGGCATGTTGCAACAAGGATCGGGAGGAGCAGAGGTGTTGTGGTGAACTCCCATAGCCTAGCCATGTACCATCCTTTTCATGTCCTCTCTCCCCTAGGACTTGCCCTTGCCCCCTCTGGGATGAAGTAGATGTTGAGCGGAATTTTAGGCCTAGGCATAATTTCCACTATGTTAGAAGTATTGCAACCAAACTAGAGCACCCAGCGTTATGTTAAAGTGCAGTAGAATGTATGTGCCTGCCAGTTGTTTATAAAACCAAGGACTGTTAAGATGTCCTCTATTTGCAGAGTGAATTCAATATGAAATGTAAAGTGTTGCTGCAAACTAAGGTGAAAGTGTGCGATGCTATTTCTTAAAGCAGAACAGTGAAGCTGTTGTCTTCTCTGATCAGTGTATGCCCCAGAGCTTGCCCGTGAGAGTGCAGGCTATGGAACTGAAGGAGTGGGAGGGCTAGTGCTAGCAAAGATTTCCATAAAATTGGTCAAACGGATTCAGTTATTTCTGTGGTCATTCTGGAGACCATAGCTGGAGCTGTGGCAGCCAGCCAGCTCAGCTGTTAATTCTACAACAAAAACAAAATGCAAGAGTCGAGCACACACAATGCCATAATCAAATTCAGTGGTAGCTAGCGCCCATGGTAGCACACTAATCTCAAATTGTCATATCAAAACAAGGTGCCACATCAGCTGCTGCCAATCCTTTTTGCCTAAATATACCCAGGGAAAACCCTGGCTGGAGGACAGCGGGAAAGGGTACAAATGGTAACTTCGGAGGGCGGGGGAGTAGTGATCCACCTCTTCTCCTACAGCTTCTTGGGATAAGTCTTTTTTCCTCTTTGTTTTCCCCTGGATGTAAGCAGAGTCAGGATGAGCTCTACCCTGACATCTGGTGGCGAGTCATGGTGGGTTGTGGAAAAGAACTTCAGGGGCTGATCTCATTTGCATAGGCACACCCAGCCCCCGCCTAGATGGTCACTTTGGCTGCTGTAGGAGCCCCAGTTTCTCTATTGTTGGGGCAGGAATAAACTGTTGTTATCCTGATTATGTGAATCAAGGACAGTGGAACTGTACTTGGCCTTTTGTTATGATGGAGGGACTCACCATCAACTAAGGAGCACTCGCTAGGCAAGGGTCATGGGTTCCAAAACCCAGTGAATGGAGAGAGGCTGGGGATAGGTATTAATACCTGGTGGTATGGGTCCTATGGTGAGGGCCTTACATGCTAATTGCACTTCCTCCTCTCTCCACTGTGGAATATCAGAGCTAATTTTGATTCTATTAGGAATCTAGTTACAGGCTGCTGAGCTGAATTCACTTTGGGCCAATGGTGCATCAGCACTGAGGCTCCCCTACTACAAGCTGAAATCACAAATGAGCTAAACTTACAAAGAGCTGAAATCACTGAGTTTTGTGTTAAGTAGTGGGGGAGCCTGAAGATATATTGCGGAGCAGTTTGTGGGATGGCTGGCAGAGCAGAGCGGCTAGTGGAGCGGAGCAAGTTTTGGGATGCCTGGAGCAGCTCATGGGGGCGGCTGGCAGAGCAGAGCGATTCGTGGGACGGCTAGTGGGGTGGAGCGGAGTGGAGCCCTATGGAGAGGTGGGGCAATCGGCTTTGGGCCACGTAAGGTGCCCCTTAACACCCCCCCCCATCTCCACCCAGGTTGGGAAGTAAAGCTCTGCAGATAGACTTTCGAATTCTGGGGCTGCACTGACCAGGGACAGAGATTTTTGGGGTGTTGGACTTTTGGGACTTCGGGTGATTTTGGGTTGCTGGACTCAAGAACGAAAAGGGAAAGGACATGTCCCAATTTGCTTGGGGTGGGTTTTTTGCTCATGGGTTATGTTAGGAATCCTGCTTGGTGTTTCTCCAACATAATGCCACATTGTTTCTCTCTGTTATTAAAAGGCTTTGCTACACTCAGACTCTGTGCTTGGGAGAGGGAAGTATTGCCTCTTGGAGGCGTCCAGCGGGGTGGTATATATTTGTCCCAGGTCACTGGGTGGGGGCTCGAGATGGTTTTGCATTGTGTTATTGGAATGGAACCCCTAGATACTGAACCCGGCCCTTGTTGCTGCCAACTCTGATGGGCAGAAGGGTTACACTATATAATTTGACTACTCAGATTCAGGGGTTAGTATATACAAACTCTGGTGCCTATATCACAATGATAGAGAAACACATGGCCCAACTTTGTACGATTTCTGTTGAAGTCAAGGGATTTGATTCTTCTCTGACTTACTACAATTGTATGGTGGTGTATTCTAGTGATTTCAGTAGTGTTACTCCTGACTGAGGTGGTGATAGCAGGTTTGCAGGTGCTGGAAGGGATATACGGAATGTTTTTGAATAGCTCCACTCTTTCTTTCAGAGACATATGGGACAGAAGTTTTGGGTAGCTGCGTATGTTTCCTGAAGACTCTTACATGGCATCACTCCTCATATTCAGCATGCACACGGTATCCACACCAGTGATGATATAATTAAATTATACACACAATCATAGAAATGTAGGGTTGGAAGAGACCTCAAGAGATCATCTAGTCAGATGCATGTAAAATCTTCAATAATAGAAAAAGGCACAGAGATCCCTTTCCCACTGATCTCATGTAAATAACAGGTATGTGAACATCTGTCATGCCCATGACACTATCTGATGGTGAGACAAATATCCTACTCATGCACAGTAAGGCATCAGAATCCCATTTTGGGCAACCAGGTCAAAAGTCTAAAGCCTGCGCTGCTGTCAGTGGATTGGGAGTGTTCTCCAGGGGACCCTAGGTTGGGGGTTGCAGTGTAGGGGAGCCATGACTCCATAGCATCCTTTTCCTTCGAAACATAATAGCAGGAGTGGGTGCAATGGAATTTTGGGAGCAGAAAAGGGGTATTATGCCTGGCATAATCCTCTGTTGGCTCCATCACTATTCCAATGGGTACAGTCTGCAGCTGCTACTATGCAGCAGAGAAGGAAACGAAGAACCAGAGCTGTTTCACAGAAAAGCTTGGCCCTTCATGGATTGGAAGTGCTGTTCCCTAAATTTTGGGGATCCACACAATGGAGCGGCTGTACCTTAGCCTTTTCCACAGCTCCCCTGGCCCCTCTTGAGGGGAAAATTTGATAGAGAATCATGAGGTGAGCCTCATGGAGTTACTGGGCTCCCTCCTCACTTCCAAGGGGGTATTTCCATGGCAGGGTAACAACTTGCAAGCAAATTACCATGTTGGGAGGGTTTTCTTGAATCATAGAATATCAGGGCTGGAAGGGACCTCAGGAGGTCATCTAGGCCAACCCCCTGCTCAAAGCAAGGCCAATCCCCAACTAAATCATCCCAGCCAGGGCTTTGTCAAGCTTGACCTTGAAAACCTCTAATGAAGGAGATTCCACCACCTCCCTAGGTAACCCATTCCAGTGCTTTACCACCCTCCTAGTGAAAAAGTTTTTCCTAATATCCAACCTAAACCTCCCTCACTGCAACTTGAGACTATTACTCCTTGTTCTGTCATCTGCTACCATTGAGAACAGTCTAGATCCATCCTCTTTGGAACCCCCTTTCAGGTAGTTGAAAGCAGCTATCAAATCCCCCCTCATTCTTCTCTTAGATGTGGGGACCTGCATGAAAAACCTCCTAAGCTTATCTTTACCAGCTTAGGTCAAAAACTTCCCCAAGGTACAAAATATTCCCCCCCGTTGTCCTTGGACTGGCCGCTACCACCACCAAACTAATACTGGTTACTGGGGAAGAGCTGTTTGGACGCGTCCTTCCCCCCAAAATACTTCCCAAAACCTTGCACCCCACTTCCTGGACAAGGTTTGGTAAACAGCCTCACCAATTTGCCTAGGTGACTACAGACCCAGACCCTTGGATCTTAAGAACAATGAATAATCCTCCCAACACTTGCACCCCCCCTTTCCTGGGAAATGTTGGATAAAAAGCCTCACCAATTTGCATAGGTGATCACAGACCCAAACCCTTGGATCTGAGAACAATGAAAAAGCATTCAGTTTTTTACAAGAAGACTTTTAATAAAAAATAGAAGTAAATAGAAATAAAGAAATCCCCCCTGTAAAATCAGGATGGTAGATATCTTACAGGGTAATTAGATTAAAAAACATAGAGAACCCCTCTAGGCAAAACCTTAAGTTACAAAAAAGATACACAGACAGAAATAGTTATTCTATTCAGCACAATTCTTTTCTCAGCCATTTAAAGAAATCATAATCTAACACATACGTAGCTAGATTACTTACTAAAAGTTCTAAGACTCCATTCCTGGTCTATCCCTGGCCAAGACCAGCATACAGACAGACACAGAGACCCTTTGTTTCTCTCCCTCCTCCCAGCTTTTGAAAGTATCTTGTCTCCTCATTGGTCATTTTGGTCAGGTGCCAGCGAGGTTACCTTTAGCTTCTTAACCCTTTACAGGTGAGAGGAGCTTTCCCCTGGTCAGGA
This sequence comes from Eretmochelys imbricata, assembly GCF_965152235.1. Classification (NCBI taxonomy): domain Eukaryota; kingdom Metazoa; phylum Chordata; order Testudines; family Cheloniidae; genus Eretmochelys; species Eretmochelys imbricata. Next base: position 37,309,364 of record NC_135573.1, read on the forward strand.
GGGATTTCAAAGGGGTTTACCCTTCCCTTTATATTTATGACAACAGTCTAGATCCATCCTCTTTGGAACCCCCTTTCAGGTAGTTGAAAGCAGCTATCAAATCCCCCCTCATTCTTCTCTTCCGCAGACTAAACAATCCCAGTTCCCTCAGCCTCTCCTCATAAGTCATGTGTTCCAGTCCCCTAATAATTTTTGTTGCCCTCTGCTAGACTCTTTCCAATTTTTCCATATCCTTCTTGTAGTATGGGCCCAAAACTGGAAACAGTACTCCAGATGAGGCCTCACCAGTGTCGAATAGAAGGGAATGATCATGTCCCTCCATCTGCTGGCAGTGCCCCTACTTGTGAGTCAACAAGGGCACACTGTTGACTTATATCCAGCTTTTCGTCCACTGTAACCCCTAGGTCCTTTTCTGCAGAACTGCTGCCTAGCCATTCGGTCCCTAATCTGTAGCAGTGCATGGGATTCTTCTATCCTAAATGCAGGACTCTGTACTTGTTCCTGTTGAATCTCATCAGATTTCTTTTGGCCCAATCTTCTAATTTGTCTAGGTGCCTCTGTATCCTATCCCTACCCTCCAGCGTATCTACCACTCCTCCCAGTTTAGTGTCCTCTGCAAACTTGCTGAGGGTGCGGTCCACGCCATCCTCCCAATCATTAATGAAGATATTGAACAAAACTGGCCCCAGGACCGACCCTTGGGGCACTCTGCTTGATACCAGCTGCCAACTAGACATGGAGCCATTGATCACCACCTACTGAGCCCGATGATCTAGCCAGCTTTCTATCCACCTCTGTTGATTGGCTCTCCAGAGGACCCGGCAATGCTGTGAAGCACAAACGTACATTTCCTCCTGAAAATTGCCCACATCACCCATGGTTTTTCTCTGTAGTTAGATGCATGATGACCTAGGACTATGCAAGTAATTAATGGACTAGTCACTAAATGAATGTGATTGTTTGTGCTGAACTATAAATAGACAGAAGTAGTACAAATGGGAAAGTGCCTGTGATGTTACCCGATTGGTTTCATTACTCCGTTAGTTTGGCATATTTCTAGGGCTGGTGTTAATGAAAGGGGAGTATTGCCTCAGGAAAATGTAGGGCCATCAGTGAGACTTCTGTAATAAACATTAGGATGCAGTCTGGGCTAGGAATATTTAAGGGAGATATATTCTGTGCTATGACCTGATCTGTTGGGACCAATATATATTACTTATTAGCTTTTTATTTAAATATTGTGTAGCAGGGAGGGGGAAGGGTGACTCTTAGGATTTCCTATTTGGGGATACATATTTTCTATAAAACAGTTGATAAGCAGCAGCCTGTTTGCTTGATTGGAAGCTCCAATATATATTGTGAATCTCATATCAGTGACTCATTCATTTTTCACATTGCTGTTAAGTAGACCTGGATACCTCCATGCTGGAGGGCTACATCTAGCTGCTCAGGAGTGGAATTAATATCTGTCAACTTCTCCTGCTTTATGAGGACAATACAATTAAGTTGTATTCTGAAACCGGGAAAAAATGAGTCTGTGTGTCTCTCCCCTCCAGCTCTTTAATAAGGTTCTCTGCTTCAGATCCAGTTATAGACCTTTCACAAAATCATTGCTTTGTTTGTGTTTGTATGCACTAGTGTTTTAGCCATGTTGGTTTCAGGACATTAGAGAAACAAGATGGGTGAGGTGATACCTTTTATTGGACCAACTTCTTGAGCTACAAAGAGCTCTTTTTTCTGACCTGTGTAAGCTCTAAAGCTTGTCTGTCTCACCAACAGAAGTTGGTCCAATAAATGATACTACCTCACCCGCTTTGTCTCTTTAAATTAAAATTGGCCACTTTATGATTACTCTAATTTACACCTTTCTGTTCTCTCCTATTCGTGGCTTTTCCTGCTACGCCTCTCTTCCAAATCCTCAGCAACATCAGTATAGGCTCCTGGTGTGAATTATACCATGACCAATCAATTTAGTGTAATGTGTAAACTGAGAAAGCCAGAAGGTTAAATTACATCAAGTTAGCCTCCCTTAGATTCACCCAGACTCATCTCTAAACTTATTCCTGCATCTCTATTCCTTATTCAGGAAGGAATAAGGGCCATATTCCAGCTTTGGATGCATATGTCAGTGGGAGCCCTCTGAAAGGCTGTCTGAAGCCAGGACTTTACTCTACAGATATAGAGTTAACTCTGAACCTGTAAATCTCATGGATTTGCCAGCATGCCTGTGTTGTTCACTGTTTAAACATGAAGAGTTTTTTTTCAGTATTGTGTTTTGGAAATGCTTAAGCTGGTGACTATTCCATAGGGATCTCATTTTAAAGAGAGTCAGGTGGCAAAGGTTTCTCACCATTCATAAAAATGGCAAAAGAGGGTAGATAGATAGGAACCCTTGTAGATGTTCCACAGATTTTCTCAAGTAAATAGTTCTGTGAGAGCTGTGGATATTAAATACAGTGTCCAACAGACACAGCTTCTCCACAGGGATCAAGTCAGAGCTACCAGAATCAGAACTCTTTGCCTTGGTTACTTGGTTACTTCTCTCTGCTCCTACAGTAATAAACAAATCTAGGTTTCAGCAACACCTACCTTTAGGCAATATGGACGCAAATAACTGCTATTCCTACATACCAGGATAGATTTTGATTATTGAAAAGAAGGTCAAGAGGTGAATTGATCATGGTCTATAAGTATCTTCAGAGGGAAAAGATATCTGACACTAGAGAGCTCTTTAATCATGCAGGAAAAGGCATAATGAGATCCAAGAGTTGGAAGTTGAAATGAGACAAACAAACTCAACTGGGAGATAAGTGGAATTTTTGAAGTAAGAGTAATTACCCACTGGAACAGCATACTAACGCATGTCTTGTCATTTCAGGTCTTTAAATCAAGGCTGGATGCCATTCTAAAAAAAATCCCGTAGTTTAACCACAGGTTATTGGACATGATGTGGGAACTATTGGATGGAATTCTGTGGCCTGGGTTATGTAGGGGGTCAGACTTGATGAACACAGTGGTCCTTTCTGGCTTTAAAATTTATGAATCTATTAAGAGAAACTTTCATAAACAGAAAGAAGCTCACAATGATGTAGTCAAGCAGGGGTGGCCAACCTGAGGCTGAGGAGGAGCCAGAATTTACCAATGTACATTGCCAAAGAGCCACAGTAATATGTCAGCAGCCGTGCCATCAAAGCTCCCCGCTCCCAGCACCTCCCACCCAACGGCAGACCTGCCAATCAGTGCCTCCCCTTCCCTTCCCTTCCCTTCCCTCCCGATCAGGTGTTTTGTGGTGTGCAGGAGGCTCTGAGGGGGAGGAGAGAGGAGAGAGGGCACTGCAGGCTCAGGGGAGGTGGCGGGAAGGGGTGGAGTGGGGGCAGGGCCTGTGGCAGAGCCAGGGGTTGAGCAGTGAGCACCCCCCAGCCCATTGGAAAGTTGACGCCTGTAGTTCCAGCCCTGGAGTCGGTGCCTATACAAGGAGTCGCATATTAACTTCTGAAAAGCCACATTTGGCTCTGGAGCCACAGGTTGGCGACCCCTGTTTTCAAGGATGCCTCAACTAAGCTCTCAGAAACTGAGTGACAACTCCCCAACAGCAAATCAACTTTAAAAGGTGCATGGTCCTGAATGCACTCTAATAACTGCCAGTGGATTGTACCTAGAGGGAATAATTGTTGGCTATATATGTCCTGGCTATGCATAGGCAACAGATAATTGCTAATGAGACAGGTTATCTTTCACACAAAGTCAAGAATGCTTTTCAAGCACGCAAAAAAAAAAAAAAAAAGTAAAATCACTTATCTTGCATTGCTGCATATAAAAGATTCGATATGGAATAACTGTTCAAAATACCATTTCACAAGGAGATTACTAGAAATGGATTCCTTGAATAGAAAATAAGATTTTTATAATCCTTTAGTAATTTGTTGTTTTGATCTTTGCATTTAATTTTTTTAATTGTAGGTGGCAAACGTTAGATGGGTAGTATAAGGTGGGTGGGATGATGGTGAGTGATGCAGGAATTTATAGTAGTGGGGAACTAATTGAATCCTTTAACTGATCACTTCCGGATTAAGGGCCTGATTCTCATTCATGGTTAGGTCCCTTTATACTGCTCTTGCAGCCTGTCGAAGGGGTGGCCTTAGCGTGGGTGTCATGTAATTTAGTCTCATTTTAAGGCTTCTTTATATTACCAGACCAGTGTAAAGGGGGCTTAGTGTAAATGAAAATCAGGCCCTTAACCTTTGGTTTTTTTAGTTGTCTCAGAGACACAATTCCTTCTCTGGACTGCTCCTGGGGCAGCACAGCTTCTATTGGCTAGAAGCAATGTTTCAATCTGGCCCTTAATAAATAACATCTTTTTTTTAAGTTCAATATCTGTATTTTATTAAATTTTACAGAACTGCATGTACTGTATTAGAAGACAGAATTGCATTAGTGATACATAATTTCGTTTCTGGTCAGACTTCAAATAATTTCCATATTCCTGTGAAACTAATCTCAAGTCACTGTGCTTCATCTTCCACACTATCTGTCTTTCTGAGATGTAATATAAAAACACTCCCCACACAAAACACAGGGCATACAGAGTATTAATTAATAAAGTATAGCAGTAGACCCTGAGGAATCATAGACTATTCACTTACTTGCACAAGAATAAAATGCCACTCTCTTCATTTAGGCTGATGTGAATGCTCATTTATGTTCTTCCTTTCATCCCAAAAGGATCCTGATGTATTTTACAAACTGATATAAATACTCTTTATAGGCATAACTGCATCCACTGAAACACAGTGGTTTAGGTGAAATGTGGCAACTCATTAACAAGTGCACAGAAGCTACTCAACTTTACATTTGAAACTTCCAGGAGAGGCTAAATAGGCAAGATTATCCAAATTGGATCTTGGTCATGACAGGTTAAACCCAATCTATCTACTGCTCTTACATAGATTTTCATGGAAAATGCCATGTTAACAATGCCATATAATCAAAAGATGGCAACGCCAGTATTACTGTGGCTCCCAACACCATGTTGAAGATGCTGATTCAGTATTGATTCAAAGGATGGAATGCCACAACTGAGGAGTTGGTCTATACAGGAAAGTTTTCCTAGTTATACTGGTGTAATTATACCAGTATAATTCCCTGTGTGGACATTCTTAGTCTGGAATAAGAGTGGCTGCTTTCAGTTTAACTTAAATCCCTTCCATAGTGACAAACTTAAACTGGAAAAGGCATTCTTATTCCAGAAGAAGTGTGTCCATATACCAATGTAACTGTATCAGTTTAAATTCACCTTATCTTATAACAGTATCATTTCTCCAGGGAGACAAGCTCTGAATCACCAACACCAGTATCTGCAGCACATAAATGGTCTTCATTGTTTTCCATCCTAGCACTGACTTGGCCAGACCCTGTTTTGCTTGTAAGACTTCATGTGGTCACAACACAGACTTGTGGCTGATGAGAAAGAAGAGAGGTAATTCAATGGTACAATTCAGTCCACAAATGGAATTACCACACTGGATCTATTCAGAATCTGGGCCTACAAATCAATTTGCAAAAATTGACAGTAACGCTGGTACAGAGGTTAGAATTCATAGATGGAGTTGAGGTCATCTCCTGGGTGAGGGCACTTCTCTCACATCACAGATTCCTCAGCTTCTCCACACTTTTAGAGAGAGTGCAGTCCAGCCCCAAAATTTCAGCCGGACACTGTCTCCAGCTTCTGGGCCATATGGCCGAAGGCACATTGGTTATAGCTCATGCAGGACTCCGCATGAGATGCCTGCAAGCATGGTTCGTTTTGTTTTACAGACCAAACAGAGACAACATAAATAAACTACTACCGATGCCCACCAAGATCAAACAATCGAATTGGTGGAGAGACCCAATAAATGTCTGCACAGGAATCCCGTTTGTTCAACCTCCCCAATCGCTACTCCTGACCACTGACACATCCCTCATAGGATGGGTCACACATCTCAATGATTTCTCAATGCTGTGGCAATGGTCTCCATCTGGGATATGCCTTCACATCAACCTGCTCGAACTCCGAGTGGTCAGGAATGCATGTGTTCACTTCCTCCCTCCTTCTGATCAGAGGCACACACGCCCAAGTCATGATGGACAACATGGCCTGTGTGTATTTTATAAACGGACAAGGAGGCACCAGCTCACCCTCTCTGTGCATGGAAACATTAAAACTATAGAACTGGTCACATTTCCCACAATATCAGCTGCCTGCCTACTGGGAGTGCACAACATGACATCAGACAATCTCAGCAAATTCCCCCAAAACCATGAATGGGAGATAGATTCAGTGATACTCCACGACATATTCTGGCGATGTGGGACACTGACAACAGACCTGTTTGCCACTTATCAGAACAAGAAATGTCCACAATACTACTTCAGAGCGGGGATTGGACAACTTTCCATGGAGAACATTCTCCTCCTATCATGGGACAAGGGCCTTCTTTGTGACTTTCCGACATTCCCTCTAGTACTGAAAGTCCTCTTGAAAATAAAAAGAGAAAAAGCAAACATCATACTGATCGTTCCCACCTGGCCCAGAAAGACACTGTATCCTTACCGGTCACAACTGGCGCTTTGTCCAATGACTCTTCCAATCACTCCTTACCTTACGAAAGGCACACTCTCCATCCCAACCTGCTGATATTGCAGCTCAAAGCCTGGCTCCTTCTTGGTTCCAGCACATAGAAACATCTTGCTCTGAAGAGGTACAGAAAGTGTTATTACTTAGTAGAAAGGTGGCTCCCCGTCATACCTACCTACAAAAGTGGACTAGATTTCAGATCTGGTGCCAGCCCAAAGGTCTCACCCTGGATGCAGCCACTCTGTTTGTAATCCTAGACTATCTGGTGGCGCTCAAGAAATTGGGACTGTCTGTTAGCTCAGACAGAGGGTGCAGGAGAGGTGCGGGGTGCATCAGGGGGTTTAGGGCAGCGGGTTGGAGTGCAGGAGGGGTGCGACAGGGGGCTCAGGGCAGAGGGTCGGGGTGCAGCAGGGGGCTTACGGCAGGGGGTTGGGGTGCAGCAAGGGGCTTAGGGCAGGGGGTCGGGGTGCAGGAGGGGTGTGGAGTGCAGCAGGCAGCTCAGGGCAGGGGGTTTGGCTGCAGGAGGGGTTCGGAGGGTGGGTCTGGCCTGGCGTGCACTGGGGGCAGGGCAGGCTGCCTGCCTGCCTGCCCGCCCGGCCTCCCTGCTCCCGCGCCACTCCAGAAAGCGGCCAGGACCTGGGGGAGGGGGGAACATGGGTCTGTGTGTTGCCCTGGCCGCGCCTCCAGGTACCTCCCATTGGCCGAGATTCCCCATTCCCGGCCAATGGGAGCTTCGGGGGAGGTACCTGGAGGAGTGGCCAGAGCAACACTTAGACTCCTGTGCCTCGCCTCCCCTCCCCCAGGTCCCGGCCTCTTTCCGGAGCGGCGCGGTGGCAGGGCAGGCAGGCAGGGAGGGAGCCTGATTGATTTTTAATTTGATTATTAAGAGTATTGTAACTAATTATTTTCTTTGAATAAATGTTATTGTGTTTTCAAAGAATTACTGGTTGAGTGTCAATCCTTTGAGCGGAAGGCTGTATCCATGTCCTCTGATAGCTTAACAGAACCGATCTGTTCTGGGGAGTCCTCTGAGAGTCAGAGACAAACACCCTGGTAAAACCCCAGCAATTCCTCTAGGGTGGGCCACCCCTTGTTACCAGTGATGCAAGTAAGCCGGTATGGTCAGGGACGCTGTACCATTAAGACATTTATTGCCGGTATGCCATACCGGAAAGACACATTTTCAAGAATGAATTGTAGAGCCCCTCACGGATACAAATTTATATCCGCTGATAGAAATTGGTATCTGCTGAACCACAGGGCTGTCTCCCCTGTCTGGGGTCTGTATGGCCCTGCCAGAGGACAGGGCTGGGGGCAGCTCCTCTGGCGCAGCTGTACTACTGGCATGGGGCGCTGGCTCCTGGGAGCGATGGCCCCATGTTCTGCTTCTTTTGCCGTTGTGGTTCCCAGGAAAGCCCTGCGGTTCAGCAGATACTCATTTCTATTCACAAATATCTGCATCCGCCAATAGAAATTTGTATCTGCGCAGGGCTCTATTGTCATAGACTGTTTTTTGTGTAATGTGCCAGGTATCGTAGCTGTCCCAGTACACACTTCGTGCAGTGTTTTAGGGCAGCTGTGCAAGACTAGTCTGCGGCCTAGTTCCTCTTGTTATCCTCATAAGGGTATTGGAAGAGTGCGCTGGCATATGTAGCTAATTGCTAAAATATGTCCCTTGCACGTGTTGTGTTGTTGTGTATTGGGTTGCGTTGATATCAGTTAGGGCAAGTTGCTATGGGGATAGGTGGTAAATGACTGGGGGGTTGGGTCAGTGGTTACCATGTGGAGTTAGAATATTTAGGTGTGAGGTGGAGGCTGCAGCCGCAGTTTAAGTTTAGTTCTGGAGTTGGGACTTAAGGTGGCAGAGAGGAGACTGCTACAGTGCCGACACGTTCTGCCCAGATATACAGTTTATCGGATCAGATCCATTATTTTAGGTGTGTGCCTTTGTAAGGAGCAAGCGAGAGACAGCCTGCATTGTCTGTGTCATCTCTGTGTGTGTAAGTTACACTTGATTTAGAATCCGAATGGTCATGGTAAGGCATCTACGCTACTGTTGCATGGCGCGAAAATAAAAAATCTGGGCAGTGAGTGACATTGAAGATGGTCAAATCGAGAAACCAAATTTAGCTAGCTAGTTCAGGTTTTTTTAAGTAGTTAATAAGGGTCAATCACAATGTCAGTGCAACAAATGTTAATAAAAATGTTCAAGCATAAAGCAGAGGATGAATGTGGAGAAAGTAGGGCCTCTAAAAAAAAAAACAAAAACATGAATGAGTTACCGACACCGCATGAAGCCACAGAAAGGCCAAATCTGCAGCCTGAGGAGGGTGAGAGGTCTGCTGAATCAAGGGGTAAGCCTACTGTTGAAAAGCAATACCCAGCTGTGTGATTGAGGGTTCAATTTGACGAATTCCAAAGGAAAAACTATTGGCTGTTTGCTTCCAGTGGAACGCTAGGGTGTAGAACATGTAGAGACGTTTCCAATTTAAAGTTTTTTCTCAGGTCGATGTGTGAATATCGCTTCGCAATGGACTGAATGTCAGATTTCATCTTTTGGGAAAAGTAAAGAAACAGAGCTCACATCACTTTGAAAAAAAACTAATGAACACAAAAAGTCAGCTGCTCACACTGAAGTGACAAAAATTCTAGAAACAGCTACGAAAGGCATTCTGGTCAACATCAATGCAAAAGGTGAAGAAGCAGCATTTGAAACCACTGCTTACGTGTTCAGGACGGCTTACTACATTGAGAAAATGAATCAGCCATATACGGACCACAAGAGCTTGATTGACCTGCAACAAGTGAATGGGGTGGAGATGGGGCAATTGCTTCAAAGCAGAACTGTCTGCGGTGATATCATAGAACATGTCTCTCTGCAGAAATGGAGAAAAAAATTGTCTCGCAGATAATCAAGACCAAATCCAAGATCACTATACCAGTTGACAAATCTACTACTCTTGCTCGAAAATCAACTTATAATTTTTTTAAAAGCCGGTGTTTTGATGGTGTTATGAATTCAGTAGCATTTCCTTTGGATTTGATTAAGTTAGACAACGCATTGGCTGAGAACATAAAGTGAGACATAATCAAATGTTTACTACGCTATGGATTCACTATGGAATTACCGACCAAGGTCTTTGTCAGTTTTTGAAGTGATGGTGCAAATGTCATGCTAGGAGTCAAAGCTGGGGTGAGCAAACTCCTACAAAAAGACTTCCCAAATCTCACACTGTAGCATTGCCTTAACCATAGACTTGAACTGGCCGTTGATCAAGCACCAATATTACTGGGGGTACAAACGATTTCAGGGAATTTTTAGGCAGCTTATACTCGCTTTACAGTCAGTCACCAAAAAATGCCTGTGAGCTCAGTGCACATGCCAACAAACTGCATAACATACTTAAAAAAATCAGCAGAGTTTTCAGTGTATGATGGGTAGATTCAACTTGGAGACCTGTCAATGCAGGCTGGCAGACTTACCCAGTATTAGCTAAACGTTTTGAGAGAGCCTCACAAAACCAGTCAAGAGATAGCAGGGAATGAACAAAACTCCAAGGTCTCCTTCGAGACTGTGTTTGGTCAACTTTGTAAAAAATATGTTAGATGTCCTGGCTGAGCTCATGAATTTGTCTGAACTCTTACAAGCCCGAGACCTGATGATCCCAAAAGCAGACAACCTGATGAAAACTTATTTGCAGAGAATCAAGAGCCTACATAGAATCCCTGGACTGCACTCTGAACAGGCACAGCGACCCAAAGAGGCTATGATGTTCAAGAACACAAGGTTGACAGGCACTGGGAAAAGTCCCACAATTAAGCCATCACAATTCATTTAGGCTGTTGTTGACAACATGAGGTTCAAGTTATACACCACCACCGCTAACAAGGCTAATCAAAGCACAGCAGAAAGCAGTGAAACTGCTGACCACAACCTGAGTGTTGCCCCCAGCCCTGTCATCCGGCGGGGCTGTACAGACCCCAGACAGGACACACAGCTGTGTGTACGGGCTGGGGTGGTACAGCGGCGCTGGAGAAGCTGCCGGTATGGGGCGCTGGCTCCTGGGAGTGGCGATCCCACTTTCTGCTCTTTTCACCGCTGTGGTTCCTGGGAGAGTCCTGCAGGTCAGGGGACACTGATTTCTATCCGCGGATATCCGCATCCACAGGTATAAGTTTGTATCCACACAGGGCTCTAGTCTCGGAACATTTTTTGAGGGGGAGTGGGGTCGGTACCATACCGGTAAGAGTTAAAATCTACTTGCACCACTGCTTGTTACCCATTGAAGTGGGCCAAATTGACAATTGGTTTACAGTTACAGGCAGGCCACTATTGGGGTTTCTTGGGTCCAAATTTTGGGGTAACACCATAGGGGGACACATCTCAAAGAACCATCATTACTGCACAAGGTAAATAACTTCCTCTTTCAGAGCAAGTAGAACTAGAAAATTTAAGTGACTTTCACAAAAAACATTATAAAAGGTTGAATAACAGGCAGTTCTGCAGTAGCCAAATAAAGGTCATATGCAACAGCTGTAAGAAATCTAGCTCTGATATGCTACTGTACATATCAAAATGCCTGTCAACAAGTTAGAACTTTAAATGCCAGTGCCACTGAATTATAGTTGCATGTTGTGAAACAAAGGAGAAAATATGAACAGATTATTAAAATTTTTCAAAATAGCACAGTTCTCTTGCATGTTTATTTTTGGTGGGCAAGAATTACGTATTTCAGCAGTTTTGCTCCTAACATGTATTGTACAACTTTAATACCCATAAGTATGAAGAGAATAACCTGAATTCACAGAACTAAAGTTCCTATAACCTAAAGCAGGTTCCTCAAAGATGTGAGAGTTTTGATCTTGAAGAGTATCCTTTCCAAAGCACAGCTATGAAATACCGAACTCAGGCATACAGTACTTTGATAAAAAGAAAAGGAGTACTTGTGGCACCTTAGAGACTAACCAATTTATTTGAGCATGAGCTTTCGTGAGCCAAAGCTCACTTCATCAGATGCATACCGTGGAAACTGCAGCAGACTTTATATATACACAGAGAATATGAAACAATACCTCCTCCCACCCCACTGTCCTGCTGGTAATAGCTTATCTAAAGTAATCTTCAGGTTAGGCCATTTCCAGCACAAATCCAGGTTTTCTCACCCTCCACCCCCCCACACAAATTCACTCTCCTGCTGGTGATAGCCCATCCAAAGTGACAACTCTTTACACAATGTGCATGATAATGAAGTTAGGCCATTTCCTGCACAAATCCAGGTTCTCTCACTCCCTCACCCCCCTCCAAAAACCCACCCCCATACACACACAAACTCACTCCCCTGCTGGTAATAGCTCATCCAAACTGACCACTCTCCAAGTTTAAATCCAAGTTAAATCAGAACATCTGGGGGGGGGGGGTTGTAGGAAAAAACAAGAGGAAATAGGCTACCTTGCATAATGACTTAGCCACTCCCAGTCTCTATTTAAGCCTAAATTAATAGTATCCAATTTGCAAATGAATTCCAATTCAGCAGTTTCTCGCTGGAGTCTGGATTTGAAGTTTTTTTGTTTTAAGATAGCGACCTTCATGTCTGTGATTGCGTGACCAGAGAGATTGAAGTGTTCTCCGACTGGTTTATGAATGTTATAATTCTTGACATCTGATTTGTGTCCATTTATTCTTTTACGTAGAGACTGTCCAGTTTGACCAATGTACATGGCAGAGGGGCATTGCTGGCACATGATGGCATAAATCACATTGGTGGATGTGCAGGTGAACGAGCCTCTGATAGTGTGGCTGATGTTATTAGGCCCTGTGATGGTGTCCCCTGAATAGATATGTGGGCACAATTGGCAACGGGCTTTGTTGCAAGGATAAGTTCCTGGGTTAGTGGTTCTGTTGTGTGGTATGTGGTTGTTGGTGAGTATTTGCTTCAGGTTGCGGGGCTGTCTGTACTACCAAGCCTGTTCCATCCAGCATGGATTCTTTTAAGAGAAGAGCCCCTGATGGTATCTGATAGTCAGGTTGCAACACAAGCATCTCCTATAGATAGGTATTTACCTTTTCACCTCCTGGTATCCATGAACCAAATTCATACACCCTCAATGCAAACTGAACCTTCTTACCCCAAGGATGAATTGGCACTTTATAGCTAATAACTCTAGCAGATGGAACCAGCTTTTCAAGGAATTGCTACAGAAACCTTGCTGTTGCCTTTTCATAAGGGAACAGAAAGGGAAGTGTGAGGAGTCAGAGTAATTTAAAAATACAAATTAATTTCCCAAGGTATTTTTGCTGATGCTACTGCATGAATCAAACAGGAAGTAAAAGGAAAAGCAGTGAGAATGAGAAAATAATCTAAGAGGAAAGAAGAAGAAAAAAGAGAATTAAGAAATAGAAAAGACAGAAATAAGAATATGGTCTCTAGTGATGGACCAGATTCTGATCACAGTAATGTTGGTGTAAAGTCAGTGGAGTTACTCTAGATCTATATTGTTGTGACTAAGATCAGAAACTGACCTATGGAGTTTACAAACAAGGAATATGGTAGCATTTGAGTTTGTGTGTGTGTCATGTCAGGAAAATAGGCAGAAAAACAAAATGAAAATGAGGGAAAATAATCTTTTCTTAAAGGAAAACTAATTCAATTTTCATACTGTTCATGCTTTGTAAGTCGGTTGTCTCTAGCTCATATTAACATATTTTTCAGGTGTTCATGTCATTCAGAAGAGTAAAATCATTTCCCCCAAGTTATGTTGCTTTATGCTGTCATCTTCTAGTTTTAACAGTAGGAGGGTTGTTATTCATCAATGGCAACATTATAAATGGCCTCTGTTTTGTGCCCATGCATCTTTTTGAGAGTGCAAATGGGTATCTACACATACATAATTATCTGTTTTGCATCTAACTTACAATTTGCACATGGGAATACCTATTGGCATGTATAAATGGAGGTCTTTGCATGCATAAGACTGAGACCTTTTGAGAATTTGGCCCCAAGAGACCTGCAAAATAAGCAGATGTGAGGATAAGTAAATAAGGCGTAAATCAGTGCAGTACCCTCAAGTATCACTGACATCCTGGCAGGTAAGTGGCCACCATGTCACTTGATCTTTACGCAGCACAAATGCCGTGTTGCAGAATTCTTAAGCTTAAGGTGAAAAGTGATCCGCAGATCAGGAGATACAGGGGAAAACTGATCATGCATTAATGGGACCAGTGACTATATTAAGGTCCAATAGATGACAAGCCACAAGGCTAGAAATCAATAGTATATATGGTGCCATTGTGACACTTCCCAGTGAGTACCCAAGGGAATGGGGCATCTTGCTACCACCTGCCATAGCATGAAGAAGCGTTGTCTGTGCCTGCCGGGGGTCAGCTCCCCAACTCCACAGGCAACACAAGCAATGCCCCTGTAGACCTCACAGGCCCTGTTGTCTCTCTGTTGGTTAGTGATAGGCATACACCAACCCTTCAGATCTCCAAGTGTCTCCCTGGAGTGTGCAGCCCCTGTTCCACTGGACACATGCTATATTCACAGATTTGCCAGTTCCAAAGAAGCACTATACCCCAGTTTACCATTTCCATCACGGATCACCATGCCGCTTAACACACAGCACTTAGATATGTTTATAGTGAAAACAAGTAAAAGTTCATTTAACAAAGTATAGAGATTCAAGTAATAGCAACTAGAAGTATTGGAAGCAAATTGTTACATATAACATCATAAGCTATCTTCTAGAACCTAGACTTATTTAACTTGATAGTTTCTTGTCTTATAGAGCAATGTTCACCCAAAGTCCTTCCAGCATTTTACAGCCAGGCTTGGTTGTGACCTTCCATTCATGAGACAAGTCATGCTGTCAGCTTGCCTCCTCGGTGGAAAATCCTGAGCGTCTGCACCCCCAGACATATCAGAACAATCCACTGGCATTATTCATAAGCAGTGCACACACACCCGCTCTCCACCCCCTGCATTTTTTTTCCCTGTATATCTCTTTCTTGTAGATTTCACAATTGCTTGATCAGCATCTGGCTCAGTATGCAAATAGATATACACTTGGGGACACAATACACAGTGACCAGACAGGGAGATATTGTCTGCTACCCCCTGTCTGAAAGGAACCTCTCCAAGACATTTCACCTCCAGGTTTCCTTCCTTAAGAACATAATTTTCAGTATAGGCACATAACTCCTTAGATATTATCCGTACATACATTCTGCAATGATTATGATGACCAGTGGGCTACTGGGTCTTGCTAGAGAGACCTCTCATGCCACCTCTTAGTGAATTATTATGCATATATCCAACCCAGGAGATCCCTTTAAAACAATATGCACCCCCTGTGCCCTCTGCCAGTTGGCACCAAGAGGTTCCTCGGTTACAGCCATTCCAGAGTCCCCATTCTCAGCTTCCTAGTAGATTGTCAACATCCCAAGACCTGACCAAGCTAGAAATGCCAGCTTTCCAGTGCTAGCCAGCATTCACTTTTAGCCCTAGTGGCTGGAGAGACTTTTGGTGCAGCCTCCCATTACTAATGGTATAATAAGTAACCTTGGTAGGGGGGAGTGGGTGTGACTTGTTCTGAGAACCAGCAAGAAAAGTAGAAAATTAAACTGGGGGAGGACACACACACACACACAAAAAGAGGGTTTTTTGTATAACTCACCGTGACCCTGACTTTGGGCCTATTCCTAAGAGACAGAGAGCACCTTGCAGCTTGGGTTGGTTTCCCTGCCCCCAAAGCTGTGATGCGCTAAGAGGAGAGGGGCTTCCAAAGCCCTCTGCTAAAATCCCACCAACAAATTGAAGAATGGGTTGGGGTGATTTTTGAGGGCGTTCACCCCCTCTGGACACTACTGAGTCACCCAGTTCAGAGATGATTCCTATCCCTGGATCTCATAGGAATTGTTCTGAGCAGAGAAATATTTTATCTTTGAAGCTGCACCACGTCGGGTATTTTCCAAAACTCTTCCTGGGGCAGCCTTCCAGTACAAGGTCTCCATCCAGCTCACTTTCCCTAAGCAGATCACTTCTCGGAGTCTATCAATACACACTCAGTATATTTTTCAGGAACACAGCATAAATGTTTCCAGCTGAGTACACTTAACACAAGTTTGTTCACTGAGTGTTTTGTATGAGCCATTTTGTTTACACAGGGAAACAGATTCCTCCATCTCTCATCTTCTCATCTCCCAGTTGATCGCAATCTCTGGCGCTGCAGCAGGGCTGCTGCTAAGGCAGGCTCCTTGCCTGCTCCGGCCCTACGTCACTCCTGGAGGCAGCCAGCGTGGCCCAGGGGGCAAGGGTCTGCCTCTGTGTGCCGCTCCTGCCTGCAAGCACCGCCTCTGCAGCTCCCATTGGCCGGGAATGTGGAGCTGTGACCGACGGGAGCTGTGGGGGTAGTGCTTGCAGAGAGGGTCAGCATGCGGAGCCACATATCTCCTGCCCTCCCACCCAACAGGGGCCGCAGGGGCGCTTTGGCCCCTTCCGGGAGCGGTGTGGGGCCAGGGTAGGCAGGGAGCCTGCCTTAGTGGCAGCCACACTGCATCACCAACTGGGAGCCACCAGAGGTAAGTGCTGCCCTGAGCCCCCCTCCCAGAGCCAGCACCCCATACCCCCTCCTGCACCCCAGCCCTGACTCCCTTCCCAGAGTCAGCATCCTGTACCCTCTCCTTCACACCAACACTCTGCCCCAGCCCAAAACCCCCTCCTGCACCCAAATGCCCTCCCAGAGCTTGCACTCCTCATCCCCTCCTGCACCCTAATCCTCTGCCCCAGGGTCAGCCCAGAGCCCTCTCCCACACTGCGAACCCCTCCTGAACCCCAACCCCCTACCCCAGCCTGGTGAAAGTGAGTGAGGGTCGGGGAGAGTGAGCGACAGGGGACAGAGGATGGACTGAGCAGGGCAGGGCTTTGGGGAAGGGGCGGGGTGTAAAAAGGTTGGAGGCCATTGCTCTATAGTGAGTTAGAACTTCTACTTCAGCATCCCCAGCAAACTTCGGGCACTTAATAAATAATCATAATTTCCAACTTCTCCCCAAACCAATTTGGCTGTAGAGGTATTCAAAAAAAGTTGTAATTATTTTACGCAATGGTGAAGCATTTTTACACCCTCTTCAGATTCAAGTTATTGAACCGCCTTTGAGCAACCCTTTGTGCAGAGACCATGCCTGGAAAATTTCAGTGCAGAACTTGAAAGTTTCTAAAAGTTCTAAGTTGCTGAAAACAGAGGATTAGATAGAAACATTTCTGTAACCTGAATATTGGTGGACAGCCGCTCCTGTTAAAATGCATCTGATTTTCACCAAGCAAGGCTTTGATTCAGCTCCTATTGAAGGCAATGGAAAGACATCTCCAGTGACTTCAGTTGAAGCTAGATTCCAACCCCAGATTAGTTTTTGTCCCTCTCCAACCCTACCTCTTGAACCTGCTTTTCCTGTACAATAATGCATGTTACAATTGCCACCACATTATGGAGGGAGCGCTGTGCAGAGATATACCACTGTACCATTCAACACTAAATTAGGCCTACTCGCAGCCTGTGCTGGTGTCTCTAATGGAAACCGCTATCAATTCTGTGAGCACGCATGGCATAAATTTGATGGGTGTGCATTTGACAATGACTTTGTTTTGTCATTTCTTGGGACACTATTGAAAATGACATTCATTGTAATGAGTTTGTCCTGGTGTACGTAATTAGAAACACTGTGCTTTAATTAAGAGTTTGTTTTCCAGCCTGTAGGGTTCTATTTTGACAAGACTTTGTCATGTAAATCCTAAATGAAGTTGAAGAAGTCGAACGCTGCATGACATGCCTGCTGGGTAATGATTAAAGACAAGGTGAGGTAGGATATCATAAAGGGCCAGATGTCTTTTTGCGTATTTACCCTATGCTTTTATGTATTTTCTATTACATTATCATTAGTGTGGAGTCTGCAGTTCTGTTACTGAATAATCACTGATGCTAAATGGTTTTACACAAAACCAGTAAGTTCATTTTTTACCTTTGAAGATTGTTCTCCATAATCATCCTCTTCCCCCGATATACTCTGTGCATGTGTATATGCATGTATGAGTGTTACACATATATCAGTCAGCATAAAATAATGCTGTACATGCTCACATGTACAGTTTAATAGTTGTCCCTCTCTCTACTTGCAAACTTCAAATGCTGTCTTAAATGTATTAGAGGAATGGATTTGGAGGCATAGCTAGCACAAGGGAGACAGACATGGAAGTGTCGTTATGGATAATTAGGCTAGAAAGTAAACTGTTTACAATGGCTATAGCAGATGAAAGCTCCCCAGAAATCCATAACAGCCCAGGGATCAACACAGATATTTTTATAAAAGCCAAACAAAAAGATAAGACCGAACAACAAAACTTCTTAACCTCTAACCTGAAGGCCATGGTGCTCCCATTTTGTTTGGGTGACATCTCTGGAACCTGCTAGATAGCTAATGCAGAGACTCAAACATGGCTGGATCCTGCAGTGTGCTGTGCTCCCTCCACAAGGCACTCAGCACCTCCCAAGAGGCGCTCAGCACCCTGCAGAATTGTTCCCCTAGTCCGGATGATTTTTACAGTCATTCACAGACATGAAGGTTATCTTTAGCAGTGTGCTGCAATAGCCAAACTAGACAAAAGGTACAATATGCTGTCCAGAGTTATCACAGAATTAAATTGATACCACTCTATCCAATCTACTCACTAGTATGATCCACAGACAGCCACATTCTACAGACAGTGCCCCACCACCTCTGGAACAGATTCAACCCTCAGCCAGTTTCCTCTCCAGTTACAAGAAAAGGCCTTGCATATTATCCTTCACCTGTGGTCTAGAGACAACACCTAATCCTCATACCAAGATTCTCTCATTCTAAGACAGGAGCTGAGAACCCTGCTGTGGGAATGACCCCTGCCCCCGAAGTCAGGAATCTCTGCTGTTCAGATCCTCTAGTCTAGTGCAACCACCTCCCAGAGAAACTATTAACCTTGTAATACTGCTGCCCAGAGCCTGTATTTGGGAAATGTTCTATTTCCCCATACCACAACTTACATTCTCTTTTTTTCCTTCTTCAGATTTCTACACAACTGAAAGACTCTTCACCTTAAGAACGGTAAGTTAGTCTTCGGCACCAATCAACTCAGCACTAAACAAATTAACAGTGATATTAAAAGACCACATGCCCAAATATGTGAATGCAGTGCTATGCCTTGAGAGAAAGCCTCTTGGAACCCACAGCCTCTCACATGGAAGATGGATCACCTTAACAGCAGCAGAATATATACCATTACCATAGAGAGATGAAACTAATTATTGAAAATATTGTCAGTAAAAATATGCTGGATCATTATGTCAATGAAGTTAGGCCAAAAATATTCAAAACCAGATGTCTAATGTTGGTTACCTAAATCCATATTTAGCCACCTAACTAAGTGACCTCATTTGCTGAGGTGCTGAGCAAATGAAGCTACCATTGACTTTAGCTGCTGATCTCTAAAGTTTCAAATTTGGTGAATGTTACTGCTGATGACCAAGACTGAAACTAACTGACTCATAACATGACTTTAATCAGTCAGCTAATGACACGGAATAGTTTGATGTGTGTAACAATTTAAAGGTGAGCAACTCATTTGTTTCTAGAGTCTAAAATACCAGTTCAGATGCAGAATAGGAGAAACAGGAAACAAAAAGTATCTTGCTGAGAGAATGACTAAGTATAACTATGTATGGAAACCACATGTATGAGGCTGTTGTTGACTTACATCTGTATTAGGGCCTTGACCTTTAGCATAATGCAAAAATAATTTTTCCATTAAGCTGTAACAACTCACAAAACCTTATGCCACAGCTTTTAGGATAGAATGAGAGTGAGTGGGCCATTGACCTATCTATGTTAGCAGAGAGTAAAGGTTAAAAGAAGTCGGTGGGGATGAAAACATGTACCTATAATGCAGGCAAGAAGAATGACATAATACCATCACCTTCCTATGTGATCTTGAAAATCTGAGTGTCTTTTTACTGATATTTAATTAACATTAGAGCTGTTTATCTTTACAGTGTCAATTTATAATGCACATACTGAGTGTAATAGCTGTTGCTACTTAGCAATCCATTTATACCTACATATGTAAATATAGGGTAGCTCATAAATTACTGTAGATGGCTTTAGAAATAATAAACAGCATCAAATAACATTTATAAAATGACTGATTTTTTTATCGTGATTCAGTAATAATAAAACAATACCTTGCATTTTATTTTTACTTTGTATTTGAGGATCTTGGTGATTTTAAAGCCCTATGAGCACCACTGGGAAAGGCAAATGTAATGCCATATTACAAATTGGCAAACCGAGACACAGCAAGTCTGAGGTAGAGTTGGAGCCAGAGCCCCAGGAGCTCTGAATTTTGGGGTGGGATTTGCAAACGCACTCAGTTCTGGTCTGACTCTGCTTCCACTGAAGTCAAGTGCTCATCTCTGCTTGCACTGAAGTCCACACAATTGTATTCAGTGAGAACAGAACTAGGCCAATACTGAGTATTTGGAAAATCTCACTCATAGTCCCTTCCTTTAACCACTGGAATCCATTTCCTCCTAGTATAGGTGACACAATTCATTTTATTTTTTCTAGAAGAGGTAGAAATACTAATTTAACAGGGGAAATGAACATTTTACACTTTATGCAATAACCTTTGAGGAATTGCAAACTGACTTCTGTGGGATTACATCTTGGATGAATTTGCCCAAAGGGTATTTGGTATGAGTTGCAGTAAGAAGCAGGTTTGATACAATAACCACAGCAATTAATACTGTGAACTGAGCTGTTTTCTATGGAGCAAAGGTACAGTAGTGTAAAAGTGTTTACAAATTAGTGTAAAACACAGGTTAAATTTTGGCACTGGGTCTCAGCATGAGCTCTAAAGCAATCGTTTAGGGAGCCACAATGTCTCCTGAGGTATGTCTACACTGCGGCTGGGAACGAGCCTCCCAGTCTGGGCAGACAGACTCACGCTAGCAGGCTTGAGCTTGCATGCTAAATATGCCTCATCACCTTTACTGAGAGTGCCATGCACACTCCTCTCTGCAGTTGGAAAGCCCACGTGGCAGTTACAGAGAAGTGCCTCCTTTCTGTCCCTGTTGGGGCACTGCTGTACCTTAGGAGCAGTCATTGTACTCAAGGGAGTGCAAAGACTGCAACTGTGGCCAGTCCCTGCACAGCGGGGAGGGGTTCCAAAGAAAGGTGATGTCTTTGCACCATTCTTGTGCACCCATGCAAAGGCCAGCCACCATCTGGCTTCAAGAGAGGGGGTTTGGTGGTGTGAGGAGCTGCTGTACTGCCAATTCAGAGACCACAGCTGTATTTTAATAACATTAATGCTGATGGAAGCCATTTCCTGATGGGCCTGAAAGCACTGTGATAGCAAATAGTGCAAAGGGGGCAGGAGAAGGTAGGAAGCATGTGAAACAGGAGAAACAAATTAACAAACTTTGATGCCTGTGATCCTACAGCCCTTACTCTGCATGATTCTGGGACTGCTTGTGTTTCTGGGCACAGTAGTGCTATTTAGCCTCTGGACTGCAGTGGGGACAGTGGATAGCTGGGAGGTCTTTGGGAGGAACAGTTTCTTCGGGAATTCTTTCCAGTAGGAGAGAGGAGAATATTTTCTATGACAATTGTTTGGGGGTGCAGCATACACCCTCCTCTGTGGCCAGCCAGCTCTGCTGTGAGTTCATGAAGTGAGTGGGCCATTGACCTATCTCCTTGCCTTCCCACTCCTTTTGAGGGGGGGTCTTTTGTCTTAGGAGGTGCATATGCAGTCCACTCCACTGGATGGAGTGAGCAGTCCTGTACACCAGGGATTGCAGGGACTGCAATAGTGTCCAGCTGTTGTACAGTGGTCAGGGAGGATTCCTTGTTCTCTCCCCCTCCTTTTGCACCCACAACAGCTGGGTCCTGAGGGGGTGGGGTTGGGTACAGCCTACAGGACCCTACACTTCTAACCAGCACGAGCCAAGTGCATATACTTTTAACCAGCGTGGAAGTTAATTCCCAGGCCAGGAGAAAGCAAAGAATAATTGTAGAAAATGTGTTCAGTGAGGGTAACAGCCAATAAAGAAATAACCTAGGACCTTTTGAAATAGTATTTGTTTTCTGCAGCTGGCACGTGATCTGAAGAAAAACAAATCTTACATAATACTGCCTGGTAGGTGAAAGTTTTCTCATAAATCTGTCTTGATGCAAATTAGTTGCAATTTACTTTCCCTTCAGCTTCCGAGCTTGATAAATAGAACCAAACTGAAAGGGCAGCTATTAAAAGCAGACCTCAGACATTAACAAAAAAGTGCCATTTTCATCATTGAACTGCAGGAAATTACAAGCTATTTCATGAGCACTTTTAGGATTACATGCAACTCTGTGTTGTTAATGTTAACCTAGTTTTACACCCCCATGCTACCCTACTGCTTGTTCAGTGAGATGATGTGAAACACTTTCTACAGCACTTCTTCCTACACACTTTCAGATTTATTCTATCAGCATTGTAAAAATGATGATATGTAGCTTTACATTACAGCCCACCAGTGTGTATCAGTATGATTACATAATGTTAAATGACAAATGGAAGTCTTAATCACTAAAAAAAAAAAAATAATCTTTGAACTGTCATGTAATAAGGAGCTGCAATTTTAAAATCTTTATACTATTTTCATTCTTTAAACTCATCATTGTATTTTAAATTTACTGTCGTTATTTGAGTCTGAATATTTTGTACAATAAGATTAATAATTAGTACATGTATGTCACTTTCTATCTGAAGAGCTTTAGAACTTACATTGTAATTTCCAGTCTTGTTCCCTGCTCTAACAAGTTTACCTATGCCAGTAAAATGCTGTCACCCTCCAATTACAAAAGCGAACAAACAAGTACTAACAACAGTTAAGACAGGGGTGGCCAACCTGTGGCTCTGGAACCACATGCAGCTATTCAGAAGTTAATATGCGGCTCTTTGTATAGGCACCAACTCCAGGGCTGGAGCTACAGGTGCCAACTTTCCAATGTGCCGGGGGGTGCTCATTGCTCAACCTCTGGCTCTGCCACAGGCCCTGCCCCCACTCCATGCCTTCCCGCCCCCTCCCCTAAGCTTGCCATGCCCTAGCTCCTTCTCCCTCCACCCCCCGAGCCTTCTACACACCATGAAACAGCTGATCGGGAGGTGCGGGGAGGGAGGGGTAGGTGCTGATTGGCGGGGCTGCTGGTGGGCAGGAGGCGCTGGGAGTGGTTGAGGGGAGAAGCTGATGATGTATTACTGTGGCTCTTTGGCAATGTACACTGGTAGATTCTGGCTCTTTCTCAGGCTCAGGCTGGCCACCCCTGAACTAAGGGCTTGTCTACACAGGGAGATTGAGTGGCATAATTATTCCAGAATAACTTTTCCAGAAGCTTCCCAATGTGGACACTCTATTCCAGAATAAAAGTGACTTTATTCTAGAATAAATGATCTGCTCATAAAGTTATCCTGGAATAGCTAAAATATACTATGGGATTGTCTACACTACAAAATTAGTTTTGACTTATTAAAGTCAACCTGTAGCCTCTAGTTTTACAAAATCAATGGTGTATGTCTCCACTATGTACATTCCATCAGCGGAGCGCATCCCCACTACCATGGGTAGCATTGACTCACAGCGCGATGCACTGTGGGCAGCTATCCCACAGTTCCTGCTCCCGATTGGAATTCTGGGTTAGGCTCCCAATGCCTGATGGGACAAAAACATTTTTTTGAGGTGTTTTGGGTACATATCGTCAGCCTCCTGTGATGCACTAGGCTCCTCCCTTCCTCCCTCCCTCCCTGAAAGCAATGGCAAACAATAATTTTTGTGCCTAAGCCTGAGTTACTTGTGCAGACGCCATAGCACAGCAAGCATGGACTGCGCTCAGCTGTACACTGTTGTTGTGAGCGTCACAAACCCCTCACGCATTGACCTGCAGTATTTGCAGAACATAGCCAGGAGCAGCCATGCGGAAGAATGTGATGCCACGCAAATAGCTGTGCTGGAAGCCATGGAATGGAGCGATTTGCACATACTGGCAGTGGCAGCCAGGCTTGTTGACACACTGGAACGCCGCTTCTGGGCCAGGGAAACAAGCACAGACTGGTGGGACCGCGTCGTGATGCAGGTATGGGATGAGGAGCAGTGGCTGCATAACTTTTGAATGCCTAAGGCCACTCCCATGGAACTTTCCCCCATCAACTACAGTATGCACAGTGAATAAAGAGCCTCTTGAACTCAATTCATGCATTTTTATTATGCTAACAAACACTGAACAGATTGTAATGAATAGAAATGATAACCAGATAAGAGCCTGGTAACATAGGAAGGGTGGGGCAAGGACACATAGCTTATTAGAATTGCACTGTCTAGCAATCAAAGCTGTGGGAATGAGAGCTTTCTGCTCCATGAACCATCCCCAGGAGTTGAGTTCAAGGGAAAATGGAACTCTCTCTTCCTTCCCCCCCACCCCAACTACATTCTAGGAAGTCTGGGAGAGGAGGATATAGAACTTGGTGAGGAAGGCAGCTGGTTCATCACTGGGTGCAGCGGGACTCTAAGGTCTAGCTGCCTTTCCTGCACCTCAGCCAGACATCTCAACATGTCTGTTTGCTCCCGCATAAGCTGCAAAATCATCCTCCAAAATCTCATGTTAGCTCTCGTTCCCTGCTTGCTTTCCTGCCCTCTTGGTTGATGCGCATGCTCTCTGAGAGTGTGAGCCTCCATGCATGGAGCTGGGCCCTGTCAGCCTCTGAGGAATGCATTAAATCACAGAACATGTCTTCCCCTTGTCCGCTTTTCTCACCTTCTAATCTGGGATAGCCTTTGTGCAGGAGTGGAGGAAGCACCCAGAGAACATATTGCAGCTGCAAAGAAAAGCATACATTGTTGAAAACAAAAGGTTAACTGTTGCAATGAATGAAACAATTCACAGCAGTAAATACATTCCCTGAGGTACTCGGCCAAATTTTGTGTTTTAAAAGAAGAGCCTGCTAGTAAGGTACAACATATGGCAGAGCGCTGGACAGTAGATTTCAGTTTGCAGGCAGGCATGCTAAGCACACAAGAAAGGGTAGGCGGTGTGAGGGCACATCCAGGGCCGTTCTTACCCATACTCAAAGTACGCAGCTGTGTAAGGCACCAGGAAATTTGGGGCACCAAATTTCCTGGTGCTCTGTGCAGCTGGGTGCTGCTCCAGCCCCTGATCTGGCTCTTCCCCAGGCCCCTGTCCCTGCTCCACCCTGCCCTGCCTCTTTCCTGCCCCTGCTCCATCCCAGCCCCACCCCCACTCCCCTGAGTTCTGCAGCAGGGCCGGGGCTGCACTCACCGGTGGTGGAAAATGCAGCGATTTGGCCCCAGCCGTGCTGCTGGGTGAGTGCTGTGGGGTGGTTCCCCCCTACTCCCCCAGAAGCCTGGGGCCAGCCCCCCCTCTCCTCCCCGCAGAAGCCTGGGGCCCACCCCCCCACGCCATGGGGGGACTGTGTAGGGCCCCAGAATAGCTAGGGATGACCCTGGGCACACCCAGGGAAATTTTTTACTGTGGAAACTCTTGGTACATAAACAGGCTTTTCCAGGAGCATGGCTGTATTGCCCACCACCATATCCCAACTGTTTACTTCAAATTAAACAGTAACCCCAATTGCATTTAACCCCTGTAGTGTTATTACAAGTGTGCACTCCCCAGAGGTACCTTCCCCACCATCACAGTCCCGCACCAGTGGATCCTGAAAGGGGACTGGCTCCAGAGTTAGGAAAAGCTCCTGGCTTTTGGGGAGAATGGATCCTCTGCTTGACTGCTGTGCATTCTCCTCCTCCTCCTCAACAATGTCCTCCTCATTGTTGCCTGTGGCTGTCTGGGTCCCCTGGGAGGTTTCCATGGAAAGTGTTGGGGTACTGGTGGGGTCCCCACCTAGAATCGCATGCAGCTGCTCATAAAAGTGGCATGTCTGTGACTCAGCACCAGAGCGACCATTCTCCTCCCTTATCTTCTGGTACACTTGTCTGAGCAACTTTATTTCACATTGCACTGCTGTGTGTCCCTGGTGTAGCCTTTTCCCCCCATGCCCTGTGCAATTTTGGTATAGATGTCAGCATTTCTTCTGCTGGTTTGGAGCTCTGCCTGCACAGACTCTTCTCCCCACACAGCAATCAGATCCAGTGTCTCCTGTATTGTCCACACTGGAGCACGTTTGCATACCTGGGCAGCCATGGTCAGCTGTAGTGGTGAGCTCTCCACGCTGATCAAACAGGAAGTGAAATTCAAAAGTTCCCGGTTTTTCTCCTGTTTACCTGGCTGAAGTGCAGTGGAGTTGAAAGTGCTGTCCAGAGTGGACACAGTAGAGCACTCTGGGACACCTCCAGGAGGCCAAACAAGTTGAAATACACTGTGCTGTGTCTACTCTACCCTTAGTTCGACCTGGGAAGGTCAAATCTAGTGCTACTCCACTTGTTGAGGTGGAGTACAGTCCTTGATTTTAAAAGCCCTTTAGGTCAGTGAGAAGGGCTCTGTAGTGTAAACAAGCACATTATAAATTCGACCCAATGCGGGGAATGTCGCTCTAACGATGTAGTGTAAGACCAGCCCTAAAATAGTTATTCTAGCTTAGCTATGCTGGTCATTTTCCACCATGTGAACAAATTGCAAAATAGACACTTCCCCGGCTCTCCCAGTGTGCTTTGTTATCTAGATTTGAATACCCATCAGAGCAGGGGCAGCTCTAAGCACACAGGTAACAAATAATACTGAAAAATATTGAAGTATCTGGCTGTAATAGAAGTTGTGGAGAAATATTAGACTTAATTGATTAATGACCTGAAGGTGAATTTAATATGCATTCTGGGGATGTGAAAGTTATCATAACACTCCTAAAATAGTTTTCTAGTGGGTGGGATGTTGAAGAACAAATTAATTCCAGATTTTGTATTTGTCTCTTTTCTCCTGGTGGCAACTACTCAAAAGCTACCATAATAAAGGTTAATGACTGCTCCATTGTGCTCTTGTGTTTTTTCCTTTAGCTTGTACAATTTGATTGTTGGAACAAAACAGAAGATAGGGCGGAGCTTGGAAATGTAAATCCAAAACTGTTGAATAAAGGTCTTTCCATACAATACTAGCCAGTAATGTTACTGTTTGTGTACTTGCAAAATAATTCTAATTGCATTATTTCAGCAAAGAGGGACTTTATTTCCCCAAATCACCAATTGCATAGACAGGATTTCCCCCCAGTCTTAAAATATTTACAAGAACATTTTCCATTAAATATTTTCAGTGGAATACTGTCTAAGAAGCAAGTGGAAAATTTATGGAAGCTTAGTATCACGTACAAATGTTGCTAAATTTGCTGAACATGGAAAGTAGGTAACTGTAAAGGAGACTAGCAGGCATATTACACACTGAAAATAAAAGGGTCACTTGAAGCACTGAATACTGCAGGGTCTCCGAGTAACCAATCCCTGTTGCAAAAATGTAATTGGAATGCTGCAGAAAAGTATAATGGTGCAGGTTTCAATAGTAAAGGTGAAAGGAAGCATTAGCAGCGTAGAGACTGTCTGGTTTGGCCAATGTATATGTCAGAGGGGCATTGCTGGCACATGATGGCATATATCACATTGGTAGATATGCAGGTGAATGAGCCCCTGATGGTGTGGCTGATGTGGTTAGGTCCTATGATAGTGTCCCTGGAATAGACATGTGGACAGAGTTGGCACCAGGGTTTGTTTGGTTGGGTTTGGTTTCTGGGTTGGTGTTTTTATTGTGTGGTGTGTTGGTGGTGGTGAGTATTTGCTTCAGGTTGGGGGGGGGCTGTTGGTAAGCGAGAACTGGCCTGTCTCCCAAGGTCTGTGAGAGTGAGGGATTGTCCTTCAGGATAGGCTGTAGATCCTTGATGATGCACTGGAGAGGTTTTAGTTGGGGGCTGTAGGTGACGGCTAGTGGTTAATTTCCCTCATACTAATTTCCCCCTATTGTTACTCACACCTTCTTGTCAACTGTTTGAAACGGGCCACTCTCATTACCACTACAAAAGTTATTTTTCCTCCCTTGGTATCCTACTGTTAATTGAATTGTCTCGTTAGACTGACCTCACACTTGGTAAGACAACTACCATCTTTTCATGTATTTATACCTGCTCCTGTATTTTCCACTCCATGCATCTGATGAAGTGGGTTTTAGCCCATGAAAGCTTATGTCCAAATAAATTTGTTAGTCTCTAAGGTGCCAGAAGGACTCCTTGTTGTTTTTGCTGATACAGACTAACACAGCTACCACTCTGAAACTAGGTCAGAGTGGTCACTGTGGGATATCCCCTGGAGGCCAGAAGCTGTGTAAACAGGAAGAATGTGTCTTCACTTGCACATCACCACAAAAGCATCAGCAGTAAGAGCTGTATGCCTCTCGTGGGGGTGGTTTTCTTTTTGCGGTGAAACTTCTGAGTTTCACCGCAAAAAGTCACTGGCAAGTGTAGACACTCCCATGGTTTTTGTGCAAAAAAGGGACTTTTTCCACCTTAAATGGCAAGTGTAGACATGCCCTTAAAACACCCCCGACCCCCACCCCCAGGAAATAGTTATAATGTGTAGACCAGGCTCAAGCGACTGAAACCTCTGGAGACCCACTGAGGGGCTGTGGGGACCCTCTGAATATGGGATAAAGGCTAGAACTGGTCGGAATTTTTCTTATTTCTCTTTTTTCAATAAAACTGTTAGTCAAAATTTTCTCTGCCTACTGAAGCTCCCCTGAAACTCCCTGGGGCTCAGCCACGCCCCCATGGGTCCACAGTTGTGTGCAGGTTGTCACGGAGCCCTTCAAGTGGGCTCCATCACAGGGTGTGCTGAGACTGCTGGGTTGGCGGGATCCCCAGAGGAGTCCCAGGCCTGGTGTCCCAGCTCCCGGGGTGGCGGGAGAGGGGCCCAGCTGCGGGCGCTGAGGGAGGAGGGGGACGAGCATGCTGCGGGAACCCCGGCCCTATCCCCTGCCACTGTGGGAGCGGGATGTGCAGCCCTGTGCTGCCTGGCATCAGCTGTGCCGCCAGCACCTGGCCCGGCGAGGTATTAAACTGCTCCACATAAGAGTGTGCTACTGGTACGTAATGGATTGTAAGAAACTGCTATTGTAGTAAACGGCTACCTGATGTAGCAAATGCCTACAGGTAGCAGTTTCTTGCACTATAGTGTATGTGAAATTGCTACATGTAGAAATGTACTATCTGCAGCAGTTATTTATATGTATGGATTATAAGAAACAGCTTTTGTAAAAAGATGCTACTTCCCTCATAGGTCACATTTTCTAGACCTTAATTTTTTTCCCCCTCTTCTCTGGACTCTCTCCAATTTGTCCACATCTTTCCTGAAATGTGGCACCCAGAACTGGACACCTGGAAACAATACTGCCAGCTTGTGGTCTACTATGACCCCTTCCCCCGCCCCCGATCCCTTTCCTCAGCACTCCTTCCTAGGAAGTCATTTCCCATTTGTATGCGTGCAGCTTGTTATCATTCATAAACTTTATAAATGTACTTTCTATGCCATTATCTCAATCATTGATTAAGATTTTGAAAAGAAACTTATCCAGAACTGATCCCTGCAGAACCCCACTCATTATGCCCTTTCAGCCTGACTCAGGCCTTTCAGCCTGTGAATCACTGATAACTACTGTCGGAATTCTTTTCCAACTAGTTTTGCACCCATCTTATTTAAAGTGCTAGTGTGAACAGGCTCGGCTCCCAGTGCTCGGAGCTAATCCCCTCATCGTGGTGGATTACCAGGAGCATTTGCACCCTCGGCAGTGCTTTTAACTTTGTAATGTAGACATAGCCTCAGTAGGTTAGATCAGACAAAGAGGAGTTGCATTGACTAGGCATTGGGATGCCTGTGCCTTTAAGAATGCAGCCCTGTGCCTGTGCCTTTAAGAACCCAGCCCTGGGAAGCCGATGCAGAGAGGTGCTGTCTGTGAGCCCTGTTCTACACTAGGAGTTGAGGTTGAATTTAGCAGCATTAAATCGATTTAACCCTGCACCCGTCCACACGACGAAGCCCTTTTTTTTAAAAGGGCTCTTAAAATCAATTTCCTTATTCCACCCCTGACAAGGGGAATTAGCGCTTAAATCGGCCTTGCCGGGTCGAATTTGGGGTACTGTGGACGCAATTAGATGGTATTGGCTTCCGGGAGCTATCCCAGAGTGCTCTATTGTGACCGCTCTGGACAGCACTCTCAACTCAAATGCATGGGCCAGGTAGACATGAAAAGGCCCGCAAACTTTTGAATTTCAATTTCCTGTTTGCATGGACACCTGCAGCTTGCCACACTGGCCAGAGCTCATCAGCAGAGGTGACCATGCAGAGCTCATCAGCAGACGTGACCATGATGGAGTCCCAGAATCGCAAAAGAGCTCCAGCGTGGACCGAACGGGAGGTACGGGATCTGATCGCTGTATGGGGAGAGGAATCCGTGCTATCAGAACTCCGTTCCAGTTTTCGAAATGCCAAAACATTTGTCAAAATCTCCCAGGGCATGAAGGACAGAGGCCATAACAGGGACCCGAAGCAATGCTGCGTGAAACTTAAGGAGCTGAGGCAAGCCTACCAGAAAACCAGAGAGGCAAACGGCCCCTCCGGGTCAGAGCCTTCTATGATGAGCTGCATGCCATTTTAGGGGGTTCAGCCACCACTACCCCAGCCGTGTTGTTTGGCTCCTTCAATGGAGATGGAGGCAACACAGAAGCAGGTTTTGGGGATGAGGAAGATGATGATGATGAAGTTCTAGATAGCTCACAACAAGCAAGTTGAGAAACCGGTTTTCCCGACAGCCAGGAACTGTTTCTCACCCTGGACCTGGAGCCAGTACCCCCCGAACCCACCCAAGGCTGCCTCCCAGACTCGCCAGGAGGAGAAGGGACCTCTGGTGAGTGTACCTTTTAAAATACTATACATGGTTTAAAAGCAAGCATGTTTAACGATTAATTTGCCCTGGCATTTGCGGCTCTCCTGGATGTACTCCCAAAGCCTTTGCAAAAGGTTTCTGGGGAGCGCAGCCTTATTCCGTCCACCATGGTAGGACACTTTACCACTCCAGGCCAGTAGCACGTAGTCAGGAATCATTGTAGAACAAAGCATTGCAGTGTATGTTTGCTGGCATTCAAACAACATCCATTCTTTATCTCTCTGTGTTATCCTCAGGAGAGCGATATCATTCATGGTCACCTGGTTGAAATAGGGTGCTTTTCTTAAGGGGACATTCAGAGGTAAGTAGAGTGAACCAAGGGGTGGGGGGTTTCATCAAGGAGAAACAAACAGAACTTTCACACCGTAGCCTGTCCAGTCATGAAATTGGTTTTCAAAGCTTCTCTGATGCGCACCGCACCCTCCTGTGCTCTTCTAACTGGCCTGGTGTCTGGCTGTGCGTAACCAGCAGCCAGGCGATTTGCCTCAACCTCCCACCCCGCCATAAACATCTCCCCCTTACTCTCACTGATATTGTAGAGCGCACAGCAAGCAGTAATAACAGTGGGAATATTGGTTTTGCTGAGGTCTAACCAAGTCAGTAAACTGCGCCAGTGTGCTTTTAAACGTCCAAATGCACATTCTACCACCATTCTGCACTTGCTCAGCCTGTAGTTGAAGAGCTCCTGACTACTGTCCAGGCTGCCTGTGTATGGCTTCATGAGCCATGGCATTAAGGGGTAGGCTGGGTCCCCAAGGATAACTATAGGTATTTCAACATCCCCAACGGTTATTTTCTGGTCTGGGAATAAAGTCCCTTCCTGCAGCTTTTGAAACAGACCAGAGTTCCTGAAGATGCGAGCATCATGTACCTTTCCCGGCCATCCCACGTTGATGTTGGTGAAACGTCCCTTGTGATCCACCAGTGCTTGCAGCACTATTGAAAAGTACCCCTTGCGGTTTATGTACTCGCCGGCTTGGTGCTCCGATGCCAAGATAGGGATATGGGTTCCGTCTATGGCCCCACCATAGTTAGGGAATCCCATTGCAGCAAAGCCATCCACTATGACCTGCACATTTCCCAGGGTCACTACCCTTGATATCAGCAGATCTTTGATTGCGTTGGTTACTTGCATCACAGCAGCCCCCACAGTACATTTGCCCACTCCAAATTGATTCCCGACTGACTGGTAGCTGTCTGGCGTTGCAAGCTTCCACAGGGCTATTGCCACTCGCTTCTCAACTGTGAGGGCTGTTCTTATCTTGGTATTTTTGCGCCTCAGGCAGGGGAAAGCAAGTTACAAAGTTCCATGAAAGTACCCTTACGCATGCGAAAGTTTCGCAACCACTGGGAATCGTCCCAGACCTGCAACACTATGCGGTCCCACCAGTCTGTGCTTGTTTCCCGAGCCCAGAATCGGCGTTCCACTCCATGAACCTGCCCCATTAGCACCATGATGCCCACATTGCCAGGGCCTGTGCTTTGAGAGAAGTCTGTGTCCATGTCCTCATCACTCATGTCACCGCGCTGACGTCGCCTACTCACCCGGTATCGCTTTGCCAGGTTCTGGTGCTGCATATACTGCTGGATAATGCGTGTGGTGTTTAATGTGCTCCTAATTGCCAAAGTGATCTGAGCGGGCTCCATGCTTGCCATGGTATGGCGTCTGTGCAGAACGATTGTCTGCCGTTGCCCTGACGGAGGGAGGGGCGACTGATGACATGGCTTACAGGGTTGGCTTACAGGGAATTAAAATCAACAAAGGGGGTGGCTTTGCAAGAAACTGAATGGCCCCCTCAAGGATAGAACTCAAAACTGGGTTTAGCAGGCCATTGATTTCACAGAGGGAGGGAGGGAGGGAGGGAAGAGAAAATGAATACAAAACAAATCCGGTCTATTTCTTGTTTTGAGCCACTTCATCTATCTTTATACATCTTGCTGGCAGCAGACTGTGCAGTACGACCGGTAGCCATCGTCAACACCTGGGTGCTCAGCAGAAGACGGAGCTTGACAACATCATCTTCTGCTAGCTGCAGGTTAAAAGACAGTGCACTGCCGGTAAGACTCAATCACCAGAAGACGAAACAAGGGAAATGACCTGGCTGAGTCACTCCCATGTTTGCCCAGGCGCCCGGTTAAAAGAGCACCCAGGCTACCAGTCATACTGCACTGTCTGCTGTCAAAAGGCAATAAACTGCTGCTGTGTAGCAATGCAGTACCACGTCTGCCAGCACCCAGGAGACATACGGTGACAGTTAGCTGAGCGGGCTCCATGCTTGCCGTGGTATGGCGTCTGCACAGGTAACTCAAGAAAAAAGGCGCAAAACGATTGTTTGCCCTTGCTTTCACGGAGGGAGGGAGGGAACGGGGGCCTGACAATATGTACCCAGAACCACCCGCGACAATCTTTTAGCCCCATCAGGCACTGGGATTTGTACCCAGAATTCAAATGCGTGGCGGAGACTGCGGGAACTGTGGGATAGCCACCCACAGTGCAACGCTCCGGAAGTCGACGGTTGCCTCGGTACTGTGGACGCACTCCGCCGACTACATGCACTTAGAGCATTTGTGTGGGGACACACACAATCAACTGTATAAAAACGCTTTCTATAAAACTGACTTCTATAAATTCGACCTAATTTTGTAGTGTAGACATACCGTCTGAGAGGGGAAATAAAAAAAAGCCCCTTTGCCCCCACCATTTTGGCAAACACCGGTGTCTCAATCCCAGTGGGGTAACTGTTACCCCCTGTGCCGGGTTTTGCCCTCTGACACCCTCTGCCAGAGCCTCACCCCGAGCTGAACTCCCGCTCCTCCCCCCCAGCCCTGATTTTGCCCTTTAGCCCCTCTCCTTATCCTGCCTCCAGCTGCTTGACCCCCCTGACCAGTCAATTTCCGCCCCCTGCTCCGATTCGCCGCCTTTGCCCCTTTTTAACTCCTGTCAAAAGCAGTCCGCAGAAGCTCATGGCTAATAAGGGCAGGGTGAAGGGCAGTGCCTTCAGCAGATGAATTGAGCAGGCTCACGACACCCTAATGAGCACTTGTGGCACCTTAGAGACCAACCAATTTATTTGAGCATGAGCTTTTGTGAGCTACAGCTCACTTCATCCGATGCAAGCTCATGCTCAAATAAATTGGTTAATCTCTAAGGTGCCACAAGTACTCCTTTTCTTTTTGCAAAGACAGACTAACAGGGCTGGTGCTTTGAAACCTAATGAGCACATTACTCCGGAGAGACTTCGTTACCCTACACCAGCAGCCCAGAGACCGGCCGCCACCTCCCGCGGCCCCGCCCCTAGCGGCAGGCCCGGCGAGCGCGACTCCGCCTTGCTCTCTCCTTGAGGCGGCTGCTGCGTCGCGGATGCCGCCGCTCTCCCTGCCGGGGCCGCTGCCCTCACAGACCCGGGCGGGAAGCGCGGCAGCGCCATGCCCGCTGCTTTGTGCTCTCTAGCGGTGCCCCTGCAGCCCCGCCGGGGCGGAGCCAGCTGGCCTGGTAGCCAGAGCCCTGCGAGCGCCCCCAGCCACCCCAGTCCCAGCTGCAGGGACTCAGAGCGCCGCGTGGGCGGCTGCTTTGCATGGTGCCTTCAGCCCCGCACCCCCCGGGCCAAACCCGCCTGTCCCCACTCCCTGCACCCCCGCCCCCCGGACCGCGGCCCCGCGTGCGTGCTCCAGCAGGCGGGAAGGAGCGGGTTTGGCTCGCGCTGGAACTCGGGCGCTGGCCCTCCGAGGGGGCGGGGCGGGCTGAGCCGCTGAGAGGAACCGTATCCCTGGCGGTTGTGCTGAGATGGGCGCCGGGGGAGCGGGAGGCGTTACGGCGCTGTGTGGCGATCGAGGCGGTTGTGCTGGTCGCGGGAAGTGCCGGGGCCTTGAGCTGATCGCTGCCCCGTGTCTGGGGTCCAGACAAGATTGTCCAGCTGTAAGATTGCGTGTTCAAATTTTCTATCAGGGTTTAATACACATACCCCCCACCCCCCTTCTCCCTACCCGCCAATAATATGCAATGAGGGTTTATTTAGTTATGGGCCAAATCGAGGGCCTTATTGAGGGCCTGCGTTTGGTCTCAGTGTAAAATCAGGGGTCACTCAGTTGAAGTCAGCATCTGTGTTAAACTAGGATCGGTGGGAGCACAGGGTCCAGGGATTTTTCCTTCCACAGGGAAGGCTTGTCTGCACTTACAGCTGAAAATGCACCACTGTAGCCCTTAGTGAAGACACCACTACACGGACAGGAGAACTTCTTTCAACAGCATAGGCACTCCACCACCTGGAGAGCCAGTAGCTGATCACTACATAGCAACATTGTAAGCTAACTGAAAACTGATGGACCAGTTTGTTGCATGAAGGAAGCAAGATTTTGGCTCTTTGTTAGGACTTCAAAGGTTAAAGAAAAAATAAGCTTTTAAGTCTTCAGTTTCAAAAAAGTTCAAGTTGAGTAAGTCTCTCTTTTTGGCATGTGCACTAGGTACTATAAAATGAGAGATAATACTATTTACTAACATATTTGTGCCCCCTTTGGTCTCTGTGCTTCCAGTGTCAATGGGTATGTGTACATGGCAAAAAAAAAAACCCTCTCATGGTAGTGAGTCTCAGAGCCTGGGTCTACAGTCCTGCGCTCACAAGACTCATGCCATGGAGCTCATGGGACTCATGCCATGTGTCGGCATTCTGGGGTGGGCTGGACCTCAGGCTCTGAAGCCCACCCCCTCCCTGTGCCTCAGAGCCCAAGCTTCAGCCTGAGTCCCCTTCCCCTTGGGCTGCCAATGTTCCTTTAAACTGTCCCTCCACTATGAGATCTATGCCTTGCTCTTACCTTTAGTAAGCTGCACATCTCCCTCATTAACTGTGACACAAAATTGGATCCTGGGTTGGTGATTATTTCTGTAGGGATTCCAACTCAGGCAAATGCTTTCATAAGCTCTGTGGTGATGATTGCTGCCTTTGTGCATTGGAGAAGATCACCTCAGAGTAGCATGTGGCATAGTCCATGATCACCAAAATATATTGGTGCCCGCTCCTTCCCACTGCACTCTTTTCCAGTGGACCTGTGAAGTCCATTCCTACTCATTTGAATGGGGACCTCACCATGGAGAGAGACAGGAGCCTTAGGGACCTTTCTTGGGCTTGTCCACTGACATTCAGGGCATGAAGCACAATAGTCCTGCACATTCTTGTGGATGCCAGGTTCACCCT
The DNA here is from genome assembly GCF_965152235.1 of Eretmochelys imbricata. Classification (NCBI taxonomy): domain Eukaryota; kingdom Metazoa; phylum Chordata; order Testudines; family Cheloniidae; genus Eretmochelys; species Eretmochelys imbricata. The sequence continues at coordinate 37,345,170 of NC_135573.1, forward strand.
TTCAAGCATTTTCTCCTGTCTGAGTTGCCCTCCAAGAAGTATCACATAGGCCAGCTTATCAGCTCCCTTCAGGACCACTTGGGGACAAGGAGTTGCATCCTGATCTCCCCAATCTGAGCATCCTTCACTGCTCAATATATTTTTTTCTCCTTGCAATACAAAGTGTGGCTATTGCTTTACAAGCCACTGTTCCTTTACTTCATCACTGACTGCCCATAGGCTCGGTTCAGCCTCAAATTGTTTTGTTGTTCTTTGATTAAATCAACTTGGCTCAAGAACAGGTCGGTGTCAGGGAGTGTGATATATGTGTCATTGGCTTGAGTCCCCATGGGGCATAGTTCATCAGTAGGGGTGGGGGCCTTTAACTGGGGATGCGAACATCCCTTTCCCTGGCTCATTGTTCCCCCCTCCCAGCTATTCCCTAGGGTTCTCCTATCATCCTGTCCACAGCGTTCCCTCTTTCTTTCTCTGGGGATGTCCCTCTCTCTGTCTCTAGAAATTCCTGAAAGAACTTCCAGTCCCATCCAGTTGCTATGGGGTAGGCCACGTTTATGGCTACCTTCCTGCGGGACGTATTATTATTATTATTCCTGCAGGTTCTGTATTATTAAGTGCATCCATTTCATGGGAAAGAGGTGCACATCCCTGTGTATGCACTGTAGAAATATAATAACTGAGGGGCTCTCTGTCAACCCTGGCCAAACATTCTCTGACCACTATTTGATTATACCCCGTGTCTATTAAGGTTTAGATCCTGACACCATTAACCTGCACTGGAACCACCAATTTCTTTGGTCCCAACTTGTGGGCTCTGGCTTCTACCACCTAGACCCACCTGTAATTATAATCCATGTATGGGCAATGTAATTGGAAGTGGCCTGGTTGCCTGCATGTGAAGCAGTTTCTGGGCAGTGGAGAGGCCTTGGCTGCTTGTGCTCCCACATTTGACATTGTGGCTGCAGAGGAGCCTCTTGTTGGGCTGGAAACTTCCTCCTCTTGCAACTCACCCTGAGAGTAAAGTCCTGAGTGTGGTCTCTGCTTACTTGGCCACCCCAGTCCTTGGTTGGATAGCCAGGTTCTTCAAGTGCTTGGTCATGTCTATTCCATTGTAGGGTGTGTGTGCGCGTGCTCACCACATGCACTGGTGCCAGAAGTTTTTCCCTCAGTGGTATCCGTAGGGGAATCCAGTGCCCTCTGGAGTGGTGTGCATATGCGCCGATATAAGGGGCACTGCTGGCTCCCCCTTCCCTCAGTTCCTTCTCTCCAGAACTCGGACAGAGGGGAAGGAGGGCAGGTCATACAGTGGACATGAGCAACACATCTCGAAGAAAACAGTTACAAAAAGTTAGTAACCTTTTTTCCTTTGAGTGCTTGCTCATGTCCATTCCTTTCCTCTGGAAGGTCACTAGAAATGCTTTGGGCTTGTCGTTTCAAAGGGAGGATTGGAGCAGAGTTGGGGCCAACTGCTCTTACTGGTGGGTTAGATGGCATGTTTGGGGGTTGCAGAGGCGGAACCACCTGTTGCACCAGCTGTTACTGCTGCTCCCAGTGTTGCGTGGCCAACTCCCTAATAAACTGCTGCTGCTGCAGCTGTTGTTGTAGAGCCTGTTGCTGCTGGTTGTGTCCCTGGCTGCTGCAGCAAGTGGGTCTGTTGCTGTTTTTGCTGTTGTCCATTTTCCACTACCCATTTTAGCAACTTGTCATCTCCATGGCCCTCTTCATTCTCTCTACCCCACTTTTTTTCAGGCTGCCTTCAGGTCCAAGTGCGTTGCCCACATTCTCCACCAATGTTTCTAGTGTGTCAAGCTGAAAGCCAGCTGGTCTAGTAGTCAGGCCATGGCTCCCCAGTCTTTATCAGTCTCTCTGTTCTGGAGGGGGCCCTGCTGGGTCATATATAGCAGCCCTCAGCCAGTCCTGTGTATTCCATCTTCTCTGTTTGGGGCTTTGTCGTGACAGAGGGAAGAGGGGGAGCAAGGTAGGGGGGCCTGGGTCCTCCCACTCCCCCAGATCGTGACTCAGGGTTCTAAAAAGGAGCGTTGCAGTGTCCCAAACAGACCACCCACTGGTCCACTACAAGTTTCACTCACCCCAGGTCTCTTCCTTCTGGGCTGGAGCTCCTCCCTTTGGGGTGTGGTCACAGTCTTAGTAGTAGCAGCAGTTTAGTCTGTCTGGGGTTATAACATCCTGCTTTTCAGGGCCTCTCATGGGTTCCCACCTCCAGAGGGAGTGCATCTGGATCATTGCTTCTGGAGTAGGTATAGTCACTGTGACACTCTGTACCCCAAAGCAACACCCTGGCACCCCCATATTTACCATGGTGATACGATTATGATATGTTTTGTACAAAGTGTGCCTTGTGAAGTATCATTCTAAAAGTCTTGATCTGTTGAACATTAATATCCTGTTGGATTGTAGGTGCTGTCACTGTATGTGAAGTTATGCTATATGTGTGTTACTGAAATATGTTGTGAGGTTGGAGACACCCACAATCAGCCTTTCAGGTACAACAGTGGAGAAGCCAACAGCATTGATGGTCCATTAAGGGGAATCCAAACTACCAACCCATCTATCTCAGGAACTGTATACGATGGAGACTTCTCAGAGATAGTACGCAGACAATGGACACTGCTTGACTCGCAACCTAACAAAGGATTTTTCCAGCAAGCTGGAAGAAGCTATAAAAGAGGGGAAGTAACATCATCACTTGGTCTCTCTCTCCCCACAACTCAACACCTGGAAATGGGTCTGCAGAACAAAGACTGAACTGCGGATGTGGGCCAAGGCTGGAGAGCAGAATCCCAGCTTGTGAATTAAGGAACTATACCATCAGGGCAAGACGGTACACCTCCTAGGCTGGGGAGCTGGTGGGAATTGGCTGGAGCCTCTCTATTGTTGGTTCAGGAGTTGGTTAGGATGTGATTAGAATAACAGAGACTTGGAGGGATAACTCACATGACTGGAGTACTGTCATGGATGGATATAAACTGTTCAGGCAGGGCAGAAAAGGTGGGGGAGTTGCACTGAATGTAAGGGAGCAGTATGACTGCTCAGAGCTCAAGTATGAAACTGCAGAAAAACCTGAGTGTCTCTGGATTAAGTTTAGAAGCGTGAGCAACAATGGTGATGTCATGGTGGGAGTCTGCTATAGAGCACTGGACCAGGGGGATGAGGTGGACGAGGCTTTTTTCCGGCAACTCACAGAAGTTACTAGATCGCAGGCCCTGGTTCTCATGGGGACTTCAGTCACCCTGATATCTGCTGGGAGAGCAATACAGCGGTGCACAGACAATCCAGGAAGTTTTTGGAAAGCGTAGGGGACAATTGGTGCAAGTGCTGGAGGAACCAACTAGGGGCGGAACTCTTTTTGACCTGCTGCTCACAAACCGGGAAGAATTAGTAGGGGAAGCTAAAGTGGATGGGAACCTGGGAGGCAGTGACCATGAGGTGGTCGAGTTCAGGATCCTGACACAGGGAAGAAAGGAGAGCAGCATAATACGGACCCTGGACTTCAGAAAAGCAGACTGATTCCCTCAGGGAACTGATGGGCAGGATCCCCTGGGAGAACAACATGAGGGAGAAAGGAGTCCAGGAGAACTGGCTGTATTTTAAAGAATCCTTATTGAGGTTACAGGGACAAACCATCCTGATGTGTAGAAAGAATAGTAAATATGGCAGGCGACCAGCTTGGCTTAATAGTGAAATCCTTGCTGATCTTAAACACAAAAAAGAAGCTTACAAGAAGTGGAAGATTGGACAAATGACCAGGGAGAAGTATAAAAATATTGCTCGGGGATGCAGGAGTGTAATCAGGAAGGCCAAATCCCACCTGGAGTTGCAGCTAGCAAGAGATGTTAAGAGTAACAAGAAGGGTTTCTTCAGGTATGTAAGCAACAAGAAGAAAGTCAAGGAAAGAAAAGCGTGGGTCCCTTACTGAATGAGGGAGTCAACCTAGTGACAGAGGATGTGGAAAAAGCTAATATACTCAATGCTTTTTTTACCTCTGTCTTCACGAACAAGGTCAGCTCCCAGACTACTGCACTGGGCAGCACAGCATGGGGAGGAGGTGACCAGCCCTCTGCGGAGAAAGAAGTGGTTCGGGACTATTTAGAAAAGCTGGACGAGCACAAGTCCATGGGGCCGGATGTGCTGCATCCGAGAGTGCTAAAGGAGTTGGCGGATGTGATTGCAGAGCCATTGGCCATTATCTTTGAAAACTCATGGTGATCTGGGGAAGTCCTGGACGACTGGAAAAAGGCTAATGTAGTGCCCATCTTTAAAAAAAGGGAAGAAGGAGGACTGTAAACCCCTCACAGGGCCCCACTGTAGGTGCACATAGAACTCATGTGTGAGAGAGCTGTATCTATCAGAGCCGCTCATGTGCCCTGTGCCTCCTAATGCTCCCATGCAAGAGCATGAAGGGTGGCGCAACTGTGACCCTCCATTAGTTCCCTCTTATCACCCATGGTAGCAACCATTGAGATGGAACCTAGCGAGCATTCAGCCCACTACTCTTCTTAGAGATGTCAATGCAGAAAGCTTTACAGCAGGGTGAAGTGCTTTGCACTAACTGCCACACCTCATGACAGACTGTAAACCTTCAGGCTTCAAACCCTGTCTGTCATAGGACGGACTGATCCTCAAAGATGGACATAGTCAACACCTTGTCTACCTAGAGGTGAGCCACATTCCAGATAAATGCTTTGTGTGTTTTCTTCGAGAACTTGCAAATCCTGGGATGCTCGGCTCAAGTTACGTTTGCTAGGGCACTCCATGAGGTGATTGTAACTACTAGAGTGAGGCTGGAAAAGCCAGCATTGACCAGTGCTTCCTTGAGCACACATAATATCCTAGGATCAGATAATGAAAAGAAGGTGCCAGGCATTTGGTGACTTTGATGCTGACAAATTCAACACCAAGGACACTGGCACTGACAGCCTTGGCACTGGTAGTTTTGGCACTGGCAGCCCCAGTGCTAGCATCCCAGGCTATAAAGCTGGCAACTATGCCCCTACAGAGTGGTGATGCCAAAACTCAGAGCCAAAAGGAGCTCAAGAATAGTTGCAAGCAGAAGTCCTGGAAAGAGGACATAAAACACCAATCCTCCAAGGACAGAGCCTCTAACTCCTCCCCCAAAACTTCACTGATATATGGGGAAAAAAAGAGACCTGATGGGGTACCCCTAGTACCAGTACCCATGATTGAGCCTGGTAATGGCCTGAAATACATCAATTTCTCCAAAGTGTCTCTTCTGGAGCCATTCTCTGAGCCCAGACAATGACTGGTACTGGAGCTGGCAGCAGAATCACAAAATTTGGAGCAGGTCCTCAAGGAATCAATTCTAAAGCACTTAGAGGAGAGGAAAGTGATCGGCAACAGTCAGCATGGATACACCAAGGGCAAGTCATGCCTGACTAATCTAATGGCCTTCTATGATGAGATAACTGGTTCTGTGGATGAGGGGAAAGCAGTGGACGTGTTATTCCTTGACTTTAGCAAAGCTTTTGGCACGGTCTCCCACAGTATTCTTGCCAGCAAGTTAAAGTAGTATGGGCTGGATGAATGGACTATAAGGTAGATAAAAAGCTGGCTAGATCATCGGGCTCAATAGGTGGTGATCAATGGCTCCATGTCTAGTTGACAGCCGGTATCAAGTAGAGTGCCCCAAGAGTTGGTCCTGGGGCCAGTTTTGTCCAACATCTTCATTAATGATCTGGAGGATGGCATGGACTGCACCCTCAGCAAGTTTGCAGAGGACACTAAACTGGGAGGAAAGGTAGATTCGCTGGAAGGTAGGGATAGGATACAGAGGAACCTAGACAAATTAGAGGATTGGGCCAAAAGAAATCTCATGAGGTTCAACAAGGACAAGTGCAGAGTCCAACAAGGACAAGTGCAGAGTCCAGAAGAAGCCCATGCACCGCTACAGACCAGGGACCAAATGGCTAGGCAGCAGTTCTGCAGAAAAGGACCTAGGGGTTACAGTGGACGAGAAGCTGGATATGAGTCAGTTTGCTCTTGTTGCCAAGAAGGCCAATGGCATTTTGGGCTGTATAAGTAGGGGCATTGCCAGCAGATGGAGGGACGTGATCATTCCCCTCTATTCAACATTGGTGAGGCCTCATCTGGAGTACTGTGTCCAGTTTTGGGCCCCACACTACAAGAAGGTTGTGGAAAAATTGGAAAGCGTCCAGCAGAGTGCCACAAAAATGATTAGAGGACTGGAACACATGACTTATGAGGAGAGGCTGAGGGAGCTGGGATTATTTAGTCTTCAGAAGAGAACAATGAGGGGGGATTTGATAGCTGCTTTCAACTACCTGAAGGGGGGTTCCAAAGAGGATGGATCTAAACTGTTCTCCTTGTTCTGTCATCTGCTACCATTGAGTAATGGTCTCAAATTGCAGTAGGGGAGGTTTAGGTTGGATATTAGGAAAAAAATTTTCACTAGGATGGTGGTGAAGCACTGGAATGCGTTACCTAGGGAGGTGGTAGAATCTCCTTCCTTTGAGGTTTTTAAGGTTAGGCTTGACAGAGCCCTGGCTGGGATGATTTAGTTGGGGATTGGTCCTGCTTTGAGCAGGGGGTTGGACTAGATGACCTCCTGAGGTCCCTTCCAACTCTGATATTCTATGATTCTATGAAAAGGCATTGTTATTTGAAGAAGAAATTTACTTCTCTTAGTCATCATTGACGTACTTCTTTTCCCTTTACCTTCAGAGAGCCATCCCAGGGAGGGCATCAGGTGGCCCTCATTTAGGGCTCTGCCTCAGATGAGGAGTGAGTGGCAATGGGCTGGGCAGCCTCAACTAGGCTGGACCCTCAACTGTGTCATGTTGCCTTGGCTGTATTGACCTTACTGTGGACCATTGTCAGGTGTATCCAGGAGCAGATCCCCCTTTCACTGATCCAGAAGGAGGAGGAGATCTTGTTCCCCAGTAGTGTTGTTAGCCATGCCACCCACTTGAGGCCAGATGTTGGTCCCCTTGAGAGGAGATGATGGAGGAACAGCAATGACCCCCTTCGCCACACAAGGAGTCATCCTGATTGGCAGATAAGGCCTTGGAACCAACCCCCACACTGGCAACTGATGACTTCAAGGCATTCCAGGATCTTGGGTCCCGTATTGCAGAGACCCTGGCCATTGAAACTACATTCATACAGAAGTAGTCCTACAACCCTTTTGGTATATTAAGCTCTTGACTCTGGCCAGGATAACCCTCCCATCAGTGAGGGGAACCTAGAGGCAGCCAAAGGACTTCAACAAACTCTGGCCACTCTCCCGCCCACCTCAAAATGAATGGAAAAGAGATACCAGGTGCCCCCAAAGGGCTTTGAGCACTTCTGTGCCCGCCCAAACCCAGACTCTCTGGTTGTTTCAGCAGAGCAGAAAAGTAGCAGGTCCACAAAGGGCATGCTTAAGGGTAAAGAGCCTAAGTTGGACCTCTTTGGATGTTGTGACGCATGGCCAGAAAGGGTTAAACATCCTGCAAAATAAATAACCCTCAAAAGACATGTGGGGAGATAATGTTTGTGTTATGTATTTACATATAGGAGTAGAGTCACAATGTAATCAGTCCCTGTCTATGTTGTATTATGTTAATTCAGATACCAAAAGAACATCATAGCATTTATACGAATTGTAAACATGGGATATCTCTGTATTCATCTGTTTTTGAAATGTATAGCAGATCTGTGAATGGTGGAGGAACAAGCAAATTGCCTTATGTTAGTTCGTATAGTTAAGTACTAGTGATGGACCTCCTTCAAAGTCATCCTAATTACCTTTTGTTCCCAGAGGAGCTCCCAACTTGTCAAAGAGGACATGAAATTGTTTAAAAGATCCTTGGGTCCTGATTCTGTAATCTCAGAGCTGCTTAAGGTGTCACAGAAACAACTAGGAGTCCAGTGGCTCCTTAAAGATTAACAGATTTATTTGGGCATAAGCTTTATTGGGTAATAAACCCCACTTCTTTAGATGCATGGAATGAAAATTATAGATACAGGCATAAATATACTGTCACATGGAGAAGGGATGAAGTGAGCTGTAGCTCACGAAAGCTCATGCTCAAATAAATTTGTTAGGTGCCACAAGTACTCCTTTTCTTTTTGCGAATATAGACTAACACGGCTGTTACTCTGAAACCTGTCATGGAGAAGGGAGTTACTTTACAAGTGGACAACCAGTGTTGACAAGGCCAATTCAGTCAGGGTGGGGGGTGTGGTCCATTCCCAATAACTGGTGAGGAGGTGTCAATACCAAGAGAGGGAAAATTGCTCTTGTAGTGAGTCCCTGTTCAAGCCCAAATTAATGGTGTTAAGTTTGCAAATGAATTGTAGTTCTGCAGTTTCTCTTTGAAGTCTGTTTTTGAAGGTTTTTTTGTTGTAGTATGGCTACTTTTAAGTCTGTTATTGAATGTCCAGGGAAATTGAAGTGTTCTGCTACTGGCTTTTGTATGTTACCATTCCTGATGTCTGATTTGTGTCCATTTATTCTTTTACGTAGAGACTGTCCAGTTTGGCCAATGTACATGGCAGAGGGTCATTGCTGGCACATATCACTGGTTCTCCACTTTTAAAGTAACTCCCTTCTCTTCACGTGCCAGTATATTTATGCCTGTATCTTACCCCACAAGAAAACAAGCAGCATCTGCTTGCTTCAGAAATCTCTAAAGTGGCAACGTGGAATAAGCCACTGACCTTTGTCAAACATGCCTTGGACTTAGCCACCAGGTCAGATGGCAAGTTTAGGAGAGCTCTGCAATCTCTGTTTGACTGATGCAGTTGAATTGCCTCATCCAACTGTCCAGAGGGAATACTGCTTGTCAGTCCCCTCCAGTGGGATTCTCACTGACATACTTGAAGAAGAATGAACGATTACTTACCCTCTAGTAACTGGGGTTCTTCAGGATGTTGTCACTATGGATCCCATGACCTGCCCTCCATTCCTAATTTTTGGAATCCCCAGCTATCATGGGCTTCGAATGGCGAGAGAACTGAGACACGGTCATGGCTGCTCTGCCTTTTATGACCTCACATGGGAATACAAGGAGACATAGGGTGCATGTGTGGCCCCACGAGACACAGCTTTTGAAAAGAATCCAATCTCATCCACATGAGGCATGTGCTCACCTACAGTGGGATACACACTGACTATATCATCTTGAAGGCCACAGTTACTGCAGGGTAAGTAACCATTCTTTTGTCTTTAGCATCCAGGATGATGTTTTTTAAACACTGATGTGTACTTGTTTGTTCAGTGATTGTTACAGTCATGTTTGCATTATGTATCTTTATAGTCATATAAATGTAAGTTATTCCTCACTTCCCCACTACACTATGGACTTCTTTGAGAATGGTCCTTGAGCCTGCTAAGCAGCCAGATGGAACACTTACAGATTAATTAGATTGACATGCATCTGCTTTTCCTGGTATGCTTTTTTCCCTTGGAGGTGATCTGTACATGAATGCTTGCCTGGGCAGTGGTAGAGTTGCTTGCTTATTATTATAAGCAGGGCACTAGCTTTCCATATTGTTCTGGCCCTCAGTTACTTCATTCAGTCTAGTTACTCTTTGCACCTCACACAGTCATTCCTTTCTCTGATCATTGACTCCAACTTCCCTACTAATTCTCTCTTAACTTTGTTATCTTTCTCACTGACAATTTGCGTGGTCATTGGCCTCCTCTTCCATTTGCTTATTCTTTCCTCCTCTTTGTCCTTACCCTTCTCAATTGAATTAATATTCATTCTGTCTCTATCTTAGTGTTATCTTTCCTTTCCTCTGTTCTGTTTCTCACACTTTGTGTGCATTCTCTCTCTTTTCTCCTCTTCCACACTAGCATAACAAATTCCAATCTATTTGTCAAAAAAACATGTTCTGAATCCTTTTTTTTTGTCTGTATTGTTACAGACATATTTGCTGACAGGTATTTTGAAATAAATTACAAAAATAGATGAAACTGGCATGACTGTATTGTGTTATTTTGACAAATAAAATATGTAGAATTTTGCAGATATTTAAAATACACACAGAATTTTTTATTTTTTTTGGCACAGAATTCTCCCAGGAGTAAACAAAGAAATATATCATATGCTGTACTAGATCATACCAGTGGTCTATGCACTTTTGAATGCTGACTGTGAATGGCTAGCACCAGATGTCAGAGAGGAAGATGAACACCTATAATAGACAATTATGGAATAACCAGTTGTGATGGGGTGTACTCCACACGCTTAACTCGAAAGGGTCACACAGGCCAGATGGGCCAGTTAATCTATGAGGCTGCAAACCACGGGAGATTTAGGATGAGAGGAAAGCCCTAATTAAGGGAACGGGGGGTGGGGAGGGATAGCTCCGTGGTTTGAAAATTGGTCTGCTAAACCCAGGGTTGCGAGTTCAATCCTTGAGGGGGCCATTTAGGGATCTGGGGCAAAAATTGGGGATTAGTCATTAGATTTGAGCAGGGGGTTGGACTAGATGACCTCCTGAGGTCCCTTCCAACCCTGATATTCTATGATTCTATGTTCCTTGGGCCAAGGGAGAGAGATAGGGATTTGGAGCCAAGAGGAGGGACTTGTCAGGCAGACCCAGAGGAAAGGTGTTTGGTTAGAAGGATGGAGAATGCAAGGCTGGGATAGGCAAGGTAATAAGTAGCTCAGGGGAGTGGCAGGAAGGTTTGTGGTTACCCAGACCTTTGCTGCTGAAGATAAGGCCCTGGACTAGAACTCAGAGTAAAGGGTGATCCTGGGTTCTCCTACTGGCCAATGAGTGAGTGGCACAATCTGGGCAGTGAACTTCAAAGTTGTCTGGGTCCCTGTGTTCTAGCCACTGAGGGAGTGGCCCAGTCAGGGCAGTGGACCTAAGGACTGCCTTGAATGGCAAGGAAGACATTGATATTACCTCAGAAGGGGAGGATTCTTGTAAATTGGCTGGAGGGCTAGGCCACCAAGATAAGATGCTGAAGCTCCTGTGGAGCAAGAGAAGGCCCGCAGACTGAGAAAGCGAAATGACAAGGCAAGGAACTTTAAAAAGAGGGCGTCAGGCTGAAAGAGCTAATCCCTAAAGTGTCCAGGAGGAGGCACTGCTGAGTGGTGAGTAGAGGTCTCCATGACACCAATCCATAAAAGAATTTTCTTTCTAACCTTAGGAAATCAGTGATTTGAACTGGTGTTTATTTTATTCCAGGAGTGTTTGCTTACCAGTAAATATACTTTAATATATATTTAGCAAACAAAAGTATCATCGTTGTCTTCCACCTCAGCTGCACTTACTAGGCCAAATTCTGTGCTGATTTATACCCTGTGCATTCCGTGTGAATGCATGATGTGCGTGAGCCAGCAGAGAATTTGGCCCAGTATGTTTAAAAAAAAAGTAATTTATATTTAAACAAACCTTGTAAAATTGATTAAGATGCTGCTGTGTTTTCATAGTAAGGTTTTAAGAGCATAACCACACTTTAACATAAAACTTTACCTTCATAGAACCCTCAGCATAAAGGCTTTCCTTAAAACTTTCACTTCAGAGACATATCTACATTAAGGTTAAAGTTTTATGTTACCTATAAGAAAAGTTTAAAGGTGCCAGTAAGGTGTGATTTTAATAAAGGGGGGGTTGTAGGCCTGTAGGAATGGCGTTGGACAACGAGGAGCATGCCACTAGGGGTGTGTAAAAATATTTAGCAGCTGGATAGGTGTTCAGTGTGGTTGTTGTCATGGAGACCTGAAATGATCTTGGCTATGGAGTGATTGGGTTGAGAGTGTCTGTAGCCAGAGCTGCCCCTTCAGTATGAGTTTTCCCTCTTGTCTCTTACTATAATTTGGTCTTCCAGTCTCTTCCCCTACACAGTGACACCCCTCTTCCCTCCCCCTGCTTTCATTTTCAGCACCTCCTCATGCTCTCTTCCTTATTTTCAAAATAAAATGTTTTCTCACATATCTGTGCTGGTACATAGTCAACACAGCTGGACTCCATGTTATCTTTGAAAGTAAAGATAAGGAAGAAGGAGGTTGCAACATGGTGATGGACTGGATTGTAGATCTCAGGACTATTGCAGGATTCCCTGTCTTCCTTGCAGGCCTGTGGTTGGCTCTTGCTAATCTGAAGTGTCAGTGATCCCAGTGTTCTTTTGTAATCTAGGCTCCAAATAGGTGTGTGAAGACAAAGGAAGACCGATTGAACAGCACTATTGGCAAAATACTGACTTCGAATGTGCTGTTATTGAAAGTCCATGTGAAAAACAATGAAGTATATTACTGGCTAGTGTTACTGTATGTGTGTGTGCGCGCAAATCTTGACTTTCCAATTTGGCATACTTCCTAAATTGGCATTCTCCTAGAAAAGCAGAATGTTTTTTGGTTTACTTACTAGTAATAATAAACAAGGAATTATCAGCTGATACTTGATACTGACATTAAAATCTGGTAGTTCCAAGTAAAACAAATAGTAATAGTAGTTTGAATACCTGCCAAACCTGATTTGTTATCCATTCCCTTTGTTATTTAATTAAGTCCTTGACTGAACTCCTGTTATGTTCTTTTCTACAGTATCTCTCCCACTGAATTGATTTTAATGAAATTTAACCTGTATTTCTATGCTATATGGTATATTGAGTTCTTCTGAGTCATACTGGGCACCCTCAACTACCACAGTTTTAATCAGATTTGAAGGCTGTCAAGGTTCCTCCCCCACTCTGAACTCTAGGGTACAGATGTGGGGACCTGCATGAAAAACCTCCTAAGCTTATCTTTACCAGCTTAGGTCAAAACTTCCCCAAGGTACAAAGTATTCCACCCGTGGTCCTTGGAATGGCCGCTACCACCACCAAACTAATACTGGTTACTGGGGAAGAGCTGTTTGGACGCGTCTTTCCCCCCAAAATACTTCCCAAAACCCTGCACCCCACTTCCTGGACAAGGTTTGGTAAAAAGCCTCACCAATTTACCTAGGTGACTACAGACCCAGACCCTTGGATCTTAAGAACAATGAACAATCCTCCCAACACTTGCACCCCCCCTTTCCTGGGAAATGTTGGATAAAAAGCCTCACCAATTTGCATAGGTGACCACAGACCCAAACCCTTGGATCTGAGAACAATGAAAAAACATTCAGTTTTTTACAAGAAGACTTTTAATAGAAAATAGAAGTAAATAGAAATGAAGAAATCCCCCCTGTAAAATCAGGATGGTAGATATCTTACAGGGTAATTAGATTAGAAAACATAGAGAACCCCTCTAGGCAAAACCTTAAGTTACAAAAAAAGGTACACAGACAGAAATAGTTATTCTATTCAGCACAATTCTTTTCTCAGCCATTTAAAGAAATCATAATCTAACACATACCTAGCTAGATTACTTACTAAAAGTTCTAAGACTCCATTCCTGGTCTATCCCTGGCCAAGCACAGCATACAGACAGACCCAGACCCTTTGTTTCTCTCCCTCCTCCCAGCTTTTGAAAGTATCTTGTCCCCTCATTGGTCATTTTGGTCAGGTGCCAGCGAGGTTACCTTTAGCTTCTTAACCCTTTACAGGTGAGAGGAGCTTTCCCCTGGCCAGGAGGGATTTCAAAGGGGTTTACCCTTCCCTTTATATTTATGACAAAGGCATTTTTCCCCTTACAGGAATGGGTCCTTACTGAATAATGATTTTTTTTTTTTAAGTGCAGTAGAGCAATTCCTACACAGAGTTCTGCATCATTGATGAGGTATTTTAACTCCATGATAGGGTTTGCAATATGAATACAAAATTTAATGAAACTAAGAATTCTCATTTTAAACATCTGCTGCAATAGGTTTTGTAGTATTATAATGTAAAAGCTCTGACTGGAGCTAATTTAATGTGGATTGTTGACAGTACAGTAGTCCTAATACTCGAACTCTCTTCAGCCGATTTGAACATAAAAAATTCAAGATGTAATTGTACCTTGATGGCTTCAAATCTCCCTCCTTGGTCTCAGAAGGGAGGTGAAACACTGTTAGGATTCCTACCTTTGGCTGACATCCCTGTAAAGGTGAAAAAGCTTTTCTCAGGATGAGTTCCATAGAGCAGCTGAGCTCAAAGCATTTTTAAAATGGAGTTTACTTTCAGAAGTATTCATTCAAATTAGAAGCTCAATCTTTCTCTTTCTGAAATAAGCAGCCAAACTCCCACTGATTTTCATGGGACAGGTTCAGACCCATGACAATTACAGTTATATGCATTTGATGACATGAACAATATCTGGAAATGTTATGTGGAGACCCATGCAAAGCCTGTAAATTTAGATGATCTGAATTAGGCTTGCCCAAACAGATACATTGCATTTTACATAGCAGGGTGTAATTGTGACTTTTTGCTTCCTAAAATCTGATAAAAGGAAAAACAAAATGTTTTTGGTATATTTTAGATTTTGATATTATATATAGACTTAAATAAACAAGAGAAAAAAATGCTGTTTGATCCAAGTGGTTATGAAGTGTAGTGTAAAATAAGTTTATCAGAATGTATCCTCTGTGTTATTAAAGACATTTTTGGGGGTAATTAGGCCTAAGAAATGAACTACCTTGAAAGTGCCCCCATTTCAAAGTTCCTAACTTGAAGAGTCTATGCCCATCTTTCAAAATGAAAAGTCATTTGGCTCAAAAAGGTGTTTATTTTATATATGAATACCTGTGCAGAAAATCACAGTAAAAAGACTGGTATGAATTAGCTACTTTTGCAGTCAACAGTTGATTTAAAAGCCTCTGTGCAATCACTTGTGCATCTAGTTTGTTATTTATTATTTCCAATGTCTTTGAGGTGCGCTCACTGTATTATTTTGGCACCCCTTCCAGAATTCTGCAATAAGTTGATTCCAGGTAACTTAGAATTCAATAATATTTCTAAGGGGAACATAAATTCTCCTCTCCTTCATCATCATCTCTTTCTTAAATAGCATCAGAGCCAGGAGGTGCTGTTTCGTTTGGATGTCTAGTTAGGAAAATGCCTGCGCCAGACATGAGACTTGCATTTTATCCTGGAGGTGGCAAGTCTCAGCTATTTGCTTTCTATCAAGTGTACTGTTTTGTGTTCAGAAGTTGAGACAGTGGGTAGACCATACTCTGCCCTAGATGAGGAGATGGGTCACTGCATTTTGGGATGTCCTATTGCACAGAAAAGTGGAAGGAAGGAGGACCAACCACACTGGTTACACAAACGTCATTAGGGCTTTGTAGCAAGGCCGAGACTCACCAGTGCAGCGCCTTCCACTGGTCATCCTGGGAATTAGCTCTCTAGCCTCCAGAGTGCACTCTGCAGGCTGGTGTCCCGCTTGTCGCTGGCCCCCGTGTCCCTCCCAGACCCTGGTGCCCCTTTATCTTGGGTACTGCCCCCTGCCAGCACACCCTCTCTCTGGGTCTCCCCACCCAGGGGAACCCCCAACCCTCTGTCCCCACCTCACCTCAGTCTATGGCTACTGCCAGTCACCATCTAGCCCCCGCTCACTGGGGCAAACTGCAGTGTACAAGACATTCATCATTGGCAAAGGGGGGGTTTGGACCTTCTGCCTTTGCCTACCCTCTGGGCTGCAACCCCAGTACCTGGATTGGCCTTTGACAAGGCCAAGTTGCCAGGCAGGAGTTCCCCTGCTCCTCTTGCCTTTCCCCAGTCCTGTTTGGTTGCTTGCACCCTAAGCTCCCAGGCAGCTAGATCCTTCTCCCTCAGAAACTAGAGGAAGAGCATCTAGCTCCTGGCTCATAGCCCTTTTATCAGGGCCAGCTGAGGTCCGATTGGGGCGTGGCTCAGCTGTGGCTGCTGTCCCAATCAGCATAGATTTTAGCCCAGAGCTCTAGCCCTTGCCCAGGGTTGGCTGTAACTCTTTCCACACCAGGGAGCGGGTGACCACCCCCCTACAGGCTTCCTTTCTGCTTTGCAAACAAAAAGCAGTTTACCTGTTCTAAGAAGGCAACCACGTGCGACCTTGGCCTTTAGATAGGGTGAAAGGCGATTAGGTGCCAAGTTCACTAACAATGAGGCATGCAGACAAACTGAGTTCAAGAACTTAGCAGGATTTTAAAAAGGATTAAGTGTTTAGGCACCAATCCTGCAATTGACTCTTCCTGGGTGTATTCCTGTGGCCTTACAAGGCCCCTTTGACTTCACTGGACTCTGTGTGGGCTTAAGGGTCTGCCTAAGAGTCGAGTCAGTTGTCGGGTTGGAGCCTTGTATTGATAATTAGCATTCACAGTTTCTATCTATCTATCAATCAAATATGTACTCATGCTTCAGCACATAAGCAAACCATTAACTCCTTGTGGTTAGACAGAAACTTCCCTTATGGGCAGATTATTCCATAATGAACAAATGGAGATTCTTACACTTTTCTCTTAAGTATCTAGTACTGGGCTACTGTTGGAGAAAGGATAAGGGATTAGATAGACCACAATTATATTCAGTGTGGCAAAACTGATGATCCTAAGCAGAAATTGTGGAGGTATACTACAATTGTGAAATCATTGGTTGTTATTTTTGTAACAACCACAGCTTTCTTCTGTTCCTGAAGGTAGTAAGATTGGGCATTTTTGAAGAATTGTGTTCTGTGTATGTGTGTTTTAATGAAATATTTATAATTTTCCTCAAGCAAGTTATTTTAACATCAACCTGACAGCTGCAACCTCTGTGCCTTTAAAGCTGAGTAAAGAGAATGTGCAATGTGAAGTCACAAAGGAGAGACTTCATTAGGTGCTGCTTAAAAATTTCAGATGCCTACTGTCCATGCTCAGAAGTGGTTTCTCCAATCACATATAATTTTATTATTCTGCCAGTTTTTTTCAGACTTGATTGCAACTGCACTCCAAAATAAGCACTGTGTTTCAAAGTTCATTTGCTTTTTGAATTATCTATGTATTGGTTTGTGGAACAGTCACTTGTCTAATTTTCCTTTTTCTAAAAAGGTTGGTCGTGTATTTTTATTCCACGATGAGAAGGTTTCAAATATTTCATGTATATCAATGACAAATTGATTTTTTTAAACTACTTAAATAAGGAATTATTTTTCCTTCCAAGCTTCTATATTTAAATCTTCAGCTTCTTTCACCTAACAGTTTATGAATAATTCAAAATCAGAGATATGGTATTGACAATTGTATCCAGAGATTTTAAAAAAGGAGATCTGTGATAAAACCTGTGAGTGAGAGAGAGACTCACTCCTCTCAGTTTGCAGCCTTGTGGATGGGGCAGAACCTCCAGACCCAAAAGTAGCCCAAAAAATTGTGTGGAAGGCAAAATCCAACTCCCTGGATCCCAGTCTCCTGCATGTTAGGGGGCTTATTCCTTCACCCACTTACTTCCCTGGTCCTTCTTGCATGAACAGAGAGCAACAATACCCAAGGTCCAAAGATGCAAACAATTCGATGTTTATTGGGGTGAACTTCCAGCAAGCATGATTCCAGTTTCCTTCCTTAGTGTCCCCCTTCCCAGCTCTGACACCACAGAGCCTTACACCTGTGTCCCTGTTCCCATTCCTGCCCTTAGCCAAACATGATTCCAATTTCCCCAACCCCATTCCCTGTTCCCATTCCCCCCCGACACACCCACTCACTTCCTGATTGACTGCAGACTATATAGTAAAACTTGAGTTCTGCTTAGCTGTACCTTAACCAGTCATTTTCCTGAAATTTAACTAACCAATCCTAACATATTGTAACATGATTATGTAACCAATTATATCCCACCACCTTAATTAGTTTACACCCAGCAAAATTAATTATACAGCAGACAGCAACAATCACAGAACCAGACAGAGATTATACAGACAAACAATAGCAAAGTGAAGGAGTACTTGTGGCACCTTAGAGACTAACCAATTTATTTGAGCATAAGCTTTCGTGAGCTACAGCTCACTTCATCGAATGCATACTGTGGAAAGTGTAGAAGATCTTTTTATATACAC
Source organism: Eretmochelys imbricata (assembly GCF_965152235.1). Classification (NCBI taxonomy): domain Eukaryota; kingdom Metazoa; phylum Chordata; order Testudines; family Cheloniidae; genus Eretmochelys; species Eretmochelys imbricata. The sequence continues at coordinate 37,363,073 of NC_135573.1, forward strand.
ACAAAACATGAAAAAAATACCTCCTTCCACCGCACTCTCCTGCTGGTAATAGCTTATCTAAAGTGATCACTCTCCTTACAATGTGTATGTTAATCAAGTTGGGCCATTTCCAGCACAAATCCAGGTTTTCTCACCCCCCCCCACACACAAACCCACTCTCCTGCTGGTAATAGCTAAAACCCCTCCAACGCATTATTAAGGATCTACAACCTATCCTGAAGGATGACCCAACACTCTCAAAAATCTTGGGAGACAGACCAGTCCTTGCCTACAGACAGCCCCCCAACCTGAAGCAAATACTCACCAGCAACCACATACCACACAACAGAACCACTAACCCAGGAACTTATCCTTGCAACAAAGCCTGTTGCCAACTGTGCCCACATATCTATTCAGGGGACACCGTCACAGTGCCTAATAACATCAGCCACACTATCAGAGGCTCGTTCACCTGCACATCCACCAATGTGATATATGCCATCATGTGCCAGCAATGCCCCTCTGCCATGTACATTGGTCAAACTGGACAGTCTCTACGTAAAAGAATAAATGGACACAAATCAGATGTTAAGAATTATAACATTCATAAACCAGTCGGAGAACACTTCAATCTCTCTGATCACGCGATTACAGACATGAAAGTTGCTTTATTACAACAAAAGAACTTCAAATCCAGACTCCAGTGAGAAACTGTTGAATTGGAATTCATTTGCAAATTGGATATAATTAACTTAGGCTTGAATAGAGACTGGGAGTGGCTAAGTCATTATGCAAGGTAACCTATTTCCCCTGTTTTTTTCCTACCCCCCCCCGACGTTCTTGTTAAGCCCTGGATTTATGCTGGAAATGGCCCACCTTGATTATCATGCACATTTTAAGGAGAGTGGTCACTTTAGATAAGCTATTACCAGCAGGAGAGCGGGTTTGTGTGTGTGTGTGGGGGGGTGTGTGTGAGAAAACCTGGATTTGTGCTGGAAATGGCCCACCTTGATTATCATGCACATTTTAAGGAGAGTGGTCACTTTAGATAAGCTATTACCAGCAGGAGAGCGGGTTTGTGTGTGTGTGTGGGGGGGTGTGTGTGAGAAAACCTGGATTTGTGCTGGAAATGGCCCACCTTGATTATCATGCACATTGTAAGGAGAGTGGTCACTTTAGATAAGCTATTACCAGCAGGAGAGTGGGTTTGTGTGTGTGTGTGGGGGGGGGGGTGAGAAAACCTGGATTTGTGCTGGAAATGGCCCAACTTGATTATCATACACATTGTAAGGAGAGTGATCACTTTAGATAAGCTATTACCAGCAGGAGAGTGGGGAGAGGAGGTATTTTTTCATGCTTTGTGTGTATATAATAAGATCTTCTACACCTTCCACAGTATGCATCCGATGAAGTGAGCTATAGCTCACGAAAGCTTATGCTCAAATAAATTGGTTAGTCTCGAAGGTGCCACAACTACTCCTTTTCTTTTTGCGAATACAGACTAACAGGGCTGTTACTCTGAAAACTGTCAAAATAGCAAAGTGGGAACTATAATGACAAAACAATACAGAAGTGAGGATTTCACATCCCAGTATTGATACATGAGTTCTTGCCAGACAGGATGCTATCAAGCTAAGTTTCCTTTTACATTTTCTAGGCACTTCCCTTTTTCTGGAGGTGATAGGCACTATCAGGGCAGGATTGTATTCCTTACAGCCCAATAGCACCTTCTTTCAATGTGACTAGTTTGGAATGTGAGGATGTGACCGTTGGCTTCCCAGCTTATGGCTGCCTCTGTTGCTTAGCCAAAGGCCTTAGCCTAAGCACAGGGCCTCAGACTGTCACAGTAAGAGAAGGACCTTACACCGGCAGACAGTGATTTTGATTCTTTCTTTTATTTCTCTATAACTAGCCAAGTGATAAGAATACATCTAAATTCTTAGAGTATAGGCCTTTACAGATAGGCCTGAATATCTATATCCTAACACTGCACCTCTCTACCCTACCTCTGCATGCCACTGACTACAGGGTACCTCATGAACTATAGTGCCATTGGCTGGCACTATCCATATCTCGCTTTATCTAGGTATCTGTACTGCACCCATCACTGTGGCATCTGAGATCTTTGCACCTACGGACACTATGCTTTCCCACTCTCTTTCTGAGGAGCATATAAGGTGCAGAGTAGGAAATACTGCTGTTCCTGCATAATTGACTTCTGCTGATTTTTCCAGCAGCAATACCACTGGGGTTACCAGGGGAGCATCCTTGTGGAATGTGTCCTACTAGTTTAACTCCCATCCTGACATCTCTTACTATTCCATGGAGCTCCAGCTGTATGGAGTTCATGCAGAGACGCATCCATGATCTTAGGGGAAATTTAGGCGCATGGCTTCTTGGTCCTACCCACCATCCCTTCTGTGGTTTATGGGCCCTTTGTACCCTATTGCCCTGATCCTCTTCACCCCATCTACACCAAGAAGTACAGGGCCCTTAGCTACTGAATTTTAAGTACAGCGATCTTGGGTTTATCTGTATTACACACCTAATGAATATTATTCTACATGAAGTATTTTATGCAACAGTAGCCACTAAGTGACTCACAAAGCAGTTTAACCTCAAATGCGCATGTGAACTGGGGCTCTCTTATTTAGATTGTGTCAGCCTAATCGTTATCCAGTGGTGCAAGGCTGCTGCCTTCTGATGTTAGAGTATACCACACATTTAAATAGTATTAACAATGTCTCTGAATGCAAAGGGACAAGAGGAAATTCAGTGTTTGCTGGATGTTTTTCCAAGGGTCATTGTGTCAAGAAATGATAGGAAAGGAATCTTTTTCATTTGTTCAGCTTGCTTCAAGTGCAGAGTATGAAATAATGTCCTTCTAAAGAGTCTGTGTGATGAGGGAGGGGAATGGGATGACAGGGTTATAGGAGGGTGAAAGTGGAATTATTAATCTTCTGGGAGAAGAATCAAACATCAGTTTCTCATTTAATCAGAAGAATTAAAATTAGATAAAGAGTCTTTTCTTATTTAAAATAGTGCAAATCAGGAGTAGCTCCATTGAAGAGATTCACCAGGGTGAATAGCTGGTTAAAGTGAGAGGAGAATATGGGCCTAGAACAGAACTGCAGGATATGCTGCTAGCTAAATGGCTTTTACTGCTGAATACTATAGGGGTGGTAAGAGTTTATTTCGGTAATGGCTTATTCTTATGGTGTTTCTTCCAGCTGTGAGGAAATATGAAGAAAATGCTCCTAGAAATACCAGTGCAGCTTATCTGACCGTCAGAGTAGGCAGGGGTCTGACTTTCTTCATCTAGAGGTGAAATGTGCAGTCTCTTGCCTTTCCCTGTGACACAGAAGAAAAAGATCTGAGTTGATCTCCCTTCATTCATATCCAAGCATGGTGCCTGCCCAGTGGCTGACAGTTTCACTTGCTGTATTGAAAGTTTGATAGAGGATATGAAACCATCAGATTTTGCTCAAGAACACTGTCTTCTGTGTAGCAATTGTGCAGAATTGAAAAAAGGTGTGATGGCACAAAGGGAATGAATAGCAGACTCTCACATAACGTGGTTTATTGTATATGCTGTTTTGCTGACTATTTAGTTAACCCCCATTCACATTGTCTCATCACTCAGCTCATTTTCCTGAGATTATCACCAAAATACTATTTTCTCCCATTAAACTAATACAAATCTATGAAAACTATATTCTGGTGGGCTTCTTATTCTTTGGTGAAAGACAGGGATTCTTAGTAATGTAAGAGTCCTGCATTCAGTAAGGGGTTTGGCTAAGTGACTCCACTCCTGTTGTTGAAGCCAATCTTTTATAAACTATGTCATAAGCATTTTATTTACAGACACTCTTATGTGTGATCACATTTATGTCCTTTCCATCTTATGGTGCCCCTGGCTTAAGGATACTAAGAGATATGGCAGCCCTATGCAGTTCTATAAATCAGCCAGGGCTCAAATTGTTGGGGAGAGGTGGAGGTGATATTTTCCCAGGTTCTACTCACTTGAGATGCCACTTGCAGCAGATTGTGCAGGTGCTCAAAATAGGTTCCTATGAGCTCTGCTGGCTTCTCCACTGTTGGCTTCTACTCCATGTGGTTTAGATACACCATGGACAGAGCCAGATTAAGCCCTAGGTACAATAGACACCCGCATATAGCCCTGGCTCCCAGAGTCAGGGGATGCAGTCCGAAGTTATAAAACATATATACATTTTCTCATGGTGGTTATTATTTGTACTGGGTCGCAAGGGGCACCCATGAATCAGGCTCCCGCTGTTCTGGCTTGTGACTTATCCTGTTGTTGTGAACAGGGCTGTGCATATGACTAAGGACACTTGTATGCATGAGGTCATGGAATGGATGCTTTAGAAATCGATTAATACTGTTTTTATTAAGTCATTTTGAATATTTGTTTATTATTGTATATTGTGACACAGAGACCCCTTGGCAAAGGGTCTACAATTCTTGGCAAACACTTCTCATCTGAGACTGGACAAACGCACTACACCTAACATGTCTTACAGGATATTTATCCATAAAGAGTAACATGTAAAGTGTTTACAGAAAGTTCATAATGTGTCAAGCTTATAATCACTGCAAGATGTATGCATGGGTAATATTTCAGGAATAATGTATTAATATTGAAAGTATGTTTTATGGACTTGGAGTAGAAATTAGTCACTAGGTGGTAATGTGTCTTGATGACCCATTCAAGCAAGAGGGAGTTGTCACCCCTCCCTAATCAGCTGGTGAGTTAATGCACAGTTCTATTGTCTATCCTGGCCACATCCCAGAACAGTCAATGGAAAACCATCAGAGACAATGACAAAAATAAAAACCACTTAAAGGTAGAAAAGAAACTTTACAACAAGGCCGGCCTTCATTGTGAATAGAAACAAAAGGCTGTTTTCAGTGCAACACAGAGGAGGGAGAAACACTCTGTATCTGTTCACTAAGGAAACCCCGGGTGGAGGATGGGTGTGCTTCCACAAACGTTTGAATCTGGTTCTTGACAAACCAGCCAGCTCTGCAACGGACTGAACTTTGGGAGGGAAATCTACTGCATTAGATAGGAAAGGGAACTATTAATACATGTAGGCCCAAGTTTGCATTTATGATTTTGTTTTGTATTGTAAACACTTGTTTCCACCCCTCTCTTATTTCTAGATAAATCTTTATTCTTTCTTAAATAATCCTGATTTTGTTTTATGACACGTGCTGTGTGGTTTTCAGGACTGGTTGTGTAAGTACAACAGGTAAACTGGGGTATACTGTACCTTTGGGAACAAAGAATCTAGATTTGCTGTGAGTAGCCAGTGTCAGGGTCTGGATATCAGGGGCCAGGGTCAGGGGCTGGTACAATTTAAAGGGATTCAGGGATTGGGGTGACCTATTGTTAACCTGCAAGGTGAAGAAAGGGCTGGCATACGCCCAAAGGAGAATGGCTGAGTGGCTGAAGGGATGGCAGTCTCAGAAATTTTACACTCAGCTCCCACAAACAAGACACCTTCTCGCTGTAGGCAAGGGATAACAAGGTGACTATCAGTCCTGAGTACCCTGAGAACCATTACATATATATTTTTAGGTTTCAGAGTAACAGCCGTGTTAGTCTGTATTCGCAAAAAGAAAAGGAGTACTTGTGGCACCTTCGAGACTAACCAATTTGTTTGAGCATAAGCTTTCGTGAGCTACAGCTCACTTCATCGGATGCATACTGTGGAAAGTGTAGAAGATCTTATTACATATACACAAAGCATGAAAAAATACCTCCTCTCCCCACTCTCCTGCTGGTAATAGCTTATCTAAAGTGATCACTCTCCTTACAATGTGTATGATAATCAAGTTGGGCCATTTCCAGCACAAATCCAGGTTTTCTCACCCCGCCCCCCCACAAACTCACTCTCCTGCTGGTAATAGCTTATCCAAAGTGACCACTCTCCTTACATTGTGTATGATAATCAAGGTGGGCCATTTCCAGCACAAATCCAGGTTTTCTCACCCCCCCCCCACCCAAAAACTCACTCTCCTACTGGTAATAGCTTATCCAAAGTGACCACTCTCCTTACATTGTGTATGATAATCAAGGTGGGCCATTTCCAGGACAAATCCAGGGTTTAACAAGAATGTCTGGGGAGGGGGGTAGGAAAAAACAAGGGGAAATAGGCTACCTTGCATAATGACTAAGCCACTCCCAGTCTCTATTCAAGCCTAAGTTAATTGTATCTAATTTGCAAATGAATTCCATTCAGCAGTTTCTCGCTGGAGTCTGGATTTGAAGTTTTTTTGTTGTAAAATAGCGACTTTCATGTCTGTAATCGCGTGATCAGAGAGACTGAAGTGTTCTCCGACTGGTTTATGAATGTTATAATTCTTGACATCTGATTTGTGTCCATTTACTCTTTTACGTAGAGACTGTCCTGTTTGACCAATGTACATGGCAGAGGGGCATTGCTGGCACATGATGGCATATATCACATTGGTGGATGTGCAGGTGAACGAGCCTCTGATAGTGTGGCTGATGTTATTAGGTCCTGTGATGGTGTCCCCTGAATAGATATGTGGGCACAGTTGGCAACGGGCTTTGTTGCAAGGATAGGTTCCTGGGTTAGTGGTTCTGTTGTGTGGTATGTGGTTGCTGGTGAGTATTTGCTTCAGGTTGGGGGGCTGTCTGTAGGCAAGGACTGGCCTGTCTCCCAAGACCTGTGAGAGTGATGGGTCATCCTCCAGGATAGGTTGTAGATCCTTGATGATGCACTGGAGAGGTTTTAGTTGGGGGCTGAAGGTGATGGCTAGTGGCGTTCTGTTATTTTCTTTGTTGGGCCTGTCCTGTAGTAGGTGACTTCTGGGAACTCTTCTGGCTCTATCATTCTGTTTCTTTACTTCTGCAGGTGGGCATTGTAGTTGTAAGAATGCTTGATAGAGATCTTGTAGGTGTCTGTCTCTGTCTGAGGGGTTGGAGCAAATGCGGTTGTATCGCAGAACTTGGCTGTAGACGATGGATCGTGTGGTGTGGTCAGGGTGAAAGCTGGAGGCATGTAGGTAGGAATAGCGGTCAGTAGGTTTCCGGTATAGGGTGGTGTTTATGTGACCATCGTTTATTAGCACTGTAGTGTCCAGGAAGTGGATCTCTTGTGTGGACTGGACCAGGCTGAGGTTGATGGTGGGATGGACATTGTTGAAATCATGGTGGAATTCCTCAAGGGCTTCTTTCCCATGGGTCCAGATGATGAAGATGTCATCAATATAGCGCAATTAGAGTAGGGGCGTTAGGGGACGAGAGCTGAGGAAGCGTTGTTCTAAATCAGCCATAAAAATGTTGGCATACTGTGGGGCCATGCGGGTACCCATCGCAATGCTGCTGATCTGAAGGTATACATTGTCCCCAAATGTAAAATAGTTATGGGTAAGGACAAAGTCACAAAGTTCAGCCACCAGGTTAGCTGTGACATTATCGGGGATAGTGTTCTTGACGGCTTGTAGTCCATCTTTGTGTGGAATGTTGGTGTAGAGGGCTTCTACATCCATAGTGGCCAGGATGGTGTTATCAGGAAGATCACCGGTGGATTGTAGTTTCCTCAGGAAGTCAGTGGTGTCTCGAAGGTAGCTGGGAGTGCTGGTAACGTAGGGCCTGAGGAGGGAGTCTACATAGCCAGACAATCCTGCTGTCAGGGTGCCAATGCCTGAGATGATGGGGCGCCCAGGATTTCCAGGTTTATGGATCTTGGATAGTAGATAGAATATCCCAGGTCGGGGTTCCAGTGGTGTTTCTGTGCGGATTTGATCTTGTGCTTTTTCAGGGAGTTTCTTGAGCAAATGGTGTAGTTTCTTTTGGTAACTCTCAGTGGGATCAGAGGGTAATGGCTTGTAGAAAGTGGTGTTGGAGAGCTGCCGAGCAGCCTCTTGTTCATATTCCGACCTATTCATGATGACAACAGCACCTCCTTTGTCAGCCTTTTTGATTATGATGTCAGAGTTGTTTCTGAGGCTGTGGATGGCATTGTGTTCCGCATGTCTGAGGTTATGGGGCAAGTGATGCTGCTTTTCCACAATTTCAGCCTGTGCACGTTGGCGGAAGCACTCTATGTAGAAGTCCAGTCTGCTGTTTCGACCTTCAGGAGGAGTCCACCCTAGAATCCTTCGTTTTGTAGTGTTGGTAGGGAGGCCTCTGTGGATTAGTATGTTGTTCAGAGGTATGTTGGAAACATTCCTTGAGTGGGAGATGTCGAAAATAGGATTCCAGGTCACCACAGAACTGTATCATGTTCGTGGGGGGCAGAAGGAGAGGCCCCGAGATAGGAAAGCTGCTTCTGCTGGGCTGAGAGTATAGTTGGATAGGTTAACAATATTGTTGGGTGGGTTGAGGGAACCATTGCTGTAGCTCCTTGTGGCATATAGTAGTTTAGAAAGTTTAGTGTCCTTTTTCTTTTGTAGAGAAGCAAAGTGTGTGTTGTAAATGGCTTGTCTAGTTTTAGTAAAGTCCAGCCACGAGGAAGTTTGTGTGGAAGGTTGTTTTTTTATGAGAGTATCCATTTTTGAGAGCTCATTCTTAATCTTTCCCTGTTTGCTGTAGAGGATGTTGATCAGGTGGTTCCGCAGTTTCTTTGAGAGCGTGTGGCACAAGCTGTCAGCATAGTCTGTGTGGTATGTAGATTGTAATGGATTTTTTACCTTCAGTCCTTTTGGTACGATGTCCATCTGTTTGCATTTGGAAAGGAAGATGATGTCTGTCTGTATCTGTACAAGTTTTTTCATGCAGTTGATAGATTTCCACTCCATACGGCTAAATGCAGTGCCTTGCATAATGACAGGTTTTAGAGTAACAGCCTTGTTAGTCTGTATTCGCAAAAAGAAAAGGAGTACTTGTGGCACCTTAGAGACTAACCAATTTATTTGAGCATAAGCTTTCATGAGCTACAGCTCACTTCATCGGATGCATACTTTGGAAAGTGTAGAAGATCTTATTATATACACACAAAGAATGACAAAATACCTCCTCCCACCCCACTCTCCTGCTGGTAATAGCTTATCTAAAGTGATCACTCTCCTTACAATGTGTATGATAATCAAGTTGGGCCATTTCCAGCACAAATGCAGGGTTTAACAAGAACGTCTAGGGGAGGTGGGGGTGTCACTGCTATGGGTACCCGCATGGCTCCACAGTATGCCAACATTTTTATGGCTGATTTAGAACAACGCTTCCTCAGCTCTCGTCCCCTAACGCCCCTACTCTAATTGCGCTATATTGATGACATCTTCATCATCTGGACCCATGGAAAAGAAGCCCTTGAGGAATTCCACCATGATTTCAACAATTTCCATCACACCATCAACCTCAGCCTGGTCCAGTCCACACAAGAGATCCACTTCCTGGACATTACAGTGCTAATAAACGATGGTCACATAAACACCACCCTATACCAGAAACCTACTGACCGCTATTCCTACCTACATGCCTCCAGCTTTCACCCTGACCACACCACATGATCCATCGTCTAAAGCCAAGCTCTGCGATACAACCGCATTTGCTCCAACCCCTCAGACAGAGACAAACACCTACAAGATCTCTATCAAGCATTCTTACGACTACAATACCCACCTGCGGAAGTGAAGAAACAGATTGATAGAGCCAGAAGAGTTCCCAGAAGTCACCTACTACAGGATAGGCCTAACAAAGAAAATAACAGAACGCCACTAGCCGTCACCTTCAGCCCCCAACTAAAACCCCTCCAACACGTTATTAAGGATCTACAACCTATCCTGAAGGATGACCCAACACTCTCACAAATCTTGGGAGACAGGCCAGTCCTTGCCTACAGACAGCCCCCCAACCTGAAGCAAATACTCACCAGCAACCACATACCACACAACAGAACCACTAACCCAGGAACCTATCCTTGCAACAAAGCCCGTTGCCAACTGTGCCCACATATCTATTCAGGGGACACCATCACAGGACCTAATAACATCAGCCACACTATCAGAGGCTCATTCACCTGTACATCCATCAATGTGATATATGCCATCATGTGCCAGCAATGCCCCTCTGCCATGTACATTGGTCAAACAGGACAGTCTCTACGTAAAAGAGTAAATGGACACAAATCAGATGTCAAGAATTATAACATTCATAAACCAGTCGGAGAACACTTCAGTCTCTCTGATCACGCGATTACAGACATGAAAGTCGCTATTTTTACAACAAAAAAACTTCAAATCCAGACTCCAGCGAGAAACTGCTGAATTGGAATTCATTTGCAAATTAGATACAATTAACTTAGGCTTGAATAGAGACTGGGAGTGGCTTAGTCATTATGCAAGGTAGCCTATTTCCCCTTGTTTTTTCCTCCCCTCCCCGCCTCAGACGTTCTTGTTAAACCCTGGATTTGTCCTGGAAATGGCCCACCTTGATTATCATACACAATGTAAGGAGAGTGGTCACTTTGGATAAGCTATTACCAGCAGGAGAGTGAGTTTGTCGGGGGGTGGGAGGGAGTGGGTGAGAAAACCTGGATTTGTGCTGGAAATGGCCCACCTTGATTATCATACACATTGTAAGGAGAGTGATCACTTTAGATAAGCTATTACCAACAGAAGAGTGGGGTGGGAGGAGGTATTTTTTCATGCTTTGTGTGTATATAATAAGATCTTCTACACTTTCCACAGTATGCATCCGATGAAGTGAGCTGTAGCTCACGAAAGCTTATGCTCAAATAAATTGGTTAGTCTCTAAGGTGCCATATATATTTTTGTTCATATTGGTATAAATAATGTAATAAGAGAACTGGGAGCTTCCCCTTTAAGAGTAGGATGCACACAGAGTGGGCTACTGTAGAGGATAGTGTGTGCTGTGGGTGTGCTGCGGCAGCAAGAGTAGGCTGGGAATTGGGGAGGTCTCTTTCTGCAAGAAGCTGCTAAAGCAAAATGTTTGAATTCCCAGAACAGACAATGTTTTATTTAAAAAGAGGGGCCTTGTGGTAAAGGGTGTAACCCAGGAACAAAGCTTACATAATCAGACCATCTCTGGGTACAGTGCTGACAGCTGGAAAACAGCAGGGTCTGGTGAAGCTGCAGCAAGTTCACTCTCAAGCCCCCTGTTCATTTAATTGGGAAACGCATGCTGGGCCATGCGAGGTGCGCTACCCGCATGGCCCCACAGTATGCCAACATTTTTATGGCTGACTTAGAACAATGCTTTCTCAGCTCTCGTCCCCTAACACCCCTACTCTAATTGCGCTATATTGATGACATCTTCATCATCTGGACCCATGGAAAAGAAGCCCTTGAGGAATTCCACCATGATTTCAACAATTTCCATCCCACCAACAACCTCAGCCTGGTCCAGTCCACACAAGAGATCCACTTCCTGGACACTACAGTGCTAATAAACGATGGTCACATAAACACCACCCTATACTGGAAACCTACTGACCGCTATTCCTACCTACATGCCTCCAGCTTTCACCCTGACCACACCACACGATCCATCGTCTACAGCCAAGCTCTGCGATACAACCGCATTTGCTCCAACCCCTCAGACAGAGACAAACACCTACAAGATCTCTATCAAGCATTCTTACGACTACAATACCCACCCGCGGAAGTGAAGAAACAGATTGATAGAGCCAGAAGAGTTCCCAGAAGTCACCTACTACAGGACAGGCCTAACAAAGAAAATAACAGAACGCCACTAGCCGTCACCTTCAGCCCCCAACTAAAACCCCTCGAACGCATTATTAAGGATCTACAACCTATCCTGAAGGATGACCCAACACTCTCACAAATCTTGGGAGACAGGCCAGTCCTTGCCTACAGACAGCCCCCCAACCTGAAGCCAATACTTACCAGCAACCACACACCACAAAACAGAACCACTAACCCAGGAACCTATCCTTGCAACAAAGCCCGTTGCCAACTGTGCCCACATATCTATTCAGGGGACACCATCACAGGGCCTAATAACATCAGACACACTATCAGAGGCTCGTTCATCTGCACATCTACCAATGTGATATGTGCCATCATGTGCCAGCAATGCCCCTCTGCCATGTACATTGGTCAAACTGGACATTCTCTACGTAAAAGAGTAAATGGACACAAATCAGATGTCAAGAATTATAACATTCATAAACCAGTCGGAGAAAACTTCAATCTCTCTGATCACGCGATTACAGACATGAAAGTTGCGATATTAAAACAGAAAAACTTCAAAACCAGACTCCAGCGAGAGACTGCTGAATTGGAATTCATTTGCAAATTCGATACAATTAACTTAGGGTTGAATAGAGACTGGGAGTGGCTAAGTCATTATGCAAGGTAACCTATTTCCCCTTGTTTTTTTCTACCCGCACTCCCCTCCGCCCCTGTTCCTCAGATGTTCTCGTTAAACCCTGGATATGTGCTGGAAATGGCCCACCTTGATTATCACACACATTGTAAGGAGAGTGATCACTTTAGATAAGCTATTACCAACAGGAGAGTGGGTTTGTTGGGGAGGGTGGGGAGAAAACCTGGATTTGTACTGGAAATGGCTCACCTTGATTATCATACACATTGTAAGGAGAGTGATCACTTTAGATAAGCTATTACCAGCAGGAGAGTGGGGTGGAGGGAGAGAAAACTTTTTGTGGTGATAAACACCCATTTTTTCATGGTTTGTGTGTATAAAAACATCTTCTGTGTTTTCCACAGTATGCCGCCGATGAAGTGAGCTGTAGCTCACGAAAGCTTATGCTCACATAAATTGGTTAGTCTTGAAGGTGCCACAAGTACTCCTTTTCTTTTAGCTTTTTGTCAGTCATTGCTGTGAGCATCTTCTTTAACATGTGTGCCAATCCTTTCCCAAAAAAATTCACAACGTGTTCATAGGTAAGGGCAGTGCTTGGCAAGCACTTCAGTATCCTCATTGTATACACCCATTACCATGTAGTTTGTGAAGTCTTTGGGCAATATTTGTGCTGTCACTTTGCTCAAGAGCTTTGTCATGGCACATTTTCTGTCTGAGAATAAAATGCCTGAGGCTCTTACTGCCTCTACAGATGGAGGGAATTTAAAAGAGCAACCACAAGATGTGTGTGCTGGTCTTTGCAGGGACTTTATATCCTTTGCTCTAGTCAGATGAAGGCTATTTATCTTTCCTATGCACTTTAAAAGTTAGGCACTTCTTGCAAGAATTCTGAAGACTCCAACTGGGTCTGTAAAACTCAGCCAGAACTAGGATTCCAAAATGGCCTCTGTGAAATGAAAGGTGTTTTTAAAGGATTTTTTTTAAATGTACTAAATTCAAGGCTGATGTAAGAGGGTGCATCTCCCACTGAAGTCAGTAGGGACAGTGTCTGCTTATACCAGGGCTAAATGCCCTGCAGATGTTTATGGCTAGCCTTGACTGGAAGAGCTTGTGACCATCTACTTGGCTCTCCTGCTTGCTTTCAGCTGCTCAGTGATTCTCGAACTTTGGTATTGGTGACCCCTTTCACACAGCAAGCCTCTGAGTGCGACCCCCACCCCTTACACATGAAAAAGACTTTTTAAATATTTAACACTATTATAAATGCTGGAGGTGAAGTGGGCTTTGGGCTTGGAGGTGGAAAGCTTGCGAACCCCACGTAATAACCTCACGATGCCCTGGGGGGTCACGACCCCAGTTTGAGAACCCCTGTGCTAAATTGTGATAAATAACAGCTAAAATATATTAAATACTTTCTGAATGTTACTTTCTCACATAAGCAATTGTTGTAGTTGTAGCTGGTATTATGTGATCAGGTGGGAGGGGTATTGATTTGTGCCACCATGAATGGGAGAGGAGGTTGTTCAGGGTGCAGTCTCTCTGTTAAACTGTAGAACATCCTATGAAAAAATTGACAACCTCTGCTGAACAGCGGCTCTGAAATGGGACTTGTATCCTTTTGTTTGGCGAACTGGTTTGCCTGAGGGCTAGTGGGCTTGCGCTTGTGTCACACCTTACAGTGCTGGTTGATGGTCTGTTCTGGCTTCTTAATCTTTATTTCTAAATTCAGTATTTTGTACTGATTTAATTGTAAGGTGCTAAGTCACTGTACATAGATGCCTTATACATGTATCAAGCAATATATTAAATAAAATCCTTTCTTCTCTATCTCTACAGCCAGAACCCTTGTCTACATCTTGGCCATCGCTTGTCCTGATTACCAAGACCACTTCCTTTGTGGCCTATCCTCTTGTTCCCCTTCTCCCTCAAAAAACCTGCTGCTGTAAACATCTTTTTCTCCTTCTGCTCTGATCATGTCACTCTCCTCTGAGAATCCCTTTGTTTGCTTTCCCTTGTCTTCGGCATCAAGTTAAAGATTCTTATCTTCACCTTCAAAGTCTTGAACTGCTTATATTTCTGATCTCATTCTTCTTAGTCTCAGGATGGATAAAATTGATGATTTTTTTGGAAAAAACAATACAAAATTGGATTCTTTTAATTTAAATTGTTTTTATTTAAGCTGGATTTTTAAAAATTTTGTTTACATTAACAGTTTTTAAAAAAATAAACCTAAAAATAAAATCTGAAGTTTTCACACAATGTGTTAAGGCTTAAACTTATTATTATCTTCAAAATATTTAAATAAAAAATAAATATGTTGAATCCATGGTCCTCTATCAAAAACTTTGAGTTAAAAGCTGCTTTTTCTATATAAATATATTCACCTCCCTAGATTCTAACTTTTGAGAGCAAGCTTTATAAATATGGAACAGTAGGTCATGTACACTATCAAGTACTTGTTTTGTTTAATAAAAATAAATTTTATATGCTGTTTTGTATGTTTAATTGAACTCCAGTTACCATCCTAGTACAGCTTGACACAAATCATGAACAAAAAGTTAATTATCAAGTAAATAAGCAATATATCATTGACCATTTTCTGCTAATTAATAAGAATCCAAAAATATTAAGCTATGTTTAATTGATTAAATAAATGTATATAGTTATCGTGAACTCTCCTAGATAGCAAAAGATGTACCAAATGTAGTGTACATGCTCTATTTAGTTGTAAATCAACATGTTTTAATGGTTATATCAACCAACAAGAATGCACCTCTCTTTAGAAAATTACTGAAGTGCAAATAGAAAAGTTGATTAAAATTTATTTAAATTGAGGCTTTCCACTTGGTGACTTAAATCACTGATTTAAATTGTTTTGATTTAAATCAAATCTACCCTGCTTAGTCTTTTTAACCTCTCTTTTGTTTCCCTCTCCCACTCTGATCTTGGTTCCTTCTCTGTTACCTTCTTCTTGTGTGCCTAAAAATGTCTCACTCATCCTTTAGATACCTCCTCCAGATAAATTTCTTCTGCAAAGTTTGGATAATGACATCTGCAAGATTCTGACACCAACTCAACCTGTTACACACTGCAGAGCATATTTTGTGCCAGTATCTGAACTGTTTTGTCTGTGTCTATTCTAGGTTGTAAACTGCTGGTGGATCACATCTCCCTATATGGCCCCAAGCACATTGCTGACCCTCAATATATAATAAGAAGTAGTTTGATATAATTACAGTAAATACTGTTGTGAGAGGAATCATGACAGTCCAATGACAATGGACTAAAATAATACATTTTGGATAGTTGTAACAAAAATGCAATCTCACAAATAACATGCAGTGATTGCAAAGCTTTAAATTTTCTTAAAGCCTGTTCCTGCTCCTACTCGCATTGAAATCAGTGATAAAACTACCATGTGAGTTATTTACTGTGAGCTTTTTGCTATCTAGATGCTGATATTGGATATCTAGGGTGAAATCCTAGTCCCACTGAAGTCAGTGGTAAAACTCCCATTGATTTCAGTAGGGCCAGGGTTTCACCCCTAATACTTAACTTTGAATTTCTTTGCATTTGAGGTACTGGGCTGTTATTACTGCAATATTAAGAGTCTGTCTAATTTTAATTACTGGTTAACTATCATTTGTATATAACTGATTTCTATAATCTCTGGTGCCGCTAATGGCTTTATCATTTTTCAGTTCTTTTGTTGCCTCTGGTTCCTCAGTATATGTCCTGCAAAGGAGCACAAAGAGGGCTGCAAAGAGAAATAGGGAAAATAATGGGCCTGCCCTTTGCAACTCATACAACCTTTTGCATGCACAGATCTAGTGTGTGTTGAGAGGCAGGGTTTCTGTGAGCCTTCAGTTAAAAAAATCTGTAGTTGTGCAATATAAAGTGAATAAAGAAAAAATCAAATCAGAAGTGACATAAATTCTAATGGAGCAGGAAAACTGACAATTTGAATCAGTGCTCTGAGGCTAACTTTAAAGAACAGAGCACATTTGGAGAATTGGATAATAATGTATTTTACCTATTCTTTATGTAGGATAAAAAACCATCATCATCCTGGTAGAGGAGAGGAAAGAGAAGTTGTTCAGGGTGAGCTGGTTGACAACTTTAAAGGCAAACACCTACATATTTTATTCTTAAAAAAAAAAAAAAGATGTAAGAACTGAAGTTTGAACTTCCTGTAATGCATTTTCATCTGTGTGCAGGTAACTGTGCTCAGCTAGCCAGAAAAGCTCATAAATAACTTTTTGAATCCTAATCAGATTATGGCACAGAGCACAAAATGCATATTTATGGCATCCAAAGTTAGCTATGGATTAGAAATATTGTTCTCTTTGTGGACATTCCTGGGTATAATGGTCTTATAGTAACAATATTTATTTAAGAAAAATACAAATGCTTTATTTTATTCATTAAAAAAAATGTTGTGGGACAAGTTTGGAGAGAGGGAGCAGAAGGATCCATAACTCTACAGTACATTCCCTTCCAGAACCTGGAATATTCCCAACATTCCTCTGGTTGTCAGTAAATAGTTGTGAAAAACATTGCCAGAACATGTTTCATCTGCCGCTGTTGACTGGTCTGCATAGAGGATAACTATCTTCTACTGCTACCAATTACCCTACTAGCTCACGTGGTAGAGGTCTGTGCAGTCATTCTAAAGGTTCTATGTCTGCTGATGACCCACGTAAGGGTCAGTATAATTCCACGTGTTGAAATTTCTGTTTTTTTTCAGTTTCCTTTTTAAAAAAAACTTTTAAAAAATTATTTACAAAAACTTAAAAATGCAAAGGCTGTCAAGTGCTCATTAAATGGGGAGCTATTCAGTATTGTCATCATTCCAGGTGTGCCCTCTTTCCTTTAACTGCACACCATCCAAACATTGCACTGAATATGGAATTAATTTCCTTCTGGGCTTCTCTCATCATGGATGTCACAGGGTACACTCCCCACTGGGGCATCTCCTCCTGGCTACATCTGGGATTAGCTCTGCCTCATCTGACACCCCCTTCCTTCTCTCAGCTCATGCTGTGGCCCCTCTTGCTCTCTAGGAGTCACAGTGCTTCCTGTTCGTGGCTTGGTCCTCCAGCCAAGCCGTGATACAGTTTTCCCCAGACCCACTGTCTGGGTGCCATTCCAGGTAGTCTTCCCAATCCAGACTGTGCCACTTTCCGAGCGGCTAGAATGGGAACCTGGTCCCACCAGTTACTCTGAGTTCCAGCCCTGGGACCCTATAATCAGCAGCCAGCATTTGCACTATCTCAACCTTTGCTGCCATTTCCCTGGGCTTCTTCTTACTCTGCCCGCTGCAGGCTTTCTTCATCACCCTTTCGGGTAAACCGTTTCCTCAGGGTCAGGATGACAGGGCTTCTTCTCCTGGGTTTCCCCTACTCACCTCACTAGAGTAGAGTAGTCCAAGCAGACCTCCACACTTCTGCCCCTTCAGCTCTCACTTCCTGGTTTTATATAAGCCCAGGCTACCCTGACCCTGGTGGGCTTCATCTTCAATTAGGCTTGACTGACAAGCCCTACTTCTGCCCCCAGAGTCATCCTGCCAGGTTAATTAGCCCCTTCTAAGCCATCTTAACCCCTTCCCTTCATAACACCCCATCATAACGGGCAATCATAACTGTAGTGTATGAATGCTTCATGGACATTAATGAATTTATCTAATCAAAGATCTTGTGAGGTAAAATAGTATTTGTACCACATCTGTAAAATGGGATGAGACATAGACATTAAGACCAAAATTGTCATTGTCCCCTAATATTGAGTGCCCAATTATAGCTCCTGTGGCCAGATTTTTCTGAGTACTTAGCATTTTTATTTCAAGGCACAGCTTTCACTTACTCTAGTTGCAGTTGTGTGTGCTCAGAACGTCTGCAAATCATGCCTTAGGTGTTTCAAGTTGGACACCTAGAAAATGAGGAATGTACAATTAGTGGCCACCTGTTAAGAGTTTGGCTTAAGTTAAGTGCAAACTTTGTGGCAGAGGCAGGGATAGAACCCAATACTTCAAGGCAACATTCAATTGCCTTATTCTGGCGACCATGTTTTCTCTTCCTGCAAGTCTTGCCTCACTCATTACACATCTTACAATTTCTGCAGAGCTCCTGCAGACAACAGCCTCCTTCGCTACACATCCCTGATTTATTCCTGAGAGCTATCCATTCTATGCTCTTAGCAGAGCAGGGGGTCCCATGGAAAAAATAGTGTGTGATCATGTAATTAGGCAGTATCAGAATGCATCTGACAGAACAAGGACTAATAGTCTCAAGTTGCAGTGGGGGAGGTTTAGGTTGGATCTTAGGAAAAACTTTTTCACTAGGAGAGTGGTGAAGCACTGGAGTGGGCTACCTAGAGAGGTGGTGGAATCTCCTTCCTTAGGGGTTTTTTAAGATCAGGCTTGACAAAGCCCTCTCTGGGATGATTTAGTTGGGGTTGGTTCTGCTTTGAGCAGGGGGTTTGAGTAAATGACCTTCTGAGATCCCTTCCAATCCTGATATTCTATGATTCTATGAAGGGTGGCTGAATTAATGTTGCACAGGCAGTCTTAATTCTGGCATTTCCTCATTTTTGGTTGCTTGACTTTGCAACCTTTATCATTTATGCATACTTTTTTGTATGTAATTACTATGTAAAGTACACATATTTGTGTAAATGTGTATGAGAGCTCTGCCATTTATTGAACAGTGTGAATGTTTTTGGAGTTGAAAATAAACCATTTTACTGATGGCTTTCTAAAAGCTTTCAGAGACCCCGTCAGTGTAAATAATGACTGCATAACGTATTCAAGAGACTTCAGGAACAAATATTAAGCTTAATAGTGTCAGGTCTGTTGGAGAGCTTTTGCTGAGTGTACTTCCTGTAACTTAAGTGTTACAGATGGTCCTGTTGAGGGGTTAAGAAAATTGTGCTGTGCTAAATGTAGTGAAGTTTCGCTGTCAAACAGAAGCTTTTAGCCCTGACTCAAGCCAAGTGTCAAAAATCTTTGCTTCAGTAACTCTCACTTGTGCCTTGTAAGACAGGGTAGTTGGATGGACAGAGGTGATACAAGCTATTTAATCTTTATTTAAGATTATCACAAGATAATATGGTACAGTTACTGTGAGCTATTGTATTATTAACAACACTGTTTTCAGTGGAATTACTGGCTTGTTTCTGTGTAGCTCTTACAAAATACTCTACAAAGCAACACTTAACATTGCTCTTGCACTGGGAATTCCACAGCAACTTCCTGATGAAAGTGACTTCTTGGCCTCTAGTGCTTCTGATAAATGGAGCCTTGCAACTAGAGATGTTCATAATTTTTATGACAAAGTGCCAACTCACAGAACCTGAAATGTTTTGCAGAAACATTTCTTGTTCAATGAACTTTCGGTGAATAAAAGACAGTGTTCCATAGGAACCTCTTATCTTCTGTTTAAATTGTTTCTCTAGTTAGTTAGTTTCCACTTCTGCCCCTACAAAATAAACCACACTGTTGTGTAGTGTTACTGACTCTGAGGTGGCTGCATTTCAGTAGTCAGGGAGAGTGGCTTAGAGTGTCTTGGGCAAAAATAAAAATCCAGAGTGTTGGCACAAAAGTTGTGCTACAAGTCATCTGTGCTGCCGGACAAACCACTGAAGTAGTGGATGATTTCATCCATCTAAGCAGTAAATTGTCATCAAATGGGCACAGCCATCCATCCAGCCTAAGGAGAATTGGTTTAGCAGCCTTAGACATGAAGAACCTGCATAGGGTCTGGAGCCAAAAAAGGGTGAAATTACATAGAAAAATATGGATTGATCAAATATGTGTACTTCTGACCCTTCTATATGGATCTGAAACATGGAAGTTGCTTTAAAAAGACATGAGGAGGCTGGAGGCATTTAATGTGTGTTGCCTGTAGCAACTATTGGGCATAAGAGGGTTTAATTTTATCAGTAATAGGAATGTATTATTAAGAACCGGCCTTGGGAGGACTGAAGTCGTCATTGGTCACTGTTGGCTGGCATTCCTTGGTCATATAGCTCACTGTGGAGATAAAGTTCCCAAACAGCTGAATTGAGGTCAGGAGGGGACATTGCCTGCCATGGACTGGTGGTTGCCACATGATCATACATGATTAACCTGGCTGCAACAGGTCAGTAATAACTGTGTGGAGCTTTTATATACCTGGAATACTGCCATACAACGTGGTCATGGACATTCGGCACTACAGACCATTGCTTTCTAAGAATATTGTTGATGGTTGTTGGAATGGCTTCTCTACATTCAATCTGTAGAGTACTGGGATCTTTCAGAATGGATGATTTTATATAAATGGAGGTCCTTCATTATAAAAATATTGCAGAAATCCCTTCCAAGTTCATTTTTAACTTAAGTCACTGAAGATCTAAGTCTCCTGTTGATCTCATTCATGTCCTTACAGAATGCCAAACTGAAATATTTTGGCACTGTGTAATGTCCCCTGCATAAGTATAACCTGTAGGCAGCAATTGCACCTAAGAAGGTGATTCTTAAAGAAAGGTTCAGATAGAACAGTTTTTCTGGTGATATACTCAAGTTCTAAGAAAAGCACCAGTTCTACAGCTCTATCTGCAGTAGTGGTATCGGCTGATTCCCAGTAGCACAGTGGGGTCCTGATCTCTGTTGTGGCCTTACTGTTTTTTTAAATAATTTATTTAAAAAAATAGTGTTATACACACATTCACTGGTGGACAGAATATATAACTTTAGATGAAGGTATAACTGGAATGAAGACCGAACTGAAATTATTATATTCTTGAATGAATTTTTGTTGTCCATAAAATGTAGGTACAAGATAAGGACCAATATGACTAAATTGGGATAGAATTACGTTATAAAAGGAAACTTGTTCCGAATCACAGATAGGCAATGCTCAGTTGTTTATTTAGCATTAAAGTCTCATATAATTCTTGCTATGCAGTGAAGAATGGATTCAGTTACTTCCAGATTTCTCACATAAGATGAAATGCACTTGGATTTTGTTAAATGCTGTTAAGGAAATACTGTTGTGGGTTATAAACCTCTGCAACAGCAAATTATTCAACATGAGTCTGATTTTTAGTGAAGCATGGGTTTGCACTTTGCATGTACTCCTGGAGGTGAGTGTGCAAATTTTCCAGCTGGACACATACGTGACTATATCGGGATATATCTAGTCCTTTGCACATATGGCAGCTCTAAAAGTACTCAGAATCTCACCCTAGATTTGGCTGAAAGCTTTTATATCATAGTGAAATATATGTAGGTATGTACTCGGGATTGGAATCATTCAGCTGGTATCTTAAACTACTCCTACAGCTAAGAAACCAAATAAATATCATGATGTATGTCAGTGGTTCTCAACCAGCGGCCCGGGGCCTGCTGAGGGGCTGCGAGCAGATTTCAGGGGGTCTGCCAAGCACAGGCAGCATTAGACACTCTGGGGCCCAGGGCAAAAAGCCGAAGCCCCACTGCTTGGGGCTGAAGCCTGGGGCCCTGAGCCCTGCCCCCCGGGGCTGAGGCCAAAGCCTGAGCAATGTAGCTTCATGGGGGTCTCTGTGGCATTGGGCCCCAGGCAACTGCCCTGGTTGCTACCCCCTAATGTTGGCCCTGGCTTTATATGCAGAAAAATAGTTGTTGTGACACAGGTGAGCAGTGGAGTTTTTATAGCACGTTGGGGGTGCCTCAGAAAGAAAAAGGTTGAGAACCTCTGATGTATGTAGTTTCATCACTTAAGCAGTCATGAATAAACGGTCTTCTGTTACATTATATAATGTATTTATAGTTGTCTGTCATCAACATGTCAAGGCAACTAAGGAACAGTTTTTTGTTTTGTTTTTTACTCTAAAAAAAATATTGTATTGGGGATAATGTTGCCAACCACGTTAAAAGAAAAGATTTTTGTCTGCCTTGACCTTTTCATATTTGGAAAATATTACTTACAGTGTGTTGAATTTTTTGTGAAATGTGCAGCGAATTACTGGAAATGCAAATGTCTGTAAATCAAATAATTATGTAACAGTGAGAGTAGTCACCCAGTTGCTAAGGCAGAAACTAGCTTCCCATATAAGTCCATACACACATACACATACACACACACACACGATTGTTAAGGTGGAAACTAGCTTCCCATATAAGTACACACACACAAACACACACACACTTTGCATCCAGTCCAGTGGTACAACAGTATTTAAGGGTAATGTTGCCAGCTGGTTGGGAATCTTCTATTGAAATCATTTTTTGACAGAAAATGAATTTTTTGCAAAATTAAAATTTTCTGCAGGCAAACTTTGATTTTTGTCAAAAAAAGACTTTCTGTTGGGAAAATCAAAATGGAATATTTCATTCTGGGTGGGTTTGACCTGAATCAAAACACCCTGGTTTGTTAACTGAACCAAAAAGGGAATTTCAATTCAGTTTGTCATTAAACTGCATCTACCTATGGTACCACAGTGCCTGATGGGAGTTGTAGTTCATGCCCCCATTTTCTCCTATTGGCTGAACTCCTTGACCAGACTATGTTTCCTATGTAGCTAAGTCATTGCAACACCCTGCCTCCAACACAATCCTGTGCCTTGTTTTTAAATGGGTATTCCTGTGAAATCTAAAGAACAACTGGATATAACTAGGGTTGCCAATTTTGGTTGGACATATTCCTGGCGGTTTCCTCACATGACAATCTTTAATTAAAGATTAATCTTTAATTCCTGGATACTCCAGGACAATCCTGGTGGGTTGGCAACCCAAGATATAACATGCACAAAAAGCAGCATAAGAGATGCAATAGAGTTCATATTTTTGAAGAGAGGTGTGAGTGAACACCCAGCTTATGGCAGATGGGCAACCTCTCCCTCAAACAAGTGTGAGCTAATTGGGTTTGTGCATGCACATTCAGATATGGGATTTGTGCGCACACAAGTGTGTGATACATTTATAAGCCAAAGATGCACTCAGCCCCAAATTTTAAGTGTGTGTTATATCAGGCATAGCTGTGTGTATAGCAAAAGTGAAGTACTGGTAGTTAAAGAATCTTTCCATTTCTGTCTTGCTGCTTTCTGTCCAGCTTCTTCTTTGTTACTCAGTACACCAGATATAATGAAAGTTGCTGTCTTTGAGACAAGATGCTGTCAGAAATAATTGCTTTCATGAAAAGCAGAGAGCTATAGGGAGAAGATTTAGAAAAGGCATGGCAGAGCTGTGAAGACAGAGCAGTAATCATTAGAAGGGCAGAGAAATGAAGGGAGATAAGAAAGAGTAGAAAAAATGGTTTTAGTGCCATAGAAATGTCTAAAGATTTATTTTGCCATAAACTACAGTAATACTAATATTTTGTTTAGGAGGATAGGGAACAGGTGGATATGATTCAGAGGCTTTGTTTTCACTAATATTATAGGGTTGGGCTCTAATACAATTCACCCAACAAACCTCCTTAAGTGAAAATAGTTAAGCAAAAAAAATGTAGTTTAAGTTACCATGTAGGCACAGTGAGGTATATTAAGAAGCATGTTGTATTTAAAGAGATGCAGTATATAATTTTAAAGCATTTTTACATTTACAAATATACCAATATCATTTAATTATAGTTTCAGTGAATGTACCTGTTTTTGACTTCATTCAGAATGGAGATTTTAGATTGCTAATGTGGGTATAACATGTACCTCTGCAAACACATGCTGTGTGTGTATGTGTGTACATACACAATCTTATTCACCCCACATCTGTGAACCTCTGCAGCATAGTGTCTAAAATTTGTTGAAACACTTTGGATTCAAAGTTTCTCCCTTAATCTTGTGTAACTCACCTGGGGCCCCAAATGTAGTGAAAAAATCATTCATAAGGACCCTTGCTACAGTCACTGCCTCTAGATTTCTGATTGGATAAGACTCAGGTCATTTTGTGAAGTAGTCCATAGCTATCACAGAATCATAGGACTAGAAGGGACCTTGAGAGGTCATCTAATCCTGTTCCCTGCACTCATGGCAGGACTAAGTATTATCTGGAACATCCCCGACAGGTATTTGTCCGACCTGCTCTTAAAAATCTCCAGTGATGGAGATGCCACAACCTCCCTGGGCAATTTATTCCAGTGCTTAACCACCCTGACAGTTAGGAAATTTTTCCTAATGTCCAACCTAAACCTCCCTTGCAGCAATTTAAGCCCATTGCTTCTTGTCCTATCCTCAGAGGTTAAGAAAAACAATTTTTCTTCCTCCTCCTTGTAACAACCTTTTACATACTTGAAAACTGTTAACATGTCCCCTCTCAGTCTTCTCTTTTCCAGACTAAAGGAACCCAATTTTTTCAATCTTTTCAATTTTTTCAATCTTGCCTTGTTACCTTTTATGTCTCTAGCTAGTTTGATCTTGTTTTATGCCTTCACCTTTCTAATTTTGTCCCTACATATTGTGTTATTTGTTTATATTCATCCTTTGTAATTTGACCTAGTTTCTCCACTTTTTGTAGGACTCTTTTTTGATTTTTAGATCATTGACAATCTCCTTGTTAAGCCAAGGTGGTCTCTTGCCATACTTCCTATCTTTCCTACGCAGCGGGATAGTTTGCTTTTGTGCCCTTAATAATGTCTCTTTGAAAAACTGCCAACTGTCTTCAATTGTTTTTCCCCTTAGACTTGCTTCCCATGGGATCTTACCTACCAAATCCCTGAGTTTGCTAAAGTCTGCCTGCTTGAAATCCATTGTCTTTATTTTGCTGTTCTCCCTCCTACCATTTCTTAGAATCATGAACTCGATCATTTCATGATCACTTTCACCCAAGCTGCCTTCCACTTTCAAATATTCAACTAGTTCCTCCCTATTTGTCAAAATCAAATCTAGAACAGCCTCTCCCCTAGTAGCTTTCTCCAAGTAAAAAGAAAAGGAGTACTTGTGGCACCTTAGAGACTAACCAATTTATTTGAGCATGAGCTTTCGTGAGCTACAGCTCACTTCATCGGATGCATACCGTGGAAACTGCAGCAGACTTTATATACACACAGAGAATATGAAACAATACCTCCTCCCACCCCACTGTCCTGCTGGTAATAGCTTATCTAAAGTGATCATCAAGTTGGGCCATTTCCAGCACAAATCCAGGTTTTCTCACCCTCCACCCTCCCACACACAAATTCACTCTGCCTGCTGGTAATAGCTTATCTAAAGTGATCATCAAGTTGGGCCATTTCCAGCACAAATCCAGGTTTTCTCACCCTCCACCCCCCCCCACACAAATTCACTCTCCTAAGCAGAGTGAATTTGTGTGTGGGGGGGTGGAGGGTGAGAAAACCTGGATTTGTGCTGGAAATGGCCCAACTTGATGATCACTTTAGATAAGCTATTACCAGCAGGACAGTGGGGTGGGAGGAGGTATTGTTTCATATTCTCTGTGTGTATATAAAGTCTGCTGCAGTTTCCACGGTATGCATCCGATGAAGTGAGCTGTAGCTCACGAAAGCTCATGCTCAAATAAATTGGTTAGTCTCTAAGGTGCCACAAGTACTCCTTTTCTTTTTGCGAATACAGACTAACACGGCTGTTACTCTGAAACCTTTCTCCAAGTATTGATTGCGAGTCTGGGTCCTAAGCAAGGGCCCACGAACATCAATAGCAATGTGCTCCAATGGTGCCCCCACAAGAGCATCGCTGAGGACAAGGCTAGGGCAAGGGTTGGAATAGGGCTGGGAGCAAGGCAGACACAGGAGAGATTCCAGCTATAAGCGAGTGCATTGACCAGTGACAGGCCAAATGCTAATTCTGGACTTAAGAGCAGTCCTGGCAACGCTGCTCAGCCAGTGAGGTGATCTGGTCAATTAGGAGCTTCAACTGCAGTTAGCTCGGTCATCTCAGGCCCAGCTGCAGGCCCTAATTCCTAACAGTCCCCCTCTCCTCCTAACCTTTGAGAGTGCGTCCTGGAGGCCCTGGGGCCTGGTTTCTTATTCACACTATTTAGCAGTCAGTGCAAGCAATGGTCAACTATGGCTGGGCAGCTTATTGCTAGGCAGAAAGAAGTCTCCCGTGTGAGACATATGGTGGCACGGCCAGCCTGCTAACTAGCAACAGGTACCATGAACAGCTGCCTGCATCTGTGCTTGCACTGCCAAAGCTCAGCAATGGGTCATTGTCGTGGCAAATATGAGTTGTCTGTTAATTCTGATGGATTTTTCCAAGCCTTTGTCTATAACAAGAATTAATTGATGGTGTTTATTTTGTGATTCAGAGTATCTGGATTGTAGTAAAGTATTTGTCACATTGGGTCGAATTCATCCCTTGTATAAATCCATTGAAGCCAGCTGAGTTTCATCAGGGATGAATTTGGCGTGGGATCTCAGGAAATCCTGCTTGCAGAAGTCATTCAAACTGGCTTTCATATGAGAAGTTTCATGTGGACTGAAAATTGGCTGGGGGATTGTAAACAAGTATAGTGATTTACTACAATGAATCAAGCTGGAAGGAGGTGTCTAGTGAGGTGCCAAAGAGACTGATGTTATTTTACAACTTTATTAATGATCTGGAAGAGGAGTTTAAAAGTGTGTGAAATAAATTTTGCAAATGATGCTAAGTGACTAGGAGAAATAACAAAATAGACTAACAGAGGTTAGAAATATGGCAGACAAAATGAAATAGCTGTGACACTGGCTCTTGCCAAGACTGCAGGCGTTAGCTAAGAACGGACGAAGTCATAGTTAGAGACCAGACTAGTTCACCTGTATGTTAGTTTTGCTCAAAATAGGTATGAGTCCCATAAGAATATATTTAGTGTTTAGACTCTATGAAATGCTTGTGAGTGGTTGTATGCATTAATCTCACTTGTAATGTCTGTGTTCCAGGCTTAAGAAAATATGTAAGTTTTGGTTTATAACTTTGAAAATGTTTCCTCTGAAGTAGTGAACTCAGGCACAGGAATCATCCTTCCCACCCACCCATCCATCCAGAAAGATGATCAAAATCAGATGGGCCATCCAGGAGCATCAAAACACAAAGGATTGGTTAATGTCCCTATCTCACCTTGAAAATGCTACCTGCAAGGAAGCTTGTCATGTGAACTTGGAAGCTGAATGAAGGAAATAAAGTCAAAGGAAAAATTTCCATCTCTCTCTTTGCTGTTTGAACTCTGACTGGGCCAGAGACTCTAAACTGAGGCAGAAGATCCCCAGAGATTACCCTGGGATCTGCTCTGAAAGACACTTTAAATTGACAGGTCAACTACAACTCTGTCACTCTTAGCCTCTTGTTTAATTCACCACATGGTCATCTGCCCTCATGTTGACCATTGTGGATAAGTTTACCGGATAAGGGATTTACGGTAAAAGACATGTGGCGGGCTTCATGGTCCACAGAGAAAGTGCCAAATAATTATCTTGTTTCAGACTCCACTCAGCATCAACCTGGATTTGATTTACTGCAAAGGCAATGGAGCCTTCTGAAAAGGTTTTGTACCAGAGATGGAATTTGTGCTGCAGTGGAATTTCAGTGGCGTTTTAGAGACAGTCAATGTGGACAGTCATAAACCATGACACACATTTGTTGAGGACTCCAAAATGACTCAACTTCCTGGAGGTCTTTGAGCCTGGAACATCATTACGAACACTGTGGCTTGGCTTGACCGGATTGCATATGCCAAATAATAAAACTGCTGCTCAGGAAAGTGTCCCTCTCCTGACCCTCCCTCCCTTTGAAAGCTGGGTCTTTACTTATATGTTCCAGCTGGGAATCAGCCAATCATTAGCTGCTGCTTAGCTGGATCAGCTGATTCTGAACTCCTGCCTGTTAGGCTTCTCCTGAGGCCAGGGTTTGACAAACACAATCGGCCATGGCAGAAGCTTATCCCCACCTGATGGACTTTCTTGTGGACGTTTTAGCCAGAATATGGATAATGGCCCCTGCTATGATTCATTGAAGCATGCAAGGGCATGTGACCAGCTCATGTGATGCTGGCCTCCATTTTGTGCCTGTACTTTTACACTGACTGTACTGAGAGCAGACCCACCATATGGCAGAAAGTATAAAAGGCCCTGGAAACATCTCCATTTTGCCTCTTTCCTGCTCTGATCTCTGGACTATGGACTTATACTAATGGGAGCATTCTAACCAAGGGACTGAGGACCTTCCAGTCTTTTGGAAGTAGCCAGAGACTTAACAAGCCAGCAGTTTATTCCATCACTACTAAAAACCTGATCCAAGAACTTTGCAATTATTGTATGTATTTGATTCCTTTGACCATTTTAACTCTCACCTCTTTCTTTTCGCTTATAAATAAACCTTTAGATATTAGATGCTAAAGGATTGGCAACAGCATGATTATTGGGTAAGATCTGAGTTATATATTGTCTTGGGTATGTGGCTGGTCCTTTGGGATCAGTGGAACCCTTTGTTTGATGAAGTTGGTTTTAAATAACCACTCATCATTAAGTCTTGTGTCTGGGTGTTGAAACAAGGACTGAGATACCTAAGGAGGCTGCATTTCTGACTTCTTGTCAGTCAGTGTGGTGAGATGTTGCTGGTTTGGTATATTTTATGGGAAAATAACCACCAATTTTGGGGTGTGTTTGCCCTATTTCTTAGCAGTTTGTCCTGAATCTGATATTCTCAGTTGTGACCCACTGAGGCATGGTGACTAAAGTGACTGCAAGCAATATGCCAGTTTCACAACTGGGCCCTTGCCTCCCCAGTGCCTTGCTTGTGGAGAATGGGGATGTGCTTGATTTGGGTATTAGTTGTGCACAAAAACCTCTTGCCAGAATTTGAAATTGTTAAGTGGATATCTCTTTTAAAAAGCCTCGTGTAATTGCATGACGCACGTCAATGCATTAGTCTTTTTTGTTCAAACACACACAGACAATTCAGGAAAATAGTAATACATAATAAATGATAATATGTGAGTGCAGAACTCCTTTTCACTTGGCTGAAAGAGTTGATGGAAGCTGTACATTGAATACCAGTGGCTTTATGCTGACTCTCTTTCATCAGCTGAGGGTAAGATAGCTTTTGACTTGGTGAATTAGTCTAGAGACCATAGAATCATAGAATATCAGGGTTGAAAGGGACCTCAGGAGGTCATCCAGTCCAACCCCCTGCTCAAAGCAGGACCAATCCCCAATTAAATCATCCCAGCCAGGGCTTTGTCAAGCCTGACCTTAAAAACTTCTAAGGAAGGAGATTCTACCACCTCCCTAGGTAACGCATTCCAGTGTTTCACCACCCTCCTAGTGAAAAAGTTTTTTCTAATATCCAACCTAAACCTCTCCCACTGCAACTTGAGACCATTATTCCTTGTCCTGTCCTCTTCTACCACTGAGAATAGTCTAGAATCCTCTACCATCCTCTCTGGAACTACCTCTCAGGTAGTTGAAAGCAGCTATCAAATCCCCCCTCATTCTTCTCTTCTGCAGACTAAACAATCCCAGTTTCCTCAGCCTCTCCTTATAAGTCATGTGTTCCAGACCCCTAATCATTTTTGTTGCTCTTCGCTGGACTCTCTCCAATTTATCCACATCCTTCTTGTAGTGTGGGGCCCAAAATTGGACACAGTACTCCAGATGAGGCCTCACCAATGTTGAATAGAGGGGAACGATCACGTCCCTCGATATGCTCGCTATGCCCCTACTTATACATCCCAAAATGCCATTGGCCTTCTTGGCAACAAGGGCACACTGTTGACTCATATCCAGCTTCTCGTCCACTGTCACCCCTAGGTCCTTTTCCGCAGAACTGCTGCCTAGCCATTCAGTCCCTAGTCTGTAGCTGTGCATTGGGTTCTTCTGTCCTAAGTGCAGGACCCTGCACTTATCCTTATTGAACCTCATCAGATTTCTTTTGGCCCAATCCTCCAATTTGTCTAGGTCCCTCTCTATCCTATCCCTGCCCTCCAGCGTATCTACCACTCCTCCTAGTTTAGTATCATCCGCAAATTTGCTGAGAGTGCAATCCACACCATCCTCCAGATCATTTATGAAGATATTAAACAAAACCGGCCCCAGGACCGACCCCTGGGGCACTCCACTTGACACCGGCTGCCAACTAGACATGGAGCCATTGATCACTACCCGTTGAGCCCGACAATCTAGCCAACTTTCTACCCACCTTATAGTGCATTCATCCAGCCCGTACTTCTTTAACTTGCTGACAAGAATACTGTGGGAGACCGTGTCAAAAGCTTTGCTAAAGTCAAGAAACAATACATCCACTGCTTTCCCTTCATCCACAGAACCAGTAATCTCATCATAGAAGGCGATTAGATTAGTCAGGCATGACCTTCCCTTGATGAATCCATGCTGACTGTTCCTGATCACTTTCCTCTCATGTAAGTGCTTCAGGATTGATTCTTTGAGGACCTGTTCCATGATTTTTCCGGGGACTGAGGTGAGGCTGACTGGCATGTAGTTCCCAGGATCCTCCTTCTTCCCTTTTTTAAAGATTGGCACTACATTAGCCTTTTTCCAGTCATCTGGGAGTTCCCCCGTTCGCCACGAGTTTTCAGAGATAATGGCCAATGGCTCTGCAATCACAGCCGCCAATGCCTTTAGCACTCTCGGATGCAACTCGTCCGGCCCCATGGACTTGTGCACGTCCAGCTTTTCTAAATAGTCCCTAACCACCTCTTTCTCCACAGAGGGCTGGTCACCTCCTCCGCATGCTGTGCTGCCCAGCGCAGCAGTCTGGGAGCTGACCTTGTTAGTGAAGACAGAGGCAAAAAAAGCATTGAGTACATTAGCTTTTTCCACATCCTCTGTCACTAGGTTGCCTCCCTCATTCAGTAAGGGGCCCACACTTTCCTTGGCTTTCTTCTTGTTGGCAACATACCTGAAGAAACCCTTCTTGTTACTCTTGACATCTCTTGCTAGCTGCAGCTCCAGGTGCGATTTGGCCCTCCTGATTTCATTCCTACATGCCCGAGCAATATTTTTATACTCTTCCCTGGTCATATGTCCAACCTTCCACTTCTTGTAAGCTTCTTTTTTATGTTTAAGATCCGCTAGGATTTCACCGTTAAGCCAAGCTGGTCGCCTGCCATATTTACTATTCTTTCGACTCATCGGGATGGTTTGTCCCTGTAAACTCAACAGGGATTCCTTGAAATACAGCCAGCTCTCCTGGACTCCTTTCCCCTTCATGTTAGTCCCCCAGGGGATCCTAGCCATCCATTCCCTGAAGGAGTCGAAGTCTGCTTTCCTGAAGTCCAGGGTCCATATCCTGCTGCTTACCTTTCTTCCCTGTGTCAGGATCCTGAACTCAACCAACTCATGGTCACTGCCTCCCAGATTCCCATCCACTTTTGCTTCCCCCACTAATTCTTCCCGGTTTGTGAGCAGCAGGTCAAGAAAAGCTCCCCCCCAGTTGGCTCCTCTAGCACTTGCACCAGGAAATTGTCCCCTACGCTTTCCAAAAACTTCCTGGATTGTCTATGCACCGCTGTATTGCTCTCCCAGCAGATATCAGGAAAATTAAAGTCACCCATGAGAACCAGGGCGTGCGATCTAGTAGCTTCTGCGAGTTGCCGGAAGAAAGCCTCATCCACCTCATCCCCCTAGTCTGGTGGTCTATAGCAGACTCCCACCACTACATCACTCTTGTTGCTCACACTTCTAAACTTAATCCAGAGACACTCAGGTTTTTCTGCAGTTTCGTACCGGAGCTCTGAGCAGTCATATTGCTCCCTTACGTACAGTGCTACTCCCCCACCTTTTCTGCCCTGCCTGTCCTTCCTGAACAGTTTATAACCATCCATGACAGTACTCCAGTCATGTGAGTTATCCCACCAAGTCTCTGTTATTCCAATCACGTCATAATTCCTTGACATCACCAGGACCTCCAGTTCACCCTGCTTGTTTCCAAGGCTTTGTGCATTCGTATATAAGCACTTGAGATAACCTGCTGATCGCCCCTCATTCTCAGTATGAGGCAGGAGCCCTCCCCTCACAGACGTTCCTGCCTGTGCTTCCTCCCGGTATCCCGCTTTCCCGCTTACCTCAGGGCTTTGGTCTCCTTCCCCCGGTGAACCTAGTTTAAAGCCCTCCTCACTAGGTTAGCCAGCCTGCTCGCAAAGATCAGCCTGCTCTTCCCTCTGTTCGTAAGATGGAGCCCGTCTCTGCCCAGCACTCCGCCTTCATTGAACACCATCCCATGGTCAAAGAATCCAAAGCCTTCTCTCCGACACCACCTGCGTAGCCATTCGTTGACTTCCACGATTCGACGGTCCCTACCCAGGCCTTTTCCTTCCACGGGGAGGATGGACGAGAACACCACTTGTGCCTCAAACTCCTTTATCCTTCTTCCCAGAACCACGTAGTCCGCAGTGATCCACTCAAGGTCATTCTTAGCAGTATCATTGGTGCCCACGTGGAGAAGCAGGAAGGGGTAGCGATCTGAGGGCTTGATGAGTCTCGGCAGTCTCTCTGTCACATCGCGAATCTTAGCCCCTGGCAAGCAGCAGACTTCTCGGTTTTCCCGGTCAGGGCAGCAGATAGATGACTCAGTCCCCCGGAGGAGAGAGTCCCCGACCACCACCACCCGCCTCCTTCTCTTGGGAGTGGTGGTCGTGGAACCCCCAATCTCAGGACAGTGCATCTCATGCCTTCCAACCAGCAGAGTCTCCTTCTGCTTTCTCTCCCCAGACATATCATCTGGTCCACTCTCCGCAATGGTACCTGTGGAGAGAACATGAAAGCGGTTAGTTACCTGTGTCTGCGTTGCTGGAATCCGGACATTCCCCCTTCTTCTTCTGGAGGTCACATGTTGCCAAGCTTCTTCACTGGCCTCTTGGCTCCGCTGTGCAACCTGCTCTAAATCTTTAGAGCTTTGTGCCCATAGAAGCATATCCTGACTTTTGTCCAGAAAATCCTCAGATTCTCATATGCAACGCAGGGTCGTTATCTGTTGCTCCAGACCTTCAATCTTCTCTTCCAATATGGAGTAAAATGTGCAGTAGTATGGGGGTTAAGGGCTGCAAAGCCACAAGGTAGAGATCATAGATTTTTTAAAAATATTCCCAGTAAGTGCTGTAATGTATCATTTCTTGTTGGAATACCTATTGGAGACAGTAGAGGAAAAATGCTAAAAGTATTAGGATTGTAGTATAGTTACTTTTAGATGGGTAAATGGATGTTACTTGGCCCTTATGTATGGCCCCTACAGGGTGTCACTTCTCCAATATGGAGCTCATCTCTGAGTCATTACTCTGGGGACTTGGCCTGGCTGTGCTCTCCCACCAAGAAGCAGACCTCGAAGTCGCATAACAGGATTTTGGATTAATTTACCTGTAGAACTCACTGAAAAGGTGTGACTGAGACCAAGAGCTTAGCAGAATTAAATAGAAATCTTAAACATTTATATGAATAATCAGAACATCAACAGCTCCACTGAATAGGATACGAATGTCTGAGATATAACCACTCAATGCCTGGAGTTAGAAAGAAACTTCTCCTGTTGGTGGGTTTTTCCGTAACTGGGGATTCTTGCATCTTCCTCTGAGCATCTGGTACTGGGAACTAGACTAGGTAGATCCTTGGTCTGACAAGTCTATAGCAGTTCCTGTGCTGTCAATTGCTGTGTTTCTAAGACATGATCATATACCCTGCTGGCTTGATAATATACATTAGTCTAGATTTTCAGTGGTGGGAGATTTTGAAGATACACCCTCCATTGAGAGATGCTGCCAGATTTCATTAAAAAGGAAACTACACCTCTCCATCATTCCCCCCACCCCCAACACACACACACAATAAGTGGCTTCAGCCTATTGACTTCCAGAGTCCCTTATTTCAGAGTTAAAGGCTTGGTTCTAAAAGCTACTAAAATCAAGAGAAAAATTATGTTTGAGACTCAGAAGGTGTCCTCTTCCTGAGTCTTCATGGAAGCAAAAAGGAGAGAACCTACCTCAGTCAAATAACAATTCCAAGAGTGAAGAGCAAGTGTCCTTTCTGTGTCTGCTTACATTATTTTGAGTGGTTTATAAGAATAAACTTCATATGTTGTGAGAGAAACTTGGTGGTAATGTTTTTGAATAGAATCAAAACGGACTCTTGGGAAGAGACTTTCAGTAATCAAACATTTACTGTTCAGAATTTGCATTGAATGGTGTCAATAGCTCAGTAAAGGGAATTAATTTTCCTGTTTATTGAATGCCATCAGTATGTCTTGTGCTGCACATACCTCCTCAAGGAAAACGTGGCTCCCAACCAAAAACCATTAGGCTTCATTAAACATAGTGCAGGTTATGACACCAAGGGCCGGCCCTAGACCAAATGACACCCCAGGCAAAGAGCATCTTTGATGTCCATGCTCCATGTGTTAAAAACTTTTGAATACCTTATTTTTATCGCATTTTTAGCCCATTTCATGACTTTGATGCACAATTTGCATGCATGATTCATCCCTGTCATATAAGATGATAAATTTGCACTCTAGGATCTGTAAATCTGTATTTATTCATGCCATATATAAGCAAATAAAAATTCTTTTCCACTAATCTTTTAGAAACCTTTTAATTTTAATAACTGAAATGTACTCACATCAAGAAATTGAGCTATGCACCAACATGAGGTGAACAAGTATTAAATAGTGTTACAGTAAGTGAGAACCCTAATCCTTGAGTTCAAAAAGTTGCTTTTCTCCCCTTTGCTCTCACAAACTGAAGCACAGTGTCAGAGAGATCCAAAGGCTGGCCAATGACATTTTCAAGCGATAAAATAGCAAGCGATGTCAGTCAGTCATCAGTCATCATCAATTGAAGACATGTTTTAAAGATCTTCAAAAAGTTGTGCTCACCACTCGCGACTTTGATTGGCAACATGAGCAGAATCCTCAAAGCTGTCCACACATTAGGAAAAGTGTCCTTCAGCTCTGCATCATGAATGAACTGGAGAACTTGGAGTGGAGAATGCTTCCCGTGTGGCAAAATTTGATGTATATTGTCCAATTTGACATGGAGATCTTTATCATTGATATCCGAACATTCCCCATGTGTCAGCGTCCAGTGAAGGTGTGTACAATTGTTCAAGAGCATTTTTCTGTCTTCCAAAGAGAGATAATGAATCTAAAGAAGATGCCACTGCATCTAACACAACCAGGTTGAGGGAATGGTAGCCACAAGGCATGGAGAAAGCTCTTGGATTCAGTGCAAGTATCCTTGCCTAGACGCCATAGGCAGTGGGTATCAAAAGCCAGGGGAGGCTAAGCCCCCTCTAATGCAGGCCGTGGCCCCACCCACACTCCACCTTGAGGCCATGCCCTCACTCCCCCTCTCCCCTGAAGCCAGTAGGGACTCAGCTCTAGCCGTTGGCCTGGAGCTTGGGGCTCGGACCAGTGGCCAAGAACTTGGGCAGCCTGTGGTGGCTCGGGCCAGCCTGGGGGTCAGGCTGGTGGCTTGGGCCAGCCCGGGGGTTGGGCCGGCAGTCCAGGGCAGCTCAGGCCTGGGGTTGGGCTGATGCTTGGGCTAAGCTAGCGCAGCTGGGGTGGGCTGGCCAGGACTCCTTTGGCTGCGGGGGGGCTCATGACTCTGGCGGTGGGGGGCATGGGCTCCAATGGATAGGGAACAGGGCCTCAGGCAGAAGGGACGAGGCCAGGGGCTAGCTTCTCTGAAGGGGGGGGTTCACCCGTTGCCCATGTTGGACACCACTGTTTCTTCCCTTCATTTTTGCATGATTGCCGTAGCCTTGGCCAAGGCAGTCCTGAAACTTTATTTTATTCTCATTCAAAACACTCAAAAACAATTCTGTTGGGCCTTTTTCAGTAGTCGTCCACAGACTGGAAACAGATCAAGTGTTCCTGTATTTGGAAACAGCCATCCTCGTTGTCAACAAATCTTACTGTAAGTGATATCTTTTCAGTGTGACTAATGTTGGGAGTGCTGTCCATTATTACAGCGTAATATTTCACTTTGCTGAGCCAATCAGTATGTTATCAAGCATCTTCCTTGTCATAAGGTCAGTCACTTTGTTTTGAATTGTTTTGCTGCAGTAATGGTCCATAGCGTCTTTATGAACTACTCAATGTAAGTGCTCACTCATGACATTATCGTATTTCCCAAGGAGCTCTACCAAACCAAACATTCTATTTTCCTTTTTGTGGCTAACAACAAAGCCAAAACCCTGAGCCCTGCGCTTTCTAAGTCCGGCACCCCAGGTGGTTGCCTGGGTCGTCTGACCCTAAATCTACACTCTATAGCCAGATTCCAATGTGACCTAAGTGGCAATGTGAAAACTATGCAGTGGATGGGTGTTGGATATTGAGTCAAAAGGGCAGACAATGAGGTAATGAGCCTGGGTAAAGGGAAGGATGGTGGAATTATTGATGGAGAAGGAGAAGGGGTGGTGGAGAGAGTGTGGGAAGGTAATTCCTATTTTAGTTTTACTCATATAGGAATATTACTATTGCAAGTTTTCACTCATTTTACTTTCCCTCCAACACAGTTTTACCGTTGAGTTGTGAGTTGATACTGACCCTTCAGTATAGGCCTTAGTTTAATACCACACAAATTATCAATAGTGGCAGCTTGCCAGCATCTTTTTGATTAGTGGATTTTGTAGGTGATAATACTGTGCTGCAGCTGATCTGAAATATCCCATTTCCTGCCCTCCACCCAGCCCTCTCTTCCCTCTCCTCCATCAAATCATTTGCTGAATCTCTTCCCACTCAACACCCTCAGCTCCTTTGCTCTCTCCTATCACTAGGTCCACCCAGCCAACCCAACAGGGTTGAGAGACAGGGTCCACTGTGTGAAGGTGATGAGGAGTGAAGAGGGTGAGGACAGATGGAGGTCCAGGGTTGTGGGAAATGTCACCAGATGCAAGGAAATGGCAAAAGAAGATCTGGAGCTGGGCTAGGTTTGTTGGGTCAGAATGGGGAGAGGGAGAAAGGAGGTGGAGCTCGTGGTAGAAGAAAAAGGGAAA
This sequence comes from Eretmochelys imbricata, assembly GCF_965152235.1. NCBI lineage: Eukaryota > Metazoa > Chordata > Testudines > Cheloniidae > Eretmochelys > Eretmochelys imbricata. Next base: position 37,400,243 of record NC_135573.1, read on the forward strand.
ATGAGAGGAATTGGGAAAGACAGCAGTCAAGTGGCAGAGAGCTGGATTGGCTGGTGAGAGTCAGAGCCACGGGGGAGTGGCCGGGTGGCAATGAGCTGGATAGGTTGGTGAGAGTCAGAGCCATGGAGGAGCGGAAGGTGGCAATGAGCTGGATTGGCTGGTGAGAGTCAGAGCCATGGAGGAGCGGTAGCTGGTAATGAGCTGGATTGGCTAATGAGAGTCAGAGCCATGGGGGAGTGGCCGCGTGGCAGAGAGCTGGATTGGCTGGTGAGAGTAAGAGCCAGGGAGGAGCATCCAGTGGCAATGAGCTAGATCGGTTGGTGAGAGTCAGAGCCATGGAGGAACGGCAGGTGGCAATGAGCTGGATCGGCTGGTGAGTCAGGGCTGTGGGAGGGTGGCTGGGCAGTGAGTGTTCGAGCTGTAGGTTGCGATTACTATGACAACATAAACAGAATTTTAACAAGTATCAAATGGTGATGTCGTGAGAGGGAGTGGCTGAACTCAGCTGCTGTTTCTGGATGTGCCTGCCCCTGGAGGCTGAAGAGATGGAGGCTGTTTGCATTCAGAGTACATATATACACTCCTGCTCTGTGTGTGTGTGTGTGTGTGTGTGTGTGTGTGTATAAAATACACACACACATAGACTGTAAAGCGCTGTAAAATGCATGTGATGCTTGTGTATACACAGGCAACATCCAAACTCAATAAGGCTTAAGAAAGGTTGGAATGGTATTTGGAGATTATTGGCTTTAACATGGCTCTGACACAGAGATGATTTTCAAACACTCACATTTTTACAGCAACACTGTATAATTTACAGTACAAATAACACATAGTGTAATTAGGAAGAGGGAGTTCCAGTTAGTGCTGTTATATAAATCCTGAGCTTTAACACTGTAAAGAATGAGCTTTAACACTATGAATCTGACTTTCAGAACAAATTAAACAATTTGATTGTACAGTCTCTTATGAATGAAGCTTTGTTAGTAACTACTTCCATTCTTTTATCTCACTAAATATTATGATTGTCTATCATATGAGTAGAGTTTCTGTTTGATAAAGAGATAGTCACCTAATGAGAAGCACTTGGTAAATACAGCAAGGACTTAAGAATGTTTATGTTTCAAAGCCTACAAGTGCTAGTGGGCTGGAAACAATGGTTTACAGTTCTATCAGCGGGAAATTCCACTTGTTCATTAGAACTGCTATGAAATATGCTGGTGATAGGGTGTATATATTTGTGGATTTCTGCTCATTCTCTATCTGTAGTGTCTTGGGTGTATGCTATATGTGTAGAATCATGGATATATGCTAACAGTATATCAGTAGAACACCAAAGGTACTAAAGTGATGTGCTCAACATTACCTCTGGTAAGCAGGATCCTTTGGTTTGTTACAAAGCCAGCACTGGCTTTATGCTGAGAGAATACTCTGGCACGTGAGCAGGTAGCAATTGGCCATCTTTGCTGCAGGTGGCCACAGCCTGCCTTCAGTCTTTCACCATCAGTCTTTCCTACCATATGTCTGCCATTGTAACGTCCACTGACAGGGAGGCTCATTGAGTTTGCCTGGCTTGGGTTACCCAGTCCTCAATATGAAAAGGTCAACACTGTCTATAGTTTGAACTGTGAATCTTGCAGAAGATTTAGTCTAGTTTGACTCTCTTGTTTAGAATGGGGGATGTGCCTCACATTGCTCTCTGATGATCTCTTCTGGTGATGGGTCCAGATTCACTCCAGGGGTCTGCACTGGTATAAGCTGGGGTAGTGGTGCTGGCCCCTGGTGGTGGTATTCTGCCTGAAATGGTTACTGGGAAAGGGTGGTGGTGGAAACACTGACACTTGGGGTTCTGAAAGAAAATCTGAGGTCTCCCCTTTGCCCCAGAGTGGCAGAGGCAGTGGAGAAATGACACAGAAATACTATCACTTTTTACAGGCTGTGTCAATGTGTGTGGTGTTATTTCATAAGTCTCTAGTGTGTTCCTTGATGTTCCATAGAGATGTTCAGTTTCATGAGATGAACTTAACACGGAGCAGAAGCAGCCACACAAGTGTTTGTAGCCAACTTTCTCTCTTATGATCTTGTTCTCTTCTTGGTAAGGTTTTCTTCTATGTAATCTCCCTCATTGGAGCCTGCAGACAGGGACCCATACTGAGAACCCAGAACACCAGCTCTCGGTTTTAGTTGCTAAATGGAAACTCCCACAACTTCCCTCGTTACACGAATATACAAATACCTTGTACTGTGTGCTTTTTTCCTTTGCAGTTGCTGTAGTTTGTGATACATTATTAATAATGTCATTACAGTAGCATCCAGAGACCAAGGTGAGGACTGTGGCTCCCTTTTGTGCTGCACAAAAATAAAATAAGAACATGTACTGGGTGAGATCTATTTTGTGCGCTGTGCAATGCCATCACTTGACAGGTATGGCCTATGCCTCGCTTCTGTGTGACCTGTCGACCCAACTCTTTATAAAATGGTGGCATCAGAAGGTCCTCAGTAAGTGATTTTAGGGGGTGGGGGTGGGGCATGTGTGTGTGGGAGAATCCTGTTTGAACAGAGGCCAAATTTAAAATACAAGAATCAGCATTAGGAATGTGTACCAACTGATGGAATTGCTGCTACAGTTTTAGAAATATGTCCTTTATAAGAGCTAGTGCATACTCTCTATGTAATATGGTATGTTTGTGTAGCTACTTGTCCTTTCACAATGTGATTCTACACAATAGCTCATATTGGACAGAATGGCAGAGCTGTTCACTATGTGTGACCATGTCACCCCATATTGGTTGCAGCCTGGAGACAGTATAAATCAGTGGTGGGCAACCTATGGCCCGTCAGGGTAATCCACTGGTAGACAGCAAGACGGTTTGTTTACATTGACCGTCCATAGGCACGATCACCCGCAGCTCCCATTGGCTGGGAATGGCAAACCGCGGCCACTGGGAACTGCGGGCGGCCGTGCCTGCGGACAGTCAATGTAAACAAACTGTCTCGCTGCCTGCCAGCGGATTACCCTGATGGGCCGCATGTAGCCCGCGGACTGCAGGTTGCCCACCACTGGTATAAATGTTCATGCAACTTCACAAGCATAAAAGGCTTATTACCACGGGTTATTGTTAGTCATGTTATGTTTCTAGTTGGTGAGGAAACTAGAATGTGTATGAGCTTCAGCATGAGATCGTGACTGTATTACAGTATCATAGCTCATTAAAACAAAAGAGGCACTTGTTATGTTTTCCATACACAAAGAGCATAACATGAGAATTTAAAGATTCAGTAGGCAGAAAACAGAATCATAACATCTCTCCTTTTGCATACTTACCTCATCAATTTTAAAATGGTATAGCTAGCATGCTAGCATCTGTCATCATTTTTGTCATTTTGAGTGAAGGTTGCTTGCGCTCAGGGCGCCCCTCACTTTTAAAGTGAAAGGATGTATATTCAAAATATGCAAAAGTTTCAAACAACTGCATGAAGTTATTTTTTCCTTTTTTATTTTGTGATAAGGATATGTGATTTAACTATTAGTGATGTTGTAGGAAAAGGAAATCTGTGCTTCTTTTTAAAAACAACAAAAACTCTCTTCCTTTCTTTGGGTAATCAGTGCACCAAATTTCAAATGCTGTATCTCCCACACCCTATACAATCATCCAGTGCACAGGGAGTATAGACAGTAATGCATGCTGACTCTATTACAGCCTTGCACAATTATCATGACATTCAGGAACACAGTCTACTGCCTGCTATGTTTACCATGATCGTAAAAGAGAAGAATGATATTTTACTTCCCCATAAAAAAAATTATATACTCCAGGTGAGGTGAATAAGTAGAATTTTGCAAGGCTGCACCACCCATTGTTGTCAGCAGTAAATACAGAGACACAATATATTCAGCTCAGATTTAGACAGATTACAGCCAGCTCTGAAAACTACTGTTACATCTACACTGCAATAGAAAATCCATGCACTGAATCTCACAGCCTGGGTCAGCTGATCCAGGCTTGTGGGGCTAAAAATTGCAGTGTAGATAGGGTTATCATACGTCTGGGTTTTCCTGGACATTGCTTCTCTTTTGATCCTCCGTTTTCTGTCTGGGTGGATTTTTCAAATAACAGGCAATGTCCAGGATTTTTGCAGAGCAGATGTTGCAGTTCAGAAAGAGCCCCGATTGGTCCGCTTCCCAATTGGTCCCTCCCTGCATCCGCAGCTGATTGGTCCATTCCCCTGCAGCCACAGCTGCCAGATCGTGCCCAACCAGGCCCTGGCTTCCAGTCCTGGGGAAGGGGTCCAATAGGGAGGCGCTGATGGACAGCTGTTGCTGCATTCTGGGCTTGCGCCAGCCACCCTACCACCGTCGCAGGGAGCGATACTGCCCCTCACCTCAATGAGTACCCCCCGCTGCAGTACCCCAGCGCCCCCCAAATACCTCTCCAGCACCCCTCAGGTACTGCTCCCAGTACACAACCCTCCAGAGCCCCACAGGTCTCCCCTCCAGCAATGTCCTTTCTTTGGGAACCTGAAGTATGGCAACCATACGTGTAGACATTTGGGCTCAGGCTGAAGCATGGGCAGTGAGGTCCAACCGCCTTGCGGGGTTCCAGAGCCCAGGCTCCACCTTGAACCCAAATGTCTACACTGCAGTTTTTAGCCTTGCAAACATGAGTCAGCTGACCTAGGCTAGTGGCGGCCGTGCTGCAGGTCTTTTATTGCAGTGTCAATGTACCCTTAAAGGCAAAAAGTGGTTTAAAGATTTTAGCGCCTTTAAAATGTTTTCAAATTTTTTCCAGGTGTGCCTTCAACTACTGAAGATGGGTCTATCTGAAATGAAAGATTTTTCTTCCCAATACACCGTCCTATCCATACTCTTTATGGAAAACCCTTTCCTCATGTTTGTTATTGAGTAGTCCTATTTGAGGCATAGAGCACTGTACTAGCTATCTGAGCTGATATGCTGATATCATCCTTCTGTGTGTGGAGCAAGAACTCTATTAGTGCAACAAAATAAGAGGGCATAATCCTGCTTCCATTTAAGTCAATGACTAAACTCCCACTCTCTCTTCCTTGGGAGCAGGACAGGCTTCTGTGCTTGTGGATGATTACAGACTGACTCATTTTGTTTGTAAAAACATTTAACTCCTTGTGTTACGCTCTGATGTTCCCCAGAATAGCAATCCTAAAACACAAGGAAATTGAAGCAAGACATGCAGGTAGGTACACCAATCAAAACATGAAATCACCAGTTAAGTTAGCAACAGTCTGAATAAAATATAATCATAGTCCAAAGGGCAGGTATGTAGCAGCAAGTCCTGAGTAACTGCATGCACCCATGCTATGTGTATGTACACGCGCGCGCACACACACACACACACACACACACACACACACACACACACACACACACACACACACACACAAACTGGAACACTGAATTTGGGGAGCAGGAACCAGGAAACAAATGGAGCAGTAAGCAGGAAGGCAGTCATTGAGCCTGGTCTATTGTTAAGTGAGGAACTTTTTCAAAACAGTTACATTACATTTGTTTAAAGTTTTGAATGGACTGCCACCATAGGTACACACACACACACACACACACACACACACACACTTTAAAGGATCCAGGTACACCCTCCAAAGAATGGAAATATGTACTGGCTGTTTACAAGTGTTCCTTGTTTTGTATTTGGCATCCGGATCTCTTATTTCCTTTTGGACTATTCTTGCTTGGAAATGCGTTTACTCTGCCAAAATAGTCCACCTTTTCCTGAAAGATTTGGTATTAATAGTCCTCACAAAATGTCTTGTTCCTGTATAGTACACTGATTCAGTCTAGTAGTTAGTCTTGGATAGGGATACCAAACATGGTTGCATAACTATTTTATGTTTGGTTGAAATAATTGGCAGTTTAATATTTTTTTCTGAGGTTGTGCTATATGTACCATGGTAAGTATCTCTAATAAATATTTAGAGGAAAAGTGTGATTAATGTTAATTATGTGACCGATGTCCATGGTTTTTGTATGGGGGAACAAATGAGTTTTATTAAAATACATTGTTTGGCCTGTGCTGTTTCAAAATGCAGTTACAGTACTGTAAATTGCCGAGGAAGGCTTCTTTCATCTCTGCGTTTGATTGTCTGTGTTTGTCTCAGCATATACAATGTTTACACACGGCTTTCATTCCACACAACCTGACAGGCCCAAAGTTTTAACGTTACAAGTTTTACTTGTAGAACATCAGATTTTCTGGCAACATGGAACCTTTGCAGATGTCTGAGCTGAAATAATTGTCAAGCTTAGTTGCTCTTGACCTAGCACACATAATAGAACCAACCACAAGGTTGGATAAAAACACCCTTGGAAAGGCTTGTGACCTGTTCTTGTAACTTATTTTCTTAGTTTCCATTGTTCAGTTTTTTGGTCTATTTTATTTTAGCAATCCCAGTGTTCTTGTGATAGGGAATGAATAATCCTTGGTAAGGGTTATTTGTTCCTTGTTGCAGGAAAAAAAGTGTAATTTATATTCTTGTAAGTCTTTTTGCAAGCAGACTTAGTGTTGTGTGGTTTCCTGGAGTTCCCAGTAATTATTATTGTAGACTATAATGGTTAAATTGAATTGACATTGTAGGCATTGTGGCACCAAACATTTCCTTAAAAATGAAATACAATTTTAATTAACTTGTATCCAGATCTGTGCTTCCTTATACAGCTGTACACAATGAGAGGCATGTGTTATTTTACTCTTAACATTTAAACAAATGTGTCACCTATAATGCTAGACAAATTTTTATCTGTTTCTGTGGAAAGTAGTGATACGTGTGTGTGTCAGCATAGTAACCTCTTTCCCTTACTCTCCTGTATAGCATAGAATAGAACTGGGCATTACTTTGGGAATCTAGAGGACTGAAGAATTTTACCAATACTGTATATCTTATTTCCTCTCATAAAATGTACCTCACTTAAGTCTTGGTGGACTAGTCCAGACCATAAATTCAAGCAGGTTCTACACCTTACTTTTGTTTCACTCTGAAAATTGGCTAGGGTTTTTAGGGTGTTATAGTTTTCTTGTTACACTGTTAATTTTCTTACTGCCAGAACATCACTGATAATTTGGGATTGGGTTTTTGTTGTTAGGGACTTGGTTTCACTTGTATTTCATCAAACAAGAAATTATTTTAATAAACACCTAGGAAGACAAAATAATTTTAAACAAATCATTTTAAACAGAAAAAATAAAGTAAATCTTCACTTTAACAAACCCACTCCTTTCCCCCATCCCCCATCCCATTATTTGTATTGAGCCTTTTAAAGAGAAAAATATTTGCTGGATCATTTCTCAAATAGCATCAAATGCCCTTCTGGTGTGGGGGAAGGGACTGTCAGTTTAGGTGGTAGCTCTTAAACTCTATTGTCAAAATCTGGCTTTGTTTCTTCTCTCTAAATACATCAGGGAGGTAAACACCAGAGAGGGTGAAGAGCTATTTAAGATAAAAGACCATGTTGGCATAAGAACAAATGGGTATTCACTGTCCATGAAATTTGAAGAAGGTTTCTAACTCTCAGAGGAGTGGGGTTTTGGAACAACCCCCCAGTAGGAGTTGTGGGGGCAAGCATCTTAATTAATTTGAAGAGAGAGTGGGATGGATTTAAGAGTGAGATTGTATGGTGGGGTTGCTCGTGATAGTGGGAGGCAGCGCTTGGCAGATCTAGGGGTCCTTTCCAGTATGTGTCTAACGTTCCTAAAATCTCATGCTTTAGGGCTTCAGATGGTCACCTTCAAGGCTCAGGGAGGAACCCCATTCTCCCCACCCCCCTGCTTTTATTCTGCTTTTATTTTTCATTTTTATCTCTTTCCTCTGAAGCTTCAGGGATGTCCATGACTGGATATGGGACACTGGATGGGGTGAGCCAGTGCTCTGAGCTGATACTAAGAATTCTCTCTCTCAGGTGCTTGGCTGGCTGGTTCTTGTGCGCATGCTCAGAGTCTAACTGTTTGCCAGATAGAGGGGTGGTCAGTAAGGATTTCCCCCCTCCTCCCCAGTCAGATTGGTAGTGACCTTGGGTTTTTAACCCATCCTTTGCAGTGTGGGGCACGAGTCATTTGCCAGGATCATCTAGGTATATATCACCATCTGTTCCCTCCCACTGCAGGGGCCTCAGGCATTGGTGCACCTCAGTCCCTCCTATTCTCTGCGTATGGCATGCAATCACTTAGTCTCCTGAGGGTTGTAATACTTTGGTCTAATTTCAGTTGTTGGGTTTAGTGTGTGGATGCTAGGTGGTGTTTATGGCCTATGATATACAGGAGGTCAGACTAGATGATCTGATGGTCCATTCTGGCTTTAATCTCTGTGATCCTTAAGAAGAAACAAGACACACACACAAAGCATGAGAGAGGAGGGGGGAGTAAAAGATGAGAGTGCAACTTCTCTCTCTGATGCTTGCAGTTCATTTACGGTAAGAACATAGGCATCTCCCACAACATACAGACCATTTAGTCATTCTTGGATGTTTGCCAAGTGCTCCACAGAAAAGAATGGCTAAATGGGTGTCAAACTTTGCCCATCAAAATAGTCAAATTAAAACAACATTTATAATAGCCCATACTGTGATACAAATAAAGATCATAGCAGAGAGAGATGTTGCCTGGATTTAATAGTGGAAAAATGAGTCCCCTGTGGGTTTGAAAATTGACAGTGTGTGGGAATACGCAAAGGTGCCTCTCAGAGCCACTAATAGATGGGTCCGTGAGTCTGAATATTTACCTTTTTAAAAAATTTACTCATGCCAAAAAGTGTAGTGTCTATTTAGTCATAAAACACACTATTTATTTCTCACTTAAGGACACCTAGTAGTAATAACAACTTGTAACTAACTTTTATTTTTGTTTTGTGAACCCAAATGATTTTGTACCCCAGAGTATGGTTCTCCCATCTCTTCATTTCTCTGCATATTGCCTCTGTGTAGCAGAGTATGTGCTCCCCTTGTGGTTTGTACAGCACAGCATAGGATCCTCCTAATGGTTAGAGAACATTTTACCACTGACTTCAGTGGAAACAGGATTTGGTCCATAATATGTTTCTAGTGCCTGCTCTTGACAGAGGAACAAAGTGTCACAGAGTTGCAGTGATCACTGTGGTGTGCATCTTTAGTTCAGATAAACTTTGGTGCCTTCTAGTATTGTTATATCTGAGATTAACCTAATAATCGGAATTTGGGACTCACCCAAGGCCCACTGAAGTCAATGGAGAGACTCCCAATTATATAAATGGGTTTTAGGTCAAATCGTGTATCCTTTGCAGTCATGGTTGATTCCTAGAAATGAGAACCTCATAATTCTTCCATTTTTCTTTGTTTGCAACACTTTTATTCAGCTTTTAAGTCTTTTGTGGAAAAGGAAATGTTTTAAGTATTTTGTAGAACTATATACAACTTGTTTATCAACAGTATTCTGGAGGTAGGCTATTCACCACAAAACTTAAAAGTTAAAAGTGTTATTCCCCAAAGCAAGACTGGTTTGCCAAGCAAACATAGCTACTTGTAAATTCTTTTTTACTGATTTTGTTTTTTCAAATGAACAAGAGGGTAGCAGAAGTATCCAGCGCATGACAGAGAAATAAGGAAAACAAAGGATGATATAGTAATTAACCAATATATAGAGATAACGGAATGATTTAAAAAAATTTGAATAGGAAAACAGTGACATTTCAGGGCTGATGTTATCAAATACAGTTTGATGCCATCGGAGCCCTTTGATGGGTATATAACTTCTCAGCTATTAAAGCAATGATATTACCCAGGTATTTTTTAAAATGTAGCTTCAACTGCTAGATTAAATAGGAATGTCTCTGCCAGGAGATGCTCTAATAGAATTCTTTGAAAGTAAGTCCTAGGATATTTGGTTTTAGTATGTTGGAGGATATCATATGAAAAATGTCTGATCATTCTTAGTCATATTGGTGTAGTCTGACCCAGGAGCTCAGCCCACAGGTAGGAAAGAGGGTATGAGGCACTCAAACGACAACTCCCATGAGGCATTATGGAATCAGAGACCGATATAGTTTAATGCTGAACTGCCTCAAAACTAAATGTCTCAATATTTATGAATTGAAATTTTTCTGAACTTTTCATTCCGTAAAAAAAAAGTCAATATTTCAACTTTTTGTTCCAATGCAGGATGAAAACAAATGTTGAACTGCTGGAATTTCCAGTGGGATGGAAATTCTGACATTTAGTTAGCTCTAACAAATAGCAAGAGATCTTTGTGCCTGTAGACTGAATATTTTGTAAAACTACTCAGAATGAAGGTTCAAGGGTACATAAATAAAGATACCACTTAAGATATTTGATATCCATAAATCTGCCTTGGTATGCTCAACATGGCAAGACAGGGTTCGACAGGGTTCAAAAAAGAACTAGATAAATTCATGGGGGATAGGTTCATCAATGACTGTTAGCCAGGATGGGCAGGGATGGTGCCCCTAACCTCTGTTTGCCGAATACTGGGAATGGGCGATGGGATGGATCACTTGGTGGTTACCATTTTCTCTGGGGCACGTGGCATTGGCCACTGTTGGAAGACAGGATACTGGCCTAGATGGACCTTTGGTCTGACTCAGTATGGCTGTTCTTATATTTTTCATTATTTTGCCATATAAATATGAAAACATCTCCCAGCTCATAAAAATAAACACATGAATACGAGGCTCGTTCACCTGCACATCCACCAATGTGATATATGCCATCATGTGCCAGCAATGCCCCTCTGCCATGTACATTGGTCAAACTGGACAGTCTCTACGTAAAAGAATAAATGGACACAAATCAGATGTCAAGAATTATAACATTCATAAACCAGTCGGAGAACACTTCAATCTCTCTGGTCACGCAATCACAGACATGAAGGTCGCTATCTTAAAACAAAAAAACTTCAAATCCAGACTCCAGCGAGAAACTGCTGAATTGGAATTCATTTGCAAATTGGATACTATTAATTTAGGCTTAAATAGAGACTGGGAGTGGCTAAGTCATTATGCAAGGTAGCCTATTTCCTCTTGTTTTTTCCTACCCCCTCCCCCAGATGTTCTGGTTTAACTTGGATTTAAACTTGGAGAGTGGTCAGTTTGGATGAGCTATTACCAGCAGGAGAGTGAGTTTGTGTGTGTATGGGGGTGGGTTTTTGGAGGGGGGTGAGGGAGTGAGAGAACCTGGATTTGTGCAGGAAATGGCCCAACTTGATTATCGTGCACATTGTGTAAAGAGTTGTCACTTTGGATGGGCTATCACCAGCAGGAGAGTGAATTTGTGGGGGGAGGGTGGAGGGTGAGAAAACCTGGATTTGTGCTGGAAATGGCCTAACCTGATGATCACTTTAGATAAGCTATTACCAGCAGGACAGTGGGGTGGGAGGAGGTATTGTTTCATATTCTCTGTGTATATATAAAGTCTGCTGCAGTTTCCACGGTGTGCTGTAGCTCACGAAAGCTCATGCTCAAATAAATTGGTTAGTCTCTAAGGTGCCACAAGTACTCCTTTTCTTTTGGCATATATACTGTTAGCCAGGAACCTGTATCTTCGCTGTCTGAAAAACATAAACTAAAGGCTAAATTATGGCTTGTTCTTTGTGGAGGAGCTGGATAGGAGGAGAAGGTGTGAGTAATCTCTTGTCACTAGCCAAACCATACAGGAGCAGAATTAGAGGTAACATCTGGATGGGGCCATGGCCCCATCTTTCCTGCACACGAGATAGCCTCAGCAGGGGAGCTGGCAGATGTTCAGCAGTCCTGGTATATACAGGCACACCAGTGGGTTGCAGGGCAATGATTTGCTGGAGGAAAGCTAGAGTGACAGAAGCCTGCTGCTGACTAGGACAAACTCTGCTGACTTGAACAGGAGAAGAGGGTCAAGTCATGCTCATGCGACCCAGGAGGAAAGACATGAGAGTGTATCAAATCAGGGGCTGACAGACATATAGGTGGTGGGTGTAATGAACCTCAGCTCTCTGCCTGTGGCCGGAGTCAATATGGACACCAAAGAAGGTTCTGGGTATCTCTGTTGGAATATGGGAGACTGTCTTGTGATACGTTATTTTGGGAAATAAAACTGGGGTTTAAACCAAATCCAACTTTTTCCTCTGGAAAAGGAGAGAAGGTGAATCGAACTTCCTCAGTTGACTGCAAACATGCAGAGGGAGGCGTCGGCCAGTCAGAAATGCAAATAGAACAGCAGTCAGGGAGAAGGGAGGTAGGATCCTCCCTGCAGGTAACAAAAAACTAATACCAGAGACATCCAGAAAGGAGGGGGAACTCCCCCACCCAGCCCCACCTACCGCTCTATCTGACGGTCTGTGAAAATATAAAGAACTCTGAGCTGGGTGGGGGAGGAACTGCTGCTCATCTTGACTCAGTGTGTGGGGAACAAAAGGCAAACCCATTGTAGGTGTGTGTGGGGGTGGGATTCAATACTCTTCCATCTCCCCGCAGAGAACCTGCGGTTACGCCACAATGATCCTCAAGCCCCGACCTTCAAGGAGGTGGACAGAGAAAGGAACTGGGCTATGGGGAAGAATGTGTATTATGTAACTTGTTGTGATTTGAAATGATAAAAGGTATTGGCTGTCCTGTCACACAGGGTATAAACCAGAGGGTTCTTCTACATTGATAGTTGAGCACGCTAGTTACCCCCACTTCTTTATGGGGGAGATCAGACAGATATTGCAGTTACATGCAATACTGTATTAAATTTGAGAATGGTTTCTGGATGATTGTATTCTTCTCCATGGGGGAGGGTTACCACAACTCTACAGGAACTAAAACCAGTGGGAGGGGATTAAAGGCTTGTCTATGCTACAAAATTAAGTCAACTTAAGTTAGGTCGACCTATAGCCACCGCAGTAATTAAATCAGCTGTTGGTGTCTACACTACCTTCTTTCTGCTGGTTGTCTGGGTCCTGACAAGGAGTGCTTGACCGACTGAAGTGAGGCATTGTGGGGCACTGACAGCTTTGTGGGGCTCACAACTGGAGCCCCTCCCCCTACTGCAGTCAGAGAGGAAATGTGAAATAATAGCAGCCATGAAACTTACAAGAATGTCAATTTCACTGCTGTCAGCTCTCTGCTGTGAAATTGAGCCCTGTGCTGAGCTCACAACTTTGTCTGTCAGCCCCAGGGCAGGGTGGGGACTCCTGCTGTGAGCCCAGTGCTGGGCTGACAGCTTGGGCTGTCAGTGCCAGGGAAGCAGGTGTGTGGCTCCAGCTGACAGCCTTGTGTGGGGCTGACAGCCAACAGGAAATATAAATAAAGCAGTGGAGAAGTATCACCCACTGGAGTGGTTTAAATGTACTGATTCAAGCTAGGTTTTCCAGAGACTAGGGACAAAGAAAGGGCTTTTGGTATAAAAGAATGAGCTTGAACCAACTCAAAGCCTTCTTTGTGACTGAGCAGATGGACAGGACCTTCTGTCCCAGGGGGCTGGAGCAATGCTTGCAGAAAGACTGGAAGGACTATGAGCTACCAGGGCCCCATAAAACTGATGGGTGACCTCTGGTAAGCTTTTAGCATGTGTATAGGAACCTTTATTATTTTTTTATATATATTATCTCTGTAATGCTTTTACCTTAAGAATATAGGTTTTTGCTAAGAAAGAGCTGTTTGGTAACTTGGCACTCAACTTCACTGCTTATAGCCCTCAGAGAGAAAGCAAAGCACAGGTGCCAGCCTTTAGGTAGACTGGGTTTCTGGGGATAGCTCTCTGCCTTATATTGTAATGTGCAGCCTTAAAACCCCCTTGGTCAGAAGGGAGTAGGACAAGGGTCCCTACCCAGAGGTAGTGATGGCTGGAGACCTGACTCCTGATTGGGCACTCCTGGAATGGACCCATGGGGGTTCGGTGGTGGGAAGGATATAGATGCAGTTAACCTGAAACTGTGACAGTATGTGTGTGTGTGTGCACGCGCGTGTGTATGTAATTATATAATATTACACACACTGACAAAACTACACACACACACTAAACACACATTTGTTATATATTTTGCCTGTGAACTCATTGTATATGGGGATATAAGAATGAAATACCTGCAGGCTGCATGGAAACTTTTTAAAAACATCACTATAGAGGCTCAAATTAAATGAATAGCCCATATTAAACAAAAAAGTAAGAGGACAAAAAAAATATTGCAACCATGGCTAAACAGAATAAAAGAAGCTGTTAGAAGCAAAAAGGCATGCTTTAAAAATTGGCCGGCTAATCCTACTGAGGAAAATATAAAGCTGTATAAACGCTGGCAAGTAAAGTGTAAAAGTATAGTCAGGCAGTCCAAAAAAGTATTTGAACAGCAGCTAGCAAAAGACTCAAACCAACAGCAAAAAAAATTGTAAATACACCAAAAGCTGGAAGCCTGACAAACAATCAGTGGGGCCACTTAATGATCAAGGTGCTAAAGGAGCATTCAAGGAAGACAACGCCATTGCAGAGAAGCTAAATGAATTGTTTGCATTGGTCTTCACTGCAGAGGATGGGAGGAAGATTCCCATACCTGAGCCATTCTTTTTAGATGACAAATCCAAAGAACTGTCTCAGATTGAGGAGTCAGTAGAGGAGGTTTTCAAACAAATTGATACATTAAATAGTAATAAGTCACCAGGAACTGATGGTATTCATCCAAGAATTCTGGAGGAATTCAAATACGAAATTTCAGAACTACTAACTATGGTATGTAATCTATCACTTAAATCAGCTTCTGTACCAGATAACTTGATAGATAATGTGATGCCAATGTTTAAAAAGGGTTCCAGAGGCAATCCTGACAACTACAGGCTGGGAAGCCTAACTTCAGTACCAGGGAAATTGGTTGAAACTGTAGTAAGAAACAGAATTATCAGACATATATATAAATACGATTTGCTGGGGGAAGACTCCAAACCCCTTTTGTAAAGGGAAATCATTCCTGACCAATCTCTTAGAATTCTTTGAGGGTGTCAGCACGTGGACAAGGGTGATCCAGTGGATATAGTGTACTTGGACTTTCATACAGCCTTTGACAAGGTCCCTTACTAAAAAAGAAAAGGAGTACTTGTGGCACCTTAGAGACTAACCAATTTATAATAAATAAATTGGTTAGTCTCTAAGGTGCCACAAGTACTCCTTTTCTTTTTGCGAATACAGACTAACACGGCTGTTACTCTGTTCCCTTACTAAACGGTCTTTTGCAAAGTAGGCAGTCGTGGAATAAGAAGAGGAAAGGTCCTTTCATGGATCAGTAACTGGTTAAAAGACAGGAAACAAAGGGTGGGAATAAATGATCCGTTTTCACAGTGGTGAGAGGTAAATAATGGTGTCTCGTAGGAACCTGTAGTGAGACCAGTGCTGTTCAACATATTCATAAATGTTCTTGAAAAAGGGGTAAACAGTGAGGTGGCAAAGTTTGCAGATGATACAAAATTACTCAAGATAGTATAAAACGGACTGTGGAGAGTTACAAAGGGATCTCACATAACTGCGTTACTGGGCAATGGAATGGCTGATGAAAGTCAGTGTTTATAACTGCAAAGTATTGCACATTGGAAAAACTTATTCCCAACTATACATACAAAATGATGGGGTCTAAATTAGCTGTTACCACTCAAGAAAGAGATCTTGGAGTCAGGGTGGGAAGTCCTCTGAAAACATCTGCTCAATATACAATGGCAGTCAAAAAAGCTAACAATGTTAGGAACCATGAGGAAAGGGATAAATAATAAGACAGTAAATATAATAATTTTTAAAATGTGTGTAGCTCAGTTTGAGTTTTTAAATTGTTAACAAAATAATTTATCTTTATTAGCTAAGCACTGTGTGACTTCTCACCAGCTATTTTTTGTGTTGTCAGCTGCTTTGTGGAGGAGGATCCTCTGGAGTGTGCTTATCTTTCAATTAGCAAAGCTTTTTTCCCCTGCAGCTGCAGTGATTAGCTTATTTTGCCTGAGTGTAAAACAAATTGAACACATAACATGGCAAGTGTCGAAGTACAGTAGAATAGCAAAAACGTACAATGTATCGCTAGCATTTTCATTATTGATGCTATCCCTGAGTCTTTACAAAGCCTTTTGGTTAAAGCATTTCCAAAGCCATTTAGGTAGTTTTGGAAGTACAAATTACACTTTCTAATTATATTGGTCACTATTATAGAACCTTCTATCTAAGGGTGTCTCGGTGCCTTTCTGAATTATCTTAGGTATGCATTGCTGTTCCCATTTTAAAGATGGGGAAATGAGGCAGAGATGGAATCCATGGAGAGGCTTAGGGGATGCTGTGCTGAGTGTCACAGCACTTAACTTTTAGGCACCCAGAGAATCACAGGAACACATTGCAATTCACAAAGTCTGAGTTAGGTGCCTAGGCTCTTATACAATGAATGGGACGAGATAGGCACCTAAGGATAATATCCACAAAAGCCAGCATGCTTGGTGGCTCCACAACTAAGCTAGCCAATGGGAGATGCCAACCAGAGGGGTGTCTGCTAAACCTGCCCCTCTCTCAGAGATAGGCTTCTAAATCCAGGCTGCAGGGAGAAGTCTTTCTACTTAGCGGTCCATGAATAGGAACCAGCTGCCTAGAGTCACATGGGCTAGGTGCCTAAGCCATGAGTGCTGCCTTGCGCCACACAGAATGGGCAGGAGAGGAGGTGGTGCTGCTGTCACCATCTCCCACCTTATAACTTTCAGCCTAGTGGTTAGAGCACTGATCTGGGATGTCAGAAACCCAGGTTCAGTGCCCTACTTTCTGCCAGAGGAGAAAGGATTTGAAGAGGGGTCTCCCACCTCACAGGAGAGTGCTCTAATCACTGAGCTATGGGATATTCTGATGTGGGGCTCCCTCAGTTTCCCCTGTTAAAGCTTTTCCACTGTGGAAAAATAATGACAGAGCAATTGGGGCAGGGGGAGTGGACCCTGGGTCTCCTACCTCCCCTGTGGATACCTGAACCACAGGACTACAGAGTCATTCTCTAGCATTCTCTCTCCTCCTTCTCCCCCTGGCTCACAACCCCCAAATGACTGATTCCACTGTGGATGATTTGCAGCCAGCGATGGTAGATTTTGAATGGGATCTGATCCTGAAGGCAGCTTCTGAGCACCCTGATTGGATCAGGCCCCACATGTGGCTTAGGTGGCCAAATGCCTGTCTTTCATTGGTTCATGAATTGCTCTGGAGCTTAGGTGTCTGGCTGCCTGGAGTGGAGCAGCAGTGCAGAGACCAGAGGCAGAGACATAGGCACCTAGGGAACTTTTACTCTGAAAACTTAGGCACAGATTGAGTTTAGGCACCTATAGGATTCAGCAGGAGTTTTGTGGATCACAGTGGAGCCAAAACTGGGATTTAGGCCTCTGAACCCAAGACATAAATGCTTAAATCTGGGGATTAGGGGACTAAATACCTTCTTGGATCCATTGCAAGTGACTTGCCTAAAGGGTGTAGAACAGGTCTGTGACATAGCTAGGCACAGAAGTCAGGTCTCCTGAATTGTAGCTATGTCTTTTAAAATCTTAGACTATCTTGTTTATTTAATTAAACATATTCTGCACCTGTAGAGCCAATTTCTGCTCTCAGTCATAGCCAGCATTTAGAGGCCTATGAATCCTGCAATTCCTCTCTGTTTTGGGTGAATCTGTAATTGTTAAGGGTAATCTCAAATTTCATTTTAAAACAAGCAATTTCGTAGCCATTTTCATGGGAAAGAGCCTTGAAAATGTCAACCAGTCACTAGGGCTGGCTGTCAGAGTGACTTTTGCTAAAAATTAGGAGTTATTCACAGTTCCTCTTACAGCCATCAGGCTGTCTCTGGGGCTTGTGAAACCCACAGCCGTGGGTCCCTGATTTTGGAGGGGTGGTAAAAGTCAGACCAATCGGCAGCTATTGAGGAGGAGATTTGCCAGCTGGCTGCTGCTAATGATGTTGGAGCCACCACAAGTTCCCTGGCTGTTCCTGACTGTCTGCTGATGAGCTGGCTCATTTGGTGAACACCCATTATGGCCTGTGATCATGGAGATGGTGACACAACAGCTCAGTAGCACATGAGGCAGTGTGGTCTAGTGGATTAAGTTTGGAATTGAGGTCAGGCACTCACTCCTATATTCTAATCTCAGCCATGACCTCTGTGGCCTTAGTCAGTCACTGAACCTTTCTGCCTTAGTGTCCCCCAGGTGTAACATTGTGATGAAAACACTTACTTTTGGACCTTCATGTGTGCATTCTGATGGTTATTAATATTAGTAAAGTGCTGTATATAATAATGAGAGACAGAAAGGGCTGTGGAGGTGTGCTGGAATAGAGGCGAGAGACAGGTAGAGCAGAGAAAGGTGAGCCAGAGGAAAGCAACAGCTTTACATCTGAGAGGACAAAGAATAGCCAACACAAGATGCAGGGAATATGAAACAGGAAGTAGGAGAGAAAAGGAGAAGATACCTTTCAAAGAAAGAAGAGAGGAAAGAATGGGTTGGACGTGGAAGGAGAGAAAGATGATAGAGAAACAGGAGAATAAAAATGGCAATAAAAGACATGCAATGTCTAGGTTAATGAATGTAATGTAATTTATTTTCTCTAATTTTACTGTACTTCTCTGGCACATGCCCCGTATGTTTTCAGGAACAAGATAGTTTGGCTATTTTGAACTCATGTTGAACTTAATATTATTGCTGGCTACTCTGGGATCTATGGCTGGCTTATTAGAGGAAGAGGGAAAAACGCACAAAGTGGGGCATCATGACTCCAGATCACTAACTTATTTGAAGAATTTTCCCTTGAAAAACACTTTCAAATGTTGGCAATTAGGCACAAAGCCAACCCACCTGGACTCCCCTTGTGCTCCAGCAGAGAAGATTGCTTGTAGCCTGGACAATCATTTTACTGTCTCCTCCCCCAAAGTTCTGCGACTGGCCTTGTGCATTGGGTTGTGATCATGGTAGACATGATCTGGTTTATTTTTTGGTGAGGGGCGGGAGAAGAGGGACAAAGGCACATCCCAACATGCTACAGCCAGTTCTGCCTATTTGAAAATAGAGTGAGCAAGCTTTTCCCCAGAGTCTGTCAGCTTCTGCCAGCACAGGCCAAGGTCATATGAAGACTAGTGGAGGGTCCCAGTACTGCAGAAATTCAGCACATTCCCCTCAGCCACCTCAACAGTGAAGCACCTAGCGATCCCAGACAGCAAAATGCAGCTACTAGCCCCTGAGGAAAATGCTGCAGGTATAGAGAATTTTTTTCCTTGTCTTCGTCACAAGGAATCTCTTGCTCTTGTATTTCAGATACAGAGGTGCTGATAAGGCCTCAGCTGGAGTATTGTGTCCAGTTCTGAGCTCCATGTTTCAGGAAAGATGTGAACAAATTGGAGAAAGCCCAGAGGAGAGCAGCAAAATGATTAGAGGTCTAGAAAACATGAAGAAAAATTGAAAAGATTGGGTTTGTTGACTGGAGAAGAAAAGGGGGGTCATAACAGTTTTCAAGTACATAAAAAGGTTGTTACAAGGAGAAAGATGAAAAATTGTTCTTGTTAACCTCTGAGGAAAGGACATGAACCAATGGCTTAAATTGCAGCAAAGGAGGTTTAGATTGGACATTAGGTAAAACTTGCTGTCAGGGTGGTTGAGCACTGAAACAAGTTGCCTAGCGAGGTTGTGGAATCTCTGTCATTGGAGGTTTTTAAGAACAGATTAGATAAACACATGTCAGGAAAGGCCTAGTTATTACGCAGTCCTTGAGTGCAGGGGACTGGATTAGATGACCTATTGAGGCCCCTTCCAGTCCTACACTTGTATGATTCTGTGATTATTAAAAAGGTTTTAGACTGGTAATTTAAAGTAGTTTCTGGGCCATTATACAGTTTCATTTCCTGTGTGTGGCTCTATTCTGAAGCATTATATCTGATCCAGAACCTAAAAATGAGGAAAAACGACCAACTTTCCAAGGAGTAGTCTGTATGCCTCCATGTTCCTTGAGTCGAATGCACATACAAGCTGTCAGAAGTGCCAGGGGGAAGGCCATCTCCTGAGTTGTTTGTTGTACTGGGCCTTTATAAAGATATTTTGCTCCAGGCCTTACTCATAAAAAAAGCCCTACAAACTAGACTTTCGATCCATCCTCTGCCCAGGGCCTGGTTCTTGTGTAGGCCTGCATCAACTTTGAAGCCCTCTAAAGTGGGAGTACAAGACCAGAACTTACATCTTGCTCCAAGTTCTGTGCAACTCTGGCATTTGTTTCCAGGGCTGCTTCAGCTTCATTGAGACTTGCACTATTGTCTAAGTGTTGGTACTAGGGTATTCTTGGTGCTGGAGACTTCAGTGGTGCTTCCTCTAGACTGGTGCCAGCCATTAAAGCTGTCACAATTTCCTCAGTGCTGGCACCTGTTTGACATTGAGGAGGACTCTTAGGGTATTATCTACTCTTTTGAGCTGGGGATGTAATTTCCAGCTCAAGCAGACGTACTTGCACTAGTTCTCATCAAGCTAGCATGCTAGAAATAGACTGGAGCTGCAGTGTCCTGAGTGGTGGAAGGGGCTAGCTGCCCCAAGTACCGGCCTAGCATCATGGATGGTTATGTACTCAGGGTAGCTAGCTCCTCCTGGTGTTCGTGCCTCTGGGGCTACATTCTATTTTTAGCACACTAGCTCAATCAGTAAGTGGGCAGTAGTAGTTAACTTCATTGAAACCAGGGTCTCAGACAAGCCCAACATTTGTGGAGGATATAGTGTTATGCTTCTTTGCCCATGTTAAGGTTAAGAGGAAAGAGCTCAGAGACCGTCATCTGTTGTGGAGACTTGGTACCATCGCAGAAGAGAAAGAAGAAACACAGATCCAAGTCTTAGTGCTTACTCTTCTATGGCTAAGGCAGCATTGGTAGGTTGCCTCAGTAATATTTACATCATAAAAAAATTGTAGGACTGGTCCCTGGAGTTCTGTGTACACATTGAGACAGCACTACTTCCATGAATTGGTATTTATTCTATGCTCACTTTGGGAGGGCAATTCTACTATCCTTGTTGAACTAGAACTCCTGAACCAACTTCATAGGGAATATACAAAAGCCACCTTGAAGAAGAAAGTAAGTTTAGTCACTAGTAAGTGTGGTTCATAATTTTGCCTCTGCATATTCACACTAACTGTCCACTTTCCGTCCCTTCTGCAGGTTTTACTGTGAATAACTCTGGGGTATAATAGGAAGAATTGAGGCTGCTGAGGACAGCACAGCCTCTTGTGAATGCAGCTCTGAATGTTCCATGCCATCAGGGGGCACTCATGTGGTCCCAGTGGTCATGGGTTTTCTAGAAGATTCAGGCAATACACTTGAAGAATTGCAGTTACTGGTAAGACACCTGTCTTTTTGGCAACTGTTTTTAAGCTCATTTGAAAAGTCTGATAAGTCCCCAGTGCAAGCAATACGGAAAAGAATTTTTGAATTGACAGCTAATTGTTTTTCTTTATTATGGTTCTGACAGTACTGTTATAGCTATTCTTTCCTTGTGAGCAGCTTAATTAGAAGAAATGACATTATGTGGTGTCCAGTCAACCCCTTGTCATATAATATTACATTTATAGCAGATATGGTTGACATTTGAGTTCATTCCTGTCAAGCTCATTCAGAAATTTTGGTGCTTTAAACACTGAGCAGAAGCACATCCACAAGATATCTCTATGATGTGTCAAGTGCTGATTCAGAGGAAAAGAAATTCTATTTCCACTGCTTGGTCTGAGAACAGAGGCTGATCACCTGGCCTTTATTCATCTGAAAGGTTGACATATGGAAGGGGAAAATGAATAAAATATTACTTCATGATAACCACTGTTGTCAGGTTTAAATTTTAAATGGAATTGTTCAAGATTATTTTAATATTTGGCTTCCTGCCCATCCCAGAGGCACTCACCAGTTTCCAGCCTCTTCACTAAAATATTAATTTTCACTGCTGATTAGTCTCCTGCTGTGAATTGCATAATTTCTTACTCTGTTGAAAAAGGTAACCTTTTTTTAGTTAATCTGATGTAAAAAATACAATTACATTGAAGTGATTGAATTTTCTCTTTAATACATGAAAGGCAGATGCACAATATGCACTTTGTTAATTTTTTTAACCACTCTAATCAAAATTGTAGACGGAAAATAATCAGAGCGAATATTATTGGATTTTGCTATCTGTTGGGGAAAACTGCATGGCAAGGCCATATGCTGTTTGATTCCACACTGTATCAAAAATTCATGTTAGTTAATGAGTTGCTGTATGCTAAGAGACATAGTGTTGTCCCTTTATAGGCACATGGGGCCTTTCAGCATTCAAGCTAATCATTCAAGTTAATGACTTCTACTGACAAGGAACAGCGAGGAAGGCAGGAGCAAATGATTGTGCAGACATTAGAAGGGTCTTTTCTGAAATATGGAAATAAGAATAGCTTTTGCCAAGAAAACTTTAGTTCAGTTCATATTATGCTTGGTGCATTAGAGCTCCTGATCTATTCACAGCAGGATTGTGAGTGAGTACCAGATGCTGAACTCATTTTGAACGTACAGCTACAGGTCTGCTTTCTTTCTTTGATGAAGACTTGTATGGCTCTGCTCTGCTTCTTTGATGTTAATCTAATGCATCCGATGAAGTGAGCTGGAGCTCACGAAAGCTTATGCTCAAATAAATTTGTTAGTCTCTAAGGTGCCTCAAGTCCTCCTTTTCTTTTTGTGAATACAGACTAACACGGCTGCTACTCTGAAATCTAATTCTTCTCAGTCTTTTATTGCAGTTCCGAGTAACAGACATGAGTTCACTGCAGGATGATAAATAACAAACATCCCGTCTTACGCCTTTACAAAACTCAAGCCAAATGGCTTCCTTGTAATTGGAGCTCTATCTAAAAAGTCATCCTCTCTTTTCTTAAGGTGTAGTTCGCCTGCAAAATACACTGTATTATGGACTCAGAAGGCCCTCCACTAAATTTAGACTTGAAACTGACTCTTGATAACATGTTTATGGGAAGGTACATGAGATGTTGTTGTCATTTTCTTTGTATGTCAAGTGTGCCATGTCTGTCTTTCTGTCTCTTTAATTTTACAAAGGTGGTTATAATTTTAAGAAACTACTGTTTGAGGTTAAGCAAAGATAATTCTAATCAGTCAGCAGCAGTTGTCTCTCTTGTGGGATTCTGTGTAAATGGATTGTAAATTACTAGTGACATTGGACTATATTCAACTCTGGTGTCTTGGGTCTGATTATTGTGAAATTTAGTTGAACAGTAAAACACAGACCTCCTCACATCCTCTCTCCCTCCCCCTGACCCTACTTCTGCTCATCATACCCAGCAGTATGGAATGATGGGCTTTCCACCTGCTTGGTGAATGACAGGCAGACTAATGGACATTTAGCCTTTTTCCTGCCAGAGGCATTCTCTCTCACAACACTTCAGCAAGAATTTCATTTGACTTCTTCTACAGATAGCTGAAATAACTGATACAAACATTAAATAAACTTATGCAAAAAACTGCTTCCTCTCCCAGCTACAAAATGCATGCACATCTTTTTGGTAATAGTAATTAGCACTTGCCCTGTTCAAAGAACTTTCACAACAAGCTTGAGAGGCAGTTAATATTATTATCATCCACATTTTACTCATTGAGAATCTGAGTCACCAGTGTACTATCCATGTGCTTAAAGAACATGCTTATTGCTTTACAGGATTGGGAGCTAACTGACTTGTCTGAGGCCTGAGAGGGAGTTGATGACATGCAAGGATTAGATTTAGAAATTCCTAATTCCCAGCTCTTTGCCCAGTCACTTCTTCAATCCTTTTCTCTAGTAGAATCAAAAAAGTTAAAGCCAGCATTTCAAACTAGTGTGCCTAAAGTTAGGTGCTTAAATCCATATTTAGGCACCAAATTAAGCAGACTGATTTTCAGCAGCTGTTGTTATTATAATTGATAATTCTTGTTTATAAAAGTATGCAAAAATACCTATCTAGCACTCTAAGTACATTTGATATAAATTACAAAAAAAGTTGGCTGAAACGAGCAGCTATTGTAACAGGGAATGCTAAGCCCTTGAAAGCAGGGTTACAGCTTGACACAAACCTTCTCAAGC
Source organism: Eretmochelys imbricata (assembly GCF_965152235.1). Lineage (NCBI taxonomy): Eukaryota > Metazoa > Chordata > Testudines > Cheloniidae > Eretmochelys > Eretmochelys imbricata. Next base: position 37,424,327 of record NC_135573.1, read on the forward strand.
TGTGAGGAATTCTGGGGTAGTTCCAGTGGGACCACGGGAGTTGTAGGCTGGGCAGCAATACATACTAGGATAGGGTGAGGGGCATCAATAAGCTCCCTTCTTTCACAAAAGAACAAAAGTTCTGGAGGGTGTGCTCCTCTGCAGAGTGCATCCTGGGAGGAGCTGTGGAAAGGATCTTGAGAATGGACAGAGGGAAAGGCATAGAGGCATGCAGGAGAATATGGATCATGGAGTGGAATAAGTTGTACATTTGTGAAAAGACCAGCACCATAGGGTGTAGGTTTGGACTTGTGCTAGGAAGTGGGCAAAGGAAGCTGCCTGAGTCAAAAGAAGCAGTGTGGGTTTGAGGCCTGAGATCGGCCCTTGCCTTTTTGTTTAGGGGTTCCAGGATAGTAGTTCCCTCCCCTGCATCAAGAGGCTATATCTTGATGCCTCAAGAGCGTGAAGGACGCTTTTGGCCCATGTGATTACCAGTATTTGGGGCCTTGTGGTTTGTTTCATTAGGAGGAGAAATTGTGACAATCAGGTGCAATCTTTGAAGCAATCCTGTTTATTTACAAAGAATGTACATAAATTCTTGTTTCCCCAAACACAGTAGGAATAAAACAGGAGACAGTTTCTTTGCTCACAGTTCCAAGCCTCTTTCCAGCCAGAGCTTTTTCTCTCCTGGCCACGTTTCCTAGTCCTTCTCTTGCTGTCCACTTGGTTTTTTGGCTGCTTCTCTTTGCCTGTTCTCTGGCTGCTTCTGCTCCCAGACAGACAACTCCATCAAGCAAAATCCCTCTGCTCAAATAGCTTGGTCTCTGACCAGCCTTGGACATGGCCTGTGTTTTGAGCAGTGGCTCAGAGTGGTGGTTTCAGCTAGCTTACTCTAAAAAGAAGCTTAACTACTTACATTTATCCAGAATGAAGGGTGAGTGATGCACCCATCAGCTTCAATAAAGTTTAACCCAACCTCTTTCATCAGAGGCTTGTGGAGCCATTGTTATGGTTTGGAATCCCACTTAGGTTGGAAGAAATGGAGGTTTTTCTAATTTAGCTAGAAGATTCAATGAAACTATATACCTGCCAACATTTGCAAACACAAATAGGAGATTTGTCCTCAAGCTCCTGTGCATAGGGATCCCATTCATGGTGCACTTGTGCCCTGCACAGTTCAGAATACATCTCCAGCAGTGTCCACCAGGGGTTGTGGATGCATTTCTCATGCTCTCATGTTCTCTCTCCTTAGAGCATAAAGGACAGGGCAGTCCCAACTGCTAGCCAGCTCGTTCTGACTGCTCTGATAGAGAATTAGAACTGCTCTGTATCCGTCCTTCTTGGTCAGATCATTTTTATAGGCCTTTTATTTTATGCCCATTGGCTTAAAAAACAATTGGCTGTTGGTAGGTTTTTTTTTTTTTTTGGTAATTAGTTAGTTGCTGATGCCAGACTGCAGCCGTTAAGCCTCAGCCATGCTCACTGGGTTTTAAATCTTGTCCATCATGCAGAAGAGTGATTCCTCTGGAAGACTGACACAACTTATACTTACAGTGCCTTGGGGAAGGCCACATAACTTCTAAGTATGCGATTTGTAAGGCATTCAGGAAACACACACAGAAGTCTAGTGAGTCAAGGCTCAAGATTTTCATGATGGAGAAATCCATGGCAGTTGCTGCTGAATCAGAGACTTTGAAAGGCCATAGGAAAGCAGCCCACTTCTGATCTGGTCACACCTCGAATTCGCCAGAGCTGAGAAATCACACTGAGCCACAGAGTTCAAGAGAAACTTCACAAATCTAATAATAGCTTGCCACAGCAGGCAAACATCCTGCTGGAGCAGTCAGAAACCCCTGCTGCCCTCAGGAGAAAGGATCATGGCTACTGACCTGAATCCCTGGCACTGTAAGGCCGAGATGCTGGGGCAGGCAGGCTGGGGCCAGTGCTCACAAGGCCAGGGGTTCAGGGGCTATGGGGCTGGGGCCATGCCGTGCCGCCTGCCTGGCATTGGGGTTGGGGACCCTCCAGGGCTGGGGGCACTCCTGCTGCGCTGCCTGCCCGGCACTCCGAGACTGGGACTACAGATGCGCGGGGGAGTGGGGTGCTCTGGAGTCTGGCGGGAAAGCGGGCATGGAAGGGGATGGGCAGGGCCTTGGGCAGAGGGGGAGGGGCTGGGGGGAAGCCTCCTTCACCATCTTGTTCACCTGCCATCCATGAAGAAAAAGACAAAAACTGGTGCCAAAGGAATCTGTGATGGCACTGATGCCAAAGCTGATGTGCACAGAAATCACATTCAGTGACATCAGCTTTGGTGTCAGTACCAGTGCACAGCACATCCTTGCCATCGACACAAGCAACTTTGAGTGGCTCGTAATTGGCCCTGTCCGCCTTCGTATCAGAGCATCAGAAACACCCTCTCTCATCAAAGTGCTCTGGATCAGGGGATTCAGTGCCCAAGAGGTCACCTCTGAACACTTTGGATTCTACCTTGGTACCGACAGTACCAACTGGATCATACTTTATAACCCCGGAGGAGATGAAGGTTAGTTCAGAGCCAGAATCTTCTGTATTACAGGCCTCTCCTGCCTCAGTTTCTCCAAGATCTTCTTTGCAGCAAGAACCTACGGTACCAGTCATGAAAATAGTTTTACGATCTGCTGTTACTGAGGTTGAGAAACTTTCCATTCCAAAACAGATTATTGCACCTCCTGGACCAGCCTCTCCACTAGAGAACTTTTCTTCATCTTCTTAATCAGCTGAGTCTGGTAAAAACCTTCATCAATCCCTACCAATAGAACTAAACATCACTAAAACCTTTCTTCATGGTTTAATCCAGTTAGGAGTCCACCAAGTGACACTCACTTAATTCTGTGGATGCCAGTACCTTGGAATTCTATGGCTTGCCCATACAAATGTCAGTTGTGGCCCTATTGGCCTCCTTGGTACAATCCAAGTCAACAATTTCCTCCTCTCTGCACTTCAGGAGCCAGATTCCCATGGCGAGATTTCCCTCTACTTGCCCATTCTTCCCCAAAATCTACAGTTGTGGAAACACAGCAACCTCTGTCTGAGGAGGAGATAGAGCAGACCCAGGATGAGCCTTCTACAGCAAGTTTTCTTCTCCTCCTGAAGAAATCATAGTGTCTTCTGCTCCTCGGACAGTAGGGGGTATGGTGCTTTCTGGGGTGCCCAGGACTGTGAGTCTCCTTGTTATCCTCACCTCCAGTGAGAGGAAAATTTGCTTGTGCTTAATTGGATGTCAGTTCCCTGATACCACCAATCTGTTAGTCACCCAAACAATCTCCTCAAGCCTCAACCAGGCTTTCTGTGCCTTGCAGGTTAACAGTAAGTGTACCCCAGCCCCTGAGCCCTTCTGAAATATCTCTTTGTAATATCCAGCTTCTGTCACTGGACACCCACAGAAATTACCAGGTTTGCTGTTTCCAAGGGAACAGTATACACACAGCTTGACGGGTACAACTTAGGATCCGGTCCTTCGTAACATCACAGCAGTGAGATCCATTTATTGTGAAAACAATACAATTATTATCAAAGGCTCAGATTTAAGAGATTAGTGAATAAGGATAATGGAAACAGAAATAGTTACATATAAAACAAAAAGTATAACATGCTTCTTAGAGTCTAAACTCAACTTTAACAGGCTAAAATCCTTGTCTAAGTAGCTTCTCACCCTAAAGCAATTTCACAGCATCACCAGCCAACATGATTGGAATCCCATCTTTCATGAATGCAAAAAGCGCTGTCCTCTTTACTCCCTTAGTGATGGATAAAGATGTGTCCTGTTACCATCTTCTTATATTCCCAAATGTCATTGTTTTGTCCACAGAGTCAGGATGACTCCACCCCCCAGGGGTTCCTTTTCTGGTGAGCTGGCTCCAAGTTGTATTTATGTTCTTGTGTTGACTCCATATGCAAAAAGGGGCTTCCATTGTCTTGATTTACAATGCGTAATCTACACATGAACCGAGGCAGACATCCTTTTGTCTGGCAAAACCTGTTTGTCAATCTTGCCTGGACACAGACACTAACATATATTTGCTACATACATCTCACAATGATTATGAGGATCAGTATGACATAAGCTTTCATTAGACACCCCACCCGACCCTTTCTGAATAAATACTATAAAAGCAGATGTGTTAGATGTTGCAAGTTTGTCAGGCCTGATAGGAGTTGCTGTTACAAAACACTGAACCTTTTGCCAGTTGGCATTGAGGAGTTCTTAGGGTCACAATGATTTTAATGCTTTTCAGGATCTTTTAAAGAGGATGGCAGAGACATTAGAAATTCCTCAGGAACTGGTGCAGGAAAAGTATACTAAACTGTTTGATATTCTGCAGCCTTATACTCAAAATATGATTGCCCTACCCATTAATGAGGGTGTTCTCAAGTCAGCTAAAGAATTGTGGGCAACACTAGCTTATATAACAGCAACTTCAAAATGAGCAGATTGGAAATATCAAGTTCCCAAAGTCTTTGAGTATTTTTATACTGTCCTAGCTCCTTCATTGCTAGTAGTCACTGCTGTTGATAGAAAATCTAAGCAGGCTTTGAGATCTACCCTGAGAGAAAGAGAGAGAACCACAAACAATTGTATTTTTTTGGAATCCTTTGCTTTCCTTCAGGTTAGAATTTCTAACTATCTAGCAATGCTTGCTCAGTATAACTACATACAACAGGACAAACTGGATACTCAGAACCCTTGGGGGGACTTGATATTTCCAATGTGCTCATTTTGAAGTTGCTGTTTTCAAGATAAACTCCTGCAGAATTAAGAGAAAAATTTATGTCTATCAGTTCTAAAGGTATGTTAGCTTCAAAAACATCTCTGAAAGCAGCATTAGACTCAGTGGATGCAGGAGCATGCTCACTGGCAACTGCTATTGTCATTGGAAGATATTCTTGACTTTCTGCATTGGACCTGCCTGGAGGGGTCCAGACTGCAGTACAGAACTCACCTTTATAATGTTCAGGATCTTTTTAGTGCCAAGACAGGTGACACATTGCCTTCTCTAAAGGATTCAAGAGTCTTGTGAAGATTGTTGGGTCTCTACACTACGTTTTTCGAGAGAGAGCAGTATAGACCTCAAGTAGCTTCCAGAGGTCTAAACCTTCTACTTCTAACTATTTTTTTCATCAGAGACCTTTTGATCGGAGTAGACAGAGGCCTAGATTCTAGAAGAGGAAATTGTCCAATTCTTCCAATATCTCAACTCAGTCTGGTCATGCTCAAGAGAAGCAATTTTGAAACCATGGTCAAGGATACGGGTTCAGTGTTCATAGATCTATACCCTTCCTCCCCACCCTTTTTGGTTCCTGCCTCTCTTTTTTCAAGGAGGCTTGTCTGGAATAACTATGGACCAATGGGTCCTTTGGGTCATTCACAAAGGTTACAACATAGAATTCCAGACCATTCCTCCTCCTCACCCTCTCTCCCTCCCTCCATACCATTTCCTTTTCAGGAAGGAAAAGTTGTATAAGTAGGGGCATAGCGAGCGGATCGAGGGATGTGATCGTTCCCCTCTATTCGACATTGGTGAGGCCTCATCTGGAGTACTGTGTCCAGTTTTGGGCCCCACACTACAAGAAGGATGTGGATAAATTGGAGAGAGTCCAGCGAAGGGCAACAAAAATGATTAGGGGTCTAGAACACATGACTTATGAGGAGAGGCTGAGGGAGCTGGGATTGTTTAGCCTGCAGAAGAGAAGAATGAGGGGGGATTTGATAGCTGCTTTCAACTACCTGAAAGGGGGTTCCAAAGAGGATGGCTCTAGACTGTTCTCAATGGTAGCAGATGACAGAACGAGGAGTAATGGTCTCAAGTTGCAGTGGGGGAGGTTTAGATTGGATATTAGGAAAAACTTTTTCACTAAGAGGGTGGTGAAACACTGGAATGCGTTACTTAGGGAGGTGGTAGAATCTCCTTCCTTAGAGGTTTTTAAGGTCAGGCTTGACAAAGCCCTGGCTGGGATGATTTAACTGGGAATTGGTCCTGCTTCGAGCAGGGGGTTGGACTAGATGACCTTCTGGGGTCCCTTCCAACCCTGATATTCTATGATTCTATGATTCTATGAGAAGAGGCTCTCATGAAGCAAGAGAAAGACTCTGATGCAACAAGGTGTGATAGAGGTAGTTTCTCCTGAATTTGTATGGAGAGGATTTTATTCTCCATACTTCATGATTCTGTAAAAGAAAGGGGATTGGAGGCCAATTCTGGACCTCAGGCTACTCAATTCTTATATGTGTCATATGAAATTGTGCACAGTAACTGTCACTTCTGTTATGCCCTCTCTAGATCACATAGACTGGGTTCAGTACCCTTGACTTAGAAGATGCTTACTTTTCAATTACAGATTCACTGAGCATCCAGAAAGTTTCTTTTTGTGGCACTAGACAAACATCATCCGTTCAAAGTTCTCTTGTTCGGTCTATCAACTGCACCTTAAGTTGTAAAAAAGGCGCCTATCTTTCATTTCTGCCATCTTCATTGTTAGGGCATACATGTTTATCTCTGTAACTGGTTAATTCAGGGACTTAGGCAAATCAAGTTAGAGTTAGTTATTTTCTTGAAGCTGGGGCTAATTTTCAACTTTAAAAAAAAATCAAATTCATTTCCATCCCAGTCAATTGAATTCACTGGAGTTGTTCTGAACTCCAAAACAGCAAGAGCTTTTCTTCCTCAGGAGAGATTTTAAACAATCAGTTTGTAAGCACCTGAAGAATAATAGTCAAAGTTTACCCTGAGGCATAGATGGCTCATCAGATTGATGCAGTTGGCGTGCCAGTTTCCATAGCTGATGCGACACTAGGGTGTGAAGGGGCTTCTCAACCCTATGGATCAGGTGCCCATTTTGTGGCTAGGTGAACTGGAGGTGACCTTATATCAAATGATCTGCATCTAGGGTCCTTGATTTCAAAAGGGCAGATTTAAGGGAATTAGGGAAATGTACTGGACTGAAGAATGCAAGGATCTGAATGTGAAGGAGGCTTGGAATTACTTTGTCAAAGTTGCAGAAACTATCTGAAGCCTGCATCCCAAGCAAGGGATGAAAATTTGGTTGCAGACCAAGCTGGATGAACAAGCATCTCAAACGGGCAATTAAGAGACAACAGAAAGCCTACAAGGAATAGCAGGTGGGATGGATCAGCAAGGAAAGCTACCTCTTGGAGGTTAGAAAACAAGCACTTAAGAACATAAGAACGGCCGTACTGAGTTAGACCAAAGTTCATCAAGCCCAGTATCCTGTCCTCTGACAGTGGCCAATGGCAGGTGCCCCAAAGGGAATGAACAGACAGGTTATCATAAAGTGATCCATGCCCTGTCACCCAATCCCAGCTTCTGGCAAACAGAGGCTAGGGACAGCATTCCTGCTCATCCTGGCTAATATCCATTGATGGACCTATCTTCCATGAATCTATCTAGCTCCCTTTTGAACCCTATTATAGTATTGGCCTTCACAACACCCTCTGGCAAGGAGTTTCAGAGGTTGACAGTGCGTTGCGTGAAAAAATACTTTATTGTGTTTGTTTTAAACCTGCTACCTATTAATTTAATTTGGTGGCCCCTTGTTCTTGTATTATGAGAAGGACTAAATAACACTTCCTTATTTACTTTCTCTATACCACTCATGATTTTATAGACCTCTATCATATCCTCCCTTAGTCTACTCTTTTCCAAGCTGAAAAGTCCAAGTCTTAGTAATCTCTCCTCATACAGAAGCCGTTCTATACCCCTAATAATTTTTGTTGTCGTTTTCTGAACCTTTTCCAATTCTAATATATCTTTTTTGGAATGGGGCAACCTCATCTGCACACAGTATTCAAGGAGTGGGCGTACCATGGATTTATATGAAGGCAATATGATATTTTCTGTCTTATTATCTATCCCTTTCTTGATGATTCCCAACATTCTGTTTGCTTTTTTGACTGCCGCTGCACATTGAGTGGATGATTTCAGAGAACTAGCCACAATGACTCCAAGATCTCTTTCTTGAGTGGTAACAGCTAATTTAGACCCCATCATTATATATGTATAATTAGGATTATGTTTTCCAATGTGCATTACTTTGCATTTATCAACATTAAATTTCATCTAGCATTTTGTTGCCCAGTCACCCAGTTTTATGAGATCCTTTTGTAGCTCTTCGCATTCTGCCTGGGACCTAACTATCTTGAGTAGTTTTGTGTCATCTGCAAATTTTGCCACCTCACTGTTTACCCCTTTTTCGAGATCGTTTATGAATATGTTAAATAGGACTGGGCCCAGTACAGATCCCTGGGGGACACCACTATTTACCTCTCTCCATTCTGAAAACTGACCATTTATTCCTACCCTTTGTTTCCTATCTTTTAACCAGATACCAATCCATGAGAGAACCTTCCCTCTTATCCCATGACTTCTTATTTTGCTTAAGAGCCTTTGGTGAGGGACCTGCTCAAAGGCTTTCTGAAAATCTAAATACAAGTGTATAGTAAAAGGTTATATAGTCATATAAGTAAAAAGAAAACAAGTAAAGAAGAAGTGGGACTGCTAAACACTGAGGCTGGGATGGAGTTTAAAGATAATCTAGGCATGGCCCAACACCTAAACAAATACTTTGCCTCAGTTTTTAATAAGACTAATGAAGAGCTTAGGGGTAGTGGCAGGGTGGATAATGGCAACAAGGATATGGAAGTAGAAATTACTACAGTTAAGGTGGAAGTCAAACTCAAACAGCTTAATGGGACTAAACTGGGGAGCCCGGATAATCTCCATCCAAGAATATCAATTGAATTGGCTTCCTCAATGGCATGTTTCAGCAGGTTCCCATTGATAGACGTATGTGGAATAGCTACATGGTCATCAGTTCACACATTTACTAGACATTATTCCTGGAGGATAGATGCTCAAGTCAGGAGAGTGGTCCTTCATTCTTTGTTCAGCTAAAATCCTAGCTTCTACCTCCTGAAGAGTCAAACTGCTTGTTAGTCGTTATCAGTGAGATCCATAAGCATAGGAGCTTGAAGAAAGAAGGGTTACTTGTGGATCCCATGACTTGGCTTCCTTCGCCACAGATCCAAGTCTTATCTGTGAGGCAAAGGAACTGATTGGTGGTTGAGGTCTCCCAGACCCTCATGCTATCAGAAGAGGGAAGAATGAGAGCATGCAGGGTGTCTGCACGACCCCTAGTGGATGCTTTTAGAGAATTTTTACATAGTCTTGTGCGGGGTACAAGTGCACCATGAGTGGGATCCACATGCACAGACCATCTTGGAAAATCCCAGTTACTGAAAGGTAAGAAATCATTCTTTCTACTTTGCAAACGTTTGCAGACATGTTGCCTATTTGTCCTATTTACACCCATTCTATGCATTCATTCCAACTAGCTTTCATTCCACGTCCACTTTCACTTCAACCTGTTTTACCACAGCCTCATTATGCATGTACTTCCCAGACTCAGCTTAATCCAGTACCTATCCCATTCATTCCTCATTCACCTCACCACTCATGCAGTCGACAAACACACTGAGTGCACTCATTTTGTACACTCATCCTCAGACTCCACGCCCATTCATTCTACATGCACCCATGCCCACTCCATACACCCATTCATTTTCTACCCATTCATTCTGTGCACACATGCCATCACAAACAGGTCCCCAGAGTCTTCAACACGCCTCCCAGCAGACTGCTGCTGCGGGACCACCCAACCCTGATCATCCCCCCACATATACCTCTGACCCTTCCAGCACCCCTATATGCCTCTAATGCCCCATGTGTATCTAACCTCCAAATCCTTCCATGTGCCTGTGATCCCTTGATCATCCCATGTGCACTACTTCCACATATACCTCTGATATTTCCTCCTCTCCCCAGTGCCCCTGACCCACCTCAGCGATCTCTGTCTCTGACAGCATGGCATGGGGCCAGTGCTGGTCTCTCAGGTAAGAAGTTCCCAAACCAAAGCAAAACCAACACCTCAAACTCTACTTGGAAACCAAGAATCATTGCTTAATAAACAGGCTGCTGCATTCTACACCTATTTATTTTTCTATGTTCATTTAAAATGTAACCTCACATGTGCACGCTGCAATGATCTAGGCATGCGGTGGTAAGGGCCTGGATCACAGCTGGGTCTGCACCTGAGGGAAATGGCCACAACAAGGACCTTCAGTGCACCCAAAAGTCCTTGGCTTTGGGGAGCAAGGGGACCTGAGGCTGCTTTTATTTTTTGTTTTCTGTGATGACTCTATCGAAGTCCAGTGTGTGATAAGCAAATTTAATTGTTTGTTTGGAATTGAAGTTACCAGATTTAAAATATTTTAGTCCTCCATCATCATACTGAAAATTATTTGTTTCCTCGCTAATTCTGTCACCAGTAAAGTACCAAATGTATATGTTATACAAGCATACTATCAGTCCTTCCCCCCGCCCACACACCCACCTGTGAAGCATTCTGCCTAAACCAGTAATAACAATAATATTTCAAAGTAGGTCGTCTGCTATTCTGAGTATACAGACTATGAAATTCAGCCATTGAGCAATAGATGAATATAAATTAAGCAAGTTAAATTGACTATCAAATCAAATTGCTTTAGAGCAGAAGTCTTATTGGGTTTAAAAATGAATTGGTTTTCCATTAATTTGTACTGAAGTGGTGCTGTTAAAGTGCTGGTTTGCTATGAGCTATGTATAGCTCCGTTTACTGGGTGCAGTCTCTAAGTGGCTGATTAACATAATAATCTAACTGAAAGCGATTGTAGAGGAAGTATCATTGATTCTAGTTTGAAGGCACATAATTATATTGTGTGTTAAGGTTTTTTCATCATTGCCTAATGTACAAGCGTGATAGCGTTTTTTAGTGTGGCCATTTTTTGACTTAGTCCATAAATTTTTTGCTGGAACTAAACAGAAAATATAGCGGGTTGTGTTTTAAATATGCAGAAAGGCATTCTACATCAATTATTCATTCTGAACAGAGCCAGAGAACACTTACTATTCCTGAAGACAAACAGGGAGGATGGGGAAGGAGGAGTTCCAGCATATGGTCTCAAATATAGATTTAAAAAGGAAAATTTTAAAAATGCTTCTACCAATTTAAATAAAATGGAGAAACCCACAAGGATCACTTCTCAGCTGCTGCTGTTCTCCAACTCTGTGAAACATAGCTGAAAACATACTACTGGCAATAGTTCTTGACCATGTCCTTATTATCAGTGAATATAAGATGGCTGTAGATGCAGGAGATTACATTCATGGAAAATGAGAGGTTTCTTCTCATGTGTATGGAATGTCTTTGATAGGTCACAACATGAAGATAGTTCATCACAATAGACTTTTCAAATTACTACCCTCAAATCATACCTCTTTTAAAAAAGCATTTCTTTAAGAACATAGGAATGGCCATATATTTGGACCAGCGTTCTGTCTTGTCCAGTATCCTGTCTTTAACAGTGGCCATTACCACAAGCTTTTGAGGAAGGTGCACAAACCATGTGATAGGCATTTATGGAATAACTTGCTCACAGACAATGTTTCTATATAATCACCACTAGAGGCTGATTTATGCCCTAAAATCATGAAGATTTATTGAATTGGGTATACAGAGAACCTCAGAGATATCTTACTATATCTCACTGGGCTGAGATTTTACAAACATATACAGAGCACAATAAAAGGAGTACTCTGTTTTATAACATTGTATCAAGCCAAGGATTCCAAGTATCTTGAAAAGTGTTATTTCTAATCAACAAACCAATTCTTCACTGGTGGTGTACAGTGAAACTTCAGAAACTTTTGGAATCTCTTCTGATTTCTGTTGCTGTGTAAACCTGTCTCTCTTTTTCTATGGTATTATTTTCTGATTTATCAATGCTTTCTTTCACATGCATGCTATGTTTTTTTAGACAAAGCAGTCTTTTTTCCACACTTGATCTTCTCAGCTCGTCCACCCACCACAAAATTTATTTCAGAAGTCTATGATTTTCAGTTCAGTGTGTAAACTTGTATGCTTATAAATCTACATCTCTCTTTTTCTGATGATCTAAATTCAGGGGAAGGAATAGGAACATCCAATGTGATATTTCAGTGTTGTCACAATGCAGGAGAGGTGAGCCATTTAGCAGACCAAAGATAAAGGGGGTAAGGCAGGGGTCGGCAACCTTTCAAAAGTGATGTGCTAAGTCTTCATTTGTTCACTTTAATTTAAGATTTCACATGCCAGTAATGCATTTTAACGTTTTTTAGAAGGTCTCCATCTATAAGTCTATATATTATATAACTAAACTATTGTCGTATGTAAAGTAAACAAGGTTTTCAAAATATTTAAGAAGTTTCATTTAAAATTAAATTAAAATGCTGATCTTATGCTGCCGGCCCCGCTCAGCCCGCTGCCAGCCTGGGTTTCTGTTCACCTAGGCTGGCAGCAGGCTCAGCCCACTGCCACTCAGCCCGCTGCCGGTTTGGGGTTCCTGCCAGAGTCCCGACTTCCAGCCCCGCTGCCGGTCTGGGATCCCGGCCCTGCCCACATAGAGTGGGTACCTACCTTCTCCCTGGTTCTAGCCCATTCTCTTCCTCTCTCTCTGCACTGAGCTGAGGATGGGAGTGCACTCGGGGGCTGGGGGTGTGTGAGGAGGGTGCAGGAGTCAGGGCAGAGGGCTGGGGGCATGTGTGGGGGGTGCAGGGGTCAGTGCAGGAGGCTGGGAGTGTGTGGGGGGGTGCAGGGGTCAGGGCAGAGGGCTGGGGGTGTGGGTTAGGGTCCTGGGGTTGCTCCCAGCCCCCTCCCCAGAGCGGTTCATGGCTGGAGGGGATATGTCCTGATTCCACCTCCCTTCCCCAAGGCCCCGTCCCCACCTCTTCTCTGCCTCCTCCCCAGAGCAGTGAGCACGCTCCCTCGCAAGGGCCATCAACTGATGGGCAGCAGGGAGGGAGAGGAGGAGGGCCAGGAATCCCGCACACTGGGGGAAGAGGTGGGGGAGGGGGGAGCTTGCCTGCCCTGCAGCAGCAGCCGGCAGGACCAAGCTTCTTCACCCTGCCCCCGCAGGGAAGCGGAGAAGAGCGGGTCGGGGCGGGCAGGATTTTTAATGGCATGCTGCTGCCTGCTGGGGTCTCGGCCTGGGTTTGGCAGCGGGCTGAGCGGGGCTAGCGGCCAGGACCCGGCAGGCAGCAGTGTGCCATGAAAAATCGGCTCATGTGCTGTCTTTGGCATGCGTGCCATAGGTTGCCGACTCCTGGGATAAGGGAAAGGAAGGAGAAGCAACTGGCTTTGTTCTCATGCTTTCATCAAAAATCCTTAGAATTTTGAGGGGACATTGATTTTGTGCCATTCAGTAGGAACTGTGTGCAGAAATGCTGGTGATGGCAAGCAGTGGGTTTACAGTAAGTATGATGCAAATAAGGATTATAGAATAAAAAGCTAATGTTTACTACATCAAATATTTGGTTTTAAGTTCACTGGCTTTGAGCTCCAGTGCTACAAATTGTAAGCAAAAGGCACTCTGTAAGTTGATATTACTGTCAATCAGTGTAATGCAAGAATAATGCAATTGCATATCTCGTCAGAGACAGTTAATATGCTGTTCATTGCAGGTTACCATAGAGATGCAAAATTGTTTTCTTTTCTCATTGATGTGAGATGTGCAGTGAATTTCAATACTTTACAGGAGTGGCAAAGTCAATACAAACTGCGGTTGCTCACATTAATGCTACTCCTGGTGTCTCAGCAGCTGACATTATGTGTTTAAATACAGAAATTACACCAGTTGAATTCAAGTGTGATGTTAAAGTGATTTTAGTTTAACCAGGACAACTTTGTGTATGAACACTTTTTATAAGACACATTAAAAAAGAAAATGCAAGAGTGTCCACATACAAAGTTGTGCTGCTTTAACGAAATCACTTTAACATCACACTTCTAGTTAAACCAGTACAACTTTGCGTAGATTATGCTTTAATGGAGGTAGACTTCCCAAAATGCAAATAGCTTTCTGTACATTAGTTGTTATGTACACACAATATGAATGTACCCACACCTTTATTATTGTTACTCAGGTGTAGCACTTATAAGGAAGAATGGGCTTGTGGTTAAGGAAGCAGGAGACCTGGGAACAAAAACTATGCAATAATACACCCTGCCACAGAGTCCCCCAACATGCTTTCCTGGAAAAAAAAGAGGTGCACTGCAGAATAGATACACTGGAAAGTCAGAATCGAGTCAGTGAAGAGAGAAAGAAATGGACAACATATGAAAAGAAACATCTTGAGTGAGCAGTCAAGAGGACTTGTTGGAATGATTATAGTCAGTGGTGGAATAGTATGGCACAGTGCACTGCGAAATTCTCTGAAACACATGGCCAAAAATGGCAAAGAGTCTTGTGGCACCTTATAGACTAACAGACGTATTTATCATAAGCTTTCGTGGGTGAATACCCACTTCTTCAGATACATGTCGTGGAAATTTCCAGAGTCAGGTATAAATATGCAAGCAAGAATCAGGCTAGGGATAACGAGGTTAGTTCAATCAGGGAGGATGAGGCCCTCTTCTAGCAGTTGAGGTGTGAACACCAAGGGAGGAGAAACTGCTTTTGTAGTTGGCTAGCCATTCACAGTCTTTGTTTAATCTTGAGCTGATGGTGTCAAATTTGCAAATGAACTGAAGCTCAGCAGTTTCTCTTTGAAGTCTGGTCCTGAAGTTTTTTTGCTGCAGGATGGCTACCTTTAAATCTGCGCGTGTGTATCCAGGGAGATTCAAGTGTTCTCCTACAGGTTTTTGTATATTGCCGTTCCTAATATCTGATTTGTGTCCATTTATCCTTTTACATAGGGACTGTCCAGTTTGGCCGATGTACATAGCAGAGGGGCATTGCTGGCACATGATGGCGTATATTATATTGGTGGACATGCAGGTGAATGAACCAGTGACTGTGTGGCTGATCTGGTTAGGTCTTGTGATGGTGTCGCTGGTGTAGATATGTGGGCAGAGTTGGCATCGAGGTTTGTTGCATGGATTGGTTCCTGAGTTAGAGTTGCTTTAGTGCGGTGTGTAGCTGCTAGTGAGAATATGCTTCAGGTCTGTGGGCGAGGACTGGCCTGCCTCGCAAGGCCTGTGAAAGTGAGGGATCGTTGTCCAGGATGGGTTGTAGATCACTAATGATGCGTGGGAGAGATTTTAGCTGAGGACTGTATGTGATGACCAGTGGAGTTCTGTTGGTTTCTTTCTTGGGCTTGTCTCGCAGCAGGAGGCTTCTCAGAACACTTCTGGCTCTGTTGATCTGTTTCCTTATTTCCTCGTGTGGGTATCATAGTCTTGAGAATGCTTGGTGAAGATCTTGTAGGTGTTGGTCTCTGTCTGAGGGGTTGGAGCAAATGCAGTTGTACCTCAGCACTTGGCTGTAGACAATGGATCGTGTTGTGTGTCCGGGATGGAAGCTGGAGGCATGAAGGTAGGCATAGCAGTCGGTGGGTTTTTGGTATAGTGTGGTGTTAACGTGACCATCACTTATGTTGTGTTCCCATAATCCTGGGGCTGGCTGAGTGTTGCTTAGGCCCCAGTGTAATTTAGAGCAGCTATAGGGCTTCTCTAATCTGCACCTAGCTGCAGTATTTCTCAAAAGGCTGTGCTAGCAACTGGGGAATGCAGGAGCAAAGCAGTGCTCTGGCTATTCACCTTTTCCCAGCCACAAGCCTAGTGCACTCCAATGCATGGGTTGCAAAGGGATATCGTGAAGGGCCAGCTAAGCTGGCTCTATGACACTGGAGATTCCTCTGGGCCAAAGGAATCCTTATCAGATGACAGTAGTCAATTTTAAGTTTGTTGTGTGTTGGCAGAACAAAGAAAACTTCAGGCCGGGGCAGGGGGGCAAGGATCTGGCCTAGAGTGCCTTAAAGAAATGGGGTTTGGAGGGAGGGGTATGGTCATTCTTTTCTTTGCCTGACTCTCATCAGAGAAGTGGAATTATCCATTGCCCATGCTGGTTGGCCAAGTCAAAGACCTGTTAGGAGATAAGACTGTTTCTTCTTCTTCTTCTTCTTCTTCTTCTTCTTCTTCTTCTTTTTTTTTTTTTTTTTGCATATCTTCTTTAATTTTGTTCCCTTCCAGATGTACTGTGTATTGATTTTATAAATGTGTCTACTTTAAAGCAGCATTTCCAACAATTTCTTGGTGCCTTCCCTCCTCCAAATATAGCTGACTCCCATCCCCAATGGTCACAGCACTATACACATGGCCAGTTGGGAATTTGGGGGAGCATTAGCCAAATGATGATTTGGCATTCAACCCAAATTTAACTGATTCACTTTACATAAAGAATCCCCTTCCAGTATATAAGAACATCAGAATGGCCCTATTCGGTCAGACGAATGGTCCATCTAGCTCAGTATCCAGTCAGAGCTCTTATTCAGGTCTATGGCAGTTCCAGACAGAAGAAGTGGCATTAACCATGCTTTGCAACTCACAGTACATGATCACTGGAAACCAATATATCATAACTAGAGATGACCTCAAATTAGGAAATTCAAATCTGGGTATAGATTTCAAAACACCTTCCCTGCCAAAATAAATAAATAAATAAATAAATGTTTGCAGTTTCTCAGATCCATGGTTTTGATTTGAGTCTGTTTTTAATGAAAATAATATTGAAAGAGAAGATTTAGTTCAGATAGGATGGTCACTGCCACATCCTCAGAATAAAGGACATTCTAGTACTTCCAAGGTCATGCTGCAAGGAGGTTGGCATTTTGAAGAGCGTGCCATCCTGCCCCTGCTGGTGTGACCTCACATGCAGGGTGCGTGCAAGATCATGCCGGCGGGAGTGGAGAAGCATGCTCTTCAAAATGATGTCCCTCATCCATGGTACTGGACAAATGCACACCTGATTTTTGTCTCAATACCAGATGGGTCAAAACCATAGTAAAAGAGGACTGTCTGGCTTAAAACAGGATGAATGGCCTGCCTGATTTCAAATTACTGATGGAACGTCTCAGTGGTTTTGTTTGTTTGTTTGGTGATAAAGGTATGTTTTGTTCACCTAAGTAAAATGTTAAATATTATAAATTTTCAAAGACTGTAGATAATTGTAACTGAATTTAAGCTATAACATTTGTTTGTGTTTAATCCAGTGGAGCTATAGGTTACAAAAAGCCATTTTAGACTGTGATGAAGATAAACTTGTCTATAGCTTCTGTTAATCCGTTTGCCAAAAATCTTGCAAAAGCAATAGTTTGAGTTAAATTGTTGTAGATTTAACAATAAATGATTAATTCTGTCCAGATGGATTAAAAGAGATTTGAAATAAAATATTGTATTGCAATTTCCAGCATCTGACATGCTTAGATATTACTTAACAAGAAGAATCAATACACTGATTGTGTATTGGGCAGTCATATTATTTTGTCCGGAAAACTGGTGGTCTGAAGGTAATTGGCCCTTCTGTGATCACTCTCAGTTCAGTTTAAGCATCGACAGGTCAATCCAACTATCATTTTGTTACACTGTGTGTGGTTGTGTCTTGCTAGAAATCTCAATCCACACACTTTCTTGGAAGCTTTTATCAAACTGCCATTCAAAACTGTCTGCTTCCTTACACGGCTAACTGGTAAGCCCTAGAGAGGTACTCATCTGAATTTAAAAGATTTCCCGAGCGCATTATTACTTATGGATAGAAACAATAAAGAAACTGGAAAATTGCATTCTCCAGGGCTCAATCACACTGAGCCGAATACTTTAAGTATAGGAATGGAATGTCATCCTGCTATTTGTAATGCCATGGATCCAAGTAATGGACATTTTATTGCATAATAATACTTGCTGCAACTAGTGAGATCTGTTACTACTAAGTGACAGTAACAGTGTAATCAGTTTCTTAAGATTGAGTACAAATTTTCCTTTACATAGGTTGGAGGTTACAAAGTTGGTTATTGTTTGTGATCCTGAACTAGTAATTGGTTAGTGAAAGTGCAGTATTGTTGATAGATGTTCAGTAGGGCAATGCAGCCCAACTCCCACGTGTGCTGAGCCTTCCTTGGAAGGCTGCTATCGGACATGCCACTGGCTGATCATGACTTCTGAAAGCAGCTTTTACAAAGTGAAGACTTACTTAGAGAGAGTTGCACTGTAAGCATGGGGAACTCCAGAGCTTTTGTTTTAAAATGTGACTATTTACTGTGGGCCGAGGCCTACCAGGATTGTATGATCTGATCCTCAAAGTTTCGCATGTAAGTGCTTATAGGTGCAAAATTTTGCCAAAATATTTTACTTTTGTCAAGTTTTGCAAGACTAACATACAGATATTCACCCCCTCCTCATTCTCCTGCTTCCACTGACACAATTCTGCTCTTGGATTCCGGCACTGTGCTGCCTTTTGTGGGAGTAGCAGTTTGGGGTGGAGACTGAAGAATAAGGGCCAAATTTATCATTGCACTGCATCCACTTTTTGCTGTTGAGGAGCTCCTGGGTAGCATAGATCTGGCATAATGGCTGTAGCAGCATAGGGGGCATATCAGGTGCGTTCCTTGGGGAATAGGAACATAGACAACTGAACACAAAGGAGGGCAGCTCCTGAGGCTGCTCTAACCTTCAGTGGAGGCTTAACAAGTAGTCCTGCTAAACCCAGAACAGGAGATGCACAAAGACCCAGAGCCTCAAAGGTATTTAGGCACTTAATTCACATTGAAATCAAGAGATAGTGAGCAAGAATAATGGAAACACAAGGTTACATATAAAACAAAATCATAACATGCTTTGTCACGATTAAACTTAACAGGCAACCCTCCTGTCTAAAGAAGTTTATTTCACCCAATGCCTTTTGCAGCATCTGCAGACACCTCTGATTGTGATCTCATTTTCATGAATGTAAATGCTCTGCCCATTTACTTTCTAGGTGCAGGAAGACCGGGTGTCTTCTTTGTTCACCAAATATAGTCCAGCAAACCTCTGAGGTACATCTCAAGAGAAAGTTCTCTTTCCCGTGTTGCATTTCTATATCTGTTAGTTCCTTTCTGAAATTCTTGCCATCCTTCATCTGCATTCAGCTTAAATGGGTGATGGGAGACCCATTGTGAATGAGACAATACTTAATACATTTTGATAAAGAGACAGATGAATAAGATCCCCTTTTCTGAAAGAAAATTGGTTTGTCAACTGCCTTAATACAGACATTAAAGCATTTTGAGTTTACGTGCATGACTCCTTACATAATATTTGTACATTCATTTCACAATGATATTAATGACCAGTGCGATCCTGGCTTTCATTTATTACTTCATGTGACATTCTTTGGTGAACTAGCATGTACCTACCAGACACAATATGTTCCTGTAAGCCCTTTGCCAGCTGGGGTTCTTGGGTCACACCTACACATACTACTATACCCCCACAGCACTACCCTGGGAGGGTAGATTTCAGAATTTAAGGCCTGTCTTTTGAGAGCTTCATCTAATCATCATACATAGTTTTATTGTGTGTAATTATGTTAAGGTACTAAAGTTAAGTATTCAAAAGTTTGGAAATACCAGAACTTAGGTTTCCTGTGCATGACTTCTTTACTTAAGCTGTCATGAAGCTAAATGCATTAAATTTTTGAAAATGTACACTCCCTACATTATTTTGCACTGTTGTTAATCTCTCTCTCTGTGACACATACCTGATGTGATACTTTACCTGCTTCACCTTAATCTTATCCAGCTATGAAAAGCCACATCTCTTTCACTTCCTACTGTGCCATGTTGAATGCAAGTAAAATAAAATCAATTTAAAAAAAAGGCAACCTAAAAACAGCCACTTGTGATAACCTGAGCTCCTGCCATCTCCATGCCCTAACTTCATGGTACAAATTTAATTCTCAGTTCTACAAAGATTTCACATGTGCTTAACTTTATACACCTGTGACACGGTATACCAGGCCCTGAGGCCCCCCCGTTTGTGGTCCTTCCACACCCCATTCCCAAATGGAGCAGTTGGAGGTGAGTCCTCCAAGCAGCCTAGAGAGGCTGCGTGGGATGCAGCCAATGAGAGAGGTTGCATGGAGCAGCCAGTCCTGACCCAACAGGCTCATATAAAAGGAGCTACAGTGCAGAACAGAGAGTAGTTGTTGCCTGGAGCTTGCTGGCAGGGGCCAGGAGAGTAGAGAAGGTTAAAGACCTCAGCCTTACGGTAAGGGTGAAGTGTTCATGAAGGTGCTGGGGCCATGGGGAAATGGCCCAGGGAATCATAGCAGTCACACAGTTTAGTTAAAGGGATACAGCAGGCAGCTGCTATTTGTAAGGTCTGGGACCTAGAGTAGCGGGTGGGCCCGGATTCCTCCTCCCCCCCATTAGCCACTCGGGAAGTGGCCTGAATAGTGAACTCTGATACACCTCTGGGTGCGGACCTGAACTGTTTAGTGGCCCAGGTGGAGAGCTGGACCAGAAAGACCCAGAGCGGGTGAAGACCTTGCCTACAGGGAGAGAGCCCTGACTTGATACCAGGGCTGGGATGTTTAAAGACTGGGACTTCTTAAAGCCTGAGCCCACGGAGGGCTACAGGAAGAGGCCAACTAAGGAGTACTGGGATAGGCCCCTTTTGGACTATTTACCCTGGAAGGGGGTTGTATGTCACATTCAGACTGTGTGTGACTTGGCTGGAGGGCTGAGTCATGCAAGACCTACTACAGTTAGAGTGTGCAGACACATCACTTGGCCAAGGGGGCACTCATGAGAGATGGGTGCCACCCCAAGACAACACCTCAGGAATGACACTGACTGTGGTAGGAATGCTTACAGGTGTAAGTCTGTGTAAGATCGGGGCATACTCTTTTCTGGATCACCTGGTCTAGCATCCTAATTTGTGAATGCAAGAATGAGTATTGCTAGGGCATCAGTAGAATATCTCCATTAGTGCCATTTAATTAGGCAGGAGGGTTTTCATGCAGCGTGGGAGGTCTCTTTGAGACCCATCCTCTTGTTTCCTCCTTTTAGGATCTGATCATGCAAAGTGATGAGTCCCTTCATCTCCTATTGAAGGTAAATGGACCTGAGGGGTCTCAGCACCTAGTAGGATTATTGTTTGTGTTATGATAGAACAGGGATCGGCAATCTTTGGGACATGGCCCATCAGAGAAATCTGCCGGTGGGCCGGGACAGTTTGTTTACCTGCAGCGTCCGCAGGTTTGGCCGATCGCAGCGCACAGTTCGCCGTTCCAGGCCTATGGAGGCTGCAGGAAGAGGCGGCCAGCACATCCCTCGGCCCACGCCACTTTCTGCAGCCCCCATTGGCCTGGAACAGCGAACCGTGGCCAGTGGGAGCTGCGATTGGCCGAACCTGCGGACGCTGCAGGTAAACAAACTGCCCCGGCCCGCCAGCGCATTTCCCTGGGCCACGTGCCAAAGGTTGCCGATCCCTGTGATAGAACCTAGAGGCCCCAACCAAGATCAGGTCCTCATTGTGCTATACATATAGTAAGAGCAGTCCTGCCCTGAAGAACCTACAGTCTAAAGACAGACGCAAAAAGGGGGAAATAGTAAATATGGTGTCATCTCCATTTTACAGATGGGGAATGGAAACACAGATATTAAATGACTTGCCCAGGGTTACACACAGTCTGTGGTGGAGCTGGGAGTTGAATACAGGTGTCCTGAGTCCTAAGCAAGTGTGTCAACCAGAAGACCAGCCTTCCTCTCTAAGGGTTGAACCCTTAGGTTCAGGCTCACCACCCCATCTTCTGGGGCAGAGGGCCTAACAGATGTAGAAGAACCTATCACTCTGGTTGGGAGTGAGAGATCAGTGGAGATGTCAATTTTGGTTTTGATATTTTAAAATTGTAAGTGTACTCAATTTTTTTGGTGAGTGCATATTTTATAAGTCAGCAACAATAGTAACAAATGGTATAATGTAGTATTTTCCATATTAAGTTATGACCCTTTCACCATTTATCACCAGGACCTTAAATGGTTAAAAAATTGTGCTCAGTCTAGACAGCAAGTAGATATGATGGTAGGTTTCCTGTAAGGCTTAACTTGTATCAGCTCACTGTATTTCCTTTCCAGATATTATCAGTCCATCAATTCTTATGTAGGAAAAGAAATATTGGCAGTGACTGGATACTAATATTCCTTCATACTGCAGTACAGGATTTGTTTGCATTTTGTCCTCTGAAATCTCTATTTAGGGGACGTTTTATCTTACCAGGCTTGCATACACAGTAAAAGCTGGAATGCCTATTGGATACAGAACAAAACCCCTTTGTTACTAAAGGTTCCTTACTTTGCACGTTGTGCAGTGTGGTTTGTAGAGTATAAATAATAACTATACCAAGTGCTTCCCTGCTTTAGAAGTTTGTAATGATGAATGAAAGGATGTGGGGCCTGCTTCTGATTTCATGCTGGTTTTATACAGGTGTACCTTCATTGGTACCTTCATTTACACCAGAGGATCTGTCCCATTAAATCTTCCAGAACCATTGCAAGTGATCCTGGTAACCACAGTGCTTGAAGCATTTATGTAAACACATATATTTTTGTATTGCCTATATTGCCACTTCGGGTCTATAAAAGCATTTTTTCCCCAATGAGAATATTACATGGAAGTCCCGCATTAGACCAGTCATAATTTACAGGAGTGTAGATGTGTTGTTCAAGCCACATTTTAAGTAACTATTCAGGTTTTATGTATAGAGTTGTCAGGAAGCACAAAAGATGGGTCAAAGGGCAAACTATACTTAACAAGACAAAAACATTGACAGAAAATAACTTAGTTATTAGTTATCTCAGTAATTGTAGTGTTCTGGATATTCTTATTGTATCCAGAGAACTGTAAGGAATACTGCAAATACACGAATAAATGAGTTACCTATGTAAGGCAAAACTAACAGGTTTATCAAGGTGACATTTAGGAGCACAAATAAATGGTAAATAGCTCACTTGAAGAATGTAAAATCACTACCAAAATAAATTATAGATGGGGCTGGTCGCACTGCCTATTATTAAGGATGCACAACACCTCCCATTTTAAGATCCTGTTTTAAGTTGCCAAACAATCATTTGGGCTAAAATTTGCTAGTCTGAGTGTCAGCCTCAGACTGAATTATTTTGGAGAATTTCAGTCAAAGTGGCTCATCTATTTCCAAGAATGAGGATAGAGAAAATACATTGTTTTGCCCATGTTAAAGAGTCAAGCACTGAAAAATTATGAAATGCCACAAACAAGGTTGCCTGTGCAATCTTAATTTGGCCCTCTTGTGCATGTGCATGATGAAACAGTCTGTAATTACATGATCACCTACTATTTTTTCCACAGACTCAAGATGCATTCAGTGCATAGGATAGGTGGTGCTCTGGGAATCAATCAATGTTGTATTGTGAAGGAGTGTGTTTGCAGGGTCCCTGCTTGGTTTTTGGCAGAAGCTGGAAGAAGTACAGTGAAGGAGGCAGTGGATTGCAGGGAGAGAAAGAATGATCTAATGATTAAGGCAATCGAACACTATCCTGGAGAGTTGGATTCTATCCCTGCCTCTGCCCCAGAGAACCTGCTTGATACTAGTCAAACCTCTTAAACCAGACTTTTCAGAGGTGGTCATTAGGTGTGTGTTTCTCATTTTCTGGGTGCCCAGCTTGATATCATGGGGTCTGATTGGTGAAAATGCTGAGCACTCACATCTGCAGCTGAAGTGAATGGGAGGTGTGCTTTGAACATAAGTGTTACATAATGCTAAGTACTCTGAAAAACCAGGTTCTAGTTATCTTTGGGCACCCAAAATTAGCACATATTTTTACTTAATTTCTCTGTGCATCAGTTCCCCATCTGTAAAACTGGGATATATCATCTTCTCATGTCACCAGGGTATTGTAAAGATAAATGAATTGATGTTTGTGAAGCACTTGGGTACTGTAGATTTTTTAGCCATAGAAAAGACCATGAGGAAATTAGTAATTTTGTCTTCAGAGCCAGTGTGCAGTAAATAAGGCCGGGGTCAAACATAGAACAATGAGGATAAAACTAAATATTGAATAGCTGCTCACAAAATGAGCAGTATCCATCCTGTGCACTGAATAATGCAGGGATTCCCCCCAAAATAGTATGTGATTATGTAATTAAAGACTTTACTGTACCATAATGTGTATACACAAGAGCACTGAATTAAAGTTGCACAGGCAACTTTAATTTTAACATTTCTCTAACTTTTGAGTGCTTGTTTTTTTTGCAACCTAAATGTTCTTTTAATGTAGTTTTTTGTGTGAATTACTGAACTCTGTGTGTGTGTGTGTGTATATATATATACACATGTGTATACATACATGTATGTATGTATATATATATATACACAATCAGTTCCTCCTAGGGACTTAGCTTGGCATTCTCTTAGAGGCCAGCAATTTCAAGATTATTTTAATTAGTTTCATATCTCAAAGAGAGGAATGAAACCTGTTGATAATATGCAACTGATTACATTCCTAAATGACATGGAACTTTGGTCACATACTATTGGTAATAGAAATTCAATGACAATCCAAGTATTTAATATAACATGGAAAGGTTTTCACGAAAGCATGTTTCACTAACCATTTAAGACTGCCACCTTTATTTTGTGACTTATCCCATACATTTCAGTAGGACCACTTGCAAAGTGTGGTGCACCTCATCATGTGTGAAGATTGCAGAACTGGGCCCTTAGTTTGAAAGAACAGTAACGTAAAAACAATAGCTATAGCTTGTTGACTATTCAGTCTGACCCAACATTGGTTCATTGTGGAAGCAGCACTCATCTTGATTAACAGTTGCTTTTGAAGATGCAATGTCTCAAAGGAGCTTTCTTTGCAAACTTGCCTGATCTAAAGTTTGGCTGGGTGTAGATTGACTGTTTCTACTTCAAGGTTGGTTTCTACTTCAAGTCTCTTTTGATAAAGAGGGGATCCTTCTCTTGGCTTTAGTTTTAAGGTATATGTCTGGTAAGAATAAAATCTAGTAGTTCCGTTGTGGAGGAAAAAAAAGTGTTTCTTTTCTGGTAGAAGCTAACATACTGTCCTGATCTCTCAGGCATGAAGAGCAAAGGGTTTTTTATGCTTATATAGCAGAGCTTTTAGCAGTGTTTCTGGCTGGGATCCTCAAAGGCCCTTTCAGTGGAGATGTGGTTGTCTTCCAAGTCCAGCTGCAGGGTCACTGGTATTCAGTTACTCAGGAACCTATCAGGTCTCCAAATATTATTCCATCTGGAATATTGATTGATGTTTTACAACCACATCATTGGCTTTCTGATATTCCTGTGCAGTATCCCATTATTTGGTTCCCTCTTGCATTGAATAGGTTAGGGTATCAGATTTTATCTCCATTCCATTTTTTATGTCAGTTCCTACCCAGTTGTATCTAAGTTGTTGACTTGTGCAGTTAACTCAACCAGTTTAGCATCTATTATAATGGCTATAGGGTTATTTTAGTTTAAACTGTATTAGGATTAATTTGCTCTAGGACACATATGATATAGCTGTCAGAATCACAGGAGTAGATTGTGTCACCTCATGCTTTCTGGACAAAAGAAGATGGCACCTTACCTTTTAATGTCTCTGATTATGTCTACACAGCAAGCAGCAGTCCATAGCAGCAAGTCTCAGAGCCTGGGTCTACAGACTTGGGCTTGCAGACCTTGCACCATGGCCCTAAAAATAGCTGTGAACCTGTGTTGGGCTGAAGCTTGTGGTCTGAAGCCAACTTCCTCCCTAGGCTTCAGAGCCTGAGCCCAAATGTCTACAAAGCTATTTTTAATGATGTAGCGCAAGGCCCACCAGCCCAAATCTGTTGACCCAGGCTTTGAGACTCACAGCCAGGGGTGGCCACTTCCTGAGAAGACTCCCCTTTACAGTTTCTTATAAAATGAAAACCGCTCCCTGCCCCAGATGCTCCTGGACTTTTAAATGTTGGCATGCCTAATGTTGCAAGTAGCACTCAGTGCAATAACCTGTTGAATTTCTAGGCATTAAATTGTTTTCCCAGTAAATCGCTGTTTGTTCTCAAATCTGCTGTGCTGTAGTGACTTGGTTTTCCCTGTTCTCTTGTATTCAATCCTTTTTTAATCTCAGTCTTTTCCCATTTCATCTAGAATTTGTTCATGCTTCAGTACATGGTGCTGTAAAGCTGCTGGTGTCACTACTTTCTCTTCCTCACCTGTTTCAGTGCACATTATATCCTTGTCAGGCATGGAACCATATACATCCTGGCAGGTGAGTACAGTGTCCCCTCCCACACCTGCCTCCTTCACGTCAGCTGGGATAAGTGATGGCTGGTACAAGAGAGAATTTGCTGTACTCTCTCATAGAAGGAAGCAGAAGGTACCTTCCAGACTGTTCACCCGATATGTGCTGCCTAGGTACAGTCCCTTCTGGTATTCCTGCTTGGGCAGTGTGGCCCAGCACTGCTCATAGCACAGGTCAGTGGCAAAAAGCCACAATATAACCTTTAAGCTCTTCACATCAGGACCTTGTCTTCCTATTTACCTGTATGCTGTTGGTGCTATAGAAATAAATCCAATAACTACATTCACGTAACATTATGGTGGTATGGTTAAGCACTCAAATCCAGTAACACACTGCAATCTTCACTTTTCCTCAGATATGCATTATGACACTGATTAACTAGATGATCATGCTGCTCATACTTAGAAAAAAGTATAGTATGCTTAGATAACATGTGTAATAAGATATAGCAGTGCTGTGTTCTACTCCTTCTGTGCTAGATAGAGTCCATGAAAGAGATGTGTTTGAGAAGTATAGAGTAAACAGCGCCTGGACAATATACTGTGGATGAAATATAACAGTATTGAGCAATAGTGGAAAATATGCCAGCATGCGTAGTGGTTTAGAATTAAGCTACATTAACTATTTTCCGTGACCACATCACTATCCATAGTTCCACTATCCATAGTCAAGATGTAAATACGCTATTTCTGCTCAACACAAATTAGCACCTGGAAGCACAGACATTTTTGTCAACTTTTGGAAGACTTCAGTTTACAATTTATGTGTACTTGTCCAGTGAGGAAATAGAAAACTGACCAGAGCATTTGGTTGATGGTTATCACCGAAGTGAGCCCAGCTATAGAGTATAGCAAATGAACTGACTGCTACAATGAATGCTGCAAAAGTAAAGTGTTCAGAAAGTGACTTCATGATCTTGTTTCTCCAAGTGGCCATAACACAGCTTTGAATGAGCTATTTATTGCTCCCTTTCCAGTTTCTGCTACAGTATATCATCTATTTGGTAGAAGAATGTTCAACGCTTTGTTAAATCCAGTAGGAAAAATAGGTCATTGGTGCCAGAAAGACAGATAATTAGAATGCCCTGGGGATCATTCTCAACACTGTGCATATTATTTCCATTCTTGCCTTTCTATTTGTTTCTTCTTGATCACTTGTCAGTTTTATATACAGCACTATGAGGAGCTCGGCTCATTCATACGTAACTAATTTATTGAATTATTGTATTACTGAAAGTGGAGAGATGCTGTACCCCTTCTGTCCAGTAAGGAATGGGAGCTCCCTGTACCTACTTCTACAATTAAGAGGTGAAAAATGAAATCAAGAAATACTGGATTTGGTGGTGGTGGGTGGGGGAGGATTTAAAAGCCAAGAAGTGGTACCAGGCTTTCTTATACAGAATATCATTTGCAACATCCTCCAGAATAATATATTTTAAAGTAAGATATGCAGTGGGAGTGGGGGAAGAAGAGATAACTTTGTTCATGTAAATCCTGCTGGAAAGCACATATTGCTGAAGAAAGCAGGGCTAGGATCCAGAAAAATATGTTACTTTACATTTTCTCTTTATTGAATTGCTTGCACTCCTCTAACTTGTTTCTATTCCTGTTCGTATGCTGAATTTGTAGTGTCTGTGATGGAGCATCTGCCCCACACTGACTTATAAGGGGTAATAGAGCCCTAGGGAGGCTGTGCAGGAGGCAGACAATTAGAGAGGGGCCCTCGGGAGGCTGAAAAATAGACAGCCAATTAGAGAGGGGCTACAAAGAGCAGCCAGTCAGGACCAGACAGGCCCATATAAGAAGCAGCTTCAGTTACTTCCTGGCACTTGAGGAGGGATTGCTGGCTGCCTTGCAGGAGGAAGAAAGCTAGCACCTTGGACAGAGCAGTGCTGGGCAGGATCCGGGGGGGGGTGAGAATGAGCTCCTGGCTGACAAAGACTGGCATGCTGAGGCCCTGAGATAAGAGCAGAGAAGGTGCCTGGGCTGCGGGGAAGTGGCCCAGGGAAGTAGACTGAGAGGCTGGAGAGGACGCAGCAAGTGACTGCCATCCACAGGGTCCCTGGGCCAGGACCTGGCATAGTACGTGGGCCCAGGTTCCACCACCACCACTGAGGAAGTGGCTGGACCATTGAATTGCAGATTGTCCCCTGGAAGGGGGAGCACAGAGTATGGCACATCCAGAGGGCTGTGCCCTGAAAAGCATGTAGTGGTCCTTGGAGTGACACGAGTCCAGGAGCAGAAGTGACAGTGGGTGAGACATCCCCAAGAGTTGGAGTACTGAGACATATTGACTGTGAAGCTGATCCACAAGATGACCAGCAGGAGGTGCTAGCATGGTGAGTTCCACCCCATCACAGTGCCTTATTAATATTTTGGTCAACACATCTTATGTTTTTTTCTTAAAAGACACGCTGCAGATTTTTCTGGTGCAATCCTGCCACTTTGTGCTGCACTGCCAGCAGACTCATTCATAGAGCTGGAGCATCTAGTCTCATGATCATCGCAGTGCAAGAAGGATCCTTTAGTGACACAGATCTGCCGTAGAGACTCCATGCCACTCTCTCTCCCTGATAATGGCACACTGGCGTTCTTGAGGACATCCTCTGCATTCTGGTGCTCCCCAGCTGTGGCTCCAACAACTTCTACCATCAGATACCACTGCTGTACCCTTTGCTCAGGGGACCAGCCCCTCAGCCTGCACACAGCAGCCTAAAGATCAGCAATGCAAAGGCAAACTCCCCTCTGCCCCCACCACGACCACTGACCTACAATCTACACTGGCTGCACTTAGGCTGGACCTCAGGATCTGCTGTGATGTATTAAAATTGCAGCAGTCTTCATTAAAGGTAATGATACTCAATGCAATTAATAACAAGAAGGAAGGAACACAAGCCAAAATAAGGAAAGAACAGGTTAGAGAATATTTAGATGTATTCAAGTCTGCAGGGCCTGATGAAATTAATCCCTAGCTGAAGCAATCTTGGAACCATTAACAACTATCTTCATGAGGACAGGTGAAGTCCCAGAGGACTCGAGAAGGGAAAACTTAGTACCAATTTTTCAAAAGGGAAACACAGAGGACCTGGAGAATCAGAGGTGCCAACTTACCAAGTTCCTGGGGGGTGCTTGACCTCTCCTGTCCACCCCTCTCCACCCCAGGCCCCATCCCCACTCCACCCTTCCTCCAAGCCCTTGCTCCTGCCCTGCTTCTTCCTGCCCCATTCTGCCCTCTCCCCCCAAGCACCTCCTGCCCCCACTCCTCCCCCTCCCCCCAGCACCTCCTGCATGCCACTGAACAGCTGATCGTGGTGGGGGGTGGGTGGGGGAGGAGCTGATCAGCAGGGTCTGCCAGTGGGCAGGAGAGCTGGGGAGGGGGAGGAGCTGATCTGCAGGGCTGCTGGTGGGTGCTGAGCACCCACTATTTTTTTTCCGTGGGTGCTCCAGCCCTGGAGTTGGCATCTATGTGGGGAATTATAGACCAGTCAGCCTAACTTTGATATCTGGAAAGATACTGGAACAACTTATTACAAATCATTTTCTAAGCATCTAGAGGATAATAGGATTATAAGGACTAGCCAGCATGGATTTGTCAAGAACAAATCATGCCAAACCAACCTAATTTTGCTCTTTGAAAGTGTTACTCGCCTAGTGAATAAGGGGGAAACAGCGGACATGATAGATCTTGATTTTTAGTAAGGCATTCGACTTAGTCCCACATGACATTCTCATAAGCAAACTAGGAAAATGTGGTCTAGATTAAATTACTGTAAGGTGGGTGTAAAACTGGTTGAAAGACTGTACTCAGAGTAAAAGGAAAAGGAGTACTTGTGGCACCTTAGAGACAATGGTTCAGTGTCAAACTGGAAGGGCATATCTTGTGGGGTTCCCCAGGGGTCAGTTCTGGTTCTGGTACTAGCCAATATTTTCATTAATGACTTGGATAATGGGGTGGAAAATATGCTGATAAATTTTGCAAATAATATCAAGTGAGGTGAGGATTAGATTTGGAGGACAGAATTAGAATTCAAAAGGACCTTGACAAATTGGAGAATTGGTATGAATTCAACAAGATGACAGTCACTGAAGTGCAGAGTACTTCACTTGGGAAGGAAAAATCAAATTCACAATTACAAAATGGGAAGTAACTGGCTAGGCAGTGGTATTGCTGAAAAGGATGTGGCAATTATCCTGGATCACAAATTGAATGTAAGTGAACAATGGTCGTGGGCCACCTCTTTTGTTGCCACTGGAGAGCTAGCTGTGGGCATCTCCCAAACTCACAACATATTTCAATAACAACCATATAGCAAAATCTCATGACTTCATGCAAACTAATGATGTACATATTTTGACAGAACAATGTGTCTCAGCCAATCATGACCTTTCATATGAGATATCTCAGCCATATACAAATGATAATTTTGAGGATTACAAGGTGCTACCTTGAGGTCCAGTACATCACAGTGATGCAGTTGCAAAAAAGGCTAATATCAATCTGGGGTATATTAACAAGAATGTTGTATGCAAGACATAGGAGATAATTGTTCTGCTCTATTCAGCCCTTGTAAGGCCTAGCTGGAGTACCCTGCCCAATTCTGGGCACCTCACTTTAGGAAAGATGTAGTCAAATTGGAGAGAGTCCAGAGGAGAGCAACAAAAATGATAAAAGGTTTAGAAAACCTGACATATGAGGAAAGGTTAAGAAACTGGGCATGTTTAGTGTTGGGAAACGAAGACTCTGGGGGGACCTGATAAATGTCTTCAAATATGTTAAGGGCTGTTATAAAGAGGACAAGAAGTAATAGGCAACGGACACTTAGGTTAGTTATTAGAAAGTTTCCCTAATTATAAGGATAATATTATGGGGTTTATATATTTTGCTTTGTTAACCCTTTGGTTTAGCAGCCAAAGGGTTAACAAAGCAACTGCCTGCCTGCTCAGCCAGAGCTGACTGGCAGCCCCACAGCAGCTGTGAGGATAAAAGGGCTGTAAAGAGGTGGATGGGTTGGCTGTCAGAGGGATTGTGGAGAAAGGACGTTTCCAGCAGGCTGGTGAGAAGTTGCCAAACAAACCAGCCCACCAAAGAAGGGGAAGCAGGAAAAGACTACAGAGGTAGGCAGTAGCTCAGGGAACAACAAGGGAATGGGAAGGACCGGTTCTGGCTGTCCCAAACAAGAACCTGGGGGGGGGAGACGGGGATCTTGTGTTCCTTACCTGTTACTTCACAGCACCTATAGATTGTTAACACTGAGATCATCTTCCAAATGTGTTTTTCCTACTATTTTTGCTATTTGTTTGTGTTGCATTTCTTACAATTTGGATTCTGAAATATGATATGCTTTTCAGATATGCTTTTATTTTTAATCAATTTCTATAAAATTTCACGTTTGGGTTCTCGGGCACTAAATTCCCAAACTAAATACCTAACTAACTGAGTGTCTGTGGTTGGATTGGTGTACTGCTCTACAACCACCTCCTTAGTGGTTTTTACAAAAAAAAGCAGGGGGGAAGGCTGCAGTCCCAAAGCAGAATGGTAAATACGACTGCAGTTGTCCCTTGAGCAGTCCTTTGAGCTCCCAGTCTCTTCTCCATTCTCTTGCCTCCAACTAGCTGTCGTCCACAGTTGGTGGGCATTCCTCTATGGCCCAGGCTAAGTGCTCACTTCAAATTCCATCAGGCCCCTCTTTCAGCAGCTTCCCTACAGGCCTGCCATCAACCTTGTGTCCTCTAGCTTTGGGGTACACCCAAAACATGTGGAGGAGTTTGCCAGGCAGGAAAACTAGGCTGCCTATCTTCCAGTCAGTCCAGCCATCATCATCATCATCATAGCTAAACAAAGGCAGTGTTGTATTTTAACAGGGGGTCTCACAAAGATGTTCTCCCCCTGCCCTTAGCCTGTGATAAATAATGTATGCCAGAGGTTAACATATTAGAGGGGATAGAGGAGAGACTGAGGAGACTCATTATTTTGCTCCATGATGGAGAGATGCAGCATCTGGCTACAGCCATGAGATGCAAAGTATTTTTTATTTATGCTGCTTTTAACAGCAACAAACACTTATTTGTGTCTGTAGTCATTTACAGCCCCCCCCCCCATACATATACCGCCACCCAACTGTGAAGGCAGAGCAGAGAGCAGCAGCTGCTGGTTGGGCACCCAGCTCTGAAGGCAGTGCAGCACCAGCAGCAGCACAGAAGTAAGGGTGGCAATGGAAAATTTGTCTATCACTTTTCTCCCCAGGCTTAGCACCCCATTGCCACCCTTACTTCTGTGCTGCTGCTGCCATCCCAGGGCTGACAGCCAGAACCCCACAGCCTCCAGGTGAGGGATTTGGTTGGAGAGAAGGAGAGCCAGGCTGCTTTCCCCTGAGGGATTGGGGCAGGGGGAGAGCCCGAGCCCAGGTGGAAGGGCTTGGGCTGTCAGCCCCAGGGTGGCGGGTCTCCAGCTGTCCACTTTATTCCTGTCTTCTGGATACGCATGGCCCTTATGCATAAGCCCCACCCACCTGGGGCTAGGGTGACCAGGCAGCAAGTGTGAAAAATCGGGACAGAGGGTGGGGGGTAACAGGAGCCTATATAAGAAAAAGCCCCAAATATTGGGACTGTCCCTATAAAATTGGGACATCTGATCACTCTTCCTGGGGCTGACAGAGCTCTTAATTAACAAAAACAAAAAGCACACAACTTGCACCTCCCTTGACCTATTCCTGCACCTTTCTTGGGAGGTCTGCCCCATGGCTTGAGAACCACTGCTTTAGGTAGACCTTTTACACAGCCTGTAAGGAAGCAATCATTAACAACTGAAGAAAAATTCTTCTGCCACTGATTCCCTAGTTCAGGACATCTAGGGAGACCTCTAGTCAAAGCTGTGGAATCCCTTTTTATTCCTACTGCACCTTTAAAGGCCAAGGACTACTACAATTATCCTCTGAGAAGTCTAAAACTGAACCATCCTGTCTGTCTACAGCAGTACCTACAAATCACAGGGCCTCTCACTAGGCCCCAGCAAATTTTACCAGAAGGCTGCAATTTTTCCTCCGGTCCTGGACCCATTCCACCACTAACAGATGGACCCTAAAACTTATCTGTGACACAACTGAGTCTTTCTCTCAACCCTGTCGTGCATATTACATAATTCTTACCTTCCCACTGGTGAAGAGACAGGTGTGGCATAGTGTCCCAGGATGCAAGTCCCATAGCTCGGGACCTACTTAACTAGGCAAAGCATTAAAAAAAGTACTTCAGGGAGCAATGATGGTCCGGATGATCTCATACATTGCAGTTTTCTTTCTAAAAACAATTAAAAGCAAGATATGGCTAGATAGTTGAGATCTTCCATCCTTGGAAAGGACCTCTTTAAACTGGGGTGGAAAAGGATAAGAGACAAATGTTAGTAAGATTTTTTTTTTTTTTTAATATTACTTAACCACTATTTCAGAATTCAACTTTGCCCCTTTCTGGTCTGTAGAGAGAGATCAGCCCAAGTTAGCTCCCTAACAGCAAAGGGAGGAGGGGAATTGTTTTTTCTCCCCCCACCCCCACCCCCGACCCCCCCCCCGCCGATAGTAGTATACAAAAACTTTCAAGACAAATGTAAAAACAGTTTAACCTATGATATGCTGTATAAATAAAAGGAAAGGAAAGGTGGCCTTTTGTTTTCCTTGTCCATGAACTTGCCTGTGATCAGTACCTTCTCTATGCGGCTTACTGGCTGATTACTGGTCTTTGCACATAGACACTGAAAAAGCAGAATATTGTTGTCATTGAATAGTTGGCTACCAACCAAGGCAGTGAAGTAACTTTATACCTGTAATCCAAGAACAAGTTGCTGAACTTAAACTAAATTGGAAATGTACTGGGGAAAAATGGTCACTGAGCAATATACCAAGCAAAATAAATCTAGGGCCAGATTTTTAAAACTTGCAGGTGCAGTCATTTGTGAGCAGAAGAGGAGGCCTGGTAAAAGCTGGGCTGAAAATCAGACCCTAAACCTTTACGCTAGGATTTATCCCTTTAATGAGAGAAGAGACTGTGTGCAGTAGAAGCTGGTATCTGGCCAGTGGCCATCTGTAAAGTATTTTAGAACTCTGAAGCACATAAGAGAGATTAATGCATCTGCCAGAATACAATGTACAGTAGATCCGCTGAGATTTTACATCTATGGCCTTTAATGGAATTTTTATTTTAAATAGTACATAACAATCAAATTAACAGGCACAGATGAAATTCTACCTGATTGAAACCAAATTTACATTATTGCTCAGAGAAGTAATCTAAAATATAAAAGAAAGATCTGTCTCAGAAACTCATTTTGAAAAAAAAACTGTGTTCTAAAGGAAAGCAAACAACATACGCTTCACTTTAAGAAGAGACTTGTAAATATAGGTGGTTGGTCTGATTAAATACAAAGTGCTGCCTTAAGCGTAAGTGGGCCTGGGACATATACCCTAGGTGCACTGAGATATGGTAAAATTCCCTTGCCTTGGTCTTATGGCAACCCAGATATTTGTTTTTTTCCCCAGCAAAAAGCTGAACTCTTCAAGGGGATTTGTTACACTAAACCATTTAGAACATGGTAGTTTATAAGGTATAAAACATACAGAGTATGGTGGTGGTGTCAAAGTAAGTACCTTCAATTCTATGGCCTCTTTGACACAGGTTTATTGAAGTGCATGGAGTTTTAACACAGTTTGATTGGGCTAGTGTAGTCAGGGCTACATATTAGAAGAACTTTCTTCACTTTCCTACACAAGTTCTTACTGATCAGTACAAAACACCTTCCCTTATCATCCCAGGCACCGACTTTCCAAAGCGCCAGGGGGGGCTTGACCCTCAGCTCTGTCCCAGGCCTGTCCCCACTCCACCCCTTCCTCTAAGGCCCTGCCCTTGCCCCGCCGCTTTCTGCCCTGTTCCACCCCCTCCCTTGAGTGTACCGCATCCTTGCTCCTCCACCATCCCTCCCAGCCTCCTGCATGCCACGAAATAGCTGTTTGCAGCGGGTGGGAGGCACAGGGAGGGAGGGGGAGGCTTTGATCCATGGGCCTCACTGGCGGGTGGGAGATGCTAGAGGTTGGAGGGGAGCTGATAGGGGGCTGCTGGTGGGTGCTCAGCTCCCACCATTTTTTCCCCATGGGTGCTCCAGCCCTGGAACGCCCATGGAGTCTGCACCTATGCCCATCACGTTGATTTAAAACATTCCCTTGCCCAGCATTTCCGAGCAAACAGCAGAGGAGTGAAGAGGATCTTGTGACATAGCTTCTGTCCCATGGGGAGAACTTGGAGACCTCAGTTCAAATGTGGTTTGGGTCATAAATGAATTAAACCAGTTCTCCAAATTCCTTTGGGTCCTTGGGCATATTGCAGTCCCTCAGGGTTTGTACAGCTAATTGTAATTCCTCAAAACAGGCCTGATGATGGAACAGAAGCAGAGAATGTGTGGTGTTTTTCTGATGTGAACAACTGCGGACCATGATGACCCTGAATCAGAAAGACTGTCTTGGGAATTTCTAAAGCACCATCACTGTAGTATATAGGGTCTAAACAAGACTGCGAACTCATTTTCCCTGTATAAACACTCTCAGCAGGTCGCAGGGTTCATAGAGGAAGCTTTCTTTTTATTCTTATGCTCTATAAAATGGGATGTGAATTGCCAATGACACACATTAAAAATACTCTTCATGTGTGCCTAATACAGGTGTTGGAGCAAGGTCTCCTACTGTGTTAGTTCAGCATCTTGCAGTTAGAAACCCAGCATGAGAAACCTGTTGGCATTTGGCATGCAATGTAAACATTGATCTGTTTGAGTGGAAAAAGAGAACTGTAGGATTGTCTAGATCTAACAGTGTATTGAAAGCCTGATCTACTGATTTTATCTTTGCAACACAGGAAATGTCAAAACTTCCTTAGCAATTCCTGTTCACTGTCATAACAGTTTATAAAAGATCTGCTGGGATTGCTAGGGTCATGTTAAATGCTGTTTTATCAAGAAAACAGGTAACAAATGGATGTAATTAAATCCTATTGCATACTGTAACTTCACAGCAACTGATCTGGAAGCTCTAATTTTTTCTGTATATGAAGTACTTCAATTGATTCTCATTATATATTGTTATGCTCTTGCAAAGAGATTTCCATGGCCATCCAAACGTCTTGTGAGTGACTTTTCTCATTTAACAAGCATAGTGCTGTTTGTGAATCTCTGTAAAAATTATATAGGTTTATATAATTTCAAATAGCATCATTCTGCCTGTGAATTACATGTGCGTTAGTATTTATTCTGGTGTTGTGGTGCTGTGAGTTTGATTTTTGGGGAATGTATTTTCCCAATATCTTTGAATATTTTGCTGTGACACTTTCAATAGTCTCACCTACAGTATTGTGTAAATTTACTGAGGGAAAACCTGTTAAAGAAATATATTTTCCCCTCTTACTCTATAGGGATGTTGCTTTCTTGTGTCAGCTTCACTCCGAGGATTGTCAGATGGGGCTTTAGTATTGTTCCACAGGACAAAATACGTGAACAGTGCACAAATAAGAAATCACACATCATGGAATGCAAAAGTTAAGGTTGTATTTGCAATCTTAACTCTTCATAATCCATCTGCACTCTGAGGCATACAGCCTTTATTTACGTGGCTGCATACTGCTTCTCAAATGTTTTTAGCCCCTTGGCTAATCCCCTATACACCTTTCAAAAGCTGCAAGAGGCTTTCCTCAGCCCTTTCACTCCTTAAAAGGTTAGCAAGAACCCTTTTCTCCAGCCAAGAGCCTCCAATCAATTTGCAGTAATATTTTTTTGACTAGACATTTGTGACCAACTAAGTTAGCTCCATGAACATCTGCAGTGCAGGGGCGGGGAGAAAACATGTACAAAACCTCATATTTCATAACCCCATATACTGGTCAAATCAAAGCGTTGTTCTTGAAGAAATAGGTTATCTGTCTAACCAGGTTCTTGTATTAGTGCCCATCTCCACAGTATCTGATTACTAGGCACTGCTTCTCAACAAGGTCTCTTTTAATGCTTACCCTCCAGCAGCTTATGTTATGGGGCTGATCAAAACAGGTCACCAGAAAATTTGTATAATGGGAAAAGAGTATGAGGGCTCTTCCCACTTCCTCCCCATGTCAACTACAGTCAAAAGTGGTGTCAAGTTTCAAGATAACGGTATTTCCTCCTCTGTGGTCCTTCAAGGACACCCACTTAAAGATTTCGGCTTCCAGCCATCGCTTCTTGTGTGCCAAGCTGGGAATGGGTGAAAGGGGATGGATCACTTGATGACTACCTGTTCTGATAATTCCCTCTGAAGCATCTGGCATTGGCCACTGTTGGAAGATAGGATACTGGGCTAGATGGACCTTTGGTCTGACCTACAAAGGCTGTTCTTATGATCCTCATCTCATGACTTTGGATTTTAAGTCTCTACAGTACTCTGCCATAAACTGTGATCTTCGCAGCAAGCTAGACTGCCTAAAAGGCCCACATGTGCACTTTGCTTTCTCTCCAAGGACTATGACTAATGTATTGCCTGCAGTTAAAAGTTACCACACAGTTCCTTCCAAACAAACACATTTATTATTCAGGTGAAAGCATCACAGAACTTTTTACAATGATAAAAAGGTAGGTCACCCCCAACTCCAGCCTAGGGCTCTGGTAGGTTTTACTCTTCCAGAACCCACAAATGGGTTTTCCCTGTGGTCACCAGTTCATCCATCTTACATCCAGAACAGAGACTGGGCAGGTCAGATGTTTCTTTATACAGCTTAGGCCTTTGATCTTGGCCATCTGTAACAGAA
Organism: Eretmochelys imbricata; assembly: GCF_965152235.1. Lineage (NCBI taxonomy): Eukaryota > Metazoa > Chordata > Testudines > Cheloniidae > Eretmochelys > Eretmochelys imbricata. Next base: position 37,462,320 of record NC_135573.1, read on the forward strand.
AATCAGCAGACAGAAACCTTCTCCTCAGAGCATAGCTTCAAAAGACTGAGTTTTTGCATAACCAGAGGAGGGGAATTTGCATTAACCTCTCCCTAGGAATTCTCCAGGAAATCCACTTAACACTTATTGTCCCAAAAAAACATACTTTCCTGGCACATTTTCAGTATAATCTTTTGAACTCCCAGGTCTCTCATCTATTTCATCTTGCCCCTAGAGAGTTTATATACAATCCTGGCCCACAATAATACATAATCTTAATGTAATAAGATTATCCCTCCAAGGATATTGCAGGGAACTGTCATATCTATGACAAGTGGCTGAGCCATTTTTGTTTAATGCTTTATTAATAAAAAATTCACCTTCAGGCACTGAGCAGATGTGGAAAATTTCAGCTCAAAAGGGTGCAAGTTTGTTAGTTATGAATGAATGAAAACAGAATTTTACAATGGAAACAATTTTTCAACCTCAACAATAAGCAGTCTTTAGTGCTACTTTATGTTTATAGGTGCTTCACATACATTTTGGCTGTTTCATTGGGGACACCAGAAACTTTCTGATCATTGGGATTTATGATAACTGCAAGTAAGCTTTGCATGCAGGGTCCATGAGTCTTTGCATTTCAGACTCCGCTGGTCAGCTCCATTTGTTATAGACAGAATCTGAATTCGTATTTGGTTGTACATCATTGTAACTCCATTGACTTCTACTGAGAGTAACGACCCAAGTCTTTAGCAAGTTTGCTGGAATGCCAAAAAGTATACAGCATAGCCACAAAGTACAAAGCATAGCCATATATGAAAATCATCATGATCCTGTATAGCAGAGGTCCCCAAACTGTGGGGCATGAGGAACATTCGGGGGCCTGGCTGGGGTTTATGCCAACCCCCATGGGGGTGGGAATGCCATCCAGCTCTGCTCCCAGCTGCTGGCCCCACGCCCAGGACCCCAGCTCCAGGGAGGAGATGGACAGGGGTAAGAGGGGGCATGAGGTAAAAAGTTTGGGGGTCACTGCTGTATAGGATGTGCAATTATATTTCCAGGGCAACAGAAGGGTTAGTGTAGTACAAGAGCTATTTCAAGATATTTCTGCTATTTACCCTTGCATCAGAAGTTAATTCTGTATATCCTCACTGAGGTGCCTGTTCTGTGGTTGTCTAGAGGAACTGTATTTTGCTATTTTTTGGCACTTATTACAATCAATAGGTGGAGTATAGACCACAGTGCTGCTAATCCCTGTGACTGATATTAAAGTACTTTGACTTAAAAAATTATTTGCCCAATATGAAGATTAAACAGAGTGGGACTAATATACTGCATTACACAGCAATATACAAATACAGTATAAATAGAGTAACTTGGGACAAGCCTCTTTGTAATTTAATTTAACAGGCTGGGAATCAGATTATAATGTTGGAAGAAAGTGCAGTACCGAAGGGAAAGGCTCTAGCCCCCTCATCCCTTTTGTTTAACTTGCTGCAGAGCCGTTGACTTCTGGGTGAGATGATTGACAAGCAGTGATTTTTCTCCAGGTGACATTTGCAATAATTACATGATGCCTTGCTTACATGGTAGGTAATAATCAGCATGGCCTTCAAGAGACTTTGGAAAGGGGCTCTAAAAATAATTTTTTGAACCCCTACTAAGGCCGTTCCAGGTACAGGAAATTAGATAAGTATATGTTGTGCATATAGGTAGGCTTGGAAGGATTAGACTTATCAGTAAATGTTGGTTAACCTTGATTTCACTGTACACACTGACGCTTAGTTTGATTTAATGATATTTACTTTGTATGTTTTGACGTGATGTTGCCAATTTGTGTTTTAACTGTTATAAAGCCCTAACTTTTTGAATCTCAACATCTACTGTCATTAAACAATTCTCTGACACCTGCCCATAATTTTGCACAGCTGTTAATATTTAAATAGATATAAATTTTAAAAATTGCTTAAATAAACATGGATATTATCCATCAAAATTATTTAAAAAATAGAACTTTGCCAAGCTTATATATAGGCTTACTTCTGTTGACCATTCAATAATGAGGATATACAGAGAACTGGGATGAGAAATGGAGAAATCAAGGTAAGGTAAATTAAATGTTAAAATTCTGCAGGCTTACAACCCATATTCCTTACTGAGCTGCTGTATACTGCTGTCCATGCGCACTGGAATAAGCAAAATGGATGATGAGTGTCGCTTCCCTGCTTCAGCCTTTAATATTGCCTTGGATTGTATGTGAATATTTTCCACTGTTCTGCACCTGTGACCCTGAAATCAGTGTCTTATCAGAGATAAACTAAATGAATCAGAAAGGAAGCTGAAGCTTTCAGTAGATGAATGCAATGGATCCCTCAATGAGGAAGGAGAGGCTCGGGGGTAAACATAGAAAGCGCTATCACATTGTTTTCCAGCATTGGCAAAATGGATGTCTGTTTGAATGTCTTTGGGTTTGATCCTCCTCCACTGAAGCCAGTAGGAGTTCTGACATTGGTTTCAGTGGGAGCAGGATCAAGCCCTTGCTGAAATACAGGCAGAAATAGAGAGGGTAATTTGTATATAAGATACCTGCTTAATTGTGCAGCACACAGAAACTACACAAGACAACTGTAAAAGTCTTTGGGGCAGGTACTACAGCCTCCTAGTGCAATGGAGCCCCAGTCCTGACGAGGGTGCTGGGCACTACTGCAATACAAATTATAGAATTATCAGTTTTGCAAGCCTGAAATATTCTTGTACTTCCATATAAGATGCTTAAATGTATACTTTCCTATGATCTCATGTGGTGGTAAAGATTAGGTTGTCATGAGACTGCATTCAGCTTTTGTTGGGTTAGAAGAATTACAAACCAAGGGCAAATGACCAGATATTTCACTTTTTACTCACTGGTTCATAGAAAGTAAAAATGGAGTTCCTGTGTATGAATCTGTTTGACAGAGCCAGATTTTTAAAGTATGTAGGACTCTAAACATGCAAATAGGTGCCTAGTTGGATCTTCAAAAGAGCCTAGGCCCCTAACTCCCACTGAAGTTATTTTGAAAAGCACCTAAGGACAATCTTTTAAAATCCTGTTAGTCCAGCTGAACTGCTGTCTTGGTCCCGGTTTTCACAGTCCCTGGGTTGGCTAAGACCCACCCTTTTTCTAAACTCCAGAGTTCTTGCCTCTACTACTTCTGGGGATGGGGCCTCATGGCCCAACTATTCTGATTGGGCTACACCTCCCCCACCATGGTGTGCAGTCACACTGCTTAACAAGCCTGATAGACTTGGCACCTGCTAGCATTTCCCTCCAGGAGCCTGTGATCAGCAGAGGATGGCCACTTACGTGTTTCCAGAACACTGGACACTCTGGTACATCTGGGAACGCCAGGACCTTGCCCCTGCGAGTGTGACCTCAGGCACATGGTGCGTGCAAGGTCAGGCTGCACGGGGGTGGGATGCTCTTCAAAATGATGCCTCCCATGCAGCGTGACCTTGCATACATCTTATGTGTGAGGTCATGCCACACAGGTGGTGCCACTTTCCAACCCTGCTGGTGTGACCTTGTGTGTGAGGCCACACCAGTGGGAATGGAGCGGCGTATTCTTAAACATGGTATCCCCCATCCAACGTCAGACACAACCATGTCTGGTTTTGTCTGAGTACTAGATAGGGGACAAACCCTAGAAAAACAGGACTGTCTGGTTTAATACTGGATGAGCGGTCTGCTTAGGTCAGTAAGAGTATGCAGTGGCACAGATGATAATGAGATGAGCATTCCTCTTGAGCCCCTAGGGCAAGGGTCAGCAACCTTTGGTAATCCACTGGTGGGCCGTGATACACTTTGTTTACATTGACTGTCTGCAGGCACGGCCCTCAGCAGCTCCCAGTGGCTGTGGTTCACCATTTCCGGCCAATGGGAGCTGCGGGAAGCGGTGTGGGCTAGGGTGACATAGAATCATAGAATATCAGGGTTGGAAGGGACCTCAGGCGGTCATCTAGTCCAACCCCCTGCTCAAAGCAGGACCAATCCCCAACTAAATCATCCCAGCCAGGGCTTTGTCAGGTCTGACCTTAAAAATATCTAAGGAAGGAGATTCCACCACCTGCCTAGGTAACGCATTCCAGTGTTTCACCACCCTCCTAGTGAAAAAGTTTTTCCTAATATCCAACCTAAACCTCCCCCACTGCAACTTGAGACCATTTCTCCTTGTTCTGTCATCTGCTACCACTGAGAACAGTCTAGATCCATCCTCTTTGGAACCCCCTTTCAGGTAGTTGAAAGCAGCTATCAAATCCCCCCTCATTCTTCTCCTCTGCAGACTAAACAATCCCAGCTCCCTCAGCCTCTCCTCATAAGTCATGTGTTCCAGTCCCCTAATCATTTTTGTTGCCCTCCGCTGGACGTTTTCCAATTTTTTCACATCCAACTTGTAGTGTGGGGCCCAAAACTGGACACACTACTCCAGATGAGGCCTCACCAATGTCGAATAGAGGGGAATGATCACGCCCCTCGATGTGCTGGCAATGCCCCTACTTATACATCCCAAAATGCCATTGGCCTTCTTGGCAACAACGGCACACTGTTGACTCATATCCAGCTTCTCGTCCACTGTAACCCCTAGGTCCTTTTCTGCAGAACTGCTGCCGAGCCATTCGGTCCCTAGTCTGTAGCGGTGCATGGGATTCTTCCATCCTAAGTGCAGGACTCTGCACTTGTCCTTGTTGAACCTCATGAGATTTCTTTTGGCCCAATCCTCTAATTTGTCTAGGGCTCTCTGTATCCTATCCCTACCCTCCAGCGTATCTACCTCTCCTCCCAGTTTAGTGTCATCTGCAAACTTGCTGAGGGCGCAATCCACACCATCCTCCAGATCATTTATGAAGATATTGAACAAAACCGGCCCGAGGACTGACCCTTGGGGCACTCCGCTTGATACCGGCTGCTAACTAGACATGGAGCCATTGATCACTACCCGTTGAGCCCGAAAATCTAGTTAACTTTCTGTCCACCTTATAGTCCATTCATCCAGCCCATACTTCTTTAACTTGCTGGCAAGAGTACTGTGGGAGACTGTGTCAAAAGCTTTGCTAAAGTCAAGGAACAACACGTCCACTGCTTTCCCTTCATCCACAGAGCCAGTTATCTCGTCATAGAAGGCAATGAGATTAGTCAGGCATGACTTGCCCTTGGTGAATCCATGCTGACTGTTCCTGATCACTTTCCTCTCCTCTAAGTGCTTCAGAATTGATTCCTTGAGGACCTGCTCCATGATTTTTCCAGGGACTGAGATGAGGCTGACTGGCCTGTAGTTCCCAGGATCCTTCTTCTTCCCTTTTTCAAAGATGGGCACTACATTAGTCTTTTTCTAGTCGTCCGGGACTTCCCCCGATCGCCATAAGTTTTCAAAGATAATGGCCAATGGCTCTGCAATCACATCCGCCAACTCCTTTAGCACTCTTGGATGCAGCGCATCCGGCCCCATGGACTTGTGCTCATCCAGCTTTTCTAAATAGTCCCAAACCACTTCTTTCTCCACAGAGGGCTGGTCACCTCCTTCCCATGCTGTGCTGCCCAGTGCAGTAGTCCGGGAGCTGACCTTTTTCGTGAAGACAGAGGCAAAAAAAGCATTGAGTATATTAGCTTTTTCCACATCCTCTGTCACTAGGTTGACTCCCTCATTCAGTAAGGGGCCCACACTTTCCTTGACTTTCTTCTTGTTGCTAACATGACTTATCTTGGGTGTCCCCATTCTCCCTGGGCATCAAGTTACAACTTGCCTGCTGAAAGTCCCAGACTCCCAACCATTCTGTGTGAGTGTGTGCTGCATGTAGGGTTGCCAACATTGTATTTCAAAAATAAGGGTCTGTTTTCCTAACACCCCCACCCCATCCCTCCTCTTTCTCCTTCCATTTATTATCATGAATAATAAGCAGTACTTACCTACCTTCACCAGGGGTATTTCTTGCTCCTTTTTGCAGCACTCAACCACTCCCGATTTTTGTTGTACAGAGATGGAAAAAATGAGGGGCATCCCTTGTAATGAGGGACCGCTGGGAGCCATGTGGCTAGGGCTCCATTTCTGCTGGGGCACAATTTAATAGACCAGTGTCTTTTGACCTGTTTTTTTAGCTTTGGCCCAATGGCCCTGTTGCCAGTGTTAAGGCTGTGAGGAATCCTTCTTCACAGTTATAAACCTGGCTATTGTTTAAGGAACTGCACTTTATCTAGGCCATTCCTGCCTGATTTCTTCTGGCAAGCCTTTTTGCTCTAACTCTGCATTCAGGCAGGATAATATCACACAGATACACTGAGGGATACAGTATATGACTGTTATAAAAAACAAATATTTCCCACCTCTCCACACCTAGCATTAAAGGTGGGCACTTCCCTGCCAAATACACCTCTCCCATAATGCCCACATCCGTGAAATTGTGTTTCGTGAGTGCTCATTATGCAGTCTTGAAAGGGGCCTAATAACTATTTTAAAACGAGCAAAGACACAACTCATTAAGAACATGCCAAGTTTCAGTATTCAAACTTCAGTCACTTTTTACTTACAGTAGCCCTATTGAAAAACAAGTGTAGTTAGCTTTTTGGAAAACTGTTTAGGAGAGCTACAAAGGTAATAAAAGTATAATATTAAAAATAAACAAAGCATTTTAAAACACAAAATTCCTCTTCCATCTGTATATCAATTCTTGTCATGAAAGAACCCAGTCCTGGTTAAACTATTTCAAAATTGGAAATGTTTGTCCAGTGAATTTTATTCCTTCTCTCTGAACTCTCACGTGTGATTTAGGTATTTGTTTGTTTATTTATTTTTAATTAACTGTCAAGTGGAGAGCAAGTATGGGAGGTGTTGTGTTTTGTTTTGTTTGATCCAGGAAAATAAATCACAAGTCTTGACTTCCAATCCCCTACTCTGTCCAGTAAACCATGTTGTTTCATTAAAGCAGTCTAACTTTTTCCAAAGGGCTCACAAGTCATGTTATATATGGTAATGGCCATATTCCCAATGATAGCCCAGTAGCATTCTGTGAATCCATGGAATGGTTCCCAGACTCTGAATCACAGAAGAGGTGCTAAAAGGAAGTCTGCTGCTGGTCTCTCTAAAGGGGAAAGAAGATTTTGGTTTCTTTTGTCAGTTTCTTTAAAAGAAAGCAGAAGTTGGCTGCTGGCCTCCTGTAGGCGTTGTGTGCACTTTGAAAATAAGCTGTGTGTGACAATTGCTCTCAGTTGCAGTGTTGTAGCCATTTTGATCCCAGGATATTAAGAGACAGGATCTTAAGTGATATGAAGAAGAGCTTGTGTAGCATGAAAGCTTGTCTTTTACCAACAGACGTTTGTCCAATAAAAGATATTACCTCACTTACCATGTCTGGCTTTCCAATACAGCTCCCCCATCAGTACTCCTATAGTGGGAGTATAATTGTCTCACTGGTGTGAATGGAGTCAGTGGAAGTCAAAACCCATGGCAGGAAAATATGGTAAATGCTCACCTTGCTTTGCTGTTGTGGTATAGAACCTGGTTGAACCTGTCCACATCAATGAGTTGGCCTTGCTCACCACCAGTTGAGGGAGTGGCCACTTGGAAATGTGGCTGACATCCATTAGCAAACCTGGTATATTTCCATAGTGAAGGCAGTATATACTTGCGGGGGGCAAAAACTTTACAAAGGGAATATTACATGTGAGGTACTGTTTTTACAGTGCACAGTAACAGTTGCTCAGATATCATGGTGATGGGTACTTTATAAAACCTAGACTAGTAGAGAGATTTTTTTCAATACTTTTTAGTAAGTTTTCAGCAAGACATGACAAACCAGGACCATACAGGACTGTATTTTCTTATAGCTGCCTTCTTCAAGCAATGGATTTTCTGTAGTAAGATTCATGGTATGTACCTTCATGGCCCGCTCCTGGAGGCCCCACTGCCAGTACCCTGCCACCATTCTTTGATAAGAAAAGAATGGTGAATATTAGACCTCCCAAGCTGCCTAGAAAGGCATCCTGGTAGCAGCCATTTTGGAAACCAGAGAGCTCTGGTCTTCCAGCAGCTAGAAGAGCTGGGGCCAGCAACAGACAATTAAGGTCCAGCAGGCTGAAGTAAAAGGAGTTACCATATGTCAGCAAGTCAGTTCCTGGCTGGAGCCAGAGAAGGGGGTGCTTCCTCGACTAGAGCCCAAGCCGATTGCTGGCCATGATAAGTAGCAGGAGTTTAGAGGGAACCCTGCTGACCCAGTTCCAGAGGGAATTTAGCCCAGAAGGGTATGACACTCTGTACCTCAAAGCAGCATCCTGGGAACCCCCATATGATTATGATATGTTTGGTACAAATGCATGTCTTGTGAAGTGTCATTTTAAGTCTTGATCTGTTGAACATTAATATTCTGTTGGACTGTATGTACTCTCTTTGTATGTGAAGTTATGAAGTATTGCTATATGTGTTACTGAAATATGTTGTGAGGTTGGGAATGACCATGGACAGCCTTTCAGTTGCAACAAAGTAATAGCCATCACCTGCCAGCCAGGCGTTAATAGCTCATCAACACCCAATCCACTAACCCAGAGACTTCTTGGAGAAGGCATGTACGCCATGAGTGTGGACTAACCCATGTCGCAGAAAGGATCTTTCCAGAAAGCTGGAAGAAACTATAAAAAAGGAACAGTGACATCACTTGGCCTTTCTCTTTCTTCCCCCACCATCTCAACATCTGGAAAAAAAAGACTTTGAACTGAGGGAGTTTGGTTCCAGGCTATGTATTGGGGAACTGTAAGATGCTTGTATCGTATGTTAGGCTGAGACACTGTTGATTCAAATCCTGCTTAGTCTGTTTAAGTTAGAATTTAGACTGAATTTAATTTTGTTTCTTAGGTAACCAACTTTGATCTCTGTGCCTGCTACTTATAATCACTTCAAATCTATCTTTCTATAGTTAATACATCTGTTTTATATTTTACCTAAAACAGAGTGTTTTGGTTGAAGTGCTTGGGAAATCTCAGCTTAGATTACGAAGGCTAGTGTGTGTCCATTCCACACTGAGGGAGTGGTGAACTGCTTAATGAACTTGCACTGCCCAAAGGAGCCATGAGCTGTGTAAGATGGTGCAGTTCTGGGGTGCAAGGCTGGAGCTGGGGAGAATTGGAAGGAGCCTCTCTATTGATGGTCCAGGAGTGGCTAGGAGATCATTCATGTAACTCAGTTTGATGTATCGCTGCCTGGCAAGTCAAGTGTAAGAGTATATGCTTCTTTCTATGTTCCTCGGCAGGATTTGACTTCCAATTTTTAAAGGATGCTATTTTGCCTCTAACTGCTTCTTTTACTTTGTTTAGCCATGGTGACACTTGTTTGGTCCTCCTACTATGTTTTTTAATGTGGGGGTCTTCATTTAATTTGAGTCTTTTTATGGTATTTTTAAAAGCTTGCATGCAGCTTGCAGGCATTTCACTTTTGTGACTATGCCTTTTAATTTTTGTTTAATTAGCTTCCTAATTTTTGTGTAGTCCCCCTTTCTGAAGTTAAATGCTACTGTAGTGAACTTCTTTGGTTTTTCCCCCTCTCTCCTGAAGATGTTTAAATTTAATTATATTTATGGTCGCTATTATCAAGTGGTTCAGCTATATTCACCATTTGGACCAGATCCTGTGTTCCATTTAAGCCTAAATCAAGAATTGCCTCTTCCCTTCTGGGTTCCAGGAATAGCTGCTTCAAGAAGCAGTCATTTATTGTGTCTAGAAACATCATCTCTGTATCTCATCCTGAGGTGACACGTACCCAATCAATACGGGGATAGTTGAAATCTCCCATTATTATTGAGTCTTCTGGTTTTTATAGCCTCTCTAATCTCCCACAGCATTTCACAATTGCCATCCTGGTGAGGTGGTTGGTAATAGATTCCGACTGATATATTCTTATTATTCAAGCACAGAATTTCTTCCGTAGAGTTTCTATGGTACAGTTAGATTCATTTAAGATGTTCTTTCACATATAGTGCCCTTCCCCCATCAGCTTTGCATTCCTGTATATTTTGTACCCTGGCATTACCGTGTCCCATTGATTAGCATCATTCCACCGACTTTCTATAATGGCTACTATATCAATATCCTATTTTAATACCAGACACTCAGGTTCACCCATCTTAGTATTTAGACTTTTAGCATCTGTATACAAGCACTTATCAAATTTGTTACTTTTTAGCTGCCTGCCATTATGTGATGTAATTAAATGCGGACTCTTCATTTGACTGTTTCTCTTCAGTTCCTACCTGTATTCTTCAGTTCCTTCATGTTCTAAGTACAGGGCTTGTTAGTTAATTGATGTTTCAGAGGATACAGAAGAACACAAAGTATTATATAGGTTCTATATAGCAAGTAAGGGCTATTACCTATTTAAATTCTAGATGACAGACTGGTGGATGCATGGTGTTTGTTTTTGTTTTTTAAATATATTTAGAACCTAGAGAAATTTCCCCACACATAATAAAATTGTTTAAGCTAGATCCATTTTTGTGACAATATCCCTTCAATTTGCTAGGCAAATGTCACAATCTTCTATCACCAGGATCCCTCACTTGATATGATAAATGTTAATACTTAATGAAGAATTTTTTAAAAAGTAATTATGCTAGAGTTATCCATGCAGAGCTCTTGCATTGCATTTGTTTTTCTTAATCTCAGTTTAGAATATATGCAGAAATAAAGAATTTTCTTCTTCAATATTGTATAATCAAAATCACCTACACAAATCAGAGCAAGCTGCACCCTCAGATAACAATATTGAATCCGTGGGGCTCTCAAGGGTACCTTCCTGCTTAACTAATTTATCATAAATGATATCTCCTTGTTTTCAAATCTAGATTTGAAAACAATTTCCTGCTATTCTTTTGACTTTGGAATGCAAATTATGTAGTGAACTTCTGTCAACTGATTTTGAAAATGTTAGCACTGTTTATAATGTGACTACATTCTTTTTGTCTAACATGGCAGCAATTCTGTTGTAGAGTTCCAGTAAATTAGTCCGGTCAGAATCTTCCTTCCTGGATCTGTGATGGCTGTGTCCGAGTCGTGCTGCTTCTCATCCTTTAAAATAACCGATTAGTCCTACACCAGACCTCACTGACTTATTCTTTTTTATTCTAGAAATTACCCAAAACAGGAACACAGAATCTGTATACCTTCTGATTTTTATTTTCCTTTCTTAAGGGGCTGATTTCAATCCTCAACTCTGATGCTGCGCTGTAGTTTTGATTCCATGTTGAATTGGGAATTAGAAAGGACTGACTTTCTGGTTTTGCTTTAGATGGAGCCAAAACTTCATAAAAATAACTAATCTTGTGAGATTTGGCCCAAGACGTCAAAAAACTTGTGTGCTCCTAGCAGATAGGTGCATGCATCAGGGACATGGATTATTTCCTATCCTGCCACTTATTTTCTATGTGATGTCACTGCTCTGTGCCTCAATTTCCCCATAGATAAAATTGGGGAAACTGTGCTTTTTGTAAAGTACTTTAAATCCTACAGATGAAAAGTGCTTAGGAGTTAAGCTTGCACAATTCCTTCCATGCAAGATGGAGGAAATCTTGTACGAACAGTTTGAGGCTTCTGCTATTTTGAGTTGAAATCTTGTGATATTTCAATGCAGCTGAATCTAAACCCTAGCCCTGAGTCAACCTTAAACCTATATCTTGACTCCTTCCCTAAACCTAATCCAGATCAGATCATCACCTCCTTGACCTGTCTCTTGTTCATTATGCCTTTTTTTATTTTGCTTTAAACCAAACAGTTATATAATCTGAGGACTCTCTGGAACTCTTTTGTAACAAATTTCCATTCATGTTTCCCCTTCAACTTATTTTTACACAGTTGCACATACAAAGAAGACTGTGATGCTGCCTATTGCTGCAGGAAATCATTCCTTTGTTACAGAACGTTGCCTGTAGCAGTGAAATCCTCAGCAGCCTTCAGTGAACCTGTATATTATCAAAATATAGTATTTAGTTTTCAGTAATTGTCTTATGATGGTCTTTGGTCATCTGCTATCTGTGGTAATCTGATTCCTGATTTTAGATGACCTCCATCCTTGGGGTTTGTGTGTATTTTTGTAAACTGATAGTATTTAGTGTTACGTTTTTAGTTCATTTCCTTCCATTGTTCTGAAAGAATATTTTCTTTCACTATTTTTCTGCTGTTACATGGGGAAAACACTTCTAATTTAACATAACTTGCATCACTTTGCTCTTTTCCCTTCTCTTCTTTCTTTTACAGTTTGCTCAATCCTCTGGATAAATCAGTCTTTTGTATTTTGAAATGCGTTGTTTTGTTTATCACATCATTATATCTTTGCTGAACTGCATTTGTTACAGTTTGATAGTCAGATTTAATTGGGGAGAAAGTACATTGCGCATTTTATGTTCCTTGAAAACCACTTCATGTTCCATAACAAATTTTAAGACATGAAATAAATTAGGAGTCTGTGAAGGAATGTAGTCTACTCTAAAGAAAGCAGAGTGGAATTAAAAATAGCAAACTTTGGTGCTAGTGAAATAGTACCATGAGCATAGACTCACTTGATTGCTTTAATTGGTTGGGATTGGAAACACTGTTTCCAATGTGGGGCTAAAAAGTCATTGCTTAGACAGAGAATCTAATGAGTTACTTGGTGCTACTGGAGGATCACATTGTGCTATTAACTGTTAGGCAGAATTCTTAATTAGTTTCACTGGGGCTTCCAGTTAAAAATTTATGGTACAATATGGCCAATAGCAAATAAAAAACCCTGCTTCCCAGCAATCTCTCCTCACTTTCCACTGTAGTAGTGGGAAAAACTGCAAACCCCAAACTGTGCAGTGTTAAACCCCATTGTAGGCCTAGTAACTCTATTGAAATCAATGGAGAGGACCTCAGAGCAGTTACTCTGGATTTGGACTGATATAACAGAGAGGAATTTAGCTGTGCATGTTCACCAGATTCTACCTTACAGATCTCACTGTGCTAATTGTTTCTGCCTCAAGGCTAGGGTAGCATCTGTGTGTGTTTACTGCAAACTGCCCATTAAAAACAATGGTGTATAGCAGCTGGAGGTCATAACACTAACAAAGCCATTTTTCATTTAACTGCTGTGCCACGGTATTTTAAACCTTCCATAATCTCTGTCCAGGCTGTGAAGGCTGTGGACCTGCTCTTAGTAATGTATGAATGCTGTAAATGCCACTGTTACTGGGGGAGTTAGTGTATGTTTATAGTGGTTTAGTTTAGTACCAGCTTGTTGGAAATGAGACCGTGACTCAAGTTGAGCAAACCCTTGTAGGGGGTTGTAATGAGACAATAGGAGAACAGCTGGCTCAGAGGGGTTTGGCTCAACCTCCCATGGAGCTCACCAAACTCATCTTTGGCAGAGGGTCTAAGCCTGGGAAGCTGAGGGGAACAAAGATTATGGCAATTTTTAAGGATTTCCTCAAGCAGCAGGGAAATGCTGTTGTCAGGGAGCTGTTTAGGGGAAACAGACTGGGATGTCTGAAGAAGCTAGACCTTCCTAAGCGCCCATTACAGGGTGATAGGGCTTTGGGTAAGACGTGCATGTAGACCATTTGTTTTTAAGATCCTTTTTCTCTTATGCCATGCTTTGTTCCCACTGGAACAATATTTTGGTTCAAGAAGGCTAGTTTGGTCAGGTATGGGGTCCAGTTGGACCTACTGGGTAAGCAGGGTTGGTACACAGGGTGCTGTAGTCCTGGGCAGGGCCGTCCTTAGGATTTATGGGGCCCTATGCAGTATTTAACTGATGCCCCTATGCCCGACAGCAGCCCGAGCTTGCAGCCCAGCGCAGGGGAGGGACAAGGCAGCAAAGGATAACAAGACACCCAGCCCATCTCACGGTAGCGGAGAGTCACAGTTCCCTGCAGAGACCCCCCCCATACCCTCTCCCTCACTCAGAATGGACATTCAGAAGGTACCTAATTAAAAGCACTAAACTTGGGAATAAAAAATGTCAGTCATAGGTTATTTGATATGCCCTGAAGTTTGTCAGACATTTATTTGCAAAAACTTTGTAGTAAGGGTGAGTCAACTGTCTTGCTGAATACAACATTAAATATTATGGAATATATGATGCAGCTCTTCTGTTTTACATTTTCTTAATCAGTATTTCTAAGCTGATTTTATATTTTAAATGTACTCTTAAGCCTTCGTAAAGTAATCATTCCAGATTACCACATATTTAACTCACTGAAACAAAGACATTATTTTAAATTAATCAGTCACAGAGGTTTAGTGTGTTCATAACAATGTTCGTTGCTCTTAGAAAAAGGGAACACTAATTTACTTTGTGTGATCTCCGTAACAACAGACATGTTTTTGAAATTTCACCAACTTTAAAAATATGTTTCCAAAGATTTTAGGCATAACAAAGGATTTTATATCTTACTAAGGTGCTGATTTTGCTGGAGAGTTTTCTTAAAACTAGTTCATCAGATATTCAGAAGTAAAGAAAGGGAAACTCTTTGTCCAGCTATCTGGAAGGAAAGGGGTGTTGTCCCTTTAAGGCTCTCTTCAGTGGGGGGAGGGAGGATGAAGGGAGAAAGGGATGGACAGAAAGGACAGGAAGACTTTGGAAGCAATTTTTTTACTATAGTAATTAAAATGTGTATTTTAGATAAGGGTGGTCTTTTGAAGGATTTATTTAAAAAACTATGTCTGAAGATCCAAGCATTTAAGGCTAAAGATGATTGCATCTAAAAATCTATGCAAGGATTTTTTAGAGATGTGATTTTTATAATCTTCACCAACACTAATGAAATATTTTTAAAGCAAATTTTAAACTAAGGTCCTGTAGACTGACATGTTCTGAGTAAATATTACAGTAATACACAACTGGTTTTGTCAGTAAATTCAGAAACTAACAGTATATACCCTGGGTTTGGCAAATGGCTTCATTACCCCTTGAATTGCTCTTTAACAAAAAGAAAAGGAGTACTAGTGGCACCTTAGAGACTTGGTTAATCTCTAAGGTGCCACTAGTACTCCTTTTCTTTTTGCGAATACAGACTAATATGGCTGCTACTCTGAAACCTGCTCTTTAACAGTTTTAATGTTGTGTAAATAGGTCTGGAAGGCTTTTTCACTTTTAACTACTAGATCCCCTCCCAAGGAAGACTCACCAGGCTGCAGCAGCCAGCTGTGGGACCCTGCAGGAAGGGTCAGAACAGGTAGAGGAAAGCCAGGAGGGTGGAGACTAAGACCCAGTGGTGTCTGAAATTTTCAGGTGCCCTATGCAGCTGCCTATGTTGCATATGCCTAAGAATGGCCCTGGCCCTGGCCCTCGGTCCAGTCTGAGTGGGAAAATTTCAGGATTCCACACTGAGAAAGCTGAAGGCCTAAAATCTGAGACATGAGGAGAGTACACTGAAAGACCAGAAAAGTGGTCAGAGGTGCAGCTAACTCTGTAATCACAACAATACTTAAATTATAGACCTCTCATTATAAACTTCTCATCTGTAAAAACATTATGGTTTCTTTTTACCAGGCATCTTGAAATCATTTTTCTGATAGCCTATTTTTCTTTAAACAGTTATGATTTCTTTGTTTGTAGTCACATTCCATAATTCATTTTGTTCACAGGCAGTGTCCTCTTCCCAGACTATGTCTAAAGCTCCTTCTCTTCTGCTTTATTTTTGTTCTATACATTTTTTACATACAGATATTAAAATGTTAGCTATTTAGAAGGTAAATGTGTTTAGCTTTCCTTTCAGGTGAAGAATAATGGATACTCAAACCTGTATAAATCTTCCACTTTCATTTAGGAAAATCCCAAGCAGTTTCTAAGGAAGTCACTTCACCCACCAGTGAAATGCAGTCACTTCTGGGGTGAAGCATGGCAGTTGTTTTACACTGTCTCATGGTTATGGTCAGGAATTGATGAATTCTGTATCCAGTTAAAACAGCAATGGTTTTTAATGACAGAAATGTTTAGGTTATTAGACTTAGTTTGTCTGAAAGTTCCAATTTGCCTCTGATTGTTAAACAACCAAAATAAAAACACTATTCACCTCACTCTTCCGTAGTATTGCATAGCAAATTCAGCTAAGTGGAATAAAAAGTAATATTTTTTTAGTCATTAAAGTTTAGTAGTTCTGATTCTGAATATACAGGGAGCAGATGTATTCTTATCTGAAGAAGAGCTCTGTGTAACTCAAAAACATGTCTTTCACCAACAGAATTTGCTCCAATCAGATATTCCCTTACCTACCTGGTCAATTCTTACATAGTTACTTTTCAGAATAGAATCCATTTAAAGTTTTATATGTATGGTTTGAGCTTCTCCCTGTAAATTGTACCATATTGTTATCCTGGAAGGTGTTAATGGCTACTATCAAGGGTATTTGAGCTATAGATCAATCAGAGCTGGTAAAAATTGAGGGGTGTTCTACACACTTTACATTTCAGCTAAATGGAAGGAGCAATGAAATGCCCTTTATTAGTGATAGCTGAAATAATAGTAAGCCACTATCCAAGGCAAAGTGCTATATGGCCAGGCCCATCAGAAGTTAAGGCATGTGGGTGGAGGGGTTTCCTTAAGGACTGACTGCTAATGCAGGGGTCAAGGGATTAATTAGTAGTAGCTATGTGTGAGGCAAAAAGTCAGGAGAAGCAGTGGTGAGCATAGCCCTGAGTGGAAGCCAAAAGACAGAAGAGCTTCTTTTGGGCACAGTACTTACTGGAAATGACCTGGATTTCTTTAAAAAAAAAAAAAGGCTCCTGCTGTTTGTTTCTACTGTGTTCATGGAAACTGGACTCTGTGTAGATTTTTTTCTTTTTTTTTTCCTTTGGTAAATAACCAAGATTGTACCAAAGAAATACCTGACTCCTATCATCAATTTCTGCTCCTAACAGAAACAACTCAGCAAGGCCCTGAATACTGGCTAATCACTTGGGTAAAGAGTAGCAACAATGTTTAAAGTGTTAACTAACTAGTTCATTACACATTGCTTTTAAAAAAATCACAGAGGAAAGTGCCTTTTAGCTAATGTATATATTCACTAGTGCATACTGCTTTTTCTTCCAAACATCTCTGCATCAAAACTGACATTCTCATGCATTAGCAACAAAATTGTTAGCTCATCGGTTTTAGTGGTAGAGCTCTGTGAAACCCACACCTTTCAACCTGCGAAGGGACATTCTATGGAACACCATGTGTGACAGCGTCAAAATGAACTGCAAACAAAATAATTCATGCAAGAAATTTAAAATGCTCTGAGACTTCTTCCTTTCATGTAAATAATACTTCCTGTAACCTCAGGATCATGATTTCTTATTTCTGATGTCAATAATTCTCCACAATAAAAGTGAGGACACCAAATTTGTGTGCAATGAAGGGAAGTTTTGGTCTAAAATGAATGACATCCTTTGAAATGTAGGGACAATTCAATGGTAAAGTGTCACCCATATAAGACTATGAAGTTGGAGAGATGTGTAACTGAGGGCTTAATTTGGCCTGCCAAACCTTGTTTGCTGGTGGTAATGCACAAGAAGGAAAGAGCCCAGCTTAACTTTTAATTCCAGGTTGAACTTTCAGGGGTGGCAATTAGAAAAAAAAAAAGTATGCCTTTCAAACTGAATGCATTTGCAATGGAATCCTTGAGACAGTACACATAGAACTTCAGAATGCTATTTGTAATACCACTTTTCTAAGGAGAACCTTTCTAAATCTAATCGCATCAAACTTGCCATTTTAGACTTCTCTTATCTGTATGCATGTGTAATAACAGGGTGGGGAATATCCTACTTCAAGCCAAAAGGGGGAGAAGTTAAAGGGGTGATCTTCATACCCAAATGTTTGTTTTGATCCTTCTTTCAATTTGTAAAAGAGCGTGGAGCTGACCTAGTCTGAGCCATAGTAGGTTTGCCTGCTGTGGTGAGACATGTAGAGGAAAGGGAACTTACTGAATAAAATAAAATTGTCATTCTAGCAGAGCTCCAGAATGCGTTCTAGGATGTAGTAGATGAATGAGGTGGAAGTGATAAAATTAGATTAAATCTTTCCAAAGAGGATCTCATTTGTAAATCTTCTGGGGCAAGATCATACAAGGTGTTGACTGATTCTTATGAGGTGCTGTGCATCTTCAACTTCTACTTACTGGCAAATTCACCAACACTAAATTTCCAACTTTACGAAATAGTCATCCTCTGGAATAAATATCTGCAGCATGCTGATCTTTGCCAAAGCAGATTTTTTTTCAGGAAGCCTTTTGACCACTTTTAAACTGAGGATGTGTTTCAGAATTACCCATTTCCTCCTCTCCAAAAATTTGCCATTCTTCTTTTGAACATTGCTCCATCAAAAATGTTCAAATTTGAAAGCTTAAACTTAGCATGGACATCGCTTTTTCACTGTGGCATGGAGTGGGAAACCAGCAAAAGTAAATTGAAGTCTTTAAGCTTCTGATTGATTACTGTTATGGGGCAGCTGCCCTTTTTCCAGAAATTAGGGCTTAGTCTGCCTGGACTGCGGTATGAAGATCCCACCTGGGGGTAAGTGACTGATTAGTAAACGAGAACTTGGACCCAGTAAAGGTCCCTGTGTATATTCCACTGTGGGTACACATGTGCTCCATGTGCCTGGAGTTGGAGAATTCTTGAAAGCAGTGTCCATTGGTCCACGTATGCACGCTCACTGTCCTCATGCCTGCAACCAAAGAGATAAAGGGTGGAATGGACTGACTGTCTCCAGATCTTACTAGACATGGCCTAGGTCAGAACCTTCAGTGGCTGGAGCTTTTCTTCCTTTGTTCTTCAACTCTAAACTATTTACAGATTTTACTCCATAGCTTTTTAGTGAAATTTCATAGTTAGATTCCCCATCCTGGGGAATTCCCTTCCCTCTCTCCCATACCTATTACAGGTACTGGACTATGCCATCACTCTAGGCTTCAAAATCTGTGCTTCTTTCCCATGCTGCTTCTTGGTCATCTGTGACCATCAACATGCCTGTATTGCTCACATGGGAGACAGGAACTTTCCATAAAAAGCACTTTAATGGAGAAAGTTGTGAGGCTGCAGTTGAACCAAGGCTGGGGAACACCCCCGTACATTGGCCTGACTCAGCAAGGAGTGTGCCTCCTGCTCTGAGGTCTGACTTTAAGTCCACTTCAAAGAAGTCTGATGCAACTCTGCCTAAGTTGAGTAAGTCTTCCTGCCCAACCCAGGAGGACTGGAGACGTGACAAGAGAGCCCACAAATCCAGGTCTCTATCAGCAGCAGACCGTGCTCTGGCGGCAGCAGTACCTCTGGTCCCAATTTAGCTTAAACCCTGGGAACCAACAGCACTGACAAAAAGCAAATATTGGGCACTTCCACCACCACCAGTACTCTCCTTACTATGATGACTGTAACTACTCCAGCTCAGTCAATTTGGGTGGACAGGCCCCCCCACGCTCCAGGGAGAGCAGAGTCTTACACTACACCTGCCAACATTGTTGCTCTTCATGAACTCCCATTGTCATCAGGTCCTTCCCTCACAAGGCAGGTCCTGGCTCCACCAGGAGATGCAACATATGGGAGGAGTCAAGCCCCCAGAATCAGCTTATTTTTTTTTTAAGGAGACTCTGGACCACCCTAGGAACTGATATGTTCTCCTCAGAGGTATACCTTCCTGGACAAGGGACCTGGACTTGTCCTGAATCAACTTCCATCTCAGCACCTATCTTGGAACTGTTGGCAACCTATGCCAAGGCAACCTCCACAACCATCTTTTGACCTGTCTTAATGACCATACTGAACATAAGAATGGCCCTACTGGGTCAGATCAAAGGTCCATCTAGCCCAGTATCTGGTCTTCCGACAGTGGCCAGTGCCAGGTGCCCCAGAGAGAATGAACAGAACAGGTAATCAAGTGATCCATCCCCTGTCGCCCATTCCCAGCTTCTGGCAAACAGGCTAGGGACACCGTGCCTGCCCATCCTGACTAATAGCCATTGATGGACCTATCCTCCATGAATTTATCTAGTTCTTTGGGAGGAGCGGGGAGACTCTGTAACCCCTACCACCCCACAGAGTCAACACAATCTACTATGACTGGAAAAAGGCTAATGTAGTGCCAATCTTTAAAAAAGGGAAGAAGGAGGATCCTGGGAACTACAGGCCAGTCAGCCTCACCTCAGTCCCTGGAAAAATCATGGAGCAGGTCCTCAAAGAATCAATCTTGAAGTACTTGCATGAGAGGAAAGTGATCAGGAACAGCCAGCATGGATTCACCAAGGGAAGGTCATGCCTGACTAATCTAATCGCCTTTTATCATGAGATTACTGGTTCTGTGGATGAAGGGAAAGCAGTGGATGTATTGTTTCTTGACTTTAGCAAAGCTTTTGACACGGTCTCCCACAGTATTCTTGTCAGCAAGTTAAGGAAGTATGGGCTGGATGAATGCACTATAGGGTGGGTAGAAAGCTGGCTAGATTGTCGGGCTCAACGGGTAGTGATCAATGGCTCCATGTCTAGTTGGCAGCCGGTGTCAAGTGGAGTGCCCCAGGGGTCGGTCCTGGGGCCGGTTTTGTTCAATATCTTCATAAATGATCTGGAGGATGGTGTGGATTGCACTCTCAGCAAATTTGCGGACGATACTAAACTGGGAGGAGTGGTAGATACGCTGGAGGGGAGGGATAGGATACAGAAGGACCTAGACAAATTGGAGGATTGGGCCAAAAGAAATCTGATGAGGTTCAATAAGGATAAGTGCAGGGTCCTGCACTTAGGACGGAAGAATCCAATGCACCGCTACAGACTGGGGACCGAATGGCTAGGCAGCAGTTCTGCGGAAAAGGACCTAGGGGTGACAGTCTACGAGAAGCTGGATATGAGTTAGCAGTGTGCCCTTGTTGCCAAGAAGGCCAATGGCATTTTGGGATGTATAAGTAGGGGCATAGCGAGCAGATCGAGGGACGTGATCGTCCCCCTCTATTCGACATTGGTGAGGCCTCATCTGGAGTACTGTGTCCAGTTTTGGGCCCCACACTACAAGAAGGATGTGGATAAATTGGAGAGAGTCCAGCGAAGGGCAACAAAAATGATTAGGGGTCTAGAACACATGACTTATGAGGAGAGGCTGAGGGAGCTGGGATTGTTTAGCCTGCAGAAGAGAAGAATGAGGGGGGATTTGATAGCTGCTTTCAACTACCTGAAAGGGGGTTCCAAAGAGGATGGCTCTAGACTGTTCTCAATGGTAGCAGATGACAGAACGAGGAGTAATGGTCTCAAGTTGCAGTGGGGGAGGTTTAGATTGGATATTAGGAAAAACTTTTTCACTAAGAGAGTGGTGAAACACTGGAATGCGTTGCCTAGGGAGGTGGTGGAATCTCCTTCCTTGGAAGTTTTTAAGGTCAGGCTTGACAAAGCCCTGGCTGGGATGATTTAACTGGGAATTGGTCCTGCTTCGAGCAGGGGGTTGGACTAGATGACCTTCAGGGGTCCCTTCCAACCCTGATATTCTATGATTCTATGATCTATGATACTAGGGAGTCAGTACACCTCCCCTGTGAGAAGACACAGAATTCCTCCTGATCCCATGGAAGAGGAAGATTACAAGCCTGATTTGGTGGTTCAGCTGGTACCAACGAGATTGTCCTCTTCAGATGAAGCAGTCACTCCAATATCTCAATTTCCCTCCCCTGCCCCCACCCCCCCAGTGATCATAAGCAGTTCCAGGAACTGTTACATAGGGTTGCAGAAGAGCTACAGATTTCCTGTGAGGAAGTTCATGATCCTCCAACAAACTCCTGGACATCCTACAATCCTTTGGATCCAGCTGGATGGTGCTTACTATTAATGAAGCCATTCTGGAACCAGCTAAGACAGTCTAGCATACGCCAGCCACTTATGCCCCCATCCCTAAGAGGGCAGAAAAATGCCGGTTTGTTCCAGCCAAAAGGCAGAGTTCTTTCTCATACTCTTTGATTGTTCAGGCTGCCATGGGGCAATCTAGACAGTAACATTCTAGATTTACTCTGGTTGATAGAGGGTAAATGTTAGACTTATGGAGAAGGAAGGTCTTCACTTCGACTAGCTTTCAGTACAGAACAGCCAGTTACTAAGCACTGTTGGCTAAGTATGATTACCTGAATTATTCCAAATTCATGGACTTCCTTGACGAGCTTCTGCAACCAGATACAGCTCAATTTCAGGCTCTCATAGAGGAGGGCAAGTTCAAGGTTGCTAGAACCAGTCTTCAGTCAGTGGCAGATGCAGCAGTTGCATTTTCAAGATCAATGGTAACTGCCTTTGTGACGCACCATGAATCATGGCCTTACACTGCGAGGTTTCCCCGGGAGGCCAGAACACCAGGGAGGACCTGCCCTTCGGTGAAACTCATCTTTTTAACCAAACGATAGATGAGGGCCCAGGGCCACCCTCCCACCCTGGGAATATATACACCTGCCCTGAAGAGAATTCCACATGCAATCATATAAATCTATATGATGGCTTAATTTTACCACCAGCAGCCTTATGTGCCTCCCTGTAAGAGGTAAAGCATTCAGAAGGTCTGTTTCCCTGCACCATCCATGGCAATATCATCCCAGCCCTTGTCAAAACAATATCTTTGATGGAAGTTAGAGCTGCAAACCAATGATGCCACCATCTGCCAATTCCCAGACATCCGTGTGTGTGTGGGTGTCATCTAGCATTCTATTTCCACACCTGGAGTGCAGTAAAAATGGACAAATGTGTGTTATGCATCATCCATTCTGGCTTCGCAATTGAATTTATTTCCTTGTCCACTCCCAAACCTCCACCCCTGCCTCTTTTTCAGCAGCCATACACATGAGGAGATACTCAAACAAGAAATAGAATCCCTCCTACAGTGAGGAGCAATAGAGTGGTACCTCATCAGTTCCGCAGAAAGAATTTTTACTCAACATACTTCCTAGTACCCAAGAAGAAGTATGGCTTGAGGCCCAGCTTTGATCTTTGCTTTTTCTCTGCTTTGGGGCCAGAGCAGAGACAAAAGGGGATTATCTTTGTGAATTGCAGGTTTTCTTTGCCTGGAGGCAGGGTACTTAACTCCTGCAGGGAAATTCAGTCTTCCAAACCAGAGGGTTTTTTTTTCCCCTAAAAGTAAACGGGGGGGGGGGGGGGTTCTACCCATTTGCCTGGAGACAAAAGTGGCAGAGGGTTTTTTTTTAGGATTTCGATTTTTTTACAAGGAGCACAGGTTTGAAAGTAATTTTTTTTCCTTTGGGCTGCTGGTAAGCAAGTTTCCAAGTAGTTGGAGGTTTTTTGCTTTGATTTGGGGCCAGAGCAGAGACAAAGGGAATTGTCTTTTTCTGTGGGTTGACAATCACTATCAGAGAATAGGTATCCTATTCCAGCACAGCAAAATTTTACAAGCCAAGTTTTGTTTGTTTTATTTCTAACCCTCGGGTGTAAAGTTAGTTAAAAACAGAGAGGTAAAGATGACAGACACCAAGGCACTACACAAATTGGAGTTAGCCAAACTGGAGACAATGAAAGAAACGGAAAAAGCTCTAGAAGCTGCTCACAGGAGAGCTATGGAAGCAAGGGACAAAGAAATGGAGGCAAAGGACAAAGAAAGGGAGGCAGCGAAAGAGGCAGAACAACACCAAGTGGCTGCTCACAGGAGAGCTATGGAAGCAAGGGACAAAGAAATGGAGGCAAGGGCCAAAGAACTGGAGGAGAAGGAAAAAGAGGAAGCATGTGGAGGAGATGGAGAAGATAAAGGCTCAGCAGAATATACCAACAAACCCTAGCAATCCTTCTCCAGGTACCACTTCTCATCCCAGGAAGTTCCCCACCTACAAGGCAGGTGATGATACTGAGGCCTTCTTAGAAAACTTCGAAAGGGCCTGCCTTGGATACAGCATCTCTAACGACCAATACATGGTAGAGCTGAGGCCGCAGCTCAGTGGACCCTTAGCTGAGGTGGCGGCTGAAATGCCTAAGGAACACATGAACAAGTATGAACTGTTTAAATCCAAGGTGAGAGTCAGAATGGGGATAACACCCGAGAGTCTCGTCGGAGGTTCAGAGCCCTAAGGTGGAAACCAGACATGTCATTTACCCGACATGCCTACCACATTGTGAAACATTGGGATGCCTGGATATCAGGAGCAAGTGTCGAATCTCCAGTAAATTTGCCCTTCCTAATGCAAATGGAACAATTCTTAGAGGGTGTTCCTGAGGAAATAGAAAGATACATCCTAGATGGGAAGCCCAAAACTGCAATCGAGGCAGAAGAGATTGGAGCCAGATGGGTGGAGGTGGCAGAGAAGAAGAAAACTGGTCGCAGTTGGAGCGGAGACCAGAAGGGACAACCCCAGACCACACCCTATTACTGGGGGCCGCCCAAGGCCCCACCTACCTCCCGAAGAACCCTCCAGACCCCTTTTCGTCCCACCACCCCGTTCTCCAGCAACCCATCTCGTCCCAGTGACCCGTCAGCTGGACGATGTTTTAAATGTAACGAGCTGGGGCATGTAAAGGCCAACTGCCCCAACTGTAAACAACAGATTACAGTTCATTGCACCGGAATCACACCAGAGGTCCACATGCCCAAATACCTCCCAGATACCCTTGGAGCGGAGGGAAACTGTGAGTGTGGGTGGGAAGAAGGTCACCACGTGGAGGGACACTGGAGCACAAGTGTCAGCTATCCATGCTTCCTTAGTGGACCCCAATTTAATCAACCCAGAGATCCAAGTGACAATTCAACCCTTCAAGTCCAACTCTTTCGATTTGCCTACAGCCGAGTTGCCTGTCCAGTACCAGGGCTGGTCAGGAACGTGGACTTTTGCAGTCTATGATGATTATCCCATCCCCATGCTGTTGGGGGAAGACTTGGCCAATCATGTGAAGCGGACCAAGAGGGAGGGAATGGTCACCCGCAGCCAGGCTAAACAAGCCGTGAGGCCTAGCTCTGTTCTGGAAACTTCTATCAGGACCCAGTCAGAGGTGATGGACCCGGACCCCAGGCCACAGACCCCAGGCCAATGTCTGCAACAGCAGTAGTGGATCCAGTCCCAGAGACCCAGACAGAACCAGTCCCAGAACCGGAACCAGCGGAACAACCAGCACCAGACCCATTGCCAGCACTGAATCCAGTACTTGCAAACTCAACACCAGAGGGGCCCACCGACCCTGAACCGGCAGCAGCCCATAACCCTACACAAAAGGCTCAGCCAGAGCTTGAACCCCAACAGAGTGTCCCAGCGGAAAGTGGTTCACAGTCAACGGAAACAGCCCCATCCCCTACATCGCTTCCAGAGGGACCAAGCATAGGTCCACAATCCAATGAGGAACTGATGTCTCCAGCATCAAGGGAACAGTTCCAGACCGAACAGGAAGCAGATGAAAGCCTCCAGAGAGCTTGGACGGTGGCACAGAGCAACCCACCGCCTCTCAGCTCTTCTAATCGATCCAGGTTTGTTGTAGAAAGAGGGCTTTTATACAAGGAAACTCTTTCTGGTGGACATCAGGAAGACTGGCATCCTCAGAGACAGTTGGTAGTTCCAACTAAATACCGGGCCAAGCTCTTGAGCTTAGCCCACGATCACCCTAGTGGCCATGCTGGGGTGAATAGGACCAAAGACCGTTTGGGGGGGGTCATTCCACTGGGAGGGAATGGACAAGGATGTTTCTACCTATGTCCGGTCTTGTGAAGTATGCTAAAGAGTGGGAAAACCGCAAGACCAGGTCAAAGCCCCTCTCCAGCCACTCCCCATCATTGAAGTTCCATTTCAGCGAGTAGCTGTGGATATTCTGGGTCCTTTTCCGAAAAAGACACCCAGAGGAAAGCAGTACATACTGACTTTCATGGATTTTGCCACCTGATGGCCGGAAGCAGTAGCTGTAAGCAACACCAGGGCTAAAAGTGTGTGCCAGGCACTAGCAGACATTTTTGCCAGGGTAGGTTGGCCCTCTGACATCCTCACAGATGCAGGGACTAATTTCCTGGCAGGAACTATGGAAAACCATTGGAAAGCTCCTGGGGTAAATAACTTGGTTGCCACTCCTTACCACCATCAAACAAATGGCATGGTGGAGAAGTTTAATGGAACTTTGGGGGCCATGATACGTAAATTTGTAAATGAGCAGTCCAATGATTGAGACCTAGTGTTGCAGCAGTTGCTCTTTGCCTACAGAGCTGTACCACACCCCAGTTTAGGGTTTTCCCCATTTGAACTTGTATATGGCCGTGAGGTTAAGGGGCCATTACAGTTGGTGAAGCAGCAATGGGAGGGATTTACACCTTCTCCAGGAACTAACATTCTGGACTTTGTAACCAACCTACAAAACACCCTCCGAACCTCTTTAGCCCTTGCTAAAGAAAACTTACAGGATGCTCAAAAAGAGCAAAAAGCCTGGTATGATAAACATGCCAGAGAGCGTTCCTTCAAAGTAGGGGACCAGGTCATCGTCTTAAAGGCGCTCCAGGCCCATAAAATGGAAGCATTGTGGGAAGGGCCATTCATGGTCCAGGAGCACCTGGGAGCTGTTAATTATCTCATAGCATTCCCCACCTCCAACCGAAAGCCTAAGGTGTACCATATTAATTCTCTAAAGCCCTTTTATTCCAGAGAATTAAAGGTTTGTCAGTTTACAGCCCAGGGAGGAGAGGATGCTGAGTGGCCTGAAGGTGTCTACTACGAAGGGAAAAGTGCTGGTGGTGTGGAAGAGGTGAACCTCTCCATGACCCTTGGGCGTATGCAGCGACAGCAGATCAAGGAGCTGTGCACTAGCTGTGCGCCAATGTTCTCAGCCACCCCAGGACTGACTGAACGGGCATACCACTCCATTGACACAGGTAATGCTCACCCAATTAGGGTCCAACCTTACCGGGTGTCTCCTCAAGCTAAAACCGCAATAGACCGGGAGATCCAGGATATGTTACAGATGGGTGTAATCTGCCCCTCTGGAAGTGCATGGGCATCTCCAGTGGTTCTAGTTCCCAAACCAGATGGGGAGATACATTTTTGCGTGGACTACCGTAAGCTAAATGCTGTAACTCACCCAGACAATTATCCAATGCCACGCATAGATGAACTATTAGAGAAACTGGGACGGGCCCAGTTCATCTCTACCTTGGACTTAACCAAGGGGTACTGGCAGGTACCGCTAGATGAATCTGCCAAGGAAAGGTCAGCCTTCACCACACATCTCGGGCTGTATGAATTTAATGTACTCCCTTTCGGGCTGCGAAATGCACCCACCACCTTCCAAAGACTTGTAGATGGTCTCCTAGTGGGATTAGGAGAATATGCAGTCGCCTACCTTGACGATGTGGCCATATCTTCGGATTCCTGGGTAGAACACCTGGAACATCTACAAAAAGTCCTTGAGTGCATAAGGGAGGCAGGACTAACTGTTAAGGCTAAGAAGTGTCAAATAGGCCTAAACAGAGTGACTTACCTTAGACACCAGGTGGATCAAGGAACTATCAGCCCTCTACAGGCCAAAGTGGATGCTATCCAAAAGTGGCCTGTCCCAAAGTCAAAGAAACAGGTTCAATCCTTCTTAGGCTTGGCCGGTTATTACAGACGATTTGTACCACACTACAGCCAAATTGCCGCCCCACTGACAGACCTAACCAAAAAGAAACAGCCAAATGCCATTCAGTGGACCGAAAAGTGTCAGAAGGCCTTTAACAAGCTTAAAGCGACACTCATGTCTGACCCTGTACTAAGGGCCTCAGACTTTGACAAACCGTTCCTAGTAACCACAGATGCGTCCGAGCGTGGTGTGGGAGCAGTTTTAATGCAGAAAGGACCTGATCAAGAATTCCACCCTGTAGTGTTTCTCAGCAAAAAACTGTCTGAGAGGGAAAGCAACTGGTCAGTCAGTGAAAAAGAATGTTACGCCATTGTCTACGCCCTGGAAAAGCTACGCCCATATGTTTGGGGACGGCGTTTCCACCTGCAAACCGACCATGCTGCACTACAGTGGCTTCATACCACCATGGGAAATAACAAAGAACTTCTTCGGTGGAGTTTAGCTCTCCAAGATTTTGATTTCGACATCCAACACATCTCAGGAGCTTCTAACAAAGTGGCTGATGCACTCTCCCATGAAAGTTTCCCAGAATCAACTGGTTAAAATCGTCCTTGAGATGTGGAAAATATTGTTAGTCTTTATGTACTTGGTAGTATATTTAGAGGTGCATTTGTCTTATTAACTCTGTTTTTCCTAGAGCTCCAGAAAGAAATCCCAGCCAGCATTTCACCCTAGCTGAGATTTGGGGGGTGTGTCATAAATATAAAGGGAAGGGTAAACCCCTTTAAAATCCCTCCTGGCCAGAGGAAAAATCCTCTCACCTGTAAAGGGTTAAGAAGCTAAAGGTAACCTCGCTGGCACCTGACCAAAATGACCAATGAGGAGACAAGATACTTTCAAAAGCTGGGAGGAGGGAGAGAAACAAAGGGTCTGTGTCTGTCTGTATGCTGCTTTTGCTGGGGATAGACCAGGAATGGAGTCTTAGAACTTTTAGTAAGTAATCTAGCTAGGTATGTGTTAGATTATGATTTCTTTAAATGGCTGAGAAAAGAATTGTGCTGAATAGAATGACTATTCCTGTCTGTATGTCTTTTTTGTAACTTAAGGTTTTGCCTAGAGGGATTCTCTATGTTTTGAGAATCCCTCTAGGCAAAGGTAAGTAGTAAGGTATCTACTATCCTGATTTTACAGAGGTGATTCCTTTACTTCTATTAAAAGTCTTCTTGTAAGAAAACTGAATGCTTTTTCATTGTTCTCAGATCCAAGGGTTTGGGTCTGTGGTCACCTATGCAAAATGATGAGGATTTTTACCAAACCTTCCCCAGGAAGTGGGGTGCAAGGGTTGGGAGGATTTTGGGGGGAAAGACTTGTCCAAACTACGTTTCCCAGTAAACCCAGTTAGAGTTTGGTGGTGGCAGTGGAGATCCAGGGTCAAAGGATAAAATTAATTTGTACCTTGGGGAAGTTTTAACCTAAGCTGGTGAAAGTAAGCTTAGGAGGTTTTCATACAGGTCCCCACATCTGTACCCTAGAGTTCAGAGTTGGGGAGGAACCTTGACACCAGCCATGTGGGCTGGAAACACTGCCAGAAAGCTTTAGGTGAGAAACTGGTTTAAAGAAAACTTTTAACCTGTTAACTCTAAGAAGCATGTTATACTTTTGTTTTATGTGTAATCATTTGTTTCCATTATCCTGATTCATTATCTTAAATCTGAGCCTTTGATAATATATTTATAGTGGAAACAATCCTAAATTTATCTCAGTGCTATGATTATTATAAAGGACCTGATCCTGAGTTGTACCAGTCAAATTGTGTGTATACTGTTCCCTTGGAAGAGAGAATGTGGTAGTTACAGTGAGTGTCCAGTGACAGGCCAGACTCTTCAGAGGAGCTCATGGACTGGGGTACACCAAGTGTTAACCTGCAAGGCAAAGTAAGGGTTGTCAGAGCCCTGAGGAGTTTGTCTGTCAGACTGGCAGGTGTCACGGAGCTGACATCTAATTTAGCACCAGCAAGTCTATCTTTCTCACTGAGGCAGGGAGGTAATATGGTGACTCAGTCCTGGGCACCCCAAGAAAGTGTCTCACTCATTATCAGCAGATGCCTCTTTAGGTTATTAGATTCTGCATTCTGCCATCCTTCCTTGATCTATCTTACTAATTTCGCTCCCTTCTTCATTTCTTTATTGCTTGCTAATTCTCGGAAGTCTTCTGTCTGAACGGATGGATTCCCTGTGTGATGAGAACAGGACAATTTTTCTTACCTGTAAATTTATCATCTTACCTTTAATCATTTTTGTTGCCCTTTTCTGTATCTTTTCCAATTCTAATATATCTTTTTCGAGATGGTATGTCCACACCCTGAATACTGCATGCAGTTCTGGTCACGCATGGATTTATATAGCAGCATTATGGTATTAGCCATATGATCCCTATCCTAATGGTTCCTGACATTGTTAGCTTTTTTTGACTGCTGCTGCACCTTGAGCAGATGTTTTCAGAGAACTAGCCATGATGACTCAAGATCTTTCTTCAGTGGTAACAGCTAGTTTAGATCCCATCATTTTGTATGTATAGTTGGGAATGGAATTATCTTTTCCACATGTCAAATGATGATGCTTCTGTCATAAATATAAAGGGAAGGGTAAACCCCTTTGAAATCCCTCCTGGCCAGGGGAAAGCTCCTCTCACCTGTAAAGGGTTAAGAAGCTAAAGGTAACCTCGCTGGCACCTGACCAAAATGACCAATGAGGAGACAAGATACTTTCAAAAGCTGGGAGGAGGGAGAGAAACAAAGGGTCTGTGTCTGTCTGTATGCTGGGTCTTGGCCGGGGATAGACCAGGAATGGAGTCTTAGAACTTTTAGTAAGTAATCTAGCTAGGTATGCTTTAGATTATGATTTCTTTAAATGGCTGAGAAAAGAATTGTGCTGAATAGAATAACTATTTCTGTCTGTGTATCTTTCTTGTAACTTAAGGTTTTGCCTAGAGGGGTTCTCTATGTTTTTGAATCTAATTACCCTGTAAGATATCTACCATCCTGATTTTACAGGGGGGATTTCTTTATTTCTATTTACTTCTATTTTTTATTAAAAGTCTTCTTGTAAGAAACTGAATGCTTTTTCATTGTTCTCAGATCCAAGGGTTTGGGTCTGTGGTCACCTATGCAAATTGGTGAGGCTTTTTATCCAACATTTCCCAGGAAAGGGGGGGTGCAAGTGTTGGGAGGATTGTTCATTGTTCTTAAGATCCAAGGGTCTGGGTCTGTAGTCACCTAGGCAAATTGGTGAGGCTTTTTACCAAACCTTGTCCAGGAAGTGGGGTGCAAGGTTTTGGGAAGTATTTTGGGGGGAAGGACGCGTCCAAACAGCTCTTCCCCAGTAACCAGTATTAGTTTGGTGGTGGTAGCGGCCAGTCCAAGGACAACGGGGGGAATATTTTGTACCTTGGGGAAGTTTTGACCTAAGCTGGTAAAGATAAGCTTAGGAGGTTTTTCATGCAGGTCCCCACATCTGTACCCTAGAGTTCAGAGTGGGGGAGGAACCTTGACATGGTGGCATAGCGGTGGGATTAACCTGAAATCATTTTGAGATCCAGTTGAGATTTTTTGAACTAGAAATACAGATTTTAGAAAGGAAATTTTTTTTTCCTTTGGAAAGCAGCTGAAACTGAAAGCTGAAACTGTGGCCAAGCAGAGACAAAAGGGGATTATCTTTGTGAATTGCAGGTTTTCTTTGCCTGGAGGCAGGGTACTTAACTCCTGCAGGGAAATTCACAGTCTTCCAACCCAGAGTTTTTTTTTTCTTTCTTCCTAAAAGTAAATAGGGGGTGTGTGTTCTACCCATTTGCTTTTTCTTTGGGCTGGGTAAGCAGGTTTCCAAGTAGTTGGAGGTTTTTTGCTTTAATTTGGGCCCAGAGCAGAGACAAGGGAATTGTCTTTTTCTGTAGGCTGACAATCACTATCAGAGAATAGGTATTCTATTCCAGCACAGCAAAATTTTACAGCCAAGTTTTGTTTGTTTATTTCTAAACCTCGGGTGTAAAGTTAGTTAAAAACAGAGAGGTTAGAATGACCAAATCCTCAGCTCGACTACAGCTGGAATTAGCCAAATTTCAGGCTGAGGAAAAACAAAGGGAACATAGACAGATAGAACTCATGTGGCTGGAGAAGGAGGTACAGGAGGCTGCCCACAAGAGGGAAATGGAGGCAAGGAAGCATGTGGAGGAGGAGAAGGAAAAAGAGAGGAAGCATGTGGAGGAGGTGGAGAGGATAAAGGCCCAGCAGAATATACCAACAAACCCTAGCAATCCTTCTCCAGATACCACTTCCCATCCCAGAAAGTTCCCCACCTACAAGGCAGGTGAAGATACTGAGGCCTTCTTAGAAAACTTCGAAAGGGCCTGCCTTGGGTACAACATCTCTACTGACCAATACATGGTAGAGCTGAGGCCGTAGCTCAGTGGACCCTTAGCTGAGGTGGCAGCTGAAATGCCGAAAGAACACATGAACAAGTATGAACTGTTTAAATCCAAGGCGAGAGTCAGAATGGGGATAACACCCGAGCAGTCTCGTCGGAGGTTCAGAGCCCTAAGGTGGAAACCAGACATGTCATTTACCCGACATGCCTACCACATTGTGAAACATTGGGATGCCTGGATATCAGGAGCAAGTGTTGAATCTCCAGTAAATTTGCCCTTTCTAATGCAAATGGAACAATTCTTAGAGGGTGTTCCTGAGGAAATAGAAAGATACATCCTAGATGGGAAACCCAAAACTGTAATCGAGGCAGGAGAGATTTGAGCCAGATGGGTGGAGGTGGCAGAGAAGAAGAAAACTGGTCGCAGTTGGAGCGGAGACCAGAAGGGACCACCCCAGACCACACCCTATTACTGGGGGCCGCCCAAGGCCCCACCTACCTCCCAAAGAACCCTCCAGACCCCTTATCGTCCTGCCACCCCGTTCTCCAGCAACCCTCCTCGCCCCAGTGACCCGTCAGCTGGACGATGTTTTAAATGTAACGAGCTGGGGCATGTAAAGGCCAACTGCCCCAAGAACCCCAACAGATTACAGTTCATTGCACCGGAATCACACCAGAGGTCCACAGGCCCAGATACCTCCCAGATACCCTTGGAGCGGAGGGAAACTGTGAGTGTGGGCGGGAAGAAGGTCACTGCGTGGAGGGACACCGGAGCACAAGTGTCAGCTATCCATGCTTCCTTAGTGGACCCCAATTTAATCAACCCAGAGATCCAAGTGACGATTCAACCCTTCAAGTCCAACTCTTTCAATTTGCCTACAGCCAAGTTGCCTGTCCAGTACAAGGGCTGGTCAGGAACATGGACTTTTGCAGTCTATGATGATTATCCCATCCCCATGCTGTTGGGGGAAGACTTGGCCAATCATGTGAAGCAGGCCAAGAGGGTGGGAACGGTCACCCGCAGCCAGGCTAAACAAGCCGTGAGGCCTAGCTCTGCTCCGGAAACTTCTATCAGGACCCAGTCAGAGGTGATGGACCCGGACCCCAGGCCAATGTCTGCAACAGCAGTAGTGGATCCAGTCCCAGAGACCCAGACGGAACCAGTCCCAGAACCGGAACCAGCCGAACAACCAACACCAGACCCAGTGTCAGCACTGAATCCAGTACTTGCAACCTCAACACCAGAGGGCCCCACCGACCCTGAACTGGCAGCAGCCGATAACCCAACACAAGAGGCTCAGCCGGAGCCTGAATCCCAACATAGTGCACCAGCGGAGAGCGGTTCACAGTCAACAGAAACAGCTCCATCCCCTATATCGCTTCCAGAGGGACCAAGCCTAGGTCAACAATCCAATGAGGGACTGATGTCTCCAGCATCAAGGGAACAGTTCCAGACCGAACAGGAAGCAGATGAAAGCCTCCAGAGAGCTTGGACGGCGGCACGGAGCAACCCACCGCCTCTCAGCTCTTCTAATCGATCCAGGTTTGTTGTAGAAAGAGGACTTTTATACAAGGAAACTCTTTTTGGTGGACACCAGGAAGACTGGCATCCTCAGAGACAGTTGGTAGTTCCAACTAAATACCGGGCCAAGCTCTTGAGCTTAGCCCACGATCACCCTAGTGGCCATGCTGGGGTGAACAGGACCAAAGACCGTTTGGGGGGATCATTCCACTGGGAGGGAATGGGCAAGGATGTTTCTACCTATGTCCAGTCTTGTGAGGTGTGCCAAAGAGTGGGAAAACCCCAAGACCAGGTCAAAGCCCCTCTCCAGCCACTCCCCATCATTGAAGTTCCATTTCAACGAGTAGCTGTGGATATTCTGGGTCCTTTTCCGAAAAAGACACCCAGAGGAAAGCAGTACATACTGACTTTCATGGATTTTGCCACCCGATGGCCGGAAGCAGTAGCTCTAAGCAACACCAGGGCTAAAAGTGTGTGCCAGGCACTAGCAGACATTTTTGCCAGGGTAGGTTGGCCCTCCGACATCCTCACAGATGCAGGGACTAATTTCCTGGCAGGAACTATGAAAAACCTTTGGGAAGCTCATGGGGTAAATCACTTGGTTGCCACTCCTTACCACCATCAAACAAATGGCATGGTGGAGAAGTTTAATGGAACTTTGGGGGCCATGATACGTAAATTCGTAAATGAGCACTCCAATGATTGGGACCTAGTGTTGCAGCAGTTGCTCTTTGCCTACAGAGCTGTACCACACCCCAGTTTAGGGTTTTCCCCATTTGAACCTGTATATGGCCGTGAGGTTAAGGGGCCATTGCAGTTGGTGAAGCAGCAATGGGAGGGATTTACACCTTCTCCAGGAACTAACATTCTGGACTTTGTAACCAACCTACAAAACACCCTCCGAACCTCTTTAGCCCTTGCTAGAGAAAACTTACAGGATGCTCAAAAAGAGCAAAAAGCCTGGTATGATAAACATGCCAGAGAGCGTTCCTTCAAAGTAGGAGACCAGGTCATGGTCTTAAGGGCGCTCCAGGCCCATAAAATGGGAGCATCGTGGGAAGGGCCATTCATGGTCCAGGAGCTCCTGGGAGCTGTTAATTATCTCATAGCATTCCCCACCTCCAACCGAAAACCTAAGGTGTACCATATTAATTCTCTAAAGCCCTTTTATTCCAGAGAATTAAAGGTTTGTCAGTTTACAGCCCAGGGAGAAGATGATGCTGAGTGGCCTGAAGGTGTCTACTATGAAGGGAAATGTGCTGGTGGTGTGGAAGAGGTGAACCTCTCCATGACGCTTGGGCGTATGCAGCGACAGCAGATCCAGGAGCTGTGCACTAGTTACGCGCCAACGTTCTCAGCCACCCCAGGACTGACTGAACGGGCATACCACTCCATTGACACAGGTAATGCTCACCCAATTAGGGTCCAACCTTACCGGGTGTCTCCTCAAGCTAAAACTGCTATAGAACGGGAGATCCAGGATATGTTACAGATGGGTGTAATCCGCCCCTCTGAAAGTGCATGGGCATCTCCAGTGGTTCTAGTTCCCAAACCAGATGGGGAAATACGTTTTTGCGTGGACTACCGTAAGCTAAATGCTGTAACTCGCCCAGACAACTATCCAATGCCACGCACAGATGAACTATTAGAGAAACTGGGACCGGCCCAGTTCATCTCTACCTTGGACTTAACCAAGGGGTACTGGCAGGTACCGCTAGATGAATCTGCCAAGGAAAGGTCAGCCTTTATCACACATCTCGGGCTGTATGAATTTAATGTACTCCCTTTCGGGCTGCGAAATGCACCCGCCACTTTCCAAAGACTTGTAGATGGTCTCCTAGCGGGATTAGGAGAATATGCAGTCGCCTACCTTGACGATGTGGCCATATTTTCGGATTCCTGGGCAGACCACCTGGAACATCTACACAAAGTCCTTGAGCGCATAAGGGAGGCAGGACTAACTGTTAAGGCTAAGAAGTGTCAAATAGGCCTAAACAGAGTGACTTACCTTGGACACCAGGTGGGTCAAGGAACTATCAAAAATGATCAAAAACTATCAAGGATGCTATCCAAAAGTGGCCTGTCCCAAAGTCAAAGAAACAGGTTCAATCCTTCTTAGGCTTGGCCGGTTATTACAGACGATTTGTACCGCACTACAGCCAAATCGCTGCCCCACTGACAGACCTAACCAAAAAGAAACAGCCAAATGCTGTTCAGTGGACCGGAAAGCGTCAGAAGGCCTTTAACAAGCTTAAAGCGACACTCATGTCTGACCCTGTACTAAGGGCCCCAGACTTTGACAAACCGTTCCTAGTAACCACAGATGCATCCGAGCGTGGTGTGGGAGCAGTTTTAATGCAGAAAGGACCTGATCAAGAATTCCACCCTGTAGTGTTTCTCAGCAAAAAACTGTCTGAGAGGGAAAGCAACTGGTCAGTCACTGAAAAAGAATGTTATGCCATTGTCTAAGCTCTGGAAAAGCTACGCCCATATGTTTGGGGACGGCGTTTCCACCTGCAAACCGACCATGCTGCACTAAAGTGGCTTCACACCGTCAAGGAAACTAACAAAAAACTTCTTCGGTGGAGTTTAGCTCTCCAAGATTTTGATTTCGACATCCAACACATCTCAGGAGCTTCTAACAAAGTGGCTGATGCACTCTCCCGTGAAAGTTTCCCAGAATCAACTGGTTAAAATCGTCCTTGAGATGTGGAAAATATTGTTAGTCTTTATGTACTTGGTAGTATATTTAGAGATGCATGTGTCTTATTAACTCTGTTTTTCCTAGAGCTCCAGGAAGAAATCCCAGCCAGCGTTTCACCCTAGCTGAGATTTGGGGGGGCGTGTCATAAATATAAAGGGAAGGGTAAACCCCTTTGAAATCCCTCCTGGCCAGGGGAAAGCTCCTCTCACCTGTAAAGGGTTAAGAAGCTAAAGGTAACCTCGCTGGCACCTGACCAAAATGACCAATGAAGAGACAAGATACTTTCAAAAGCTGGGAGGAGGGAGAGAAACAAAGGGTCTGTGTCTGTCTGTATGCTGGGTCTTGGCCGGGGATAGACCAGGAATGGAGTCTTAGAACTTTTAGTAAGTAATCTAGCTAGGTATGCGTTAGATTATGATTTCTTTAAATGGCTGAGAAAAGAATTGTGCTGAATAGAATAACTATTTCTGTCTGTATCTTTTTTGTAACTTAAGGTTTTGCCTAGAGGGGTTCTCTGTGTTTTGAATCTAATTACCCTGTAAGATATCTACCATCCTGATTTTACAGGGGGGATTTCTTTATTTCTATTTACTTCTATTTTTTATTAAAAGTCTTCTTGTAAGAAACTGAATGCTTTTTCATTGTTCTCAGATCCAAGGGTTTGGGTCTGTGGTCACCTATGCAAATTGGTGAGGCTTTTTATCCAACATTTCCCAGGAAAGGGGGGGTGCAAGTGTTGGGAGGATTGTTCATTGTTCTTAAGATCCAAGGGTCTGGGTCTGTAGTCACCTAGGCAAATTGGTGAGGCTTTTTACCAAACCTTGTCCAGGAAGTGGGGTGCAAGGTTTTGGGAAGTATTTTGGGGGGAAGGACGCGTCCAAACAGCTCTTCCCCAGTAACCAGTATTAGTTTGGTGGTGGTAGCAGCCAGTCCAAGGACAACGGGGGGAATATTTTGTACCTTGGGGAAGTTTTGACCTAAGCTGGTAAAGATAAGCTTAGGAGGTTTTTCATGCAGGTCCCCACATCTGTACCCTAGAGTTCAGAGTGGGGGAGGAACCTTGACAGCTTCATCATACTAATTCTTCAGAGCTCCACCCCAATCAGTCCACTGCAGATTAATTGCTTAATATGATAAATCATGGATTTTGCCAGTTGCTGGCCTAATTAAGAACATAAGAATGACCATACTGGGTCAGACCAAAGGTCCATCTAGCCCAATATCCTTCTGACAGTGGCCAATGCCAGGAGCCCCAGAGGGACTGACTTGAACAGGTAATCAAGTGATCCATTCCCTGTCACTCATTCCCAGCTTCTGCCAAACAGAAGCTAGGGACACTATCCCTGCCCATCCTGGCTAATAGCCATTGATAGACCTATCGTCCATGAACTTATCTAGTCCTTTTTTGAACCCTGTTATAGTCTTGGCCTTCACAACATCCTCTGGCAAAGAGTTCCACAGGTTGACTGTGCATTGTGTGAAGAAACACTTCCTAAACCTGTTGCCTATTAATTTCATTTGGTGACCCCTAGTTCTTGTGTTATGAGAAGGAGTAAATAGTACTTATTTACTTATTATTACTTACTACTGTCAAAGTTTGACTCAGACTCACAATTTATCAGACCACTCTGTTTTATTAGCAAAGCTGCTCTGGTAATACATTTAGAAGTGAGCCCCCTGAGTGGGGCTTGTGTCTCTTAATTTATATAGTTTTTTGGAGAACAAGTTACAGAGAAGTTACAGACAAAAGAAGAAAAAGATTTTAGTCACCACCCTTCGAGATCCCTGAGACCAGTCACATATCTTCAATTACCTGCCACTCTTAACAATCTTCTTTAACAGCTTCCAGTTAACTTAACTAATTGCCCTTCACACCTTCCATTCTGATGCCTGCTTCTTAGACGTGCTGGCTCTATCTTAATTGCTTCTCCATTCAAAAGCTAACTGTCCCTACGTGTGCTCCCTCAGATACTTTGTAACATGTTTTGGCATGCCCTCTCATATACAATGTATCTAGCATGTCCCCTTATACAACATTATACAATGTTATACTTCCACAATCCCCCCTTTTGGTCAAGGCTACGCCTATGACCAATGACTTACTGGATTCCATACATCAATCGTTTTTTTTCATTACTTTCACTGGTGACATTTAACAACATTAAATTAGCACTCTGGTTAGGGGTAACCTGATGGATGGTGTGTCTTGTGCAGTTTTGGATACAACAAGAAATCAATTGAAAACACTCAAAGATTATTAGAATTCCAAATAGGATAGTCAGGATTCCTTGAAACAACCAGTTTCCCAGACTAGAGAAATTGAATAAGTTACTTATCCATTTCCACAAGGAACTTGGTTCTTCGTGGGGAAGGTATGCAATTTGCTCCAGATGGCTAGCACGATTTATTACCTCATTAGTATTATCAGGTATGTATACACAGCATTCTGTTCCAGTTAGAGCACAGGTCCCTCCTTTGGCTGCCAGTATTATATCTAATGCCCAACGGAGGGCCACTTGTCGGACCGCTCCTGCTTCTTTGGCTGGAGCTTTTAAGCTCTCTCCTGTTTCATTGACCATGATCTCAACCACCGCTTGTAACCTTAAAAGCCTTTTTGCATGGTGGATTACCCCCCCTACTGGGACTAAAGAAATGCCAACAGCTTCTTCCCAAGTTAGGGGGCTTATGTTATCCACATACCATTTAGCATCTGGCAAGTCCCTCCTTTTTCGCATGAAATTACGGAGGCGATTTCGTGGGAGGGATTGAAGCACCCGGAATTGTGGGAAAAGCTGAGCAGGATAACAGATACCTGACCAATTTGCTGGTAACAGTGTAAGCATTTTCCCCACAAACCCAGTGATGTCCCATTAAAGATGGGAAGGGTTGACTGCAACCCTTTGACATGTAAGAATTTACGAAGGAGGAATAGTATCCCCCAAAGGGCACAGGATGATTTTCACTGGGAGAAGAGGTAGCATTCACATGACATTTGTAGATGGTGCTGTTTTTCTCAGGGAGGCTGTAGGGGGAGCAAGAGATTGAATCTTTGGTTTGGTCCCAGGTTGAGAGGAAGTTTATCTTTCCTTACCCGGTTCGCCATTCTCCAACCTTGTTTGAATAGTCCCATACACCATGGGACACGATGCATTGGAGACAGCTGCTCCTCCCTAGATTCAGCCCTGTCCCATTACACACCCAGCACCAGTGGCCCTTTCCTTTCACCACACTTATAAGTTTAGGAACATATGTTTTTCCCAGCCCCCAAGTGTCATTTTCCTTCCATGTCCTTTTAAGTGGATAGGGTTCTCCAGCAAGCTCTGAGAAATTCAAAGGGATTGCCATGGTGGGGTACTAGCTTGTGAGTGAGCTGGGATGTGGCTGCAGATCCAGCAATTAGAAATATTCAGGATCTGGGCTATCTGCACCTGTTGTTGGATGAAAGAATTGTCACTGTCACTCTGGATTCCCCAGACCCTCAGGACACAGTATCTGAGGATTAAGCTTCTCAAAGGACACATGTTGGAAGCAGGACCCTTTCTGGTTCCGACAACCCCTTTCGAGGGAACCGCAGTCACGGTTTTACATCCACCAGGCAGCAGGCGCTAGGCTCACTACTGCTTCTTGTTTGTTGGGTCCTGCTGTCTGCTTACCCTCTGCTTCTGGCAACCCTTACGAGAGCGCAGATTGTAAGGTATTGCAGGCTGTTCCTCTTTGTCTTCTGGGGTTGAAGCTGGTTCTGCGTGGTCTTGCAGAGGTGCTTGGTCCCCTTGAGGTGGCGCTAGCTTACATTGTGAGGCGTGGATCCATGCAGTGATGCCGGATAATTTCACTGCTGTCTGGGTGGTGAGCAGTACCTGGTATGGACCCTTCCACCGGGGTTCCAAGGCGTGCTTCTGAAGGTGATGACGCAGGTAGACCCAATCACCAGGTTCAAGAGTGTGACAGGCAGCAGAGGTGGGTTCCGTCGGCCAAGCTGCTCGTACCTGCGAATGGAAGGAGCTCACAGCTTGCATTAACCCTTTGCAGTACTGGAGGAGCTGTGCTGTGAGTTAGGTTTAGGTCTGGGGCTGGGGTAATAGTAGCCATTGTTCGCATGGGGCGTCCCAGGATGATTTCAAATGAACTCAATTTGTGTCTCTGGGATGGGGATGACCGAATTTCCATAAGGGCCAGTGGTAAAGCAGCTGGCCAGTTTAACCCTGTGGAACTACAGATTTTTGCCAGCTTATTTTTAAGCACACCATTTCGCCTTTCAACTGCCCCTGCACTCTGTGGATGGTAAGGGCAGTGCAACAGGTGGGCGACATGTAATACCTGGTTTAGATGTTGAACAATTTTTCCAGTAAAATGTGTTCCCCAGTCACTAGACAAAGTGGCAGGAATTCCCTTGGTAGGGATAATGTGGTTTAACAGACATTTTGCAACGGACAATGAATCAGCTTTGCGACAGGGAAAGGCTTCAATCCAGCTCGAAAACAGACATATTATAACTAAAATGAATTAATATTTCTGACACTTTGGCATTTGTACAAAATCAAGTTGCCAGTGTAGGAAAGGTGCTTGAGGCAAACCCCAGAACCCTTGTGTTACTTTTACAGATTTGCCTACATTGTGGCTTTGACAAGTAACACAAGTGGCACAGTGGCGGGTTGCAAAGGAGCTGAAATGGGGAGCCCACCACCGCCTTACTCATAGCAGAGACCATCCCCTCCTTGCCTACATGCGAAACACCATGTAGCAGGGCGGCTAGAGACGGGTAGAGTGAGAGGGGGGCTAAAAAGGTACCGGTGGGCGATCGCCAAAGGGAATCAGAATGCAAAGAGCAACCCAAAGCACTCCAGGAGTCTTTCTCTGTTTCTGGGGCAGAATCCTGGAGCTGAGCGAGATGAGACAGGGATGGTGGCGTTACAGAGACAGAGAGGGGACCAAGAAACGCTTCTGGTGAAGGTTTTATAGCGGCGGCATGTTTTGCAGCAGCATCAGCAAGTGCATTACCTTTTGCCACCTCGGTGTCTGCCGCTGAGCGGCCAGTACACTTAACAATTGCCAAGGCAGACAGTAGTAAAACTGCATACAGGAGGACGGCAATGTAGGGGCCATTCTTGTTAGGGGTACCAGTAGAGGTAAGAAAACCTCGAGCCTGCCAGAGGGTGCCAAAGTCATGCACAACCCCAAAGGCATACCGAGAATCAGTAAAAATAGTGGCAGAGAGCCCCTCGGCTAGAAAGCAGGCACGGATTAGAGCAATCAGTTCAGCCACCTGGGCAGAGGTCACAGAGGGTAAGGGCGCAGCTTCTATGGTCTCAGAGAGAGACACCCCAGCGTACCCTGCAAGAAGGTGGCCTTGGTCATTTCTATAACAGGACCCATCAGTGAATAATACCAGGTCAGAGTTAGGGAGAGGTACATCTGAAAGGTCGGGGCGCGGGACAGTGATAGCGGAGACAGTTGCAAGGCAGTCATGGGGTTCACCATCACAGGTAAAGGAAGGAGGGTAGCAGGGTTTAACCGGGAGCAGCGCTTAATAGTGATATGTGAGGCTGAAAGCAGCAAAAGTTCATACCTAGTGAGGCGAGCAGAGGAGAGGTGAGCAGTGTTGCATTGCAGAAGGAGAGTTTCCACAGAATGGGGAACCATGAGAGTGAGAGGAGAGCGGAGGACAAGGGACTCAGACATCTCGACCAGGCGCGCTGCAGCAGCTACAGCGCGTAGGCAAGGGGGTAAACCCTGGGCTACAGGGTCCAAGATTGCAGAAAAATAAGCCACCAGGCGATTTCTGTCACCGTGCTCCTGAGTAAGAACCCCGAGGGCATAAGCAGATTGTTCGTGACAGAAAAGGGTAAAAAGCTTGTCATAGTTAGGTAACCCTAAGGCAGGAGCAGAGGCTAAATTCTGCTTAAGGGAGGTGAAAGCAGCATTTGCTTCAAGTGGCCATGGCATGGGGTTAGGTACAGAGGATCGAGTGAGTTCTTGGAGTGGTTTAGCCAGAGAAGCATATTGGGGAATCCATTGCCTACAGAACCCTGTCATGCCTAAGAATTTTCTGACCTGGCGTGGAGAGCAAGGCTGGGGAAAGCTAAGGATGGCTTGTACCCGGGCTGGAGAGAGTGTACGGGAGCCCTGGGAGAGAAGGAAGCCTAGGTATGTGACAGAGGTTTGGCAGAGCTGCAATTTTGTGCGAGAAGCCTTATGACCCTTGTATGCTAAAGCTGTGAATAATGCTGTATCTGCAGAGCCATTAACTTTTGGGAGGACTGTTCCTCCTTTCCTTTTAAAGTGCGGTGGCAATGCTCTGCTACTGCCAGCAATTTTTCCATGGTTTCAGTTTCCCATCCCACACTTATTCGTTTTAACATGCTGCCTGTGGCAGGGAGAAGACCATCAACAAATGCATGTACCAAGGCCCCCTGCCCATTTACATCGGGCTCTTGCATTCCTGAATGTTGTAGGAAAATATCAGTTAGCCGGGACCTATAGTTGCCTGGGCTTTCTCCTTGTCCTTGCTTACAGCAACGTATTGCTGACCACACTTTGGGAATGGCTTGATGC
Source organism: Eretmochelys imbricata (assembly GCF_965152235.1). NCBI lineage: Eukaryota > Metazoa > Chordata > Testudines > Cheloniidae > Eretmochelys > Eretmochelys imbricata. The sequence goes on from NC_135573.1 coordinate 37,504,988, forward strand.
AGGCGCTTCCAAAGAGCCATACACTGGTCTCTGTATGCCGATTCTGGGCCAGTACTTTTTATGGTTGAGTGGCGTGCCTCAGCTGGCCAGTCTGCGGCAGCCAACCATTTTTCATAATAACTGGCAGGAGCTAACAATTTACACAGTTGGAGGAGATCTGTCTCAGAGGGTTCATAGGTTTCACAGATTAACAGAAACTCCTCAGCAAATTTGACAGAGTTCTCCTGTGGTTTGGGAAAACTTTTAACTATCGATAAAAGTTCCGTACGAGTCCAGGCCTTATAATCCCATATGGACTCACTTTCTCCCATTTTAAGGACTCGTTAGGGTGCCACAACAGTTTGATCAGAGTCTCTCATTAACCTCCCATCAGGTTCTCTTTTCCAAGAAGAGATGTCAAGAGAATCTTTGCAGTCTGCTTTGGATTTCTTCTTCATTATATTTTGCAGAGCTGCAAGGCCAATGAGGATATCTTCTTCACTTTCATTATCTGTAGTCACTGAAGATTTTTCCTTTTCTGATTTCTTATTTGCGCAGGAGTATGGTGGGGGTCGGGTTTGATCCGGATCATTGCGCAGGACTGGGCAAAGGGGAGCGCTCGGACTAGTGGTGGGGGAGACTGCATCCAATTGAACTGTTAGTTTTTTGATAGAATTTTTAAGAGAGGTGAGTTTTGACTCAGTCCATCTACGATTTGCCTCTTCCCACCACTGCATGAAGCAGTCTACTTCTCCTCTCTCCAATTTGATTTTTGGGAGGACGAGTTTGCTTTTTAAAGCGTCCACTCGATCCTTGTCCCAAGAACCTAACAGTGGCCACTGTAATTTGGGGTTCTCTAGAGCTAATTTGGACCATTTTTCAAGAAACCTACAAGAGTCCGGACCCCTCCTAAAATACATAAAATAAGCTGGAGTTCCCTTAGGGAACTGTTCTACCTTAGACTTCTGATTACCCATCCAGGAGGACTTCACACAGCACTGACACAAGAAGGAAATTCGGGCTCAGCAGAGCGGTACCCAGTGCAACACACAGAAAGGAGCCCACAGGCTACTGCCTCAACTGCCCTTGCTTTCACACCAGGGGTTATACCCAAGGCGTGGTGCGGCTGCAGCTGTGCAGATTCCACTTATTCAGACCGTGGGGACAGGGATCCCTTGGTCAGCCAGTCTCCGGACAGAGATGGCTTCCAGATTCACAGACACACCACGGGGAAGACGGATAGATACAAAGACAAGACAGTCCTCAAATCGGTTAAAGCACAAAAATAATAATTACCTAAGACGTCTGATTCCAGAAGTTGGATCCAAAGACCCCTACCCGAACAGAGTGGGAACCAACAAGTTCAATGGCGTAGACTGCGCTGCTGCTGTGTACCTTTCTGTCTTGTGGAGGATCGCTTGGACTAAGCGTCCAGGCGCGGGCTGCCACAATCGTCCTGCAAGGCAGTCAGGGATCACACAGCTTCAGTGAAGCCGCTTGCCATCTCGGTGGAACCTCCAAATTGTCAAAGTTTGACTCAGACTCACAATTTATCAGACCACTCTGTTTTATTAGCAAAGCTGCTCTGCTAATACATTTAGAAGTGAGCCCCCTGAGTGGGGCTTGTGTCTCTTAATTTATACAGTTTTTTGGAGAACAAGTTACAGAGAAGTTACAGACAAAAGAAGAAAAAGATTTTAGTCACCACCCTTCGAGATCCCTGAGACCAGTCACATATCTTCAATTACCTGCCACCCTTAACAATCTTCTTTAACAGCTTCCAGTTAACTTAACTAATTGCCCTTCACACCTTCCATTCTGATGCCTGCTTCTTAGACATGCTGGCTCTATCTTAATTGCTTCTCCATTCAAAAGCTAACTGTCCCTACGTGTGCTCCCTCAGATACTTTGTAACATGTTTTGGCATGCCCTTTCATATACAATGTATCCAGCATGTCCCCTTATACAACGTTATACTTATACAATGTTATACTTCCACACTACTCCTTATTTACTTTCTCCACACCAGTCCATTTACCTCTATCATCTTCCCTTCTTAGTTGTTTCTTTTCCAAGCTGAAAAGTCCCAGTCTTATTAATCTCTCCTCATATGGAAGCCGTTCCCTACCTCTAATTTTGTTGCTCTTTTTTGAACCTTTTCCAATTCCAATATGTCTTTTTTTGAGAGGGGGTGACCAGATCTGCATGCAGTATTCAAGATATGGGCATACCATGGATTTATATAGAGGCAATATGATATGTTCTGTCTTATCTATCCCTTTCTTAATGATTCCTAGCATTCTGTTCACTTTTTTGATTGCCGCTATCCACAATGACTCCAAGATCTTTCTTGAGTGACAACAGCTAATTTAGACCCATCATTTTATATGCATAGTTGGGTTTATGTTTTCCATTGTGCATTACTTGGCATTTGTCAACATTGAATTTCATCTGCCATTTTGTTGCCCAGTCACCCAGTTTTGTGAGATCCTTTTGTAGCTCTTTGCAGTCTGCCTGGGACTTAACTATCTTGAGTAGTTTTGTGTCATCTACAAATTTTGCCACCTCACTGTTTACCCCTATTTCCAGATCATTTATGAATATGTTGAATAGTACTGGTCCCAGTACAGAACCCTGGGAACACCACTATTTACCTCTCTCCACTCTGAAAACTGACCATTTATTCCTACCCTTTGTTTCCTATCTTTTAACCAGTTACGAATCCATGAGAGGACTCCTCTTATCCCATGACAGCTCACTTTGCCTAAGAACCTTTGGAGAGGGACCTTGAATTATTTTATTCACTGTAACCATCAGCAGTTAAAAGGATGGAATGATGGCAGCATAAGGTTTTCACAGCCAATTTGATGGGCTCAAGTGCAGCAATAATCTTTGAAGTTAAATTTAACCCTGCCTGAAAGAACATGATTGAGGATTTTAATTCAGTAAGTGATTTTTCAGACCCAGATCTTTAAAATAAGGAACCCTTCCAATGTTGTGATAAAGCATGTTTCAGAATCCATAAACAAAGTGAATTCTTCTCAATTTTTGGAGCTCACATTTTTGAAAAATAGCATTTTGGTTGTGGAGCATCTGAAAAGACCAAAGCCTTGCTCAGTCTTTCAGTCAAAAGGTTCATCGTATGACAGCTCAGGAGCCAGTAATGATTTATAAGCTTTTGTAGACTCAAAAGCTGTTATAAAAATGTTATGCTTCTTCATAACTGTCTGATTATTTTGTTTTAAGACTTTGCAGCAATCCTCTATTCTCAATCTTTGTAAGGGACTGGGGCATAGGCAGTTGGCCTACCAGTCACAGCTGGGCACAGGAATCCACGTCAGGGACAGTAGTTGGCAAGCTGGGGTTGGAGGAATTGCTAGAGCTGTGTTCAATAAGTAAGAGTCAGGATCAGAGTTGGGTCAGAGTCAGAGACCAAAACCCAGAAGTAGTACCAGGCTGGGGAGTTGAGAGGCAGGAATCAGGGTCAGAGTCTCAGTCCAGAGTCAGAGACTGGCAATTAGAGGTAGTACAGGTTAGAATCAGGAGTCAAGAGTCAGGGTCAGGCTGGGACTGAGATCAGAGATGAGGTGAGGTCTGGAGTTGCAGCAGGCCCAAAGTCTGGTGTTGCCCAGACTAACTCTGGAGGGTGACCCAGGAAATGAATAGGGTGGTTGTCCCATTGGAGGGCCACAGGGTACTGTCATCCTGGGTCCCTTGGACAGTACTTCCTGCAGCACTTATTCTCCACATTGCTCCCTGGCTGTGGCATTGCCTCTTGGTGGCACTGTGGGAACATCAGCTGTCCTAGGCTCTGCAGATCCAGCTTGTAGTTCCTGCATCCTTACACATAGCAGCAGAAGGCTCAGTGTGTGTCTGTCTGACCCAAGAATCTTTCACTGCCAGCTGGCAATGGGCGGGGGGGGGGGTGGGGGTGGGGGGGGTGCATAAGGGTTACAGGAATCTCATGACTCTGGTATTTAAATTCTTGCTCACCAAAAGAGTCGTGTGAATAAAGTGAATAAATGCCTGTGTCACTCTGGTCATCAGTATCATTGTGAAATATATGTACAGGTACTATGTAAGGAGTGGTGTGTATGTATGTATACTGACGTTAGAGTCTGTGTTTAGGGACTGGCGAGGTGACAAATGGGTTTTCTTTCAGACGAGAGGTTTATCCATCTGTTTACGTGTAAATTAAACACTCTCTTATTCACAATGGATCTCCTATCACCAAGGGTTACCATACGTCCGTATTTTCCCGGACATGTCTGGCTTTTTGGTTTTTAAATCACCGTCCGGGAAGAATTTTAAAATATCTAAAAACGTCCGGGATTTTGCCATTATTATTTTTCCCCAAAGAAGAGTTGATCATTCAAGAAAGAGAGTGAATGTTGATCATTTGAGAGAGTGCCCACTTTTTCCCCCTAGCTCCCAGCGCTTGTGCTGCAAACCAGCTGTTTCATGTGGCTGGGAGGGAGGGGGGAGGAGGGAGAACGCGGTGCGCTCAGGGGAGGAGGCGGGGCTGGGGTGGGAATTTGGGGAAGGGGTCCAATGCGGCAGGGAGGGGGCGGAGTTGGGGTGGGGACTTTGGGGAAGGGATTGGAATGGGGGTGGGGAAAGCGTGGAGTTGGGCCGGGGGGGGGGGGGGGGGCACGAGCAAATCCCTCCCCCGCCCGTGGATTGTCCTTTTTTTGAATGTTCAAATATGGTAACCCTTCTATCACCTGTCTGAACTGAATGTTAATGAAGGATTTGGGGGACTTCAAGAAGACAATAACAATTGGGGAGGTGTGTGGGAGAGAACCATAACTTGATGTGCACATCAAAGGTTTGCTTGAATATATTTGCTGGGAGGTGGGGGGGACAAAGGAGATGCCTACGCACCCTTCACTGAGGTAGTAAAAAGACAGCAATTTTGTATCATGGGGAAAAACTGGTCTCAACAAGGCCTGATTGGAAAATGCAGGAGTGGACTTCGGGTGAGATAAGCTCCTCCTGAGAGGAGGTTAACCAGCTAGCTAAGTTTAGTCTCTAGAAAGTATGTTGTGATTTTGTTTTACATGTAACCCTTTGTTTCCAATATTCTTACTCACTATCACTTGAATCTTGAGTCTTTGACGATAAATTTATTCTTGTTTTCACTACAGATATATCTAAATGCTGTGGTGTTAAGCAAAGGGATGATCTGGCATTGAATCTTACAAGCTCTTGTACACTTTTTCCTTTTGGGAATAGCGGGCCTGGTAACTCTGACAGCATTCAGTGGACAAGGGGCTGGACCCTGCAGGAAATGCTCAGAGGACTTGGCATTGTATGCTTTCACTACCTCTTAGAGAGTGAGTCTTGTGCTGCCAGAGGCTGGTGGTTTCAGGGAGCTGATCCACAGCAGGCACAGACAAAATTGCTTTACGTTAAGGAAAGGTAATTGTGATGAGGTGCCTCACAATTCTGGGTATCCTTAGATAGAGTCAGAGTGCCCTACAGCAAGCCCACCTAACTGTTTTCCATTGACAAATCCAAACTGCTGCCCAGCAGGAATTGGTTTACCAACTTTTGTCATGACACTGACACCATCTACAGTGATAAAAAATAGGTGGCCAAATTCTGCTCTCAGTTGCACCAGGATAAATCCAGAGCAATTCCACTGAACTTTGTAACTGCTCCAGAATTATGCTGCTGTAAAGAGCAGAATTTAGCTCAGTGTCGTATTTTTTTTTCACTGCCAAGCCACATTGTGTAACTTTCCTTGCACTAGTGTAACACCAGCATGAATAAACACTAAATTTAAGCTTCAGAAATGCTTCTCAGGATTGTAAATATTAGTGTTCATATACTGGCTGCTGTTTGCTGATATGCAGTCCTCAAAAGATAAATGGAATATTTTATTTCTCTCTTGAAATAGCTGCTGAATTTTGAAGTAATGCACTTTCCTGCTGTAGTCCAAAAGTATTTGCATTGAATTTGGTCATTTTGGCATGGTAGGGAAACTTCTCTGTTTAAGAGTTTCATGTGTATCAGGTGAGGTGTAAAATACTTTAGTGAAGACCATCCCAAACTATTATTTAGGGCATTATAGCTGGGAGAAAGCTAAAATAACTTCTTTATTAGCATAGCAAAATGTCATTTTGCCTTTTTGTTTGTTTGCTTTCTAGTTCTTAAACTGCTACTAGTGTGAAGTTTCTTGCTTCAACTGAAACTTTTTTTAATATAAGTCCTTTGATAGAATTACTGCTTATCTTCCAAATTTGTGAGCATGATTTTTGTGTTTCAGACTGGCCACACTTCTTACAGAGCAAAATTTTAAAAAATGAAGGCCAAATGCAAAAAATGTGGGTACAAAGGTGCAGCCTCATTTGCAAGAGCAAATATCAGTTATACATGCAAATTGGACAACTGCGTGCACAATTAGCTAGAAATAGCTAGTTGCATCTAGCTATTGGTATGTGTACAGTTTTTTGTGTGGGTGCAAATGTGAGAATTTTTGCATGTGGACCTAGATCACTAACTTTTTCAAAACTTGGTCCAGCTCCTCAGGTTTCTCCTCATAGTCTGTGTACAGCTTGTGCTTGCCATTCTTACCCTCACCTACCAATTGATCAGAATGAATCTAGATTAGAAACAGGGTGAATTTCAATTTCTTTTCAGCAGAACAAGTTGTTCACCTCCAAAGTTCATATTTTCAGACTATTGCTTAGTATGAGCTTGACTCATAGAACAGACAATGAAAAATGAACCTAGGATTTAATTTTCAAGTGCATGCACTTCCCTCACTCTTAGTTCTCCCCACTCTTGCGGTTTCTTTGTGTAACCTCAGGACCGTGTCCTGAAATCCAAAGAATGATGATATTACAATCTCAGGATTTTGGGACTGAAAATCATCCAAGGCTCATGGAGTTTGCATTCCCAAAGTGGCAGGACAGATCTTAAGAAAAGGAATTGCACTCAATTTGTTATAATTTTTGCTTGCTCTCATCCTATCTGAATATTTTGATATTTTTCAGTAAAATCATCTGAGCTATGTGAGTTATGACTGTGAAAAAATACCTGTGTATGTGAGGCTGGCAGACAGGAAGAGACAGAGCTCAGAATTATCTCAAATATTAAAAAACAAGCTATGTTTGTAGGAAAACTAGTTGAAGTTTCAAAGTTGAATTTATAAAACTGGCATTTTAGTGCTTTCCCAATTAGAACACTTCTATTAATTTTTTGGGGGGAGGGCCCTTTAAAGTGGGTTAGCAGAGTGAGCACAAGTGGAATCCCTTTAATTATGAAGTGATCTTAACTGCCTATGACCTTTTTGCTCTTAAAAGCTGCTCTGCACTTAAGGATCCCACTATGCAGCCATAACTCTACAAGCCACTTTAAGAGTTTAGTGATCTAAGGTCTTTTTGGTGGAGCTTGAAGTTGAAGGCCTGAAAGCTCTTAAGAATACCAGAGTTCAGATGGCACTGATTGGTTCAAAAGGATCTAGAGTTCTGAAGCTCTGGAGGACCACATCCTTGCTCCTGCAGAGCTTCTAAGCTACACTGAAGTGCAGCGATGACTGAGAACTTACAGGCTTTGCCAGCGTAGCTTGTAAGTTCCAGACCCAGGAACTCCACAAACATTGTTAGCAAAGCCAAAGGAGTTTATAAACTCTGAACCATGAATAAATTATGCAGGTTCTACCAATGTGCCTCTATTCCACACCACCTTTTCATGGATTCTATGTCTGCATCATACGGTACACAAGACTATTTTCAGAAACCTGTAGAGTTTTAAAACAATTTATTGAGACTATTTTTCTTATCCTCTGTGTAATACAATTGTCCTAGAGATCATGAGATCCATGAGATCAACTGGAAGTCATAAAAAGGAGTCATAAAAATCTCTAAACATGATCTAAAATAGCTTTTGTTTGTACCTAGAAATCACAAAAGTCCACTTCCTCCAGCCCTTCCTATAAGGCTATAAGTGAAGTGAATGCTAGGTTCACTGGGAAGCTTGGAATTATCCCTGCCCAGTAGTATAAAGCTACCATTTCTAGTCCTACAAGACCAGGAGATACTGGAGTTAAGCTGTGACACTTTGAGGTATGGAAAAACTGTTATAGGGATTTGACTTCTGCAGTTATTTAACACTCTCCTAGTGAATCCTAGGAGTGTCTAAAGCTGACATGGACAGGGGGTGGGGGGTGTGCTGCTGCGGTATCTTTGTTTAGTGTGCAAGTAGATGCATTCAGATCAGTACTATATATGCCCACTTTGTGTGTATTTAAATACTCTTTTGGGTGTTTACATTTTGAAATATTCTATTTTAGAGTTATCATCAAAAGGTTAGCAAATTCTGTTGTCTAGTTTATTTTTGGGGTCCCTGTTTGTCGTTTATCAATAAGATTGGTTACTCCTTAGGGCATAGAAAATGTGTTACTCTTTAGAGCATAGAAAATCTGCTGTCCACAATGTGCTATTTTTTAGGGCTCAGTTAATCTTTTGTCTGCATTTTGGCTTCATCAGCTGACCAGTGAAGTTCCTTGCAGTTTGTTCTGTGTTGTGTGATGTATTGCTGTAGGAACAGCTGTGGTATCCTTTGTCTATTACTCAGGCTTGTCAGATTCTGATTTTGGATTATCTGTTGACCTGGAACTTTTTATTGAGAGAGCTGTCCCCAAGATTTCACAAACTCAGTTATGCATATGGTGTTTACATAGGAGTTTTCATTAAGTTTGTCTTGCTACTTCTCAAGACTTGACAAGTCCTTTTATATACCCAAGACCAGTGCATTATTGTGCTTTGTATTTGCATTTTTTGTTTCCATACTAAGCATGAAATTTAAATCTGTATCCAGAACTTGATGTTCATTCTCTCTCTCTCTCTCTCTCGCTCTCTCTCTCTCTCAAGTGAATACTTGAAAAATTCTGTTGTGCTCTTACTAAAAGAAGTTGGGCCAATTTATCCTACTTCAGTGGAGTTACACTGCCAATGAATTTGATTTGTCTCTATTTTCAGAATAACCCAGAGTTGTGCTTAAGTGTTGGAGGTTTAAAGCCAAGGAACAGCTGTAGACTGTATTTTTTTCTCAGTCAGAGTATCTAGCTACAATGTATTTTTTTTATGATAGTGCTGTTTTTCATGGAGCACGATGGTAGTCTTAGAGGGCAACACTTGGTGTCATTAACACATATTTTAATCTCCAGTGTGAACCTAATAATACCTTTATCAAAAAGCTCAGGGCAGACTGTCAAGAAGCAGGGCACACCCCCCAAACTGGTTGTTTTATAATTAGATTTCACCAACCCAGTAACAAGAGTGAATTCCTAGATCACTATAACTTCATACAGCAGGCATTTTAATATATGCTTTTGTTAAGGCTGAAATTAATTTCCCATTATAAAATTAATTTTGAAAGGCTTTTCCCCTTCAACTGTAACTTCACCAGAAACAGACCAATCCACCTGAAATTTCACATGAGCACAAGATAAACTTTTCTGGAGCTTTTGGCTCAAATTGGACAAGTTGGTTGGAAGATATGAAGCTTGAAAGAATGAGCTGGGTTTCACTTTTGGAAAATTTCCCTTATTATTTTTTGGGCTTGTTAGATCTCCAGAACAGCTTGGACTGCAAACACCCAATTTGTTTTATTCTCTTAATTCTGGTAAGAGTTGTTGTCTTTGAATTTGGACGGAGGTTTTTCTACTGTGTTGATTTTCCACTCTTCAGATGGAGGGGCCATCAGGGAACTGATTAGTTTCCTGGTTTTCAGGGTGGGGATGCAACACTGTGTGCCCCGGCACAAGCTGTATGCCCTGGCACAGGTAGTTCTGTCTAAGAGCTGGTCTAATTTATGCCAGCTGAGCATGACCAGGGCACAGCCACATGCCTACAATATCGTTCCTAACTACAGCTAAGTGAATAATGGTGGATGGGCCAGCTATGCTGCTTCTGCACTAGTTGACAGTTCCTTCACTCTGGGGAACGGGGGATGGGGGGGACGGAAATTTAGTCAGTCAGATATACTGTCAGAAAAATAAGGAACATAGAGAATCTCACCCATAGACTCCAGTAGCATGGCACAAGTAGAACTTGAGGGCCTAGCTGCTCATTTTAGAACCATTTACTCTACAAATAGTCCCACTGGAGCCATGATATGAGTCACAGACTAAGGGATTACTCAACCTGTGTGAAGGTGCATATATGAGAGAATCTGGCCCAATGAAAAAATATCCAGGGAAAATTGACTATTTTCCATTTGTTTAAAGTGAATATACTTCAGTTGTTGTGGCTTGACAGACCTGGAGACTGAAATCATCTATTTAACCATACATCAGATATATAAGAGATGGGTGAGAAAGATTGGATCAGGGAGGAGCCAGGAGGAGGGAACTGGGACTGTCTGGGCAAGGAAACTTGGGGCAAGGAGTCTAGTGGGGGATGTGAGTAGAGAACTGAACAAGGGGATTGTATGAGAGAAGGAAAGACTAGATGGCTGAGCAAGGACCCTGGGACTGGCATTGTGACTGGTTGGATCATAGAAACCCCCGTTGGGAACTTCCAACTGATGTGCTGAGATTACCTCTGAGCCTGTTTCCTCTGGCAGCTTGGGACTTCAGAGCCCTGCCTGGTTTGAGCCAGACCTGCTAGTTTGCTGCAAACCCAGATCCAGGTCTGAACCACGTCCCCTAATAGCTGCAGGCTTAACTGAAAACAACTTAAGAAGTGTTCCTGTCTCCAACACTCAGACGCCCAACTCCCAATGGGGTCCAAACCCCAAATAAATCTGTTTTACCTTGGATAAAGCTTATACAGGGTAAACTCATAAATTATTCACCCTCTATAACACCGAGAGATATGCACAGCTGTGTCCCGTCCCGTCCCCCCCCCCCGATATTAATATATACTCTGGGTTAATTAATAAGTAAAAAGTAGGATTTCAGTGGTTTGAAGTAATAACAGATAGAACAAAGTGAATTACCAAGCAAAATAAAATAAAACATGCAAGTCTATGCCTAATCCAGAAAGTGGTTCTAGATGAAATCTCAGCCTCAGAGATGTTCCAATAAGCTTTTTTTACAGACTAGGCTTCTTCTAGTCTGGGTCCAGCAAACATACACACCCCTGTGGTTACTGTCCTTTGTTCCAGTTTCTTTCAGGTAGCCTCTCCACCCCCAAAGGATATCTCTTGAGCCAGCTGAAGACAAAATGGAGGGATTTCCAGGGGCTTAAATAGACTCTCTTGTGGGTGGACACCCCTCCCTCCCGCTGTGTAGAATTCCAGCTACAAGATGGAGTTTTGGGGTCACGTGGGCAAGTCACATGTCCATGCATGACTCAGTTCCTTACAAGTGGCAGCCATTGTTTACATGCTACCTTGAACGTCCCCAGGTAGACTTCTTATGTGGATTGGAGTCTTTCAAGATCCATTGTCTGTTGAGTGTTTCTTGATTGGGCACTTAACTTGCAAATTCCTTTCTAAAGAAGCTGACCAAATGCTTTACTAAGGCTACTTAAAATCAAACAAGTACACAGTCAATATTCATAACTTAAAGTACAAAAATGATACATTCATACCAAATAGGATGAATATATTCAGTATATCATAACCTTTGCAGAGATATGTTACATAGCATATCTAGCATAAAACATATTCCAGTTATGTCATATTTACTTTCATAAGCATATTTCCATAAAGCATTGTGGGGTGCAATATAACAGGCATGGAGAACAGAGACTGGGTTAGACCAGGAGAATGGGACGGGACAAGGAGCCGGGGTGGGGAAGACGCAGGACTGGGACAGGTTGGAGGGGACTGCTCCAAAGGGGTCAAGCTTGAAGAGTCTTTGCCCACAAGAACACTCCCCTCTAGAGAATGGAATGGAATAGAAAATTTGTCTCCCTATTACTCCACTGTCAGAAAATATCGAGAAGGATAATGTTGTACCAGTTTTTAAAAAGGCAAAATGGGATGACCTAGGTAATTGTAGGACTGTCGGCCTGACAACAATCCCAGACAAGATAGTGGAAGGGCTGATAGGGGACTCAGTTAATAACAAATTAAAAGAGGGTAATGTAATTAATGCCAAACACGGGTTTCTAAAAAATAGAGCCTGTCAAACTAACTTGATATCTCTTGTGTTGAAATTACAAGTTTAGTTGATAAAGGTAATAGTGTTGATGTAAAATACTTAGACTTCTGTAACAACATTTTGATGATAGTGTTGTAGCTTTCTAAAGTTAACATGGCACACAAATGGATTAAAAACTAGATAACTGATGTAATTATAAATAGGGAATTGTCATTAAGTGGGTGTGTTTCCAGGGTGATCCCACAGGGATCCATTCTTGGCCTTATGCTAGTTAACATACGTATCAATGACCTGGAAGAAAACAGTCATCACTGAAAGTTTGCAGATGGGAGGTGGGGGGGGTGGGGGTGGTAAATAATGAAAAGGACAGGTCACTGATTCAGAGTGATCTGGATCACTTGGCAAACTGTGTGCAAGCAAACAATGTGCATTTTAATAAGGCTAAATGTAAATATTTACCCCTCAAAACAAATAATGTAGGCCATGCTTACAGGATGGGGGACTCTATCCTGGAAAGCAGTGAGTGTGAAAGAAATTTAGGCGTTGTGATGTATAATCAACTGAGCATAAGCTCCCAGTGTGGCACTGTGGCCAAAACAGCTAATATGATCCTGGGATGCATAAATAGAGACTCTTGAGTAGAGGGGGTTATTTTGCCTCTGTATTTGGCACTGGTGTGACTGCTGGTGTCCACTGAGTCCAGTTCTGGTGCCCACAATTCAAGAGGGATGTTAAACATTTGAAGAGGGTTCAGAGAAAAGCCACGAAAATGATTAACGGATTAGAAAACATGCCTTATAGTGATAGACTCAAGGAACTCAATCTATTTAGCTTAACAAAGAGCCAATAAAGGGGTACTTTATTAGTCTGTAAGTATCTACAGGAGGAAACAAACATTTAATAATGGGCTCTTCAGTGTAGCAGAACAAGGTATAATACAATCCAATGGCTGGAAGTTGAAGCTTAGACAGAGTCAGACTTGAAATAAAGTGCAACTTTTTAACAATGAGAGTAATTAATGACTGGAACAATTTACCAAGGATGCTGGTGGATTCTCCATCACTGACAACTTTTAAAGCAAGATTGGATGTTTTTGTAAGGCTGTCTACACTACACAGCTTTTAGCGACATGGCTGTGTCACCACAGCCGTGCCACTAAAAGTTGTGCAATGTAGCCACTGTTTGTTGGCTCTCCTGCTGACAAAAAACTTCCACCCCCAACAAGCAGCGTTTGTGTTGCTGTTCACACTGGTGCGTGTCGCGGCAAAACATTTGTCTTTTGGAGGGGAGGGCGTTAACACCTTTGAAAGACAAACGTTTTGTCATAGACATAGCCTAAAAGATAGCTCTAGCAATTATTTTGGGGAAGTTCTGTGAGGTGAACAGGGAGATAATGACAATGAGCCTGGGGGTGGGGAGTCACATTGCTGCTTGATGTTACTGTTGAGCATATACCTTGCTTAACAGTACAAGTATTTTTAAAATGATCCCTTCTTCCTGTTTTGAATCAGGGCTTGAATTGTGCTGGAATACTGTTCTTCACTTTTTTGGTGTTCTCGTACTGAGTGATAGTATTAAAAGTATCCTAAAGTCCATTGCAGCACTTCTTTTTAAAGATTTGTTCACAGTTTTGAACTGATATTTGAAGGAAGATGAAGTCCATAAGGCTACATTCTGAGGTGGTAATGGCTTTTTCAGTAGCCAAATCCTGGTTGAGAGAGAAACCTCGGATAAAACTTTTCAAACATCTGAAGTTCTTTAAGCTTCAGAAATATCCATGTGGACTTATTAGTTCAGAGCATGGAGTAATGATCATGTTTCAGAACTGCATGGTCCATTAACCTAGTTATAGACTCATTAGCTTTAGGTCTTAGCCTTGGTTATTAAAAATGCAGAGTTTGAGCATCTCAGGAGCATTGCTGGTAGAGAAGAAAGAAGAAACCTACTTTGCCGTTTCAAAAATAAAAAAAAAATCCTCATACACATAGAGCTAAAATTATTGGTGAACCTTCATGCATGATCAGGCCTGAAGAATGCCTATCCAATGATTGATTGATTTTGATTTGATTGTCCCTCAGTTCCCCTTCCTTAACCTCTCTTCTCCTTCCTACCCCAAAAAAAACAAACAAAACTGCTTTACCAGTGCACGTGAGTTTAAAAAAATCAGTAGAGCAGGAATCATGTCTATTAAATGTAGAAATGCACACAACCATAGAGGAACTGTTTTTTTTTAAAGTGACTTATCCAAGGGCTACCGTCTAAAGCTCTAATTCTGCAATCTCTTTGGTCTATCAAATTTCAGGATGGGGCTCAAATCTCAGAAGCTTGACAAAATATGGTTGTAACAATTAGGTGTTTGAGTGTCTTTAAACTAAAGTTGATTGATATTTATATTTATGGAGCTATGTTTTCATTGCTGAATTATCAGTCATTGTCACTTATCCTTTTGTTCAGTTTCCTTGTAAACAAAGTCAGTTGTGTCTCATGTGTCTCTTTATGGAGAGCATGTATTAAATCAGCCATGCATTGCTGAGCAGAGCCAAGGAAGGAATCTAGCCAAGTAGTGGGCCAGATGGGCAAATCATCAGGGTTTTTTGTTTTTGTTTTGCCCTCCCCACAAGCATTTGGTAGCATTTACAAGGCAGGTGAGCAGTTTTTCCATCCTCAGATCAGATGTGCTGGCCAGTTAAACTCAGGTGCAGAATAACAACTTGCATGGTGAAAAATTATTAAATTTTACTTTCCCCCACCAACAATACAGTTGTAGTCACTGAATGCTGAATGTGGGTTAATAGGATTTTTCCAAACATCGCTGAAAGACAGGTGAAATCCTTTGCATGTAATTTAGTAGATGTGGATTGCCACATGGAATGAAAACTGACTGTAAACCATAAACAAAAGAGAATGATGGGAATGTATTGAATTGAGGGGGATACCCCCTGGGATATCACCAAAAGAGCAAATCTAGTGGAAAAGCGCAAATATAGTGCCAGTCTGTAAAAAGGGAAATAAGGACAAACCGGGGAATTACAGACCAGTCAGCTTAAATTCAGAACCTGGAAAGATAATGGAGCAAATAATTAAGCATTTAATTTGCAAACACCTAAAAGATAATAAGGTGATGCGTAACAATCAGCATGGATTTATCAAGAACGAATCACATCAAACCAACCCAGTAGCTTTCTTTGACAGGGTAACCAGCCTTGCGGATAAGAGGGAAGTGGTATATGTGTTATATCTTTACTTTAAGTCTTTTGATACTATCATAGATGATTAGGGTTGGAAGAGAACCCAGGAGGTCATCTAGTCCAACCCCCTGCTCAAACCAGGATCAACTCCATCTAAATCATCCCAGCCAAGGCTTTGTCAAGCCAGGCCTTAAAAACCTTTAAGGATGGAGATTCCACCACCTCCCTAGGTAACCCATTCCAGTGCTTCACCACCCGCCTAATGAAATAGTTTTTCCTAATATCCAGCCTAGACTTCCCCCACTGCAACTTGAGACCATTGCTCCTCGTCCTGTCGTCTGCCACCACTGAGAACAGCCGAGCTCCATCCTCTTTGGAACCCCCCTTTAGGTAGTTGAAGGCTGCTATCAATTCCCCCCTCCCTCTTCTCTTCTCCAGTCTAAACAAGCCCAGTTCCCTCAGCCTCTCTTCGTAAGCCATGTGCCCCAGCACCCTGATCATTTTTATTGCCCTCCGCTGGACTCTCTTCAATTTGTCCACATCCTTTCTGTAGTGGGGGGCCCAAAACTGGATACAGTACTTCAGATGGCCTCACCAGTGCAAATGGAAGAGAATAATCACTTCCCTTGATCTGCTGGCAGTGCTCCTACTAATGCGGCCCAATATGGCATTAGCCTTCTTGGCAACAAGGGCGCACTGCTGACTCATATCCAGCTTCTCATCCACTGTAATCCCCAGGTCCTTTTCTGCAGAACTGCCTCTTAACCAGTCAGTCCCCAGCCTGTAGCAGTGCATGGCATTCTTCCATCCTAAGTGCAGGACTCTGCACTTGTCCTTGTTGAACCTCATCAGATTTCTTTGGCCCAGTCCTCCAATTTGTCTAGATAACTCTGGACCCTATCTCTACCCTCCAGCATATCTACCTCTCTCTGCAGTTTAGTGTCATCCACAAACTTGCTGAGGGTGCAATCCATCCCATAATCCAGATCATTAATGAAGATGTTGAACAAAACTGTCCCTAGGACCGACCCCTGGGGCACTCCCCTTGATACTGGCTGCCAACTAGACATTGAGCAGTTGATCACTACCCGTTGAGCCCGACAATCTAGCCAGCTTTCTATCCACCTTATAGTCCATTCATCTAATCCATACTTTTTTAACTTGCTGGCAAGAATACTGTGGGAGACCAGATCAAAAGCTTTGCTAAAGTCAAGGTATATCATGTCCACTGTTTTCCCCATATTGACAGAGCCAGTTATCTCATCACAGAAGGCAATCAGGTTGGTCAGGCATGACTTGCTCTTGGCGAATCCATGTTGACTGTTCCTGATCACCTTCCTCTCCAAGTGCTTCAAAATGGATTCCTTGAGGACCTGCTTCATGATTTTTCCAGGGTCTGAGGTGAGGCTGACCAATCTGTAGTTCCGTGGATTTTCCTTTTTCCCTTTTTTAAAGATGGGCACTATATTTGCCTTTTTCCAGTTGTGTGGGACCTCCCCCAATTGCCACAACTTTTCAAAGATAATTGCCAATGGCTCTGCAATCACATCAGCCAACTACCTCAGCACCCTCAGATGCATTAGATCCGGACCCATGAACTTGTGCATGTCCAGCTTTTCTAAATAGACCTTAACCTGTTCTTTTTGAGGGCTGCTCCCCTCCTCCCCATACTGTGCTGCCCAGTGCAGCAGTCTGGGAGCTGACCTTGTCTGTGAAGACTGAGGCAAAAAAAAATTGAGTACTTCAGTTTTTTCCACATCATCTGTCACTAGGTTGCCTCCTCTATTCAGTAAGGGTCCCACACTTTCCCTGACCACCTTCTTGTTGCTAACATACCTGTAGAAACCTTTCTTGTTACCCTTCACATCCCTTGCTAGCTGCAACTCCAGGTGTGCTTTGGCCTTCCTGATTACACCCCTGCATGCTCGAGCTCTAGTAATCTGTTCAAGTTTCCACTTCTTGTAACCTTCCTTCTTGTAAGCTTCCTTTTAAGGTCACCGAAGATTTCTTTGTTAAGCCAAGCTGGTCGCCTGCCATATTTGCTATTCTTTGTCTTGCATGACCCTTTAATAAACAAAGTAGGGAACTAGATGGAGCTACTGTAAGGTGGGTGCATAACTGGTTGGAAAACCGTTCCCAGAGAGTAGTTATCCGTGGTTCACAGTCAAGCTGGAAGGGCATATCAAGTGGGGGTCCTGCAGGGACCAGTTCTGGGTCTGATTCTGTTCAATATCTTCATCAATTATTTAGATAATGGCATAGAGAGCACACTTATAAGGTGTGCAGATGATACCAAGCTGGGAGGGTTTGTGAATGCTTTGGAGGATAGGATTATAATTCAAAATGATCTGGACAAACTGGAGGAATGGTCTGTCATCAGTTGTTGCTGTATGTGTTTGTGCTCTCTCCATGCTAGCCTGTACAGCAGGCTCCAGTTGAATTGCCCAAAAGGACCACAGAGTCAGTTCAATAGTGAAGGCACTCAGCCAGGTTTATTGTCGACACAGCATGGTTCAGGCTCTCTTTCTATTGCAGTCTGAAGTAAATAGGATGAAATTCAATAAGGACCAATGCAAAGTACCCCACTTAGGAGGGAACAATCAGTTACACACATACATGGAAATAACTGCCTAGGAAGGAGTACTGCAGAAAGGGATCTGGGGGTCATAGTGGATCACAAGCTAAATAGGATTCAACAGTGTAACACTGTTACCAAAAAAGCAAACATCATTCAGGATGTATTAGCAGTAGTGTTATAAGCAATACATGAGAAGTAATTTGTGTCCAGTTCTGGGCACCACATTTTAGGTAAGATGTGGACAAATTGGAGAAAGTCCAAAGAAGACGTGGGTGGGGGGCGGACATAATAGTTTTCAAGTACATAAAAGGTTGTTAGAAGGAGGAGGGAGAAAAATTGTTCCTGTTAACCTCTGAGGATAGGATAAGAAGCAATGGGCTTAAATGGCAGCAAGAGCAGTTTAGGCTGGATGTTAAGGAAAAACTTCCTAACTGTCAGGGTGTTAGGCACTGGAATAAATTGCCTAGGGAGGCTGTGGAATCTCCATCTGTGACATTGCACTCTATGGTTTTATGAAAATATGCTAATGAGTGTGAATATAATGTGAGTGTGAATATGCTTCATGCAAAAGGTCTCTTGTAAGGTATCATTACAAAGCTTATAATCTACTGAGTGTGGTAATTCTATTTGCATAAATGTATCACTATTGTATCTGAAACTAGAAATATGAAATATAACTCTGAGGTCCTATTGTAATTATGCAAAGTGTGGGCCATTAATGGTGGTTTGGAATCTTGATGGCTCCCATCGACTAGGACAATTGACGGTAGATGGCTCTGTTTACTTGTAAGTCTTGCTGTATACCTGCGTGCTGGCAAGTAGGTAATGAAGTCTTACAGTGACATGTGATCATGTCAGCTGAACTGGAATCCATCTTTAACCTGGTGCTTTTCCATTTAGAAGGAGGGGTGGGAACCCAGAGAGGGACAAAGGATTCCCGCCTTGTGCAAAAGATATATAAGGGGGTGGAACAGAACAAAGGGTACTGCAGTCATGAGAAATCCCCTAGCTACCACCTGAGCTGGAACAAGGACTGTATCAGGGGAAAGGATTGGGCCCAGAGAAGGAAGGCATCCAGTCTGTGAAAGAAGCCTACTGAAACATCTCTGAGGGTGAGATTTTCTGTATTCAGCTTTCTTACTGTACTAGGCTTAGACTTGCATGTTTTATTTTATTTTGCTTGGTAATTCACTTTGTTTTGTCTGTTATTTCTTGGAACCACTTAAATCGTACTTTTTGTATTTAATAAAATCACTTTTTACTTATTAATTAACCCAGAGTATGTATCAATACCTGGGGGGAACAGTTGTGCATCTCTCTCTATCAGTGAAAAGAAAAGGAGTACTTATGGCACCTTAGAGACTAACCAATTTATTTGAACATAAGCTTTCATGAGCTACAGCTCACTTCATCAGATGTAAACTGTGGAAAGTGTAGAAGATCTTTTTATACACACAAAGCATGAAAAAATACCTCCCTCCACCCCACTCTTCTGCTGGTAATAGCTTATCTAAAGTGATCACTCTCCTTACAATGTGTATGATAATCAAGGTGGGCCATTTCCAGCACAAATCCAGGTTTTCTCCCCCACCACCCCACACAAACCCACTCTCCTGTTGGTAATAGCTTATCTAAAGTGATCACTCTCCTTACAATGTGTATGATAATCAAGGTGGGCCATTTCCAGCACAAATCCAGGGTTTAACAAGAACGTCTGGGGGGGGGGGGGGGGGTGGTAGGAAAAAACAAGGGGAAATAGGTTACCTTGCATAATGACTTAGCCACTCCCAGTCTCTATTCAAGCCTAAGTTAATTGTATCCAATTTGCAAATGAATTCCAATTCAACAGTCTCTCGCTGGAGTCTGGTTTTGAAGTTTTTTTGTTGTAATATCGCAACTTTCATGTCTGTAATCGCGTGACCAGAGAGATTGAAGTATTCTCCGACTGGTTTATGAATGCTATAATTCTTGACATCTGATTTGTGTCCATTTATTCTTTTACGTAGAGACTGTCCAGTTTGACCAATGTACATGGCGGGGCCCCTCCGCCATGTACATTGGTCAAACTGGACAGTCTCTACGTAAAAGAATAAATGGACACAAATCAGATGTCAAGAATTATAGCATTCATAAACCAGTCGGAGAATACTTCAATCTCTCTGGTCACGCGATTACAGACATGAAAGTTGCGATATTACAACAAAAAAACTTCAAAACCAGACTCCAGCGAGAGACTGTTGAATTGGAATTCATTTGCAAATTGGATACAAATAACTTAGGCTTGAATAGAGACTGGGAGTGGCTAAGTCATTATGCAAGGTAACCTATTTCCCCTTGTTTTTCCCTACCCCCCCACCCCACCCCCTCAGACGTTCTTGTTAAACCCTGGATTTGTGCTGGAAATGGCCCACCTTGATTATCATACACATTGTAAGGAGAGTGATCACTTTAGATAAGCTATTACCAGCAGGAGAGTGGGGTGGGGGGAGGTATTTTTTCATGCTTTGTGTGTATAAAAAGATCTTCTACACTTTCCACAGTATGCATCCGATGAAGTGAGCTGTAGCTCACGAAAGCTTATGCTCAAATAAATTGGTTAGTCTCTAAGGTGTCACAAGTACTCCTTTTCTTTTTGCGAATACAGACTAACACGGCTGTTACTCTGAAATCTCTCTATCAGTGTTATAGAGGGCAAACAATTTATGCGTTTACCCTGTATAATTTTTATACAGGGTAAAACAGATTTATTTGGGGTTTGGGTATCTGAGTGCTGGAGACAGGAACACTTCTTAAGCTGTTTTCAGTTAAGCCTGCAGCTTATGGGGTACGTGGTTCAGACTTGGATCTGTGTTTGTAGCAGGCAAGCATGTCTTGCTCAAACCAGGCAATGGACTGAAGTCCCAAGATGGCAGGGAAAACAGGCTCAGAGGTAGTCTAGGCACATCAGGTGGCAGTCCCAAAGGTGTTTCTGTGATCCAACCCGTCACAAGGTCCTCTCATGGATCAGGAATAGGTTAAAAGACAGGAAACAAAGGATAGGAATAAATGGTCAGTTCTCACAATGGAGAGGTAAATAGTGGTGTCTCCCAATGATCTATACTGAGACCAGTCCTGTTCAAAATATTCATAAATAATACGAAAAAAGGGGTGAGCAGTGGGGTGGCAAAATTTGCAAATGATACAAAATACTCAAGATAGTTAAGTCCAAAGCTAACTGCAAAGAGTTACAAAGGGATTTCACAAAATTGGTGTTAGGACATAGTTATTCAGGCCTGTCTGTAAAGGCCTATACGCTAAGAATTTAGGTGTATTCTTATCACTTAGCTAGTTCTAGAGGTATAAAAGAGAGAATCAAAATCACTGTCTGCCAGTGTAAGGTCCTTCTCTTACTGTGACAGTCTGAGGCCCTGTGCTTAGGCTAAGGCCTTTGGCTAAGCAACAGAGGCAGCCATAAGCTGGGAAGCGACCGGTCACATCCTCACATTCCAAACTAGTCACATTGAAATAAGGTGGTATTGGCCTGTTAGGCATTATCAGGACAGGATTGTATTCCTATCACCTCCAGAGAAAGGGAATTGCCTAGAAGATGTAAAAGGAAACTTAGTTTGATAACATCCTGTCTGGCAAGAACTCACTTATCAATAGCTGGGAAGTGAAATCCTCACTTCTGTATTGTTTTGTCATTATAGTTCCCACTTCGCTATTGTTTGTCCATAAAATCTCTGTCTGGTTCTGTGATTGTTCCTGTCTGCTGTATAATTAATTTTGCTGGATGTAAACTAATTAAGGTGGTGGGATATAATTGGTTACATAATCATGTTACAATATGTTAGGATTGGTTAGTTAAATTTCAGGAAAATGATTGGTTAAGGTATAGCTAAGCAGAACTCAAGTTTTACTATATAGTCTGCAGTCAATCAGGAAGTGTGTGGGTGTGTGTGGGGGAAATGGGAACAGGGAATGGGGGTGGGGAAATTGGAATCATGTTTTGCTAAAGGGGGAAATGGGATCAGGGAATGGGGGTGGGGAAATTGGAATCATGTTTAGCTAAAGGGGGAAATGGGAACAGGGACACAGGTAAGCCTCTGTGGTGTCAGAGCTAGGAAGGGGGACACTAAGGAAGGAAACTGGAATCATGCTTGCTGGAAGTTCACCCCAATAAACATCGAATTGTTTGCACCTTTGGACTTCGGGTATTGTTGCTTTCTGTTCATGCGAGAAAGACCAGGGAAGTAAGTGGGTAAAGGAATAAGCCCCCTAACAACTTGGTGACTGGGCAAGAAAATGTCAGATGAAATTCAGTGCTGATAAGGGCAGAGTAATGCATGTTGCGGGGGAAAAAGAAATCCCAACTATACATGGAAAAACAATGGGTGTAAATTAGCTGTTTCACTCAAGAAAGATTTTGGAGTCGTTGTGGATGGTTCTCTGAAAAACTCCATTCAATATGCAGCAGCAGTCAAAAAAACTAACAGAAGGTTAGTAACCATTAGGAAAAGGATAGTTAATAAAACAGAAAATACTATAATGCCTCTATACAAATGTCATGCCCACACCTTGAATATGGCATACATTTCTGATCACCCCATCTTAAAAAAAAAAAAAGATAATATATATTAGAATTGGAAAAAGTACAGAGAAGGACAACAAAAAAGATGAAGTGTATGGAACAGCTTCCATAGGAGGAGAAATTACAAATGTTGGGACTTATCAGTTTAGAAAAGAGATAACAAAGGGGAGTTATGATAAAAGTCTATAAAATCATGAATGGTGTTGAGAAAGTAAATAGGGAAGTGTTATTTACCTCTTCACATAATTTCATTGTGTGACCCCTGGATCTTGTGTTAATAGGCAGCAGGTTAAGAACAAACAGAAGGAAATACTACTTCACACAACACACAGTTGTGTCACTGGTTGTCATGGGATGCTGTCAAGGCCAAAAGTATAACTGGGTTCAAAAATGAACAAAGTTCATAAAGGATAGGTCCATCAATGGCTATTGCCCAAGATGATAAAGGATGCACAGCATGCTCTGCATCCCTGAACTTCCAGTTGCCAGAAGTTGGGACTGGATGATGGGATGGATCACCTGATAAATTGCCCTGTTCTGTCTATTCCCTCTGAATCATCTGGCACTGGCAGCTGTTGGAAGACAGGATACTGGGCTAGATGGACCACTGGTGTCAGACAGTATGGCCATTTGTATGTTCTAATGAGACAATGCTGGTCAATGATAGGCAGTGGTCTTAGCACACCAGGAGCCTAGCTGTTGTCCATTACAATGGTTTCAGCCTATTTATCTAGAGAAACTTGGCATGCTGTAACTAGATATCATGCCATTAAGATTAAGCCAGTAATTATCTCCTAGAGATTCTTAAAAAACTGCATTTAATTTTGTATTCTTTGAAAACATTGTATTGTATGTAGTAGTGTATGAATTTTGTTATTTTTATGAATAATAGTAATAACTAGCTCTTGTATAGCACTTTTTCATCAGATCGCAAAGCCCTTTACAAAGGATGGCAGTATCAGTATCCCTATTTTAGAAATGGGGAAATTGAGGCATACAGAGATAAGTGACATGCGTAAGGTCACTTAGGCCTAGTCTGTGGTACAGAGTTAGGTCCACACAATGCAGCTTACATCGACACTAAAATTTTGCTCCCACGAACATAACTCACCCGCTATGCCGAATTAATAATTCTACCTCCATGAGAGGCATAGAGTTTAAGTTAATGTAGTTAATTACTTACTTTGACTTTAGTGGCCTCCAGAAGGTGTCCCACAGTGCTGCACCTTGACTGCTCTCTGGTCACCATTTTGAATTCCACTACCAAGCGGCCAGGTATACAGGTACACACTCTTCCCATTTAAAGCCCTGTGAATTTTTGAAATTCCATTTCCTGGTTGCCTGGCTTGGAGAGCTCACCCAGCAACTCTTGAGCACACCTAATAACTGCCCAGTTGACCATGCTGGCTACATGCTGCAGATGCTCTCCTGCCTGGAGCATACAGGAGGTGATGGATCTCCTGGGTCTGTGCAGGTACAGCTCCAATCCAGCTGTAGAAACATCAACATCTATGAGCAGATTACTTGGGGCATGGAGAAGGGCCACAAGAGGGACCAGCAGCAGTGCCACTTGAAGGCCAAGGAGCTGCAGCAGGCATATCAGAAGGCAAAGAAGTCTAACAATCGCTCTGGTGCAAAGCCACAGACCTGCCGCTCTTAAAAAGAACTGCATGCCTTCCTCAGCGGAGACCGGTCCCCTCCCAAGAGCTCTGTGGATACTTCAGGGGAGCACAAGTCACAGGCCCCCACCATGAACAGTGCGGAGCAGGAGGTGGAAGAGGAGGAGTATGGGGGACAGGCAACCAGGGTATCCAGTGGTGCAGCTAGCTAGGACCTGTTTTTGAGTCCTGGGCAGTCCAGGTAGTCCTGCACGGGTGAGCCTGATACAGTAGAAAGAACCTCTGGTAAGTATGCAGTTTGCTTTGAAATTGTAGGGATGGAACCTTCAAAGTAGCAGGACACATTTGTTGATTTAATTTTTTTTTACTTATGCTAGAAGAGGTAGTGAAACTACCAGCAGAGGTAGAGTTGCTATCTGCTTTTCATTCCCCTCTAGAGTTAGGCACAGAACAGTTTGTTTAGGTGCACCAAGATGTCCCGTGAATCCTCTGTAGAGGTCCTGAGGAAACTTCCCTGGAGGCAGTTTAAAATCCTCTACCAAAGGTTTCTGGGGAAGGCTGCCTTACTACTTCTGCCACAGTAGGACACTTTCCCATGCCACTGAGTGATTTACTTTAGTGGACACCATTGCAACACACAGACTAGCAGCATATGGCACTGCTCTTCAGTTGGACACCTGCAGGAGCTGTTCCATTTCAGCCTCTGTTACCCTTAGGAGTAAGAGATCAGCTAAAATTACCACTACCTGTGGAAAATGGCCAGTATTCAGTTAAATTGCCCTATACACATATGCTCATGCCTGTGAGCTAGCCCCACCTTATTTTTCCAACTTGCCCCCCCCCAATCCCCTGGGCTGCACTCACCCTGGCTGGGACTCTCACTGTGCTCTATGAATCCCTAGGAGAAGTGAGAATGTAGCATTTGCAACTTGTGTGGATCAAGGGGCGTGAGTTTAGTATACCAAGTTTCCATTTACCTTGTGAATACACTCTCAATAGTACCTCTGTGTATTGTATCTTTTGCAGCTGGCACACCAGTGGAATGGCTCAGCCAGATAAGGAGGAGAAGGAAGAGGACATGAGATTACATGTTTGAAGAAATCTGGCATTCCTCTACTGCTTTGGATACTGAGGACAGTGATTAGAGGATGACACTTGCAGACAGCATGGCCAGGGATAGAGCAGAACGGAGACGAGAAATGCACAGGAAAAGGAGAGGGATGTGCAGCTGGAGATGCTAGCGCTTCTCAAGCAGCAAACAGATATGCTGCAGACTCTTCTTGACCAGGTTCAACAGTTCTGTGCTCACCTCCCTCTGCAGCCCCTAGAGAACTGCATTCCTCTCCCCCACCCCAACACCCCTCCCTGCATTCTACATGGTGTTCAGGGCTGCTGCACTGTCCCTACCCCTCGACCCTGGAGGAGAGTATAAACAATCACAGATGCACATACACTGACCTGTGAAAGACACAGTTGCTGTATGTGTTTGTGAAATGGAAATGACTGTTTCCCCTTCAAAAATTCTTTCCCCTTTATTTAAGTTTTATTCATTTATAAATGTGGCTGTTTGCCTGGGTATGGAATCAGTCTATTTTTGGAAACTTAATTCATCTTTATTAGTTTACAACATATGCTGACTGGGGCTGACATCATTCACAGATAATAGTAATAGGTGATTTTGCAATTTTATATTACTACACACACAGCACTCATTACAAGGTTCATACCGGGGTGGAAAAGAGCAATACCAGGTAGAGCATACCACAGCAATACACATTACTGTGGCTCAGTTTCAAATGGTCTTTCAAAGCCTTCCTAAGCCGAATAGCTCTGTGTTGAGCTCTTCTTATAGCCCTGGTATCCAGCTGCTCAAAATCAGCAGACAGCCATTCTACCTCCACCTGGCAGAAACTTTTGCTCTTTTGCTTCACAGATATTATGCAGGACACAGCAGGCAGCTATAGCCAATTGGCATATTTTTTTCACTGAGTCCAATCTCATGAGTAGACAGTACCAGTGACCTTTTAAACGACCAAAGGTCCATTCGACTGTCATTCTACAGCTCTTTAGCCTGTTGCTGAAGTGCTCCTCGGTGCTGTCAATGTGGCTGATGTATGGCTTCATGAGCAGCAGGAGTAAGGGGTAGGCTGGGTCTCCCAGAATCACTACTGGCATTTCAACATCTCCAAATCGTAATCCACCAGTCTGGAAAGAAAGTCCCTGCTTGAAGCTTTCTGAACAGCCCTGTGTTCTTAAAGATGCATGCATCATGCATCTTCCCTGACCAGTCCACACTGATGTTTGTAAAGTGTCCCCGGTGATCCACCAGCACTTGCAATACCATAGAAAATAGCCCTTTCTGTTGATGTACTCTGTGGCAAGGTGGTCTGGTGCCAAAATGGGGATATGCATGCTATCTATCATCTGACCGCAGTGTGGTAATCCCATTGCTGCAAAACCATCCACTATGTCCAGTTCTTCATAGCAGGAGGCGATGAATGGCCCTGGACATTTGCATCAGAACAACCTCCACAGTGGTTTTCCCAACTTCAGATTAATTCCTGACTGATTGGTAGCCATCGGGTATTGTAAATTTCCACAAAGCAATCACCACTCGCTTCTCCACTGTCAGTGCAGATCTCACTTTGATGTCACTGCGCTGGAGGGCTGGGATGAGCTCTGCACACAAATCCAGAAATGTGGCCTTGTGCATCTGAAAGTTCTGCTGCCGCTGCTTATCATTCCAAACCTGCGTGACTATAAAATTACTTGTTTCTTGGGCCCAGAACTGGTGCTCCACCATCTGCAGCTGCTCTGCAAAAGCCACCAACAACTTTGAATGATTTCTTTCTATGTCCCACAGCAATCTAGCTTCCAAGAATCATCATTTTCCCCACGGCTCCTCTGGCAATTCTGCAAACACTGCAGGATCAGGCCCCCTGTGCACACATTGCTCATCACAATGGTGCAGAGCTGTGCAGTATCCAGGCTTCTGACACAGGTGGCAGACAGTGAGAAGGACACGTGGGTTTGTGGAGAATTTTGAAAAGATGAAATTATTGGATGAAGAACACTGCATTATGGGACATTGAATTCATGTTCCCAGTCACCCCAGCGTGACTTGTTTCAGCCCCATCAGGCATTGCAAAACATTCCCAAAACACCCTGTGCTAGTTAGTGGCGAGTTGCACCGTGGGATAGCTACCCACGGTGCACTGCTCTCTCCATCAGTGGAAGTGCTGCTAGTGAGGACGTGCACTGTCCACACAAGGAGCATAGTGTGGATGTGCAAAAATGATTTAATTACTGCGGCAGCTGTATGCTGGCATAAATTAAGTTTACATAATTTTGTAGTGTAGTCATGGCCCTACCAGTCTGGTGGCAAAACCAGGAATGGAACCCAGTTCTGCTCCCTAGGCCAGTGTGCCATCCACTAGGCTACACTGTCTTTTGAGTGCCAGCTAAAGAGCATTACCTTTGCCAGTATGATAGGATGACTTTCACCACCTGCCTCTGGAGATCAGGGGTGAAATCTTGGCCCCCATTGAAGTGTATAGCAAAGATTTCATTGACTCCAGTGAAGTGGGGACTGAGCAGATTTCACCCCAAGTGCTTTTGTGTGATGGACCTTAGCTTACATTATTAGTTTTCTGTACAATGGCAAGAGTCAGTCTTTCTCCCTTTGTTTTACCACTTTCCTGTCATGAAAGGCTCAGGTTTAAGAAAAAAACTGCCTGACAATTTTGAATCCGTTCTTCAGCCCTCTTATTTTTTGCCTCCCACTATTGCTTGAACATGGCTGGAAGTCTTTCCCTGTCAGAGTAGCAGAAGAAGACAGAAACTGAAGGAGTATTGGTTTGGGTGAAACTGAGCTGCAATATACAATAGTTTTGTTTAAATGTAAGTAAGATAGGGTCATGGCCATTAGAATTTTCAGATTTGTATCTTACGCCATTGTACTCCAATGTTCTATCAACAAAAATGGATTTTGATGGGCACATACTTGTTCTTTGCTATCCTCTAAGCCTCACCTTCACCCTGTTCACCAGATTTGTTCCTCAACTCTTTGGACCTGATCCAGAGCCCATGGGAATGTTTCCATTGATTTCAACGAGTTTTGGATTATATGCTTAATATTTTGTGTAATCAAAACATTTCAACTTGAATTTTTTGCAGGTATTCAATAAGTTTATTGTCTAAAAAATATGGGGCCAAATTCACCCCTTATGAAACTCCAGTGAAATGAATAGAGTTGCATTAGGGATGAAGTTGACTCTTTGGATTTTTCAGTGTCTCAGAAATTAAAGTGAAGAAAACCCTGTTAATGTAGGTACATCCTGCCAAAGTCTTTTCAATTACAGCTACTTAAACTTGTACAAAACGTTTAAATGTTCTTGAGGTTTTAATGAGTTAAATGTCAATGAAAACAAATATTGTATGTCTTAAAAGAAAAGCATCAACCTCTCTGCAAAATCCAAAAATGTAACTTCTCAAAAGGAAGGTAAATCCAGCAGCATCCTTGGAAGATGCATCTGTATAAAGTGTGTAGGTGTGTGTACACATATTCTGTATATTCATTCTGTACATTAGGAGATGATATGTTTTACTACTAATGCATAACAAAGAGTTAAATGCCTACTTTAAGTTGAAAACTCAACCTAATTATGGACTTGCAGCCCTCCATAATAAATATAAATATAAAAACGTAGATACAAGCACATTTCACAATGTGGCTAACAGTTTGATATGCTGGAAACTAACAATGCCTCTGAGTGCTGGAAAAAGGGAAATAGGGTGTGAACTTCCAGGCTAGAATAATTATGTGAAGAGTTTTTACTGAATAATATGAATAATTTTTGTAATGACTTGAGTGAGTTGTGACATAGTCACCATGACACTTCCTCAAATTTACTGAGCCAAGCCTACAGCCCTGCTGATAAAATACTGGACTTTGCAAGTGAACATCTTTCAAAATAAACCCAGAGACTAGGGGAAGAATAGTTTAGTTTGGTAAAGAACATTAAAGGTGTAGAATAGATGTAACTGGCAAAGTTTGTAAAGTGCAGATAATGGAAGTGACTGGCCTGGAAAAGATGCAATAAAAAGTTGTTGTTTTTTTCCAAACCTGTATCTTCTGTACTTCTGCAGGGGGTTCTCCATTATCACTTTGATTCCCCCCCCCCACGATAAATTGTCAAGCCTGCTTGACAGGAATAAGGTGAGAATACTGAATTCTTTGAAATACAGTATTCATTCAGGAAACCATCTCAGAAATATATGGTACTGTCAGTACTATACCAAACATTTGTTATGACAGTTTCTCCAGTACAGCATTCCTGTGCAGACAACTGTCACCGTTTGGCGTTAGTGAATTTCTACAAGTGAAATACTCTACATATCATGCTCACTTACCAAGCTGCCCAGACTAAGGATGAGCAGATGATAAATACTGAAATGCCCAGACATGCATTTCATTAAAGGAGTGTGAAATGGACTGCTGTACATTTTGTCTCAGTAGAAGACCAGATAAACATCAGTTGGAATTTTAGTGCATTTTATTCTTGTAATTAAATTTTCTTGTATCTGTATATCTTACTACATGTTGTGGTGTTTTAGGAAAGATCAACTCACCACATCCAAATGTAATTAAAATTAGAATAAAGTTGGAATATCATATCAGGCAGCTGTTATGTGGATGCTGTATACTTTGCCTAGCAAAACTTTTGGAATCTACGTTTTTCAGAACGGTTTTTTTGTGTTTGTTTTTTTTTAAAGAGGTTTTTCTTTAAAAGGTTTGTGTAATAGGTTCATATCTTTCTTTTGGCCTGAATCCTAACTCCCATTGACTTGAAGGAGACTATCTGTGAGAAGAAGCTGGATTTGGCTCTTCACAGATATGATTAAGTTAAGGTATATAAAAGTAACCTCATATTCATTGTATTGCCTGTGTTGCTCCTGCCATGTCAGTGATTTAAGGCTTCCTGCTTTCTTAATCTTGTAAATGAGGAATGTTGCTAATCCCTGAAGGTTACATGTACCACCATGTCCTGTTTGTCTAGCTCATAGCTAGACTGGAAATAACAGCAAATAGAGGCCAATTTTTGCATGCTTCAACACCCAAATGGAGATTTAGTTATTCATTGTTCAAACAATTGCAACAGCATTTTTTGCATGTGTTCAAAGTGTACAGTACTCTGTACCTGTTTATAGCACATATTATTTTTCTCCTTCAAAATATAAATAATCACATAGGAAAGTTTATTTTAGGAAACGAGTAAAATGTGCGTATAGATGCAAATAATATGGAGGAATGCAATTTTTTATATGTATTTTAAAGCAGGTGACACAAAGAGGATTGACTTTGGGTATGTCTGCACTACGAAATTAGGTCGAATTTATAGAAGTCGGTTTTTTAGAAATAGTTTTTATATAGTCGATTGTGTGTGTCCCCAAACAAAATGCTCTAAGTGCATTAAGTGCATTAACTCGGCAGAGTGCTTCCACAGTACCGAGGCTAGCGTCTACTTCCGGAGTGTTGTACTGTGGGTAGCTATCCCACAGTTCCTGCAGTCTCCACTGCCCATTGGAATTCTGGGTTGAGATCTCAATGCCTGATGGGGCAAAAAACATTGTCGCGGGTGGTTCTGGGTATATGTCGTCAGGCCGTCCCTCCCACACTCCCTCCATGAAAGCAACGGCAGACAATGATTTTGCGCCTTTTTTCCTGAGTTACCTGTGCAGACACCATACCACGGCAAGCATGGAGCCCGCTTAGCTCACTGTCACCCTATGTCTCCTGGGTGCTGGCAGATGCGGTACTGCATTGCTACACAGCAGCAGCAGCAATCCATTGCCTTGTGGCAGCAGACGGTGCAATAGGCCTGAAAACTATCGTCATAGTGTCCAAGGTGCTCCTGGCCGCCTTGGTAAGGTTGGTCAGGCGCGCCTGGGCAGACATGGGCGCAAGAACTAAATTAGGAGTGACTCGACCAGGTCATACTCTTTAGTCCTGCCGGCAGTCCTATTGTACCATCTTATAGCGAGCAGCCAGGAGATGTGGATGGCTAGCAGTCCTACTGCACCGTCTGCTGCCAGCCAAAGATGTAAAAGATAGATGGAGTGGATCAAAACAAGAAATAGACCAGATTTATTTTGTATTCATTTACTTCCCCTCTCCCTCCCTCCGTGAAATCAATGGCCGACAATCATTTTGGTGAGGTCTGTCCTTGAAAAGTTTAATGGAGATTCAATCCTGCCTGAAATACCGGGGGGAGGGATAGCTCAGTGGGTTCAATCCTTGAGGGGGCCATTCTGTGTGATGGTTGTTTTTCTTTCTCCTTGATGTAAAGCCACCCCCTTTGTTGATTTTAATTCCCTGTAAGCCAACCCTGTAAGCCGTGTCGTCAGTCGCCTCTCCCTCCGTCAGAACAATAGCAGACAATCATTCCGCGCCTTTTTTCCGTGTAGATGCCTTACCATGGCAAGCATGGAGCCCACTCAGATCACTTTGGCAGTTATGAGCACATTGAACACCACACGCATTATCCAGCAGTATATGCAGCACCAGAACCTGGCAAAGCAAAACCGGGTGAGTACGCGACGTCAGTGCAGTGACGAGAGTGATGAGGACATGGACACAGACTTCTCTCAAAGCACAGGCCTTGGCAGCGTGGGCATCATGGTGCTAATGGGGCAGGTTCATGCAGTGGAATGCAGATTCTGGGCCCGGGAAACAAGCACAGACTGGTGGGACCACATAGTGTTGCAGGTCTGGGACGATTCCCAGTGGCTGCAAAACTTTCATGGAACTTTGTGACTTGCTTTCCCCTGCCCTGAGGCACAAGAGTACCAAGATGAGAGCAGTCCTCACAGCTGAGAAACGAGTGGGAAGCTTGCAATGCCAGACAGCTACGGGTCAGTCGGGAATCAATTTGGAGTGGGCAAATGTACTGTGGGGGCTGCTGTGATGCAAGTAGCCAACGCAATCAAAGATCTGCTGATATCAAGGGTAGTGACCCTGGGAAATATGCAGGTCATAGTGGATGGCTTTGCTGCAATGGGATTCCCTAACTGTAGTGGGGCCATAGACAGAACCCATATCCCTGTCTTGGCACCGGAGCACCAAGCCGGCGAGTACATAAACCGTAAGGGGTACTTTTCAATAGTGCTGCAGGCACTGATGGATCACAAGGGACAATGATTCCCGACTACGTGCTGCTGGCCTGGAGTGGTAAAGTATCCTACCATGGTGGACGGAATAAGGCTGTCCTCCCCAGAAACCTTTTGCAAAGGCTTTGGGAGTACATCCAGGAAAGCCGCAAATGCCAAGGCAAATTAATCATTAAATACGTTTGCTTTTAAACCATGTATAATATTTTAAAAGGTACACTCACCAGAGGTCCCTTCTCTGCCTGGCAGGTCCGGGAGGCAGCCTTGGGTGGGTTTGGGGGGTACTGTCTCCAGGTCCAGGGTGAGAAACAGTTCCTGGCTGTCGGGAAAACCGGTTTCTCCGCTTGCTTGCTGTGAGCTATCTTCCTCGTCCCCAAAACCTGCTTCCATGTTGCCTCCATCTCCATTAATGGAGTCAAACAACACGGTTGGGGTAGTGGTGGCTGAACCTCCTAAAATGGCATGCAGCTCATCATAGAAGCAGCATGTTTGGGGCTCTGACCCGGAGCGGCTGTTTGCCTCTCTGGTTTTCTGATTGGCTTGCCTCAGCCCCTTAAGTTTCACGTGGCACTGCTTCAGGTCCCTGTTATGGCCTCTGTCCTTCATACCCTGGGAGATTTTGACAAATGTTTTGAAATTTTGAAAACTGGAACAGAGTTTGATAGCACGGATTCCTCTCTCCATACAGCGATCAGATCCCGTACCTCCCGTTCGGTCCATGCTGGAGCTCTTTTGCGATTCTGGGACTCCATCATGGTCACCTCTGCTGATGAGCTGTGCACTCACCTGCAGCTTGCCACGTTGGCCAAACAGGAATTGAAATTCAAAAGTTCGCGGGCCTTTTCCTGTCTACCTGGCCAGTGCATCTGAGTTGAGAGTGCTGTCCAGAGCAGTCACAATGGAGCACTCTGGGATAGCTCCCGGAGGCCAGTACTATCTAATTGCGTCCACAGTATCCCAAATTTGACCTAGCAAGGCCGATTTCAGCGCTAATCCCCTTGTCGGGGGTGGAGTAAGGAAATCGATTTTAAGTGCCCTTAAAGTTGAAAAAAAGGGCTTCATTGTGTGGACGGGTGCAGGGTTAAATCGATTTAACACTGCTAAATTCGACCTCAACTCCTAGCGTAGACCAGGGCTTTGTTACCTATATCAGACTTACTATGCCTTGTTCATATCTAAAACTGGTTTAGGCTATTTATCAATTCAAGGGCCATATTATCTCCTTGGTATTCATGAATGGTCTTAGATTTGTTGGGTCAGGCTGGGCACATGTGTGTTTGGGGAGAATGTCTCTTCTTGTGATGCTGGTTCCCCCAGCCTCTGTGCTTGTACCCTCCTCATGGAGTGGAGTAGGGAATTGCTAAACCAATGACATGACTTTGGGAGGAAAGGGAGGCCCAAGGAGCAGTGTGAGGGAAAGGCCTCTCCTTCCACAGGACTGGAATTTCCTTCTTTGCAGATCCTAGATTAAACAGGGTTGAGAGGTCTCTCCCTCCTGACTGTACCCACACTCCTCCCCCGACAGGACAATCTAAATGAAATTCAGTGAGGTTCACTTTGCGGTTTCCTGGCCACTCTGACTACTCCCAGGGGTATTTCTCCATCAGAGTGTTATTCAATTCAGTGAGGAAAATCTTAGCCTGGAGATTGACAGAGGGTAAAGTGTCTGCCAGTGTGTGAGGAGGCATATTGTAGGAACTACTGGAATGCAAATAATAAATGACAGATTGTGCCAGTCACAGTGTAAAGAGTCCTATTCTGTTTTCTTGCCAAAACTCTTTAATCTTGTGGTTTTCTCATGTGATCTGCACTAAAAGTAGGTCTTAGGGAATCTTGATAACATTGCAGGGTTGTTAGGCTTCATGAGTTAATTTTTCTAAAGTGCCTTGGGATCCATGACAGGAAGAAGATCTAGAAGTGCATAGTATTTGCTGTGAACAACTCCAGTTGCTTTTCCATACCACCAGTGCAACCTGTAATAATGCATGGTAACTATACAGATAATAACTAACCTGATATTTAACGCACAGTTTGTGTCATAGTCTTCATGCATTGAAGTTGGGGCCAGATTCTGATCCCTGCACACAATGTGAATAAATGAGCTGTGTGTCAGACTTCTGGAGA
This sequence comes from Eretmochelys imbricata, assembly GCF_965152235.1. Taxonomy (NCBI): domain Eukaryota; kingdom Metazoa; phylum Chordata; order Testudines; family Cheloniidae; genus Eretmochelys; species Eretmochelys imbricata. Next base: position 37,539,276 of record NC_135573.1, read on the forward strand.
CCGGCTGTACGGAGTCCTTTCTGTCCAACCAGACTGAGGTGTGAGAATCCACATACATTGAACCCTTTCTGTGGGTCTGTCCCTGTTCTGACCTCAAAAGGCTTGTTGCTGATGGAGCCCTGTGGATCACAGTTTCATTGCCTACAGGGGCTAGGTTTTTCCTTTGGGTGGGTTGTCTGCATCTTGCCCCTACCTATATAGCACAACCATATGAATTCTGCTGCTGCTTTGGGGAAAGAAGGGCACAGGATCTGGCTATAAATATGAGGCTTTTCCTGTGTACCCATTCATGGAGCCATCCTCATATTTAGAAAAAGTACTTCCCGCTTGTTAGTGCTCATGTAATCCCTACACTTGGCATGACATGGCTCAAATTGATTCCCTTCCCAAGAGCAGAATCATAAACTCTAATGTGGAGGGACATCGCTTACTGTGTGGATGGGGCAGGGGGCAAGATTTTTTCCTTGGTTGACTCAGTCTGTCCTAGGAATAAATTTCATGGAGCCATAAGGTCCATGTAGAAAGATTCTCTGGGTTTCTCTTGGAAATGGGGCTCCACCATGGATAACAAAGAGGTCCATGGGGTGACTATTTCCTAACACCGTCAAATGGTTCTGAAGACTAAGGGGAGAGCCTCCCACAGAAGTAATGTGCAGATGAGCCCTCAACCCCATCAGCTGTTTGAAGCAGGAGCTCCCAAAGCTGCCTTCTCTGTGGAATTAGGCTGAAAGCCCCCCTACTCCAAATAAAATTTTCTGTCAAATTAAACAGTCACTTAGCTGGGTACCTCTTAAACCAAAGGGTATGGAAGAGATTACTCCAGCACAAGGGCTAGGAGAAATGTAGATAGAATATCCAGTGGAGGGAGTTGAGGTAATACTTCTGGCTCTCTGAGGCCTGGATCCCTTCATTTGACACTGCTTCTGCTCTCTTTCAGAGACCACTCCTTCTCTCTCTCATTCCCTGCCCTGAATCAGACCTTTGGTGGCAGGGATGGGCTTCTCTCCTGTTCTTGCCATTTTCAACTCTTTCCTTCTTACCCTTTCTCTTTTGAACAGCACTGCACCTGACTCTTTCTCTCCTCTTCCTCCCTCCCCCATGTTGTCATCTACAGTCTACCAAAATCCTCCCCATCAGCCTTTCCCGCTTCCTCTCTTTTCAGTCTTCTGCACTCAACCTCAGTAACCTCGGCTTCCATGTTGATGACCCACTTTTAGTTGCATGTTTCCTCACCCATCTCTTCATTCAACCTGCCACCCTGGTTCAACTCTCCCACTCACCAAAAGGGCTGTTCCCTTGACTTGGTCTTCACCAAGCACTGCTGTGTTTCATCTCTCTGTTACTGAGTTACCCCTCTCCAGCCATCACCTAGTGCCTCTCAGCATCCTCCATTGTCACTCTCCACAAATGCCATGTCACCCTGCCTTTCTGCACCTTCCAGACAGACTTCTTGTCTGCTCTCAGCCCTCTTCTTCCCACTGTCTCTTCCATTTCTTGCATTGATATGATTGTTGATTCTCTCCGCACTTCTCTCCTCCACCCTTGACTCTTTGCCCCTCTCTCTATCCCTGGCTCACAATCAACATCCACTTTCTCCACTCTGGTTCTCCAGGTGAGGACCATCTCTGGCAGAAATCCCATGACCAGGCTGGCTTCCTCCATTAGAACCTTGTTCTCTCCTTCATTTCTGCAGTCTTACTAGATAAACAACTCTACCTTTCCAGTTTAAGTGAATCCCATTTTCCCAATCCCAGCCACCATTTTGCTATCTTGACTCACTCCTCAAACCCTCCTTTCCTCCTGCCACTGCTTCTCTCTCTTGAAAGAAATCTGAGAGATCCTGTACAGAGAAAATTGACCAAATACGATATGATCTTCCCCCTTCCCTTGGCTCACTGTCTTTTCCCCTCCTACAAGACTCTCTCCTCCTTTCCATCTCACAGATGCAGAAGTTTCTCATCTGTTCCTCTCCTCTAATCCCTCCATTTGCCCCAAGAGACCCCATTCTATCCCATCTCCTGATTGCCGATGTTCTGACTCTGATCCCCTCCCTTACTCTTTTCTTTAACCTTTCACTCTCTTCTGGCTCTTCCTTTCCTATAGTCTCTCTCATCTTAAAAACCCAGCCTTGAACCCCACTTGCCTCTCCAATGACTGCCCCATCTCTCTTTCATCTCTAAGCTCCTGGAATGCACTGGCTACAATGGCTGTCTGGAATTCCTCTCCTCCAATTTCATCCTAGACTTTCTCCAGTCTAGCTTCTACTCTGTTCACTCCACTGAAACTACCCTTGACAAGTCTCTATTGACCTCTTCCTACCCAGAACCAGTACTCCATCCCCATCCTGCTTAATCAACAGCTGCCTTTGATGGCGTTGACCATGGTCTTTTTGTAATCTTGTCCGCTCATGGCTTCTGTAACTGTCCTGGTTCTTCTGCCTCTCTAATTGCTCTTTCAGCATGTCCTTTGGGGGATCTGCCTCATCCTCCTTCTTTTTTCTGTGGGGGATTCCACAGCGATCTGGCCATGATCCCCTTCTCTTATCCCTCTACACACCTGATCTCTGGGTAATCTCATCTGCAAACACAAATTCAACTCCCAGTACTATGCTGATGACTCATGGACCTACTTCTTTATTCCAGATCTATCTTCTTTTGTCCAAACTAAAATTTTAATCTGTCTGACATATCATGGCTGTCTAGCTGTCAGCTCAAGCTCAACATGCCTAACTCAGAGCTCTTAATCATTCCCTCCAAACCTTTCTGCTAGCTTCTTACTCACTGTGAACAACACCACCATTGTCCTGTCACTCAGGCTTGTAACCTAGATGTCATTTTTGACTCAGGCTGGATATGAGGACCTGGAGAGAGATCCATGTCTAAATCTTACTAATTCTTTCTGCATGACATCTCTAAGCTATGGCCTTTCTTATATATCCACATAGCTAAAACTCTCATTCAGGCTCTCATCATCTCACATCTTGATTACTGCAATATCCTTTTTTTCTTGCTCATATCCAAATGCTGCCGCAAAGATAATTTTCCTAGTCCTTTGCTTTGACTATGTAATTCCCATCTTTGCATCCTTTCACTGGCTCCTTCTTCTCTATTACATCAAACATAAGCTTCTTGTCTTCACTTTCATGACTCTTCACAGCCTATCTCCACCCTACATTATTGCTTGTTCACTTCTGAGAAGTCGACTCTTGTCTCAGATCAGCCCATGACGCCAGCCTCCATCGTCCACTTGTTAAAGTTTTAAACAGGCACCTTGGTGCTTTCTACCAAGCTATTTGTCACACGTGGGAGGAGCTCCTCGGAAACATCCACAAAACCCGCATATTATTCTCCATCAAAATTCTTGTTAAAACTCTCCTTTGCCATGAGTCGTACAAAACATTTGACAACAGCTAGGTTGCTGGCATGCTGATACCCAGCCTATCATGCTGACCAATATTGTCTCATTGTTTGCTTGTTCTCTGGTCTCTCTCTATCCATCTGTTGTCTCTTGTCTTATTCATAAATTATAAGCTTTTTGGAGCAGGCACCATCTTTTTGTTCTGTGTTTGTACATCACCTAGCACGATGGGTCTTGGCCCATGACTGACTCCTAGGAACTACAGTAATATTAATAATAATAATAAATGAGGCATAAAAGAGATCCCCATGCAGTCCCTTCCTGCAAGCTGCTTTGTAATTCCCTATTTTTTTTTCTTTTTGGCATTGAGCATCAGTTTGACTTTTCCCCTGACTCGTCTGGTCTGCTGTGCCACCAGCATCCTTGGCTCAAAGTCCTTGCATATTTTTGGCTGCTTACAGCCACAACACATATTCCTCCTCCCCTGCTTAAGAGGCTTCCCTAACCTCCCATGTTGTGTTGGGTCCTGGTGCTGCTGGAACTCAGAAGGCATACTGTTTTGACAGTTTTCACATTTATTTTAAAAAACTTAAAATCTCAGAAATCAAACATTTCCCCAATTTGTTTTATTTTTGAAATAAAAAGTGACTACAAAAAGCTGCTACAGAGGGGGACATCTGTACTAGTGCTAATGTCAGGGTAAATTGTCCATAGCAGAAAAGGATGAGCAAAGATGAACTGGCCCTTCTAACTATGAGAAGTAATTAAAAATGTTTCCTCAAGAACGTTATCTGCCCACAACCTACATGTTTTAGTGCATATAAAATCTTACTAAAATAACAAAGCATAGAACACAATAAAAATATTGTTTAAGAACACATTACTAGTCTTAAATGTTTGTTTCTAAACCTTTAAAAAATGTGTTACTTGCTTGTAATAGGACTTAATGTTAAATTGAAATTGGAATATTAATTTATAATTTTACATCTACCCCAAGACCACTTATAACACCCATCATCTTGCTGTTCTACTGACAGAAAGGCCCAAGCTGAGCACCCATCTGCCAAATAGGTTGGTCATCCATTTTATTTGCAAACTGTTCTACACAGCTTTTCTCCATCGTATTTGAGCACCTCATGCATATTAAATCTGTCCTCACAACATGCCTGTGCGGTAGGGGAGTATTATAGTCCCATTTTACAGATGGGGAAACTGTGGCACAGACAGGTATATGTGATTCACCCAAAGCCATACAGGAATTTTATGTCTTAACCACAAGACCATCTATCTGCTAAGCTCCTCTCCTGTATTATATGCCTATGCTGTCATGTATGACCTAATGCACTACTCCTAAAATACCTTGCGTTTAAAAAGAAAAAAATCCCAGCTAACAAGATTCATGACAAACACAAACAATCACACATTTTTCTTCCTTGTTCATCTTGATTTATCCTTAATTTAGAGTCAACTCTTGCTCATCCTGTTCTCACTAGTCATCCCACTGACTTGACTTGAGACAAGTGATCAGGACTGGGGCATTAGAGCTTGTCTTTGCACAAAATGTGAATGGATTCATAAAGTAGATTAATGTAAGCCAGGTTTAAATCTATAGAAGAGATTCCACACATAAGTTTACATCAGTTTAACTAAATCTATTTAAAAACTGATTTTAGTTAAATCTGTACAGCTGTGTGTGTAGACTGGGCCCAAGACTGTTAGCTTCTCTGGGCAGGACAATTACTTATGTGACTATTCAGCGAGAAGCACACCTGTATGGCTTCAGAAAGTTTGATAGTCCTTAAAAGCAGCTCAAAGAAAAATAAAAACAGGATGAAAGGAAAGCTTAAAAAACCAAAGACTACAAAGGCCCTTCATTTTTGTAATTTTGCTATCTATTAGATGTAATGTTACAATTATGTTTTGCTGAGACCTAAGTATCACTTTCTGTCACATGTATAGAAAAATAACTTTTGAACAATGTTAGAATAGTAGAATGTATAAAAGTATTGATAATTTAACTGTTGGCTTTGGCTGGCATGCTATAAAACCATTCTTTAAATTCAAATTCAGTAACCATTGAAGTACTGAAATGCCTCTAAATGCAGTCATTCTGGATGTTTTAGTCTAAAAATATAACAAGGATATATAAAGAAAGGGTTCTTGAAAAGAAACAGTTCTTGAGACAATAGAATTTATAAAGACAACACAGGATGTATGGTTTCGTCTAAAATATTAATGCACATTGATGTACGTGTATAGGGATTTTGTTTGGTGCTATGACTGACAATAGAATAGTCTCTCTTAGTGCTCTGGCCAATACACATTCTGCTAGACTGTGAAATAAGTCACAAAACAAATCTTTAAATGTTTCATCCTGTAACTGAGGACATTCAACTTCCTTGTTGGTATGCTTTAAAAAATAGATTTGTTATTTTAATCTTTCCTAGTTTGAGGGCAATACAACTTGAACCTAGATTTTTTTTGGCATCTTGTAAAGTAAACCGGTACTTAGGATAGTGTGACTATATTGATGTCTATATTACATATATTCCTATTCTGTTTTAGGTTTGTCCCCATTTATGTTAGAGGCCGTCATCTGTATTAGGGTAAGAGAACTCAATACAAGCCAATGTAAAAATTGCATTTAAATAACACAACGCTGTTTTTTTAAAATGAATCATTTTTAAGACAGTGTCAGATCTCTCTAAATATAGTCTACAGCAAAAGAAAAATGGAGGCTGGGGTGGGGACCCAAAACGCAGTAACATTTTTGAACACTTACTTTTTTCTGGGAAAGGCTATGGTGAAGAATGATGTTACCCCAGCAATATATTAAACACATTTGAATAATTTCAGGGGCCTGGTTCTGCACTCGTTCCCTCATGCTGGTACAGCTGAGAGCTGACTTGGGCCTATGGTTTAACTTACCCCACCATTTATATCACTCCTGAGTTAGGCTGGGATATTTCCATGTGATCCTGCTCCCCACGTACACAAGGTTGGAACTGTGCACAGATGCAGACAGAACTGAAGGAAGGAATGGCTGGGGCTATGGCAACAGTACCTGATATTTTGGCACAAAAGTCAATGAATCAGAGATCAGGCTCTCCTGAAATACTCCACACAACTAAGTACCCACCAAGCTTCCTCTGGCCAACTCTTGCGTTTAGTCCCCTTCTGGTTTGCTGAGGGGATATTGCCTGCAATGGTTTCTCAAACAGTGAGGGAGTAATAAATTCACACTAATAATAGTAATCCTCTTTCATAACAGGCTTGGTTCCTGAGCCAGAGCTACTGCTCTCACTTTCCCCCAACCTTTTAATACTACAAGCTCTTTAGCACTTGCTATCTCTACAACAGCTTGTCTTAGTCTTTTAATAGTTTAGTGGGGGAGGAAGAGGAGGCAGGGTTAGAATGCTAGTGCGATCCTCGGTACCACTGAATAGTGCATATAGCGGATTTTCTCACTCATCGTTGTTGCTATTCTCTTGGTCCTCATTCTCTTGGTGGCCAGCACCCTAGAGATAATCATCAGAACAGCAGCAATGAAAATTTAATTTCAGGATCAATGTACTTAATTTAAAAAACAGCCAAAGCCGTTATCTTTGTCTTCTCTCTCTCTAGTCTGTTAGGGATCTGTACTGACTCTGGAATCACTGAGCTAATTTGCCAGAAAAGATGTACAGTGCAAGATAAAAATCCCTGCTCTGGGCTCACAGAGAACATGGACAGGTTTGTGTTGATCGTTTGCTTTGAGCTATAAATCATCACGCAAGTTTCAAAGCAGACTCAGAAAGAATAGCCATGAAAATCAAAAGTCTCTAGGCCACAATCAAAAATGAAAACAAGATTTTTTATTAGTAGTACTTTTTAACACCTCCACCCCTGTTCTCTACCAGCAGACACCCCATCTCTCTCCTTCCTACTTCCTTCCTCTGGATCAGCTGTTCAGTTTCTATTAGAAAGGAAATAGTCAGTCAGAAGCTATTAGCTCTTGTTTGAATTTTTCAGTGTAAAATTAAACAAAAGCAGCTGATTGAGCAATGGGGAAGCACTGGCTGAATCTCTGATTTAAGAGGGGAAGGAAGAAGATAAACTAATATTGGAGTGTGGGGTGGGGGGAGAATATCCTAGACCACAAATCTTGATTAGCTAGAAACGCCACTGACATTGTTGCCCTTTCTGCACAAAACTACTCAAAATGCTTTAAAATAAAACAGTGGTAAGTTTGAGTTTTTGTAAGATCTTAAGTAGTATTTTTGTTTGGTTTATTTTTCCTTTCTCCCAATTTAGCACTATGTGGATTAACAGAACAGTCACAAAAAAAGAAGCTTGAGTTACAAACAAACAAGGAATTGTTTAAGATAAACAGGTACTGTAGGCCAAATGGTGAAGGCATAGACTAGGAATCCATTGGCTTATCCTTGATCAGGATCAAATCCTGCCAACTACATGGCACCTTTGGCAGTTCCATTTCTGCTTATTGATAATGCCTAGACAGGTAACAAGTTATATTTGTATCCACAGCTAGTGTCTGCAAAATATGCTTCTATTTCTGTTATCGTGTCCTTTTCTCTCAACCTGTTTGTTGTATCTTGTCACTAAGACTGTAAGCTCTCTCAGGTAGGGCTGTTTTAATATGTGGTTGTACAGTGTCTTTATATTGGGACCCTGATCCCTCATTGGGGCCTCTAGGAGATACTGTAATGCAAATTTTCAATCCTCACTGAAGAGTTGGTTACATAAATAGTCTGAACTCCCTAATGTGATAACCAGTAGGTGCTGTGTAGTTACTAAAACATGGTATTGCCATAGCAATATTTAGAGGTATCTATTTAACTCTGAACTTAGATTCAAGCACCTTTCAATTATACTGAGAAGTGACTTGTTTAATAATGATGACTTAACCTCTGAACATTTTGAGGGTAACTTTGGAAAAGCTCTCCTAAAGTTTGGTTACTTAACCAAATCCAGTTAGATCGCTGAAGTTTGTTCTGCTCCTTTTCTGCATCCAATGCTCCAATTATATCCTTCTCTCCTTTCCCCAATAACTCATTCCTGAGCTTGCTCAGTCCCTTCAAACCACCTGAGTACAAATCACCATTCTGGCTAATTTTTCTGAGCTAGACTGACTGGGCCTGATTCTGATCCCGTAAGTAAGGAGTAGCTCTGTGGAAATCAAAGGAGTTGCAGTGGTAAAGTATCCATGTAAATAAAAATATGAATCAGGCTCACTAACACTGCTATCTGTCCTCCTTTCCTGCTTCAGTTTGCTTTTCTTTTATTCTATCCTTATATTTAGGTTTCTGTCCAAGACAATTGGATCCTTCAAAAATATTCAGTATGGTGGCTGAGGTTCAGGTTAGTTCTTATTAACTGCAAATTGGTTTCCCTATCCCTCTACTGCTTAGAGCAGCAACGCCGTATGTCCCATGTAAACATTAAATCCTAAACAGTTTCACTAATTAGAGTTATAAAGAGGTGATAAATTGAGGGTGCTTCTTATTCATGGGCTAATAACTGTATAATGGGCCTAGCGTTCTTGTCCAATATGAATCAACCTGAACTCTGTTGGCTTTTTCCAGAATATGTGGTCTTCTTCTCCCAGGACTTTAGGCCTGGGCCTGTCAACTTTCCAGGCAAAACTAAATTTCAGAGGAAGTAGAAAGTATGGTGTCCTGTGTGCTAACTGGTCCAATTACTGGTGGTTCAGTAGACTTGGGACAAACAAAATTACATAAAATAATTCAACTCTGTCATAGAGGCCATGGAACTAACTTTAAAAGGTATTTAGGCACCTAAAGATGCGGAGAGGCACCTAGTGGGATTTTCAAAATCATGCAAGTGTCTGGGAGTTAGGTGTCTAGGAGCTTTTTAAAATCCAAAGGGTGCCTCACTGCATCTTTAGGTGCCTAAATAGCTTTGAAAAATCTGGCCTCATGTGCCTTCTTGAGCCACAGGTTCCTACCTTGCCTCCAGATCTGTTCTGTAGTGTCCATCGGGCTGGCCCAGTAGCTGTCTGGGAGAAAGTTGATGACAAACGGGGGAAAAAAGTGGTAATCAAGCCAGTTTCCTCTGAGACAAGTACTAATTTTGTTTTCTCTGTGTCCTAAAATTCAAGGATCCATGTGAGCTTCAAATGAATGAGAGGATAATGCCGTTCATGAAAACTACACTAGTCCTTCTTTATCTTTTCTATTTCACTTGGATCCTCTGTTCAAAAGTCTTATTGGTATTTTGATGAGCCTGTGCATGTCTCTTGGATGAAATTTCACACTTAGGAAAATTAATGTATCATCAAAATTTGGACCAAAAATATGAGTGTCATTCTGTGCATAGCTCTTAAACTGATGGCTTAGCAGCCATTTTTAAAGAATGCCTGAAGAGTTTAAAAATCCATTCTATGTGCTGTTTATATGCTAATAATTAGCAGTAAGCTGTTCATCTGTCAATACATTTGTTATTTCATGCTTGCAAAAGAATGGCATGGTATTTAACACATGTTTACTAATGTCTCATTAATCTACCCATTGTAAAGTTAAATATTCACTTTTGACTGATCTCATTTGCAGGGTGGCTGTTGCTGCACTGGTTGTTGTGACAAGATACCATCTGATTTCTTGGAAAGATTCAGGATCTCCATCTAGATCTGTGAGTGAACTTTTATAGTCTGTAGGATATTACTTTTTAATAAGTACACTGGGGAAAGAAAACTAGCTGCTTACAATATAAATAAATTGCTGCTTAGTGCTGTTTCTGTGATTTTTCTGTTTTTAGTGGCTAGGAACGGTCTTCATTTTCAGAGCACTGGACAAGGGACCAATTGACAATCCATAGTTAAATTGCTGGTTGGGGAGGGAAGAAAGCCAGCTCTTTCCCCAACCAGCTTGATAGCTTTCTTATTTTTAATTCCCATTCCAAGGTGATGTTCCTGCGGAGATGCCACTTAGGGAGAAGTTTTATTTGGCTTCCTGTGACTTACAACAAAGACTTAAGAGATTTTGAAATGATCCTTGAAACTAGCTGGCTGCTTCCTGAAAGCAAGCAATAAATTTTCTTAATCACAATCAACATTTTTCTCACTTGACACACAAAACCTAGCTGTAGATTAAAAAAATATATTTGTTTTGGAATATGGCCCTACCTTTATAGTTTTTCTTAAGATTTAGCCTTTTGAAATTCCATGGCTGTATAATTAGTATATTAGCATAATCAAAACTAGATTCCCGATTAAGACAGGAGCATTATTACCATCATAAATAAATGAGTGAAGTCAAAAGCAGCTTGTTAAGATAAAGAATGTCGCAGTACACAGAATAAAGAATGTTCATTTATTTGAACTGTTTCTCCATGAATTAAACAAACACTGTGGGCCAAATTCCAAGGTCCTTAGTCAATTTTTACTCTGCCTCACTCAAGCAAACTCTTTTTGACTCCTCTTACATAATGTCTCCAAGACAGACCTGCTTGTTTGGGTTTTTTGATTTTTGCACTGTGGCAATTTCAATGTGATTTACTAATGAGTACTGAATATTACCGAGGGCCATAGAATGCAAGAAACAGTATATTTTTCTTTCTCCTTGGCCATACTACATACTTACAGTTTCTGGAACAATGACAAAGTAACAAAACAAAATATTTTTGTTCGTATAGTATATACATATAATTTTGCCATAAAATATGTTTGGGTCAAGTTTAAATGTCAGCATAAGCAGATGCTCTTAGCAGCTGTTGTGATTTTATTGATCTCGTAGTTTAGCTCTCTTGTTGTACATGGTATTTACATGCATAGATATTAATGGGAATTACCTGAGCAAATTCTCCAGGCATCAATGGCGTGCTAGTGGACATGAAGCAGCTCATTTGGGTTGTGCCTGAGCTCTGGTCTACACTACAAAATTATGTCAGTATAACTACATCTCTCAGGGTCTGGAAAAATCCACACCCTTGAACGACAGTTATACCAACCTAACTCCTAGTGTGGACAACAGGATGTCAATGGGAGGGCTTCTCCTGTTGAAACAGCTACTGCCCCTTGTGGAGGTGGAGTTCCTCCGCTGATGGGAGAAGCTCTCCCATCAGTGTAGGTAGTGTCTTCACTAAGTGCTACAGCAGTGAAGCTGCACTGGTACAGCTATGCCACTGCAGCACTCTTAGTGTAGATAAGCCCTAAGGTTGCCCAAAGGAACACCACTTGCACAGCTAAGTTGCTTTATTTTGACTGCATGAACAGCACTGGAGGACATAGGAGGCATTCAGAACAGGAAGTTGCAGGAGGAACAATGTCAGTGTATATGAACTGATGATATAAACACAAGCTATGCTAGCATGTTGTGTTACAGGTGTGAGGATTGTCACCTGTCTCAGTTTATTTGGTAAACTGTTGTCCATTGGCAGTTTAGATGACTAGTGGTTTAAGTGATTGTAAGCAAGTTCTTCATACAGGTTCTGTTTACACCAGTGGTCACCAACCGGTCGATTGCAATCAGCTGGTTGATCCTGGAGCCTCTGCTAGTCAATTGCAATCTCTGGCCACTAAACGTCCGGCGGTGCAACGGGGCTCAGGCAGGCTGCCTGCCTGCCTTCCCTGGCCCCATGCTGCTCCCAGAAGCGGCTGGCTGCTGCACATCTCTGCGGGCCCTGGGGAAGGAGAGGGGAGGCGGCGGCTCTGCACGCTTCCTCTGCCCCCAGCACCATCCCCGCAGCTCCCATTGGCCAGAAACTGGCCAATGGGAGCTGCGGGGGTGGCGCTTGCGGGTGTGAGCGGTGCACAGAGACCTGTTGCTTCCCCCATGGGCTGCAGCGATGTGTCAGCAGCCAGCTGCTTCTGAGAGTGGCGTGGGGCCAGGGCAGGCAGGCAGGCTGCTTGAGCCCCACTGTGCCACCGACTGGGAGCCACCTGTGGTAAGCACCTCCCAGACAGAGCCTGCACCTTGCACCCCTTCCTGCACCCCAACCTTCTGCCTCAGCCCGGAGCCTCCTTGTTGGATCATATTAAAGAAGTTCTATATTAAAATCACAAATGAGTTTGATTCCCCATAGTTTAAATTCCAGGGTATTACTAATTAAGAGGTCTCTTGGTTTTTGGTACTGTTTCTCTCCCTCTGTGTGAAACTTGGAAGCTGCTAATTGTGTTAGTACATTCTAAGACAGAGTCTGTTCTCAAAGCAATTCTTTGTAACAACTACTCACACAGAGAGACTCAAAGCAATACTCGGTAACAACAGAAACAGTACCCAGAGACTCCCCGCCCTTTTGTTGTATTCATCTTGCTTTGTTAACAATTGTGAGTAAAATAGAGATAGAGGATGTATGTGGATGGATGCTTGGTGTGGATAATAACTGAATGATCAGGGAGGTGCCAGCCTAAGAATCCAGTATCCATCGGCTGAAGAAGGTGTCAAGTGGAAATAACCAGAGGACCCCTGGAGGGCAGACTGGAATCCACCCAACAGCCTCAAGAATGGGAGAACCAAAGAACAAGATAACATCTGGCAGCACGGAGCCGTCAGGAATGTGCCATCTGCTGATTGATTCAGCAACAGCATGATGAAGCAATTCCCATAGACTGGCATAGGAAGAAATTCCTATAAAAATGGACTCTAGAAAGTGAGAACTTTGGGGTCTGATTCTGCAAACCAACTTCCAGGAGCATCAGATGAGCATCTGACAAGGCCCTGCTCCCTCCTCATGTCCAGGCCACCTGGCCAGTGGCTTGGCATGAGCAACTCTAAGGCTGGTAACTATGGTAACAACCTTGCAGAACGTGTGTGTGTGTGTATAAATATGAAATTGAATGTATAGCTATAACTAACTGCTTACTAGGATTCTTCCTGTATTCACAATAAATGTGGCATTTTGCCTTTTCCCCTTAAATAACATCCTGCTGGTTTCTATTTTATTGGTGTAACATTTTGATGGAGAATTGCGAAAGGGGGAATACTGGTAAAAAACCTCGGTTATTGTAAATATTGGTGTGCACACCGCCAGCTCTATTGACCTAGGCATTTCTATTGGGTTAACCAGACCTGCTGGCCTCTGGGAAGGTAGCTGGGGAAAGCGTATAGATTAAGCTATGATTACTAAACCTAAGTCCTATTGTTCACTGAGGTATCAGGGGCAGCAAGAAGGCCTAAGGGCCAGGCAGTGCTGCTCACTGGAACAAGGAGTAGCAGGATCAGAGAATCTAGGCTGTGTCACTTGATGACCTGTGCCAGGTGTGATGAGGAAATTTGATAAGCTTTCAGAATTATTTCAGAATCTAGGCTGTGTCACTTGCTAAGTAATACCAGGAGTGACAAAGAGATTGAAATATCCGTGTTAAGATGTTTAAAAGAAAACAGGGTAAGCCAGTACCAGAGGGAGGAATGGAGTGAGAAGGAACTCCAACCTCACCTTTTGTTAAAAAAATTACACCTTTTAAACAAATCCTTCAAAAATTTGGGCACAGTCCTTGGACTAAACAAGCCCTAGCTGATGTCTGCACTATTTCGGACCTAGAGGATAGATGGCTCAGTATATCCTCATATACGAACCCTCTAGTGCTGCCAAAAGAGATGCAGTAGCAATTTGGCTGTTGTGGGGGGCATGTAAGGCATGTAAGGATTCTTACCTCCACTTGTTTTCATGTAAAGAGGAAAAGGCACAAACGGAAAAGGGAGCAGACAATTGGAAGGTGCTGGCTACAAATGCCCAAAGTCAGCTGAAAATAGTGAAAGAGGCACTCCAGGAATGCAAAGAGAGAGAAAGATTCCTGGCAGACCAAGCTAAAGCCTCTGAGAAAATTGAAAGAGAGAATCATGTGCTCCAAGGTATGGTAAAGAAATTAACCTTGAAGGAGGGCAGAGCACCTGCAAATCATAGTCGTCATGAATCACTAATTAAGAGTCTGAGACAAAAATTGGGCTTTGCCTCTAAACAGGTAGCAGCCATTACAGCAGGTGAAGGGGGAGAAGGTCCTATGTACGGCACGCCCAGGCACAATTACAAAGAGAAAAGAGTGAAAAAGTTACCTCTGCAGAGGCTGGAGGGAATTAAGCGCTAAACTTTGTGAAAATGTAAAAAAGGAAAAAAGTGTTACGGAAAGAGCATTCTTGGTTTCTTTGCAGCCATTCTGAAGGAAAATGGGCCCTTTTCCAAAGGAAGGTCTGTAAATTAGCCAGGCAAAAATAAACTGTCTGATTAAAATCATTTGACTGGTCAATTTAGTCAAATTTTCTAAAAGAACATAAGGGGGTTCTATTGGAAGTTAACTGCCTCAAATGTATAAAGGTAATGTAAGATGTAAAAAACAGAGCAGCGTGGAAGGGATGTTAAGGAAAAGAAAATGTGTATGTATCTATGTGTGTGTGTGTGTGTGTGTAAATATGTAAAGTTCTAAAGACCAATTGGTTTTGTTTTTGTTTGAAATAATGCCACTAAAAATCCCATTTGACTCTTTAATTCAAAGTTGCAAAACTGAGACCTTTTTGCTAGACACAGGTGATTAGTGTTGTTTGGCTTTGGGATTTGGCATTTAACCCTTAAAAGGTAACTCAATGCTTTACAAAATTTAAAATGTTTTTAAGTTGCGACTGTAGCAGGGTAGTCAAAATCAGGAGAATAGAAAAAAATTTCTGGATTGTTTTTGTTTGTTTGTTTGGTTGGTTTTTGTTTGTTTGTTTTTTGTAGCAGATGAGAGCTGTAGTTAAAAAAAATAGCAGATGAGAGCTGTAGTTAAAAAAAATAAATAAGAAATTAAAAAAGACAGTGCCCCTCTGAAGCAATAGCAGGGGTGAGGTGCGCAAAACAAAAAGAAGCAATGTTAGAAACACTGAGTCTTAAAATGGCTCTGAATAATCAGACTGTCACTTTGATAAAGGTACATGAAAACTCTGTAAGCAAAAAAAAAAAGAAATAGTTACACCTTATGTAAAAGGGGGGGAGGGATAGCTCAGTGGTTTGAGCATTGGCCTGCTAAAGCCAGGGTTGTGAGTTCAATCCTTGAGGGGGCCATTTGGGATCTGGGGCAAAAATTGGGGATTGGTCCTGCTTTGAGCAGGGGGTTGGACTAGATGACCTCCTAAGGTCCCTTCCAACCCTGATATTCTATGAAAAATGGATATGGATAATGTTATAGAAGTTAAACTATGGAAGGAATGTGCATTTGCCTCAGAACACGTGCAGGGTATATTGCAGAAGGGGCAAAAGAAATGCAAACATACCATGCTACTTAATTAAAATGCTATTAGGGCTCCAAAGGGAGCCACAATAGGTTGGGTTTTCTTTTTCAGATTGCTGTGTGTTTTGGAAGCAGAAGTTAAAAACGTAATCAAAACTCTGGTGAAAGTTGATTGTGTCCCTTTTACGATAGAGTCTCTGAGCTGCTGATGGCTTTAAATCCAAAAGCAGGAAGCATCTGTGAAAATGCAAATTACCTAAATGATAAAGGAAGGAAAGAACTAGCAGCACAAAGGAGCTGCAGATAAAGGACATACCTGGTCAGCAAACAAATTGTCTAAATAAAAGGCATGGGATAACAAGATAATTTTAATAAATTTAATGATAATAAGTACCCCTGTAACAATGTATAGTGTGTATGATTTTTGGAAAAATCCTTTAAGGTCATATGGTAATGATGCTTCTCAGCTATTACCTGTAAAAAAACTTAAAGCTTAACACAGCAGAAAAAACGTTATAAACTTGGTCTGCTGTATAAGAAGGAAAAACGGAGGTACCCCACCTCAGGGGTTTAATGACTAAACAGTGGGATAATTTCCCCATAACCCTTAAAAGATAGAAGCCATTGAAACCTGGCCTGCCTATAGAACAAAAACAGGAAAATATGGGGGTAATTCCTCCGTTTTGCCTGCAATCAGTAAGAGTATTTGTAAAAGAAATATTTTAAGCAATAATCCACCAGCCCAAAAAGGGGTAGAAACATGTTCTCTTGTCTTTCAGAAAGTCTGGAAAAGCTGATGCCAGCCGAAGAGCAACCCAATACCATGAATCTACTGTCACAATAGAAATTGTGTTTTGTGTTGTATGTTGTCTTGTCTTGTTGCTAGCACTGTTGTGTGTTTAAAATAAATAAATAACTAAAAAATAAAAAAAATACTGCAGACCTGCAGGTACTTAAAAATAAATTAAGCTCTCTGTCCCAGCTACAGGACAGCCTGATACAAAAACAAGTACATGCCAATGTAGACTTGTTCCAAATTGGTCTGGGCAACCTAAAAGCCCGATGGAATCTTTGGTAATGGCTTAATACTACCACATGGCTTATGCATAAAAAAAAATTTAGAAATAGGAAACTACACAGCCATAGCTATGGGATGCACTGAAATGCAGATACTTGCCCTAGCTACTTTGGAACATGAAATGTTCTGGATCATATTGGGAAATATTAAGGGTTTGATGCATTTGTTAAAACAAAGAAAGAGATAATTGTTTGACGCTTATCAATATGAATGGATGCAATATGTTTCCAGTATTGTAAAACCAGACTTGTTAATGGGAGAAATTGTTGTCAAAATTGCATACCAACAGTCCCTGGAGGCAAAGGTATTGAAGGCTAGCCAACTCCCCATATGACACCTGGGATCCTTCTGGCTACCCTGGACCTCGAGCCAGTGGGCTGGGGAGGGAGCGAAGCTATTGGGACACTAGAGGTTGTACCAAATGGACTCCTCAAAAGTGGGTTCGCCTCACCTTTCCTGTTGCCCCAGAACCTTGTAGTAAAGATACATCACTAGGATCATGTATGTGGGATGAATTGGAATCACAAACTCAAATTGCCTCACAGTACCTTCTCTTGAATAGGCTACACAGAAAGTGACACTGACGATTATAAATCTTAGTGTCAAGAGGGGGATTATACTGGATCATATTAAAGAAGTTCTGTATTAAAATCACAAATGAGTTTGATTCCCCATAGTTTAAATTCCAGGGTTTTACTAATTAAGAGGTCTCTTGGTTTTTGGTACTGTTTCTCTCCCTCTCTGTGAAACTTAATAGCTCACCTTAAGCAGCTTGCAAGTGATCACTCTCTTTACAGTGTGTATGGTAACACCCATTGTTTCATGTTCTCTGTGTATATAAATCTCCCCACTGTATTTTCCACTGAATGCATCCGATGAAGTGAGCTGTAGCTCACGAAAGCGTATGCTCAAATAAATTTGTTAGTCTCTAAGGTGCCCCAAGTACTCTCATTCTTCCTTCAGTTAAGTGTCAAAGTCCAGTCTTTAGGAACACTGACAATCTCAGGGAAGAGTAGTCATGTCTCCTTTAATGAGATCTCCTAGGTGGCCACATGACCATCAATACATAAATTAATCAAATTCTACCAATTAGTCATCCAATTATTAGCAATGACATTTTGGGGAAGAAATTTTCTCCATATCTTAGTGCCCAGGGGAAGGAGAAGGATATATATAAATAATATATCTCATTTTGGATGTCCATATTTCAAGGATGATCCTGTTTCCCATTGTGGAGGCACACCTCTATGAATGTCCCATTGTAACAGACCTGTGGACCGTAGCACAATGAAGAAATGGAAAAATCTGTTTTCCTGAAAAATTTATTTCTTTGAATAATAAGGTCCATAAATCTGGCCCATGCTAAAGAGAAATGGAACATCCACAAGAGAGATGGAAATTGACCTCTAGAGATTTGAGTTTTTCATTACAGGGAATTCCTCATGCTCTGTCCTAGGAGAAATTGTTGTACTTTCCACTCAAAATATATTTAACACAATCTGTAATTTGGAAAGCAGAATTTAATTAATCAGGATGTGAAAGTTCTCAACTGGAGGGAACTTTGTGGGGGCAGGATATTTCTCTGCTGCCACTAACAAGTCTAGTTCTGTATCCAACCTGCAAGCAAGATAATGTACTGTTGTAGCAGATCTGTGGACCTCTTTACTTGGAGAAAGGACATTTTCAAATAAGTACTGACTAGGAGTTCTAGATAGTTTTGAAATTCTGTTACATTTATCAAATCATTTCAGTACCTTTATTTTCAGAGTGATCTTTCCTTTGGAAAGACTCTTGTGATTTCTGCTGTTTAGTTACGGTATTTTGTAAAGTGAGGGGTTGTGCTAGGTGTTAAGAAGCAGAGAGCATGGGGAAGGTATTTGTACAGGTCTTACCAATCATTCAGCATTTCTCAAGGCCTCAAGTCTTGCTCCCATTGATTTCAATAATAAAACTTCCATTGATTTGCACTGGTGCAGGATCAGATCCATAATGCGGCCCTAAGTGATTTTTCTCCTCCTCCTCCCGCGCACCCCAGACTTTCAAAGAGTTTTGAGTCCTATACTTATGGTAGATATTTTACCTAAATTATGTCATATGTGGTGATGGTAGGTCTGTATTTTGTGTAGCTACTTGTACTGGAAAACAAGATAAGGCCAGATCCAAAGCTAGTGTAAATCCATGTAGCTCCATTGACTTCAAAGGGATTTATCTACACTGATTCACATCACCTGAGGATCTAGCCCATAGATTTTGTTGTTATCTCTTAGCTTATCCAGCAGTTTAGTAATCTCTATACTCAATTGGGAGTACAGGTTCACCTGCTGAGACTGGTAATTGTAGTATATTTTGAATAATTTAATTCTTCTATTTGCTCAGATCAAGAAAATAAAATCCAACCCATCTGTTTAATAAACACTTTTTTTTGCAACAGGTAAGAATCAGATCTCGTTCATGGAACAGAAGGCCTAATTTAGTTGACTAGAAAATAATACAATTTTGAAGACTCAAATACTTAAATGGGATACATGTAATGACATCAATTCTGGCCTAATGGAATACAGAGAGAAATATAACTATTGTGATCTTTGGGAACGGTGCTTGCAATTTCATTGCAAACAATTGCATTTTTATCTTCCATTAATATTCTCTAAATGTACTGGTGGAATCAAAGTTTTCTGACAAAAGGGAGAATGCATTCTCTAAGCCTCTGCAATGCTCAAAGACATATTTTAAAATAACTTTGAAGGGAAGGCATGGTTTGATCTTCAGAAAAAGCCTTTCTATTATACTGCAGTGATTGAAATGTATATAGCAAAGGCACATTCACTATGTTAACTCGATCTTGAACTAATATTTCACAGCTGTTTGAGAGTTTATTAAAAACTCTGTTTCAAGACCAAGAAGAGATACAGTTCTGAAGTGTAGCAAATCAGTTAGATGAGCATGAAGGAAGGGTAATATTCACTGGACTGTCTCCTCGGTGTTAGGTTAATTTATTTTCAAATAGGTACATGCAGACCTGTATCCAGTGAAGTCCTACTCCATTCCCAATCAGCCTCAATGCATACTTTAGGCACTGAGATCAAAGGAATCTTTTTTTCTGCTCAAGACCCAATCAATAATTTAATCTCCCATCCATGAATAGTTTAAACACATAAAACCAGAACCTCCCCGGAGGACAGGGTATAAAGGTACCTTTTTGCAACCTTTCCATTCCTCTGGTGTTGGGGGCAGCTGGGATTGTTTTGATCTCCATTCCAAAATAGATCTTCCTCAGAACCCCTCTAACTTGTACTGACAATAATGGCTTCCTATGGGCTGTTCCGCTGGCCCCATATTGCCATTATTCAGCATGCACTAGTCATGCTCCTTACTGTCCTGGCACATCTTCAGGACACCCTCTTGCCAGGGGGCCAAGAGTGGGTGATGTTCAGCTGGCTTTATGCATCCCAGGAATTCCTCTGTGCGAGGGGAATCCCAAACTGGCCATATAAGCCAGCTGTCCTAGACACTGTAGCTGCCTTTGTGGATATCTCCATGAACAGAACCATTTGCTTTTAGGAAACTAAACACAACAGTGATATGCTGACATTCTTTTAATTAAGGGCCCCTCCAATAATTCCTCCCTCTTAGCTTGTGTTAATAGCTGAGTACCAAGTGTGTATACATTTCCAAAGAGAAGGGCCTGGGAAATCAATTGATTTGTTTTCATATTTATGCAAAAATGCTCTCTCCTAACCAAAGAAGGAGGTAAACCCTAACAAGCTTAGTGTGGGGGATTTATGTATAGGTTGGGCGAAACCTCATTGAAGCTGGCGGGTGTAACAACCACCCTTCATTCAGGATTCAGCTCTTCTATGGAGTAGAAAGCCGGACCAACTGGAGGGCTTGGGGGGCTCTATTCAAATCACAGACCAATATGCAAGGCTGGAGTAGGAGTTGAGCTATTCAGGCCAAGGGCGGGGTTTCCATCTGTGTGTCAGAGTCCAGGCTTTTGGGTAAATTGATGACTGAAAAGAGCCTTAGAATTCTGATCAAAGAAATTAGCTCCTGCTGTTTGATTCCAGCTGTGTTGAAGGAAACGGAACTTTTAGTATATTTTTTGTAAACAAATACCTGATTCCATCATGAATTTCTCCTCCCCAGGATCCTGAATTTTGGCTAATTGCTCGAGTCAAAAGGGGTAACAATATTAACTTCTACATTTCACTCATTTTGTTTATCTAGTCACATGTGCAAGGAAGTCTTTAAAGGAAACAGGCAGGCATGTCAGCAAAATGTATTTTTGTAACTATTTAAAATCTACACAAAGCTACTTTAAGTGTCTGCTTGTGCCTCTTTTCCTATGAGATACATAGCAGTTATGATGTGGGTTAGATGAGTGACATTTCATTACCATGCTGATTCTGAAGGGAGGTAATTCATGGCCTGAGAATGACATTTAAACATGTATTTGATACTTTTTCTAGAGTTAGGACAAAACTATGCTACTTTTCATTTTGATTAAATCTTTTAGCTCGCAACTAGCTTCAGATTTGCATAAACTCCATAGCTGATGAAAAACCCTCGCTGTGCTAAAGAGATCAAACAAACGAAAATCAGGATTTTTCCCCCCACATTTTTCGCCTTCAGCGTACCGTCTGATTTCCATCGAACATTTGTCATTGCTCCAGAACCTACATTGTACTACCAGGTCTATAATTAATGACAACTCAATAGAACAGTGTCAAACCTGACAACATCTCATTTATTTGAAATGTTAGTGCTTCTGATAAAAATGGAAAGTCCTGACTGCAGTGGGGATTTTTTTAAACAGTGCACATTTTCTCTTTGTTCTAAGTACCTTCAGGGGAAAGAACTACTCACTTAATGAAAGCTGAACTTCTGGTTGACACTCCCTCTCCTCCCCCGATGGGGTTCAAATGGAGAGCACTGGAGTCAGAGTAAGGAACACTCACATCTCTTTGCTTTAGTCAGCCAGATAAGTTGCTCTGCCATGCTCCTCCCCAAATGTTTATTATGAGGGAGTTGGCAGCACTGAAGACAACAAAGGACAACTTCTCCGTGGGACTGGCTGTGACCGTGCTCCACACCTTTATTCACAGTTAGTCAGCAGAAGTTCCAGGGAATTCAAATGTCAAAGGAAGGAACACACCCAGCAAGTTTCAGGCCCAAGAAGCAGAAGACACACAATTCACAACTGTGACGAAAGACAAATTGCACGTGCTTTTAGGTATATGGAAAATGTCCATTCTGTCACTTCCTAGGAGCATATGGGAGGCACTGCATAATGGTGATAGTTCAGTTGTCTCCATAGGGGCCTGGTGACAGAGGAGATTTGGGTTATATGCTTTGTTGGTCTATTTAAAAATATATTAGCAGCTAATGTTTAACCCTAGGACGAGGAGCAGGCCACAACATGGCCAGCTAACATCATTCTGAAGGTGTTAGACTGGTAAGCTTGTCTACACACAAACTTGCACCAAAATAACTCAATCAGTTGTTATTCACACCTGCTGTTCTTGCAGGGCACGTTGGTGTGAAGGCACTCTGCATTTGGAATACAAGCCTGATTTTGATTAGCATATACCCCAATTCCTTACCAAAAATAACAAAAAGGTGTAAATTACAGAGATTTAGTTATTTTGGTGCCAGATTGTCTAAAGCTTCTAAATGGAATTTAAAATTGTGTCAACTAACACAACAAACAAGGCAAGGCCCAAGTGTAGCCATAACATGTTTTTAAAGGCAGGTGTATCCTAGGTGCTAACACCCCTCAAGGCCATGTCTACACTTAAACCGCTACAGTGGTACAGCTGCAGCTGCACTGTTGTAGTGCTTCAGTGTAGCCACTCACTGCAGTGACAGGAGGGATTCTCCCATCTCTGTAGTTAATCCACTACAGGTCAACGGAAGAATTCTTCTCTCAGAGTATAACAGGGTTCAAAAAAGAACTAGATAAATTCATGGAGGATAGGTCCATCAATGACTATTAGCCAGGATGGACAGAGATGGTGTCCCTAGCCTCTGTTTGCCAGAAGCTGGGAATGAGCAACAGGGGATGGATCACTTGATTACCTGTTCTGTTCATTCCCTCTGGGGCACCTGGCATTGGCCACTGTTGGAAGACAGGATACTGGGCTAGATGGACCTTCGGTCTGACCCAGTATGGCTGTTCTTATGTAACCTAGCACTTTCTACACCGGGGTTTGGTCAGTATAACTATGTCGCTCATGGGTGTAGTTTTTTCCACACGTCATAGTGGTGTAGCTCAGTTGACCTACCCTTTTAGTGAGACCTAGCTTCAATAAAAACAGCTGGCATTTTTTTTAAACAACATTCTTTTTCCTAGTTTAGGCAGGGCCATATGGCCAGATTTTCAAATATATTTAAGCATCTAAAGATGTGGCTAAGTGAGAGAGACATCTAGTGGGATTGAGGCACCTAACTCCCATAAGTTTAAAAATCAACACCTAATGTAGTTAGGCACTTTTGAAAATCCCACTAGCCACATTTGCATCTTTAGGTGCCTACAGAGCCTAATCCAGCCTTTGTGACTAATTAGTAGCTCGACATGGCCAGGAACTGCAGGTGAACGCTTGTTTTGGGGTTTGTGCAAGAAATGGTTCTGATGAAATGAGAACCAGCCATAATGTTTGGCTAAATCTCAACCCTTATGTCTTGTGCACTTCTGTTAATTAAATGTTTTGGAAAATAGCTCTACACCGACTTAAATAAGAGAGAGCATCCAAAGAAGAAAGGTGCCAGAAAAGACACACAAAAAAGAAATGGCAAGGAAAACAGCAAGACAACTGCTTAGGTGGCTGTTGCCTTAGTAACAGAAGGGTAATTAAGAGGGTGAGGATGGATGTAATAGATTAATAGGGAAACAGAATAAACACTCTGCAGTGAAGAAAGGGATGGTATATAAAAGGGAAGCCTCTCACGCCAAGGGGAGTGGTTGTAATGACACCAAATGAACTTCTATGGGAAAGAAGACCATAATTCAGTGTGCTGCGACCAAGGAGTGGGCTAGGGCATGGAACCAGCAGGGCCCCAATCCAACACAAAAACCCCACCGCCACATTTTCAGGTAAAGTGAAAGTCCCCTATCCTTTACCTCACTGCTCCCATTGTGGATCCTGAGGTTGCTGGCATCTTACATGCCTAGGGCTGCAAGCGCAGTCAGCTGTCCACCAGCCCAAGCTTCTTATCTCTGCTCCTGTGGCGAGCTTAGTTTAGGGTAAAACCAGTGCCCACAACCCCCAAGCTGTAGCCTTTGGTGAGCAGTGAGCTACTGAGATGGGATATGGGGAGAACAGGCAGAAGGGGAAAGGCCAACAAAAACGTATAAAAGGGCCAAAAAGAAATGCAAACATGAAAGGCAAATACACAGAAAAGAAAAAATGGCCAGGAGAAAGGGGGAAAAAAGCAAAAGGAAGAGAAACTGGGCATGATAAAGGAGACATAGGGTTTGTCTACATGAACAGGTATAAGTGATCATGATTTGATCACAGTTATAAAGTGGAAGTAGAAAAAGGGCCAGACCAGTTATATATGTATATATATATATATATATATATATATATGTATATAAAATCAGAAAAATGTGAATGATAATTGGGAATAATTTAAGAACACCTTACCAAGTTCTCAGAAAGCCACAATTGAGGAATAAGGCTGTGCTGGTTTTTAAAAAAACAACCCGGTTCAGTGAGGAAGTGAAGACAGTTGTAAAAAAAATATAACAAATGGAAGAAAGGGGAAGTTGATAGTAATGAATACAAATCAGCAATAAAAAAAGTTTTTAAAATATATTAGGAACAAAAAAAATGCCGGCAATGGTATTGGTCCATTACTAAATGGACATAGTAGAATTATCAGTAATAATGTAGAAAAGGCAGAAGTGTTCAATAAATATTTCTGTTCTATATTTGGGGAAAAGCAGATGATATAGTCTCATCATATGGTGATGGCGCTTTCCATTCCACTAGTATCTCTGGAGGATGCTAAACATAAGCTACTAAAGTTAGACACTTTAAAATCAGCAGGTCCAAATAACTTGGATCCAAGAGTTTTAAAGAGCTGGCTGAGGAGCTCACTGGATGGATAACATTGATTTTTCAAAAAGGCTTGGAGCACTGGGGAAGTTCCAGAAAACTGGAAGAAAGCTAATGTTGAGCCAATATTTAAAAAGTTTAAATGGGATGGTCTGGGTAATTATAGGCCTGTTAGACTGACATCAGTCTCAGACAAGATAATGGAGCGACTGATATGGAACTTGATTAATCAAGAATTAAAGGAGGGCAATTTAATACAATGTAAGTAATGCAAATCTACATGGATATGTAGACAATAGAGCCTGTCAAACTTGATAATTTTTATGAGATTACAAGTTTGATTGGTAAAGTAAGAATATTGACATAAAAGCCTTTTGTAACGTGTTTGACTTTTAATGTATGCCGTGTCAATGGATTCAAAACCAGCTGACTGACCGATTTCAAAATGTAATTGTAAATGGGGAAATGTCATAGAGCAGGTGTCCCTGTGGATCAGTTCTTGGCTGTATGCTATTTAACATTTTTATCAATTACCTGAAAGAAAACGGTCATTACTGATAAAATTTGCAGATGACACAAAAGTGGTGGAAGTGGTAAATAATGAAGAGGACAGATCACTAATTCAGAGTGATCTGGATTGCTTGATAAACTGGGCCAAACAAACAATAGGTGTGTTTTTTTTTAATACAGCTAAATGTAAATGTGTAGGAACAAAGAAAGTAGGCCATACTTACAGAATGAGGGAATCTAGCATGGGAAGCAGTGTGGGTTGTGGCACACAATCAGCTGAATGTGAGCTCCCAATATGAAGCAGTCAAGGTTCCTTCCCCACTCTGAACTCTAGGGTACAGATGTGGGGACCTGCATGAAAACCTCCTAAGCTTATTTTTACCAGCTTAGGTTAAAACTTCCCCAAGGTACAAACTATTTTACTTTTTGCCCTTGTATTTTATCGCTGCCACCACCAAACATCTAACAGATATATAACCGGGAAAGAGCCCGTTTGGAAACGTCTTTTCCCCCAAAATCCTCCCAAACCCTATACCGCCTTTCCTGGGGAAGGTTTGATAAAAATCCTCACCAATTTGCATAGGTGAACACAGACCCAAACCCTTGGATCTTAAGAACAATGAAAAAGCAATCAGATTCTTAAAAGAAGAATTTTAATAGAAGAAAAAGTAAAAATCACCTCTGTAAAATCAGGGTGGTAAATATCTTACAAGGTAATTAGATTCAAAACCTAGAGAATCCCTCTAGGCAAAACCTTAAGTTACAAAAAGACTCAAAAACAGGAATCTACATTCCATTCAGCACAACTTATTTTCTCAGCCAAGTTTCTGAACTTGTTTTGTTTTGTTTTTTGTTTTGTTTTTTTAAATGAAAGCTTAGACAGTTTGTCTGAGAAGAGACCCTTCCAAACCTGACCCAACATAGGACTTTTTGCCTGAGTCTGCAGATGGACACAGATTAATTGCCTCTGCCACTGCTCTAGTTTTCCTATACTGCAACAGCATAAAAACTGTGCAGAGACTAGTCAGCATTCAACCATGCTACTGGGAGCCTTGTGAATAGCAGTGATATTGACAAAGAAGTCTGCCAACAAGGGACACCTGGGCTTGGTGTGGGAGGGAAGGGGAGCAGGGAAAAGTGTGTGTTTGTTATTTGGGTGTTCAGCTCTTCTCCATCTTTGTATGTTGCTCAGTTTTTAAAGGCTTGTCAAGCATGGGGAAACTGACCAGAATAGATGGAATGGATGAAGCTATTTTGTTTTCACTTTTCTGGAATAGCTGGCTGTGTGGACTTTTATTCTGGAGTACAGTGCTTACATGGGGAGCTGTTCCTCAACAGCCATTCCGGTCAGTTCCCCATGGAGACAAGCCCTAAACTGTATGCTGTTTGGGGCGGGGACAGCATCTACAGTATTGTACAATGTCTAGCATTGTGAGGCTCTGATAGTGATGGGAGTCTCTCAGCATAATAGCAGCACAGGTATCTTTCCGCCAGCTAATGGGTTTAGTCCTTGAATTTAAAGGTGTCAGATAAATTTCTCAAGCCCTCTGTAAACACAGTTTCTCACTAATCTGGTTGTGAAGGTGATTTTTGTATTGCTGCTCACTGCACTACTGTCTCGTTTGCTGTGAAGCCAGCCAAGTAGAAGAGAGGTGTGAACTTTTCACCACTAATGTTAATATAGTGCTAACTTCAAAGTCTGGCTTGGCCATGTTAAATGTTAACACTTTTAAGCCTGTTTATCCAAAACAGAAATGTACAGCTCTCATAATAGAAACACCATAATGTTATAACCCTCCCGCTGGTGTCACCTTGCACTCTATACTGGGCTCTTGCAGAACCCTTCCGAAGTGCACTAGGCTGAATAATAGTTTCATCTTGTCAATGACCACTAGGTAGGGCAGACAGTAACAAATACATTTAGGAAAAATAAGAACCAGCCTGACTGTGCTTCCATATCTCTAATTCAAACTCACCCATTTTAAAGTTTGAGTAAGGGACACCCTTTCCCTTCCCCAATTCCCATCACTTCCTCTTTTCTGCCCCCTGACTCACCTACAGTTCTTCAGCCCTTCTGGGATCATCCAATAAATCCAAAAGTGGAACTTTTTTTCATAAGAACATAATAAGAACAGCCATACTGGGTCAGCCCAAAGGTCCATCTAGCCCAGTATCCTGTCTTCCAACAGTGGCAGTTTTGTGGTTCAGCATCTGGAATGGTCCTTAGGTTATCTGGGGGTCAGTCCCTAGCTCTGCCCATGACTCCCTTTGTGGCCTTAGACAAGTCCCTGTGAGCTTGTCTGTTCCAGGTGTCAGAGTAACAGCCGTGTTAGTCTGTATTCGCAAAAAGAAAAGGAGTACTTGTGGCACCTTAGAGACTAACCAATTTATTTGAGCATAAGCTTTCGTGAGCTACAGCTCACTTCATCGGATGCATACTATTCCAGGTGTGTAACTATACTATATAAATGCTGACTGCAATGCATCTGCACCAGTGTAAAAAGCAGCCTGCCCAGTGCAGCATGTCTACATAAAGGGTGCCCCTTCACAGATGTTAGCTAACATGAGGTAAAATGCTAGTAAAGACAATGCAGTTTTTCAGTGTGTAAAGATAAAACATGTGTTAGCAGGTCAAGCAAGGTAAAGCCTAGCTTTCTCATAATCTTTACATTGATCTGTTACCATGTGTGAGAACCACAAGCTGCTTAATTGTCACTAGGATTTTACCTCCTGTTAGCTAATGCAAGATGAGGACACACCATTTTTCCCACTGAAGAGTTTACAGTGCTGCAGCTAAGTTAGTGTGGCTACACCAGTGAAAAAATCCATTAGAGACAAATCCTTAATCTCTTGGTGCCTCAGTTTCCCTGTGTGTAAAATGAGGATAATGACAATTATCCCTTGTTATAGAGAACTGAGATCTGTGAATGAAAGGTACCATAGAAGAGCTAGACATGATGAGTAATAGCAATGCACGTGTCTAAGTACCCAAGCCATTATCTAGGACTGTGGTGGCCTCCCTCAAGGTTAGAAGGGAGTTTCTTTCTCTTGTGGGCAGCCAACAGCAGTTGTCTGCAATATAAGTTTCTACAATCAATTCCAGTTATCATAAATAAAAGCAACACCTCTTTGGCATCGGCTATGCTGCGTTAATTAGCAAACTAGGGCTATGCTGCACCAAAGGGAGAGTGAATTCCAGAGTTCTAGGGCCTGTGTCCAGAGCTATGGGCCCTCTACCACCCACCCATAGATGCACAAGTCAGAGAGGTGTCAACTTGGGCATCCCAGCCTCAGGGAACTATAGTACCGGTACCTTGAATTTCACTTGACAACAAACTGGAAGTTAGTACAGTCTCTGGAACTTGTGTCATACTGAGTCTGTAACCATGCCTTTGTGGGTCACAACTGAGAGTACCAAATTCAGGACAAACTTCTGAAAATAGGGCAGACACACCCCAAAACTGGAGGTTATTCTCCCATGAGATATGCCAAACCAGCAACAAAAGTAAACTTCTGTTTCACCACACTGGCTAACAAGAAGTCATAAAAGCAGTTTCCTTAGGCATTCCAGTCCTTGTATCACCACCAAACACTAGACTTAGAGATGAGTGGTTCTTTAAAACCAATCTCCTCAAATAAAAGGTTCTTCTGGTCCCAAAGGACCAGCCACACACCCAGGTCAATACAACTCAGATCTTACCCAAAAATCACGCTGTTGCCAATCCTTTAATATCTAAAATCTAAAGGTTTATTTATAAAAAGAAAGAAAGGTGAGAGTTAAAATTGGTTAAAGGAATCAAATACATACATATTTCAGAGTAGCAGCCATGTTAGACTGTACTGCAAAAAGAAAAGGAGGACTTGTGGCACCTTAGAGACTAACCAATTTATCTGAGCATAAGCTTTCGTGCGCTACAGCTCACTTCATCGGATGCATGCAGTGGAAAATACAGTGGGGAGATTTTAAAGACACAGAGAACATAAAACAATGGGTGTTACCATACACACTGTAACGAGAAAAGGAGTACTTGTGGCACCTTAGAGACTAACCAATTTATTTGAGCATAAGCTTTCGTGAGCTACAGCTCACTTCATCAGATGCATCGTTTTACTTTGTGTAATGACACATCCATTCCCAGTCTTTATTCAATGTAACGGCGTCCAGTTTGCAAATTAATTCCAATTCAGCAGTCTCTTGTTGGAGTCTGTTTCTGAAGTTTTTTTTGTTGAAGAATTGCAACTTTTAGGTCTGTAATCAAGTGACCAGAGAGATTGAAGTGTTTGACTGGTTTTTGAATGTTATAATTCTTGAAGTCTGATTTGTGTCCATTTATTCTTTTACATAGAGACTGTCCAGTTTGCCAATGTACATGGCAGAGGGGCATTGCTGGCACATGATGGCATATGTCACATTGGTAGATCTGCAGGTGAACGAGCCTCTAATAGTGTGGCTGATGTGATTAGGCCCTATGATGGTGTCCCCTGAATAGATATGTGGACACAGTTGGCAACGGGCTGTGTTGCAAGGATAGGTTCCTGGGTTAGTGTTTTTGTTGTGTGGTGTGTGGTTGCTGGTGAGTATTTGCTTCAGGTTGGGGGTCTGTCTGTAAGCAAGGACTGGCCTGTCTTCCAAGATCTGTGAGAGTGATGGGTCATCCTCCAGGATAGGTTGTAGATCCTTGATGATGTGCTGCAGAGGTTTTAGTTGGGGCCTGAAGGTGATGGCTAGTGGCGTTCTGTTATTTTCTTTGTTGGGCCCATCCTGTAGTAGGTAACTTCTGGGTACTCTTCTGGCTCTATCAATCTGTTTCTTCACTTCAGCAGGTGGGTATTGTAGTTGTAAGAACTCTTGATAGAGATCTTGTAGGTGTTTGTCTTTGTCTGAGGGGTTGGAGCAAATGCGGTTGTATCGTAGAGCTTGGCTGTAGACAGTGGATCGTGTGGTGTGGTCTGGATGAAAGCTGGAGGCATGTAGGTAAGCATAGCGGACAGTATGTTTCCGGTATAGGGTAGTGTTTATGTGACCACCGCTTATTAGCACCATAGTGTCCAGGAAGTGGATCTCTTGTGTGGACTGGTCCAGGCTGAGGTTGATGGTGGGATGGAAATTGTTGAAACTACAATCCATCAGTGATCTTCCTGAAAACACCATCGTAGCCACTATGGATGTAGAAGCCCTCTACATTAACATTCTACACAAAGATGGACTACAAGCCATCAGGAACAGTATCCCCAATAATGTCACAGCAAACCTGGTGGCTGAACTTTGTGACTTTCTCCTCACCCATAACTATTTCACATTTAGGGACAATGTATACCTTCAAATCAGCGGCACTGCTATGGGTACCTCCATGGCCCCACAGTATGCCAACATTTTTATGGCTGACTTAGAACAATGCTTCCTCAGCTCTCGTCCCCTAATGCCCTTACTCTACTTGCGCTACATTGATGACATCTTCATCATCTGGACCCATGGAAAAGAAGCCCTTGAGTAACTGCAAAGTTCTTGGATCAGGCTTGTAGCAATGATGGAATAAACTGCTGGCTTGATAAGTTTCTGGAAGGACCTCAGTCCCTTGGTTAGAATGCTCCCATTAGTAGAAGTCCATTACCCAGAGGTTTGAGCAGGAAAAAGGCAAGATGGAGGTGTTTCCAGGGCCTTTTTATATCTTCTGCCATGTGGAGGAAATCCCATTGTTCTTACTGTGGAAAATTACAGTAACAAGATGGTGTTTGGAGTCTCACGGACAAGTCACAGGTCCATGCATGATTTTGCCCAGTTACAGCAGGAAAATCCATTAAGAGTAGATAGGCGTCTTCCACTGTAAATTAAGTGTCCTTTAGTGGGTCATTCTACTTGAATAGTTCCTTCCAGATGTGCAGGCTAAATACCTTGTGGGCGTTACCCCAGGAGCAAACATTTGAAATACAGGTATAGAACCAATACTCATAACTTCAAATACAAAAATGATATATGCATACAAATAGCGTAATCATATTCAGCAAATCATAACCTTTCCATAGACATATTACATGCCACATTTTGTACAAGATTTGTTGCAAATATGTAACAGTGGTCGCAACAATGATTTATATTGTCATATTTTAATCAGATAACTGCACACACACACACACACACACTCTCGAGGAGAAGACCACAAAGAAAGTAGGCATCCTAACCCTGAGCCAGCTGAGGTTTCCATGGGTGGGATTCAGCCTGGACAGAGTTTACTGCAGTAATCCACTCTGAAGGTGACAAAAGGATAAATAGCTATGGGGAGAGGCTCATCCAAAAAAGCAATCTCTTGTTAGGAAATTAATATACACTGTGAAAACAGTAGCAAAATGCACCCTGACCCTAAACTCCTTCTTCCCTTAATATGCTTACAGAACTCCCATTAATCTCTGTGTGTAGGCAGAACAAAAGGAGACAAGGCTTGTCTACATGGAAAAATGTACTAGCCTAACTATAACAGTATAACTGTACGTAAAGAACAATACCAGTATATATCCCCCTGTAGACACTCTTATCCCAGAATGAGTGCCTTTTTCCAATTTACTTTATACCACTTTCAAAGCGACATAAGCTAACCATAAAAAAGCACTCTGATTCCAGAATAAGTGTGTCCACTGGTGCACTTACACTGATATAGCTAAAGCAGAATAATTATGTAGCTGTGCCAGGAAATTTCCCCATGTAGACAAGCCCTAAATTCTCTTTTTTTCTCTCTCTCTCTTCTAAGTCAGGTGGTAGCTGATAGGAAAACAGCTTTAAGGAAAGTCTAATTCAGAAGCTTTCACCAACATTTTTATCCCATTACAGTCACACACACTCAAACAGCCCAAACACATCAGGGCAAAGGGCACAATAAGAATTAAAACAGTGCAAGACTCTTCTACAGCAGTTCATTTATGTTCAGGTGGATGTTTTGTGTTGTCTTAGCAGAATATTAAAGATATAAACCCAGATGCAAAAGTAGTTTTTGTTCTTCTCCCTCCACTGCCCCTGTTTAAAGTCCTTGGACCAGATTCATCCCAGATGTAACTTCAGTGATTTTTGTAGAGTTACGTCAGAGTGAGTTTGGCCCACCAGGCCTCGTTAAAGGAGCTTTGTAAACTGTTTTTGGACTTGGTTTCTAATGCCTTTTTGTGAAGCTCTGCATTTAAAGTATTGTTTATTCAATTTCTCAATATTTACATTTGGTTCCTATTCCAGTAAACAGATGCCATATTATATCATACTACTGTTCAAAACCCGCAAGGAAATTAAAAGCAGAAACTCTCCATTACAATAACAATAAGGCTGCAACAACAACCCACAAATGCAAAAGATTTTAAATTCAGGTGCCAGGGAATCCTTTTTCCACTGTTTATCCAATGATGCTGTAGTGTGTATAATATATGGACAATATTAGGAATGTAGGAATTGTAATACAGCTTCAGAGCAGTGATAAATCTAGTCCAGGATCCTGTCCTCAACACTGACAATTTCCAGATGTTTCCAGAAGGCCCCAGTGTCCTAGTAAGGGACAATTATAGAATAACCTGCTCATAAATTAAATATATCCTTCACTATAGGAAGTTGGCTTAGGCCCAGAAGCATAAGGGCTTATATTTTGTATTTGTTTAAGTCCTATCTAATGGATGATGAGAACATTCATAGTTATATGTAAATGTCCAATCCTTTGAGTTCTGCTAATCTCTTAGACTCAGTGATATCTTGTGAAAGTGAGTTCCACAGGTTAGATATGCGTTGGGCTTAAAAAAAAAAAAAAGTATTTCTTTTGTGCCTTTCAGTTTAATTGCCAATTTCCTTGTTCACGTATTATGGGAGAGCACTTGATTTGACTTCTCTGTCCCAGTCATTATTTTATTCACCTTTTTTCATTTCTCAGAGGAGCCCACTCTACTTGGTGATGGTTTTGTATCCGTCTATGCTGCCCTCTCAAGTCTTGTTCCCCCCCTGCACAGTGGAACCACTGTGGCAGCTCTACAGCTAAGGTCCTCCACAGATGAGGAAGGGGCAGGATTTGTCCTGTAGAATATATTTTTCTGTTCATTGCAAAATCTTTCTGGAAGCTGTGTGAACATGAGGAAAGATGACAAGGACTCAAGAGTTGGGTTCTTTTCCTGATTCAGCCAGAGATTTCACGTGTGATGTTGGGCACCAGTCAATTAATCTCTTGGTCCCGTGGTTTCCCAACTGTAAATTGTGTGTTGTGGAGTTGCTGCACCTCCCCATCAAGGTATATAACTATACCTCAGCATCCCCACCTCTTTGGGCTGGTGGGCCACCATCTTCCCCCCGTGGATGGGCAATTCAGAGTTTGAGCAGTTAGCCCGCCAGCCAATCCTCACTTTAAGACCACCTCTTTTGGGGATTAACAAAATGAAGTACGAATCACAAGTAGTGTGTTGCTGCCCTCTCTGGGCTCCATAGCCTTTTCCCTGCATGGCAGGGGTGTCCTCTCACCCTTCTGCCAGCACAGCTGTTGTGTAGGAGAGCCTGGTTCCTCCCTCAACTTCAGACTCCAACCCAGAGACATTAAAGTGCTGTTGTGATGTGTCCCTTTCGCTTAACCTACTCTGCTCCTCTCTGGAACACTTCCTATGCACCCTGACTCCTCCTCCATCCTCTTCAGGCATCCTCTGTTGAGCACCTCACAGGTTCCATCAGAAAACCACCTAACACCTGGGAGCTTTCCCCAGACTGCCACAGTCAAACTCCAGAATCCTGCTGCTATAGAGCCTCCCCAGACTTCCTGCTATCTGCAGGTCTCTTTCTCTTTTGAGCCCAGGCTGTTCATTATATGGTCCTAGTACCATCATATGACCCTTCTGGGACTTCGTCTTCCATCCATCCCTCCCATAACTACCTCTCCCAGAATATTCTTTCAAGGGCTGGAATAGGCACACTAGGATCCATGCCTACGCATCAGGTAGAATAATAACTTCTTATCTCATATGAGTGTACTGAGGCTAAATTCATTAATATTTCTGAAATGCTCAAGATACTATATTGATGGTAACCATGGAAGAATTGATTACTATAGATCCAGTACAGACAATAGTGCTTGGAATAGACAGATGCTATATAACATTAATTTCAAAAATAGAAATTCATTCTTGCTTGATTGCAGGAAGGTTGAAGATACTTTTGTATTACACTTTTCTGTCCTTAATTAGAGTGGTTTTACATAATATATCAAGCAGTGTACAGTGTAGACTAGGGAGAAGGTAGTTTTTAATTACACTAAGTTTATTCAACCATGTTAATGTCAACATTGCCATCTGTCTAGCTCAGCAAAGATAGTTTGGCATTTGTTTCCAGGTATATAAAGCCTTGTTCTGAACATTGAAAAGGGGATGGACCATGTTGGGGAGTTTGATCACATTTTTGCAAAATTCACCTCATACCTGAGAACATGATAATGCTTTATCTGGCTCAGGGTCACAAAGAACATCTCCTTCTGAACAAGGGTGACAGTGACAGCTTAGACTCTTTGATCAGCACCTACTACAAAGAGTTTAAAAAGTGATACTTTTTTCTTCCATATTGCATTTCAGTGAGTATAAATGTGATTTTTATTCTAATGCAGTCTAACTACTAAGCCATTCCCTTTAAAGACTACTTTTGTGTGCAGAGATCAAAAAGTACAGTATGGCTTTTTAAAAATAAAAACCGGGCATCCATCCTAATGTATTCAGTGTTTGTACTTCTTTTAAAAAATCCCTGTTTGAAGTTTATTTCAGGAGGTCCCACATTGACACATCTGTGTCTTTAAGTAGTATTTTTAATTAGAGGATGCTAAATTAAACTCCTGATTGGACACAAACAGTGGTCAAACCTAGACATCACCTGCTGCTGTTATTTTTGTGTTTCTAGATTATTTTATTTATTTACTTCAACTAATAGTAGATGATATTTTGTTTTATATGGAACATGTGGACAAAGGTAGACAATATATTCAAAAATGAAAACTGTAAAGATGGTGATAAAGCCATCGTTATATGCTAGTCTGTCTGGTGAAATGAGCACTGGGTCTGGTCTTGTACATATACTCAGAGATATGAGGGACACATCTGAGAGAAGCATTCTTCACTTTGAATTGCTTTTGAATGGAAGTAGAGAAGATACAGCCTCTGTTACATAAGTTACTATCGTTAACCATCTTGTGTCAGGAGAGAGCATGTGGGCAGACTCTTATGATTTTGATGGCTCTGTGTGCTCAGTAAAAAGGGAGTTAAAGGGATTGCAATGAAAAGGAACCCTCTCTCTTATTGGATTACAGTATAAATAGCTCATTATGATATGAAAAATAAGGAAATCAGAAAAATATTCTGACTTATTGTGATTTATTAATATCATGATAAAATCAATTCTTCCTTTTAATGGCATTTGCTGTAGGAAGGATTATTTTTAAATGAATTAATAAACTAACCCATTTCATCAGCTAACTTGGCAAACAAGATATGGGGAGTTAGCTTTTCCAAATGCCATTTACAGGGACAGCTCCCAACCCTGAAATCCTTGAGTAGTCCCAGGAGTAATCCAATTGACTGTAATACTGTATATCATCATGCATCTTGTCAAACACTAAAGGCAAAGAATAAGTCTCTTCATAAACTATTCACTGCAGCCTGAGATCAACCCCAGAAAAAATGTAAATGATGTTTTAATTCTTTAGCCAATTTTACGGAAAGCAAAAAACAAACTGTCTGGGTATCTAACTTACGAGAAGTTCCTACCCATGCTCAAAACTTGAACTATCCTGCCTCTTATTAGCTAACCTAATGCACCAGAGAGCAAGTCAAATGTATTGAAAGTGACCATAATACAGACAAAAGCTCCAGTCAAGATTGAGCCCTCATGTTGGGGACTGTCCAAACGTAGTGGAAGAGACAGTCCCAAGGACTCTAGCTGGTTTGTAGAGCAGGATCTCCAATGGCCTTTGCAGATGATGCAAACAGGCAAATGGAAGTTGCTTGTTGCAAAGGTAACCTTACTAGTGGAGAGAGATGGTAGAAAAACAACTGGAGGTAAAGGCAGCCCATAAAAATATAGCTTGCAGGCTTGGATTTCCTGCTGGGGGCTTTGATACCATGTTGGTGGGCCCTATGCAAAACCTTGAGATGGATAGATCTGGAACATCCATTCATTGCATGACCTTTGAGCCATGGAATCAAGTTAACATGAAAGTGATAACTTGAATATTGAGGCACATGTCCCCTCATCTTAGAATTCCTGTAGCAAATTCTCCACATTCTACAAACTTGTATCTTCTGAACACAAGCTTCACTAACCTGTGTGACCAAGCATATTGTATATTGACTCATGGTTCATAAACCTAGTGAAGAAGGTTCTTAGGGGGAGAATGGGAACAGAGCCTGATGTACTCCGATTCCTGAAGTAGTTCTCCAGGTCAGAGTTGAGACAGGTTGTTCTAGGATGTGCTGCTGCCTGTATTTGTGCCTGCCCTTTGAATGAACAGAGACCTGCAATCTCCAGCACAGCACGACATGCTCTTTAAAATGTACTTTTAAAAAAAGACCTTGCAAAGGGGCAAAGAGTCTTGCTTGGATCATTGCTGTGTTTGGGGAGAACCCCGCAGAATAGGATCCATATTGCACCATGGGAGAAAAAAATAGTAAATGAGAACACAGGACTCTTCTACAACTCACAATGGAAGCTGTCAGCTAAGGTGCTTCCAAAGGGGCTGCTCTTGCTGCTCCTGAGGTCAGACAATATATGTGTGTGTCTTTTATAAGCCCCCTCATGGAGGAAGTAGCAGAAAAGCTTCTGAACTTTTGCTCAGACTTTGCTTTGAGGAAGTAATCTTTGTTAAAGTGGCTGCCCTACCACTGCTCACTTCTTCATTTAAAAATATGCATCTGAGTGGGCCGAATAATGTTGGCAGATTCTGGCAGGTTGCAGAAAAGTTGTCAAACAAGATCTGCTTTCCTTCCAGATAAAACTTTTGCCAGCGATTAGTGGATATAACCATGTTTGCAGCTCTCGTAATAAGTTGTTGATCTGCTGTACATAAGAAAACCTTTACCACCCAGATATGTTTACAGAAATACAACTCATTAACAAATATCCTTGTTGCGATGGGAGTGAAATTGCTACTTGGGAATGCATGAGATTTAAACCTGGGAATGTATAACATTTTGTTTTGTTTTGATTGCTGGATTCTGGATCCGGGAAGTTTAAATCTCACATTTAAATGGAAACAAGAGAGGAAGAATGATTTCACTCAAATTTCTTTAGGCTTGCTGCCGTACCACTATATGCTGTAATTCCATTAACTTTCACAAATTAAACAGCGTTGTGCTGAATGGGAGACCTGCAAGGGTACACAACATAGAAAATTTGTACACAACAAAGAAAAACCTGCGGCTGGCCCATGCCATCTGACTTGGGCTTGCGGGTGTGTTTCATTGCTGTGTAGACTTCCAAGTGTGATGGGATCCCTGGGGTGCAGCGTGGAACTGTGGGACTGCTGTGCCCCCTTAACTCTCCAACCTGGGCTGTCTCTCACAATGCTTTGCTAGTGATAAGCAGCAAACCCCTCCGGGCGCTGTTATCACTCGGCACAACCGCGTGTGGAGCCCCCACCCAGTTAGATTGTATGAATACTCCCAGAACCACTCATGAATCACACAGAGAAAGGCACCAGCCAAATCCCCCCAGCTCCCAGCCTTGTGCCTCAGGAATATACCGTCTTGCACTGCTCAAGACCCTTTCTTGAGCAATGCAAGTTTATTAATTGGTTCACCACTTCATCAATGGAAAGTGGATATACACCAGCCTTTGTAAACCTGAGCAGATTTACCAAGCACTTCAGGCAAACTCACTGGTAAAGATAAACAGTCAAACAAGGTTATTGATTACAAAAGATAGATTTTAAGTGATTATAAGTGATAGGCAAAAAGTAAGATTTAATACCAAAGAAAACAAAATAAGCACACAATCTGAATCTTAAACCTGTAAGACACTAGGCAGAATTTAGATCAAGCAGTTTTCTCACCCCACTGGATGTTACAGTTCATAATACACAGATTTTTCCTTTGAAACCTGGACCAGTCTCCTCTGTTGGAGTCTTCAGTCTTCTGAGCATCCTTGTTGCTTGCAGCATAGGTGGGGGCAGGAGAAAAGGCAAAACATGGGGCCACTGTGTTCTGTTTTATACCCTTAGTCCATGTGCTTGGAGCCAGACATGTCTGGTGGGCATTGCTGAGTCACAATATGAAGCAATACCCCGGATGTGTCTCCTGTGACTGAATCATTGAATTGTAACTCCTCTGCTGGAGAATGGCCGGTGATGTCTGTTTAGCACCCATCCGGGCGTTGGTTACCTCTCTTGTTGTTGTCTCTGGAGAGTTAGTATCTGGGTGCTTCCCAAATCCACTGCATATTTTGGTGACAGTCATACAACACAATTCTCATAACATCATATGCAGTAATGATATACATATTTAGATGGAACCATGGGTTTCAGCAGATCATAACCTTTCCCCTGATACTTTACATGGCATGCTTTATATGCAATATCACAATTATATATAGATGAGGAACATGGGGGTTACCAGGCACTCCCCCAAGGTATAGAGTATCACACCAGGCTTGGGCTGGAGCCCAAGCTGTGGGACCCTCCTGCTCTGCAGGGTCCTTGAGACCAGGCGCCACCCTAAGCGTGGAAGTCTACACGGCAATGAAACAGTCCCACAGCCCGAGCCTGAGCTGGCTGGCAGGGGCCAGCTACAGGTTTTTCTTTGCTGTGTAGATGTATGCCAAGAAACATTTAGGTACTGCAGAAAAAGGTGATGGCAACACAGTAAGATGTCATACTTCCCTGTGAGTAGGTATGGAATGAGTCCCAACATGCTTTTAATGGGTACTGTGCTGCTGGAGATGCTGGTTTTTTGGATGATATATAAAGCTGAGGCCCTGAATATTCGTGGCCATTGAAGAACTTTTTTGTGCAAGCTGGAATGTTTAATCTTTGTGTCCTGGCCAAATTCTGATTTGGTTGGTTATGTAAGCAGAGTCAGGATGAGCTCCACCCTGACACCTGATGGTGAGGTGTGGCAAGTTGTGGAAAAGAATTTCAGGGGCTGATCTCATTTGCATAGGCACACCCACCCCACCTAGAATGAGGCCATAGCTGCCCAAATGGTCACTTTGGCTGCTCTGGGATCCCCAGTGTCTCTGTTATTGGGGCAGGAAGAATAAATTGTTATTACCCTGATTATGGGAACTGTGCTTGGAACTGTACTTGGCCTTTTGTTATGATGGAGGGACTCGCCATCAACTAAGTAGCACTCGCCTGGCAAGGGTCATGGGTTCCAAAACTCTGTGAATTGAGAAAGGCTGGGGACAGATATTAATACTTGGTGATATGGGCCCCCTGGTGAGGGCCTTACATGCTAATTGCACTTCCTCCTCTCTCCACAGTGGAACATCAGAGCTAATTTTGATTCTGTTAGGAGTCTAGTTACAGGCTGCTGAGCTCACTTTGGGCTAATGGCGTATTAGTGCTGGGGCTCCCCTACTACAAGCTGAATTCACCAAAGAGCTGAACTGACTAAGAGCTGAAATCACTGAGTGTTGTGTTAAGTAGTGGGGGAGCCTGAAGATATATTGTGGAGCAGTTTGTGGGACGGCTGGAGTGCCTTGTGGACTGGCTGGTGGAGCAGTTCATGGGACGGTGGGAGCTGCTTGTGGGCCGCGGAGCGGAGCCGAGTGAAGCAGTTCGTGGGGCGGCTCGTGGAGTGGAGCGAAGCCCTATGGAGCTGCGGGGTGGTCAGCTTCAGATCATGGAAGGTGCCCCCATTACCTCTCTCTCTCCCCCCCATCTCCACTCAGGTTGGAAGGTAAAGCTCTGCAGATAAACTTTAGAACTCTGGGGCTGCCCTGACCAGGGACAGAGACTTTTGGGTCATTGGACTTTTGGGACTTTGGGTGATTTGGGGTTGCTGGACTCAAGAACCAAAGGGAAAGGGCATGCCCCAATTTGCTTGGGGTGGGTTTTTGCTCATGAGTTGTGTTATGAATCCTGTTGGTGGTGTTTCCCCAACATAATACCACATTGTTTCTCTCTGTTATTAAAAGGCTTTTTGCTACACTCAGACTCTGTGGTTGCGAGAGGGGAAGTATTGCCTCTTGGAGGCGCCCAGTGGGGGTGGTATATATTTGTCCCAAGTCACTGGGTGGGGTCTCAAGCTGGTTTTGCATTGTGTTACTGGAATGGATCCCCTAGATACTGAACCCGGCCCTTGTTGCTGCCAACTCTGACGGGCAGAAGGGTTACATTTTTATTTTCTCTACCTAAATCCACCTTGCAGTTTAAGTTGGATACTTCACTGCTTGTGTTAAAATTGTTGTGTATTGTTACTGTGCTATTAGGACCAGGGAAATGTGGGTGCTCAGCACCTCTTAGAATTGGGTGCATAAACAGCTGTCATGTTCTTCCCAAGAGGTGGTTGTGTATCTTACCGATGGCTGAACTAGTGCCTCTCATATCCTTTAACTGCCTCACAGGGAGGCTGTGAACCTTAATTAATTAATCTGTTGTTTTTAAAAGCACTGTAAGATCCTTTAAAACAGTGGTTTTCAGCCTGTGATCAGCGGGACCCCTGGGGGTTCACAGACTATGTCTAAGGGGTCTATGAAAGGTTCTTGCATAGAACAGTGGTTTCCAACCTGTGGTCTGCAGGCGAAGATTTCCAAAGGGGTCCGCACCTCCATTCAAAACTTTTTAGGGGTCCGCAAATGAAAAAAGGTGGAAGATCACTACTCTGAAAGTGCAAAGTGTTATTGTTTATTGAGGTTGCCCTTTCAAGAGAAAATGGAATGAGAAGAAAAATAATTTCTTTTTGCATAATTACCTCAAACTTGTGACTTTCCACTGTACCTCACTCATTATTTATGTTTAATATATTGACATGATGTGTTTATTTTGTTCAGGTATTTATTTTGGAAAGAGCTCTATTTGCATTTCTCTCTTAATATGAAGTACACATATGGTGATATTTGCTTTGCTGGGCTTGATTCATTTCTCCTACCTCTCCCTCACCCCTTCCCTAATGCCTTCACTTCTACTGAAACATACTCTGAACTTTGACAATTCCAAATGCTCCTTTTCAGTTTCAGTCCAGGTCAGCTCTGGCCAGCTCTTGTTCCTTTTGTTCAAGCAATGGCCTTTCACACCAGAGAATGTTTCTATTTAAATAGTGGCTGACACAATCTTTTAAAACACCTCTAATATTAGTCCCCCTGTCTATCTCCTGTCATTTATACTAGAGAGGAGCAGATGTTATATCCTTCACATTTAGAACATCTGAACTGTTCTCTCTCAGAAGGCCTTTCTTTTGCCTTCTTCTGGTATGTCTTGTATGGTAACCTGAGGTCATCTGGGAATCTCCCATGATATTGAGGCTGTGAGGCCATAAACCCTGAATAGGCTTTTTCTGTATTTCATGCTGGGTTGGTGGAAAAGTAGTTAATTAGGATACT
This sequence comes from Eretmochelys imbricata, assembly GCF_965152235.1. NCBI lineage: Eukaryota > Metazoa > Chordata > Testudines > Cheloniidae > Eretmochelys > Eretmochelys imbricata. Next base: position 37,580,960 of record NC_135573.1, read on the forward strand.
TTTAGGTCTTGCCTGGTAAGTTAGGTCGATGGGAGTTAATTGTCTCTGCAGGAGAGAAGAGCCAGCTGATTATTCCACAATATGTTGCTCCATTTCTGCCTGTTAGTAAGTAGAATGATCTTCTCATGCTACACATCAGCTGTATTTTGGCTTGCAACAAGTCTTCTACCAAGATGTCTCCCACCAAGAACACACATGTGACATTTTCTCAGGCAATGGGAAATGAATATTCATTTAGCTTTGTTGTTTGGATGAGCTCTTTGAGCTCTCTCTCTCTTTGTGACACCTGTCTTTGGCTATACACAGTTATTAAATTGTAAATGGCATACATCTTAATTGAACATAAACTGGTGCGCGGTTTCTATGCATTTTCATCCTTGGAATTTTTTTCCTTCTTGGTTCCTTGGCCACTGTGTGCTCTACACTTTACATTTTACCTCGCACATGAGGTTAAGATTCCTTTTGATTTTAAAATGTACTCTGCTTTTTAAAACTGTTTATATTTAAGGCACTAAATCCTTAACAGCTGGTCATCTGTGGGTAGCACAGTGCTTCAGAATAAACTGGTGTGACGCTCAGGAATTGCACTGTGATATTTGCATCCTGACTATTCAGGATACAATGATGAAAGCCAAACATAATAACAACAGCAATGAGCACTTATATGGTATAAACAGAACTCCCTTAGTACAAAAGGCTACAGCATTCTTGTTGGCAGAGAGAGAGCAGTGGTAGAGGTGAAGGAGCTGGTAGCTATAGGAAGGAGGCATCAGCCACTGTGAGTGGTGGGAGACCAGGGTAGCATGGTGTTCTGCTCTTAGCCTCATGCTTCTTTGTGGTGGAGTTTTAACAATGGGCACCTGTGAGCCTCTGTAAGTACCTCTCTGCTGCCACCTGCTCTGTCCAACCCCTTTTTTCCTCCACCACATCCCTTACTCCAGTATTATGGCTGCCAAAACTATGGGTTTCCTCCAAAGATGGGGTTTTCCAACCTTCCTTTGGGTCTACAGAGAAAACTCATCAATCTACAGAAGAATCCCCACTGATTGGCTGTCATCCCCATTGTCTGAAATCCTGGGAAAGGCAGCCAATCAGAGCTGCAGTTGGCAGAGCTCCTGCCCCCTCTTCTCCCTTCTCTCCCTCCCTCCAGCACAGGGCTGGAGTACACCTGTGCAGCCAGTGCTGGCTGGGGAGCAGCATCTCCTGCTGGCTCTGCAGCAATCTCTGTCCACCTCTCGGGGGATGTCCACACTACAAGTGCTACAGTAGCATGGCTACGCCGCTGTAGTGTAGACACTTGCTACAGCAGTGAAAGGGGTTTTTTTTTGTCACTGTAATAATCCATCCCCTTGAGAAGCAGTAGCTAGTTCGATAGAAGAATTGCTCCATTGACTTGTCTTTCAGGCGTGTGAATATTTCACACCCCTTAATAATGTGGCTCGGTTGACCTAAGTTTTAGGTGTAGACGGTGACTCTGTTCTTGCCCCACCTTTGACACTTGGAAAAGGGATGAGGATCCTGCATTGCTGCTGCCCCCTCCCTGGCCTGGGAAGGAGAGGATCCTCCTGCTTCCTCCTCCTCTCTGGCTGGACTTCTAAGAGTGAGGTGGGCTGGTAAAACATAAATGTCTGGGGGAGTGTGTGTGTGCAGATGTGTGAGAGAGACACACACACATACATCATGGAGACACTGTGGAGGGAGGTTGTGCTAAAAATGAAATGCCTGGGAAAGATATCTGCATGTGAGGTGTGACTTCCTTGAGGGGCTGTTGGGCTGGTGGTGCTTGAAGAGAAAACAGAAAAGAAAAGCCAGAGCAGGTGAGTAAGTGACTGCTGGAAAAAAAAAATGCAGGAGGGAACAATTAAATGCTGGTATCTCACTCTGTTGTCCTACCCTGCTCTATCACCCCTTCTGGTTTTATATATGGATATTTATGCAATTTTGTGCTCAGTTGTGAAAATTTGTACAAGTTTGCATATCTACTGGGATTAGGTTTGATGATGTTGGAACTTAGGCACTACTGTTGTAATTTTGTTCAGTAATGAAAGAGTTAACTGATACTCATACCACCACATTATACATATGTGGAAACTGATGCACAGACTGCCAATTTCTGCCCCAGGCAAGCTGGCACAACTCCTATTGACTTCACTCTCATTGTGCGTACTTACTCTGGAACTGAATTTTGTCCAGAGGGGCTACGTGACTTGCTCAAAGTCACACTCCAAGTCAGCAATAGAACTGGGATTAGAACTAGGGCTGTTGATTAATCACAGTTAACTCACGTGATTAACTCAAAAACATTAACTGTGATTAAAAAAATTAATTGTGATTAATTGTACTGTTAAACAATAGAATACCTATTGAAATTTATTAAATATTTTTGGATGTTTTTCTACATTTTCAAATATATTGATTTCTGTTACAATACAAAATACAAAGTGTACATTGCTCACTTTATATTATTTTTATTACAAATATTTGCACTGTAAAATAATAAACAAAATCAACCTTCTGCTGGTGGCATCTGACTCAGATGATGAAAATGAACATGCATCGGTCTGTTCGGCTTTGGATTATCCAACAGAACCCGTCATCAGCATGGAATGGTGGTTGAAGCAAGAAGGAACATATGAATTTTTAGCAAATCTGGCACGTAAATATCTTGTGACACCAGCTACAACAGTGCCATGCAAACACCTGTTCTCACTTTCAGGTGACATTGTAAATAAGAAGTGGGCACCATTATCTCCTGCAAATGTAACTAAACTTGTTTGTCTGAGCAATTGGCTGAAGTCAGACTGAGTGGACTTGTTGGCTCTACAATTTTACATTGTTTTATTTTTGAATCCAGTTATTTTTTTGTACATAATTCGACATTTGTAAGTTCAACTTTCATGATAAAGAGATTGCACTACAGTACTTTTATTAGGTGAATTGAAATATACTATTTCTTTTGTTTTTTACAGTGCAACTATTTGTTTTAAAAATAAATAGGAAGTGAGCACTGTACACTTTGTATTCTGAGTTGTAATTGAAATCAATATATTTGAAAATGTAGAAAACATCCAACAATATTTAAATAAGTGGTATTCTACTATTAACAGTGCGATTAATTGTGCGATTAATTGCAATTTAATTTTTTTAATCACGTGATTAATTGTGATTAATTTTTTAATTGCTTGACAGCCCTAATTAGAACCCCTCTCAGGGTTTGAAGTATGACTTCTGAAATGTCACCACAATGATGGTTGTGTTATTGACATTCAACCTTCCAGATATAATTATGCGTTCTGGCAATGCCACTGCAGCAGTTCTGAATTGTCTTGTTACTTCTCTCCTTACAGTGTGCTCTGATACACAGAAATGACATTATTACTGTATGACAAAAAACAACAAATCCTACTTATTGCTTTTCCTAAACTGTAAAAATGTCATCAACCCAGAGATTTTCCATATTAAACCCATGCTATCAGAATGTTAAGAATCTTGCATATTGTGAACCATTTTTGTTGACAGGGCACCTTAAAACTCTAATTTGATATTGCCATTCTGCTCATGAAGAACACAGGAGCAGAGTTTTCCAAATTTGCATTCATAGAATATCAAGGTTGGAAGGGACCTCAGGAGGTCATCTAGTCCAACCCCCTGCTCAAAGCAGGACCAATCCCCAACTAAATCATCCCAGCCAGGGCTTTGTCAAGCCTGACCTTAAAAACTTATAAGGAAGGAGATTCCACCACCTCCCTAGGTAACGCATTCCAGTGTTTCACCACCCTCCTAATGAAAAAGTTTTTCCTAATATCCAACCTAAACCTCCCCCACTGCAACTTGAGACCATTACTCCTCGTTCTGTCATCCGCTACCACTGAGAACAGTCTAGATCCATCCTCTTTGGACCCCCCTTTCAGGTAGTTGAAAGCAGCTATCAAATCCCTCCTCGTTCTTCTCTTATGCAGACTAAACAATCCCAGTTCCTTCAGGCTCTCCTCATAAGTCATGTGTTCCAGTCCCCTAATCATTTTTGTTGCCCTCCACTGGAATCTTTCCAATTTTTCCACATCCTTCTTGAAGTGTGTGGCCCAAAACTGGACACAGTACTCCAGATGAGGCCTCACCAGTGTTGAATAGAGGGGAATGATCACGTCCCTCCATCTGCTGGCAATACCCAACATCCCAAAACGCCATTGGCCTTCTTGGCAATAACGGCACACTGTTGACTCATATCCAGCTTCTTGTCCACTGCAACCCCTAGGTCCTTTTCCGCAGAACTGCTGCCAAGCCATTCAGTCCCTAGCATGGGATTCTTCCGTCCTAAGTGCAGGACTCTGCACTTGTCCTTGTTGAACCTCATGAGATTTCTTTTGGCCCAATCCTCTAATTGTCTAGGGCCCTCTGTATCCTATCCCTACCCTCCAACGTATCTACCTCTCCTCCCAGTTTAGTGTCATCTGCAAACTTGCTGAGGGTGCAATCCACACCATCCTCCAGATCATTTATGAAGATATTGAACAAAACTGGCCTGAGGACCAACCCTTGGGGCACTCCACTTGATACCGGCTGCCAACTAGACATGGAGCCATTGATCACTACCCGTTGAGCCCGACAATCTAGCTAGCTTTCTATCCACCTTATAGTCCAGTCATCCAGCCCATACTTCTTTAACTTGCTGGCAAGAATACTGTGGGAGACCGTGTCAAAAGATTTGCTAAAGTCAAGGAACAACACGTCCACTGCTTTCCCCTCATCCACAGAGACAGTTATCTCGTCATAGAAGGCAATTAGATTAGTCAGGCATGACTTGCCCTTGGTGAATCCATGCTGACTGTTCCCGATCACTTTCCTCTCCTCTAAGTGCTTCAGAATTGATTCCTTGAGGACCTGCTCCATATTTTTCCAGGGACTGAGGTGAGGCTGACTGGCCTGTAGTTCCCAGGATCCTCCTTCTTCCCTCTTTTAAAGATGCGCCTTTTTCCAGTCGTCCGGGACCTCCCCCGATCGCCATGAGTTTTCAAAGATAATTGCCAATGGCTCTGCAATCACATCCGCCAACTCCTTTAGCACTCTCGGATGCAGCACATCTGGCCCCATGGACCTGTGCTTGTCCAGCTTTTCTAAAAGTCCCAAACCACTTCTTTCTTCACAGAGGGCTGGTCACCTCCTCCCCATGCTGTGATGCCCAGTGCAGCAGTCTGGGAGCTGACCTTGTTCGTGAAGACAGAGGCAAAAAAAGCATTGAGTATATTAGCTTTTTCCACATCCTCTGTCACTAAGTTGCCGGCCTCATTCAGTAAGGGGCCCACACTTTCCTTGACTTTCTTCTTGTTGCTAACATACCTGAAGAAACCCTTCTTGTTACTCTTAACATCTCTTGCTAGCTGCACCTTCAGGTGTGATTTGGCCTTCCTGATTTCACTCCTGCATGCCCGAGCAATATTTTTATACTCTTCCCTGGTCATTTGTCCAATCTTCCACTTCTTGTAAGCTTCTTTTTTGTGTTTAAGATCAGCAAGGGTTTCACTGTTAAGCCAAGCTGGTCACCTGCCATATTTACTATTCTTTCTACACATTGGGATGGTTTGTCCCTGTAACCTCAATGAGGATTCTTTAAAATACAGCCAGCATCTCCCTCTCCCCCGGTCCTTGTCAGCTTAGATAAGTAACAGTGAAGCTAGTGTCTAACAAATATGTGGGTGGCAAGGCCAATGTTTGAAAATTATACAGTAGGTCAGAAAATAAAGATAAGGCATCCGTTTTTTAGTAGCCTTATCTACAAGAGAGGAGCAAGATGTGTTTATATAATATTGTGTCCATTGTTATGTTCATTCTATGCCTTATTTTTGTGAAGAGTTCACAGGTCTTGTTGACTACTTTGGAACGAGGGCCTGCTATTGCACAGGTGCCCAAAGTATTGGTTATAGATGCGGAGATAAAGGAAGAAGGAGGCACGCCTTGGTGCCCTATTTTACCCCGGTGTGTTCACTACTTCCCACCACCCAACACAGATGTAATGAGGTTAAGTGGTGTCCGTATAAAATAAGTAAGAACTACTAATTATTCCTCAAGAAAGGCCTTTAATGATTTTTTACTATAATAACAGCATAAACAAAACAAGAAAAGGAAAACCAAAGACTGGCACTGAATAAGAATTAATACAAAAGGCAGATTATATTGAAGACAAGCGCAAGTACATGTAATATTGTGGACCATTTGCGAGTTTCTGCACAGTGACTCTACATATGCTGGTCCTGGCAGGTCATAATAAAAGCGCCAAAGACAAGCATAAGTAAAGCTATTATTCACCAGCTCTATATTCCTGGTGACAAACTATTTCAAAGGCAACATAAAGCTGATGAATGACAGCACTACATGCATCTGCTCGGACTACTTAAAAGAGAAGCACGAATACATGCAAAGCTATTATGCATCAGCCACCTACTATTGATTTTATACTACAGTATTGATACAAATATGATCAATTTGGCTCGAGCAACCAGACTTCTTTACTCCATAGACTTACCCTGCATTCGTCTGAAAATACGTTACCCTTCAGTCAGTCATTTTCCGCACTGGCCAGGTACAGGCAGTTGAGAAGTGCACGTCCCTTCGGTTCAGGGGGTGTGGGTCAGGTTTCCCGAAAACACACACACAGAGTCCCGTGCCTTCATTCTTTTTATCTAATCTGATGGTCATGTTTTAGAACAGACCAACCAATCAGGGTGGGCCACATTCTTTATGTGGTTGCCCTAGTTGTATAATTGATGTGTATTTAATTTTTATGTCCAATTGTTAGTTGTTCGTATAATTAAGACCTATTTATTTTCGGTAGCCAATTAGATTTTGAATGTGGATAATTTGGGGTTAACAAGTACATAGGAGTCAGCATAAATTGTTATCTGGTTGCAGTGCGTCCTGACCGCAAGCTTAAGCTTTGTTTTTGCAAGGCTTACATTTTAAAATATACGAAATTTTGAGGCCTAACATTTACAATACTTCTATTTCATTCAAGCTTGACAAGACAGTTGCTCAATTTATTCACAATAGAGTCCTAAAAATTAGCCTACAGCTGCCCTTCAGAGTGAAGACAAAGTGGATACACTGCAGGTGTATTAATGCTGGTGAAGCCAACGAAGCAATTTCTGTAAGGAACCACATTTTAAAAGTACAACCACATTTTATGGTTGGAAACATTTATATTTGATTTGAAAATAACGATTTCCTATCAAATCTGGAAAGCCAAGAAAGATAAAGTTTTTCTAATATGTAAATATATATTCAAATTAGTTGTGGGTCCAAACTCCTGGCCATTAGTCTTTCTGTCCCATAGTGTAGACACCTTTGTATTAGTAGTAATATAATTATTTTGTGATGAAGCTTCTTGGCATCTGACTGTGGGCTGCCTCCTGCCATATCTAGGCTGACCAATCTGTTCCTTGTTCAAAAACCGTTGTGTTTTAAACAACCAACTAGTATTTCCCCTGTAGTCTCCTCATCAACCTGTCATCTATAAGACAATTGCCGTTAGATGGACTTTCACTACCCCTCCCCTTCCCTTCTGCTTCTCCTAGGAGACTATGCACTTTACTTCTGGAATCCTCTGGAGCTCAAGTGGTTTGGAAAAGAGTCTTCTTTTTGCCCTAAACTAAGTCTCCCATGTGGCCCTCAGACTGACCAGCTCCTTCACTTTTTGCCTCTCAGTAGAAAACTGATGGTCAAGTCTTTTAAAATGAGGCAAGAGAATGGAGACACTGAAACCAGACACCAGTTTATACATCATTATACTATATACAGTTAAAGTAAAATGTCAAAATCCACTGGAGAACATTAAATGTCAGTTATGAAGCACAAAGTAGTTATTTCTACTTTTCAAAGCGTTTAAAATCTATTTGGGTACGTTAATGGTGAACTACAATCTGATAAACCGTGAACATCCTTAAATAATCTCAACCAAGCTGTTTCCAAACTAGAGCAGTGCCAAATTCACATGAAATATTTTTTCATTTTTTATAGCTTTGAGCTCTTTCCAATTTCTGTCTTTTTTTACATTTTTGACCAATTGATGATTTTTGTCATTTAAAACTTTAGCAAACTCATTTCCTCATAGGTCAGATGAGCTATTGTTTCATTTAGAAACAGGCAAAGTTTTGTTCAACATTTTCAGATTCAGTATGTTAGCAAAAATTTATCTGAAATTGGACACATTTTTGAGTTCATTAAAAAACGAAAACATTTTCAGTGGTTTTTCATTTTCTTAGAAATATTTTCCACACCTCTGTTTCAAATATTGTACTTATTAGTCCCTCAGGACCTGATCCAACTCCTATTAATGTCAATAGAAAGACTGGCATTGACTTCAGTGGGAGTTCGCTGAATCCCTAAAATACTGTATCATTTTGTTTGACTTGTATGACATTTTTTTAAAAACCTACTCTGATTAGTATTACACTGGCTTGGGCCCATTCTTGGTTATTTGATTCTTCCATAATGATAGTTTCTCATCCATGACTACCAAAATAAAAATAACAAATATGAAGCACAGGCAGACAATTTTACAGTCCAGTTGGCAGACCCACTAAAAGATTCTGTTATGAGCATCAAAAATATCCATGTACATCAGTGATTAAGTAGATCAAAGACGTTTACTGGAGACAAGTGTCTTGAGCAGCAGTTGACAGTGTATAGGCAGAACCATGAGCTAGCAAATGCCAAATACAGGATCTAAAAGGATGTTAAGTCTTTCCTGAAGAGCAGCAAATGTGTGAAAGTGTAGCTCCTCTGTTACTGGCTTTAAATAATATTTTATCACAGTCCTAGTGCTAGACTATACTTAGTTTTGCTTGAATTTTTCTTAATTTTTCTTAAGCTGTGACTGATTTCTAAGTTTTCCTGTAATTTGGCGGAAAACTTTACATTTTGCATTAAAAAGTAAAATAGAGAGCACATTGTTCTGCATCACAACTTGATGATTGGAATGCAAAAACCTTTTACATTTTATGGAGTGTAAAGGTCAGTTTGTTGTTTTTACCATCTTCAGAAGATCCCAGTGATAAAACTAGAGTGTGTTGCACATGTATCTGATGCCAGGGCACTGGCTGTTACCTTTTTGAGTAACTGTACCAGTTTGCCACACAAAGACGTAGGCGTATGAACTAGCAATCTCCCAGTTTTTTTCCAGCCAGTCACCACTTCCAGTTCCTGCATTATAGTGATAAAACTGTGATACATGTTCTGTGCTGAGCCCAGGTATGTTGCTGCTGTCCACCTCCCATTCTGGTGTACACACTAGTGGTGCACTGCTTATTTGCGGCACTTCAAATTTGTAACATGATATCGCCTTTTAAATCTTTTACCCTTCTAGTGTTTGCTACTCTCTGATAGACTCTTCTTAAAAGGGACTGTAGGTTCAGTTTAGCATCCAAAATAATAAGAATATAATTAACAATAATAAAAATAATACTTTTATACAGTGAAACTCAGATTCTAATCTAAACCATATATGTAAATCTTTTAGGCCTCCCATTCCACAAACATTTTTGTATATGGGTTAACTTTAAGCAAGTGAGTGATTAAATTGAATTCAATAGACAGTTTGTTCTTAAAGATGAGCATGTGCATAAGTATTTGCAGGATGAGTGCCTATGTCTACAAAATTAGCCATAAATTCTCATGAAAGGAGGTTTTGGAGTTTGTCTTTCAAATACATTCTGTTACCATTTGGCCTGGGAATCCAACAAGAGCAGCCTTCTCTTATAGCATTTTGGTGCTTTTGGTCAATGTGGAATCAGGTTGTGCAGAACGTGGCAAAAATGAATAGTGATCACATTTTAAAACTTTTTTAAAAATCAACACATTTTCTGGTCCTTAATTGGCTCAGTTGCCTTTGGACTGGTTAGATTTTGGGCAAAGGCTCAGGTCCTGTAAAGTCTTGCCTGCACTAACACTAATAAGATCTAATAACATCAATTTGAAAAATTAGCCATCCCAGGAAGAATAAGAGGTACCTTGGGATGGGTAATATTCCCCTTCATCAACAGGATTGCTTCAAGGATGGGGAAGGAGACAGCCCTCCTAAAGGATAAGAATATACATGTGATAGAATATCGCTATATCAAGCATTCTTCATGGCTTAGTCTCCAAAAGTGCAAAACAATTTTCCAGTAAAACTTTTCAGTGATAACTTCTTTATGGAGGCAATCCCTTCAGTAGGAGTATTTCAATGTTTGATGGATCCTCAGGGCTTGGGATTTCTCCAAGGCAATGCCCTTTTTTGGTGTGGGAGAATGTTTCACGGACAGCATCCGAAAAAAGTTAACCCTTTGTTTAAGGACCTTCTACGTGTAGCAATATAAGAAATAATGTACCAGAACAGATGTGATGTCTCAGAGCTTAAAGCAATAATACAACCGCAGGGTCAAGAATTTAGCAAGATTCAAAGAGGGATTGGACATTTTTATGACTAAGAAAAGAATAACCATAGTTATAATAGTAAATATTTTTTAAAGGTTAGGAAGGGATATAAAACCTCATGCTTCAGGGCTTACGCAATCTCTGACTATTAGGTCAGGTCTACGCTACAAAGTTTTGTCAAAATAGCGATGTCCGTGAAGGATGGGGGGAAAAAACATAGCTAAAAAAACCCATAGCTATGCCAGCAAAACCCCCAGTGTTGATGCAGCTATGCCAACAGAAGATGGAGATGGTGCTACTGTACCAGCAGGAAAACTTTTTCTGTTGGAATAGACTGTCTCTACACTAGGGGACTTGAGTGGAACAGCTGTACCTGAATACCTGCAAAGCACTTGTAGTGTAGACAAGAACTGAGGGGTAAAGGAACTTTTAGGGGCTTGGGGCTTCTTAGAGGTTTCCTGGGAGGCAGACTATGCCACATCTGCTTACTGCAGGGGTTGTTGTACTTTCTTTTGAATATCTGCTGCTGGAATGGTAGGCCCATGAGTCTGATCCAGCTTGACAATTCCTGTGTTCCAGATTTTGCCACCCTTACACATGCTGAGTGGTCCTTAATCCATAAATTTCCCAAGTGGTTTCAATGGAATTGTTTGAGGTGTAAGATAGCGTGAATAAGGATAGCAGAATGTGGCAAATAATGTCTAGAAGGTATAGTAAGTATGGGACATAGTAAAATAATATAACAGCATACTGCTATATTGCCAGGGGGCATGGGTAAATAATTGGTATGAATGCCATGAAATTGGTACAGACTAATTTGACTAGTACTTCTCCCTATTCCCCCAGTCCAACATCTGTCCCAAGCTTTGGTGAGCTTTTATGTATTTGTGGAAAGCAGGTCATTTCCAGTTGTTAAAAGTCTGCTCATAAACACTGACCATATAAAGAGATCTCTCATAAATAACTCTGGTCCTTTACTACTAACCTCTAAAATAACTAATTTTTGTTGCCATAAGGAAGGGTTATTGGATCCTTTAGAATAGTCTTGTCTCTGTCCCATAATTCTCTCAATCAATTATTGATTACAGCTGGACAAGCTGCATTGTTCAGGGAAACTTAGTAAGTGAAGGAATTAACTGTGCATGTTGAAGATACTTCAGACATAGTGACAGTGTTAGAGCTACATTACATTCTTCTATATTCATGTAATAGTGTCTCTGGTGGTATCACCAATCAAAGTAACTATACAATTTAATACTGTACTATAGTCTCTCCTGTACTGCTATAAAAGTCATTTGCATTATAACAGGCAGCACAACTGGCAATGGAGTAGGAACTTTAGCACTCCCAAACTGAACCATTTTTTTTCTACTCAGAATTTGTGAGGTGTAATACACTCTGAATCCGTTAATGGCCTGGTTTTGATCCTGCTTACATGTTTTACACACCTGTGAAATACTGACTTTTGTCGAGTTACTCCTGATTGGAAGTAATGTAAGTGAGATCAGAATCAGGCTCTAAATTGCATAGGTTTATTTTTAAAAGTTGAATGGTTATGATGCAAAAAATAAAACACAGTGGTTATATATAAGGATACTTAGCTCTTTCCAGTCTTCCTAATACACCAGGTAGGATAAAAACTGTAACTTCAGATGTGAAATTAAACATCTTGTTTAGCACAGAAATAATAGGAGCTAATCTTCTAAACAACACTACAAACGAGAATGCCCTCTGAGCTAGATCAAAGCACTTTCTCTGTTAATGTTTTTAAAACAGGCTAACTGGGCATGATGTATGTCAGTTTCAAGCTATTGCAGCTGCAGGGAGGGTTTGTAATGAACACAAAAGAAGAGCTCCAGCATCAGTCTTTCAGAGTCTGCAGGCCTGGAGTTCTGTTATAACTGTGACCTGTTTTTATTTTCTGGCATGGCCTTTCATTAAAAGGGCAGTTGCAGGAACTGCTTCTTTGGCTGATAATGTTTTACCTTCCAATAGTTGTTCTAGCAATGCAATGCAATACAATATAATGCAAACCTCACTTCCATTTAGAAGTGAAGGTAACAAGCCCTCCTCAAAAGAAAGAGCAAAGTCTGAGGCCAAAACACCCACAAAATGGATGTGGTTAACCTGGTAAAGTTGCTGTAAGAACAGTCAATTACTCATTTAGCCCAACCCACAACAATATAACCTTATTTACAACGTGTTTTGCTCTTTCAGAGTCCCATAAGATTAAAGGACCTGTTCCTGCGAGATGCTGAGGAGTCTAAACTCCCACTGGCTTCGGTAGAAAGGCCCCATACCTTGCAGGATGAGGTCTGAATGTTGCTATGTCCAATACAAAAAAGAATATTTCTCCAAGACTAATACACGACTGGATTCAGTGCCACCCCTGGCACCTAGCGGTGTGGCTCCTAGAGAGCTGTACTTTTGTGTAGCAGAACTCTCAAGAGTGCAGGAGGTGGTTATATTGTCTTCCAGTCTCCTCTGGGGCTCAATCCCCGCATCAGCACAGCTGGCCTAATGGGCACAAGGACAGTAAAAAATGGTACCCTATGTATATACAGGAGCGAATCTGGCCTGGACATCATTCGTAGCATTGCAGTCTATAAAATACTCCGAGAAGTGGAATAATGTTGTTGTTCTAAACATCCTGACTTGTGCCATTGTTCTTACACTGATGCCCAGAATGTGCTAGGTTCCTAGGAAGAGGCTGTCCCTGCCCTGCTGAAGAGCTGATGTTCTAAGTAGACACGAGCTGGAATAGCCACACACACTGAGGCAGTGTTAAAAGTATTGTGGCTTCCTTATTGTCGTTGGCAAGTCAAGGTCACAGAACTCCTCTCTGCTAACCCATTTACACCATCCACTATGTTGCCCGCCATATCACCCAGTCTATTGCTAAAGTGAAGAGGATTGGTGATGATTCACCCCCTTGTCTACTTTCAGTCACAATATGAAACCTCTGATCCAGGCCCGTATCCGATCTCTCTGCACATCTACTTCCAACATGTAAACTCCTTATGCTGGTCAGTTTGTCTGGTATCTGGTATCCCTTCTAACAGCAGTCCCTGGGTTCTCTGAGTGGACACCATTGAATGCTTTCTTAAAGTTGATTAAGATGGGTTTTTGCCACACAGCAGATTTTTTGATGATCTGTCAAAGATTAAATACAGCATACTCCTGTTTATCTGAAACCCTGTTATCCTGCCCTCCATATTATCTGACTCTCTTCCTTGTCTCCCATGTATCTCCTGCTGGAGGATGAGGAAGGGATTCGGATAATGTGGATGTTTGGATAATAGAAGAGAGATCACTGTTCCAAGACTGTGAGGAGAAGGAGCCCCCAGCTGTGGAAGAGGCCACCTTGGTGCTGAATGGCTTCTGCAGCCATGAAGGGGGCCTCTGAAGCCCCACTGTCATGTGTGTGAGTGAGTGGGGCCCCGACAGCGGGGCCAGTGACTCCTGATTCCTGAAGGTGCAGGAAAGGCTGCAGTCCTGGCTGGGCAGAGCAGAGTCCTGGCCAGGGTCTCTGCTCTGCCCCACCAGGACCACAGCCTCCCCCGCTCACCTCATGCCTGCAAATATGTGGCATCACCACCCCTGCAGCAGTGCAGGGAGCCTTTTGCAGCCCCACTGTTGCAGCCTAATGGTTAGGTCAATGTGTCCCAGCTCTCCCCGTCTCTGGAGTCCCTCACCAATAATCACTCCAATGCTATGGCGGTCCACCTTTCAGTAGGTAGCAACTCGGCCCTCTGGCCAGATGTCCAGTTGAGTTAGCCCCCTTTTCTTTGAGTCCAACAAAATATATACAGCTCAACAGTCCCACAAAAGAAAGAGTCTTCAGCCCCCTCCAGTCCCAGAGGGATGGCACACTCTTGACTCGGGACTTACAATGCCTCTATCCTCTCCTCCTCAGTGGGGAGATGTAGGAGGAAGAGTTTTATGCCCCTTCCACAACAGGGAAGTTGGTAAGGGAACCTGGGCCCTCCCGCTCTATTGGGCTCTAGCCCAGGGCCCAACAAGAGGCAGTGATAGCAAACACCCTGGAGTGTTTTGGGGCTGCCTTTCTGGGTCACTTCCTACCACTTTCTTCCCCACAAGGCCTCAAAGTCCTTCCATTAAAGTGCAACAGAAAATAGCAAAAACAACTGAATCTTCTGCCCATTTGGGGCTCAGCTGGTAACCGTCTCCTTTGCAGGTTTGCCCCAGCTTCAAAATGGCCCAGGTTCCTGGGTTTCCCACCCACTGCCCAAAGCTGTCATGCTATCCCTCTCCCCAGGGTTTTGGGCAGGCTCCTGATAGGCCCCTGTCTCCAGTCAAGCTCCCAGCTCAGGACTCAGTCTCTCAGCCCAAGAGAGAAAGCTCCCAGCTACCCCTCACCTGGGTCTCTTCCCTGGCCCCTCCTCTAGGGCCTGGGAAAGCTGCCACTTGCAAATCCCTCCCATGCAGTAAGGACTTCTGCTGTGCCCTTACTTAGGAGCTCTCAAGTTAGGTCTATCCTCCTGTCCTGTCTGCCCCCTTCTGAGTGGTCTTGGCTCCTTTTCAAGCTTCTCCTGCAGGAGGACCAGCTCTGCAGTGCAGTGGAGCATAGTCACCTGGGGCAGAACTGCTCCTTAACCCTTTCTGTCTCAGTGTAGGTTTTATACACCCCATCACAGAGGCCTTTGATGGCTGCTCTAATTTCATTGGGTGTTATCAGTCCATCTTCTATTTTTAACTTTGCTTTTACTAAGAATGACACGGAATAGAAAGATTGCCCATACATCAGAGGTAGAACAAGAAGTAAAAATTGGACTGCAAGTAAATGCAGAGAAAACCAAAATTGTGAAGGTAGGAAACTGGACATAAGCTGCAAAGTTGTACGTGGATGGAAAAGAAATTGAACAGGTAGAAGAGTTCTGCTGCCTGTGGAGAGTGATGACATTTGATGGTGGCTGTGATAAAAATATTCAGACGAGATTAGGAAAAGCAAACACCAAGTCTGAAAGTATGAACAGCATGTGGTCAAACCACACCAACCTAAGGGTCAGATTATACCATGTGATTGTACTGAGCCCACTACTGTATGGAACAGAGACTTAGCTGATGACAGTGGCTAACAACAACAAAATTATAGGAGGCTGCCCATCGCAGATAGCCGAAGAAGACACTACACATTTCATGGAAGGACAAAATAATAAATGTGAGATTAAGAGAGCTGACAGAGCACTATGTGTTAGAAAATATCATCAAAATTTTCTATTGTAGGTGGGGGGTTGTATCAGTTAATATTAGTTGTTTGTGTTAAGCTTTTAAGTAGTTGCAGTGAATATTATACCATCTGCAAACATACATTTGATTTAAATGACAAACTGCATCTAATCTGCTTGTGTTCTCTTGCCATCTCAATATTTTAAGGTTTTGCTGCTGGGTCTGCAGTATATAATTTAAAAAAAAAGAGTTTGAATGGGCTAATTTGGCTGAATTATCCTCAAATGAGCTTGAACTGCATTTCTTAAATCATTTTAATTTGTTTGCAAATGAATTTTAAATAGAATTTTGCTACCATTAACACAGGTTAGTCCTATAGTCATTTGGCCACGCTGGCTAACAGGCTGAGGTTCTACAATACAATACATTATGAGTGGAGGAATAGCTCATTTTTAAACTCCAGTTTCTTGTAGCTGGGCAAATTGTATGGCCAAACTCTTGCCTTTGTAAATAGATGGCTAGGTTAACATTTTACAGTGTTTCAATTTTATTGGCCACACTTAATGGCAGATACCAAAGAGCACATTTTTTTGTGCAGTAGTTTTTCATTAATAGTGAGTTTGCTTTGACAGCCAACCAGACACTGTGACAATCCTCATTGATCCTAAAGACTGGTTTAGACAGTATTCCCTTAGTATGTTTTCAGTGTGGATCTTTAGTTAAGCAGTTAAATAATGCATAAATATGATCATTGTCTTTATTCTTTCCTATTAGGCTCTGTACCATAATATAAATAGCTGTATAAGATTTCCTGCTTGCTTTGCAGTGTCCAGGATGGCATTGACTCATTTTTGCTCTATGTGCTATTTGGATACAGTTTACTGTATACCTTCAGCCTCCCTATTTTATTTGTTCTTGTTCCATATTAATTGTTGCTAATCATCCAAAGATCCCAATAATTTTTCCTCTTAGCAACATGAAACTCTCTCTCTCTATCTATCACTGGATACATTTTCCAGCATGAACTTTCCAGTGGGTGAATCCAGTCTCATTCTATAGTGTTGTGTTGTTGCATTACCTAGTTATATGTTGCCCTGCAGAATATTAAAGAGTGCAATTTACCAACCTGGCCTTTTATGAATTTGTGTTTTCCTCCCTTTTCCAGAACAGAAGTAGAGTACAGTGAACAAAAGAGGAACTATTCAAGAGGCAGCGTATAGCAGGCGGTATGTACATAAGAAAAGTTATGTTCTCTCTTGAATGAATTAGGGTAGACTATAGATTAGGGGTGGGCAAACTTCCACGTCTGGGAATAGACATCGTATGGCGGGCCATGAATGCTCATAAAATTTGGGTTGGGTTGCGGGAGGAGGTGAGGGCTCTGGTTGGGGGTGTGGGCTCTGGGGTGGGGCCAGAAATGAGGAGTTCAGGGTGCAGGAGGGGGCGCTGGGGTGGGAGGGTGGGGGGAAGGGGGAGGGCTCCAGCTGGGGATGAGTAGTTTGGGGTGTAGGAGGGTGCTCTGGGCTGGGACCAAAGGTTTCAGAGAGTGGGAGAGGGATCAGGGCTGGCGCAGGAGGTTGGGAGGGGTGAGGGCTCCGGCTAGGGATGCAGACTATGGGGTGGGGCTGGGGATGAGAGGTTTGGGATGCATGAGGGTGCTCCTGGCTGGAATCGAGGGCTTTGGAAGGGGGATCAGGTCTGGGGCAGGGGACTGGGGTGCAGGGAGAGGCTCAGGGGTGCAGGCTCTGGACGGCGCTTACCTCAAGCGTCTCATGGAAGCAGCGGCATGTCTCTTCTCTGGCTTCTATGTGGAGGCACAGCCAGGCAGCTCTGCATGCTGTCCTGTCCACAGGCACCACCCCTGCAGCTCCCATTGGCTGTGGTTCCTGGCCAATGGGAGCTTCGGGGGTGGAGCTTGGGGAAGTGGCAGCATGCAGAGCGGAGGCCCCTGGCTGCCCCTACGTGTAGGAGGCAGAGGGGGGCCATGCCGCTGCTTCCGGGAGCCACGTGGAGCAGCCTTCAACCCTGCTCCCTGGCTGGAGCTCTGGAGTATGGCGAAATCATCTGTAGTTTTCACCTGCAGTTGGGAGATGAAGGATCTCTGTTGTGATTGACTGAGTAGTATTATTGTGACAAAGGATACAAAAGTACTTGATGCAATCAGGCCCCCTTTCAATCTGTGTATGGAATAGTTTGTAGTTCCCAGTTAAATTCAGGTAAAAGAGAAATAAATATTACTTGTGTATACATTATTTATATATTAAATATTACAAAGTCAGTGCCAGCTGCCAGCTGTCTTTCATTTATCTTTGGCGAGCTCCAAGGCCCACAGACGTTAATAGAAAGACTACTATTGACCTCTCTGGGTGTAACAATGGGCACTTAGCGTCATTTAGGCATTGAATTCAATTGAACTATTCACAGAGTAAAGTTAAGCATGTGCATAAGTGTTTGCAGGATTGGAGAGTTGTGTTGTGTATATCTCTGCCTATGAATTGCTGCCTGAGGCAAACAAATCATAATTCTATTTCTTTTTTTAGGGGATTGATGATAAAAAGTGGTACAAAATATCACCCCTTGAGAGCTTTAATGCAGATCTGTGTATTTATACAATCCAGATTAAGAGTTTGGCAAAGTGTGAGAGGGGATCATGATAGTCCCTATTGTCTCCTAAACTTTTTTCAGGGGTAGGGTAGGAAAAGAAAGAGAGTCAATTTTTTTTGTTTTCTTTCTCTGTGGGGCAATGCTGTTTGTTTTATGCTGCAAATGCATGGGGATGTAGTCGTTGCTAATATTGTAGTAGTGACTAATGTAAGTCTCAGTGTCAAGGCAATGCAGGGTGTGTAGGTTCTACTATGAAAGCAGCCCCTGTGCTTGGATTTATGCAGGTAAAACACATTCATGGTATGGATAGCTAAAAATCAGTGTTTTGAAGCATGTGAAAAGATGGATATGCAAGTTTAGAGAATGAGTTAAGGCTGCTTTGGTCTATGGCAACTGAGGCTGTTACAAATAAAGACTGTAACAGTTCATCTTCTGCAGATTTGTAAAAAGGCAATAATAGAAACTTACTTGTCAAAGAAAGTGGTTATTTTCACCTGTTTTCATATATGACCAGATCCTGCTGTCCTTACCTCCTATTGAAGTCAGTAGGAGTTTTGCCTGTGTCAAGCCAGCAGGATCAGCCCCATGATGGCTAAACCCATAGAAATTACTCCTACAGTACATTTTAAAAAAACTTTCACTCTAATTTAGCAACTTTTGAGTATTGGAGGGAGAGAAAGATGGAAAGAGCTTATCACCAAAGAATGGGGAAAGTTGTCTGGTCTAAGCCAGAAAACAGATGCCAGAAGTGCTTTCATACTGTCTTTTCTGCAAAGGCTGACAGTATGAAACCTTTCTCTATTATCTCTGGAGGAAAAAGTTAATGAAGCATCTCCCAGAAATATGGCGTAACAATGTGTACTAGAACAGCACATTCCCATGTCAAGAATGAAACTATGAAGCACCCTCTCAGATGAGCCATTCTTTTTATTCTGGTCTGAATTGTGCTTGTCCTGTAATAAAAGGGAAGGCAATCAACTAACTCTGGCAATTTAATCTGACAATTATAATTTATCCATCCAACCATGTGAGGCACAAATTAGCTGCTGGTGGTGAGTTGGACAATGATTTAAAGGCAAGAAATACAGAGATTCCATGTTCAGTACAAGCAGGGAAAGGAAATTGTGTTGGTTGTTTATTGTGTCCAAATTCAGTACAGATGGTATTTTTTCCTCAGCTAAATAATGCCTTAGGAGGAACATTGAAAGTGAGGGAAGAAGGAGGAGTGACAGTCAACAGTGTGTGGACGATTAGCCCATTTCCTCATTCTGGGGGCTCCCTGGATGTTCACACATCATACTGTATATTTCTGTGATGGTAACTCAAAAAAGTATAGAACCATCTAGAGATAATTGGCTGAAATGCTTGCCCATGTACTAGTTCAACAGGCTTGGCATAGGCATTTCAAACAATGGGGCCCCATGTTACAGGTAAAAATGAAGCATTGATAAACAGTACCCAGAATGCTAACTGTGAATAATTTCCTCTGTCACACGGAGCAGCCACGTCACTGACTGTACAAGGAAGTTTGGGTCAGGTACGCTCAGTATTTGTCTTGTAGACATTTCTGTTTGTATGAGAATGCACCCTTACTAACAGCTCTACATTTCTTATATTTACCAAAGCACTGAAATCAGGTGACATTTTAAAACAAACTGTGTGAATCCTGTGATTAGCTTTTCATGCTTTGTATGGTTACTAGGGGTTTGTCTCTCTGAGATGGTTTCTGTATCTTATTTCCACCAGTTAAGGGTGTGGAAATATGCTGCAATTGGCCACCCATGAACGAGTTGCAAAATACTACAGTCATTTACAAAGGAAAACAGTTTCCCATTGCCAAAAGCTAATCTGCCTTTAAGTGCTTCAGTGTAATGGAAAGAATTGTGCCAGAATCAAGAAGATTCCAAGAGGGGAAAAAATAATGCAACAGACTGGTTTCTGAATGTGGACGATGAAACATAATGTCAAATATGCTGTCATCTCATTTTTCAAAAATAAAACAGGCTACTCATCATGAGCCAGTTCATGTAACAATGACATTGAGTGTTGCTTATATGAGAGGTCTCAATGCTGGCAAAAAAAAAACCCTCTCAAAAAACAAAAGAGAAAAACCCCTAGTATTAATTAGCTATTATAATATTAAGTAACAGCAGTTATTTGAATAAGATAAACTCCACAAGAGTAGACAACAGCAGCCTCAGAAAACTTCCAGCGCTGTTCCATATACCTTTATTTATAAGTGGAGACTTGCAGTGAGCAAGTTTTGAGCTAAGGATTATTTAAGTGTTGTCATCCACCTTAAAATCAAGCTCCTGTGTGATTTTTTGACCCTAATATATATTTGGAATGGTGTGTCACATTCTGGGGAGCATTCGAGACTAGTAAGGGGTTGTGTCAGCACCTGCCCTGCAACTGTGGGACCTTCACAATGTTTTGCTGCTGTAGCTCCCAACCTGGGCCCCTCACAAACATCCAAACAGCATGCAGAGCACACCCTGAGTGTCTGTGTATAGCTGTAGCCTGCCAGCAACACTCCAGTCACACTCTGGCTTCCACCAGCCTTGGTTACCACTTGCAGGGTGACCCCAACACACTCCCAGTCCTGAATTTTTCCAAAAATGTGTGTTCTGCGCTGTCCAGATGTTAGAGGTCCATTGCCCTTGTAAGGGGTCAATCCATATTCAACCATTTGCTTTTTAACTGCAGTTACCCAAACACTGGATCAGTTTTGATTACAGAATAAAACAAGTTTATTTAACAAAGAGAGATTTTGCGTGAGTACACGTACAAGATATTAAAGTCAGAAATGGTTACAATAAAAATAGAGAGAAAATGCTTTCTGGTAACTAAAACTTAATAAACTAGACTCTGTTTAAGGTAAAATCCTTACCACATGTTCCCAGCAATAGGGCTGACCAAATTCTCACCTCAGAACCCCTCCCAAAGTCTGATTCCTTTGTTGTCTTAGGTGAAAGAGAGTGAGAGAAATAGGGAGAGAAAGAAAGAGAATACCTGGGGGATTTTGCCCCTCCCTTTTATAGTCCAGACACCCTTTGAAATGCATTTTACTGAGGGTTACCCCTTGATAAAGGTCCTTCCAGCTGTGAGGATGGAGACATGGAGTCTCATGGTGAAAGGGGTTCCATGTTGTTGGTTGTTAAAATGCATATCGATCTGTTCCTGCCACCCTTTGCTGCCAAAGAATTCCCACCTAACCGGTGATTGCCAATCAGCTTTGATGACACCTGGCTAGAGGCAGCGGCTTGTTCTTTGTTTTTGAGAAAGAAATTCACCCCCTCCCCAGACCTGTCTGGTAAACACATTTCAGTCATAATTTCAGCTTACGTTCAACATGTTGCTTACACAGATTTCACTATGATATTATTGACCAGTGAGTTATTAGTTTTCAAATGATACCTCACAAGGCATATTTTGTATAAAGATTATTACAATAGTGTGTAGGGTACGAATACCGGGATACATTCAGACACTGGGTGCGGGGGGGTTGGTTTAGGGTGATTGGGTCTTGGTTTTGTTTTGTTTTGTTTTTTTTATTTGGGGGTTTCTTATTTCCCCCCCTCTTCTTTTTACCCACCCTTTTTCAGTGACAAAATGGAAAAAAGAAAAAGAGGGAATAGAAATAAAGAGGGAAAATGCAGGGGTGGGGGATGGAGGGGAAGGAAAAACAAAAATTTTCAAAAATAAAAATGCTTGCAACCCAGAAGTTGTGATTTTAAAAAATTATGAAAAATTTTGAATAAACAAAAGTTGTTCCTGTTCAAAACTTTGGAACTAAAATATTCTGTGTTTTGTTTTGTTTTTTCAATGAGCTCTTGTTATAAGCAGCACCTGAGATCATTGTAACTGAAGGAGATTTGAGAGAAAAATGCCTATTTTGTTTTTTTCTTTCTTTGGTGTACTTGATGGCACTTTGTGTATAGTCAGTTTCCACTGTAGTTGTCAGTCAGTAAGGCTCTGATCCTGCAAATACTTAAGTGTACCTGTTTAACTGTACTCACCTGAGAAGTCCCAATGGGAATAAGGTTATCCATGTGCTTAGGTGATTGCAGGATCAAGATCCTAGTTTTCCCTGCTGTTTATGTGGGTCTTCCACACAGTAAAAGGAGAGAAAAATATTTAGAAAATTGGAAAATATGATTGTAAAACCACAAAAATATTAGCAGGAGGACTCAGGGACAAGTGTAGTACCTGAAACTACTTGTAACACAATATAAGTAATTAATTAGCTATGGCCTTTGTATATATTACCCTTAAGGATGTCCAAATTCAACACTGAATTAAGTATTTTGGATAATGCTATAGGATTTACTGATGGGGTTAATAAATTATGGCATTTTTCCAGCAATTAGCACTAAGGTTTTTCATCTGTTGTAAATATTAACAGTGTGTCCTGGTATTACAGTGACAGCAGTGTGGAATTCATGCAAGAGTGCTTTCCAGTTCAGCGCAGCTGCTACTGCTCCAGGGCCAATTCCTAGAGACAGGGCTCTGTAATGAGCTACTCTGGGGAGCAAGACTGGGGAGGAAAGAATTCTCACTCCCCTGGCCTCAGAGCAATAGCAGAGCCTCTTCTAAGGTGTCACTGCAGCTTCAGAGCTGTAGAAGCCACGCAGCTTGTATTTGCCTAGAGTATTTGCAAAGCCACAGACCTACTGTCCCTCCCCTGTCTTGCTCTTCAAAATACATGTATACTGGGGGGCAGAGACCACCGTGGAGCAGAGCATCATGGGAGGAGGCCCCCAAAACCTATTCCTTCTCCCCAATTTCTGCAGTGTAACTTCATCATTTCCATGTATAGACGTGAGGGCAGGATTTGGTACTTAGTGATAAACTGGTGGAGTTTGTATTTTCATATCCCAGTACAGGTCTCAGCTGCGGGGCTGGAATTAAAATTAAAACTATTGCTGCGATATTTTTAAAACCTAACTGAGGACCACAATTCATCTATCAAAAAAATCTCGCTATTTAAATATAAGGAATCAGATTCATCCCTGTAACTATAGTGCAATCAGTAGGCTAAATTCATGAAAACAAATAAACCAAATACGCCAAAGCATAAAGAATGAAGGATAATGTACACCAAGACTATTAGACTGAAAGAGGGAAACAGCAAAGCAGTAAATATCACTTACATTTGAGTGTGTGCTGTGACCTGTTCTGCATGATTCAGAGAGAAAACTCACTGTTTTTTTCACCTGGAGTTCCCTGCTTCAGAGCATAGACACTGAATTGTGCCATACAAATACACTAACTTTTGAACTGTGCTTACAGTACCACAGCCAGGTGCAAGACAAAACCTGCATATATTTTGGCTATTGTGCAGACCCCAGTTTGTCCCAGTCTGTTCACATAAATCAACAGCCCTAAAGGTAGGTGATGACAAAATTTTAGAATTATTCTTGTTAATCAAATAATCCCTTCTGTGAGACATTGCGTCAAAACAGTTTATAGGTCTGCTGGAGTTTCTGGAGGTCTCTACAATTCCCTTATAACACATATTAGAGAACTTTATCTTGGGAATTAATACTAGATGTTATTGCTCATACTATAAACCTTATATTTGCTGGGTCTTCTCACTGCTTGAAAAGACAACTTTGATTACAGCTTTTGGGTTTTTTTATAGAGCTATCTGACCATTCTGTAATTAAGAGTACAAATTGTTGATTCTTGAGAACTGAATCATTATTGCTCCTTGAGAACAGAAATTACTGGTGCTAACGGCTATAACAAAAATGGAGAGCTTGGGATTTTCTTATAATGCTGCATTCATGAGAAACCATCTTCCACCTGATTTGACTTGAACAATAATTCTTTCACTAGCTCATCATTCGTGCATGGGAAGTAGTGAACCACTTTTGTTTTATGGTTTTCATTTCAAAACCTCCGCTGCTTGTAATGCCTCTTAGCTGTTTGAAAAATAAAATGTCTTTTCCCATGGGTTTTGTCCATCCTATTTGTCAGAGAGAGCAGAAGTTAACATGATTACATTTGCTGAGCTCTGTCTCAGTCTCTCTTTCGGTATCTACTTTATTGGTGCCAATAGGAACAGAAACAGCTCTTTTAAATACAAAGCTAAACGTGTTGGTTTTGATATGTTACCATTTTTGTTTTGTTTGCTTTTTTAAAGCAACAGAATTGTGGATATTTTAAAAAGGACTTTAAATATGTAAGAACTTCCATGACAATTTTTAGATGTCGTTATAGTGTAAAAAAAAGCGGGGGAGAGGGTTTTCAGATCCTTATCTGGTGTGAATTGTTGTAAAAGTTGCTATGCTGGTTTACACTGGCCTTCTGTATGTACAAATGTCATCTTGTGCAGCATGCCTGCACCCTGTAAGTATTCTACTTAGCTTATGGCCAAAATAAAATGGATCTATTGTTAGCACTGCAAAGCCAGTAAAGCGGTGGGAGAATGAACTGGATTCTATTCCTCCTCCTGTACCATCAACAATCAG
Organism: Eretmochelys imbricata; assembly: GCF_965152235.1. NCBI lineage: Eukaryota > Metazoa > Chordata > Testudines > Cheloniidae > Eretmochelys > Eretmochelys imbricata. Next base: position 37,605,637 of record NC_135573.1, read on the forward strand.
CAAAGCTCTGGTTGCAGAATCTTATTACTGGTGGTGATGATATAAAAGGCAGAAAGAACACAGATCACAAGGTGAGTTTACAGCACCAGAAGTTAGAAAATTAATTAATGCAGTTGCAAGTGGAGGATGTTTGAAATGGAGTCTCTGCACTGTGTTCAGCCAGGATCTTTGGCGACAGAAGCAAGCAGAGACTTTCTAGTGATGCTCTGTCCTTCTGCTCTTGGAGTTCAATGTGTAGAAAAGACCTCTCTAACACCCAGGATCTTATCAGGCACGAGATGGCTGATCTAGCTTGCATTAATGATTCCTGGTGGATGATCCAGCAGGCCCGATTCAGTTCATCACAAATCAAGGAACGATGGATTATTGGATGTTTTTCTAAAAGATCTGCTCTGGGAATTATTTTGGGGAAGTTCTATGGCCTGTGTTCCACAGTAGGTCAGACTAGATGATCACAGTGGTCCCTTCTGGCCTTGGAATCAATCTATGGCTCTGAGAGGAGATGTGTTGTAACGATTACATAAGAACGGCCATACTGGGTCAGACCAAAGGTCCATCTAGCCCAGTATCCTGTCTTCCAACAGTGGCCAATGCCAGGTGCCCCAGATGGAATGAACAGAACAGGTAATCATCAAGTGAACCATCTCCTGTTGCCCATTCTCAGCTTCTGGTGCACAGAGGCAAGGGATACCATCCCTGCCCATCCTGGCTAATAGCCATTGATGGACCTATCCTCCATGAACTTATCTAGCCATTCTTTTTGCATCACATCTCCAGTAAGTAGGAGATCTCCAATCCCAAAATCCCTTCCTAGAACTGAGCAGCCATACACCACTGATCCTGGTGTCATCTCTCCTTGTTAACTTATGGTACAGGAATCTGCTGATACAACAGACTCTGTATTACTATTCCAGCAAAGAGAAGAGCACCAAGGCCTCTAATTTGGTTTTGAGATGGTTGGGTCTTCCTTCCCTTCCTCCTAATTGTGGAAGGCCAGATTTCTTTACCTCAACATGCTAGCTTCATCCCTGTCCCTGCATTCTCCCCAGCTGTCATCAGAACCCCACACCTGTTCCTGTTGGGAGGTCAGGGAGCTGATATTCCCAGGGAGCGAATTGTCACATATGACAATCAGACTGGGAAGAGTCATGGACATTTTCCCAGGGAGCTGGATAGGTTGGGAGTCCAAGGAATTGCTCTGCAGTTACATTGAATGTGTGAGGAGGTAGAGCTCGAGTCTTGCAGTAGCATCTGGGGTTGTTCAGTCTGGAAGCCTCTGACTGAGAGTCTCTGCGTCTCCGAGTGTCTTACATGAAAGAGCTGGAATATAAGGCAGCAAGAGCTGCTAGCACAGAACTAATGTGCATATAGTTATTTCCAAGGGTTACAGTGGGTGGAGTTGCATAGCATTGCAGACCTGGCCTGGACAATAGAGGGAGAGCTCTGCGTCAGCTCTCAGAAGATTGGTTGCTTTTGGGATAGCATTTACATTTCAGCAAATTATTTATGCCCTAAAATTTTGTTGTGAGTAATCAACTTCTATTGCATGGACTGTCTAGCTTCTTAGATTAGTGTCTATCCCTATAGTTTCTGATCACCTGGCATTTCTGGAGGCCACCTTAAGCCCTGGCTAATTCCTTTGTTTCCTTTTAACATCCCCAAAGCCCTACTCTCTTTTCTCTTGTCACTACAACTTTCTTTCATTTTCTCCTAGATACTACAGTTAACAGCCCACTCTAAATTCCAAGAAGGAAAAGGATGTTATGGTGGAATTAAGGCTGTATCAATAACATAAGGGTAAAAACCATTACAAGGTTGTTGTAATTATCCCAAAACCACGTTCAGGAAATTTAGTTAAGGTTACAATTAAAAGGAAGCCAAATGTGTTAAGGTATGGAAATGCACAGGTAAAGCATCCAAACAACCTTCTGCCCTGTAATGACACCCAGCAATAAGGATATGCCTTTGATTAAGGCATCATAGTGTTTGTGGTGCCAGGATAAATTAACCTGTTTTTTTTTTTCATTTTTCCCCTCTTGGTGTGTCTCTTGCTGCGTAGCACCCAGCTGCTGCTATGTTGACCTTATGAGCAAAACTAATTTGGAGTTTGGGATTTTACCATGTAAAAGTTAAAATAGTAAGTCAGGGGAATGATAACTTTTCTATCAGTATTTGCAAGTAGATATGCTCTGCGCCCTCCAAAGGGTGAATGCTGTTGCTTTCCTTTTCTGTATGTTTTACTGATTTCAAGCTTGTCAGTGCTGCTGGAAAACGGTTTTGAATTACATTTAAGCACTGGGGAGAAGCGAAGCTTTCAGTCACATTATTCTGTGGAGAAGCTCTTTTCCAGTCATTGTTGGAGGCAGGCCTGACAGGATTTCAGCTGAGCCCTGTAAAATAGAAAGGTTGACTTTTAGGCTTCTCTTAATTTCTGTGGCGGACTGTCCCTGTCCCCCGCACCCCTCAGACTTTTATATATCTTTGAGTTGATTGGAAAAGAATTATAATATTCACATGCATATAATTAGCATATCCTAATAAACAATATCCATATTTACAGAACTTTGCTATAGGCTGCCGTTCCCCCTTTCTGAATATCCGCAGAAGGAATAAATTTTAAAAAGGAGTGGGAATGGGTGGGGAGGGTTCATTTTACATTAGAAGAGCAAGATTCAGTGGAGACATATCAGTTGGGCAGGAGACAGAAAAATAGAGCTTAAGTGGAACTTAAAGGCAGTCTAGGCCTTGTGCTGGCCTTCTGTACACACGTGAATTTCACCTGAAGGCAGTGGCTGTAGCTGCTGTTACTATAAAGACCTGTGTTGCTTGGTACGTAGATTAAATTGTCGTTGCCCAAACAAAAAGCGTAGATATGATTACAATAAAATGAGGAGTCTGCAATGGACTTTTTCAAAGATAAGAGTTTGTTTAAACATAATGATCTACTTTCATCTAGTCAAACATTGTTACACCCAATTTGTGTTTTTTGGTTGGAATCACTGCAACTAATGCTTCGATGCCCATTAATGACAGGCACTCCCAGTGCTCACTGTGTCTACACTAGCACTTTTGTCGGTAAAACTTAGGTTGCTCAGGGGTGTGAAAAAAGCACACCCCTGGCCTAATGCACATTTAATTATTTCACACACAGTGGAACAGCTTTAACAGGAGAGGATTTTGTGTGGAGTTGGGAGGGCACTGCCACTGTTCTATCAAGAAATAGCATAGGCACCTGGGAAGAGAGAGTCCCCAGTGGAAATAGTTGCCTCCTTCCAGAGGGGAGTTAAGTGCCTAATTTCCCTGATGGGGTGGGGCTTAAGACACAGCCCTTTTGTCAGCATCAGCTATGGGCTAATGTAGGCAGCTCCCTGCCTAGTGTGCTAGCTTTTGTGGACCCCACTCTGAGGTGCTCCATATCAGGCAGTAGAGGGATTGAACTCATGTCTCCCACATCCCAGGTGAGTGCCCTCATCACCGGGCTAAAGATTATAAGGGTAGTAGCTGCCCCTCCTCAGACATTTTGTGTGGAATTAAATGTGCTCTGAGAACACCTACTGGATTGGGCTCTGCAGGCAAAATGGGCAGGGCAATGCCTACTCTGAGGATCCTGCTGGGTCTTAGGTATGAGATAGGTGCCGAGCTGCTGGTCAGGACTGAGGCAACCATACTCATGCTCAGCAGCTGAAATTTAGGCACCGTGGGGACTTTAACAGCTGAAAATTTAACACTTAGGGACTTTAGGCACTTCCAGGATTAGGTTAGTTGAATGCCAGTAGTGCCTAAATGTTGGATTTAGGTCCTAAAGTGGCAGTTAGGTAGCTAAGTCCCTTTGTGAATCTATCCCCAGGCCAGTGAGAGCTTACTTTCCACAAGAGCGATTCCAAATAAGACTAGTTCTCATCAACCATTTTCAAGCTTACCTAAAAACATCAGTGAGAACATGTCTCAGACTTCTAGGTCACGTGGCCTCCTGCACTTATGTCACCCAGCATGCCAGACTTCATCTACACTGCATGCAAAGATGGTTGAAATCAGTGTAACTACCCATTAGACACTGAAAGGATATGGAGGTAACAGTCCCTCAAAAAGTCCTCTCTTCATTAAACTGGGACAGAACCACTGCAGGTGTGCAACCAAGTACCTTTCTGTGTTCCTCTATCTATCCAGACTTTGGTGATAGACATCTCCATTCTGGCATGGGGGCTCATTTAGATTACCTTCAAATTCAGGACCCATGATCCCCTCAAGAAGTTCATCTCCATACAAATATCTTAGAACTTGAAGCCATTCACCTGGAGTGCCAACTTTCCTACCTCCACTTTAGGGATCCACAAGATAAAAGTCTGACAGACACCACCATAGCTATGCATTATGACAGCAAGCAAGGGGGGAAGCAATATTATCCCCATTCTGTCAGGATTAGAAACTATGCGGCTGTGGAACTGATTCATTCCAAACCAATTCACACTGGTGGTTCTGCACCTTCCCAGCCTTCAGAACAACTTGTCAGATCAATTTAGCATGCAGTTCTCCAACTCAGTGCTACAGAACATCTTTCACAAGTGGGAATTCACAGAAATAGATTTGTTTGCCGCAGACCAGAACAACAAATATCAGATGCTCTGTTCCAGAGGGGGCTCCAGTCCAGGCTCCCTGATAGATGCTTTTCTGATCCCCTGGACACCACGACTGATGTATGCCTTTCCACTGACTCTCATGATAACAAGGACACTGAAGCAACATGCAGGACTGATGATTCTGATAGCCCCAGCATGAGCTAGGCAGTTTGGATACTCAGATCTGATGACCCCTGCAATACAGCCCCCCATCACCTTTTTGGCTGAAGCTGACAAAGTCTCACAGAACAACAGTCAGATCCTACGCTCGGACCCAGCTTCATTACAGCTGACAGCCTAGATCTTGGCTGGATGATGCCCACCAAAAGAAGCTGTTCAACAGAGGTTCAGAGCATTCTGCTCCAAAGCAGGAAACCTTCAACCAGAGTTACTTACAAAGCTAAATGGAAGAAGTTTTCTATTTGGGCATCTCTGCACCAGTTTTCTCCCGTGACATCACCAGTTTCAGCAATATTGGACTATTTGCTAGCCCTGAAACATTCTGGGCTTTCCATCAGCTCCATAAGGATCCATCTAGCATCACCCTCCTATCTAGGAGCATACAATGGCAAGATTCCTTAAGGTTCTCGTACAAATTTTTGACTTACTTTGGGAGTCCCTTCCTGCTTGGGACCTCGATATATTTTCAGGGTGATGGTCCCCACTTTGAGCCCTTAGCACCCTATTCATTGTACCACCCATCAGTGAAGACTGCCTTTCTGGTAGCCATTACATCAGCTCAAAGGGCAGGTGAGATTCAGGCCTTCATGGCAGGTCCTCCTTATAAATAGATTTGGCAGAATTATTATTTTTTTAATATAATTTCAGTGGATGTAATTGATGTTTATTTTAAGCCTTTTTTAAGATTTTTATATATTTTTAAATTTTCACAGTTGTGGGAAATTATGGTGGTAGAAGTCAGACATTTATTTAATGACAGACATTGAGATTTAAAGTTTAATAAACTGTTAAAACACAAGTGGTCAGCATCACCTATAAAAAGCAAATGTATACAAAATATATAATACACAATTAAATATCCTTAAATCAACAAATCATCAACCAATCATACCTACTTTTACTATTCATTTGCTAGTCCATTTTTAATAAGCCTAATTCAGAAATCCAAATCACTAGATTTTCACTCTAAGAAGTTCTTATGAAGAATTTTTCTTACCTTGCCTATTTGTAAATTTTGATTGCTGTCAATGGAAATATTTTTTCATGGATTTGTGTGTGTACAATGAAATTGATGTTTACTGATGTTTATCAATAAAAATCTAACCCTTCCTAGCCCATTTATAACTGTTTCATAAGGACAGAGTCACTCTTAGGCCATCCCCACAACCCCCTAGTTTCTGCCCGAGGTTGTCTCAGTTCCATATCAGTCAATCCATCACCTCCCAATTTTCTTTCCCAAACCTTGTTCAACCCCCGGGGCAGCTAAACTTCAACCACTAGATGCAGTGGGGGCACTTTCTTTTTATGTCAAGACAACAAAATCATATAGGAACATGCTCAGACTATTCAGGGCTTTTGCTGATAGAATTAAAGAACAACCTCTATCTTCCACGTCTCAGACGACAATGCCACGTGATGACTGGAGAAGTGTATCGGCTGCCACTGAACATGGTGCGAGGAATGCCAGGACTGGGAGTCCTAGTGCCAGAGGTGAAGAACACGGAGCACACAATCATCACTCCAAGAGCTAGAACCATGCTGGAGAGGATGCTGAAGGATACCATCTGCTGCCACTACGTGAAAAACCTGAAACTGGACCAGAAGCTGGACCAGAGCAAGGCCTTTGCGGTGATGTGCAAGTGGGATGCCAGCAACCACTTCCTCCCTGGGTGCAGCTTCACCCAATTTGCTGACTGGAGATTCATCCACAGGCCCCGGCTCAACTGTGTCCCGCTGAACGGAGCCGTCCGCCACGGGAATTGGGACAAGCGATACAGGAAGTGTAGCTATGCCAACGAGATGCTACCCCATGTCCTGTGTAGCTGCAAGGCCCATTCCAGAGCCTAGGAGCTGCGGTACAACACCATCCAAGATCACCTAGTCAGAGCCATTCCGCCACCCATGGGAAAGGTGGCTGTGAGCTCCACCATCCCCAGAACGGACAGCCAACTGCGACCGGACATCGTCACCACCAACAAGGAACGGAAGAAGATCATCATGGTGGACGTCACAGTTCCCTTTGAAAACAGGACCCCGGTTTACCATGACACCTGATCTTGAAAGCTGGAGAAATATGCCCCTCTGGCCGCCACCTTGAGAGCTAGGGGCAAGAGATTCAAACTCACGCTCTGATCGTTGACGCCCTGGGCAAATGGGGCCCCAATAACAAGCGAGTGTTGAGAGAATGTGGAATCGGTCAACACTACACTCGGCTGATGTGGCAACTCATAGTGTCAGGTGCCATCAGGTGGTCAAGGGACATCTACATAGAGCACATCACTGGATATCGACAATACCAGGAGAGATGAGCTGGAGTGCTGATGAGAAGGGAAATTGGAAAGTAACTGAAATACTTCTCTGATGGATTATATCTACTAAGGGACAACCTATCCTAAATGCTCAGTTACTGAGGGACAATCTATACTCATTCCTATATTTGCTTTCTACAACTAACTTTCTGTATAACTTTTCATGAGTGATGTACCCGTGTATTCAGATTCTAATTCCTAAACTGTATTGTTAAATTTATTCACCTAAATTTGGGTTATTGCAGATTATCTACTATATGTAGTTTAGGGCTTTTAAACCAGATTTTGTACTTTTGGATAATCTAAACACTACACCCAGATGTACAGACACTCTTTTCTTAACCTGTGCATTATATAATTTTAACATTAGTTTTTTTTAAAAAATTTACATCTGAGCACCTGTCTTTTTTCTATTTATCCTCACAACACCCCCATGAGATAGGGAAGTGCTCTTATCTCATTTTACAGGTGAGGAACTGAGGGAGAGAGAAACTAAATTACTTGCCTAAGATCATGTAGGAAAAGGTGGAGGAACCCCCCCCCTGAATTTTGGTCCCCTTAGCACCAGGGAGCACCTTGATACTGGATCAGCCTCATCTCCTGGTGCTGGTAGGGGCTAATGGTAGCTGCTGAAAAGGAAGGCAATATCTCCTTGAGAAGGCACCTAGTAGTTGTGCCATACTGTTGTTCTTGGCAAGGGATTCTTCTCTAGCTGGTGCAGGCAATGATTGTATGCCCTGAAGCATGAAATTTGATTACTCACTGTTATCTCAGCTTCAATCGCTATTGCACAAATATTTCTGGTAGTGAAATTATTTGGGTGTATTTTAAATCTAACCACAGTATTTGAATAGCTGATAACCTCTTCCAGAAGAGAACTTAATACGTTCACTAAAAACTGAATAAAATAGTTGGTTTTGGGTTTTTTTTTTTGGTTTTTTTTATGTTCTAAAGATTAGTGTCCTTTAATTTCATCAAGTTGTCTTGTTCTGTAACAGAGTGAAAAGGAGGGCTGGTCAGTTTTCAACAGTCCCTTCATAACTCGTTTTACTTCAGTCATCTCCCCTCTAGCTCTCCTCTTTCCCATACTAAACCTTTTGTAGTCTCTCCCTTACATGGATGAAAGCCTTTCCGCTAATGCTCTTTGTTATCCTTTCCTAGGTCTCTTCCATTTCTGCTATAGCTTTCTTAATGTGAGGTGGCTAAAACTAACTTCAGAGGGACTTCCATTGTTTGATTTGCTGTCACCATTCTGTAGGATATTGTGTCCCCAATTATGATCATGCAGCCGGTGTGTATGTGGGTTTTTGTTTGTTTGTCTTAATCTGCTCTTCTGCACTGACTGTCATCTGCCTTTATTCAGATGAGCATAAAAATAATTTCCAGTTAGAACCCCTCTTTCTCCTTGTCACTTAGGAAAGGTGAAATTCTCCCACCCTGCCCCCTTCTGCAGCAGCTACAAAGCTCTGGATGTGTGGCAATGTATAGACAGAAGGAAAGTGGCAATTTGACTAAAAGAGCTGATTTAGGTCCTCTAAAGTTCCAAGAAAATCGGCGTCTGGTGCTGTATCTAGGGCGCTAGAAGGTGGGTAAAGACTGGATCCGTGTTTGTAAGGTTTTTATTTTATTTTTTGGCAGTTTTCTTCCCACGACCTATCTATCCAGAGCAGCAGGAAAAATACAGGCTTTCTTTTCTCTAAACAATGTGCTTGGAGCAGGATGGCGGGGAGGAGGGTCCCCAAGTCATTCGGATGTCAGCGGGGAGCGTAGCTGGGGTCCTACAGCTGGTCTCATTCAGGCTCGCACGATGTTGATTAGCCACGCTGCCGTGCGTGGTCTGCCTCGGTGCGGGGCTCTGCCGGCCGCGTTGCGCTTTACCGCGGAGCTGGGCTCCCCGAGGCCGCTGACGCCCGGCAGCGCCGCGGCCAGGGCGGGCTCCAGGCAGCCGCCTTCCAAGCAGGTGCACGGGGCGGCCGTCAGTCCGTGAGCCCTGGGGGCGTTTCCGCAGCGGCGGCACTTCTGCGGCAGCCTCTCTCTCTCTCTCTCTCTCTTCCGCCGCTGGCGGGGGCGGCAAGTCGGCGCGCTGCTTGGGGCGGCAGAAAGGGTGGAGCCGGCCCTGGCCGGGGCTGTCAGTAACCGCGCAGCCGCGTGCGCTTTCCCGGTATGTTCCTTTCACACCCCCACCCCCGTTGTGCAAAGCCCGGTGCGGGCGTTGTTCGGGCCGGTGACTGCAGGGCAGCCTGCAGGCCAGCCGCCCAGACCGAGTCGCCACGTGCTGTGAGGGCGGCTGCTGGTTCCTTGGCGGCGGGGGTGGAGCGGGGCTTTTTTCATCGGACTGCTGACGGGCATCGAAGTGAAGTTTGGGGAGGAGGGGTTTATTTGCTTCTATTATTATTTTTTTTCCCTGAAGTGCCTTTTCCTAAAGGGACATGAGCAAAAACAGCCCCGAGCAACGACTCCTCCTCCTCCTCCTCCTCGCGAACTGAAGCGAGCTCGTGGTGTTCGGGTTGTCAGGGAGCCCGTGATGGTTCAAATGTGCACGCAGTATGACAGATGACCTATTGGAATAATTTCAGAGCCGTGCTGTGGTTGCTACGACAACCACTGCTCTCTTGGCTTTCATCTGGCCATGTGACAGTGACTTTGACGTCAGCTGGAGGCAGAGTCTGTGGTTTAGTCCACACAGCCAAAGGCTTGTGAGAATCTAGTGGATGCTGGACTTATCCCCCTTGCTGCTGCTGCTGTTTCCCAGGGGCTGCCAGGGCATGGACTACTAACGCCTTGCATTTCTAAAATCAGGTATTATAATATATATTATTATACAACACGCTTGTATAATATATATATATATATATATTTTTAAAGCGTGTTGTGGTTGGGGTTTTTTTTTTTTTTTTGCTGGTTTGTTTTGGCTGCAAGTTTGCCTTGATGAGCAACTACAGACAACTGCAGAGCAGCTTCCAGCTACTAATTCTGTGTGCAGACAGCAAAGCAAAGTTAAATTTGGATTAATGGTCCGTGAAGGGAAAATAAAATATAGTAAGTAGTTCTTGCTTGACACTTTAAACCACTACATAACAATATAGAGGAACATCAGCAAAATATTCCGTCTTGGTTACACAAAAATAATTTTGTTAGGAATTTTGTTGGTTTAGGCATCAGTACAGTTTTGTGTATTGTTGGAACGTTTTAAAATTGCTGTCTTGTTCAGATTAAACTGAGAATCTATGTTCTTTTTTTAATTCCCGATGTGTTTAACAAGCCAACAATAGACACTGATAGGAACATTATGCTACCAGACTCCAAAAGTTCTCTGTTAAATCATCTGTGTTCATGCATGCTCCTAGCACATGCTGCAATCATACAATGTTAAAGCCTTTTATCAGAGACGTGGGGCATGTGATAGATTGACTGTATTATGTTTACGGAGGAATGGGTCAACAGCTTCCTGAGAAATAATCTGAAATATGCCAAGATACTAAGATAACTGTAATGTATGCTCCTACCCCTTTTCTTCCCTACACATGAGCTATTCTAACCACTCTTTATCCCACAAAGAGAAACAGAAAAGATTAGCTTAAAAAAAAAAGAGTTGTAGGATGAACAATGCGGTACTAGTTGAAAAGTAAAATGTTACATTGGCTTTTTTTTTTTCTTGAAACTTTTTTTTTTAAATTACGTTTCTTGAAAGGAAGTTGTTACCAAGAGCAGAATTCATCACTTCTTAAAGTTGTAAATCTTTGGCTACATTAGTGTGTGGGTACATTTATATTATTAATTCTAAGAATAGATCACAGATGAAGCCGTATGTGTTCTTTCCTGGAAAAAATATATTTGATAATTCTAGCATGTCTATGTGCCACCATTTCCCTGTTCCCGAGCTAACAATAAAACCTTTAAACTTTGATCATTTTTTTTTAAACCTGCCCCTCTGCTGAAGCACTCAAGGAGCTGCGCAACAATTTAAAATGCAATGCAGTAAGAAAGATAACTATATAGAAACATATATAGATGCATCCGATGAAGTGAGCTGTAGCTCACGAAAGCTTATGCTCAAATAAATTGGTTAGTCTCTAAGGTGCCACAAGTACTCCTTTTCTTTTTGCGAATACAGACTAACACGGCTGCTACTCTGAAACCTATAAAGAAACAGATACATATTCAAGTATGGTGGCATTAATAATTGTTTTTAAAAGTGAACCAATAGATATTAAGACTGAAAGCACCTCTGAAAAGAATAGTCTAGAATAAATTTGCTTAAACAGAACGCCAGAAATAAATGCATCTAAAATCTTAAAACAGTTGTACTTGGTATTAAATCTATACTTTGGCGTTTAAATCTTCTGCAAAAATTCTATATTTTTAAACTACATTTAAAAAAAAATTTCACCTAATGGTAAAGCATCAGATTTTATGTACACTCTATTTTTTTATTTAGGTAAATTTAATTAAGATCTATAATGTTGCAACTACTTTGAAATACTATATGGTTAATATATTCTTATTAACGTCATGATCATTTAAAATCTTACATGAAAGTTTGTTCGTCCTTGGAGTGGAGACTTTCTAATACCACTCTTATCCACACTGCATGGTTACTCTGCCTGTTGTCCTGTTTCATTAGACTGTGCACCCCATACACAGGTGAGCCATTTGGACTACTATTATGAGTAATTGCTCACCATATATCCATGTATGAAGAGAGATTACAGAAATCTGGCTCACTGAAATCAAGGAGATTTATTCATTGAGTAAGGTACTACACAACAAGTAGTGGCAGAATCTAGCCCTAAATATTTAATAAAAGGCATATATGTTGACTCATTTATAGTGACCAGGTCAGAATCTGAAAGCAATTATATACACCAGTCAATTACTTACTTGCATTGAGTAGGACAACAAATTATTTGTATTCACGTTTTCAGGATCCGTCCCATGTATGTAAACCATTATCTACCAAGCTTTGTGTATTGTTTCACTAGTGCCATACCATGAGTGCAGAGGCACAATCACATTAATTTATAGCATGAATAAAATTTCCCATAGATTATATTGTGCTTAATATCATTATAAATGCCTGCTTAGTGGGAAATAATTCATATGGTGGTTGCCACATGAATTATTCATGGATCTATTTTAAAATTATTTTAATTAACGGCACATCAATTCCATCTTTTAAAGATATGTTTTACTTTAGCAATAATAACCAAGTCTTAATAAAAGGATTAGATTGATCTGTGGAAGGAAGACAAACAGTTCCCCATTTGACCAAAATGGTTCTAGCAATATTATTACAGAAGGTGTGAAATACAAGAGTATTGATTAAACTGAGTGAACCAAGTGTTGTCCAACTCTGCAAGGCGATGAGAGCTATTGTCTCTCATCGACTTCAGTGGGATCTAAAGACACTCAGTCCTTCTCAGCATTGGGTCTTATATGAACATCAGAAGAATGCCTTGTTTTTATCTACTATTAAGAATCCAACAATGAGGAAGTTGGTTGTTTGATAGACCAACCTTGAGTTCAGAATGCAGAAACTGTGGGAAATGCACACATCCTTGCTTCATGTGAAATGAGGAAGATGGCTAGTGATAAAGGTCCCTAATGCTGTGCACAGCTCCCAGGGACAGAGTATTTTAAATCTGGTTAATCCTGTATGTTATGAAGCATTTTTCTGACTAACACTTGATTTATCTTCTGTGTTTGTGACGTTAACAAGATGGCATAATTTAGAATTTGATTTCTCAATCTATGTGATAATCCCATGCACCATACCCACAGGGGGAAAAAAAATTCAGGCTTCCCCTTCCTGTATAGGAGGGTGGTTGAGAACCCACAATTTAGATCACTTCTCCGTGTTCTGTCCTTTGCACACATCAGGAGACTATCCCTTTTTACAGTCTTGTCTCTTTATCCATAAAGAAGGGTGAACTGATTGGTAATTACTGTAGAATCAGAGTACTTCACCTTAAGGGAGATCTTGGCTAAAAATGGAATATAAAGCTCATTGCAAAACAGGATTCAACTTGTAAAATTAAAAACCATGCTCAAATTGTTGATACATTACTCTAGAAATAACTTTATTGTTTTAGTGACTGTACCTTGAGCTGTGTGAGTTGATGGACAATGACAATCTAAAAATAGGCTAGAAAGATAAGTCAATTCTTGCCAATACAATCTAAGCCACTTTTTTAATAAACGGTTTCAGAGTAACAGCCGTGTTAGTCTGTATTCGCAAAAAGAAATGGAGTACTTGTGGTTAGTCTCTAAGGTGCCACAAGTACTCCATTTCTTTTTTTAATAAAAGCTTTCTACTTGCAATACTCTGAATCTTCTTATATGGATTTGAAAACCTTTCAAGAGTGCCAATTCTGCTTGCATTTTAAGGGCCCAATGTTCCACTCTGTTACACCACCGTAAAACCAGTGTAACTGTGTTGTAGTCAGTGGAATCATACCATGGGAAAACCAGTAAAGCACCAGGCCCTTAAATCACATTTTTTGCAGAAGTTAGTTTCAACCCTGTTAAAAGTAACTAAATCGTGATAGGTTTCAGAGTAACAGCCATGTTAGTCTGTATTCGCAAAAAGAAAAGGAGTACTTGTGGCACCTTAGAGACTAACCAATTTATTTGAGCATGAGCTTTCGTGAGATACAGCTCACTTCATCGGATGCATACTGTGCATAAATCATGATAATATCTCTCACCCACATTAACAACAAAGAGTTAAAGTGACAACTGAGTAACAATGGAGATTTAAGTGAGCTGTAGCTCACGAAAGCTTATGCTCAAATAAATTTATTAGTCTCTAAGGTGCCACAAGTACTCCATTTCTTTTTAGTGGAGATTTAGCCTTTTAATCAACAGTTGCTTTTTTAACTAAACCCAGATGCCATGCATATGATATTGGGAAGGCAAAGTAAATGATTACTCCATGATTTGTACCAAGTTCAAGTAGAAAAGCCAAACTCTGGAATGTTTTTGGTATTCACATTTCAAAAGGAACCATTTGCAGCAAGCTGAAATCTGTGCAGACAACTATAGTCAGATAACAGTTAAAAATAGTGTGGTTTTGGCTCTACTCTTACTGCTGTTAAATTTAAATTCTTAAATAGCAGGGAGTAAGAGTTGAGGTTTGAGAAACAGTAATTTTGTGATTATTTTACAAGGATTGAATTGTTCTGTCATCAAATTTGCATTTCAGTCAGCATTACAGTATGAAAATATAATTAGAAACTGCAGCTCAAATCACTGAATGCAACATTTTCCCAAAGGGAGCACAGAAAAGAAGCTGCTCTTGTTAAAATTGGAGCTGATGGTGAAATCCTATATTTGGAAAATATGAACATATAGTTGTAGAGTTCCTTTCATTTCTGTGGTCTCAACTCTCCTTTTGACTTTCTGCTGAACTTCATTTTTTGGTGAGATTCACTTCCACAAAAACATTTAATCATTTAAAGCAAAAGTGCCCAGTACCTGTTCTGTAGGATTTCAGCGTGACACTGCTATGAGTTACTGAATATTTTTCAACCACAAAATGACATTGAGATAACGTTACGAATCTGACTTACACCCAGAAAAGCCAGGAAGCTTGTCACTTGGACTGAAACGTTGCCTTTAATCTGCCCCAGCGGCAATGCCATAAAATGATCAAATGTCAGGAATCCCCAGCAACATCTGGTCTCAGTGGGATGAGTAAAGGATGGAGTTCCAGGTTTTATTCAGTAGTTGTTTGCTTCTGGAAGTTTAAGACTTAGTAGTACGTGTTCACAATGTAATTGCGTGAGTCTCACTGATTTCAATCCCTGAAGTTATTGAAACTTCTTGTTGTTTTTAAAATTGCGCTGGTATTGACTGGAAATACTAGAAAAGTATTAACTGGAAAAATATGCATCTTTGAAATACTAAAGGTTCAGGGTATCTTTAGATCTGGATTCATGTTGATAGATACCCTCTGAGTTTACTCAGCTCATCCCTTTGGAGTGTGCTTCAAGGAACAAATCCTGCCCACCACTTTAGGTATACGGCAGAACCAGAGCAGTCTCACTCCCTAGAGGATGGGGTCCAGGAAATGGGGAACACATTCAGTGCACAGACACTCTGCACACACCACTCACCGGTGCGTCACAGAAACTCCCTGTCCTCCACCAGAGGGAGCTTTAAAAATGGGGCACGGGTGGGACAGAAGAATAGAAAAGGTTCCTGTGGATCTGTGACAGTGCAGATAATGGGCAAACTTGCTATATTTGCCTGTGTTGAGCCCGGTTACGGGTGACACTAGTGCGTCGATAGAGTGTTCTGAGGAATAGGATTCTGCTCCTGTGACAGCCCTGGGATACTTTTCTACCATGACTGTCCATATACTTCTGCTTGGCACAGGGGAGAGAATTTGCATCAGGGTTACTATTTAGAGAAGTGCACGTACCATTATCTGGATCTATTTCATTATATTTAATAAGTAATCACAGCATACACCACAGTGTGTACTGGGAAAGAGTTTTCATTACAGGTAAATGACCCTTCCCGCTGTCAAGGCTTCATGATTGTGGTGCACAGAGGGGACTGAGAATGCATGCAGGTTGCACAGCCCCTTTTTGTCTGCTCTGTTAGTCTGGCATAGACGGGAACGCTCATTGGGCCTGAATTTATGTGGATTTGGATAGGGGATGCAGCAGGAGCAGCTGTCACTATTCCAGCCCATCGAGAAGTTCACTTTGAATGTGCATGGAATTATAGGGGTGCCAATTTTAATTGGCTGTATTCCTGGAGCTTTTATCACATGACATCTTTGATTCCTGGAGACTCCAGGACAATCCTGGAGGTTGGCAACAGTAAACCAGATTCAGTCTGTGGTTAAAAACCTTTGACACAGTCATTAGGCCTACTTGGTATGTGCTTTTAAATGTCCATAACTGCTGTTCAATTTTTTTAAATCACAGCATAGTTACACTGGGTAAAATTTGAGTGGGCCTTAGGCACTTTTGAAAACTGTACCTGCTGTGTTTACTAGGGTGTGCTATGGGCCTGCTGAACCCCATGTAGAGAACAAAACTGTTTGAAAAATACAGGAAAACAAAAGGCTTCTGAAATTAGTAAACATTTGTAACTTTTGCTGATCTTTAAAAATAGGTTAAAAAATTGGTTTGTCTTTTCAAAGATACGTAACATAGAAATGCTAGAAGTTTTTCTGGGGCTGAAGAAAAACACAAGCAGGTGCTGCTGAAGAATCAAG
Organism: Eretmochelys imbricata; assembly: GCF_965152235.1. Taxonomy (NCBI): domain Eukaryota; kingdom Metazoa; phylum Chordata; order Testudines; family Cheloniidae; genus Eretmochelys; species Eretmochelys imbricata. The sequence goes on from NC_135573.1 coordinate 37,621,974, forward strand.
AGTTTGTTCTTAAGGGCTTCAAGGTGGCTCTCATAAAAGAGTAGAGTTTGAAAGAACACAAGATTAAGTATCCGTGAACTTTTGTTAGACAAGTATATAAGATAATTTAAGTGCTAGCACTTGTGTTCCAAAGAATTTTAAAGCAGAAACATTTCAAAATAAATCTCGGCTAGATTCTTCATTCATAGGGTTCCCTCAACCAATGAAGGCAGTAGAATGAAGCAGCTTTTCCTAGTTAATTGAGGGCTCATTTGTAACTCTTCCAAAGTTGCTAAAACACAGTGGGCAGGTCTCACTTGAAGTGTCTAACTTAAAGGCACACTCGTAGTCATTTGAGCTGTGACGCAATCCTGAAAATGTTTCATTCCAAAATATTCTGTTTGAGTTTATGTTGTATGAATATTCCTGATGGCCAACTCCAAGATGGGGGACGCCGCGGGGGGGGAATGAACTTGAAGCTGTTTATTTCTACAACTCATTTATGCCTGTTTTCACAGCGTTATTCTTTTGTATAGAATGGTAGCACGATTGAAGAATTCTCTCTAGCTTTTCCATATTAGTAAACACAGGTCCAATTAAAGCAATTATAATTCAGCAGAGATGTCTGCAGTCTTCTGTATATGTCTGTCAAGTTTTCTAATCACAACTGTTTTATGTGTGCGTTTATATATAAACCCACATGGACCCTGCTAATGTATTGACAGTTAAGGGTTCATTTGCATCCTCGTAGAACTTTCCCATGTGTATCTGGGCTGTGGTGCATGAGAGCAGAGTATGAAATTGTAGCTGGCTTGGAATGAATCTTGAAACCCGTCTTTGGTCTACTCCTTGCTTGTGTGTCATCATGTAGGTCTGATCTTAAGAGGTGCTGAGAACCCTCAATGCCCACGTGACATTCTTAGCACTTGGCTGAGGTCAAATATTATAAAAACTTGCTGTTTCATTCTGGTATGCTGGAGGGCTTTCATATCTGAAAATCCAAAAATATGTGGCAGAGTGAGTAGTGTTTCATAGCACACTGTATGTTCCATCCCCTCTAATTCTGACATATTTGATAGGATTGTTCAATTCTTGGATTATCCAGTAATTGAGCTGAATAGCAAATCATTCAGCAGAAAGTCCTTGCAGCAGACAGTATCAAAAGCTGATTATCCACCAGGAGCCCCCAAGTCTTTTTCAGAGTCACTGCTTCCTAGAATAGAGTCCTCTGTACTGCAAGTCTGGCCTACATTGTTTGTTCCTGATGTATATATTTATAGTTAGCTGTATTAAAACACATTTGCTTGTTCCCAGTTTACCAAATGATTCAGATAGCTCTGTGTCAGTGACCTGTCCCCTTCGTCGTTTACCACTTCCCCAATTTTTATGTCATCTACAAACTTTATTAGTGATTTTGTTTTCTGCCAGGTCATTGATAAAAAATGTTCCATAGTGCATGGCCAAGAATTGATCCTGGCAGGATCCCACTAGATACACACCTGCTTGAAGATGATTCCCTGTTTACAGTAATGTTTTAAGACCTGTCAGCTAGCCAGTTTTTAATCCATATGTGTGCCGTGTTGATTTTGTACTGTTCTCATTTTTTTAAATCATAATATTGTGTGGTACCAAGTCAAATGCCTTACAGAGGTTTAAAAATAGTACATCAACACTATTACCTTTATCAATCAAATTTTGTAATATCCTAATCAGTTTATTTTGAGCAGATCTGTTTTCCATAAACCCATGTTGATTGGCATTAATTATATTACCCTCCTTCAATTCTTTGAGTCCCAAGTCAACTGCTCCATTATTTTGCCCGGGATCAGTGTCAGGCAGATGAGCCTATAATTAACTAGGTTGTCCTGTTTTATCCCTTTTAAATATTGGCACAGAATTAGCTTTCTTCCAGTGTTCCAAGAATTATTGAAAATTAGTATTAATGGTCTAGTGAACGCCTCAGCCGTCTTTTAAAAAAATTCTTGAATGCAAGTTACTCAGATCTGCTGATTTTAAAAATGTCGAACTTTAGGAGCTACTGTTTAACATCCTCCTTAGCTACTATTGGAATGGATAGTGAGCTTGATGTGTGCCCCGATGTCTTGTTCCCGACGCGGGGGGATTTACCAGTGTTGTATGTGTATTAAAAAGAAAAAACTTGCAAAATGCTTGGGAATATTGGTGGTAAATGGAGGTGAGAGTTAAAGGACAGTTATGTGAATTCTGCAGATTTTGCTGGACTAAGTGTCATCTGTACACAGAAAAGAAAACTTTCCTTTGCCATCCAGTCAAGACCAATGACTGTGAGTTGGCCTGTAGTGGTGTTGTCCACCTCTCAACATGCCCATATAATGTATGTGAATGTTTGTTTGAGCAAACCGTGTTAATTAAAAAACAAAGTTATTTTTAAAGGACGGTGATAGAAGAGTTGCTGATATGTGTGGCTGTTTGCTCAGCATTTGGTCAGCCCTTCATTAAACACTGGAGTCTTTGTGGGAAAACTCTGCTTTACATTATTCTAAAGATCTCACTGAAAAGCAAATTTTAGTGTGTAATTAATTGTCACGTTACAGCTTCAAACATGCCAGGTACGTAAGGTAAAATGCACATTGTTCTTGGTACGCTTTTCAGCACAATGGTCCATTGTGATTTCAGTAGAAACTTTGCAAACTTGAGCAGTGTGCTGGTTCCACAGTCGCTGGAGAGGAGGAGCAGCAGCAAAATGGTAAGAGATTTATTGTTAACATTGTAAAGGGTTACAGCATTTTCCAGACTGGCATTTATTCCTTTTGTTCACTTAGTTCTCCTATGCTTTTACAGTATTTTTCCCATTACTCATTTCTTGCCCGGAATAACATTTTTAACAGAAGGAATTGCTTGAACTTGAAGAAGAGGGGAACACATAGCCAAATTGGACAGCTGTATGTCTGGTGTGTCAGTGTGAGGGCACATTCTGCACTAAAATTCTGTCATTTTAGTTTAATTGGAGATGATAAAACAACTGCCCATTCTCAGTATTTGGGTGATATAATAACTTTCATATCCCCAGAATTAGCTTGATAGTTCATAGAATCATAGAATATCAAGGTTGGAAGGGACCTCAGGAGGTCATCTAGTCCAACCCCCTGCTCAAAGCAGGACCAATCCCCAACTAAATCATCCCAGCCAGGGCTTTGTCAAGCCTGACCTTAAAAATATCTAAGGAAGGAGATTCCACCACCTCCCTAGGTAACACATTCCGGTGTTTCACCACCCTCCTAGTGAAAAAGTTTTTCCTAATATCCAACCTAAACCTCCCCCACTGCAACTTGAGACCATTACTCCTTGTTCTGTAATCTTCTACCACTGAGAACAGTCTAGATCCATCCTCTTTGGAACCCCCTTTCAGGTAGTTGAAAGCAGCTATCAAATCCCCCCTCATTCTTCTCTTCCGCAGACTAAACAATCCCAGTTCCCTCAGCCTCTCCTCATAAGTCATGTGTTCCAGTCCCCTAATCATTTTTGTTGCCCTCCGCTGGACGTTTTCCAATTTTTCCACATCCTTCTTGTAGTGTGGGGTCCAAAACTGGACACAGTACTCCAGATGAGGCCTCACCAATGTCGAATAGAGGGGAACGATCACGTCCCTCGATATGCTGGCTATGCCCCTACATATACATCCCAAAATGCCATTGGCCTTCTTGGCAACAAGGGCACACTGTTGACTCATATCCAGCTTCTCATCCACTGTAACCCCTAGGTCCTTTTCTGCAGAACTGCTGCCGAGCCATTCGGTCTCTAGTCTGTAGCGGTGCATGGGATTCTTCTGTCCTAAGTGCAGGACTCTGCACTTGTCCTTGTTGAACCTCATGAGATTTCTTTTGGCCCAATCCTCTAATTTGTCTAGGGCCCTCTGTATCCCTACCCTCCAGCGTATCTACCTCTCCTCCCAGTTTAGTGTCATCTGCAAACTTGCTGAGGGTGCAATCCACACCATCCTCCAGATCATTTATGAAGATATTGAACAAAACCGGCCCGAGGACCGACCCTTAGGGCACTCCACTTGATACCGGCTGCCAACTAGACATGGAGCCATTGATCACTACTCGTTGAGCCCGACAATCTAGCCAGCTTTCTATCTACCTTATAGTCCATTCATCCAGCCCATACTTCTCTAACTTGCTGGCAAGAATACTGTGGGAGACAGTGTCAAAAGCTTTGCTCATTCCCCGAGTCTACAGTTGGGTTTCCATGGCTATATTGATATTTTGCATGCACAGCTACAATTGCTCTAACTCCATAAAATGATGTAATATAGATGTAAGTAACTTTTTAAAAAATTGAACCTTTAACATGTATGAATGGTTTCTAGCTACAAAAAAGATGTGTTTACTGTACATAGTGTGAGGCTTCCTTGCAGGATCATGTATATCTCCTGTAGGGCACCTTTGTGTTTGCAGTTGACTAGAATCATTGCTTCTTGATGGCATGCAACAATTAGGGACAGAAAGGGTTTTTGTGTGGAGAAATAATGGCAAAGAAACATAACCGTGGAGCCAGGCAGACAGCCCTTGCTGAGTTAATTTTACTGAACCCTATCTTCAGTTCTCACTGTATCTCCTTTATACCTCTTAAAGCTGACCCAAGAGGACAGCTGGGATTTCCCATTATAAAGGAAAAGGGCCAGATGGCATAGAGCCAGTGTATGCCACCCATCCATTAGCCCCTAGAGTGGGTGTGTGTGTCATGGATAGGAGGAGACATAGCCATATTTGCTAGACATCTATACTGGAGGGAGGCCAAGGAAATGCAGAGATGATCCAAAGATGAAAAAACGAATACCATAGCAATGGCTTCCCATCCTCATGTATAAAGGATCTCCCTTTGTTACTTCCTTGCTGTCATAGAAGTGTTGATTCACTTATCACTTAGGGTATGTCTACCCCACAGTGTTACTTCAACAGGTGTAGACACACCTGAGCTAGCTTTGATCTAGCTAGTCAAGCCACAGGCTAGCCCTCCAGTGCATACCCAGGACCCTGAGTGGGCTTGTATAGCCCAGGCTGCAGCCGCTTTACTGCTATTGTTGTTCAAGCTAACCTGATCAAAGCTCAGGTGTGTTTACAGTACCACACAGTCACACCTCAGTCTGCAGCATGGCTGTACCCTTGGATTAAAAACAACAACAGATTCCTGCTGAATGTGATGCTTTGGTAGATTAGACAGGCCACCCCATCACCATCACTCACCCCACCATATGCCACTGTGGAATCACCCATACAACTGGCAAACCAAGCCCAGGTTTGGGCTCAGATTGACTGCAGCTGACAAAAAGAGGTATAACTGACACCCCTGTGTAACAGCATGGCCCCCTGCCCTGGAGGGGAGGATTCACTGAGTGGAAGGGCAGGGAGTGGCACCCCAGCCTACTCTCCCTCAATGCTTCTGTCAGAGAGATTCTTGATGAAGGCTCTGTGAGGACCTCTGCCATTAGAGGCTAATGTGATGATGTGTTGAATCTGAACGTCCCTTAGCCATGCCTCTTTCCTGGCCAGCACCAGCCAGGGTTGGCTTGTACAGGCCCCAAGGCATTCCCTCCTCCCAGAAGAGAAGAAATTGTGGCCAATTTCCACCCTTTTCATGTGTTTTGCTGCTGGGTTTTTCTGTTTTTCTCTTTCTAAAGGGGAGAAGGGAATTTAGCCCTAGGATTTTTTCAGTCCTGATTGCTGGTAACTTCAGAGTACTCCAAAACGCCACCATCAGTACCACCACTATTCACAACAGGAACAGAATATGAGCTCTTCTCAAAAATCATGCCAGCTAAAGTGACTTTAGGCATCAAAAGTAATAATATGATGCCATTTCCACACTGATATAGAGTTAAAATAGGGGAGGATAAAGCTTCATCACCAAAGTCACGATCCTCTAGATCTTGGGTTTGATAATATGGGCCTCTACTTGTTTGTCCGTTTGTCCCTGACTGCTCCTAAGACTATTCTCCCCAGACTCGAGGGCCTCTCTTCCAGCAAAATGGGAAACCTCAGAGAAACTACAAGTCTTTCTGAAACTCAGCAGTCAGGTGGGTCCAATCCCTTACAGTGGCTACTGTGCAGCAAATCTGCCACTTCCTCCTACTTGAGTATAGATAGCCAAGGCAAGCCTGAAAGAGAGCAGTTCAAGTCACCAGAAATACAGTGATGAACCTTTTAAAATGTGGATTAAGTGAAAGATGTGATGAATATGACATGATTAGGAAAAATAGCAACAAACCACGGAATGACTAAACACAGATATTTCAGGATAGTTATTCTGTAAATGAGTTGGCTCTCTTATTATCGTTTATAATTTGTATTATCATAGCATCTAGGAGCCCTATCCTAGTCATAGACCAGGACCTCCTTGTGGTAGGCACTGTACAAACACAGAACAAAAAGATGAAAGCTTACACTTGAAGTATAAGACAAGAGACATCAGATGGATAAAGACAAATGGGGGAATTCAAGGAAACAATGAGACAATATTGGTCAGCATGATAGACAGTGGTCTCAGCAGATATATTAGTAGAGGGATAGTATCATGTATGCCATTGACCTAAGCTTGTGCAGAATAGGTTTATCCACTTTGATGATGGTTTGATATACAGGTTTCACTCAGTTTTAGGGTTTTCTTGTTTATTGGGTATCCATTTTAATAGTTATAAATATGTGAAAACGTGCAGATGTGTACAAAACTCTCATTTTGTTTTGTTTTTTGTAATCTCTCTAGAATGAGTATGTGGCTTTTGTCCATATTAATCATCTCAATTATAGATTGACATGACAACAATTCTTTTGAAAAAAGAAAAAGGTACAAGAGAAAGGACACACTTTTTAACATCTTCCTGCTATGGGTCAACAGGTCTGTACTGTATCACATGAAAAATTGGCTTAATGTCAGACAACAGCTTGACACCGTGCAGTACATGATAATGGCTGTGTCTTCGCAATGCTTTACAGTGTTTGTATTTCAGTCCAGGGAGGGATGCTATGCGGTAATGTCAAGATGCTCTCTTATGGCATTGACTGAGGAAAAAGAAAAGAGTTCTGGCTGCAGTTTACACTCATTGCTCCTGGTTTATTGAACTCAACCCTTATGTTTTCAGTATTGGGATTTAACTTAAATTGAACGTAGCTCTAAGGAGAGTCTTGTGTGGGGAGCACTTACTTATTGCTGTTCCTTGCAGAACTCTTTTTAAGACTGCTTGATTCCATTATTATATTCCACATTTGACATGGAACTGAGATGGACCATTTTTTCCTTCCCTCAAATTTCCCAGTAAAATCAACCCTCCTTCAGTGACGTGCCCCTCCCATCCTAAAGGTGTGGCAGCCTCCTTTACAGCGGGCATGTCATTAATCCTACAAGTCACAATACTGGCCTGGTTTTAGGCTTTGTTGCAAACTGGAAACTTGGATCAGAGTCATTAAAAGGTTTGTTAAGGTGCATGAAGAGGGTGCATTCAGGAGAGGTGGTGTGGGTTGGTGGCTTGGATGTTAGACTAGGTGTCTTCAGGTTTGGGTTCTAGTCCCACCTCTTACCCTGACTTCCTTTTTGATCTTAGGCCAGTGAGTTAACCTCTATAGCAGGCATGGCCAACCTGTGGCTCCGGAACCACATGCGGCTCTTCAGAAGTTAATATGCAGCTCCTTGTATAGGCACCAACTCCAGGGCTGGACCTACAGGCGCCAACTTTCCAATGTGCCGGGGGGCGGGCTGCTCACTGCTCAACTCCTGCCTCTGCCACAGGCCCTGCCCTCACTCCACCCCTTCCTGCCCCCTCCCCCTCCCCTGCAGTGCCCTCGCTCCTCCCCTCCTCCCCCCATCCTCCTGCACACCACAAAACAACTGATCGGGTGGTGGGGGAGGGAGCAGGAGGCACTGATCAGTGGGGCTGCCAGTGGGTGGGAAGTATGGGGGGGGTGGGCTTTGATGGCGGGGCTGCTGACGTATTACTGTGGATCTTTGGCAATGTACATTGGCAAATTGTGGCTCCTTCTCAGACTCAGGTTGGCCACCCCTGCTCTGTAGCCTTTATAGTGAAGTGAAGATAACTTATCAAGTGCTTTCAGTTTTGTTGCGTGGAAAGCCCTGTATTGGTGCTCCTTGTTTTTATTCATGGTCTTACATCAAAGTCTTGTGAAAGTCAGTGATTTTGGTTGAGCTACATTTTTGAGAGTCTTTGGGTTTGTTGAAACCAAAACCAGGGACATGAACCCATGAAAATGAAAAGGTTCAAAACCTCCACCTGAAAACAGAAACTGCAGTGTTCTGCATTCCTCTAACTAATTTAGGGGACTTCTTGGAAGTAAGTCTGTCATTTTTCCACAGTGATTAAATATCTTTCACACAACACAAACTGCTGTCTGTGGTGAAGGGCTGATGTGTCTGAGTGAAATCCAAGGAAACTGGACAACGTGTAATAGTGCTCCTTTATTGCACAATAAGACAGCTGATAAATTTGGTAATAAACACTATTCAACTGGCCTTATATTTCATCAGTGTTTGTACTGATTGTTCTTTAGCCTTTGCATTTTGCTAAGATTGTTCTATTAAGCTGTCAGTGTTCTCCAAATTGCCATTGCTCAACTGCACATAATTCACTATTCCTTACTAATTAAGTTGGTTATCAGATTTTGCTGATGGGTAATTTTGTTCAAGACTTCACAGGCGCTGCTAAATTTGTTCATGTAAACAAATAGTAGCATGCTTTTCTCTGTTATTATGAAGATTAGATTAGGAAAAGTTTTTATCCCTTTTCTGGAAAGCTTAATAATAACTGCCATGTAGGCAGATATTTAGAATTTCCACAGGTGTCTAGCACAAAAGGATTCAAAACGATAAGGTTGTCTGACACGCTTATTCCTGAATGTATTAGCCTTGACAAGCTCTGGGTAATTGGATGGCTTGTCATGTCTGTAAAATACATTATTTCTTTTAAAAATAGAAAAGAATACATTATTTTCCCCCACTGCAAGGAAAAATTGTCAATAGAAGACTGGTTTAAATTGGTTTAATTTGTTAAGAAAATTGCAGTGCACTGTGGAAACCTTTATTGCATTTCATTTTAAGGCACTGTATCTAACATCCAAAGATCATCAGTTTACTCTTAAGTAAACAGCAAGATCTATTGTACAAGTTTTAACAACATAGACCTTCTCCAGAAAACATGCTCCCATAAACTAATTGGGTTTAGGGTTTCTAATTGGAAAACTGGATAATCAAATTACACTTCCCCTGAGAGAAATTGGCATCAGATTATTTCATTTAGGTTTTCTGATAACAGCTCTGACTGAACAGATAAGAATCAACACTTTTTTTGTTCCTGCCCTGAAAGATATTCATAATATAGCCAAACTGTGGGCAGTGAATTCAGCTGATGGGTAATATATCTATCACTCTTGTTTTGAAGAAGACAGTTTCATTTTATTAGGCTTTGCTCCCATGTCCCAGTAAGAAAGCAGCAAATCTAGTGGTGAGCTGGAGCCGGTTCGCACCCAGTTCGCTAGAACCGGTTGTTAAATTTAGAAGCCCTTTTAGAACCGGTTGTTCCACGAGGGACAACCGGTTCTAAAAGGGCTTCTAAATTTAACCGACGAAAAGTGGCGCCTTAGGCGCCGACTCCATGGGTGCCCCAGCCCTGGAGCACCCAAGGAGAAAATTTGGTGGGTGCAGAGCACCTAAGGCGCCACTTTTGATGTGATCAGTGGGGGAGCGGCTGCTCCCCCCTAGCTACCCTCCCCTGCCCCTAGAAGCCAGAGGGACCTGCCGGATGCTTCCTGGGAGCTGCCCCAGGTAAGCACCTCCGGGACTCCCCACCTCGCCCCCTGGCAGGTGCCTCTGACTCGGCGGGGCAGGGCGGGGTGGGCACCCACTACAGTGGCCCATGAGACCCTCCTGCCCGGTTCTGGGGGCAGTCAGAGGACAGGGGAGGGGGGTGGATGGGGCAGCGGTCCGGGGCGTAGGGGTGGGCGACAACCCCCTCGTGGGGTGAGGAGGGAACTCGTTGTTAAGATTTTGGCAGCTCATCACTGAGCAAATCTCTTTTCATTTGAAGACTTCTGGAGTGTGTTCCACTTAAAAGAAACACAATGAGATACATTGGTAGCACTTGCTAGCTCATCATGGTGTGCTGATATTTCAAATCCAGGACAGGGAATTTTAGAGGGCAGAACAAGAAGCTCAATCCAAGGTTGCCTCCTGGAGCTATGACTCCCTCCCAGCCTTGTTCTGCCCTGCATTATTTTGACCAATGGCAACCCTTCAAACAGGTTAACCTCTAACTATTTGTAATCACATGATTGCTATAGATCTCAGCTGGACATATATACTATATGCAGCAGCATCTGAAGAATTTTTTAATGATTTATAACCATGGCTCTCCTGATTAAAATTAGCGTTCACATTGTTTGAGGGATACTGGGAGTGAGAAGGCGCATGGAAAGGTAAAAATTTTTGCTCTTCCACTAAAGTGCTGCATGTGGACTGCTCTGCTATTTACTTATTACTACCATCTACAAAGCACTTTTCAAATATTAATTATCTGAGGGTCATTTTTTTTCTAAATGTAAAGAAAGCGAGGATTCACTGGTTGGTGACAGCAGAATCTGGCCCACAAACAGCAAGCTAGGCAGCAGCTTGGTCTTCGAGTTAGAGCATAGACAGGGGAGTAAGGAGATGCAGGTTGTAGGCCTGACTCTACTGCTCTTTGCTGCGGCCTTGGGCAATCGCTCGATGTGAGATTTTCAAAACTGCCTAAAGACCTCACTTTCATATGTGTTTTTTTAGGCACCTAATGGTGCAGACTGAAAATCTTACTAGGTGTTGATCTGTTTCAGAGTAACAGCTGTGTTAGTCTGTATTCGCAAAAAGAAAAGGAGTACTTGTGGCACCTTAGAGACGAACCAATTTATTTGAGCATGAGCTTTGCTTTGCTCATGTTGATCTGGTGTTGATCTGCCCCTATTGGGGAATGAACGTCTTTGAAAATTGGAGCCAAAATGATTTAGGAGCACAGGTTCTATTGACTTTGAAAATTGGGTGCATACTTAATCTCTGTTTTCATTGTCTTCACCTCTGCAGTAGGGATAACACTTACCAATTGCTATAGAGTGCTCTGAGATCTTCAGATGAAAATGCTAAGTTGCTTAAATACAAAGTATTCTTACTGCATTCCATAGAGCAGGTAAATAAAACATTTTTACAAAGACAGATTTTTATATGAAGAATGAATTGCCCCTGGATTAATGCTATATGTCCTGTGGGTACTGAGTGGAAAATTAGATAAATGATTTCACTTATAGAGAAAACATACTGTTTAACAGATTTGAACAACATACTAAGCAAAGCCTCTTGGTTTTAAGATTAAATTCTATTGGCTGTGTTTTTTTATTAAGATTACCTTTAAATCCTAATTTCAATTAAATTTTGCACTAATTGTATTGTTGCTTCTAATGCTCTCTAATGCTTGAACTGACATAGCTTACTGACTCTTTTGACCTATCCAATTTGTTACGGTATGTGATCATCCTCTTACACAACACTGTTTTACACTTTTGATGCAACGGAGTATTGATTTGTAACTATCAAATGTTATTTACTACAGATGAAGGTTGAGATCCGATAAATACAGTCCCTTTACATTACTGGCTTTGGAGTGAATATTGATAACATTTTCTGCACTGGATGCAGTAAGAACTGGACAGTTTGGATAGCTCCTTCTTTTTCAAGGTACCAGCTGTTTTTGAAAATGCTACTTCATGGCCTCGAAAAGGAGGCATTTATCAAACTCAGTCCCCAACCTACACCACCTATGGGAATTGTTGACTTTAGATTTACACTTTGGTTTTGTTTGATTTGTTTTTTTTTAAATGTACCTAAATGTTTTTATTATAGCTAATAAAGTGAAGGGCCACTGCACTAATTTGAAGCTTATTACAAGCAGGGTCTATCGAGGTTTCCATATCAGGTAGTTCTGCCAAGACACTTCACTTCTGACCGGCAACATCTCTACAACTTCAATGTGGGACGTTTCTTAAACAAAACTTGTGAATTGTGGAGATATAGATTGGGTGTTAGATGATTTGGATTTTGCTCTACATACATTCTTATGTCAGTGGGTGGTTTAAAACTAAATTCTAGATTCAGATTACTAAACTCATTATTCAGGGTCAGTGTTTTGAGAATGTGGATATAGGAGTGAAAATTCTTTCATGCTCTGGACTATGGTGCGGAGACCTTGTTGAATTGCAAAGCAGAAACGAAACATGGTGGTTGTCCTTCACTAGTCCTGTATGTTCCTAAATGTCATGGCCAGGTTATTGGTGGCCAGACCTAGTAGTCAGAGCCAGAATCCACAGTCCTCAAGATAGGACTCAAGAGTCAGCTGGCAAGGAATCCTGGAGGTCAGAAGCAGGACACCAACTGTAAATCAGAACCACGAGTTGGGAACCAGAGTCAGGCCAGGTCAGGATATCTGGGGTTCAGAGGCAGGAGCCAAACTGAAGGTTCGGAACCACAAGTCAGATGCCAGAAAATCAAGCCAGGGAAGCAGGAGTGGGTTAATAGGTAGCACAAGGCACGCAGTCCAGACCAGGATGGAACCCAGTGATTCAGGAGTTTCCTGTTCCTGCTGCTAGTTTAAGTAGGGCCAGTGGGCCAATCAGCCACTCTGGGACTCTGCCAGTCATACCTCAAGGGAGGAGCCTCACTGTGGGGCTGGGCTTTGTGGGTCTCAGATGAGCTGTTGTCAGCAGGCTGCTAGGTAGAGGGTTGGAGCATGGCTGCTCCTATGGGGAGGGACTTGAGACCTATAGGTCATAATAGTAAAATGATTTTTCTGCTATTTCTTGCATTAAACTTGTAACACAACCCCACTCCCCACAAAAAGCTGGCTTCCTTCCTTCTTTATGTTGGAGGGCTTTGGCGGACATGGATGGATCACAAGAGCCTGAAAACTGAGTGTGTCTTGTCCAGTCGCAAATAGAGGAAGGAGGGGCTGTTGAGTCTTGGACTGTATAATCCTTGTAATGTCGCAGGTCCCAGCTTTAGACTGAGCCAGCATATCCTCTCCTATACTTGGCCCTGTTGCTCTGTTCAGGCAGCACAAGGGGTTGGATTATGGCTGTAAACGAATAACTGAGGATTCCCCTCATGTTGGGAACTCCCTGCAAGCATAAACCCAGAAGAGGCAGCCCCTGCGCTAGCCACCCCTCCACTCCTGATGTAAGGAGGTTGGTGGACAGTGTGTAATTGAGCTTCACTCCACCACTGAAGTGAGGTCCTCAATGGACTTTATATCAGTGGCATCAGTTAGAGAAGCCCCTAGTCTTTATAGCTCCATGTCACTGAGATTGGGGCTGGGCTGGTGCAGAACCAGAGCTGTAGACAGTTCTTGAAGATCCCTCCTTCCCTTCCTTGTGCTGAGCAAAGCTCAGATACAGGGAAGAATCAAGCCTGGAATTTTGGGGTTTTGACATGAGAGTGGAACTTCTTAGAACTTGGTCTTTGTGTTGATGTGCTCTGTATCTGGCAAAATCAAGATTCAAAAAGTCACTTCATTGACAGAATGAGTTCAGATTTCAGTCCATCATATGCATAGTTAATGTGCTAGGAGATTAAGCTACTTACCAATAAATTTGCTGACCTAATTTTGAGAAACATACGAGCTCCAGTCAAGTGAGGTTTCATGGCACGATACATTCCTTTCTTAATTCATAATGTTTCAGACGAACAGTAAATTAAGATCTCCCCCAGGTAGCTGTTAAGCTGCTAGAATGTTCTCCTCTTCACGACACAGGCAAATGTAAGCAGATCTTGCAAGAGGAAGTAAATAGAGCAGCACTAAAACTTCCCTCTGCCTGCATCTGAACATCTGTTCAAACTTTTCACAGCCCTAATGTGAAAGTAAATACAAAGTAGGGATGGGAGAAATGGTTTGAGCAAAGTAAAAACCACCCCAGACCTTTGTACACCCATTGAACCAAAATGAAATATTGTTTCAGATTCAGAAAAAGTCACCCCTACTCCTGCCCTTTCCATCCATTTGCCTTTCCTTTCCCCTTCCTCTACCATGCCCAACCACCAGCTCCCATTGACCTCCCCTTTCTTGTGTGTTTGAATATCCAAAGAACGCAACAAATCTTGCAAAGCCTCTGAGCAATCCCTGATTACAGCACTCCCAGAACTCTATGAATTCCCCACTTCACTTCATTTGCAATCCAGGGTGAGGGGCTGTTGTGTGTACTTGCTGTACATTAAGTGTATCTATAATGTGTATTTGCAAAACTAATAGGTCTAAATATTGTGCAAATCATTTCCTTCTCCCAATCCCTGAATGTTGCTTGTTTTGGGGTAAAAAAGGAACAGCTATTGGAACTAACCAAGACTAACCATGCCTATTGTCATACTGGGATACAATATTCACTTTGCTTTTATATTGTATCCCAGTACACCTTCCACCCTCCCGATTTGTCCCTTGTCATTCTTGTGAGCTAATGTTCATGGCACAGTGGTATCCAATTCTGATTGGCTACATCAAGGATACATCTGAAGCTTCAGAGCAATCAGTATAAGCAAATCTAAATCTTCTCTGTTCTGGGGCTTGGGAGATCTGCTCTGCATTTGGGGTGCAATTGACAGGAAAGCCCCAACGTGCTGGGAGTTGCAAATTGAGACGCAGCAGCCTAGAGCTCAGCAGAGAGGCTGCCCTTGCTTGTCCTCAGCAGAGCCTAACAAGTAGAGGGGTGGGGGAATGGAACCAGTGACACACGTCATGGAAAAGGAGGTGGCTAGATGTATATAGGGTTGTTGTGGAAAGGGGGTAGGATATGTAATTTCAGACTCCGACCCATCTAATATATATTCTGTGGCTTAAAAAATTTCCCTCCTTCCTAGTTTATTCGGCCACTGTCTTTCACAAAGACATCTGCAGGTCTTAACAGCTGGTTTATTTTCACCTATGATTAGACTGTCTTGTATGGTAAATTGGCCTAGTTTTCCATTTGTAACTTTAAATACATTAAGCTCTTTATCTGGCCAGGCTATTAGGGAAGTGCTGGTAGACATGGCCTCCAGGTGAAGTTGGTGCTTGTGGTTCTATTTGTTTTGGCCACATTTGGGTTGGTTGCAGGCTAAGATGAATTTTCCTTTCCCTCCAACTGACTGGCTTTACATTTTAAAAGGTAATATTTATATTCTAGACTTTAGTAATGTGCCTTGTAGGTACTATTCTGACACTGGTTCTAAACTATAATCACTATATATGAGATGATTTGTTTGCTTGTGCTTTCTTTATACAAGATCAAATGTCCAGTGTACATATAACTGCACATTAAAAAGTGCTAATTGGAGTCTTATTGACACGAAAAACTCCAAGAGAAGAAGCTCCCGTTTTCTCTTCCTCCCCCACCATACCAAATAAAGCTCATGATTTAATTGTCATCAGAATCCCAATGAATTACGCTTGTGTATACTGTCTGAGCATGCCTAACTCATCACAGTCCATGGGGAAATCAAAAGAAGCTTAAAACTTTTTGTGATACAAAGGCCCATTGGCAACAACTCTGTGTTAGCAACTCTTGTCAGGCCTGCCATACTCACTATACCTAATGCACTGTTGTCATGATATATACCCAAAAGGTGGCATGTAATATAGCATTGGAAAACGAATAACTCAGTGATCATTAATATTATTGCATAAGGTCTGTAGAGGGTGAGTACAAAGAGTTATAAATATGTGCTAGAATTATGTTCTTAAAATGTGTTTGGCAAGCAGAGCATAAGCACAGTCTGCCTTAGACCAGAGGTTCTCAAACTGGGGCACACCCTCTGGGGGGTGCAGAATGTATTCGGGGGGGATGGGGAGAGAAGGACCTTTAGTGTGGGGGAAGAACTTGCTGTGCACATTCAGAGCTGGGTGGCTGGAGAGTGGTGGCAGCTACTGGCCAGGCACCCAAAGAGGTGAGGCGTATACTACTACAGACACAAAGAAGGAAGCATGATCAAATGCATTTGACACCCACTGCCTTAGACAACGGAATGTGTATTTGCTTGTCTGACCAGCCTGGTCATCAGGCAGAGACAGTGAAGATACATTTACATAAAAGGTCAACAAAGCCATCAAACTAGCAAGTGGGGGAGAGCGCCTCTTAACTGTAAAGACAGGGGGTCTGAACCTCAAATGATAAGCAGTTGTATCAACTGATTGTATACAGTATTACTGTATTTAAAAGAAAAGTTTTTTATGAATGCTGGTGAGACACTGGTGATTAACATAATTGTGAAATGTCTGCATTAATACTATATGTGGAATTATGGATATTATGGTTTAAAGCTTATGACCAAACACAGGGAGAAACCGGTTTGCTCCCAGACAGGAGGGAAAGCAGCTGTCTACCTGTCCCCAGTGTAAATTAAGCAGTGTGAAATCAAAACAATGGAAGCTCTATTTACATATGAATCAGCAGGGAGATAGGATGTCCATAAAAAGGGAAGAACAGTAAGAAGCCTTCCTGCCTCCTGAAACAGAGAAAGCGAATTTTGGAGTGGTAAGGGTGGGGCAAAAAGACATTTAAGTTATCCACCACTGGACACAGTCAGAGCTCTTGTAATCTGAGGAAAAAATGGGTCCTTCGGGGTTGAAATCTCTGGGAACTGAGTTTAGGTGAGAAACCTGCTTAATCAAAGAGTGTAACTTGCTGAAATTAAGTTTTTATTTTAGAAGGATATTTTTACTTCTGGTTGCTTTGTAACCCTTCCTGTCTTTATTCCTCATACTTGGTATTACTTAAACCTATGATTTTTTGTTTAATAAACTTGTTTTACTTTTATTATAAACCAGTGCAGTGCTGTGATTAAAATTGCAGTGTTTATCAAACCTGAGCATCCTCTTTAAGGGGACAACAAACCCAATAACTTCTGTGACTGTTCTAGCAGAGGGCTGGATGCTGCAGGAAGACATCTCTGGGAAACTTAGGAGTTGGGGTTCACTGTTTTTGTAGCCTGCATGGCAAAGTTTTGCCTGGCAGAGTCCTGAAGAATTTGCTGGCAAAACAGATGAGTTGGTTTGTCAAGGTGTTGTCACACAGCTTATCAGAAGAAAAACTCTCACTTGCTGAGGCTGAGGTGGTAATATAATAACTCTCAATTCTGGGAACCTCAGCAGATTGTCACATTTGCAGATGATTTTGGGGAAATTCGGGACTTGGAGGGTTCTGGCCTCACTTTGCAAAAAGTAACTCTTTGGTGAAAGTCAGAGTGTGACCTGGATGCTGGCTATTGGCATCAGGGCAGTGAGCACAGAAGCATGTCATTTAAGGCACGCAATGTTGCAGGGCAGGCAGTGACACAGCCCCTACTGTCTAGGTTGAACCCCAAAATGTCACACTCTTACTGACTGTCATTCCTGCCTGTCTAGCAACTTGTCTGACCTGTTTGCTTGAGCCTAAGATGGAGGCAAGCCCCTGACCTGATCAGACGTAGGTTGGGGTTTAACTAGGTTGCACATACAAACCTCAGACCATGTTCTCAAAAAGTTCAGGAGTATGAGCTGAGGTTTATCTTTAAGTAACCAGCCCCCCAGCTCCCCTTGTTTCCCCTTACCTGTTTATTCCTAGACCTTCTACCATTTGGGATTTGGAAAGGTATGTTTGGTAAAGAAAGTATAATATTGGGGTTGGATATTAGCTGGACTCTGTGGAAGCATACTTTCAACCTTGTCTCTCGGTGGAATTATGGATATTATGATTTATATGCACAGTGTTTGCCAGTTAATATGGAGAGAGGTTTCTTAATGGACTATGGTTTGGTACAATACCTGAGCAGGCTGAGGTTCATTGCTAGCCTACGCGCTTTCCCTCAGTGCAGTCCATTTCAACAGTCTTTTGTCTGTAAGTATTTTTTCACTTACATGAGTCCTGATCCCAATTGTTTTGTGAGCACCTACTGCCAGTGTCTGAGGCCGTCTTGCCACTCTGTTACAACTTTTATTCTAACTGATAACATGGATTTTACTAATGATCCTTTTCCTCTCCAGTTGTGCATGATCGGCATGCTGCATGTATGGCAATTTACACTTCAGATTGGAATATCTGATGCGTAATCTTGGGTGGTATAGCAGAAGCCAAGGGGGACAGCGCAGATGTCTTGGAGGTGAGGAGTATAGTTGGGGAGGGGAGGAACTTTCCACTATTTATTACAAAGTTTTCCAGTGATTTTCTGAATGGTGTCATCAAAAGTAAGGATTTCTATTAGTACTCCCTTTGTTGGAGTAAGGAATTCTGGATATAGACTATGTTGATATGCCTGGCAATGCAATTTTATGCCTATCGCACTAGATCCTCAGTTGGTGTAAACTGTACAACTCCATTGACTTAAAGGAAGCTACATCACTTTACATCGGATGAGGATCTGGTCAGTGAAACCACATTACTATTTTCAAAGTCAGCCTTTACAAACAGTTTCCACAATATGATATCAGAAAGACTACAATTTCCCATTAGTTAGAGTAGCCTTTGAGAGAGACTGTTGTGTGGAAAATGTTGCCTTCTCCCAATAACCATGCATCGTATGTTTTAAAAGAGATTATAATAGAAGGACAAGAGCATGCATTAAATCTTTGATATTTTTCAGCTCTGGTAAAGAGATAAGATTTTTACCTTGAATTATAACTGCAGATTTTTCCTTTTTTACTAGGCTAGTATGTCTGTTACCATGACGACAGCCTTCAGAATTTTCCAGTTATTTTACATTCATTAATAGGAGTAAGAGAACAGATGTATAATTATGCTATTCTTATTCAATCCACCAAATTGCAGTTGACACTTCTAAAACCTTTTCAGTTAAAAAAAATATATATTTTTACTGTTTATCATTTTCCTAGCAACAGATATGGGAAGATAATTCTTTTAGGACAAATGCATACAGAGGGAAATGGAGGTGAGGAACACAAAGAAAAATTATACAGCTTTTGAGAGAAGTAATCAAAAGAGAACCAGTAGCATGGACTAATAAATAGGATTCTGGGACTGGCAGTCAGAGGAGTAAGTTCTAGCTCTAGTCTCCATCTCTGACCTGCTGCATGACTTTGAGCAAATCATTAGACCTCTTTGTGCCCCTGTTTTCCCTCCCAGAGGGAAGGTCTTTACAGCAGGGACTGTCTCTTACTATGTGTTTCTTTAGTGCCCAGCACAAGGAGGCCCCAGTCTTGGGTAGGACCTGTAGGGTATATCTACCTTGCAGCGGGGAGTGATGCTCTGGGTAGCAAGACTCATGCTAGTGGGGCTCAAGCTACTGCACCAAAAATAAGTGTGGACACAGTGCCGTGGGCTCTCAAGCCAAGGGGGTCAGGTGTAGGGTTGCCAACAGTCCCTTATTACAAAGAACGTCTCTTAATTTTTCATCTCTCTACAACAAGATCGGGAGTTGCTGAGTGCTGCACCAAAAAAAAATAAAAAAGCAGCAGAAATACCTCTGGTGAATGTAGGTGAGTACTGCTTCTTCTTATTAGTATTGACGATGATGATATCAGGAGGAGAGATGGGGCGAGGTGCTAAGAAAACAGTCTCTTATTTTTTAAATATAGTGTTGACAACCTTAGTCGGATGGGCTTGAAAGCCCAAGCTGCAACCTTCATATTGCTATCTTTAGCATGCTAGCTTGAGCCCTGCTTAAGCTGTTTGTCTTCCTGGCCTGGGAGGCTTGCTCCCAACTGTAATGTAGAAATGCTCCTAGATCAGGGGTAGGCAACCTATGGCACGCGTGCCAAAGGCGACATGCGAGCTGATTTTCAGCGGCACTCACACTGCCCTGTGTGGCCTGTCCTGGCCACCGGTCCGGGGGGCTCTTCATTTTAATTTAATTTTAAATGAAGCTTCTTAAACATTTTTAAAACCTTATTTACTTTACATACAACAATAGTTTAGTTATCTATTAAAGACTTATAGAAAGAGACCTTCTAAAAACGTTAAAATGTATTACTGGCATGCGAAACCTTAAATTAGAGTGAATAAATGAAGACTTGGCACACCACTTCTGAAAGGATGCCGACCCCTCTCCTAGATGCTACTGCAATTTTTTATCTATATATTTTAAAAAAGAGAGGAAGAACAGTTTTACTAGTAGCTTTTTTTCCTCTTAAGTACATTTATGGATGTAATTCCAGTGTTGAAACAAAAAAGAAAATATTGTTTAATAACGATGGGAAAACTTAATGTCTGTAAAACTGGGGACCTTGCATGCAATGTCTTCTCCTTGTGTTGTGATATTTTTGATGTATGAACAGAAGTAGTAATCAAGGAAATTATTTCATCACTAGGACTACTATAACACACCCTGCTTACTTACCTTTCCCTTGGTTTGATGCTATTCACTTACATAATGTTACTACATCAGTGTATTACATAGTGACTGCTTTAGAGCTTTTTTAATAGCGAAAGCTGCATTTAGAGTATTGCTACCCTTTTTTATTTTCTTTTTCACGTGCCCAGAACTAAATTCTTCTTTGGGGCTAATGTTTGGCCTGAGCCTGAAAGCAAACAGTTCTGGAAAGGTTAAGAAAAATTCAGCCATTTTTGAGTGGAGAGAAATTCTCAGTTGGAAAAAGAAGAGTCAGGTTTTCCTCTAATGTAAATCAGCCTAGCTCCATTGACTTCAGCAGAGTTGGACTTCAGAGTTGCTAGGAGAATTTATAGCCTCTGAGGATACAGCACTCAATTTTTTCCCTTACCGATTACTGAAAAAATGGCTGAACAAAGAACACCACACTTGGCATTTTGTTAGTTCTCCATAAGGAGGAAACTTGTTGCAAACTTCAGGTGAGGGGAGAAGAATTGAAAATAAAGTTTAAATGGATTTGAAAAAAATCACTTGTGAGCATGGTCAGTAGCATCAGCTGAGATTTTAGCAGGGTGAATTGCAGCTCTGCTCCTATGCAACATCGGTGACAGGAGACAGGAGAACTGCACATTCTAGGAGTCTGGCCTGACAGGCACTGGGGTTACTACTGAGACAGTTTGCATGAGAACATTGGTAAATCACCCACTACCGCAGCTGAAGTTGGGATATCCCTTCTTTTAGTTCCTAGAGTAAATTTGAAAGTTATGGCAGAGGTTTTCCAGGTGCAGGTGCTGTCTTTGGAACACCCTTCCCTCGATAGCTTACCAGACCTGAGCTTGGCAAGCTTCAGTGCACAACATAAGGCCCATTAATTTTATTTAGCATGTGAGTGCTTTTTATTTGTTTGGTTGCATTTGTTTTGTTTGAGTAAATGTGTTACTTTGGATGGACATCTGAGCTATGAAAGCAATAACCTATAGAGGCAGTTTGAGTGCCACTGTTTGAGCAGCTTATGTAAATGATGTGTGTTTATAATACTCTTGTACTTAATCTGCCTGGCTTTCCTGGACATAACTGCCTAACTGAAACACCCCCAACGCAAGGTACACTTACGCAAGAGAATATGGTAGACTTCCGATGTTGCATTATTCCCTATCTTTGTTGTGTACTGAGTGTTTCATTAAGTACGTAAAGTAATAAGAATTTATTTAAAAATCATTCAGCTGTCAGGCACTGGCCTGCTGGTTAGAACACAAAGCGTTCTCTATGCAATTGACCTGACTTAGTACTGGGCTTATGTCTCGGGTTTCCCAGACCAAAATTCCAGACAAGTCACAGAAAGGAATTGCTTCCTTTTCCTATGACAAGGTGGGGTCAGGCAGCTGTTTGCCCTTTGCAGATAATAGGTCTGTGCTAGTTAGTGTTGGGGGGCGCTCACAGAGCTAGCTGCCTGTAGCCCCATATAGACACTCTGAGGGCTTGTCTACACTACCCACCAGAATTGGCAGGCAGCAATCGATCCAGCGGGGGTCGATTTATCGTGTCTAGTATAGACGTGATTGATCGACTGCTGAGCGCTCTCCCGTCTTCTCCAGTACTCCACCAGAACGAGAAGCGCAAGCGGATTTGACGGGAGAGCGTCAGCTGTCGACTTACTGCAGTGAAGTCACCACGGTAAATAGAATCCTAGAATATCAGGGTTGGAAGGGACCTCAGGAGGTCATCTAGTCCAACGCCCTGCTCAAAGCAGGACCAATCCCCAATTTTTGCCCCAGATCCCTAAATGGCCCCTTCAAGGATTGAACTCACAACCTTGGGTTTAGCAGGCCAATGCTCAAACCACTGAGCTATCCCACCATCGACTTCGGCTACACTATTCATGTGGCTGAAATTGCGTATCTTAGATCGACCCCGTACGGTAGTGTAGACAAGCCCTGAGAGAGAAAGGATGGGCCTTCAGGAAACCTGGGTTCAATTCCCTGTTCTGCAAGTGATTTCTAGTGTGACCTTGGTTAAGTAACTTGGTTTCCTACGCCTCAGTTCCACAGATAATACTTCCGTGCTATACTGAGGTGTTGTGAGGATAAATACACTGAAGATAGTGAGATGCTGTGATACTACAGTGAGGTGGGGCCCATATAAGTATCTTGGGTAGGTAAGATGAGGTTAAAAGGTTTCTCTGGGAAGGGAGTGAAATGAAAGGGAGAGGAAAGACAAATAGATTGTGTATAACATGATCAGATAGTTTTGGGGCGGCCTTGTTTTGTTTTCACATTGTGCTCTCTTTTGCTGACGTTCTGGATCCTGTGAATGTAGAAGTTTTTAGCCTTTTTTTTCCTGAAAGTGGGCAATATTGGTGTACTAGCTTCTACTGAACATGGTGAATGTGCAGATATATAGGCAGCACTGTCTGCATTTGAGCTTTGGGTTAGAAACTACAGCCAGTTTTACACCAATATAACTCCACTGACTTCAATGGAGTGACGCCAGAGTGACATTGCTATATCGCAGATATGAATCCCATCTTCGGCCACTGATTTACTGTGTAGTTGTGGTTTAGCCACTTCAACAGAGAAGTTTATTACCCTGTCTGTAAAACAGAGATAAGAATACTTTCTTACGCCACAATGATAGGTGAGGAATGGAGCTATATGTGCTGCACTTTGAAAACACATTGCAGTAATAGGGCTGCTATTAGATTGGTCTTGAAAAATTTTACCCTGCTAACCTGAGGACTAAGCCCACTCATGAGCCAGTATGAAAATAACTGTGCTGCAATGTTCCCTGCAGTGCAATAAAATAAGCCAGCCAGGTGCTATATTTAATTGTCATGTTGTCAGTCAGCTTTCTATGTAGCTTTTTAGTAACTGTCTATGTCCTTTCTTTCTGACCCAGAGCCACCTAGCTACTGAGAAAGTGATGGTGGTGGTGGTGGGGTCCCTGCTAATTTCCCTTTCTCTTGTGTTTTTGTTGTTGCCTTGTCTAGTTGTTTGGTGTTAAAATGCCATATAATTTGTGATAGTGGCTAGACTGTGTTTGATAGAGTAGGTTATGGTGATGTGATTAATCTTAATGTATAAATTTTAAAGAATAGGGTAAATGACATGCCGCAAAAGGTTCTTAATTGGCTAAGGATTCCAGAGTACAGAAATCCCATTGAAAAGTGTTATTGAAAGGTTTGGTAAAAATAATGTATTTTGCCCTTTTTTAAAGATTATGTAACTTCTGCACCACCACTACACAATTATTACACCGAAGCATGAATAGAGAAAGTGCACACATAGCAAGAGAAGCAAAATAAGATATCTACCTTATATAAAGAATGTGCACTCAAAAGGACTCGACAATACCAGTATATTAAAGCATTCAGTGCAATAGTAGAATAGCCAACCAAAAGAAAAATAAAGATAAATCAGGTCATTGAGGCAGGTATAAGCTACAAAAATCAGATGGTAGTGACCCAAAGTTCAACCCAAACAAAACCCATAAATGATCAAATGTAGCAGTTGGTTGTTTTGACAGAGTAGTTACTCATAGACATAATTCACAACGACAGAAAGGGGGAGCCAAATAGAGAAATAATCTGAAATAATCCTTGGCACAAAACAAAGAAAAGCATCCCATTGCAGATAACTGGCATTCTTCATCTAATGAGAGTTTTCATATTATAAGCCATGGCCCTGTGTATTATGCAGGAAGCAGGACCTGAATTCTGCAAGAAGGTCCCTTGTTTCTGCAGTGCTCTGCTGCTGGATCCATGCAGCAAACTGAAAATCCTGCAGCAGCTTCCCTTGCACTCAAAAGGGAGGGTTTTACTGAATTCAATATGAACATATAACTAATTATTACTTATTTTTGAGGACCTATAAGTGGTTAGGCACTTAATGGAAATAAGGTGGGACATGGACCTTACACCAGAGACTTCACAATTTAACATCAGACTGAACCAGACAAAGGAAGGGCATCTAAGCAAACAAAAGGAGGGGAGAGAGTAGAAGGACAAAGTTGCATTAGTAAAAGTGCATCATTCTTTTTCAGTAAGTGGTTCACACGCCTCAAAGCTTCCGTTTAATTCAGTTTTAACTCCCTGCTCAAACACCACCATTGGTTTATTTATCTTATATTAAACGCAATGGGGCAAATTCTGTTCAGCGAGTCCACTGTAAATCTGGAGTAATTCCATTGTTATAGTTTGTTGTTTTGCATTTCTGATGGTGCCTATAATACACTAGGCATTTTACAAACATATGGGAAGGCCAAGCTCGTGCCCCAAACAGCTCACATTGCCCCTTTCTTCTCAGGTTTCAGAGTAGCAGCCGTATTAGTCTGTATTCGCAAAAAGAAAAGGAGTACTTGTGGCACCTTAGAAACTAACAAATTTATTCTCGGTGTTCAAAGCATTACATATTTTTTAGTGACAAGTATCAGCTGTGTTAGTCTGTATCCACAAAAACAACAAGGAGTCCGGTGGCACCTTAAAGACTAACAGATTTATTTGAGTATAAGCTTTCGTGGGTAAAAGCCCCACTTCTTCAGATATTTTTTTAGTGGTTGCATTTTGGAGATTGTTGAGAGAGGAGGGAGGAGCCAGAGGTTTTGACAGCTGAATCAAGGACACCTGGGACAAGGCATAGGTGCTGATTTGGGTTTTGGACCTCCCAAGGTCTAAGTGATTTTGTTTTTTGGCACTAGGAAGAAAATGCATCTCCTCTTGCTCTCCCCGTTTTTGGGCAGGGGAGAAGATGATGATGGTTGTGGAGGGCTTGAACTTCCTTTTCCCTGTCTCAGCAATCCTTGCTCCAACCAACAGCCTGCCACATCCCCACTGTCTTGATACTGCAGCCAACAAGATGGATGAGCAGATTAGATGAGTGCTGCTGTTGAAATATGCAGTGGTGGTGTAGCTATGTTGGTCCCAGGATATTAGAGACACAAGGTGGATGAGGTAATATCTTTTACTGGACCAACTTCTGTTGGTGAAAGAGACAAGCTTTCCAGCTTACACAGAGCTCTTCTTCAGGTCTGGGCAACAATTTTCAGGTCTGCTGAAATAATCAGGAGTGAAATAGTTACTACTTCAGTAACTGTCATCATTAGGCTTCACAGATAACACGCCACTGAGATCAGGCAAGTCACACATCTGGAAACACTGCATTGGTTTGCATTCAGTTCCTCTCTGGAAGATTTATCTTCACAAACGTAAAGGCTAGAATTTTTTAAAAGTAATTAAAGCTTTGTTCTAACACACAACTCCCTGGTAAAGGCTGGATTCTGTAGCAAATTCTATGACAAGAGCGTTGTGCACAGTATATATCAACTTGCAGATTAAAGCATTTTGCAAACTCTTACATAGTGCATACAACATCACTGAAATGCAGCCACCAATAATAGAGGGAAGGAGAGTGGCTAGCTAGGATCTGCTTCATTTCATCATGTATGGGTTTAGTCTGGCTTAATCTTCAGGTCTCAGTGGATGATATATTTTTTTCCTCCTTATTTTGGTTGATAACAGTATCTAGCTCCTGAAGTTGTAATACATTGGTACTGCAAAAGGCTTCTTTTGTGTATATCCTTTACGTAATGTAGGTGAAACCTCCTCTCAGTATGGCACAATCTACTCGTATTAGTAAAACTGTTCACTGGTTTCCCACTCTTGATTTCATACAGAAGCATCTTAGAAGGGTCATTTTCCTAGTGGCAGCAAGTTCAGCTGATAAAGTGCATGAGCTTCAGGCTCTAGAGACTTTATACTATATTTTATATTGATTAGGTGATGCTAGAGAATCATGCCCCGAAAACTGCCATCCTAGAGCTGGTTGGTTGGGCTAGTGCATGGTTTCAATGAAAAATTCTTGTTAGTTGGTTCAACAATGTTCGGACAACTTGGTTTCTTGCCAGCTCACCTGGTGGCCTGCTGGGGACCCCAAGACTTCCAGAGTCTGTGGCTCCATCATGCGCCCTGGGCTAGGGCCAGGGACCTCAGAGCTTCCAGTGCTTTTGCTGAGGAGTGGGGAAACCCTGGGGACTCTCAGGAGGGGATATGTGAATAACTGGTCTCTCGGTTTGGCAGCTGATTTGAAAAAAAATGTTTCGGGTCAACCAGAAACTATTTTTAAAATTATTTTCAGCAAAATGAAAGTTTTAAAAAAAAACCCTCATTTGAGATTTTTACCTTTTTTTTAAGGGAAAATTCTAAACAAAAAGTTGTTTTAAATAAAAAAAAATCAAAGTTTTATTTAAAAATTGCCAATGTTTTTCAGAATTTTTTTCCCTTTGGCCAAATCTGTTTGTTTGAACTTGACATGAATTCACATAATGTTTCAGCTGACCCAAATTCAGTTTTTGGCTGAGCTGCAAGCCTAACCACTTGGGCTATAAGTGTATGTCTGCATTGCAATTAGAGACCCACAATTGGTCCACGCCAGTTGTCTTGGGCTCAGGCTACGGGACTGTTTAACTGCAGTGTAGACATTCAAGCTTGGGCTGCAGCCTGAGCTCTGGGACCCTCCCACCTCGCAGGGTCCTAGAGCCCAGACTCCAGCCCAAGCCCAAACATCTACACCACATTAAACAACCCCTTAGCCCGAGCCCCACGAACCCGAGTCAGTTGGCACAGGCCAGCCGCAGGTTTCTAATTGCATTGTAGACATACCCCCAGAGCCAGATTAATTTCACTTTTTTAAATGAAACAAGTTGATTTTCTAAACAACATTTTTTCCCCTTCCATGTGAAATTTTGAAATGCTTCTTTTAGTTCTGTTTCGGAACAAAATGTTTTTCAGAATTTCAGGAGTTTCCGCAGAATGGAAATGCCAACTTTTTACGTGCCTTAGTGCTGTCCTGCACAGGAGATCTGGTGAAGAGGGGGAAATAATCTGCTACTGTCATAGACCAATAACAGATTGTGTCTCCATGGGGCAAGGAAGAGAACCAGGAAATAGTTGCACGGCCCGTGGAACAGAACATGTGCTGCCTGTTACTCGAGGCATATTGTTAAGTCACAGAATATCATGCAATGGATATCTGATTGCATCTCACTGCTAGGCAGGTCTGCAGCTTGAAGGTCATGTCAAGGCTCAGTAAATTCTGTTCAAAGCAGCTTTGGCTGCTAACCTCAGATCTGCCCCTAGCCAGGAGATTTGCAGAGAAGCCACATGGATTTCTCCTCACACATATGTAAAGCTTTATTGCTTAGTTTTGGCATCTAGTCAGGAATCCAGAACCTATTTCTCACTATTCAAAGACTCTTGCACTTTAGAATGTTGTTCTCTTCAGGATTCTGTGTTCTCACCTTATGAAAGTACTTCATCTTCCCCGTACGCTCCATGCTATCTATGCATGTTATTACTTCAAAGAATTTAACATTAAGGTTTGAGTCATGCACTCAAAAGTCAGGAAATGCCAGAACTAAGGTTGCCTGTGCTTTCATCTTTTGAACTCTGTTAGTCTTGTTTTTTCTTCACTGCCATACTAGGAGGCAGTTTTTCAGTTGTGCTTTCTTTTTGACCTATCCCTTGAGCTTTTATAGTAAGTTTCCAAGAGTGGGACCTCCATTAGATGGGTATTTTTGGGAGAAGACAATTACAGGTAAATAAGTCTTGTTCTTTGAAGCTACACGCCTCAGTAAATCACAAGTAATCTTCTCCTCAGAATGAGAAAGATTGTGTAACTATAAACAGGTAGAGTTCCCAAGCTTGCTTTGAACAGAATATACTCACACAACACACCTGCAAAATCTTTTCTATAACTGACAGTCCCTCCAGTGCTCTCTGCTGCTTAGAGTTAACAAGATGCATCTGTCACTAAGTATTTTAGACAAAGTAGAACAGTTTCAGAAGGAGCTATTGAGAGCTACCAACCCCAGAATAGCCAGATTAGGGCACTCCTCTGAGAGGTCTCTGTTTAAATTCCTGCTGAGACCCAGACAAGGTGGGGATTTGAACCTGGATCTCCAACATCCCTGCTGAATGCTTGAACTACTGGAATATTAGGTAAGAGGAGGGGGGGGGGAACTACCTCCTCGGCTCTTTTTTGTGTGGGACCCTATCTGGTAGCTGTGCTCTTAGGCAGCCTCTGAGACTGCCTACCGGATTGAGCCCCACTGGTGAGATTGGCACAGCAACACCTAGTTTGATGATCCATCTGGGGCTTAGTCACTGAGCAGCTTGGCAGCACCAGGCCTTAGGTGGCTCAGTGCATGCCCATCAGCAGAAGTTTAGGTGCTGAGAGATCTTCACTCGTGGTAAGTTAGGTGACAAGGAACTTCACGCACCTGCAGGGTTAGGCAGCTGAGCTGCGGTTTTGAGGATCTAAAGTTTGGAATTAGGTGACTAAATTCCTTTATGGATCTAGCCCTTAGCATCTTTCTTCATTTTGCACTAACACTTTCCATATATTTTCTGTCATTTTAATCGGCTTTTATTTGGGAGTTATCAGCTGATTTTGATTTTTGCAAATGCTTTTGGAATGTATTGCAACAGCCTAAATCACTGACTAATGTGTGTGCAAGACTTTCTGATTCAGATCTTTCAAAGTTATGTGAGTTTAAATCTGATCATGTGCTGGAAGCAGGAGTTGTAATCCATTGAGATAGACTTCTGGAGGAAAAAAAGAACAAGTATTTTTCTTTTGTATGGATTTATTTTTAAAACAAACATTGCATAACACATGATGATATTAGTTTAGTTTTGTTTTGTTTTGTTATTTCTTTGCTTTGCTTAAAACAAAAGATTAGATTTGGAAACACTGTTGGAAAAATTGGTCTGCGCATGGCCTTGTGTAAAGTGTGTGTGTACATGTAATAAAGCAGAGTATTACACAAATTTAAAACAACCTAATCTTTCTAAACCCGTGGTCATTAATGTGTTTCAGTTATGTAGTATGTGCATATAGGGTGAATCATAGAAATTAGAGACGGAAAAAGCCCAAATAGGTCATTTAGTCCAGCCCCTTACTAATGTAGGATTTTTCCCTATAATATTTCTTTTTTTGTACTTTCTCCAGTCCAGTTATCAAGCATTGGGGCTTCTATCTCTTGGAATACCAGCAGGCTTCTGGAAAACAAATTAATTTGTAATAATTGTGATCTGTTTAACCCTCTGGAAGCGCCAGTTGTTTCCAGTGACAAACATAAGCCTGTGCTTCAAAGGATTTTGATCAGGGCCGGATTAAGATCTTTAGAGGCCCTAGGCACTGAAAAGATTATGGTGCCCCCCCCATATGTAATTCAAAATAAAAACAATACTATACCATAAAATAAAATTTTTTATTTTTCTAAATGACACAAAACTTACATGTGTGCTGAATTAAAATAGCTTCTTTCTAGATTTTCTGATTGCAAAATCTGATGGCAAAATTCT
The DNA here is from genome assembly GCF_965152235.1 of Eretmochelys imbricata. Classification (NCBI taxonomy): domain Eukaryota; kingdom Metazoa; phylum Chordata; order Testudines; family Cheloniidae; genus Eretmochelys; species Eretmochelys imbricata. The sequence goes on from NC_135573.1 coordinate 37,651,660, forward strand.
GGTAAGTTCATCGAAGCTGACTCAACAAAGCATGTCCGCTTCCATACATGATAGGGAAAGTGAATCAAGTCTGTCCTGACACATTGTTGTTCTCTGAGGGTTTTTTATTCTTTTCAGCTGAGAAAAAGAGCATTCTGCGGAGCAGTTAGTAATTATCAATGTTAGAAAAATACATAGTACAATCTCTACATTTGGAAATACACATTGTATTCTGTCTTTCAGTAGTGTGTCGTGAAGATCAATGTGACTGAATTTCATTTTTCCTGTTTCATTAAACTTTGCATGCATATAACAGTGGAACTGCCGTACTTCTCCACAGAGATTCATGTTCAAGTCAACAGGGTATGAGTCAACTAGCTTTTGGGAACCTTGTGAATATTGTTTGTCAGATAAGTCCATATCATTTAGAAAAGAAAATCTACTTGATACTTCTTTGTACACTTCACCTCTCCTCTTCATATGAGCTTCAAGTGTATCAATTATAGCGTAGTAAGTAGATACGTGAAATTTCTCTCTAGGATTCAATGCTGTTTCTGTTGCACTGCTATCATTTGCTTGTTTTTTCCTGATTCGCTTGCTGGACTGAGCTTCTTTGTAGTTAGTATCAGGTAAGATATCTTTTGATATGTCTTCAAATCTTTCAAAATCATTCCTCAAAGCATCTAAGTGGTTTGCTAATGATTATCAGAGGTCTGTACATGTTTTCAAATCCAATTCTTTTTCTTGGAGAGCTTGACTTGTGTGGTAAAAGTATTGTAAAATTTCATTCCACATGGTCAACATGAATACAAACTCTAGTTCTTGCATCTTGTTTGCAATGTTTTCTGCCTCTCGTATAGTTTCTCCCTTTTGTGATTGGTCTTCAGCTATACTTTCTAATGTATCCACAATCTTTGAGTAGAACTCCAGAATTGCACTTGTTGCCACTGCATGTGCCTCCCAGCGAGTATTAGAAAGAGATTTCAACACACCATCATTGCCCAAATATGTTTTAAGAACTGCCCATCGGTGTGTTGAGGCAGAGAAAAATGTATAAAGTAACTGGACTGTTGAGAAAAAACTTACTGCCACCAGACAACAATCAACAGCACTGCAGCCAACAAGATTGAGAGAGTGTGCAGCACATGGTATGAATATGGCATATTTGTTCTGTTCTAAAAGCTTCTTCTGCATTCCTTGATAACGCCCTAACATGTTGGCGGCGTTGTCATAAGATTGACCTCTGCACTTTGAGAAATCTATTTTGCAAACTTGGCACAGATAATACAGTACTTGATTTGCCATTTCTTCACCAGTGTGGCTTTTCAAATTGAGGAATGTTATAAATCGTTCAACTGGTTTTCCATCTGTGGGGGAGACATATCTTAGTAAAATACTCAATTGATCAATATGTGAAAGATCAGGTGTGGAGTCAACAGATAAACTGAAGTACCCAGCACTACTTATTTCATCCACAATAGCTGAATGAACTTTGTCACTCATTAGACCAATGAGTTCATCAGATATTGTCTTGGATAAGTATGATGGGTTCCCTTTGCCAGCATTCCTATATTTTGAGATATGGCCTGCTAAAAATGGGTCAAACTGAGCCACAAGCTCCAAAAATCCCAAGAAATTTCCATTCTGCAATGATCCAGATGTGTCATTTGATTCCTGGAAAGGCAGACCACGTTCAGCTAATGTTTGAATAACGGCTATAACACGCTGGAAGACATTTTGCCAGTGTTCACGCCCCCCTTTAATTTGTTCTTCCAATTTTTGTGTCAATCCAAAGCCCTGTCTTTGATTTTAAATGTCAACATTGAATCTCTGTGAGTAGTGCTATTTTCATGTTGCTCAATTAAAACAGTATTCCGCCAGTCACTAAATCCATCTGCAGCAAACTGGGATGTTGAAGGTTTATATGCAAAAAGTTTGCAAACAAAACAGTACACAGACCCTGCTGATGGTGAATACAGTAGCCATTCTCGAGTGTATTTCTCACCATTCGCTTTCATGCCGAAAAATATTTTTTGTGGACAATATCTTGTTTGTTTGCCATTGGTAAAAGTCCGACGTGATTTCTCAAATGGTCCATTGTGGTGTTGATAGTCATTTTGGTCCACGATCTATCCAGTAAGCTACATCATCGGTACTGAAATCAACTCCTCATACCAGGATCTTTTCTCCTATTATTTACAGCATGAGCAGGTTCAGTCTCTGACACATCCACACCTTCTACAACAATGTCTGTTTTACCACCAGGAGTAGGATGATCAGTTACAGTCTCTGACACATCCACATGTTCTGGAATGGTGTTTGTTTCACAAATAGAAGAAGGATCAGTCTCTGAAACACCTACAGGTTTTGGAACAATGTCTGTGCTACTGAGAGGAGATGTTGCTTCTGATGGATTCGCTTTGAAAAATGATATCAGCGTTCGAAGATTTTGGAAAATTTCACAAGTTTTTTTGTTTCTTTTCTTCTGCCAGTTTACGTTTCTGTGCTCCACTCAATTGGTTATGTTTCATCCTGCCCCTTCTCTGTTATCTGAACTTAAAATAAATAAATAAATAAATAAAAATTACACAATGTACACTATTTTTGTGTGTGTGTATAAGAAAGAAAAAAATGGATCAAGTACGTATAACTCGGAAGAATATATCAATAATAAAACATAAATTTATTGCAATACATGATAGGATCTGATTTCCTCGCATTATTTCAATCTACGTTAGTAGGACACACCTCTGGTTTAGATGGGGATAAGTAATAAAAAGAGAACAGAAAAACGGGGAAGAGGGTGTAGTGGAGTGTAAGGAAGTCTAACAAAGTTCTGATTTTTCCCATGATGATTACTTTGATGCTTTTTTTGAAATATCAAATATCAAATTTTTTCAACAAAAAACTTTTTTTTTTGGGTGCCCCCTGCTTTGCTGGTGCCCTAAACACATGCTTCGTCTGCCTATTGGGTAATCCAGCCCTGATTTTTGATAATGAAGATAGATACACTGTAGTAATAAAACTGGATAATGTGAAGACTATCAAATACTGAGAAATTGGGACAGTTTAAAAATACCTCTAATACAGAGGAGTGACTCTTACTGTTTTGAGATGCATTACGAGCTCTGCTTTTGGGCCTGCCATTTGGTGTGGAAGAAACATAGAGCTATGGCCCCACAAACTTTGGGACATCTAGCATAAGTGTCCAAATTCTGGCTGCCTCTCGTGTGAGGTAGAGGAGGAATCTTTCGCTTAAATATGTGTGTAAAGAAACATCTCAAACGTTTTAGCTGCCCAGCTGCTGGCAATAGTAAGACACATCTAAATTGAGTCAAACTTCAGTTGTTAGATGTCCAAGTTCAGAACCATTATAGAAGCCATGGGCTTCCTTCCGGTTCCTTCCGGAACACATTAGACAATCGGAAAGTGGGTATAGAAGCCATACGTAGAATGTGACAAGTCATATTGTCCCTTTTGTATTGAAAATTGTCTCTGTGGGACTGAATTGTGGTGCACAATTTTTGCATCACTAATAGAAAAGGCCTGTTTACGAATTTCTGCACATATGAAGAAGCTCATGCATGTATCCAACCCGCTTATATACTCAGGTTCTCTGTCATTTGGCAGGCGTTTACAAAAGTGCATTAGGTTTCTTTGGTGCACAAAACTCAGATTAGAGGGGATCGCATCACTTTAAGTCCGTTACTTTTAGCTGAACTTTGGCCTTAGCTGCTTCAAGTGCAGCATGAGAGGGACCTATAAATAACTTGCCCATAATTTGCCTCTTTGGAAGTTTCTGAACAATTAATCAAGCAATTCTTGATGTTTCTGCTCCTTTCAGCACAGCGGCAGCTGTCACAGTCAGAACTTTTGAGTCTCTTTTGGAAAGTGGGAATACTCATTTGATGAAGCTGCCTGTGGAAAAGTTTGCTGCCAAAAGCAAGGCCTACTGCTCCCTCCCACGCCCCTCTGCAATTACAACCTAAGTTCTCTGCTCTCTTCCAAAGTTTAATATATTGATTTCAGGTACTGGAAAAGCTTGTCAGCTGTTATGAGCAGCATAGCCAACTCCAAGCATTTAGAATTATACAATTGCCTTAAACGTTTTCAAAAATAATACATTTGGGTCTCTTTTCATTTGCCTTCTGGTTTTTTAGACTGGACAAGCAACATTTTCAACATTTTTGCAACCGTGAGAGCGAGAAACTTACTTTTTTTTAAATGAAGATTGCAATTCTCAGCTAACCATCTGACTACAGTGGCTGGGGCTTGTGGAAGAACATCATTTAATGCAAGACTTGCAGTAAAACGATGAGTGCTGGCAAGGCTGGAGACTCAAGAAGCATCTTTAGACTTAACAAAAAGTGAAGCCCTGCAGAGAGTGGTGAGCTGAGCGGAGTTAGCTGCAGGATGAGCTTCAGTGTCTGTTGAAACTTCCAGATCTGCTCCGACAGGAGCACATGCAGCAGTTCTCTGTTCTCCTCCCCCTTCGTTGTACTCTGCTCTGCCACAGACCTAATGGCTCTCTTTCATCTATAAGTTCAGTGGTAGCTGATCACACTTGATTAGCTACATCTTCCTAAAGTATTTCCCTAAATCTTGAGAGGTACTGAGTATCCACAACTCCCATTGACTTCCTGTAAACATTACCTCTGTGCAGTCAGCATCCACCAGTGGGTCTGGTCAGGGCTCAGCCGTTTTCGCCATTGTATTGAGACAGTGGTAAATACAGGGGTGCTCTGCTGACACCATTGCTTACGCCAGTGCAGTTGCACTGTTGGTAGCAGTTACTGTCTCATCCTTTCTGGCACTAACAAAATCCTCCTGCCTGAATGAGTCCTTAGTAGTAACTCTGTCTCCTTATACAGTGTTCTGTTGTGATGATTATTTGAATTATAATTGTACCTAGAAACTCCACCAAAATGGGGACCATATTGTGCTGGGTGCATAGCCCTGTCCTATCATGAAGAGCTTACAGTCTAAATAGCTGGATCTAAATAAGAATGGAAGGAAAAAGAATTATCCACACTTTATAGATGGGGAACTTTGCTTGAGAGAGAGAAAGTAACTTGCCCAAGATCACACAGGACTTCTGTGGCAGAGCCAGGAAAAGAATCCACATCTCCTGAGTCCCAATCCAGTGCTTAGCCACAGTGCCATCCTTTCACCTGCGCTCAGGGCCCTTCAGAGGAGGAGCCTTCATTAATACCAGGTTCTGGAAGCTGCCAGCTGTTTATAGCTGATACATAGTAAATTTAAAAACTGTGGAGTTGTTTAATTATTTTAGCCTGCACATAAACAAAATGCAGCAGAACATACCTCACTCAGACTGATGTATAGAATGAGTAATAGATGTTATAGTCTAATTTGGTTGTAATACTTGGTGGGAAATTTTAACACAAATAGGAAAAAGTAGTATCAAGTGCTGTTCTGAATAAGGCATTGTGATTTGTACAATATTTTTATAGGAGCTATGATCAAACACAATTGCAAACATCCATTCTGATGTTTTATTCTTATGTTGAGGCTTGTTCTTTTGGATAAACTTTTTTTTAAGATTTTGCGTAATACTGGACCATAAGGAGGGGAGAGCAGAAGTTTCACATTAACTCACCTTTCTCAAGCAAGATTTAGTGACATTTGATTTCACAAATCACTAACAGTTAATTGAAACACCTGTTCATCTGAGCGTGAATGATTGAACATCACATGAGTGTAAATTGTGCATGTTACATGATGAGGGATGATGCAGATTGGTCAAATCTTTAACCTATACAAAGATCAAATTGAATGCCTATTGCTAAATAGTTGAAAAATGAATGCCCTCTAAACTAATAGTGAGGGAACAATGTGAAAAAGTGTAGATACATTCCCCAGTTTAAATTAGCAAAGTAATGGACTGTGGTGTATAACTGATGTGTAAAGGGTATATTGCTTCTTAATGTATGGTACAATACACCTTGTGTATTTTTCCTAGAACAGCCATTCATTAGAAGTGATTAGTCTCATGAGTAACTTCCTGGTTAATAATGCTTTTTAATAAAGAAAAAGCACATAGAAAACCAGAAGTCCACTTTTCTTTTGAAATTGTTATTGATATCTTTCTCTCTCCTGTTGGATTCCTTTGGCAATCCTGTGTTTCTTGCTGATTTATGTGACTTTTCATAGAAGTCATCAAAATGTTACGGCATAAAGCATCAGATGAGTTCTGTTGTGTCTATTATTTTTTAATATTCAACAAGTCATTTATAAAGTGATGTAAATTTACATAGTACTTTACAAATACTGGGCCAATTCTCCAGTGTGTTAGGCCAGTTCCACACTGGTGTTACTCCACTGATTTCAGTAGCTATATTGGCATAAAATTGGTGTAACACAGTGAAGAACCAGGCCCATAGACTAAGAAACATTTTTTGCCCAAAGATCTTACAATGTAAGGCACAGACACCAGACACAGTGTGGGATGTTCAGGTAGGGGACACTAAGGAGAAAGTAGTTGTGAGAATTACAAGGAAGGGTTGCTTAAAAAGTAGGCTTTTAAGGGGTATTTGGGAGACAAGGAATGAGAGATGATTCCAAATGTTGGGGGCTACATTGCCGAAGACACGAAGTTGAGAGTACAAGAAGATTGAGACCAGTAAAGAAAGAGGAGTGTGAATAGCACAGAGCACAAGAAAGGAGGAGGGAGGAAATGAGATCAGGTGGAGGTCAGATTATGATTATATACATTTGATGAATGTATCTGAAGTGTTCACCAGCCTGTAAGTCATGAAACAAACACACACCCAACCATATTCCGGCTTTGGAGCTTGTGGTTTCCCATACAAACAGGCCAGATCACTGATGGATGATTCTTTCATGCGACCCTACTGATAATGCTGTGAAAACCAGTATAGGGAACTGTTTCCACTGCCAGCTAGGCAGCAATCCACCTAATAGCAAGACTTAGGCAGCCGAGCAGAAGCGAGGTGAGAAATAACTGAGAAGGAAGTGGTTGGGAGGAAAGAGAAGACTTCTTGAGCATGGGTTCTCCCACTAATTTCTTCTGCAGACCATTTCATAAAAGAGAGATGCTACCACAGAAGGCCTCCCCTTCAATATTTCCAATGCCCTGTTGTTTGGGTCTCAAAATATTTCATTGTTTGCATGACCAGAACTGGCACCACAGACCATACACTGAGATTCTGAGTTAGAAAATAAAGCAAAAATGAGGAGAAGAAAAAAGTAAAAGGGACATGGCCAAAGATGATATAAAAAGAAAGAAAGAGGTTAGGTCGAAAGGATTAGGGAAAGAAAGAGAGGGGAAACAGAGCAAAAACAGAAGTCAAGAGAATAAAGAATGAAAGAAATAACAGGGTTAGCAATATTGAGTTTAATAAAAGTACAGAATGAAATAAAGTGCCTGGGTAATGAAAAGATAGGGGAGAATGGCAAACTGAAATCTCAGGGAAGCTGCCACAGGGAGCACAGGAAGGAAGGAGGCAAAAAGTAAACAGGCACAGAAAATATAACTGGAGCTAGCATATTTAATTTATTTGGGACTGCTAAGGAGTTATGAAACATGACTTTTTGTTATGCCATGTTGAATACATTCTGGCATTTCTACAGCTAAACCGTGGAAAGAAGGGTCAGAACATTTTCTGGCTCTCCCACTTAAACTTTTGGCAACAATAAAAATTGTTTGTACTTACATGAGAAAAAAATGGTTGGTTTGTTTGTCTGAAAACAGTTATCTGATGCATTTCTGTTCATTTCCTCGGTGGTCAGTAATAATGAACACTGAAATGGTGTCAACTCATCCAATGGAAATGAGTGCATCCTGGTGGGATTAGAGGAAATAATAATATTCAGTGAAGACTGAGCAAACATCAGATACTCAATCTAGGTTTTTAGCCGTGGCCATCACTATGGTATTTGAGTAGCTGTGAATATGGGTGTGCAGTATTGCTGAAGCTGTGCGGGTCCCAGGGCATGACAGACAAGGTGCGTGAGGTAATATCTTTTACTGGTCTGACTTCTGATGGTAGGGGGGACAAGTGATATCCCGTACAGGGATTTCAGGCAATTCAATTGGGAAGTCACTGAAGCTTGGGGACGTGCTTCTCTGCACCTAACCCCTGCTTGCTCGGAATGGCACACTTTCCCCCTCTAGTGGTGGCTAGGCCAGCTAGAGATTGATGAGCCTACTACAGCCTTATATAACAGAGATGTGTCTTGTAGTTCATGCAGTAGGCTCTGCACTTAAGCTCAAGAGGTCGCAAGAGGTCCTGCTGCTGATGCTTGTGTGTGTGTCAGTGTTACATTATCTAATGATAAAAAGTAAGAGAGAGAGAAGCCACTGCATACACAGAGAGAGTCACGCAAGTAATTTGTAAAAATGTAGTTAAACTCCTTTTGCAAGAGTCAGTGTATTGACTCGCAGGATGTTGTCCAAACCTCAGTTCATACTGTTAGATATCGCTGCATATTAGGTATGGTCCTAGTGCCCATGCATGTATAAGAGACATATCCGTGTCTCTCCTTGCATGTGAAATCAGAACTGGATGTCGTCGTCATTTTCAAAATTAATAGATAGATGTTGCTACTTAATTTTTAAAAAGCTTTACATTATAAAAATTTTGTGTTTGCATTTTTCAGGAATGAGTCTTCTATTTCATTATAAGAAAACTAATTACTGTACCTCACTTAGAAACTGTTGACCTAGTGAAACAAGCTAGCAGGAAAAAAATCAAACCACTGTTGTCTCAGTCAGTTAAATCTGATATAGAAAGCTATAAAGGCTGATCTTCTGAAGTCTCATATATGTAGTTGAATTCACAGTGTGAATTATGTGCTCAGTGTAAACTTTACATGGAATATATCTCAAAAGACAGAGAAGAGTATTCAGGCAGGATATGACATACAGCAGGGGTTGGCAACCTTTCAGAAGTGGTGTGCCAAGTCTTCATTTATTCACTTTAAGGTTTCGCGTGCCAGTAATGCATTTTAATGTTTTTAGAAGGTCTCTCTCTATAAGTCTATATATTATATAACGAAACTATTATCATATGTAAAGTAAAAAAGGTTTTCAAAATGTTTAAGAAGCTTCATTTAAAATTAAATTAAAATGCTGATCTTGCACTGCCGGCCTGCTCAGCCTGCTGCCAGCCTGGGGTTCCGTTCACCTAGGCCGGCAACGGGCTGAGCGGGGCCGGCGGCCGGGACCCGGCAGGCAGCAGCATGCCATTAAAAATCGGCTCATGTTCCAAAGATGGCATAGGTTGCCGACCCCTGACATACAGTATACTGTGTTAAACCAATTCCTATTATATTCTATCACACGCGTTTTATCCATATATTCCATTATGTCAATTTGAGGTATCAACATAAATACACAATTCTGAATGTCATTTTAGTAAATTAATAATTTTGATAGTATAAAATTAAATTTTATAAATAGGTTTATCTTCCATTTCAATGTACCGTTCAGCAGTTACTGTACAAAAGTGACAATCTGTAGTAGAGACTGATAACAAATATTCTCTTTTTTAATATTGGTTGACTTTAATGTTTTTGTGGAGTAATATTAGAGATAATGGTGACTAATTGAACATACAGTTTGGAGATTCTAATATTTATATGAATGGCTGGACAGCTGCTTTGTCTAGAGTAGACTATTAGAGGCTGTAGGCTGTGCCACAAGTTATTGGAACGATATTTTCCCATAGATTCTCAGTAGAGTTTTGGATTTCACATGTGAATTCCATGTCATGTTCTGGCACTTCTGTCTGTACAATCCGAATGGCTGGCCTTGAACTTCACCTAGACTACTAAGAGCTGGAAACTTGTTAGATGGCATTGACTTTAATAAGCTACACTGCATGTCAGTCAGTACAGAATATTGCCCTAAGTCATCATAGAAAGAAGTTGGCTTTATTGTTGAGTAGAGCTGGTCGTAGACTGGAATTCCCATTCTGTAGGAAAGTCCAATATTTTGAAATTTGTTTTCATTTTGAATCACAGCAAAAAGTCTATTTTTTCAAAATCTTCTGTAGAACAGAAATTCCCCCCAAATTTGATTTGGAACCATCGAATCATTTCAATAATGATAAACTGCTTTGTTTTGATAATATAAAAGTTGAAACAAAATAAAGAGAAATGATAAAGTCAAAACCAAAATCTTCTGACATTATCAGAGCTGTGCTGTGTATCTGAAGCTCTTCCCACTCAGCACTGAGTAGATGAACTGGGTAATAAATGCTTAACCAACATTTTTTGCATAATTTTTCTTAATGTTCATAGAGTGAAAACTGCACACCTCCAAAAGCCAAAATAACTGGAGGGGCAGGATTGGATCCACTCTCCCCATATGTGGGCAGATCACAGGCTGAATCACCACATCTGCTATTTCAGCCCATCCCACACCTCTGTTTGTGGGATTTTGAGGCACTGGATTGATGTATGTATAGTTTGAGCAGCCCATTCCCTGACCCACATCATCAGCCCTTTTTGCCCAGCCTATTCAGGGTGATGCAGCAGGTCCCAGGTATCTGCTGCACCTGTACTGGTCCTTATGGAGAGGAATTGGGCCTTAAGTGATGTAGAAGGCACTCCCAGTGTGCTCTGTACCTGGCTGCATTGCATCCTAAATGTCTGAGATTTTGCATGCTGTCAGATACTAAGGTGGGGTTAACAAACGAACAATCGATCAATAGATAGATGCCAGTTTCGCCTAGGCAGTGTCTTTATGACCAAGCGATGACCTCCTAAATACAGGTTTTTGGAATGGGCTGGGTGACAGACTATGAACTAGAGTGGAGTCACAGTTTAATATGCAGCTCTGCAGAGCATGAATTGGCATAATATGGACTTGTCCCCCTCCTTTCAGTGCTATAAATATTCATGCTTGGTTATATTTCACTGGTGCAAACCATCAGCCTTACATGAAACACAGTGGAATCAGGAGACCGTCATTCTGGCATCTCTGATTAAACTGAAGTCAGTGCAGCAGTGGGAATGCGTGAGGGCATTCCTATTGCAGTCCAGCTCCGGACACATAACTGCCATATGTCTGTCTGTCTCCAAAAGATTCCAGAGTGGAACAAAGAGCACAGCTGCTCATAACATGACAGACAATAGGTGGTTATCCAGTTAACCATTGATGCTGACTATCCTGATAGTAATAAATTAGCAATTATTGACAGGAGCACTGCCTCCCCGTGCCACCTCCTCCCCCCCCAAATCTTCGAGATAGTACAAAGTAATTATGAAAAAGAGAAACAGGAGACAACACGGTTGCAGCTGCAGCCCTTCTGTGCTGGAATAAATCTAGAGGGACTAGGAACTGACTACTCTTTTGATGTTTGATATCCATATGAATCTCTAAGCTGCTAACACATTAACTTGGGCAGCCCAAATAGGAACAGCAGCTGCACAACCTCTCTTACAGGACATTGCTACAAATTTTGGATTTTTGTTTTTAGCTTTTGTGGGGTTTATATGATATAAAGGAAGAGCACATCATCATGTTGTCTAAGTAGCAATTGAGGGCACCCTGTATTTGGGAAGGATTCGTATGTGTAATATGGTAAATATAATTTCAAAAAACCCCTCAGCAACAAAAATTTTAGGACATTGGATAAGACTACAAGGCTACCATGAAAGAGCAAATGGTATCATTCACTAAACTAGCTTTGTAAAAGGGAATTACAATAGATTACTAAATAGCAAAGGACAATCTGATAGTATATGAGGGCTGTATCTTATGTTAATAAATAAAGTATAAGTGTTTAATAATGCTCCTGATTGCAGATCTTCTTCCTTTTCTTCTGTTCTTTTTGCCTCTCCTTCATGCATTGTTTTTACTTCCTGGTCATTATAAAATTTAGTTTTATCTAGCATATTTCTGCATATTATACCTCTTTTGTATAGTGTACTCCTTTTGTTATATTACAGTTCTGTTTGCTGAAATTACTTGTGCACAGTCTCAAAAAGAATCAGATTTTTTTTAAAATGCATCCTTCCTGTGAATTTTACAAAGTTTGCAGTTTGACAGTTTAAAGGGATATAGTCAGGGAGGCTAGGCCCAAATTTTATTTCTGTATCTTTTTTCCCCCTGCTGTTTGCAAAGCCTGGGTAGTTTTGAATAAGTTGGTTTTTCCTTCAAAAAATGCTGCAGAGATGTTGCTTTAAAAAAAAAAAAAAGGCAGCCCTGTTGGCCAGCACTTATGAGTACTGCTGCAGCAGTTAAACAAACAGTATGGATGCAAAACAGAAATGGTAGTAAGGAAACAAATCACAACATTCCAAGAGATTCCTTCTTCTTGAATTGTGGCACCGGGGGACGCGGGTTGGGGAGAAGCTTGACCCAACCAGATTTTGCTCTTAATTGTAGGGGGGTAAAGTCTGAGTAATTCCATTGATGCCAATGGATTTACTGAAGAAGTTAAATCCCTTGAAGTGAGTATATAATTTGCCCCACCAAGGCTGGGAGTTTGTGTGGTATTCACTTGCAGTTTATTCATTTATGGTGAGTCTATGACTGCAAAAAAACACCTGTAGCTGGCTTGTGTCAGGTGACTCCGGCTGGTGGGGCTACAGAATTGCAGTGTGGGTATTTTGGCCTTGGGCTGGAGCCTGGGCCCAACGTCTGTACTGCAATTTTATAGCGCCATAGCCTGAGCCCTGCGAGCCTGTCAGTTGACATGTTCCAGTCATGGGTGTCTTATTGCAGTGCAGACACATCTTTAGTTCACCTACACCTGAAAGAGGAGAGGGCAGTTGGAAAAGGTCATGAGGTTGTGAACTATACAAAGAAAAAAAATGGAGAAATTTTGAGAGAGGCTGAGGAAGAAAAATGCTCAGGGGTAACCTGTTGTGGAGATACCAGTGAGTATTTATACAGCTCTCTGTGACTGTGCACTGCGGGAATTACTGAACACAAGTTCTTATCTTGGCAACTGGTGCCTCATGTGACACATTTGTGTGATTTACAAGATGACACACAGCACATTGCCCACATACTGTCATATTTACTTTTGGATTTGCATTAATTATCAGGCCATGGCAGCACCAACCTTCCAGCCATCAATGATGGGGGCACAGAGAGAAACAAAATACGCAGATGGGAAGAAAATGAGTTATGGTAGCTAGCTGCTTCTTGGAAGAGAGAGACCTGATTATTCTAAAGCATGGCTAGCAGCTAAACGAATGAAAGTCTAAAGGAATAACTGCTGCTACAAGGAAAACATGCCTTACAGGAGTGTGTGCATTAATAGGCTGGCTTAGGTAAATATTCACCTTCCTGTGTCCTGCAAGAGATTTTAGGAGGAATGGAAGAGAGACATGCATGCACATGGTGGATCAGGGACTGGTGACCTGGCACACTATATGAAGGAAGAGTAGAAGAAGTAAATATGTAGCATTTTACTAAGCAATGACAGCAGTTGAGGGAGGGTCAGGAGGGGTGTAATAACACACATATCTGAAAGGTGTTGACAGCAAGAGACAAATACTGACCCTGTGGCTCAGACATAAACTCTGTGGCCATGGAGCCCAGGCAGAGTGCCATAACTTGCTGTGCATTGTTCTTACAGACCTGGTCTGTGAATGCCCAGTTTCAATCCATCCCCTGGAGTAGGGTCAGAGAATTCCCACCCACACGTACTGCCATGCCTGGCAATGGGATTACTGGAAAGTGATACTGGAAGGAGGCTGTGCTTCCCCATTATACCCAGGTAGGCGAGTTAAACAAGGCAGTCAAACAGTGAAGGAGCTAAACAACTCCACTTCTCTCCCCTGCACCAGCTGCTACCTGTGTCATGAGGCTGTCAAACATATGGCCAGGGGCCCATCAGGCCTAAGTCAGGCCCTCTCTTCCAAAAAGAGGAAGTGGATAGTGGGAAAGCCACAGAGTGCCACAGACACTTCTCAATTCTCATTCTCCACATGTGTGGGAGGGGGGAGGGTTACCCACACTGAGCCCTCCTGTTACCAAGTCCCATCCTGTAGGGATGAGTCAGGCCAGAACACAGCGAAGACCCTCCTATGAAGCGAGATCTACAGGACAGGAATTATATAGGGTGATAAATGGGGCTATTACCAGAAGTAATGAGAGAGAGAGAGAGAAGGAAATTTAGGAAGAGGAAGTGTTCTATACTATATTGCAGAGACCAGAGGCCCATGCTGCAGTGATAGAAGGATGGATTAGGTGGTTTCATAGGCTTTTCACTAATTTATATAAATTTTGAGTTGATACCAGTCAAGTTGTTTTGCTTATGTGGTTCTATCCCATGGTTGCTGCTGGCCTCCATATAAGATGCCTTAAGCTCAGATATGGTGGGGAAATATTCTTCACAGTTAGCCCCATGTTGCTGAAACTGTCCACATATACCAGAAACTCTCAACATGTAAATCCTGTATTCATAGCATTGTAGAAATTAAAGCTGTAAAACCCCACTCAGTTATCTTGTTCATCCCACCATCAGTGCAGGATTGTTCCCTAAGGTATAGTCTTAATTGTCTTGTTCATTCTGGTTTTAAATAGCTTGGGAAATGGGGCTCACATAAACTCTCTTGGGAGGGTTTTCCACACTAATAGTACTTCCTGTTCCAAGTATGTGCTTAATCATCAAGTCTATATTTTCTCATGATTTGCCTTATCACCACTTTGAACGCTCCAAGGAGTTCCTGTCTCAGAACTGGCTCTTCACGCCTTTCAAACTTTGCAGGCTGTTATATCTCCCTTGTCAGGTGCCAAGCGCCCACTGAGCCTGTCTCTCCATTCTGCCTGCACCCCATCTCTCCTCTTTAGTCCACTAGCCCACCCCTCATTATATTTTCCCTTCTCTTCCTTTCAACCTTATCCTTTCCTCCAGTTTTAAACTACCCTCCCCCGAATTAAGGAGGTCATGGCTATCCCCAGCAGCAGAAGAGGAAGGTGTGACGGGTTCCCTCTGGGGTACCACCTGGAACTGGAGTACCACTGAGCCCCCCTGACCCACCAGCCTGGGCTCCCTCTTACACTGTACTGCTGTGACCAGCTGCAAAGCCCTCCAGGCTTCAGCCTGCACTTTCACCAGCCTACATACAGATAGGGACACATCCAGCTGCAGTTACATGCAGGCACTTTGACCAGCCCCTTCATGAGAAGGCGACAGCTAGGGCAACTCCCAGCTTCTCAGGCACGCATCCCCAAAATTATACCATCTTGCGCTGGGAGCTCTGAACCGCCGTGGGCAGCGGGGGTAACCTGCCACTTTTAACTTTTAGGTCCCCCACACACAGTCCCACTACAACAGCCAAGTACCCCACACTGACCCCTCCCCCACTGCTCAGCACCCAACTTACACAGATCTCCACCAACCCCACTGCCCTGCACCCCCACAAACCTCCCACTGCCAAGCGCCCCCATCCCCTCACTGTCCAGAGCCCCCCCCACAAACCCACTTTCCCAAGCCCTGCCCCTCCCCCCCACCCTCCACCCCGGCTGTACTCACCGGCCCAGCTGGGAGGTGACTCTGTCCACTGGGTTGAGCGAGGAGCACTCCAGCAGGGCTGTGTGGGGCTCTCTCCCCTTCAGCAAGTCCCGCCCCCTGCTGGGACCTGGGCATGGCAAAATTTGAGTTTTTAGGCACCACTAGAATGTGCCTACTATGCCTGTGTGAAATCTGGCCCTGCAGAAGAATGCTAGTTGTTCTAATCATGATGCTCAGTAATTACTGTTGTAACTTTTTGTGTGTGTGTGTGTGTGTGTGTGTGTGTGTGTGCGCGCTATTTTATGCTGTGTTTTTATTGTCTGGTGCAAGTATATTTCACACGCATTTTAGTATAAATTTATAAAAAAATGTTTGTACTTCTGTAACCCCAGAATGAGGCACAATTGCAAAAGCTATCTGACGAAGGCCGCTCTCTCCATTTATTAACATTTGATTTGATAAAGCCTTTGGATTGAAAATGTTCATTCCAAGTTTCAGTCAAATGGCTGAGATATTAAACATCACAAACTAGGGATTATAATGATTATAAATGCTTAACACATGCTTTCCTGCAGCTTTCTTGTGTAGTGTTCTCATAGTTCAGATGAGAGTAGCAGTTACATCTCCAATTTTATGCCCTGAAAGTAGCAGAACCTACAGAACTGTGTAATAATGGCAAGCCGCGGGTATGAATGGTGCCAAACCACCAAAGGGGTTTTGGGTTTTATTTTTCAATTAAAGCAATACTGCTTTAAACTGATCTACATTATTTCACCTGGCTGTTTGATCCTCCATGCTTCTCCCAGAACCTGCATATGTCATTTTTCTTGATATAAACTCCAAGATTGCAAGCTTGAAAATGTCTGTTTTTTTTTTAATGTAACTCATTCACTCTGAAAACTCCCAGGTTGCTCATTATGGACCCAATCAAACATCCATTTGAAATCACTGAGAATCCTTCCACTGACCTTATGAATATTAGATCTGGCCCATAAATCAATGGTCTTTGCACCATCTCCAAGGAATTCAGGCCTTGGGCTTTATAATGCATCACTTGACAAGGATGAGTGAGGAAAAGGTGGTAGCAATATTTACTGTTAAAATGGCATTTTCCATCTTCAAGTACTTCACAAACATTTTCTCTTTTAAAGGTCAGTTTGGTTTTATTGTTCAGATCTGTGGGGAGGGATAGCTCAGTGGTTTGAGCATTGGCCTGCTAAACCCAGGGTTGTGAGTTCAATCCTTGAGGGGGCCATTTAGGGATTTGGGGCAAAAATTGGGGATTGGTCCTGCTTTGAGCAGGGGGTTGGACTAGATGACCCCCTGAGGTCCCTTCCAATGCTGATATTCTATGATTCTATAAACATTAGATTTTAAGGGCCCAATCCTTGAAAATATCTCCCATCGATTTCAGTGGGAGTAGCAGATGCTCAGTAGCACCCAGGAAATGCTCAGCACCAATAAGGACAGGCCCAACATTTTCACCTTCTCTTTCCAGGGATGAAGGGGGAGAGGCAGGATATAAACTCCCCCGAACATTACAATTCCCACTGACTACTGTTGTAAATTTTAAATAGTGAAGAAGAAATTTGTATCTTGAACCTGCAGAGATATTTTGTTAGAAGTTCATCGGCCATTATAGATATTTTTCACAAGTTCGACCCTATGAAATAGTGAATGTACCACAGCATAACAATATTGAAGGCTTTTACAGATTAAATCACAAACAGCCATGACCCATTTAAGTTACATGTTCATAAATCATATTTCATGGCTTTCATTTGCATAATGAGTCTGATCATTTGTGTTAATTTTTGTTTGTAAAGAATGGCTTTCCACAATTCAGTCATGCACTGGAATTCAGTAAGAGCTGGGGAATCTGGCTATAAATGCACAGCAATGAACAGGAGAAGCACTTTTAACAGTGAAAATGAGGTGGGTTTTCCTTTGGAGATGTGCTTTTTTAATCTGCCAATAAAATTAATGATAGTGTCCTTTGGAGTAGCATGATCAGGCTCTGAAATTGTATTTAAAAGCCAAAGGCCATTAATCCTTACTGCACCTATAGCACAATACAGTACATAGCAATTTGCCTTTAACAAAATGTAACTAAGGTGATTTAATTGAAAAAGTGGACATATGAGTTGTATTCAGGAATATTTCTTCATGGTTAATGTAAGGGAAATGACTTTCCAATATTGTAAATGAGGTGATTAGCAGGTCACTTTTTCCCCCCATAAGAGATTTTCAAAGGACCTTAGCTAAATAAATTTATAATTATCTGATAGCTCTGATTCCTGGCTACAAAGGAGTATCAAAAATACATTTAATGGTGTATGCAAAAGAATCCACCCCTGGCTTCTATCCAGATTCCACCCCCTGTAATTTTAATGTTAACTAAAAAAGGGACTTATCATAGAATATCAGGGTTGGAAGGGACCTCGGGAGATCATCTAGTCCAACCCCCTGCTCAAAGCAGGACCAATCCCCAGTTTTTGCCCCAGATCCCTAAATGGCCCCCTCAAGGATTGAACTCACAACCCTGGGTTTATGCAGATCCATACCCAACAAGAAAGGTATCTCATAAGCTACTGTGAGCAGCATGGCTGGCATTCCACTGAAGAGCAGAATTTGCTTCTAGAGTGAACTAGCATTGAAAGATCAATCAGAATTGAATTTGATTTCACTGTAATTCCTAGGAAAAGACTCAGAAATCAGTGCATAGGTTAGTATTTACTGGTAGTAAATATGATGGTATTTTTCAAAGCAGGAAAGATGATAAATCTACTTACTGCTCCACATTTTGATCTAGCTTGCACTGGCAACAGTTTAGAGTAACTGCACTAAAGTCAACCAGTGTCAAAAAATTCAGAATCTTTGTTCTTCCCTCCTCCCTCCCCCTCCCTCCCTGCCCAAATTTAAAGCAAAATTAATTTGTGGTTTTTTTTCCTCCTCAGATAAAAATTTTTTGACACCAAGATGGGAAAACAGAACAGCAAACTACGTCCTGAGGTCATGCAAGATTTGCTAGAAAGTACAGACTTTACAGAACATGAGATCCAGGAGTGGTACAAAGGCTTCTTGAGAGACTGTCCAAGTGGACATTTATCTATGGAGGAGTTTAAGAAAATATATGGGAACTTTTTTCCTTACGGGGACGCTTCTAAATTTGCGGAACATGTATTCCGCACTTTCGATGCTAACGGCGATGGAACAATAGACTTTAGAGAATTTATCATAGCTTTGAGTGTAACATCTAGAGGTAAACTGGAGCAAAAGCTGAAGTGGGCATTCAGCATGTATGATCTGGATGGAAATGGATACATCAGTAAGTCAGAAATGCTGGAGATAGTGCAGGTATGTACTGTTCAAGAGGGTTTTACATTTTCTCTTTCACTCTCTGATTAAATTACGGGGGGGCGTATTGTGAATGTTGGGTGTGCAAAAGGTTATTGTGATATCTTCTCCCATGTTTTTAGTCTACTATATATGTTTGCTTGAACATAAAAAGATACTGTTAAATTTGGCAAAGGTGGAACACCAATTAGAGTAGAAATGGAGATGTTTATAGATACTTGAAGCTTTACTGAGTAGACATGCTGCTTCTCTGTGGGTTTTCCTATGCTGGGAAATTACCTTGAGTTTGAACACGGTAACTAACATAATGATAAATATTACAAAGAATTCCATGTAGACAAGGACCGTCATATTTAACATCATGTCAGCTGCTAGTGGGTCATCCTAGTGGGGAGCCTTGGGTTGACCAAGACTCTCTAACACATTTTTAAATGGGACTGGCCTGGTCTAACTAAGAGCAGAGTCCTCTTTAAAAGCATATTGAGTACGAAGAAATAGCTAAAATGTTTGAAAGCTCTTTTCCTAAGCCGGACATGGCCTGAGCGCTTTACGTTGTGTTAGTTAATATAATTTTCCAGTGTAGACAAGCCCTCTGTTTTGATTCCATGCATGGCTTCAGGTATATTATCTAATGTTGCACTTACGAGTTCTTCCCCATTTTCATCTTTCTCTAATGTGTCTTTCCCTTGAGGGCACATCAAATTCATTGAAAGCTTCATTTTTTTTTTTGGTTATAATACACTTGCATAGTTAAATCTGTATAATCCACCTCTGCTAGGGAAGCGCCTGCCTCCTCGTCACTGGAGATATTGAAGTACTAATTAGATATGATACTATTCATGTTTAAAGATCTGATAGAAATGGAGGAAATGGAATGCATGCTAATTACAATTTATGATTGTAGAATCATTATAATGCATGCCATCCTACTCCTTTTTATTGGTCTGTCTTTGAACATCCTTCCAACAGGAACCAGTGATGGCACTTGTTCTATTCCATATACATCAGACCGTATACTTGACTCAGTTGCGGCCACCTTCGTCTTCTTTTATTTTTTGTATTTTGTATGCTTGTTTGAGAGTTAAACAGGACTTCATGTAGCTAACTCTAAGGGGCATGAATGAATATTTTAAAAACTGTGTGCCAAATTCAGACTGGTATAAATGGTACAACAACAATACCATCAGTGAAGTTGCATCTGCTTACAGGGGACATTCAGAAGAAGTATGAATAAGGGCAAGAGGACAGAAATTCATGATGAGGGGACAGAAAGGCAGGGTTGTAGCAGGAAAAGCAACTAATAGGAGGTTATAAAAGTGTATGCAGAGAGTCTGCTTTATCTTGCAGCTTCTTACATCTCCTATGAGTTGTTGACTGGTTTCACCGCTCTTTACATCCCCTCAGTGTATAATTGGCACCCATTTATGGTCATTTTCACCAGCTGACCAATGTGTCACTTCTTAATTTGACTCTATAGCAGCTAAGATCATTTTGAAAGTGGACTAGGGCATTACACTTCATTGGACAAATAAAACATGCTTTCCTTAGCCAAGGAAATCACTTTTCTTTCTTTCAAAGACATACACATAACCTTGCCGGTGTGCCATAATAAACTATATGAAATATTCTAGTGAGAAGATACTGGCCCGCTTACAAATTTTCCCTTGCAAAATAAACCAAAAAAAGAGTCAAAACAAATAAAAATTGTCCCTCACGCAAACAGATTTTTTATCCCTGAAAATTGAAAAGATCGTGAAACACCATAAAGCACACTTGGAATCTAACTATTGCCTATCTATTAGACAAGGAAGGATTGCAATGGCCAGCATTATAAAACCCTAAAATAGATAGATTTAAAAATATGGAGAATGTAGTTCACAAAATTCGTAGTTTTCCTACAAAGGAAACTACTATTTTTTCAGTTGCCACAGATCTGCTAATCAGATTGCTTAGATACTAACTGACTTTGGCTCCTCTTTAGTCATGTAAGCACCAAATTCTGGTCTCATTTACACCCATAAAACCCCACTGAAATCAAGGGGCATTGAAGGGATGAAACTGAGATCAGATTTTATCCATTTATACGTCAAAAACGGAAGGATGGAGAGTGTCTCTTCACTCATATCAATATGAACGACTGTACAACTTATTAAAGAAAACTCATGCACGAACTGCTAGATGGAGAATTCGGCTGGCTGTTTGCTACCTTCTGTGTGGGGGGCATGTACAACCATAGTTATTTTATGCATACCTGGGACTGCACACACTCCCCCCCCACCCCACCCCCATGGGCCACTGTACTGCATTTGGAAAAAAAATGTGGTTCTCAAGGCAAAATAACAAAACACACAAAACCGCAAATCAAATAAAAACTGACAAATAGGTTAGAAGGTGGGCAAGAAGACCACTCAAGAATCCGTGTCAGACTCTAACCAGCCCTAGCTTTAAAAATAGCGAGAAATGAATACAGTATCAGACCTCTTTTGAAATTTGTACAGACAGGCTCCTCTCCTCTTTCTCTCTCTTTTTTTTTTTCCAGACTCCTTCTATAATAGTAACACACAGACTTGAAATTTCATAAAACGCGTTTTGCTGCAAGACACATCATCACATCACTGGAGGAAAAAAATTAAATGAATTAAAAGTATGATACCTCTTCCACCTGTGTTGTATTTCATCACGTAGGCCAACAAAGCACTGGATTTTTAGAGACAAATTCCATTAATTAATGTATTCAACAACCATTCAGTGTTGGCACCAGAGCTGGATATAGGGAAGGTGATCCAGGCGACTGCCTGGGGTGCTGGGCTTGGGGGATGCCGGGCTCAGAGTGCTGTTTTTTGTTATCAGCAACAAAAGGGAAAATAGAATGTTGGAAGTAACATGTTTTAGGTATTTCATATTTGCTTATATATGGCATGAATAAATACAGATTTACAGCTCCTAGCATGCAAATTTATCTTCTTATATGACAGGGATAAATCATGCATGCAATTCGTGCATCAAAGTTATGAAATGGGTTACACATGCAATAAAAAAGTGGGTATTCGAAAGTTTAACACATGTAGTGGCGTGGGCACCTGGGGTGACATTTGGTCTAGGGCCAACCCTGATTAGCACCCTTGCCCTGCTGCTCTGGTTCCCCTGCTCATAGACCTTGACAGCTCTTCATTCTACCTGTTTCTATGCTTCCAACTCTCCCCCTCCTGCCAAAATTTTGAGGGACTTTCTAAGGTTTGACGGTGAGAATCTAAGTCTAAAAAACCCAGTAAGTTTTGTTCAGCAGTTGCTCCCCTGTTGCAGACTAAAGGGAACTTCCCAAATAGAGAAGCTGCCTTCTACATAATGCAGCTATAAGTTCTGCTTGCCAGGCAACTTTGCCTGCAAGTATCCCCCGTCCATCCCAATTCACAGAACCATAGGAATGTAGGGCTGAAGGACCTTGAGAGGTCATCTAGTCCAGCCTCCTGCACCCAGGTTCGACAGAGCACTGCTGAATAGAGCAGGACATTTATCTCCCTTGTCTTACATGTGACACTCCTGGCACCCCAGAGTGATATTAGCCTTTTTTTCAACTGCATCACAGTTTTGGCTCATATTTAATTTTGCAATCCACCATAACCCCCAGGTCCTTTTCAGCACTACTGCTGTCTAACCAGTAATTCCCCATTTTGTAGTTGTACATTTGATTTTTCTTTCCAAAGTAAAGTACTCTGCACTTGTGTTTATTGAATTTAATTTTGCTGATTTCAGACCAATTTTCCAATTTGTCAAGTTCCTTTTGAATTCTAATCCTGTCCTCCAAAGTGCTTGCAAACTCTCCCAGATTTGTCATCTGCAAATGTTATCAGTATGCTTTCCACTCTGTTATCCCAGTCATTAATGAAAATGTTTAAAAGTACTGGACCTGGAACAGCCCGTTGTGGGACCCCACTAGATACATCCTCCCAGTTTGAAGGCAAAGGATTGATAACTACAGTATTCTTTGAATGTGGTCTTACTACAGTTGTGCACCCACCTGATAGTAATTTAATCGAGATCACATTTCCCTAGTTTGCTTCATGCCTCATCATTAATAATAATAATACTGTTATAACACTTCTCATCTGTATATTTCAGAGGGCTGAGGCTTGATGGGGAGGGCTCTGTGAGTGTGTTTGAGTGGCAAAGGCATGTGAAACTGAGATTGATATGGATGTTTTGTTGTCTTATTGGAGATTAATTTTTAGTGGTTCAGTTGATAAGAAATGTCCTTTAGCAATCTGAGCTGTAATTCAACAAAGTTATGCGTGCGGGGGGGCTGTTTGGTTGTTTTTTAGTTGTGGGAATAGAGGATACTGTATCAAATGTGTTCCACTTGGACATAAGTCATCAGGAACCTCCTCTTTGGGGGAAGAAAAAAAAAGAGCTATGCTTGCATCGTTGATATATCCCTCAGGAACCTATTACAAGTCTCTGATCTATGATACATTTGCATATTGATACAGTAGGATTTATTATATTCTAGGCTGATATTCTGCATGAGAGAACACATCAAGCTAATGCATAAAAGGACACCGTCAAAGTGAAAATCATTTAAATGGAAATCCCCCACCACCACTGGAGCCCTCCACTTACAAAGAGCCCCAGGGATTACTAGAAGTGAAATCAAGGAGAGGAAAAACATTTCGTTTCTCTTTTTGTCAGTCTGCTGACTTTGTGTGCTTTAAAGCACTTGGGCGCAGATCCGCAGAGGGAATTAGGTGCTGCAACACCTGGCTATTAGGCAATGTGTGCACTACAAGGTAGGGGTGTGACCTCCCTGCCTGTGTACACATACTTGCACGAGTGGTGATTGAGCTAGCATGGGCATAAATAGCAGTGTAGCCTGGAATGTGACGTGCTGTACTGATAAGTGCTAGGTGGTGGTATTATTGTATGACATCAGTCTGGTCCTGGTGCAGTGCTTGGGTGGGGAGAAGGGAAGCTCACATGCATGCTCTTGCACATGCTCTGTAAGAAGGCGTTTACCAATAGCAGCAGAGCTGAAACTGAAGAGGCACTGGGCAGATCTGTGCACAGGGAAAGAAGAGGGTATAATTTTAGTTAGTGTGTGTCTGGATGCACAGGCGTCGACTTTCAGCTTTCCCAGGGGGTGCTGCACCCCTACTGGGCCTCGAAGCCCCGCTCCCACTCTGCCCCTTCCCCCAAGGCTCCACTCCGCCTCTTGCTGCCCCCACTCCTCCGCACAACAGCTGATCCGCAGTGGGTGGGAGTTGCTGGGGGGAAGGGGAAGGAGCTGATCGGTCGGCCCACCAAACAGCTGATTAGTGGGTGACTGGTGGGTGCTGAGCATCCACTATTTTTTTCCCAAGGGTGCTCCAGCCCCAGAGCACCCATGGAGTCTGTGCCTATGTCTGGATGTGATAAATTCCTGAGTCTTTTGTAAATAGCAACTCCAGCCAATTGCCAATTATCTTGGGGTGACATTTTCCTCTCCCCAGCCCTGCAAAAACCTAACTTAGCAGGCTCTATGGGGAGCTATGCAGGATTGGAGAGGGAATAAAATCAGCCCCTGCACAGCAGCTACTCTAGCCTAGGCGTTGCAGTAGAAGCTGCTTCCACCACCCCTGTGAGGAGGTTCCTGGCTGCTGGATCTATAAGCGATGATCTCATGGCCCTGCCCCAAGCCTGTGCTCGCTCCAGTGCTCCCATATGTTTCAGCCTATTCAGAGCCACCATAGAGACCATGACCTTGGTTCCCACAAGACACAGAAATTCCATGTTACTCCTGTTCAGCCCTGTCCTAGGGGGACTGTGTGGCCCTATGCCTTGAGGAGCCTTTGTGCAGGCCATCCACCAAGGGGTGAGCACCACTGACAGTGCAGATCGCCCTGTAGAACTCCATATTCCCTTCAGGCTGATGGGTTGGCTGGCAAAGCTCTTTTCTCATGTCGAACCCTATTTATAGCATGCTGCATGCAATACGTAGCAAGTGACTCACATGGGGTGAAATTCACCCCTGTACAAAGAGCCTCTATGCGCCTCAATTAAGTCCTGTTGTGAGAGACTCTGGAACCAGCTACAGCTATGGAGTTATTAAACCAGACGATTATTTCTAAAGTATATTTGGAAAATGCCATGTTTTAATCTAGACACTTTTTGGGAGTGAGAACTCCAGTCCTTTAGCTCCCTCATCGATTAAGCTGCAGCACTTCATTTTTGCTGTAAGGATGGAGTTTGAGGCTTAATTTTGAGTGTCGTGACTTTTGTCAGCCACTGACATCCTCAAAGGAATTTCCCCCAACGTGGTGGCATGATCTGGAAGACCATGTCTGGTGTGCATCAGCCCTGCATGGCAGGTTGGCAGCCTGTTGTGGCTGGGTTGGGGGAGAGGGGCTGATGGCTGGAGTAACTATTGCTCACGCTGGAGCAGGATC
This sequence comes from Eretmochelys imbricata, assembly GCF_965152235.1. Taxonomy (NCBI): domain Eukaryota; kingdom Metazoa; phylum Chordata; order Testudines; family Cheloniidae; genus Eretmochelys; species Eretmochelys imbricata. Next base: position 37,676,873 of record NC_135573.1, read on the forward strand.
ACAGCGAATGTATGGGCTACTGAAGCCTCTTGGGTGCAGGAGCAGGCATAGAGCATCCACAAAGCTTTGTGGGAAGATTTCTTCCATCCCAGTTTCCCACCGGGGTCACAGTGCTTTACCACCCAAACATTACAATGCCAGATACCCTCTCAGGCTCCTCGCCTGCATAACAAACTCCTTTTCACTTCCAGCATACCTCCGCCCACAGTACAAACAACTCCTTTCAAGCTAAAGCTGAAATCCAGCTAAAGAGTTCGAGTCTGCCCCCTTGCTGAAATAGTACATATTTGGAGAGAACCTGAGTAAAATTGAGGGTTTACGTGAAGTTTAAACTTTGCCATAAGTGTAAAACTTCAACACAGCCTTATCCTGTGGAGCTGCTAGGGCATCTTCCCAATACTTATGCAAGGGACAAGTGTAGCACTTTCAGCTGTCACACAAAAACAACAGAAGTGGCTTTGGCCATCCCTCTTAAGCCTGGTCTACACTAACGAGGTAAGTTGATCTAAGTTACACTAGTTAAGTTACGTAAGTTATGTAACTTAAGTTGATGTAGCGTAGATCAACTTACAGCGGTGTCTGCACTGTGCTATGTCCACAGGAGAGCATCTCCCATTGACATAGCTTCCACCTCTCAGGGAGGTGGAGTACTGAAGTCAACGGGAGAGCACTCTGCCATTGACTTATCATGTCTTCACCAGACCCACTAAATGGACACTGCTGCATCAGTCGCAGCACCACCAATTTAGCCAGTAGTGAAGACAAGCCCTTACTGAGCTAACTGATCTGTAAGACGGGGAGAAACTGGGCTTGATGTGGCTTCCTTTAAAGGCAGTAGCAAAACTCCCAATGGGACTTCAGTGTGTGGTGGATCAGGCCCTTGTTCTCTTCATTAGATGTCCTGTACTAAAACTGCACTAAAGTTTAATAGAAAGAAATTCGTGCTGTCATCACTACCCCCACCGCTGGCTCTCAGACACTTTGTCAAATGCAAGGAGCAGGTGCAGCCCCCATGGAAATTGCTGTGTCAAATTCAGCAGTGAAATAAAGGCTGGTGCCAATTACATGCTGGGTGTCAATTGGTCATAAACAGTTGGGTAAGTGGCAGAGCAGTGACATTTGCACCCATTTGTCACTCAGCACATGTAGAAAGCTGAGGGTGAGAGAGTTCTGCAGGAAAATCAGCCAACAGCAAAGTAAGATAAAGCTGGTGTACTTCCCTCTCCCCCCCACCCCTGCTCTCCCCTCCTACGCAAACCACCCCCACACGTCTGATGCAGGGATTACTAGGTGAAGGTCTATGGGCTGTGTTATGTAGGAGGTCAGACTAGATGATCGTGATGGTCCCTTCTGGCTTTTAAAATGTCTGAAGTTATAAAGTATATACCTGGCCTGTGTCCCATTGGCCTCCAAGAGAGCTGCGCCTGCTTCTCTCAGGACTCAGTTTGGTCCCCATCATGATTTTCTTTACTCCAGGGTTATGCCAACTTTAGCTGCCCTAACCAGTGCCGTGGGCCTGTGAGGGACAGTCTGCACAGATGGAGGTTGCAATAGCCCAAGGTATCTGTGCTCCCCTTTGTGTATAGTCAGCAATCAGCAGTGATTAGTACCAGTGACGGTTCCAAGAGCCCAAGGACTCCCGTTATGCTCCGTCCCATGCCAGAGGCACAGGGAATGAAGAAGACTCTTGCACCCTTGCATGCCCATGTAGAGGTTTGAGCAGCATTTGGTCCCAGATTAAGGACAATCCGAACATTTTTACAATATTACATAAACCTGCTTCTTTTGAGAGCTTTCTCATTTAAAAACACAGTATAGTGACGGGGCAAATCCTGAGTTTTTTAATCAGTTTTCACTTGGCCATTATATAGGAAAACTTCCTACTGAACAACTGAGTAAGGCCACAAAGATTTGACCAGAAACATCATTTTCAGCACAAAAGGAACATTATATTATTCCCATCATGCTCTGGCTCTCCTAGACCATCTCATGTATTATTCGCTTAACACGCTTCTGTTAAAGGGACCCTGTAGGATGAGGACATCTTTAAACAATTTTGTTCTAAAAATCTGCATTTTCTTACTATGGTTACGTGGAGTGTAACCGTGACTGTGAGCCCAACTAATGTAATTTTGCCCCAGGCTTTCTCTTTACGCTATATGGGGCTCTAACATGCTGGGATGGCCTAATCTCCCCTCTAAATAAAAGTTTAGCTATTTAATGAATGAAAGATTTCTAAGGATCAGTGCTGCTGTGATCTCTGCAAACCAGAGCTAGGCAGGTGTAAGCTCTGAGTGTCCTCCTTCGCTTTCTTTCCTTTGCCTCTTCACTCCCCATTCCTGCCATCACCATGTTCATTTGCTTGTGTGTTATCCCCCCATTCTCTGTTCTTGTGTCTGTTACATTTGTAACCTCTCTGGGATAGGCACTGTGTCTTCTTCTGTGTTTAGACATTGTCCTACAGCGTGAGACTCCAATCCTCATTGGCACCACTGGGCATTTTTATTATACATCATGATGATAATGAATCGGGTGCTCATCACTTTCCCTATTCAGTTGTCAATTAATATCTAAACATCCTTTTCTGATCCTACAATCATTTTTATAACTTGCATCAAGGAACTATTAGAGGAACCCCAGCGCAATCTGTTACCATAATGTTAGTGCCATAATCTAGGGGACAGATGTTTGATTGCATTCATCAAACAGATGAATATTTAATTAAACAGGCAAATGTCTTTCTCAAGGTGTGATTCTGTATATGAACTTATGAGCTCTGAAAGGTGAGCAGGTTTTGTCGCCAAAAGGAAGTAGTGGTGAATGCTGGGAAAGCAGGACATTCGTCATTCAGAGAAGGAAGTGTCTTGCGTTGTTTAACAGTATCCCCCAGGTGATGAAGCTGTGTTGCTGTGCTCCAGACGCAGTTCCCTTGAGTCCCCTTTGACTTGGTGGTTAAAACCTCCAGAACAAAGGGCCTTCATGAAGGGGCAGATGGCAAGCTAGAAAGTGGAATTAAATTAAGTGATCTTGGGCCTACACCCAGGACGAAAACCTCTCAGAGTGGGAGAGGAAATAACCAAAGTGGTGATGCCTGGGGCCAAATTTATAAAATGGCCGCTACAAATTTTGCATGTTGACCTGTGGTATCTGGAAAATACGTATTTGTGCATGTGCAAATAGGGATTTAGGTGCACAATTACCCGCTTTGCATGCAAAAATACAGTCTGCATGTGCAAACACAGGTTTGCATGCACACTCAGTGTGTCCACATTTTGCAGGCACAATTCAGGGAGCCAATTTAGAAAATATGGCTCTTTTTGTCATAAGATTAAAATTCTCTAATCTATCTCTCTTAATAGGAGGAATAGCAGAGGAACATAATATATCACAAATAGAGTATATACAGAAAATATGTTGAAAACACTACAATTTTGGTGTGGCACCAGGATTTCTCTTTGTGGAATGACCCAGATGAGGTTGTTGTATCTAAGTCAGTGTACGCACCTACAAAACTTGGTGCGGTAAAATATCTTATTTTGTAATGTTCTAGGCACTTCACAGGCATGCAGTAAGATGGGTTCCCCTGCCCTGGAAAGGTTATGGCATAAATAGACAAAATAACTGACAAAAGAGTGAGGAAGGATGCCGAACTGGGGGCAAAGTAAATAATGGGGAATGGGAATGGAGTGGGAGGTTGGGGAAAGGATGTGCAAAAAGATTAAAGAGTTGTCTGCGTGGTACAGTGTGTGTATCGTGTTATATTTGGAACCATCCATTCGTTAGTTTATTGATCTAATGTATTTTGATGATTTGTAGTAATGTGCTGTACGTATGATAAATTGTTCTGAAGTATATTGCAATAGGGAACAATACAAGTCCAAAGCCAGAACTATATTCAACAGCAACTAGATAAGGAAACAAGGTTATTTATCAGAGAGTCTCCAGTGTAAAAGAGCAAATGTATGTATAGATTTGTGCATTGTCACTCTCACTAGGAATCTGTGGTGAGAATCCAGGCTAAGGTTTATGTGATGCTATGTTTGTTTTTTCAGCATCTAATAATTGCTAATAATCTATTCAGATCAGATATCTATTATCAACACTTTGCTTCTATCACCTCACTTAGGCAATCTATAAGATGGTTTCTTCGGTAATGAAGATGCCAGAAGATGAGTCAACACCAGAGAAAAGAACAGAGAAAATCTTCCGTCAGATGGACACCAATCGAGATGGTAGGAATCTTAGGCATTTCCCTTTAACCCTCTGTACTCTGCAGTTACTGACAGCTGGATTTCCATCAAAGAGCTAGACTGATTTAGGAAGTAGAGAGAGATCACTCTGATGTCAAGACAGTCAGTGGGCTCAATCTCTCCCCTAAGGATTTTTAAAGCAGTGACTCCTATGGCCATGGGGAAGTCACTTAGGACCTGATTATGCTCTAGCTCTGCTAAATTCAGTGCAAAGAGGCTCTGGATTCTACTAGTGTAACTGAAAGCAGAACTTGGCCCTTTAACCTGTCTGCTGCAGTTTCTCCATTTACCTAACTCACAAAAGGTTAGGGGAGGGTTTATTAGTTAATGTTGATAAAATGCCTTGAAGATGAAAACACGAAGGGCTAGATCACAAAGAGACTTTGATGTTGTAACCCCTAACTCCTAGGCTGCATAGTGGAAACCTCAGCCCCAGGTTAGGTGCCCAGGCTTCCCATATAGCACATGGAGCAAGTTAGGCACATGAGAGAGGGATCTTCTGAAGCCAGCAAGCTGAGCAGGGCGCTGCCTAAACTGCCCAGAAGTGAAATGCAGAAGAAAGGGGTGGGGCTTAGAGTCCAGATCGGGCCCTCTAGGCACCAGACTGATGAGCTGGGCTGGAGGAAGATGCCTATCTCTGCTTGGGATTCTCAGCCGTAAAAACCTCTCCTGGAGTTAGATGCCTAAACCAGGTCAGCCCTTTCTTGCAAAAACACACACAGAGAAAAACCCACCCAGTTATAGCCCTTAGCCAGGGCGCACACCTGGGATTGGGAGACTCAGATTCTTTAGAGCAGGGACATGAACTCAGGTCTCCATGCTCTACACCACCAGGCTGTGGGGTTTTCTGGGGCAGGTCTTGCTCTCTCTCTCCTGTTGAAGCTGTTCCACTTGATATAAATAATTAAATAGTCAGTGGAGCAGGCACTTGAAGAGGACACTCCCACATCCCAGGTGAGCCCCTAACCACTGGATACAGAGTCAGTCTCTTGCTGTCTATTTCTCTGGCCCAATCAATGTTTAATTATTTGTAGCTTAATCAGGAGAGTTAGAGTGAGCCCCCTGAGTACCAAGAGCCTGCTCTAAACATTCACTCCTGGAATGTGGGTGCTGTGAGTTCAAGTCAGGCAGCGGGTTTCCCACATCCCAGGTGAGTGTGTGTAGGGTAACACCCATTGTTTCATGTTCTCTATGTATATAAATCTCCCCACTGTATTTTCCACTGAATGCATCCGATGAAGTGAGCTGTAGCTCACGAAAGATTATGCTCAAATAAATTTGTTGTCTCTAAGGTGCAACAAGTACTCCTTTTCTTTTTTGCGAATACAGACTAACACAGCTGCTGCTCTGAAACCTATCTCCCTTTAGTCTCCTTTAAAATTCCCTGTCTAACAGCATAGCTGGCTCTTGAAGAGTGTGTTGAATTAGGAGCTTTGATCAAGTGTGTTAGGAATCTCATTGTTTTGGGAAAAACAGAAGTATAGTAGAACCTCAGAGTTGTGATCACCTCGGGAATGGAGGTTGTTCATAACTCTGAACAAAACTTTTATTTTCCAAAAGTTTACAACTGAACATTGATTTAATACAGCTTTGAAACTTTACTATGCAGAAGGAAAATGGTGCTTTTAACTATTTGAATTTAAATGAAAAAGTCACAGAAACTGTTTCCTTACCTTGACAAATCTTTTTTTAAACTTTCCCTTTATTTTTTTAGTAGTTTACATTTAGCATAATACTATACTGTATTTGGTGAGGGGTTTGGGGTTTTTTTGGTCTCTGCTGCTGCCTGATTGTGTACTTCCAGTTCCAAATGAGGTCTGTGGTTGACCAGTTAGCTCGTAACTCTGAGGTTCTACTGTACTGCCTGTTGAGCAGATGAATTTGGTCTTCATTACTTATTATGATTTATTAGTATTATGGTCACACTTAAACACAGCAGTCGGGATCGGAGACCCGTTGTTCTAGGCACTGTGCAAACACATAGCAGTAGACAGTGCCTGCCCCAAAGAGCTTACATGCTACAGGCCCAGTCCAGCAAAGACTTAGATATGTGCTTATCTGTGTGCACCGTGAGTAATCCCATGGTCTTCTATTAAGCACATGCCTAAACCTTTGCAGGATTGTGGCTTTTCTAGAAAAAACGGGGAAAACCCAACAACAACGTAGAACCAGAATGTCAAGGGTATATGGCAAGTCATTCAGCAAGTGCTGTCCTGGGTCCCTCCTCTCTAGTGATAGGATACAAGTAATACTCTGTGGCTGCAATGGGAGTTACTCACACACTGCCATGGGAGAGTAGAAGCCCATCTGGTTTGCAGAGCAGCATCAGCAATGTACTTTGGAGAAGATGCAAATTAGAGTTGAGCAGAATTCAGAATGTCTATCCCACAGGGAATTCCAACATTTCAACATTTGTTTTCATCCCAACTCAGGACAAGAAATCGAAATTTTGAAAGAAAAAAACATTGTGGGGGGGGAACAAAGATAGTGAAGTGTTTTGATTTGGAAATGTAGAAATGTTTCTTTTTGACATTTTCAGTCCAAATGAAACTTTTTACACTCTCCAATTGAAATGCTTTGTTTGAAGTCAGTTCAACAGTAAATTGCATTTCCCATTGTGGCATATTACCTCGTGGGAGTTCAGGCGAGGCACAAATCCACATTGTATTACGGGAGAGGTATTTTCCCGGGAGCTCCGAATGGGGGCCCAAACTACAAATCCCATAAGGCAATGTGCTGAGAGGGAAATGCAGTTCAATGTTTTATTGAACAAAACAAAACATTTTGGGTCAGTTCAACAAAACAGAATATCTGATTCTGGTCAACTCAACCCAGTCTGAAATATTTGATTCCAATTTTTCCCAATGGAAAGTCAAATTTTCAGCTAAATCAAGATTTTTCCCATAGAAAATTTTGATTTTTGCAGAAACAGATTTTTTTTTTTTGGCCAGAATGTCATAGAATCTAGAAATGTGGATCTGGGACATCAAGAAGTCATCAAGCCGTCCCCTGTGTTGGATAAAGTAAACCCAGGCCATCCTTGACAGGTGTTTCTCCAACCTGTTCTTAAAAACCTCCAGTGATGTGTATTCCTCAACCTCTCTTGGAAGCCTGTTCCAGAGCTTAACTATCTTTATAGTTAAAAAGTTTTTCCTAATATCTAACCTAAATCTCCCTTGCTATAGATCAAGCCCATTACTACGTGTCCTACCTTGAGGGGACACATGGAGAACAATTGATCACCGTCCTCTTTATAATAACCTTTAATGTATTTGAAGACTAATCTGGTCCCCACTCAGGTGTCCTTTTCTCAAGATTAACCATGCCCACTTTTCTTAACCTTTCCTCATAAGTCAAGTTTTCTAAACCTTTTACCCTTTTTGTTGCTCTCCTCTGGACTCTCTCCAATTTGTCCACAGTTTTCACAAAGAGTGGCACCCAGAATTAGACACAGTACTCCAGCTGAGGCCTCAGCAGTGCTGAGAAGAGCAGGACCATTATTTGTCTTACATATGACACTCCTGTTAATACACCTCCAGAATATCAGCCTTATTAGCAATTGTGTCACGTTATCTCATATTCAGTTTGTGAACCACTATAACCCCCCGATCCTTTTCAGCAGTACTATCACCTAGCCAGTTATTCCCCATTTTGTAGCTGTGCATTTGATTTTTTCCTTCCCACATGAAGCCCTTTGCATTTATCTTTACTGAATTTCATCTTGTTGAATTCAGACGAATTCTCCATTCCAGTGGAAGTTTTTTTATCTGCTCTATTGCACACACGCTTCTGAGATGGAGGTTGCCCTGTAGTGATAAAACCTGCCGTTAAAATTTCCTGCTCAGCACCTAGATACTGCTGTAATGGCCACTCTAAAGAAACCCCAGGGGAATAGATGGATAGGGGTTCTTAATTCAAACATACATTTGGAAAAGGCACTTGTGTGTACTCAGAGCAAGTCCATAGCTTTCAGAGCCTGCCTGTCTCCTCCTGTGATTCTGGGCCTGTTGCAAGGAACCAAAACACTTGTGCCACCTGCCTTCACATTTGAATGGAGGGAGCATTCTCAGAGCATGTCGACACTTATCCTGGATCAACGCCGTGGCAGTCGAGCCACTGGGGGTCGATATAGAGGGTCTAGTGAAGACCCACTAAATCGACCACAGATTGCTCTCCCGTTGACTCTGGTGCACCACCGGAACTAGAAGCCTAAGGTAAGTCAGTGGGAGAGTTTCTCCCGTCAACCCAGTGTGGTGTAGACACCGCAATAAGTCGACCTAAGCTACATTATTCACGTATCTGGAGTTGTGTAACTTAGGTCGACTTAACCCCAAAGTGTAGACCTGCCCTCAGAGAGGGTTCTTCAAATCTGAAAGTCTCTCCACACAGTATTGATCCACCAGAGCCTAGATTTTGCTACTTTCAGGCAGGCTGCAAGGCCTAACCATTTCCCCATGCTTTCCTTGTAGTGACAATTTGTAAATTTCCGGATGTATCCATAGTGTTAAAGCATTGCATATGTGCTGTGATTGATTAGTGCATTTTATAATCCTAAACAAACTTTTTTTTTTTTTTTTATTAGGCAAACTCTCTTTGGAAGAGTTCATCCGAGGAGCCAAGAGTGATCCATCCATAGTCCGTCTCCTTCAGTGTGATCCTAGCAGTGCAGGGCAATTCTAAAAGAGTTCTTTGGATGAATTGTGTATCTGCTTTTTGTTTTTTGTTTTTTTTGCCAAACAACATTCATGGTGGTGTTGCCTCTGTATGACCAGTTATGCCTTCTTTTGTGGCATCTTTTAGCTTCTTTTGTTGTGGATTAATTATAAGAATGCTGAATGCTCTTAATAGTTTGTCCAGAACACAGACAGAATACTGTTTTAAATGGACATTGTGGTGTTAACTTGTTTAGAAGATTTTATTTTGTTCAATTTGTCTGTTCTCAAAAGTAAACCACAAGAAGGAAGAAACCTTCAGCAACATATTATTGCCACATTTAGAATGCTACTTTAATAGTTGAAAATTCACCCGCAGGATCTGAAGCACAATAGTGGTTGAAGTGCAAAGTGTTACAACAGGTGCAGTATTTGATTTGTACAGTCTTTTTTTTATCCAGCAGGCACAAGAGAAACTACAAAACAGGATGAGTAAGAAGTGTTAATACAATAAGTTAGCAAATTCTAGCCTACTTCAGTCTCCCTACGATGCCACGTTGTTTCAATACTGTGAAAGTTTTTAAGGTGCATTGAGAAGGGGGGGGAGGGAATGATCAGCTGTTTTTTTTAACAGGCTTATGCTGGTTGATTTAACATGTGTTTGATTTCCAGATAAAACCAATTTATAATTCTAATTAAAACAAAAAACCAGGTGGATGTTACCTATTGCCATTTAGAATTAGTAAGTGTAGTTGTGTATATGACAAACTGGGTATTGAACACAAATTTAAGCGAGATGTGTGTTGAATGAGAGATTTTCAGATTAGTAATAAAGCAGTTTCTACTGCAGGAGACTGGGAGTTGAGCTCAGAAATAACAATTGTGCAACCTTAAGCAGCTGACACTGAGACATGTCCACTGTCATGAATGTTCTTGTCTAGATTGGACTGCTTGCGCTCTCGCGCTCTCTCTCTCTCTCTCTCTCTCTCCCCCCACATAGATAATGCGGTTCCTGTGTCTGCTTCTAAAGGTTGGAGAGCTATCACAAACTGTTTTAAAGCTAGAATTGTAGAATTCATACTTCATTTACTTTAGTGGGGTTGAAAGATCTGTACTGAAACAAGGAAATGGTACGCTTAATGATATATATATATATAAATGTTTAAAAAAATTAGATGTAAGAGAAAACTGTTGAATGTTTATCTTTTCACTTGGATGCAAAAGGATTTCTGAACCTTGCTGCTGCAAAATTCTTTCATTTGGTCAGGGTCACTATATTCCAAGCAGTGTGTACGTTTGGGATCTCTTAAGGAATTTGCAAGCACTGCTTTGGCAAAAAAGCTTAGCAATGGGAGGTATTATGCTGACCAAGTTTGAGATAACCTGTCATTTGTTGAGTCTGCTTTGTGATACGGTAGGTGATATATTACTGCAGTCACTGCCCAATATCAGGAACTTATGAGACTGCTGTAGTATAATCATTGTGTGAGGGGTGAGGTTGATATTCTATTAAGTGACCTTGTAACGCTAAACCCCAACTAGCCTTAATTTAAAATAAACTGAGTAAAATAGGTTAGATCTGCTGCTGCAGACTAGTTAAATGCTGATTAGCCATCAGGTAAAAGCAGTAGAATATATTAAGAAGTTTTTGCTTATCACTAGCTAGGAGAACATATGTACAGTAATTTAGGAAGGAAAAAGATTCTTGACTTAATTTTCAATACCATTTTGTTCTGTCATGCTTAACATATGGTGCACAGTGAAAATTAATTATAGATAACATAGTTAATCAGTTCTTTCAAATTTACTATAAGTGGCAAAGCAATCCTGAATAAAAGGTCATCAGGCCCATTTCTTTGTCTCAGATGACCTAAAGGGCTTATCCAGAATCAATTTCAATTTAAAGTGGTTACAGAAATGCCATTGATGTAATTCTCCTGCTGAATGAGCTAAAAGACTAGACCGAGTCATGTGTGAGAGACAGACAGAGGAACACACAAGTGCAGGTTCAATACATAACTTTTTTAGTTTTTGGCATAGTCACTGGAAATACTACAGTGAAATTTTCTGGTTGGCTGAAATGGTTTTTGCCTGTTTCCCATCCCTGTCTTATCCACACCCCATTGGAGATACTATGCACAAAATAGAACATTTAAAGCACTTGTGCTCTTCGAGATAATTTTTTGTTTGCCAGTAATAGACCTCAGAAAGGCTTTGGCCCTAAAAGAAATCTGCAGAGATCTCCTCATGCTGAGTCAAGGGTCAGTTCTCTCCTTATTGTCTGGAGGGTCATTTTTCATTTGGACAAATCTGGCTAGATCCTTGGTTGTTGTAAATTGCTGCATTAAGGTGAATGGATCTACACTGACATATACCCACTAAGGATCTGCTCCTTAATCAAACATAAGCAATCAGTGTCACTGTATTAAAGCCCTTCTTTGGGTCACTTCATCACATACACTACATAGGAAAATAATTGGAATATAAATTTTCTTAGAAATCTGAATACATATTGAAAAATTCCAATCCCAGATATCATTGCAGGCTTGTGGATCAAAAGCAGACAAGCTAGAAAAATTGACGTTTATTAAAGTTGAAGTAAAGTATGCAAAGTGGATAGCTCCTACAATTAATTTGTTTCTAATACAGTGAAAGCAGTTGCATGTGACTGAAACTATTAAAATTTTGCCTTTTTTAAGCAGCTGCGTTCCATCTCTTTTTTTGTATTATGACAATCCTTTGGCCCAGAACCTAGTTCTTCAGTTTGGTGTTTGGCTGTTTTTTGACAGAAGCAATTTGTGTATTAGTACTTTAAACTATGTGCTTGAAAATGCAACCTGTGATATGACCCCAGGCCAGTGGAATTGTAATTCTTTCCACTGAAAGACTAGGAATGTAACCCACAGCTGCAGAGGACATAAATAACTGGAGATATGGTTATTGTATAAACATTTACAAAATGCATGAAGATTATTCCTTATTCCTGCCTGCCTTTCGCAATTTATTTTGTTTCAAAATATTAACTGTTCCTTTCTTACTCTGCAAGTAAAAATTGTAGATATTTTTTAAATGATCGATAATTGAATTTGTTAAATGAATATCTGCAGTTTATTGGTTAACAAAACATACATAGTACTGGTATGCATCATTTCTTTGTCTTGCTAATTGTCATTATTAACTTCAGTGATCTCTCAAAAAAAGAATGACCAAAACTATATGTCACAGTAGCATAGCCGTTTTTAAGGGAATGAATTAAAATATCTGACTCTCAGACTGTAGACAGTACAGGCTGCTTGATACCACTTACTATAACTGTGTAGATACATTTTCAATAATACTTGTGTATGTTTGATAGGTAAACTTGACTGATCTGGCATGCAAAAATGTTTAGTGTTTTGTAGACCTAGCAACTGAAAAAGTACATAAGTTGGAACTCTATTTACATGGAATTCCTAGTGAACAGAAGGGGTGTTAGTTCCTTGCGGAGGGCTTGCCCTTAAAGGAGAGTACCAGACATCTGTGCAGACTAACTGGTGTACAGAAGCTATAGCAGCCAAGCTGTAAAGCCATTCAGTATTCACTTTACTGAGCTCTGAGATTGGGAACTTGAAACAGCCCCTATAAAGCCATCTAGCATACTCTTTTGGACACTCTGGGTTTGAGGGGAAATGAAGCACAACCCTCTTCCAACATCTGAAACCCCATGAACCCAAAGGATTTGGAGGTCCTCTGAGACCTTCAGGTAAAGTTGTAGTATACTTCCTACTAAGCTTATGACTTTTGAACGTTTCTCACCATCATTGTTGAGTTGCCTCATGCTTCATTATTTTCTGTTTTACCATTTGACCTGTACACACTCTCATGTTTAAATATCCTAAACATTACCGTTGTTTTATAACAACAGTAAACTATGTATATAACTACTTTAAATGGAAGATGTATAAGTGCACCTAGAGACAATTATACTATGAGGCTCTAAGAACAGAACAGTTCCCCACACCTTTCTCAGTACATTTGTACTTGCTAATGTGGTACTTGGTGAAGTTCTGTTGCCTGCAATGTACAGGAGGTCCCACTAGATGATCACAGTGATCCCTTCTGACCTTTAAAGTCTATGACTCTGAGGTAAACCTGTACATTCAAAGCTAACTTTGTAAGATCTGAGATGTCCCTTTTTCTAAAACAATGCTTATTTTGTGAGCTCAGGAAAAAGCACAGCAACATGAGCAGAGCAGCCCAGACAAGGTAAGGGAAACGTCAGTAGCAGAGGCCACCAGCCAGCCATAATTCCTAGATGTTTCATATTGCAGCCCGGTGTACTAACATTAGAGTAGGGTGTAGTTACACCCTATGCTGGTGGAAGTGTGAGTTTGAGGCTAGGGTCATTTTTCTAATGAATCACTATTACAGAACCACCTTTTCTACATAACTCTGCTGATTCAGTTAGTACCTGTGGTGGGTTGATCTTTTGGCTGCAAGATGAAGTGACAGGTGCAAGACCTGCTGGAAGGAATATTTTACCCACGGTTTGCTAAGTAGGGCTTCAAACTACAGCATAGCAGATTTAGATTAAATCTCAGGAAAAACTTCCTTAGTGTAAGAACAGTAGGGCAATGAACAGACACCTCAGGAGGTGGTGGAAGCTTCTTCACTGGAGGTTTTCAAAAGCAGGCTGGATAGCTATCTGTCTTGGATGGTTTAGCCACAACAAATCCTGCATCTTTGCAGGGGGTTAAACTAGATGACCCTTATGGTCCCTTCTAACCCTAAGTATTCTGGATCTTTCTTTGCTCTATGTTTCACTGTACATTTACACATTATTTAATATATTTAAAGAAGGAGAAATTGTTTTTTATAGATGTTAAGGACGCTATATAATTGTAAAAGCATAAAGAAGCTTTGCAAACACTGGACAAATAACACTCAAGGGCGGACGGACAAAGGCAGAACAGTAGGTTGGAACCTTATTGTCTCTACCACCAAAACCAAGTATATTTCCAACAAGCTACAGGATCACAGCAGGTGCTTTTGAGAAGAGTGGGTAATTAGTTCTGCTTCTCTAGTATTTTCCCCATGGTGCACTGGCACATTTTTGGTATATTTATGTGTTGTTTACTAGCTGTTTTAAAGACAAAGGGCCCTCCCTTGAATATTGTGTTGTCATTTACACCTGTGCAAACTGGGTGTACACTGCTGCCAGTTCAGAATTGTATAGTTCTCCATTCGCTTTGCACAGCTGTAAATGGCTACCCAAGATGCAAAGCAGTGGAGAATCAGGCCCAAAGTGCTGAGATTCAACTAGGCTTGGCAGAATTTTGAAATTTTTTTATATAATTTTGACTGATCAATGCTTATTTTTAAGAATTTTTTCAATATTTATCTATTTATCTCTTGAAATTTTCACAGTTGTGGGAAATTGTGGGTGGGTGGAACCAGACAATATGGGTGGCCAGGCAATAATTATTTAATGACAGCCAATGTTGGCAGACAAAATGTTAAAGCTTTATAACTGTTAAAAACACAAATTGTCAACATCACATGTCAAAAATAAACAAATTAAATATCCTTAAATCAAATGCTAATAAGTTCTCAAGCAGCATTTTTCTTACTTTACCAATCTGTAAATTTTCCTTATCAATAGAAATATATATACATATTTTTTAAATCAAATCCTTCCAACCCTAGATATTACTACGTAAAAAATGGCACCACCTTACTCAGCAGATCTGCTCCCCGTCTCTAGTCAGAGTCAGAGCTACTGACTGCAGTGACATAAATAAGTTTTTAATACTTTTTGCCTCAGAGTCCACGTCTGGAGGAGAGGCAGGTGGATTTTGTGCCTTCATGTGCATCATCAACAGAACTGTTTACTGTGCTCCAATTAGAACTCCAGCTAGGTTAGCAGATGTCACTGAGGGCATAAATGGAAGATAATGGCATTTCACAGGTGTAACTGAGGGCATAATTTGGCCTGCAGAACTTTGTTCCCCATCATGATACACAAGAAGGAAAGAACTCAGCTTGACTTTTGAAGGTCAGCTTTAGTTTTCAAGCTGACCTTGAAAAAAACCTTTACTTGTAAATTGAGAACATTTGATATACAATTATTGTGAGGCACTCGGCATAGAACCCCATGATGCCTATTTTACAGAATTTTTTCAGAGACATATTGCACTTAAATAAACAGCTATTTTTAAAAACATAAGGAAAAATGAAGAAGGGCCTGCAAATCAGCATGAAATACATTCACACTCTAGAAATGAAGAACACTGCAGGAGATGTTATATATGTATTCAGGTCATTTCGAAAAGTAGATCTATGTCTTTCCCCCACTCCCACCCTATGAGACTGTATCTCTTCTTCCAGTGTGACTTTGGCTGGTGGTGTTGGGTTTCTAAGAATCTATATTGTTTGCGGTGGAGATAGTTTTGGAGCTGAGGTTGGTGCCACATTTTAGAGGTACAGGATGCACAAACTTCAGATCCTGCTCTGCCCACCTTTAATTATGTTAGTCTATGAAGCAAAGTAATATCCATATAGATTTGATGCATTTCTTTGGGAATGCACATATTAAATTCCTTCAATCCTGCCCCAGAACATAGCATTATTTAATTGTACAGTAGGGATTAAAAAATCCCTCCTAAAATGTTTAATACACAATGAACAGGACAAATCAGAGCCCTCATATATAGTGAACAATATGATCAGAAAAATGAACAGATATTAATTGTGCCTTTGTCCAGAGATCAAGGTTTGAATTCACTACAGGTGCATTCACTCCTGGACTAAAGGCCATGCAGAATCTTTGCACCACTTCCGTCCTAGTTAAGGTCTAGCATTTGCCCAGGGGCGAATCTCTCCCTGTGTGGTACAGACTGAAAGACCCAGGAAAATCAATGTACAAAAAGTGAGAATTCTGTGTCCCTCAACAAAGCTTTACACTGGGGAATTTTTCAATTCAGTTGGTTAGTTCCATATTCTGAGGTAAAATTTTGCCCACCTTTTAGTTGTGTTCCTTAACTGTGAGGTAAATGGATATTTCCCTGTCCACCCTGATGTAATCCCAAATAAACATCCTCAGCACAGGCACTCAGAGTATTAGGCTGAGTCAAGTCACTGGGTTTGGGTTCTCACTTACATACAGTACTTAATTACCATCATCTATTTGACAATTCTTCCCCTCCCAGTCGGTGAATATGAGGCACTAACGCTATGCCTTTGACATCTGGAAGTGCTGGTACTGGTGCATCTCTATGGGTCGACTTTTGTTGGGCAGGCCCAGGTTTGGGAGCCAGTGTTGTTGTGTTCTGCTCACCAAACCACAATATGTATTATTATTAAATATTGAACAAAACTCTAATCATCTGAAACAATTTGTGGGTTACATTATTTTGTTTCTATTAATCTGCTGCAAACTGAAGCTAATCAGTTTTGTTAGCCATTCCCATGGCTTATAGAGTATTGATTTCTTCAAGGTAAGGACAGTGTCTTCCTATGTGTCAGCTAGAGCTGGACAAAATTTTTCATCAGAAACTTTTCCCACTGAAAAATGCAGATTTGGGTTGACTGAAAGATTTCATCGATTTGTGCCAAACTGTTTCAGTCAAAAAACACAAACAACATTCTGAAAAAATCTAAATGTTATATTTTGTTTGACATTTTTAAAACAAAACCTTTGGATTTTTCAGTGTAAAATGCCTTTTCATTTTGACACTGCAATTTCATTAATCTTTAAATAAAACCCTCAAAGCCAAAACAAAACTGCTTGTTTGACCCAAACCAACTTTTTTTTTCTTTCAGTTCAGACACCAAATCAAAAAAAATATCAGTTAGTTGCATAGCTCTAGTGTCAGGATCAAGGACTAGAGACCCCTGATCGTGACTGGGCCTTCTGAGCCTTCGATAATGATTTAATGCTCAAACGTACTGGGACACAATCTCAAAGCTACATATTAAAGATATTTTCTTTGCTGTTCTCCCCCCATAAGAACATTGAAGTGAAGAGTGTGGATGGCATTTTCAAGAGTACTCAGCACTGACCTAGCTCTATGCCTGTTGAAGTGGATGGAGTTTTACTAGTGATTTCAACAAGGGCAGAGTTAGACCAACGTTGAGCACTTCTGAGAATTCTCATCCCATCTGCCCAAAGAGCCATGCCATGGTCACTTGATTGGCTTGATGGCCACCTTGAACACTGAAGAAGCAGATGATTAGCAAAACTGTCTGAGAAAATCCACTTTAATGCTAACCTGCATTTGCCCTACAACTTGGATACCCACTGTGTGTCGATTAGTGGAGCCCTACACAATCATTTGTTGGGAGATTGTGTTTTTTTATTTTCTCATGTATTCTCTGCAATTAAATTATTATTATTAAACTGACAAGAATGACCCTCATTTGTGTGACTTCATTGAAACTGAATTCCACTGCAGCCAAACCCTGATTTGTAAAGTGTTTGGAGGGGGAAAAAAACAATAACAGTGGTTCAAGCTGATAAAGATCTAAAGAGGCCAATGAAATATTTTGTGTCTCATGCTGGCCATTTTCATGCTTGAGACGATTGTGTTCTTTTTTTATTTTATTATTTAATTTCTTGATTAACATTTCTGCATATTGTGTTTTTCTCATAGCTATTTTGAAACAGAGTGAAATCCATTTTACTAGATCCAGTCCTGCTGTTTTTATTTTTAGTTCTGACTCCAGCAAAACTTCCATTGATCCCAGTGGTAGCTTTGCCTGAGTAACAGAAGTGGGTTGTGTGTAGTAAAAATGGAATTTTAAATTGATCTAGGGATTGTTTTTGTTGTTTGGTGGTGGTGGGGTTTTGTTTTGTTTTGTCTGCACAATATTTTGTGCATAGGTTGAACCTGTGATTGGTTTGACTTGTTTCTTGCATTAGCACTTGCTAATTCCTCCATTTATCCATGCCAGCCTCTTTGGGTTTTCCACTTTTCCCTTTTATGGTTCTGCAGATTCAGTCCTATTTAACTTTAACTTTAAAGAGGTGATCAGTATTATACTTTGGCAAAAACACTTGCGGCTGATCCGTTTAATAACATTACTAGTTATGAACATATGATCTTGATGTAGGGTAAAAATTTAGGGCCCAATTGTGTATGCACACTATACATATACCGCCACACTGAAGTCAGTGGGCTTTCCACAAGTCGACCACTTGCATCTTCATCTCTTAGGTTGGAAAACTGAATGCCCCTGGGATTAACCCTTTGTAAACTAATCGATGTAATCCAAGGAAGAAATGTTACATTCTGAAGGAAGGGCAAATATTAATTAAACTAGCGCAATCTGAAGTGTTTTATTACAGTTTTCTGAAATCATTGGTCTCCTATGTATATTCACATCAGAATGTTGTGGGTCACCTCTTTTTGTTTCTGCTGCAAACTCATTTGGCCACTTGTGAGACTTTACTCAGTTCTTACACAGACAAAACTCAATGAAAGTGATGTCAGTGGGAGCTTTGCCTGTGGAAAGACTTCAGGATTTGGGCCCTGAGTAGTATTCATAGATATGTGTTAGAAATGCCCAGGGTCAGTGGTTAAACCAAACCTCTGAAATGAAATTGGTAAACAGCCAATTAAATTAAAAGAGAGAAGGAGTGTGATAGGAACTAGTGTATATAGTCTGTGTTTCTAAGCGTGATCACTGTTTGCTATTTTATAAATGTTTAGGACATTTCTGGAATTTTTAATGTGAAAGGAGTAAACTTTTCTTATTCTGCTAATGTACCTGCATTATGTATTATTTCTTTATTGACTATGCTTTTCAATATGTCAGACATTTTCTTCTGTATATATGACATGCAGTTTTACGGAAGTCTTAGATGCATTCATTTGAATTTTTTAAAGACTGTACTAATGTGTGGTAATGTGTTTTAGAAATGGCATCTTTGTTGTAAGATGTACAAACTATTTAAACTGACTTCTTTTGTTGTTGTTCATAGAAACAGCACTAAGAAATGCATGTTCTTGTTCACTTTTCCTTGTGCAGCTGCGGACAGTCATTATAATGATGCAATTGGTTTACATCGTGTACAAAACCCGCATCCTTATTTTTAATAGGGGTTAGTTTAAAACTTGCACAGACTTTTCCTGAAAAGTCTATTTTTGTGTATTTATCTCTCAGCTTCAAGTTTTTTTGTTTTTTTTTTGATCACACATTCTGTGCTGCTCCCAGTGCTACTTGCCTGTGGCCAGGTCTGCATGAGGGCAAGACTCGGAAGTCTTCCCCATAGACTTATGCCCCACTCCCCATGTGACATGGGTGATGAAAGAGCAGTGAGGAGTGCTCAGCTATCTCAGTTTTTCAAGCATGATGTCATGACTAGATCATTCAAGCCTTTACCCCCCCCCCCCCCAGAAGACAGACTGATCAGTCACTTTTGCTGTCACTTTCCCCTCATGCTTCATTGGCTAAGTCAAAACAAAATGAATGTGTTACAACCTTAGCTTAGCCTAGTGTAGTCCTTTTTTCATGCTGATGTGGGTAACTGACTTAAAAACAGTATCATTTAAATAAGAATGAGCCTGAATAGCTAACTCTGGGTCTGAATCCTGCTCAGGGTTTAGGTTCAGCCCATTACCCAGATGGGACCAATTATGAAGTTTAGATCCACATTCCTTTCAAGTTTCGGGGGTGCTCAGATCCAGGATTTTGGGATGGGCCAATCGCGATATTTAACAAATTTTCTGAGAGGAATATGGATCCATTTTGCACACTGTGCCACTGCATCTTATGGATGTTTTTATGAGAAAACAGTTTAAAATGCACCTGGCCAAATGATAAATTTAGCAACTGTTTTTCCTTGTTATACAAACACACACAAAACAGCATTGTGTGGTTAAAAAAGATACATTTGTGACAGTTTCTTTTTCAGTGCCAAACATAATGAGCAGTATTGTTTGAAGGGAAATAAGAATTTTTTACTGTATTATTATTATTGTTGAACAAATCTTGTTTTTTAAATATTAGATTTTTTGAAGAATTTTGTATTGTAAACTGTTTTGTGACATGGTGCTTTTTCATACTGGAATTACTGATTGCACCGAACTCTGAATTGTTTTTCTTATATAAATGCGTAACCTTGAACAATCTTTATGAACATCAGTGTATGGTGAATACCAAGGTTCACAAAGAAATTTCCCTATTGAAGCCCCTAAATGTTCCTGCCTATTAATAAATACTCTGCTGCAGCTAGTTTTCTGGAAAGTGCTGTTGTATTGCTCCTGAAGAACAAGCACTAGCTCAAAGTACTGAATCAATATTGCACTGCCATTGGAAGCACTGTTTCTTACAAACTGGAAGAAATATGATGAGGTGACCTATGATCAGTGTTTAAAAAATCCCCTGCCACAAAAACTCCCCCTCCCCCTCCAGTACCTGCTTGCCAGAAATGAAATGTTAGTCATTTTAAATTCAAACCTATCTCCCTCTCTCACAAGTCTGACTTCACCTCTCTGTTCGTCATTTCTGATGTCCATACCTCATAGCAACAATCTGTGAAGCTGGGTTTAAAGGAAACGACGCATCTCGGCATCATTCCAAGCTTCCTTCTGGCCCATTTCATTTGTTGTCCCTCAATTTGGGTCTTAGTTACAGATATGTGACTTCAGTGGCTGAGAGCTTTCTACACATGTGAGAGGAAGCAATGAACAAGAATTTCCAGGCTATATTGGTTTTACAACATACACTTATGCAGAGTTAAAACCTGCCGGCCTCCTGCAGTCCTGCTGTGAAACCAGCATCCTCCAAAGAGGATTAAACACGATGCCTCTACATTTGGACCCAGCTGGGATGACACGGCTTGGAAATTTCTTGCTGGGAAAAGCATAGAGATAAAGAGAATGAATAACCTTAATTAAAATTAAAATCTTTGCAGCAAGGTTGAACTATTTCTTTAATCCGATACTTTTCTTAAGCCTGACATGTGTATGTAGAGAAATGAGGTATAGAGTTGCTCTTTTCACAATCTGTACACAGTGGACCTTAAGTTTAAGTAAAGTTTTTATAACGTTCCAGAGTTTAAATACTATATTAAGAAGGGGCATTAGAATTGGGGTTTCCTACTAATGCCTTTAGGGTGGAATTCATCCGAGGGCACAAGGCCAGTGTAGTCTGTGCATCTCTAAGTCCTCCTTAAGACTATTTTTAGACTGAAATTATTCCCCACATGCATTATTTGAAACATTTTGGGTACAATGTCCCTGCCTGTGTCCCAGCACTAGATGAAACAACTAAAGACCAGTTTTGTAAAAGAGAGAAGAAACACTAGGAGTATTTGAACCATCTCCTCAGGAACTGAAAAGGGAGGAGGAAACATGAGGACCAGAGAATGCTTATCAGCTGAGAGAGAGAGAGAGCAAATAGCTGCCAGGTGCAAAATGGCTACAGTAGGGTTACAGCCACTAGGCTCTGTCATATTTAAAGGGCCAGCTTCAAAAAAGCATGCTGGGAACAAAAGTTCCTATAAAATGGCCCCCCTGTACGAAGGATAGTGGTTGGGACCAGGTAGTCAGCCAAAGAGAGGCAGGGTCTGTGTCACCATGGCATCACACTGCGGTAAATGTGTAAAGGAAAGGGGGCAGCTGGAGATTCAGTAGCATTTAAGCTCTTCTGGTATTATGTTTCTTTCAGACTAATTTAACAATCAGCCCATTACTTTCCCAGCTGTCCCTGTTGTAGGGTGCCACTAATAAACTGATGGATTAACAAATAATATTCAAAATATTAGAAGATACCAAATATGCAGCAATAATCCTTCCCTGAAAATGGCAAATATCTGTGGAAGGGCTCTCCCCAATGGAGATGCATGAATGTGGCTGGAATTTGGTATGGATCAGATTCCAGTAGATCAGCGGTGGATCTGTATGATCCAAATCTCTGAAGTCTACAAACTGGACTGGAAATTTTAGAACAGCCTTTCTCAAATATCCCTGGGCACTTCCCTTTCAGTCACAGCTGCCAATGTAGCACAAAAACAGCCTCTCACATGGTGGCCTGTTCTATTCCTGGCCTGAAGTGTGGGCGGGGGGGAGAGGATGTTTTCAGACCCCTAAAAAGTTTGAGTTTGGACATAGGAAGCCAAGCAGGTAGGGTGAGTAGAGGTTTTCCATCGTCTCACATCTCCACTGCAGCAGGCCAACTCCTTTCACACTTTTGAGCCAGGACTAAAAATGCCCACTTGGCCAAGCAAGATGCAGTATTTTTGCTATAACAGGGACTCACCTCAGTATCTTATCTTCGGCAGACAACGAACACTGAAAGTGATCGTTTCAACCCTTACAATATGGCTGGGACAGTAGGTGCAAGTTGTTTGCCTTTGAAGGTGAACGTTGCAGCTTGATTGTTACGCTAGCACAGAGACAACATGTAACTGTTGATAGTGGGGGTGGGGCACAATTTAAAGGTTGGGGGTAGGGTGACCAGATAGGGACAGTCCCAATTTTGGGTTTTTTTCCTTATATAGGCTCCTATTACCCCCCCACCCCCTGTCCCAATTTTTCACATTTGCTGTCTGGTCACCCTAGTTGGGAGGCGGGGGGAATGTGACCACCGCATGCGTTGCATCTGGCTGTAGCACAGAAGGTTTCAAACTGGGGGATGGGTCCCCCTGCGGAAGGCACAGAAGAACGTTTTTTGGGGGGGGGAGAAGAATCATAGAATATCAGGGTTGGAAGGGACCCCAGAAGGTCATCTAGTCCAACCCCCTGCTCGAAGCAGGACCAATTCCCAGTTAAATCATCCCAGCTAGGGCTTTGTCAAGCCTGACCTTAAAAATATCTAAGGAAGGAGATTCTACCACCTCCCTAGGTAACGCATTCCAGTGTTTCACCACCCTCATAGTGAAAAAGTTTTTCCTAATATCCAACCTAAACCTCCCCCACTGCAACTTGAGACCATTACTCCTCGTTCTGTCATCTGCTACCATTGAGAACAGTCTAGAGCCATCCTCTTTGGAACCCCCTTTCAGGTAGTTGAAAGCAGCTATCAAATCCCCCCTCATTCTTCTCTTCTGCAGACTAAACAATCCCAGCTCCCTCAGCCTCTCCTCATAAGTCATGTGTTCTAGATCCCTAATCATTTTTGTTGCCCTTCGCTGGACTCTCTCCAATTTATCCACATCCTTCTTGTAGTGAGGGGCCCAAAACTGGACACAGTACTCCAGATGAGGTCTCACCAATGTCGAATAGAGGGGAACGATCACGTCCCTCGATCTGCTAGCTATGCCCCTACTTATACATCCCAAAATGCCATTGGCCTTCTTGGCAACAAGGGCACACTGCTGACTCAACGATGCCAGGTGTCTTGGGCCAGTCCTGTGTGGGGAAGGGAAGAGCACCTCCACCTCCTGACTCACCACAGAACCTATTGCTAAATGGAAGACAGAGCAAGCCCCACTGCAGTGCGAGGGGAGCAGTTTCCCCGGGCAGAGCCCCTACTATAGGAATGGGAGAGTGGCTTCTGCTCTGAGAACAGGCACGCCGCATTTGCCCCACCAGCAGTAGGGAAGGAGAAGCAGCCCCAAGTAGCTGTGGGGGTGGGGGGAGGGGCTGACTCAGCCCGCAGCCAGCTACCATGCTACTGTCTCCCTCTCCATGGGGCACAGACACACAGAGTGTGCTGCCAACCAGGGGGAGCTGCTGGGCATCCTGGCCAGAGGCAGCCCAAGGCCTTGCTCACCCCCAGTAGGTCAGTCTGCAGCAGCCCCTCTGAGTGGGTCCCCTCAGAATATTTAGCTGTTGTTAAATGGAAGGCAGAAATCTGGGAGAGGGCATGCCCCTGCGTCTTCCCCTCCCCTGCCCTGCCCCTCTTCGCTGCTGCATGGTCAGAAGGGCATGAAGGGGGAAGATTTAGTTTCCTCTGATGATAGTCTTAGCGCCCCTGTGGCCCAGTGCATTTCACCAGTTGAAAGGTGACTCAGGGCTGCTGTATTTGGTGGGGAGGGAAGGGCAGGGGGGGCGGATGCCATTAGGACACAGTCAACAGCTCCTCTTAGCCTTATAGTAGCCACAAGCTGAACTGGGCCGAGTGTGAAAGCTGCTAAGCAGCTTATACATAGACAACATGCAGCTGATTTACAGGGCAGTAAAGTCATTGCACTAACCCTCAAGGCAATCTCAGGCGCTAGGTAAGGTTTACGTGCCAGTGTGGCTGCATTTATGCACATAGTGCTAGCTCCGACTAGAATTATCTTAGGTACTGACAGGCCTGCCCCCCGCTCCCATCACCCTAGTAGCTGAGCACCTCACAGGCTTTAACGTATTTACCCACACAATGCCGCCATGAGGCCGGGCAGTTTACAAATGTGGCACTAAGCAACAGCAGAACTAAGGGCTAGCGTCACAAAGGGCCTTAGGCACCCACCTGCCATGTTAGGCACCTAGGTCCCTGAGTTAGGCGTTCACTGGCATCCCTGCTCAGCTGCCACCCAACCTGGCCAGCGGCTGTTTTTCTGTAAAAGTTTCCTGTCCATCTATGGTTCTGCCCCTAGGCTTGTGCTCTGCAGCGTCCCGGCAGGCGGCCAGAGGCTCAGAGCAAGTCACAAAGAAGTGCCGCCCCCTGACTTGCCTGCAGGGCCTGACGAGCTGGGCATGCTCAGAGACCCCCTAATGCCACACAGACCTGCCCCGGGGGGCGGGGGGGGGGGCTCCCGCATAACCTTTAGTCCAGGGGGGTTAGACCACTCACCTGAGGTGGGAGACCTCCCCCATCAGGTCTCCCCCGCCTAATAAAGAGAAGGGATTTAAGCAGGGCTCTGCCATCTGTCAGGTGAATGTTCTGGCCACTGAGCTATGGGATAAGCTGATGTGGAGCAACCTCAGGCTCACCTTGCACTTTGGCTATTGCACTTCGCACTTTGGCTAATTAATTAGTGTCATTGGAGCAGAAACACTGGAGCGTGGGTCTTCCACCTGCTAGATATGCCCCCCCCCCCCCCCAACCCAGGCTGGAGGCAGTCTCGCTTGCAGGCCCAGCGACGCTTTAATTAGTTAGCTGCAATGGGAGCGGCTTCAGCAGGCGAGCTTGAGGGAGCTTCCACATCAGAATAGCCCCAAGTACAGTGGTTTGCGCACTCTCCTGAGAGGCAGGAGACCATGGGCAGTGGGTGAAGCTTCCCCTTGGGGAGGCTAGCCCCTGTCCTGCCTCTTCTGGCTGAGGCCATGCTCCCGCTCGCTGCTCTCATTCCCTTGCTGCTCTTCTTCCCCTCCCCACCGGGGCTGAAAGCTGGAGGGGGGTGGGGGGGGAGGGGCTGTGCTGAGAGCTTGGTCGGGGGCCATGGGGTTGGGAGGGGAGGAGCTGAGCGGTCAGCCCTGACTGAGCCTGCAGCAGACCTCTCAGGCCTGGCAGGAGTTCTGAGCCCAGACCGCCCACCCCATTCCATCCCTTCTCCCACAACCCTGCTCCTGTTGCACCTCCCCCCGCTTGCTCCTTTCGGACCCCCCCCCCGCTGTGGCCCCCAAGACCGGAAAAGCTCAGGGCCACAGCATAACACGAGCGCGCCTCCAGTCCCAGGGCAGTGGTGGGGAAATTTTTCCAGGGTCCCAAATTGGCCATGGCCCCTGGGCACAGGTCCCAGGGCTCATGCATTCATCTGTCACTGCCTCCCTCCCCACCCCCACAATGGCACGAGGTTTGAGGAGGCTTAGTCTCCCCCAGCCACCATTATGCACTGGCCATGCGATGCGTGAGATCACATCAGGTAGGCACAGGCTCTGCATGCAGTTTCTGGGGGGTGGGTTCCTCTCAGTATCCCACTTCGCTTCAGCTCCTGGCACCCAAGCTTGCCCAGTCCCTTCCTAGTCAGAATCCTTCTTCCCACCTGGCCAGGAGGAAGGTAAGTGCAAGGGGAAGAGGGTTAATGGGCGTTGGCATCACCTGCTTAGCATATCCAGCATGCCAATTAGCTTTGAAAATGTTTGCTATGGAGCTTGGGGCAGTGCCCCATGCAATTAGCCAACTTTTGCTGCCTTTGTTTTATGAAACTCATGGGGGCCTCAGTGCATGAATCAAACACTACACCAGTGTAATACTGTGCTTTATTGCCCATGGATTAAGGCTGATATTGTGACTTCCAGTCCCTACTTGTAAATACACGAGTATTGACTCCAGAGCTTGAGTAATATCTATTTTCACCAGCCCCTCTTGATTCCTTCATAATAATTGCTACTTCTACTTTTTTGGAAAGTTTCTTAGAGACAGAAAGAGGAAATGGAAAAACAGTACCTAATAATGCACTATACACCAATGAACCTATTGGACACCAATCTCTCTTACATATGAATATTTATTATTTTCCTTCTGAAAAATGTACAAAAAAATAAAATACCTGTATTTATAGTTTATCAATCCCCTCTCCCATTTACAACACTATTAAGTTACATGAGCTATTACCTTAATATAAACGCACACTGTTTATACATAAAGCTTCCTTGCTTGCCAGAGAGAGGGGCTGTCACAAAATTTGGCACAAACACACCTGTTTGCATCTTATCACAATTTAAAGGAAGTGGGGAAGGGAATAAACATTTGACATACTTTACACTTTAAAAGTCTCGGGAAGAGCATTCGTTTCCAGTTCCACGTCACACTACACGCTGCATTCAGAACAGTGGTGCAGCTTCGTTTTTATTGATAGCACTGAAGCCATCAGTTCCATTCAATCTGCAACTTTTAAACAATCCATAGCTTTAAATACAGGAAAATAAACAGGAACAGTGTCTGAAACAATATCATCTGTAGTTGCTTGATAAACACATTGTGCAAGAGAAGAGAGAGCAGGAGATACACCCAAGGAAGAAAAGTCAATTTTTTTCTGAGTGTGTGCCCTTCAGTGGCAAAAAACCCCACCAAATTGTAGTTATCGCTAATCTTGGGCAGGGTGGGAGGAGGGGGGGTGCCCTTTCCCCACCACCCACCAACAAAAAAATGTAGCCTTCAAAACAGGGGTTATGATTCTATGCATTTGCTTTGGGCTATAAGCAGCTGAAATATGTTGGAGCAGCATCAGACTTTAGAGTTGCATTGCATAGTTTGGCTTTCATAATAAGGCATTCAATCCACTGACAGCTCAAGAATTACTACTTGTTGCATTATAGCTTTGGTCTTTTGTGGGACAGCTTCTATGTACAGTCCTGTTGTAATGTTAAAAAACTAGTGGCACATCTGTAAACACTAAGTTTCCCTTAATGTAAAGAGCTCCATGAACCAGCCGCCTTTCAGACTCCACTAGTTCATAGTCAGGACTCCTCACTTGCAGGAGGAGATTTTTGTTCTTTTAAACCAATAGCCACAAAATGCCCCCCCCCCAAAAAAAACCACAAAAACAAAAACAAAAACAAACAAAAGACCAGCAAGCTAACACAGGCATTTTTGTCCGCTGGTGCACCATTGCCAAATCTCACTCCCATTTAAATTAGAAGCACATTTTAAATGTAAGCTACATTATTCATCATAAGATTTGATGAAGGATAAGTGACATACATGTTTTAACCAATATGAATGTAAATAAATGCATGGTATTTTTCTGGGCCAGCTGAAGCCTTTGAACCAATGTATAATGGATATTTAGACTGGACAGAGGAGCTCTCCCATTGTTCTAGCAGCGTGAGTTACTGGCACTGGGCCTTTCTGTGACTTGAACTCCTCCTTTTGACCAACAACCCTTAAAGGTGAGCCAGCACGCTTTTAACCTGTCAAGACCAGAGTTCAGGGTCCTGTGTTTCTCCTTCCACAGCTCATGCTGTCACTAAAACCTAAAGCAGGGCAGTGAGCTGTGTTCTCTGTAAGGCTCTAGGTGCTTGGGATGCCATCCACTGGAGCCCCCTAAACTTCAGATCAATAACTCTAAAGAAGACATGACTAGCAGATTTGTTTAATATAGCTATATTAGTCATTGTTAAACCCATCTCTATATCGGGCCAAATCCTGCTTGCCAAAGAGGCTTTTAGCTTCCAAAGAGGCTTTTAGCTCCAGTAAGGCTACCTGTGTGAGTAAAGCCAGAAGGATTTGGATGTTCTGTCACTGTCATGGGATCTTAAGCACTTTATTTGAAAGTGTATTTTACAAAATCTTTTCAGTTAATCTTGGACACACCTTCCCTTTTGCAGATTGTGCACAAGCTGCAGCTCCTGAGCCTGGGATCAGAAAGATGTTTTGTCTCACCCCTGTTCCCATTTCCCAAAACCTTGCAGTTCTCACCCATCCTAAGCTAGCAAGCAGCAGTGCTCCAGGACAGTGGGACACACTGCAACCCACAGGACATTCACATCATATCAGTTATGCAGGCGAGAAGGAATAAACACATTCCTGGGGGAGGGAATGCTAAGTCCGCTATTAACCCAAGCACTGCTGCTACATGTGCAGGCTTTGCTGAGCCTTTCTTTAGCAATGGCAACTATGTGGTGAATCCAGAATCCCCATCGACACCTGCCAATCATGTGTATTGCTAAACAGTCTAGTATCAAAAGCCACAGATGGTTAAAATAGATAAAAGAGCTTGCCTGATATCAAAGGGCTTATGTGTTTGTTTACATTTACCCACAGGCTTAACTTTAAGCACGAGTAGCCCCACTGGACCCTTGTGACTGACTGAAAGACCCTGTTGAGATGTCTTAGAATTCCAAACATTTCTTCTATTTAAAAAAGAAAAATACAAGAACAAATCCCATAACTCAGTCGGACTGTGCATCGTACCCAGGCCTGAATCTAACCTGCCAGAATTCACTTCTTTTTATGAAGAATCAGAAACAAAGATCTGGTCCAAGTCAGGGTAGATCCTTGCTCCAAACAAAAGCCAAATTCAACCACAAGATTCCTATTCCTCAGAATGTCCAGTCTTATACCTCATCACAGGTGGGTTAGAAAAGCAGCCATGTAGGACTGTGTGTAGTATGAAAAGGCCATGACACATCATTCAGCACTACTTAATGGAGAGAGAGCTGCAGATGGGGAGGGGAAATAGAAGATCTACAATGCAAACAGAAATACAGCAAAAAGCAGATTCTGGATACGTTGGGTTTGATTCTCCCCTGAACCTTGCCTGGGTTCCAGTCCTGCAAATGATTACGTACATGCTGAACTACTATTGCAAAGTATTGATTTCATTAGGACTACATACATGAGTACAGTTACGTATGTGTGAAGGGTTGGGAGCTTACATCTGTACAAAGCAAGTGTTAAAACAATTTATCACCAAATCAGACTGCTGGCATTTTACACCCATCTTTGCACAGATGGAAATGACAATATGAGGTGCAAAGCAATAGAGGATCAGGCCTATTAACCTGGGCAAACATTTCTGTAATTGGCCATTGCAATAACATGCCTGAAATGGACCAGCATTGAGACAGAAAGGAAAGGATTTTGGAGAAAAAAATAGAGACACACCAATAGAACCACCAAACAATTGCAGTGCATTCAATTTTTAGAGGCAATGGACCAAATTCATCCCCAAAATTAGCCCTTTGAAGTTAATGGAGTTACACCAGGGAGGAATTTGGCCTGATACTTGTAAATATTCCAGTATAAATACTGAACCAAACCCATGAATCAGATGTGAATATTAGCTTCCCAGCACAGCCTCACCCCTCAGCAGTTTGCAGAAATCTAAACCTCGCAGAGAGGAGAAACTCAGTTCACCCTTAATCCAAACACAAAAAAACATAGTGGCAGTAAACACGCCCATGTACAGTAGGTTAAAATATATTATTGCATATTATAAACATTATATACAAGGTTAAAATGGTATTTTTTCCAGCTTACTTACAAATTACAATATAGATGAATGCCTTACTTACACGTCCTCATTGCTACACGCAGAGAACAACCAGAGGTATTTGGCAAGACTATGCGCTACAGAGCAATAGGCATCATTTTGAGTAGGTGAATTCAGTTGGTCACTTTCCCCTCCTTTAGCACTGCACAAATTAGTAGCATCAGATTTTCTGGCAATTGATTGTGGAGGGGGCTATTGTTAAAGCAATTTCAACCAGATTTCCCAAGTTGGACCAATACAATTCCTTTCCCTAATTTAGGAGGCACTTGTGCTGTTTTAACATCTGGGTTCAAAAGGTGCTATTTCACATGAGCTGGAGGTGACTGCTCTGGTAATCGCTTGTACATTGAAGAGGGGGGAGCAATAAATAAGGGGTCAAGTGAACATGCATGGCCTCATGCTTGACAGACTCAAGTCACTGTTTGTTGGGTTTGTTTTTAGTGTTGAATAACAGAGTGGGTGATATTTTCAATGCATTTTTGTAACAGCTTCTCTGATCAGCGTTGACAAGTCTGCAAGGTTCCTGGGGAGCGTTCTTCTTCACAACAAGGATGAAATGCTGTGGTTCCTCAGGAAAGGGCCCTGAGCTGGGCTAGATCTCAGTCAGTGTGATCTTGAAGCCTTCCACTGTGCTCTCCATGTTCAGGATGAAAGTGTCCTCGTTGGAGTAGTGCTCAATGATGTTATCATCCATGTTTACCAAGATACTGGTGAAAATGAAGAAATCAGTATTCTTATATACATGGCTAATCAAAGGGAAGATCGTGCACACTTGCCCAAAGCAAAGCTGCCTGGTTAGGTGTACTCACTTCCTAATCCTGATTGACCCCAAACTGGGGCAGGAGGCTATAAGGGACATACAGAGATCTCTTTCAGAGACCCACTGGTGAAATCTCTTCCCCTGCCTAAAGAGAACGGAATATCCCCCTCCCTCTCCCTCCGCCTGGCCATGCATTGTGAAGTCTCAACGGGGGTGGGAGAATGGAGGTAGTTTGTTTGCTTTATTTTCTTTACTTATAGCCTCTGGGCTAGAGGAAGCTGCCGGAGCTGGGACTCTTGCGGTGCTTATAATCTCTGCAGGACAAAAGAGAGCTGCCAGGGGCAGGACATCTGTGGAGTTTATAAATTGCCTAGAAGTAGAGCTACAGCCAAAGCTTCTGCATCGTGCAACTCTAATGACGCTCCCCCACTCTCCCTGCCCCGGGAGCTCATAGTTGCCTGCAGAGGTGTTGGGCTGCCCAGATGCATCTTGCTACTCCCAGCCTGCTGTATACACATACGGAGGGTTACTTCTGTGTGAGTCAATGATTTTTTTTGGAAATGATGTGTAGCTGGGTGTGAAGCCTGAGCTACACCATATGGGGTGGGCTGGCGTAAAGGTCAGCTTGCATGTGAGAATATAACATGTTTCCTCATTCTTTTCGACAAAAATAGCTTCTTCTAAGAAATGTAACAGCTGAATATGGTGTTAGAAAGAAGCTGACTTAAAAAGCAAACTAGAATTTCTTTAGAAGCCATGGAAATTCCCCCACAAAACACTTTGTTCAGGTAGAATTAAGGCTGTAAATAGGCTTTAAAATGACATTACTAGAATGTTGTCGTTATTTCAAAGTAAACATTGGAAGTCAGGACATTAAGGCTTGGGGGGGTTGGAGATTGGTTGTTTTTAAACTATTGGCACATTTGGGTCATTGTAAAAAGTCTACATTTACTCAGCTAACGTTCTAATATTGAACATAGTTCTGCCCTTCCCTCAACTACCAGCTCCCTGTCAAACTTTCAGCTCTGGGGCCATAGACTATTCCAGAAAACTCTACATCCTGCCAAGTCAATTCTGAATGCAGCCACTAGTTAAAGGCTGGAGAACCAATAGGTCAGTAAATCATAAAGATTACATATATGGTCTGCACAGGACTCTGTTCTCACCCCATTATGGGATTGATACCTCATTCAGTCCATAAATACTGAAACTACGTGCTCCAGACACAGACTAGAGATCAACTTTTTCCATATCTTTCACTCTTTGTCATCTATTTGGGTTAGGGACTTGCTTCCTATTAGGTATTTGTACAGCACAGAGCACAATGGAGCCATGATCTTAGCTGCAGTCTCTGGGCACTACTGTACCAAAAAATCATCATGATTAAGGTTTTACTTTCTCTTACCCCTTTTTGCTTTTCTTGTAAAGTTTTGCAATCTTTTCTACTGGAAGCCCATATTTCTCAGATATCTGAAATCATTAAACAACAACAACAACACAAGAATTAAAGACAAATGAGGAACAGGAAAAACATTCTGTACCTTTAGGATAAGATATTGAAGCACCAACTCATGGAGACTCTTTTAGCAAATATATATATATATATATATTTTCCCATGTTAAAAGGGTCACCATCAGCCTACTTTCATGGACAATGTGGCCTAATTGAAGACTATTGTGCTCTGGAGAGGGATAATCCTAAATAACTAGATTTTTATAAAAACACTCATCAGTCCAGCACCAAAAAACATGGTAAGTATAACCACCTTTGAGTATAGTTTGAGAGTTTTTCCTAGTACTCTGCTCCAGCAGTTAACATTTCTTGTCCCTGGTCACATTTGTGCATTTAGCAAGGCCATTAATATACCTTCCATATAATCAAATGCAGTTTCTCATTCTGCTGACAGTGCTGGTTTTCTGTGCAGGGGGCTCATGTGCCTGGCATCCATTCCTGGAGCACAAGTCTGCAGGGACACCCTAACCACGGAATGAAAGATGGGCTGTCACTGGATCATCCACAACCTGGGTTAGAACTGGTTGACCAATGAAAAAAATGTGTGCACATTTTCATTTTTCATCAACATTTAATTTTTGGTTGGAATTTTCCAGCCAGCTATAGTCTGACTCCCTGAGGCACATAAGAAAATATCATTAAACTAGAGGGCTTTCAAAAACATTTCTTGAGATGTGTCCATGGGTGAACCAGAACGTACAAGAGAACTTTTGAAGGATGACATCTTAGCTAACTGAAATTACCAAGGACAAATCCACTCTATTGTAATGCTTTAGGCAGCCCTTTGCAGGACGTGGCAGTTCACTGGTAAATCCTTTGATGCTCATTATAACAGCATAACCCATGTCACGATAACCCCATTTAATGTTTACGGAGATAATAATTCCAGTATTCATCAATCTCATACCAATTTCATTTCAGAATTATTACTTTGTTCTTTGGGGAGGAGCTCTGTGACACTTTTTTCCTTTAAAGGAAAGGCAAAAGCAGATTGTTCCAAAAAGGGAAAACAATTATGTCAAAGGTAGTGTCTCTGTCACAGACTGTTCCAGGCAAGAGGACGCTGCAAGCATCCAAGCAAACTATTTGCCCTCTCCCAGGTGAAATTAAATTATGTTGCTACTAAACAGTTCATTGTCCACTGCATTAGAGAAGTGAAATGCACAATTAAAATTTTTTTTTGAGTAAAGACTGTCAGACATCAGCCACTAGCCCTAGGTAGGTGTTTGTGTGTTGTGGGTGGGTGGGTGTGGGTGTGTTCAGCATGACTTTGAGAAAATGGAATGTTTTCTAAAGGTAAAAGAGAATAATTGTTGTGAAATGGAGACTGAAGAGCAACAAATACCCAGTACTCCAGCACCACAGGCAGTCTCAGAAGCAAAGGAAAATGCTACTACAAAAATCAAAACATGGCTTCCTAACATCAAGAAGTGGTCATGACCAGAGCCTCGAGGAAGTCTTTAGGGAAATTGAAAGACTGATCTAATTTATCTGAGAAGTGCTTGGACATGATGGGTGTTGTATAGAAGCTAATAGATAAGGCACTAACAGATGGCGCTCAAGAATATATAGCATAATTCCTAGATTTTGCAGGACCAATACAACGTGTTGGGCACTGCAAATGGGTGTGTCTGGTCGCTCTGACAATGGGCCTGGTAGGAACCGCAAGACTAGATCAGGGAGATTTGATAAGAGATGCAGGTGCCATCCACACTTCTGGTTTAACACCCCATAAGGAATGTGAGGCAGTTTACATTTTGGCAGTGTGGTTTCCATGTGAAATTTGTAAACTGTCAATTTTTTTAGGGTTGCGCTTTGTCAGGCTGGTGCTCTCAGTCATGGCTCTGACATGGTTCATTGCCTCTGGAAATGGCTGGATGTGCTAATGTTAGGCCTGGTCCCATATTATCGTTTGTATTAAAATAACGCCAAGAGGCCTCCATGAGGATCAAGGACCCATTGTGTTAGGCACTTTACAGCCATGTAGTAAAGCACAGTCTCTGTCCCAAAGAGCTCACAATCTAATGTAAACAAAATATAACAGGTGGGTTTATCAAACATGAGGAGGGATGGAAGAGAGAAAGGACATGGGTAACGCTGATAAGATCATGCAAAATTCTGAGCACTCTCAATTCCCACTGGTTTCCATGGGAGTGGGGGTTCTTAGTATCTCCCAGGGCCACGCAGCAACTTGTGGGGTCAGGCCCATTGTTCACAGAAGGATGGTGAAGATGTTCTAAATTGATTTGCATTAAAAACCAGTTAACACTCTGCTAACATGAATAAGGCTTGACAGATGAGGTTTGTGCCTATACAGAATCCATAGTTAACAGCATGTAACTGCTTGCAAAGTTAGACTCCAATCCTGCACTGTGATCTAAGCAGGTGGCCTGCTGCAGGCACGTAGCTCACGTTGCAGTATTGGAGTCTTAGACAGTACCCTTATCGAACTAATCTCAGTCAGTATTGCTACTCAGGAAAGCTCTTTAACTGCTTTTTATTCTCATCCAAAGAGGCAGGGGGTTACATGTGTCAAGAGGGGAACATACCTACATGTGTGCATACTGTCTGAGAGAGGAGGGAAGAAAGAGAGACAGCAGATTATGACTAAAAGGTGACGCTCTAAAAGTAATTTAGCTGAAGTGGAAAACAGAAGTGATAGAAAGTGTCTAAGTCTGATTGCTAAAAGGGGGGACGGTTTAAAAGTGCAATCAAGGCAAATTGCCCTGTCACTGTAACTCAGGAAGAGGCTAGAACATCAGTAAGAGTAGCTGCCATTTCCAGGCATTAAATTCTCAGAGATATTCCCATTTCCTCCTTTTACTTCTCCCTTATTATTAATTCTCTGTATTACCGTTGCGCCTAGGAGCTGGAGTCATGGACCCATTTTGTTAGGCACTGTACAAACATAGAATCCCACAATCCTTGTTAAGTAGTGACCAGGGGTCAGATAATATCAGGTGAGTGAACTGGTGGCTGCAGCTCTCATGTGTTCCCAAGTCTACACTTTCATTTGAAAAGAAGCATTAAGGCTCTTTCCCTGTTGGTTGTGAAGAAATCCTTGAACATGTTACTCAAACGTAAAGTGGTGCAGCAGTGTCTGCAGACAGGCTCAAACAATAGCTTTGTGATAGATACGGACTGCCCCTTTTACCTCACTGGGGAGCTGACTCTGAAGCCTAATGATGACTTAATCGTCAATATTTTAACAGGCTATTAGCACAGCTACATGAATTTGTATCTCTGTCCCATGGCAATGTTTATCAAAAACGTCAGGCAAACATATAAAAGAAAATCTCCCTGTCCCAAGGCCATTTGACAGCAGCTAATGCATAGCATACTGCACATACCAAGGCAAAGCTTTCCTGGGAAACCTCAGTAGACCTAAGACACACATACCGCATGTTTTTAGAATTGGTTTGGGATGTCCCATTCTAAGTATATTATTAGGAGATACTTTGGGGAATGCCTTGTTTGCCAAACCCTAGGGCAGGTGCAGGATTTATATAACATGTCCGGATTACTGGGCTTTGGGAAATACCTGAAGTTGATTGAGTTAAGCACATTTCTCAGGAACCACTAAAGTTTCTGCCAACTACTTAGAATAGTAAACTATGGAGGCAGGGATCAGAGTGGGGTTATGGGAAAGCCTCTGATTCAGAAGGTTCTGAAAATGAGCAGCCACAGCAAACGTGCTAGAATCCTCGAGTCCTGTTATAGAATCAGAGAATTTAGAGATGTACTGTCAGGGCATCTCAT
This sequence comes from Eretmochelys imbricata, assembly GCF_965152235.1. Classification (NCBI taxonomy): domain Eukaryota; kingdom Metazoa; phylum Chordata; order Testudines; family Cheloniidae; genus Eretmochelys; species Eretmochelys imbricata. Next base: position 37,712,598 of record NC_135573.1, read on the forward strand.
TTAACACCCTCTTCCAAAGCAGGATAGTTGGGAGTGGGGATCCTTCCAAAGCAGGCTGGTATACAGAGTATTCTCCGGAGCTATCACCAGTCTCATTATAAATAACCCAAATAATAGGACTTCTACCCTTTCCTCAGGGAGATTATAATACATTAGAATAGACCTCTCTGTTAGGAACATTTTCTTAACATTCAGCTTTCATATTCCCTTCCTGAATTTCATCTCATTGCTCCTAGATCAAGTGGTCACCCTTAAAATATTTGCCAATTGCCATAGATAACTTGTCCATGTAGCATGTTAGTCCGCACGAGAGGTGTGTAAATTCTCGTGTGCACTAGCATGTTGCACACTAACTGGCTCACATGGACCCTGCTGACGCACATGAAAAGTTTCTTAATGCCAGCTAATGTAGTACGGTTTGAAATGGGACTAGGTTAATGCGCACTTGGAAACTTTTAGTGTGCACTAGCAGGGTCCACTTTGCCAGCTGGTGTACAACACGCTAGTGTTGCACTAGAATTTACATCCCTCTAGTGTGGACTAACACACCATGTGGACAAGCCCTGAGTGAAGTAACTTCAGTATTTGAAATTTAACAGCAAATGCTAACTTTTGAACCATCCTTAACAGTGAGAGCTATCCTTTCTTTACTAAAACAATGAACAAGACTCCCAAACAGCTAAAAAATATCCCTGTCATGTGACCAGTCAGGATGGTTTTATGTTGAGATGAACACAGGAAAAACAGCTATAATAGAAAAAGAGACTAAAGACCAAATCCTTGACTAACTGCTCCAGCCCTTTGTGTCAAGCCTGGCAAAAGGCAACCCATGCCTGTCCCACCCCACTATAGAGGTCATGTTGGAGGGCCATGTGCTGTCTGGTGTGGAATAGCACAGAGCTGAAGCACGTTGTGTAGGGCAGTCAAAAATTTTCCATCAAACCCATTTTTTCATAGAAAATTGGATTTTTGATTAAACAAAATTTTCTGCAATTTCTGTATTCTTTCCATGGAAAATTTCAACTTTTGTCAAAAAAACCCAAACACCCGAAAAACAAAAAGTTTTCAGTGTTTGACTGAAAACAGAAAACATTCAGCCAAATGATTTCCACTGAAAACTGAAACTTTCCTTTTGGTAATGCTGAAACATTTTTGTTTTGAGATTTTTAACCTAAACAAAATGTGTCAGCTTTCCCAAATAAAACTGTTTTGTTTGGACTCTGTTTGACATTAAACCACATCTTCCTGAGTGACCACATTGCCTCATGGGAGTTGTAGTTTGGATGCCTCATGCTCCTATTCTCTTCTACAGGCTGGGTTCCCTGGACAGACTACATCTCCCCTGATGCACCACAGCCATGGGATTGCCATGATTCACTGTAATGGTTTTAAGCCATCTTTGGAGAAGATCAATGGATATGGTGGAATCCAAAGTGGAAGCTGGCTAGATTCCAAGATCTTATTTTAAGAGGTACTATAAGTGGTATGTCTGGATAGTTCACAGGCAGCAACTGAGCATGTGGATGTGGTACTTTGATGTCACTGGCACTTTATAGTCTTTTGAATAAGTGACTATATTATTCTTTAAACATCTTTCTTTCTCTTACTAATTTGTTAAGCACAAATATCACCCTCTGTGTTTACATAAAGAAAGACAGGGTCCCTGTTCAGAGGAGTTTGCTGTCTGAATGTAAATTGACGTAAGACATGGGACAAAGGGAGAAGCCCTGAGGATGATGTTAGTTTAGAGGTTTTGGTTATTGGGAACCACGGAGCTGTTGGAAGCTGAAGAGGCGGCGCCTGCAGATGGGGCAGCATGCAGAACTGCCTGGCCGGTGCTGCGCCTCCACGTTGGAGCTGAAGGGGGAACATGCTGCTGTTTCTGGGAGCTGCATGAGGTAAGCAACTCCTGGAGCCTGCACCCCTGACCACCCCCCACGCCTAAACCCCCTGCCCCAGCCCTGATCCCCCTCCTGCCCTCCAAACCCCTCAGTCACAATCCGGAGCACCCTCCTGCACCCCAAACCCCTCTTCCCCAGCCACAGCCCAGAGCCTGCACCCCCATACACCCCAACCCTGTGCTCCAGCCCCAGCCCAGAGCCCCCTCCCACACCGTGTACTCCTCATTTCTGGCCCCACCCCGGAGCCCGCACCCCCAGCTAGAGCCCTCACCCCCTCCTGCACCCCAACCCCCAATTTTGTGGGCATTCATGGCCTGCCATAAAATTTCCATACCCATTCTTTTGGCCCTTGGGCCAAAAAGTTTGCCCACCCTTGTCCTGTTCAGTTTCCTGCAAAACACTTCTTTGGTCTGGAGTTCACAGGGAGGGGAAAATTTCACTAAAACTAACTGGACTCTGTTGACTCCCTGGGCTGCAGGTAGACAGCAGGGGAAAGCCAGCCTGTAGCAGCAGGTAGCAGGGATACAGTGGCACAAGCAACCTGCAATTCTTGCTCCACTGAGGTCTTGGAGATTACCAGCACAGCCCACAAAGCATGCAGGCCAGTGCAGGAGCCGGCTGGCTGGGAGGTGTACTGATTCCTCTCTGGCTGGGAGTTAAAATTACTGTCCTCTCTCTGCAGCGGAACTGATCCCATGGGGAATTTGCACTCAGATGGGTTTCAGAGTAACAGCCGTGTTAGTCTGTATTCGCAAAAAGGAAAGGAGTACTTGTGGCACCTTAGAGACTAACCAATTTATTTGAGCATAAGCTTTCGTGAGCTACAGCTTTATGCTCAAATAAATTGGTTAGTCTCTAAGGTGCCACAAGTACTCCTTTTCTTTTTGCACTCAGACGATACATCTGACCCATTATATTCCAATTTTTGTCTAAACAGACTCCACAGGATTTATTTGTTACTTTTTAGTAACCATGAGATATTCACTGCTTGGGAGAGGCCTGATTTTTCCCCTCTGCAGCTAGAATAAAGCAAATGGCCCCTTCTGGTCCTACGTAGTATAGTTCTGGAAGTACTCTATTGAAATCAACAGAATTACATTGATTTAAAATCAACTCAAGCAAAAGCAGAATTAGACCCCTGACAGTCAGCAATCAGCAGGAACGCAGTGTTTTGTGATTGCTGATTTTTTTTTCTAGACACTACGGATACATGTAACTGTTTTCTGCTGACCACGAGTGCCTCAAGTAAAAGGCAAGCATAGAAGGGATGAATATTTGCATCATGTCTTTGAGTCCGCCTACCTCTGAAACCTGAGACCAGTAGCTATTCCCCAGAAAAGAGTAATCTGAGTAGGAAACTGACTGTTCTTTTGGAAAGTGTTAGGAAGGAGAAGAATAAAATAAACCCTAAGTCTGAGAAAATACTGTCAAGTGTCATGGAAAATGTGGAGAACGCCAAAGACCAGGAAGTGTGATAAACAAGAAAAATGTATATCTTGTAAACACAAAAGCGGAGTTTGAATTAGGATCACTCAGGGAGCCCTTCATTATTCATGGGTTTGAGCCTTATTCTTTCAAATCTTATTACTGAGTTTAGATTGTGTAAAAATCCAAATGACCTTCTCATAAAAGGAACTGCTGGAAAGACTGTGGGAAGAATACATGGTGCATGCAAATAAACAGCGTTTGGTATGGATTTCCCCATCATACCACCATTCTGCCTACCAACGAGAATGTCTGTTTTCCGAATGTGTTCAAGATCACTGAAACTAAAATGAACATTTCACTCCCAGACTAGATTCCATCAGTGCTAAAAATGTATTACTAACCCACAGCCATGCCCATGGACAAGAAACAGGGAATTTTTCTGCCTCTGAGCTACTTCTGCTATCTTCTCTAATGCACATTGCCGAGTGAATAGGCACAGAGATGAAGAGGACGTTTAGCTCTAAATTTACTGTCAGAATGAAGGGCTGTAGCATGATTATAACACACCTAGAGCCCAGCTACAACAAGATCAAATCCTGTTATAACATTATTAATTAGACAGCAAACTCTTCAGGGCCCTTAGAACTACTTCATTAGCCAGCCGTCTGTTCTCCCCTGCTACTGGCATGCTACAGGGGACTGTCACCCAGCACATTTTGTTCTAGGTCTCTGCTGTTGGGCTGTAAACAAGAACAAGCCCAACATTAACCCTGACAGTCCCAGTGTACATTTTTTAGTGCTCATAGCTGAGGACCTGGAAACAAGCTCTAAGTTGGTGCTCCTCTCCCCTTCCCATTTCTCTTCTTAACTAAATTCTACCCTCCCTGCCTCACCCAGCCACCCCACGCACAGCTCACTGGTAATCTGACATTTCCCAACCCCCCCTCCACTCTGGGGTCTTTCCTGCACCTCACCAGACCTCACAACGTGACCACAACTGGTGCCAGGTTATCAAACTAGGATTAAATTTGGAGGTGTCCACTGCTGATCAGGGATCACTGGATTGCAAGTAGCAGCAAAGCCAAATCAGAGAAGAAACAGAGCTGGCACAGGCAGTTCACAAAGAGAAGACTTCACTTTGGAAGGCTGGAAAAGATAGGGAGTTGCTGGCAGAAGGTATCAAGGAGAGGAAAGGACTGGTTCTTGCCAAGTAACCATTACCAATCCTTTCACCCCTAGCAGAGCAATCCCACAAAAGACCTAGGAAAAGGTATATTCACAGTCAGTATCCTAAGGTTAAAAAGCGTTAGCAGTGGACACACACGCAGTTGCTACAGGCAAAGGTTTAAAAAGCTCTTGCATAGGGAGGCATGTCGGAACACATAGTCTGACCCTATTTTCTTCTTCAGGCATTTGTTAATTACCTCAGTTTCTCAAGACTCAAGACCCATAAATCAGCTGTACGAATTAGTCTTGTCTCATTGACCTGCTGACAGTCCTGAATTTCAGATAAGGAGACATGCTCCAGAAAGCCTTTATGGAGCAGTTAAATATGTATGAGGATGGCTTTGTATGTGCACTATGTGTTCTGTCTAAGTAATGCTTTGAGAATCTCAAGATTTTCTTTGAGTGGAAGATTAATGAGGTAGGGATGTGAAATACTTACCGCTTCCATTAGCCCCTTTACTGTGGGTGACTTTAGCATCAAAGCATCATACACTTCATCCGCCTCTTTCCTCACATACAGAAGCACTGAAAGAGCAAGAATCAAATTTGGAGCAGGCACAGACAACTGAACAGATGAAATACGTCTTATTAAATAGGAAGCCAAATATTAATCCTGAATCAATGACAAATCAACACAAATAATGAAAGCCAGATGTTGTTAAAAAGTAACACCATCTCCTGTAAACACTTATGTAAACTTGCAGGAGGCATATTGGCACACAAAGAAAATTAAACAAATTACATTAAATTTTTGAGGAATCCATGTTTTTGTGAATTTAAGATTAGTTAATAGTTTTATTGAAATATGGGAAGTCCCAGCTGAAGAGCATTTGAGCTATTGCTTTGTAGATTTTCAGTCCCTGGGCTGAATTGTGGGATCAAACAACTGAAATTATAACCAGTTCTCTCTGCAACCTATTTATAAGATTTGCACCTCTCTAACCTTTAGCCAAAAGGCTAGGGAAAGGAATTCAGAAAAGGCAAGTCTACTTCGTAAATTAACTTTCCCTTAAGCCAATACCCTGAGAAAAAAGTAAGTTAAAAAAAAGTAACATTCTTTGATGTTACCATTTTGGCAGTCTTAAATGTGCACCCTCAAAATGAGATCTAGTCAATTTCACAGAATGAGTTAAAAGTGATTTCAGGCACTATAGGGGAGTTATTCAAAGGCACAAATGGCAGGTAGGCACTTACTTCCCATTGATTTTCACCTGCCCTTTGTGCCTTTGAAAATCTCCTCCTCAGAACCCCGCCAATTTTTGCAGGTTTTCAATCATAGTTTCCTGTCTGATCTAGATGTTTTTTCTCTCCCCTCTTGCTGTGCTAAACACCCACACAGATAAAAGGGAAACCGATTGGCTGGATATTCAGGGGAAACAGTGAAACAGACTCTACACAAAGTGCTGACACAGGTACAAAGTAAACAAACTGAAAATTAGAAAAATGCATTTATTAGTCTAATCTTTTTTACTTATCTGAATCTTAGGTGTTAGGTTAAACTTTTTTAGACAGAAGTGTAAGATATTGATAATTTTGTTTCTAACAGGACAGTTTATTTCAAACAACCAGGTAATTCAATATTAATTAATGTATATTACATGCACATATACATATTTTATCAGATATTTAGAGGTCCATGTAATAAACTGCACCAGCCATTATTTGTACCTACAAATTGGAAATGCAAAAAAGGGAGACTAGTTTTTAACCCTTAGAGTCTGGAGGGAATTTTCCACCAGATTATATTAATTTTACAATAGAATTACCTCCACTCTAAGACAAAGGCAGAAGGGTATTTGCCATAGCAAGCCAGTGCCACTGGCTTTAATTCCCACTGGAAATATGTTTAAGTGTGAACATGGACACATTAGAAGGAATTGCAACTTCTTTGCCCAGGCTTTCAGATGACTGAAATGAGCTCATACTTAGCTGTCAAGATCACTGTCCATTCTCTGCCTTAAAACTGTGGGCTTCAGGGGATCATGATGTTTTTGCTCCTCGTATTTAGCAATGTTAAGGACCCTACTATAGAACCACATAACGTGCACCCAAGGATAGGTATAAGCCTTAAAAATCCATGTAATAGTGAAATGTAGGGAGCCTCATCTATCTGATGGTATGTAGTAACACTGTTTGCTTATTCAAGAATGGCCTTTTGGTGACTCAAAACAGTTCCCATGTAACCTTCAGCTTACATCTGAAAGGGGGGAAATCACTCAATCAAATGCTAACGTTACGGTAGTTAAAGTTAAAAATCTTTGCTGTACTGAGAATGTCAGAGAACATTATGTTGAACGAAAGATCCATTACAGGGATAATGGGGATCCTGAATCACTGCTATGCATACACAGAACACGGAGTTGTAAATATATGGTGTTTTAGTGGCGTGAATGGAATTCTGTCATTGATTCACTCGGTTATGTGATTCAAACATCTCTTATCCCGTCTGATTAAATGTCCACCATACTGTCACTATTTCCATGTCATCTAGCCAATCTCTCTTACAAACGATAAATCACAGTGTTAGAGACAAGCTACATATAGTACTAGACAGTGAGCTGTGTGTAGGGGCAAATCAGAAAAACTGTAACCTCTAAAGCTATCTGTCCCCGGCTCTAAATATTCAGTACCTACTGTCTTCCCAGCTCTGGACTGCACTGTGTTACTTAATGCTCTAAGACCAAGAGTTTCAAATATGGTCCCTAAGGGCAGACTCCTAAATTTATACTTAGGTGCCTAAATAAACAGCCCAATTTTCAAAAATGCTGAGCACCCAGCAGCTCCCCTGAACTCAACCAAAGCTGCTCGGATGTTCAGCACTTTTGAAAAATCAGGCCACTAATTTAGCTGTCTAAATATGAATTTGAATTATGATGTTATAGAAGAATTCTGAAAATATAATGGATATGTTGCATAATCAATGAAAAACTAATGGAGATGACTGGAACTCAGCAAATACTGGGACCTTATGAAAAGAAAGATTCAATTTGCAGGACGCATTTTAAGGGATTCAGCAGGTGATGCATGTTTGTGGGAGCAGGAAGGGAAAGTAGATGGCAGGAGAACATGAGGCAGGCAAAGAAGATCTTGGATGGATGATGTGGTACCCTGTGTGGATCAAAAGGACTGATCATCCACAAAGAGATTAGCAGAGGGCTGTAGAGAATGGGCTAACATGGTGGCAAACCTCCAGTAATGGAGATGCCACATAAGAATTAAAAAAGGAATTTGGAAGCCTAACTTTGGGCACACACTTTGAAACTTTTAGCCTCATGCCTCTCAGCTTTCAAACATACCAAGGTATGATATAAATAACCACGGTGTGACAAATAAGTGCAATGTGTTGTGTTGTGGGTTATGGATAATCGACAATGGAGAAAGTTGTGATTTATGTAACAAAAAAGAGGGAGAAGTGGTTTACACAAGTAAAGATGTGCTTTGCGCTGGTGGATCTGACCCCAGCTTCAAGAAAGGGGTGAATTCCACTGGTATGTATTATCATGAATTTCCATGTCTACACTTGGGGTTTGTACCAGTGCAGCTACATCAGTGCAAATTCTCAGTGTAGACAATACTTTAGGGTGGGTTTTGTGTTCCATGTGAACAGCTCACATGACCCTACAAATCCAAACTATTTTCTAGTAATTTATAGTGATTTTGTTGAGACACATAAGCTAGAAAGACAAGGCACTTTTCTGGGTAGAAAATCTGAGACAGGTTGCAGAAAGTCTGCCAGGACAGGAAGGCAAGCTGGAAGAGGCCTGGCTTGGGACCAGCAAAAAAAAACCTCTGGGTAGCACTGCATGAAAGAGGGTGAAAATAGGGCAGCTGAAGGCTGCTGGCTTTAATTTGTTCAAATTTTGTCACTATTAAAATGTTTTTTGTTTTGAATTCTTCACCCTGACATAGCTGTGAATCCTGAATAACGTTAAAACAACAAATCACAGAACAAGAACTGAATTACACAGGTGTCTTTGATCTTTACAACAATGGCTCCTATGTGCATGCCTGTGTGATCTTCCTGAACCATATTATAAATTAATCACTCGACTGAAGGAATCAAAGAAAGTATCTCTCTCATGTCAGTTCACCATGCTGTTAGATGGGAATTCTTTGTTAGGCCCAGTGGATAGGAAGAAAAGGGTTTCACACCCAGCCCTGGCAGCTAGCCCCTCTGCTTTGAATGGGTGGTGCCAACACCCCCAAATCTGAACTGACCAAGGCTTTAGTTTGGTCAGATCTGGGTCTTTGTTTGGGGCTTATCTCACATTTTCATTTTGATTTTTAAAAATCTTTCTGCTCATTAATTCTAAGCAGACAACAGTATCCACCTGGTACATATGATACCCTTCACAGATTCATGTACATCACCACCACGGCCAACAAAGAAAAATCACAGATCTAAGCACATGGAGAGACATTCCTGAAAAGGTGAAAGGACACCGATGTGTAGCACAACTCTGTGTTTTGTTGTCTTAATATTGTCAAGGATAGACACACACACACTCACAATCTCAACACATTGGCAGGTCTGACTGATCTGAACTATTCAAACCTCTAGAATCTTCAGCAATATTTGACTGAAAGTCTCGTGAAAGCAGCTCTCTTATTGGACTAAATCCTTAATCCTTACAAAGTTTTTACTCAGGCTAATCTCCCAGTAAAGTCAGCAGGAGCTTGGATCTCTGTATCTGACCCAGTGTATTGTGTCCTTTGTATCACAGTCCTAGCCAGAACAAGAAAGTGCCATGACGAATACAAATGAAAAATAAATAGTGAAGGATTTGTCAGGGGAACTTTTTTGAACCTCAAAGTCTGTTTCAAGGGTTGGGAAACGTTCTGGACAGTTTATATTTTATACAATCACATTTGTGTACCCCTTCTCAAGATGGCATGCAAACTAGTACCTATTAATTACACTTAGCATGTTCTAGGACGTCTCCTGGTATAACAGTTGGTGTGGTGACAGTGGGCCTGATTCTCCTGTCACTTACTCTATTTTTATACCATTGTAACTCCACTGATTTTCATTTGAGTAATTTCTGGTTCACCCTAGACTGCATGAGTGAAGAATGCAGCCCAGTGAATTTATTTTCCTGGTAATTAATTATTACCTCTTTTCAGTCCTTCTTCTTTCATTTGTTTCAAAGGCAATGGGCAAAACTCCTCCTCCACAGGCCGGAACATCCTTTTAACCAGGATGCTGCTACTAGAAAATAAGAACACAGCTATTTTGTCATAATACTGTCCTCCCAACAAGAGAGGAGACAACAGTGACAGTTTACATCTCACTTCATAATCAAGCAAAACTCCCACTAGCTTCTCAAGGAATGGTAGAGCAAGAATTGCAAGGATTTAGATCCTGATTCTTCTCTGAACTATCCAAGCCTCTTGAATTGCCCAGAATGACTATGCTAGGTAAATGTTTCCCAATATTAAATACAAATTACAAAGGCTAATATCTGTTTAAATATATGAGGAAGGAGCATGAAAAAAGAAAGACCTAGCTGCTGATGTCACTATACAGTCACTCTCCCACCTTTCTCTATTTCAAGGACGCTCTGAAACACTCCTCCCCTTCCACCATGCCAGGGTATGTACCTCACTATCCCCTCATTTCCCTCTCCAGGGATTCTATGCACCACATCCCCCCTTACTCCCATGCCAGGTCTCTGTGTTCTCTTTCATTCCCCCCTTCCCCATACCAGCTTCTCCATTCTCCCCAGCTGGGATTCTGTATGCCCCCCATCTCCCCTCCCTCACCCTGCATTTTATTCCTTTTCTTGTGTTTGGGAGATAAATCATCAACATGTGAAACTCTGTTGGGAAGACAGGCAGAGATGAGACTGGGGTATTGTTATGCTGGAAGCTTTTAATGGCTGCCATCCACCAATTTTTTGATCTGTTGAATGTGTTATTGGAAGCACTATATCCAAACAGACAGACAGACAGAAAGAGAAATGCCATCAATTTGAATGTAGGATTTTGCTTCTCTTGGCCAATAATACCCTGTAATGTATATGGCTGAGCCTTGCTCAATAGTATTCCAAACTCCTGTTCTTTACACTTGTTTAAAAGGCAACACCATGCTCATTTGTAAAGAAAACAGAAAAGAAGGAGGAACATGAAGTTAATGCAGAGAATTCATAACTTGTAAAATGGAAAGGGGTTGTGATTGCAGTCTGCAACCTTTAAACTTCTGACTGTGATCTCCCCATATTTAAACAGGCTCAAACAGTCAGTACCTGGTTGGGAGACCACCAGAGAAACCAAAGGGGCTGCAGGAAGCGATTGTGGCGGTTCTGTAGTGGGCATTCTTCCTCTACGTTCACACTGAGCTAATGCCTCTGCATGCTGCTAGGGGGCACTATGATAGAGGAGCTACAATCTTCAGGGTAAGTCAAAATTGAGAGTGGGCCACTTGGTACCATAAAAAATTCCGTTTTGTTTGCAAGAGTAGGGGAGCCGGCCCCAACATGCGGACCTAACTAGATCCAGCTGACTTTAAACCCTTCTGCGTTTGTAGTGGACATGGATCCACTTCTTCCCCTACACAGCTGTGTCACATGTTGCTCTGCACTGTTAAGCAGCTTCTGTGTTCCACCCAAGAGCTTCCTGCTTTTCAATGGGGCTATAAGCAATTGCTACATTGAAAAATTTTAAAGTGGTTTGGGATTCCTTAAGGTGTAAGGTACTAATATAAATGTAAAGTTATTATTTTATGTTATGATCCAATACATTGTATTGACTGTGTGTTGACGCTTCCTACTTAATGCACTATTTTATTATGGACTGTAAAAATAAACAGATATAAAAAGAAGCCAGCCCACGTGGAGGAAAACAGTAGTCAAAATAAAAAAAACCTTTGCCTTCTCAACGCCGCAAGTTATGAACACAGAACAGGAAGGAAAAAAAGGTTCACGTTTATTTGACTCTGTGGTTGTGTGCCTGATTCGCAAGGGTTTGGACTACTGGCTGCAAAACTTTATTGCAAAGCAATAAATATCTTACCCTTCTCTCTCATCATCTATGTTATAGCAAACCTGTAGGGGTGGAAAAGGAATAAGTTTATTGCTACAGCGTGGATATCCGCTGTATGGAAGAGCTCAAAAAAGGAGAGGAGACACAGTATGAATTTTGCATCTGTTAATTCTCCCCACCCCCTTGTATAAAACAATTGTCTACGGTTTTAATTGTGACCTGAAGAAAATGTGGATTAGAACAACTACTATTGTGTATGCCATAATGGAGGTACCTCAATGCATTTTGACAAGAATCTTTTCCAGTCTGGTTTACATCATTCTTTCAATCATTAGAAAAGTATAACAATCCTGAAAATCAGATTACTACTTGCCTAAATAACCCCAATGTGATTTACAACACAGCAATCGCAAGCTTTATATATAAAATAGATGTCAAGGAAGCTAATTAAAATATAAAAACTGATAAAAAAAATCAAAGGCACTAATGGATATGCAAATAGTATTAGTATATGTGGTACACATCTGTTTCTAGCATGATGCACCTATACACAGGGCCAGATATTCAGCTCCTGTAAATTAGCACAGCTTGAATTCAGTGGCACCATTTTAAACCAGCCAGGGTCCTGGACAGTCTGTAGCAGAGATACAAATCATGCTCAGTATTTTCATAGCATTCTCCATGTTTCAGGTGCTGTATAAAACACTAGATCAATCATAGTCCTCACAACCCCCCTGCAAAGCAGATAAGTAAGTAGATAGGTAAGAATGTTTACTGGTAGGTAAGAATGCTCGCTTTTTCTACTAACATTGAAAACTAGGAACTAAAGCAGAGAACTAAAAACCTCTGTTCTAGTCTCAGTTCTGCCACAGACTTCCTGACTGAGCTTGGACACGTCTCCTATGGTCTGAATGTGCAAGGTGCTGATTGCACTCAACTCCGACTGAAACTTTCAGTGGGAGATGAGGGCACTTGCCATCTTGCAGGAGTGGATTTTTAACCCCCTGTGGCTGTACCATAGGGCGGATTATACTGACCCTACCTCAGAGAAGTGTGGGGAGGCTAAATCCATTAATATGGATTTCCTTCCTTCCTTTCCTTCCTTCCTTGGAAGTTTTTAAGGTCAGGCTTGACAAAGCCCTGGCTGGGATGATTTAACTGGGAATTGGTCCTGCTTCGAGCAGGGGGTTGGACTAGATGACCTTCAGGGGTCCCTTCCAACCCTGATATTCTATGATTCTATGATTCTATGATTTAATATCTGTAAAGTAGTATAAGATCATCAGATGAAAGGTGTTATATAACTCCAAAATATTGTTCTAATAAAACATTTTGGAACCAAGAAATAGGAGGTTTTGTAAAATACAAAACACAAAAAATAGCTAAGGATAAAAACATTAGGATACCCAGAAAACCCTAGTATACAGCAGTATCAAATAGGGATAAATATTATCTATGAGCATGCAGTCAGAAAGAATATGATATATTCCATTTTAATTTGGAAAATTATTTACATTCCATGTAGTAAGGAATAATTCTATTTACATTTTGACGCAAATACACTTTCACATTTGAAAGTCACAAGAATAGGAGGTACCCAGTGCTGACATATAAGTGGGAGTCTTTCCATTCCTGGTGAATAATTTTAGTGGCAGCTGTGATCATGATGCCTAAGGTCTATGTGCGTTTCATAATCTCTTCTGCAATGCTGGCTGCTTTAAAAATTAATGATAAACTCATACTCAATGTCACTTTAGTCTTTGTTTCTTTTACATTTCTAGTGAGATGTGCACATACCTAGACACAGATTTGGCAGTCCCTATTACTAAGCTTTCACTCCATCCACTAAGCAGTACACAGTTAATATATTCATGTTTAGGAATATGCTATGTTTAGGAAAAAGGATGAGCTAGAATTCAGGTTTGCAGCTCTCCCAAGGAGCTAAAGGAGTGGCTCTAACATCTCAAGCCAGCAAAGACTCTGTGGTATTTAATTCACAGGTCTTTAAAGAAGGTAAATTATGCTTGTGAACAATAGAAGTAATGATTGTGAGCATTACCCTTGATCTCCAGAGTTTCATTATCTCTACCTATATGTGTGCAAGACTCTTCTAAGTAAATACAGATATGAAGGTGACAGGCATCATATATAATGACATTAGGGGAGCTTGTTCCTTGTGACTACTTTTAAAGACAGCAAAAACCTGACAGACTGACATGAAGTTAACGTTTGATCATATTGGTCATTGTTTTAAATCATCCTGGGAGTGGTTGTCTCTTCTACCACAAGGGGGCACATTATCTCTTAAAGTCTCTCACAGTATGTGTTAACTACTTATGCTGAACAATCTGTTTCACCTTGGATTTAGCTGGGACACTTGAGTACCTTTCCTAGACCCGAAGAAGAGCTCTGTGTAAGCTCAAAAGCTTGTCTCTTTCACCAGAAGAAGTTGGTCCAATAAAAGATATTACCCACCTAGTCTCTCTAAAGTCAATCAGCATAGACAAGAAACAATTGTTTCTCTCAGTCCCATGCCAACTTCCTATTCTGAAGTTCCTATTCGCTCCCTTCAAAAAATCTAGAAATATTAAATTAACTCCTTCCTTCCCCTGTAGAACTATGAACAATGTTTCCCCTCTCTTCTGAGGTCTCCCTGGTGTACCTGTACCACAGGGCTACTCAAGAGCAACATTAAATTAAAATAAAAACAAAACCAAAAAACCCTGTCACCAAACCCCTGCTTTGAGTCTATGAAGTATGTCTTACAGCATATGTAGCTGGATAACTATCAGACACCTGTATTTCTCATTGCTGTTTCCTACCTGTCCTGTCCTTTGTAGGTTTCCAAAGTGAATATCTGGTATGAAGAGAACTGGCTGGGAATCCAGGTCAGTCATTGTTTTGAAGTAGGTGATGTCACTCTTTTTTTGCAGAGGGAGAGCAGACAATTTCCCTTCGGCTGCTAATAAGGATCACAAAGCAGTGTTATTATGATAAAAGGCATAATGAGCATGACTTAGAGCTATCTGGACTGGCCTTTCCTTACTCACAGTTATTGCATGAGGCTTGTGATGGTTGGCCTTTCCCTTTCTTCCTGTTCTGCTTCCTCTCTTCATCACGGATTTTCCTTTCTGCTCCCTGAGACCAAAAATACAGATATTACCCGACAGGGATCAGCTAATAAAACTACTGCACATGATGCACAGACACTGTGGTCATGGGTGCGTTAGAAAGGCTTAAACAGAAAAAGAGAGAATCAAGTTAATGTGAAATAAACCCAGGCAAGTGAAAACTCAATACAATGGCCAACTCGGCATCATTTCACAGAGCCTAGACGCTTCATTCCATTATGCACTAAACTGAGAACCCTGCAGGACTGGCATTCCTTTAAACCTTGTCTACAGTGAGCTTTCCCTTAGTATCCCCTAGATTTGCATTAGTACAGCAGTTCTACTGCTGCTAGCTTTGTAAAGCGCTTTGAGAAGGACTGATGAAAAGTGCTATATAAGAGTTAGGTATTATTATTATTAGCAATGGTGGGGAAAGCGAATCTAGTCCCTATAGGAGTGTACAGGCCACAGCCTTCAAGCACGTAAACAGATATGATTAGACTTTTAAAGACAT
Source organism: Eretmochelys imbricata (assembly GCF_965152235.1). NCBI lineage: Eukaryota > Metazoa > Chordata > Testudines > Cheloniidae > Eretmochelys > Eretmochelys imbricata. The sequence goes on from NC_135573.1 coordinate 37,727,759, forward strand.
GGAGAAGTACACACAGACTTTGAAGATGCATAGTGTTGACCTAATAGGTCCTAACAGCTCCTTTGCAGTCAATGGGCTGTTATATAAATACATTCCTAAGGAGTTTATAAAATAAGCCTTGTTATTGACATAACAAGCAGCAAAATCTCCTTTGAAGCTATTCAGATTGATTGTATAAATAGAAGTACAGACAGATTGTTAAGCAAAGTAAAAATCCATATGCTCTAAGACAGTTGTCATTCGATATTAAATACCCCAGTTTTTTCACCGTAAAAATAGAAGTTTCTCTTTTTTATTTTAATCAAAGTGGGAGATGTTCACTTGGAGCCAGTAAAATTCACATGTACTTATTCAGAATTAAATGCATCAACCTATAAAAGAAAGTAAGAGAGAATGAAATGATTCTGGAGGCTGAGAAACATAAAATCATAGAAGATTAGGGTTGGAAGAGACCTCAGGAGGTCATCTAGTCCAACCCCCTGCTCAAAGCAGGACCAAACCCAACTAAATCATCTCAGCCAGGGCTTTGTCAAGCCAGGCCTTAAAAATTTCTAAGGATGGAGATTCCACCACCACTCTAGGTAACCCATTCCCGTGCGTCACCATCCTCCTAGTGAAATATTTTTTCCTAATATCCAACCTAGACCTTCCCCACTGCAATTTGAGACCATTGCATCTTGTTCTGTCATCTGCCACCACTGAGAACAGCCAAGCTCCATCCTCTTTGGAACCCCTCTTCAGGTAGTTGAAGGCTGCTATCAAATCCCCCCTCACTCTTCTCTTCTGCAGACTAAATAAGCCCAGTTTCCTCAGCCTCTCCTCATAAATCATGTGCCCCAGCCCCCTAATCATTTTTGTTGGCTTCCACTGGACTCTCTCCAATTTGTCCACATCTTTTCTGTAGTGGGGGCCTCAAAACTGGATGCAATACTCCACATGTGGCCTCACCAGGGCAGAATAGAGGGGAATGATCACTTCCCTCAGTCTGCTGGCAACGCTCCTACTAATGCAGCCCAATATGCCATTAACCTTCTTAGAACCCTGGACATGATCCATGAATGGCACTTCTGATGACTGCAATGGGACCAAGAGCCAACCCAGAAAGTGAAAATGGAAAATGTTCATTTTGAGAAGAAAAAAAAATCAAGTTATTTATCCCTGAAAATTAACATTTATCATGGAACCTCTGACCCAGATTTAAGTCCTGATCCAGCTCCAATTGACAACAACAAAGCTCTCCTTGACTTGGACGGAGCTACCCATTACCTTTACAAACATGCCAATAGGTGATATTGTATTAAAAAGACTTCTGTCTCTTTAATGAGAAAGGGGCGTGTACTTTGTGCATCAATGCAGTTTTTCTCATTAAAGGAGAAAAAGGGTATTTTTCTGTGAGTGTCGTCTCTGCTATTGCTATCAAGTGCCATACATAAGCCCCATGCTCTGAGCTAGTTCAAAGCAATTCCAATGGATTCAATAAGAGTTCCTCTGTGTTTACAGCTGTAACTAAGAGCAGAGGAGAAGTTGGCATTTAGCTTACTTGCTCTGGAAGGTAATTGATTCAATATTGCAACCTCTTTTTATGCTGTCATTAACAGCACAAAGTTGCACAAGTACAACGGGTGCATTAACGAACTGAAATACAGTCTCCATACTGCTGCTGAAAAGCTTCATAGCTCTTACCATGTCTGTCTGTTGACCCGCTTTCTTTAACAGCAGCACTTTCCTTTAAAAATTGGCCATGTAAGCACACTAAAAATGAGTGGTAGCAGAGAGCACAGCAATTCGCCTATATAGACTCAAAATGACCCCTATGTTTTCCACTCAGTTGACTGTTAAAATAGATTTTTCCATACTCACTGCAAGTGGAAGACCTATGGAGGAGCCATAGAGTGCTCACTGGCACTCAAATGGCTCCTTCCTCACAGTTCCACTGGTACTATTAGTGAATGGACAAATGGTTAAACAAAGATGGGAAAATGTTCAAAATATAAAGTAGGGGGCTAAAACAGCTGTATAGCTCAGTTCCACCGTAATGTTACAATCCGACTGAAAATGGCACAGCAGATTCTGATCTCAGATATAACAGGTTTAAATCCAGAGTAACCAGTGATTTCATTGGAATCTGGCCGTGCACCTTCAACTTCTGTCCTTACAACATCAGCAGGCTAAAACTCAACACTGGCTCTTTTAATTCAGCATGTAAACATTTTCTCAATATACTTTGTCCACTTGTCAAATTTGAACCAATTATTTGTAAAAGAGGTGGTTTTCCCCCCATTGTCCTAATTGATATTTCTCACACTACAAGCAACATACATTGTAGTGCTTTCCTTTAATATTTTCTGAAAGGTCAGAGCCTGGGAAGGCTTTGCCTTTTAAGCCAAATGTTACTGGTGTCAAGATAAGACATCCAAACTTTCAAGGACGGAGACAGTTTCCGAAAAGGCCTCTCTTCTATATAGCTTGCATTGATTTGGTGCCATTCATCTAGATGGTGCCAAATGTGCTTTACAAATACATTGACTTCATTAGAAGTTCAGGGCACTCAACACTTCGCAGTAAGGTTTGAGCCAACATTCACAAAAAGAAATTGCAAGATTCCCATTGATTTCAGTGAGCATTGGATAGGGCCTAGGAACTTAGCACCTTGCAGGATTGAGCCAACTAGAGTAACTTTGCCTACCACTGAAATGAACCAGCTATTTAACAGCACATCATTGGGTACAATTCTCCATTGCTTTGCACCTTGCATTGTCACTTACATGCATGCAAAACTAACTACTATTCTGATTTGTTAGCATTCCGCACTCGCTTAGCAGAAGTGGCATTGATGAAACAAAGTGCAAAGCAGTGGTGAATCAGACCTGTTCCGCTTGTCTTTGCTTTAGATGCTGAGACAATGAGCCAGGCTGGAGTTTTAGCAGAGCTTACAGTTCCTGATGGTGGATTTCTGTGGCTGAATCTTCTAATATTGATATGTGATAAACCAGACCTTTAATATTAACTGAATGCTTCCCTGTAGTGGAAACAGTCCTCAGCACAGAAATGTTGGGCTAAAAACCAGGCTATAGCCAGACAAATCATATAAATGAATGTGCATCCCTTACTAGATTTATTTTCTCCCTCTACTGCTAGCTGGATGAACAGTCATAATTCCAAAAAGCAACAACATAGGCTGGATTATTTCCACCATGGCTCCCTCCCTTCTTTGGAGACATGGTCCTGAAGCATAACGTCTGTTCCAAAACTCCTCCATTTGGCGGAAGTTTGGATCCATATGTGATTTTGGAGCTTTTGGCCCATATACCTTTATTTCTTAGTAACATTAATGCTGTTGGCCTTTTTCTCTGAATGGATTCACCCAGACAAGCACAGTAACATAGTTTTGTATGGCAGCAACATGCTCATTACTTCTTCTGTTATTTATTGATAGGGCCCTACCAAATTTGTGGCTTGAAAAATGTGTCATGGATCGTGAAATCTGGTTTCCTGCCATGAAATCTGGCTTTTACCCTATACTATACAGATTTCATGCGGGAGACCAGCGTTTCTCAAACTGGGGGGCCCCGACCCGAAGGGGAATGGTTGGTTATTTTAGGGGGTTGTGGTATTGCCACCCTTCCTTCTGCGCTGCCTTCAGAGCTGGGCGTCCAGAGAGTGGTGGCTGTTTGCCAAGCGCCCAGCTGTGAAGGAAGCACCCCACCAGCAGCAGCGCAGAAGTGAGGGTGGCAAGACCATCCCAGGCCACCCTGACTTCTGTGCGGCTGCTGGCAGCGGCTCTGCCTTCAGAGCTGGGCTCCCGGCCAGCAGCCGCCGCCCTCCAGCTGCCCAGCTCTGGCGGCAGCACCGCCGCCAGCAGCAGCGCAGATGTAAGTGCCGCAGGACCGAAATACCCCCTACAATAACCTTGCAAACCCCCCACCCACCCACACAACTCCTTTTTGGGTCAGGACCCCGACAATTACAGCACCGTGAAATTTCAGATTTAAACAGCTGAACTCATGAAATTTATTATTTTAAAAATCCTCTGACTGTAAAATTTAACAAAATGGACCGTGACTTTGGTAGGCCCCTAGGTATTAATAATACAGGCAAATCCCTGTACGTGAATTTCAGATTATCTGAAATGTATGTCTGTCCCCCCAAAATCTGAAATTCATAAAAGATTCTATTCTGCAAGGTGCTGAGCACTCTGCCCCAATCCAGCAAAGTAATTAAAATTGTAACCTACTGGGCAATACTCCCATGTTCAAAGTTAAGCATGTGGCTAAGTGCTTTGCTGGACCAGGGCCAGAATGTTCAGTGCATTGCAGGATCAAGCCCACAGAAACCACATTTCCTCTACTTAGCACTGAAGGTTGATGTACTGTAATAATGTACAAAGGGAAATCCATTTCCACCCATAGTGCTGGTGTCAAAGTAGAGAGCAGGGGAAGAATAGGAACAGCAATCAGTGTAAGGAATATGGGGTTAGGCCTCTTGACTTTGGAAGAAAACATCACAGGCACTGACTTTCAGTTTTCCCCAGGGGTACTCCAACCCCGCTCCACCCAGAGTCCTTCCCCCACGGCCCCACCCTCGCTCTGCCTCTTCCCGCCCCTGCTCCCGCGCCTCCCACAAGTGCACCCTGCCCTTGCTCCGCCTCTTCCTGCCCCCACTGAACAGCTTATCGGTGGTGGATGGGAGGTGCTGGGGGGAGGAGGAGGAACTGAATGGCAGGACCCACCAAACAGCTGATCGGCGGGTAGCTGGTGGGTTCTGAGCACCCTCTATTTTTTCCTGTGGCTGCTCCAGCCCCAGAGCACCCACGGAGTTGATGCCTATGGAAAACATAGTATTGTACTGTGAACAAAGTGCCCTGAGTCAAATGCTTCTTCAACTATTTTAACAGAACTGTAACATAAAGAATCAAACCTTTCTGGAGCCCTAATTCTACCATTCTACATGGTAAAAGCACATTGCAATTCATGAATATAAATAGACTTGGTGGCAAGTTTCCCTGACAACCTATGTAATTTTATTAAGGCCTAAAAATTACATCATTTTATGATAAGAAGGCATGAATGTTCTGCATACGGTAAAGGAGCATTAAGGGTAGCAGGATTAACATGTAGGAAAATGAAACTCCATACAGGTTGTTTGAAGAGTACTTGGTGGACAACACCAGGGACAAAGCACTGGAGAATATGTAGGGATCACCAGTTATGCCTTTGCCATGTTTACCATTTTACTGTTATGCTTCAAGTAAAGCACAAGCTAGATCAGATCCTACATAACTGATATGCAAAAGAAATGCAATACTTGGTAAATAATATTGCTGTACATAAAATGTACTCTTGGATATAATTTTATTTCTTTGAGGATTCTTCTTATAGTACTTTGATACTGAGTTTCAGTTATACTGTATTCATTCAATTAGAAGTTTGCCTGCAAAATTAGCCACATTTATCTGTGATTTGACTAAGGCCTGGTCTACACCTAAAAACTTAGGTCAGCCTAGCTAGCTACATCGCTCAGGGCTGTGAAAAAATCCACACCCTATGGCCATTATTTGGTCAACCTAACCCCCAGCGTAGATGTGGCTAGGTTGACAGAAGACTCCTTCTGTTGATCTAGCTATGGCCTCTTGGAGAGATTAATTACCTACATGGATGGAAAAAACCCTGCTGTAACGTAGGAAGTGTCCATACTACAGCGGCAAAACTGCAGAGCCACAGCTGTGATTTTGTAGTGTAGACACATGCTTAGTCAATATATTAGACTTCCACGGGCTCTGAAGAGGCATGGTAACCACAGACAGCTATTTACAACAACACTGGCAGGTAAAAAACAAAGCATTTTAAATGTTTTCTTCCCTATTTTACAAACAACATCATAGATCAGTGGTGGACAACCTGCAGGCCGCACGCAGCCTGTCAGGGTAATCGGCTGTTGGGCCGCGACACAGTGTTTACATGGACCAACCACAGGCACGGCTGCCCGCAGCTCCCAGTGGCCGCTGTTTGTCATTTCTGGCCAATGGGAGCTGCGAGAAGCGGCGGCCAGCACGTCCCTGTGGCCTGACGTTTCCCGCAGCTCCCATTGGCCAGGAACAGCGAACCGCGGCCACTGAGGGCTGTGGGCAGCCGTGCCTGCGGATGGTCAATGTAAACACTGTCACGCGGCCCGCCAGTGGATTACCCTGACGGGCCGCGTGCAGCCTGTGGGCCGCAGGTTGTCCACCACTGCCGTAAATGATTAAAGTGTATTTGTGTCTCACTGTTTATGCTGGAAGGAGAATTTCACTTTGCAATTCCCCCTATTTGGACAACGAAAATAACCCAATCACTTTCTAGTCACTTTCATTTTCTGGCTATGTGCTCCCCAGCATGATACTGCAATGCTTGTTTTGCAAATACTTCAGGGGTTGTGTGTTTATCTTTTTAAAAACTATTTTCATGGTAATTTTTTTGTTAATCCTGGAAAGGAGCAACAAAAGGCACAAAGAAATTTCCTTTTCTTCCTTTCCTTTCTGTGTCATTAGGTGGCACATAACTGAATTGTAAGAGAAACCCAGCCAGAGAAGCTCTAGTTAGACTGTTGGTAGTAAAAATACAGTACCTCTTGTCTATTTTGCTGTTCTGATCAGCTCATATCTGCCTCTTCTTCTTCCTTTTTGCTGCCTGAATTTCTCTGATTGCCTCAGCAGGATGCAAAGGGCATTGGCTGCTGCTGCAATCCCCACTGAGTACTTTGGTCTGCCGTCACTCTGAAACAGTCAGTTTAAATCCTCAGGAAGGTCTGGCTTCCAAGGATCTTCCAACCCCCAAGGAGCTTACTTGGTTCCTGGATCTGTGTGCTTGTCACTCACGGGGAGGCGCTATCCCTGCTTGGATGGGGAGCCAAGGGCAGACTCAGAGTCTGCTGAGCAACCAAGAGGGAAAGAGACTATTTTGAGCAATAGGGGCCCCTGTTGGCTCGGGGAAGTGGGGGGTGGTAGAAGGGTGCCTGGATGGTCACCTGTGCACCTGTTCAAAGGAGGAGCAGTGCCTGAGAGAAAGCAGGGAGGGGGGAGTACAGTCAAACGATTGACAAGTAAATGCCCTCGAAGAAGAGGTAGCCTGACCAACAGGAAGTGAGATACTTGCCCCTAGGAGAGTTGTGAGTGGGGAGAAGCCATTTTTGGAGGAATCTGGAGCCAGCCACTGAAAGGGAAGGACTGGCTGTGGGGTGAGCTCCTGAGTCCCAGGCCTGCATGCAGGGTTCCCCTGAGAACTGGCTTCTGGGTACCTGGAAGCAATAGCCATAAGCCTGGCCCTTTCCCTCTTCAAGGTAACTCCCAGTGTATGGAATTCTGATTTCTGTTGGGAAACCGCCCTACTCAGCCAGACTGGGTTGGCCCTCCAGCTCCGAGATAAACACAGCTGCCACGTGGCAAGTGCTGCTCTTGCTGCTCGTGCCTGCCTGCCTGCCTACTGTGAGTGTATCTGAGCGCTAGGGCAGGAGATTAGAGTTTGAGTTATTATAATTTGCACCTTGAGCCTTGCATCCTTTAGTGGTGAGGGGAAATCTCGGGAACAGAATCAGCCTCATTCCTGCAGGAAGAGGGTTCCTGAGAGCAGTGATCATCAGCTTCTCTGCAGTTGCTGAGGAGTCCAAAGTCCATTCGTGGAGTTGTGAGTGCACCATCTTTTAGTTAGCTAGTCCGGGAAATTGTTTGGGGTACCCCCTATTCCCTGAACTGTGTCCTCCAGCTGAGGGGTAAGGCTTGGGGGATTTTATTTCCTGCTGCCTATTAAACCTGTTGAGGGACTTACCACCTTTTCTCATGTGTGAATTTTGTGGGCTGTACTGAACCCAATCAGCCAAGTTGCTTTGGGACTACAGAAGATATCATTGTCACAGGTCATCAGGGGCCCTTACGACGTACACATACCAATGGGACACTAAATTTGACTTTTGCTCTATCAGGTCACGGGACTGGGGAAATTCCTGGGTATTATCAGTGCGGGCAGCTGTGACCCTAAGAGTAATGTTTTACCCTGTTATGTTATATTTTCTTCCCACATTACTCTGTTGAATATATATATATAATGTGTTTGTTATTTCTTGGGCGTCTCCAACTATCTGGCAAATAAGTGGGGATTTCCCAGTGCTTAGAATTTTTCTCCCAAGCTGACCTGGTGACCTGCCAGAAAGAAGCAAGGTGGGTGTAGGCACTGCCAACTAAATTCATATGGGAAGAAAATAAAGAAGTTACACTCTGCTGAGTGGGAGGTGGGAACCAAAAGAAGCCAGGCCTGTCCATCAAATCTCATAAGGAGATTGATGCTGAAGGAGGTAACCAGGTGAATATGAGACTACACATGTATGTATAGGAGAGAGCACAGAGGATAGTTGAATCTCCTTGCCCAACCAATACTTGGGACCTGATTCTCCTTTCACTTTCAAGCATTTTACATCAGTGTAACTCAAACTGACCATAGTGGAGTTAATCTTGATTTATACCTGCGTAACGGAGCGGAGAATCAGGACCCAATCTCTACACAAAGTGCCAGTGAGCACCAATGGTGATGTTGAGTTTAGTGAAGTGAACTCTTGCACATTAAGAACTGGATTGAGACCCCATCAAATCATTTCACATAGGCCGCTAAACATCCTTCAGAGAGGGATGAATCTCAGTCATTATCAGCCTTTAGGACAACCTACAGTTAAAAGGTTTTATATCCTGTTCCCAATCCCCCTGAGCTCTCCAGCCCACACCTTTAACATAGTTTTGATGTGTGTAACATTTTAACTACCCTCGTGATGTTTTCTCCTACTTTAAGATGGTTTTGATTAAATGCCTCAGCATTCATTTCCTGCTTCCTAGCCTGGAAATGTGAAGTATCAATTAGGTGGATAGATAGTCAAAGTAATGAACATTTATAATTCAAATCTGCAGGTCACCCTTGCTGAGGTTGTGCTCTAGATGTCTTTCTTCCTTTTTATTTTTTTAATAGTTCATATTTTTCTAATTGCTTTTTAAAAATGGGTAGATGAAAAACACTCATTCCTTTGATATTTACTGAGCTTTTAACAGCCAGCTGTAGCTTTAAATCTCTGTAAATATTTGACATTCAAAGTTACAATTAAAAATATAGCACTTAGGCCTTAAGATGACTTCAGCGCATACATTTACATTCATTACTTTCAACATTTTTTCTCCACTCATAAAACTGCCTGATTAGCCTTCAAAGATTTTGTTGCCAAGAGGGTGCTAGAAGGAGGGGGGAATTTGAGAGGGAGATAGTGGATAAAAGGAGAGGGAGTGCTATCGTTATCTGAGGAAAGGTCTAGAAGCCTGGAGCGCTTGAGATCTTACACTTACTTTAACACTGACTCCCTGTGGCTTGGCGTGCCTCTAACTTTCTGCCCCCGTCTGTAAAATGGGAATCAGAATTCTGAGTAACATTTTCAAAAGCACCTAAATGATTTAGCTTCCTGAGACCCCTTGACTTTCAATGGTACTTAGGTGCCTAAGTCACTTAGGGCAGGATTCACAAAGGCACTTAGGCACTCAACTGCCAGACTTAGGTGCCCACATCTCAGATTTGTTCAGGTGCCTAAATTCCAGTTTGAGGCTCCACTATAATCCACAAAACTCCAGCTGAACCCTGTAAGTACCTAGACTCACTTGGCACCTAAGTTTTCAGGGTAAAAGTTCCCTCGGAACCTAAGTTTCTGCCTCTTTGCACGTGCACTGCTGCCTCCCTCTAAGTGTCCAGATGCCAGTCTCCTGCCTCAGCCCCAGAGCAATTCATGAATGAGGGGAAGATAGGTGTTCACCAGCCTAAGTCGCATGCAGGGCCTGCTCCAGTAGGCAGCCTCTGAGCAGGGGTGTGCACAAGTGGGGGCAAGCAGGTAATTGTCAGGGACACAGAACTCCTCCAGCCACAGGGCCACAATGTGGGGAAGGAGCGAGCTCCTCCCAGCCCTGGGGTCGCAGTGGAGGGAGGAGAGTGAGCTCCTTCTGGCCCCAGCAGGGGCTGGGGAGAGTGAGCTCCTCCAGCCCCGGGGGCCACGGCGAGAGCTGACAGCTCCTCCAACCCTGGGCCTTGGTGGGGGCACAGAACGTGCCCCTCCCAAAGGGGTAAAATTTTAAATTCCTGTGCACACCCCTGCCTCTGAGCACACCCACCAGATCAGGGCCCATTCAAAATCTGGCTGGAGAAGGTGCCCATCTGATAACTTTTAGCTCAGTGGTTAGAGCACTCACCTTGGATGTGAGAGATCAGGTTTAATTGCCCCACTCTGCCAGAGGTGGAGAAAGGATTTGAATAAGGGTCTCCCACCGCTCAGGAGAGTGCACTAACTACTGAGTTATAGGAAATTCTGATATGGGTCTCCCTCTGTCTCTCCTGTTGAAGCTGATCCACTGTGGATAGACTCATAGACATTAAGGCCAGAAGGACCCACTGTGATCATCCAGTTTGAGCTCCTGCACGTCCCAGGCCTCAAAACCGGGTAAGGGACAGACTGACAAAGAAAGGTGGTTTTGGGGTTTCTGTTGAGTTTTGGAGCTGGGAGAGAGAAAGTGCAGCTCAGGGAGTTCCTGCTGAATTCTCCCTTCCCTGGAAGGGCATTTGCATGCTCTGAGACTTTAGCTGCCTGGATCAAGCAGCAGCAGCACTATTGTGAAAAACATCCAGACAGAGTGACAGCTACCGACAGCCAGCCAAGACCCTAGGAGAATTTCAGACCAGGAAACCAGCAAGCCTGGCTGGAATCAGGAGAGGGCCCTGCCCAACAAGGGGTGAAGTAAAAGTAAGGTGACTTCTGGTTAAGCTGGTTAATGTCACTGCACTGCAGCTCTCCATCTCGGCACACGCAGCCTTGGCTAACCCCGCTAAGGTGTCAGGGGATGAGGTGTGGTCGGAGGAGTTTGTGAGTATAAGGAGGCAGAAAATGGTTTATTTAGAAATGTTTATTAGTTAACCTTAATCCCTTCCTTTCCCAGATCCTATGTTCCTGTTCCCAGTAAAGTTCCCCCTCCCTTTGTTACACTGCTATTTTTGAAGGGGTGTTTCTGCGCTGCTATTATTTACCTTATTGTCCCCTGTGTCCTGGGATTTACACTCCTTTCCAGCTTGTAGGGTTATCATTGATTTTTCAAGGGACTGCAGCCCTGTGTATAGGGCACAGTGAGGAGTCACTTTGTGTGGAGGCTCCATGCACCAAGAAAAAATAAAAGAACCCAGGCCCCAACCCATACGAGGAGAGGGGAGAAGCCACTCCAAATATTGGTGATAGCAAGCACCTAAAAGAGAAAAAGGAGACCTTGGATATGGGCTCCCTCCATCTTTCACAATGTCATCTTCACTCACTTTGTCACAGAAGACCTTGATCTGGCAGTAGGCCCGGTGGATGGGTTTATTGCTGCGATTATTGTAGCTGTATGTGTCTATCTGAATCATCAAAGGAAGCCCTTTCACTCCTTTTTGAGAGGAGAAATCCGTGCTCAGGCAATTCACCGTGATGAAAATCTGGAGCAGAGAGATGGAGATCAGAAGTTACATTAAAATGCTGTGCAAACTGTTATTCTGAAATTGCTGCTAAACATAGGACACTTGGGACCTATGGAGATGTCTGGCAAAGATTAAAGCAAAGGTCATCTCATTTAAAAACCAAACCAACACAAACCATATATTCAAAAAAGATACTGTTATTAAAGTCAACTACTATCTCAGTGCTGCCAATCTACCTCTCTACTCTGCATCTGTCTCTTTCATTCTGAACTAAAATCTTGGCCCATCTCGCTGACATCTCCTTGTGGATGTCCAGCCATCAATTCATTCTCAACATGGCCAAAAGAGAGCCCCCAGTGTTTTCCCCAAGCCCTCTCCATCGTGTGGACATGACCAACATGCTCCCTGTCACTCAGGCCCATAACCTGGGTGTCATCTTTGACTCAGACCTCTCAGACCCAGGCTGCGTTGAAATCTTGCTGATCACACATAAGCTACTTGTCTTTACTTTCACGGCCTATCCCCACACATTGTTAATTTAAAAACAAAAAAATCTTGCTGCCCCAAACACTTGGGACAAACTCCTCATAAACATCTGTGAAGCTGCCTCATTCTCCTTCTTCCGATCCTTTCTTAGCTCTCTTCTTTGCCATGAAGTTTACATAAAACTTGAGAACAGTTAGGCAGCTGGTATGCTGATGAATATTGTCTTGTGTCCTTGTATTCCCCTGGTCTGTCTGCCTGTATCCACCTGCTATCTCTTGCCTTATACTTAGATTGTAAGATCTTTGGGGAGGAACCATTTTTTTGTTCTGTGTTTGGATAGCAACTAGCAGAGTGCGGTCCTGGTGCAGGACTGGCATTCCTAAGTGCTATCACAATGCAAATAATAAATTATTAGTTTTGCTCTGAAATACTGATTTCTCCCAATCCAGAATACCCCCCATGGGATTTTAAAGATGAAAAATGTGATACTAAAAAATCCAGTTGCTTTTAGTTATTTCCCATTGAAGTACCTGTGCATCATTTATTCGTTTGTGCTGATTATGTTTTAACTTGATTAGATTGATCTCTTTCCTATAGACGAAAATTAAGCACTTTATACTAAGAGGATACAAAGAAAAACAGCCAAAACAAATTACCTAAGTTATGGCAATGAAACCTTCTGGAGTAAAATTTACTGACTCCTAGAGGAAGAGCTTTGATGGTCTCCACAGAGAGCCCAAAGTCCTGCTCATCTGCAGGGACACAAGCTGTTGCCATGGGACTTTGAGGGTGCAGAGGAGAGACTTGTAGGCGGTGGGAATCCACAGGATGGTATAAGAATTAGAGACATCACGGAATTGCAGAGGCCTCTCCCCACCCACAAAAGGAAAGAATTTTGTTTAACAGGGAACATTTTCATAAAGTCCAGCCCCTCATATCTCTGTGCTAGCTTGCATCCAGAGAAAAGAACAGAGCTGGTGTCGCTTTTGGGGGAGGGGCACTTTAACTGCAGGAGTTAATATTACCGCAAGGTAGTTTATGATGGAGTTGGCAAAGCTTGTTTGCCTGACTGAGCTAATGGCACAGCAGCATTTCTGCACTTGATTGTATCACACTGCTGCATTTACAAATCAAGTAGTTGAACTTTAACTGAAATGAGGGGAAGGCATCAGGGAAGGGCCCTACCTGAAACTGATTTTGAAACAGATAGTGCTATTCTGCTTCAGTTTAGAGCCCAGCCTATCCAGTTCCCTAGGTTAGGGGTGGACATGGGTGGAAATTTCTTGGAAACACAGGGGGCCTTACGCTCATTTACCTTAAGTCTCTGTTACACTGTTCTGACAGTGCCTTATAGAGAACGTAAACATTGCTTTACATTGCTAGAGCATGGTGAAGGGCCTTAAGAGGTGAGAATCTGGTCCTGCTACATTTTAGTCTATATTTTTGCACCGGAAGGAACCGAACGCAACATTAAAAATGTGAGGGGAAACCCACGCCACATTTGCACTTCATGTTTGCTCAACAGGTTACTCATTGAGGCACTCTGAAGCACACAGTGTGCTCACATGAGCCATAAAGCCCTGCCCCCATCTTATCCAATTCCTTCACTGTGTATTCTCTCTGGTCTACATTTCTGGAGGTAGGAGAAATAGTAAGTCAGAGAAGATAGGCTAGCAGTTGCAACGGTCTTTCATTTTTCTGTAACATTACAAAGATCCCTGTTACAGAGACAGATATCATTTAATGAAAATAATAGATGGACACAATAAAATTCAGTATCTTAATCTTGCATAGTGATATTTCATCACTCCAATGGTCAATGGTTGTATATTCATGGCACACATATGAAGGTGAGGACTGGCGTACTGTGCTTAATGTTGTCTCATTTGAACCATGAGGATAGATAGGTTGATTAGAATTAACACAGATCATTGATTTTCAGAAGAGTTTTGTGTCTCAGAACACTTTTCTATTAGCTTCCCTTTAAAGCAGGCTTTTGATCTGGAAAAGCAATTTACAACATGGTAGGGTGGGAAGACTATACAGCTTCTTGGAATTTATTTTATTATTTTATTTTACATCACTGAAGATGACAAGGTGCTCCCTTGGGGTTTGCCTCTGGAAAACTTGTCTGACCAGTCATTAATTATTTGAATGCTCAGGGGGGTCCTTAAATTATTTATCAGCACATTTTCAATTTTTACAGAGTTTTTGACTCCACTGATTGGTCCTAGACAGGATGGCACTTAGATACCATGGTGACTGATGCTTTAGAAATAGATTGGTAGGTACGCAGGCAGCAGAGAGCACAACAAAAAATCAAACTACCACAAGCAGCAGGACTAGAATTTGAAACATGGACTATTTTGCTCCAGACAGTAGAATTGCTCTTGGCATACAAATTATTCTAAAGCAGATGCCTTTTCTGTTATATATGTTCTACGAAATCATAAAAGCTGAACCATACTCCAGTCTTTCCACTTGTCCTATTGATAACTATGAATTCAGCTTCCAGCTTTGATCCCTTCTTAAAATGCATTATACACCATCCCATATATGCTGTTCCTGGGAACAGAGGAAGACACGTTTGGAATTTGGTATGAGGTGAAAAGTAACAACATGGAAAAAGAACATGCTGAACCTCTTCTGTTGGATCACCCAGCCTGTAATCCTCTACAGCACCATCCTTCTCCCTTATAGCTTCCTCTGACTTCCGACATTGTTACTCTCCTTTCCCCTCTAGAAGAATTTAGCTCTGGCCATAATAGTTATTGTGGCATCTCTCTGCAGTGAAAGGAACCCAACTAACCTACTGAAGATTCTCCTTCCCCTTCCTAATATTGACCCAATGCTCATCTCCCCACTTCCTGAGGCAATGACTAAGGAATGTGGGCTGTTCTGACCAACAGTGATTTCAATTGCCCCTTCAAGTGGGGTCCACATTTCCCTGTATAACACCCATGTAAACCTTACTCTTGTCTGAGGCTGAGAGTGCAAACAGCCTCTCCTGAGGTAGCAGAACACACTTTGCAACTAGCCATGAAAGGGTGCAAAATAAATCATACCAGGCTCCCAGGCCCATTCTTCCTCACACACTGACAGTCGGGAGTCAGGAAAAACAAGAGTGTCACATTCAAAGATACTCTTTGGTCCCAGAGCCTTCTTGCCCTGGCCTCCTCCATGGTGGAGTCATATGGCTGGACAACATAGACTTGGAAAAAGCTATAATAACAGTACTGCTGTTTTTCCGAAGGTCCTGTCTAATATTCCATATACAACTGTATTTGGGATTCTGACTACAGGCACTTGACCCCCAATTCATTTACAAATACGACTCCAATATGTAGGGTAGACAGGACCTTAACTAAGTTCTGCAACCAGGAAAGAGCCTTGGTTGTATCTTTGGTGCGGAGAGAACTTTAGCTGGGGTTCCGCTGGGTGTGAGGAACATGTTTGAGCAATAAGACAATCGTGGTAAGTCATCCATTTGCTCACCTGAGCTACTGCACTTTGACAATGAAAAATTAAACTGGAGAAATGTTTGATGCATGAGAAGCTGACAGAACTGGCCTAAACAAATAAGAAACTGAGACCAGCCTATATTGTTTCATATGGGGAACCTATAGCCAAAATCTCTGCCTCTTTTCAGGGAGGAGTTCCTCTCTTGTGCAGCAATTATCAGGATTACTTATCGTTTGATAACAAAGGCAGGGTAATTAGTGCTGTACAAGACAAAAAAAACAAAACAAAACACAGCTACCTGCCAGGAGAGAATGGAAGGTTCAGGGATTAATTTTCCCTTTATCATTTAATCCAGCCAACATGACTCCTACCTCAATCTCCTGTTTTATACACTGTAAAGGTCTTTAGTCATTAAATCTGTAACATATAAACCTTTTCTTATTGCTTGCATTTCTTGTTTTCATCATTTTAAAAAGAACTGATAGCAGTTTTTTACAGCAAAAAATTAAACCCTGTGCAACCATTTCCCTATATATCGCTGCCAATATACGTAGTCTATCCCCAGAGCTCCGTTCTTTAGAGGACTGATCCGTCTTCAGCTTTTGAAACACCACATTCCATACTGTGACACCAAAGAGTTAAACTACATGTCTGTTCACTGGAAAAAGAAAAATCAATCCCATCATTGCTTTTATATACCATAAATGCAGCTTTATAGTTTCTCTTGCCATGCATTACCTTATAAATCCTATACAAAGGTAAGGCCTTTGATTTAGTTCAATACCAATGTCTCCAGAGAATGTTTACATTTCTCTTTTGAAGCTTCCTTAACCCACACCACACCCCAGCAACTACATAAAAATGCCATTTGCCCTTAATCCTATCTGCATATTTACTGAACCATTTGTATACAAAGAAATTTCAACCTTGCTTGCTACCACAAGCTGTTTTATTATCCTCTTTATACATATACAGAGGGATGACTTATTAAACCTGGCTCCAAGCCTAATACCCACAGAAGTTCTGGTACCAGTCCTCAAATACAAAATGTCTATTCCTTCCAACTTTAAATTAAAAAAAAAAAGTTTGAAAAAGACTAATCTTTGGGGAAGGGACTTCTTTGTGTTCTGTGTTTGTGCAGCCCCTATCACAATGGGGGCCTGGTCCAGGCCTGGGGCTCCTAGGTGCTACAGTAATACAAAAAATAATAACAATAATTAATCATTAATAATTAATGTCTTCCTTCCCCAGTGAAATGGAATTTGATATAGCTTTAGCAAGGCTATGAATAGGTAAGGCCATCATAAAACCTACACTGCTCACAAGATAAACAAAACACATTATCTATATTGACTATACAGAAATGCATAGGTCACCACAATGCACCACCTCAACCCAATCTACATGCTGCTTTGCATCTGTATTAAAGTGATATTTTTCTTCATGAACTGTGCACTGAATTGGTGCCTTGACCTTCATATAAAATAATCACGGGACGTAAATTGCCTGTATGCATGTTTTTTTCATCATGGAGAAAGCCCAGATGTAGCTCAGTCCTAACTGTTTAAATTCGTTTTCTATTAATCATGCTCAAGGCACCAATTTATTTTCAGCTACATCTTAAGAGTTTGTGCAGCTTAGGGGGAAATGTTTCCATGAAGCTAGTGTGGTCTCTGGTCTGGTTTTTAATTACTTTCTCTGAAAGTTCAAATTTTATCATGAGTCAAACTGAAAATGTAACTGTTACCAAGAAAAGAAAGAGTTATGTTGTCTCTAGAGTTCCACTAGATCTTTGTTATCCAACCAGCGGTGACTTCAGCACATCTATAATACAGTAGCACAGACACTGCAGAAATATTAGCTTTTTATACTCACATAGCCATTCCACGCTTAGTTATTTGTTTTTCATCTTCCTTTACCAACATTAAAGGCTGCCTTCATGTTAAACTAGGTGAGAAACCAGCTCATCTCCTTGCTCTTAAATATAGATATTCTGTGCATAAAGACCAAGTGGGGAATGAAAGTGAGATGGGTTACTTGCCAGATAAAATCTTTTTTCCCATTCTGGTGACATTCCCTTAATACCTACAGTGTCTTTCTTCTGAGGAAGCTGGAGATGAGGCTTAACATAACTGGAAATCTCTTCTTCTGACCCCCTCTGGGCCCCAGATCTAGCCAATAAATCCCATGGAGTTAGCCTAAATCAGTAAGAAAAGTCAGCATTCAGAAGGAGGAGGAAGTGTGTGCGACTGAGGGCCTACTCCTGCTCTCACTCAACTGAGTAAGACTGTTGCTGTTGACTTCAGTGGCAGTAGGATCAAGTCCTGAAGGACCTTAATTGGCAAAAGAAAATGATTCTTCTGCCAGGGAGCCAGATCCAAAGCCCACTAAAGTGGGTGGACAGACGCACATTGAATTCAGTGTGCTATGTATCGGGTTCATGGAGAACGATTCCTCTTCCTCTTTCAAGCTACACTAAGGAACAGTGCGAAAATCAAGGATTAAAGCAAGATGTGCTGGCTTTATTGAAGCTGTAATTCTCTTATAACTGAGGAGATAAAAGAGGTCTCTGCTTGAATTCTTTGTGTGTGTTTGTTCCCTTTACATAAGACCAAACTGATATTCTGTGTGAAAGTTCTGGACAGCCTTCCCTTGCTGATGGCCAGATCTTGACTCCCTTACTCAGGCTGAGTAGCATCTTTCTCCTCAAATTGTTCCACTCAGCTGGAATATGGGGAGGGAGGGGAGGATCTGGCCCTAAATCAGCTGCCCACCAGATGGAGCAGGCAATAACGGAGAAAGGAAAAATCTAACTCTGGAGACAGGGCATGTCTGAGCCCGGCTGAGTACATACCCACTGGTTTCAGGTGGGTTTGTACTTGGCACAGCTCAGCTGCGCCTGCCCTCCTGCTACCAGTGGTACCACAGCGGCAGTGCTGTTTATATTCACACTAGCTCGCTTAAAACCCAGACCGATCATGTGTACACAAGCCAGGGAATCACATCCCGAGCTCATTGTGTGTGTGTGCTGGCCAATACGTTTCAGTGTATGGTAGTAATTCGCAGCAAGTTGTACCTATCGTGTTATCATATAACCCGCTAACTGCATCCCCCACATTTATCACTAACCATCTCATTCTTGTCAATACACATAGATTTCAAGTCCACTTTGAGTCAAATATTTGATGATCATGTCAATGACTAAGCACAGGCTGCCATGCATTTCCATGAGCAACTGCTGCAGGAAACAGGTTCCCCAGACGTCATGCATAGCAGCATGGCAGCACTATTTTGTCCTAAAAAGACTCATTAGCTCCTATTATTTTAAATTCCCAGTGATGCAAGAGAGAGTTGCCTTCTTAACATTATGGAGAGGGAGTGACTGGAGTGGCAGAGTGGGAGAAAGCTCCCTTGGCCATTCTGCTCCTATCTCACATGGAATGGCAGAGGCGTACCTCTCTAAAGCCCCTGGTGTGCTGGCCAGGTACGGTTTGACAGTATCTGTTGTGGCTGGTTACAGAATTGCCAACGCCAAGTAGCTAAAATTCAGGAGCCAGGCACCCAGAAATCATGAGATTGGATTTCAAATAATGAGTTTTTATAAAATAATAAATTTCATAGATTCCAAAGGCAGAGGGCACCATTATGATCATCTTATCTAACCTCCTGTTTAATACAGGCCAAAATAATTCCTAGGGCATACCTTGACTGAAAAGTTGTCAGTGATGGAGAATGTGCCACAACTCTTGGTAAGTTGTTCCAATTGTTAATTACTCTTACTATTAAAAATGTATGCTTTATTTCCAGTCTGAATTTGTCTAGCTTCAACTTCAAGCCATTGGCTCATGTTGTACCTGTTTGTTCCCTGTGTAGGTACTCACGCACAATAATCAAGTAACCCCTCAACCTCTTTGTTAACCTAAGCAGATGGAGTTCCTCGAGTCTATCACTTCAAGGCATCTTTTCCATCCTTTAATCATTCTTGTAGCTCTTCTCTGAACCCTCTCCAGTTTATCAACATCCTTCTTGAATTGTGGGCACCCAGTCTAGACACAGTGTTCTTGCAGCAGTCACACCACTGCCAAATACAGAGGTAAAACAATCTCTCTACTCCTTAAGTTCCCTGTTTATGCACCAAAGGATCATGTTAGTCCTTTTGGCCACATCATACTGGGAGATCATGTTCAGCTGATTATTCACCATGACCCCTAAATCTTTTTCAGAGCCACTGCTTCCCAGTATAGAGTCCCCCATCCTATAAGTACGGCCTATGACACCCAGGTCTTTAATCCCCTCTCCTTCATTAAACAAAGAGTCCTTGTGGCAGCTGCCTTTCTTTTTTCCCTTCTCTCCACAATGGAGGGAGCAGGAGTGGAAGGAGGCAGATTCTAGCCTTCATTGTAGGAAGAGCCCCAAGTTGATTAGTTGATCTTTATTTGCAAGGGGGGCGGGGCAGAAATGATTTTGGAAGGGTGTGTGATGGGGTGTCAAATATTTTTGCCGGGCAGGGGGATATCTAATTGCCAGCCCCACCACTTACTTTGGACACCAACTTCCCCATGCCAGTGTCCTTACCATTATCATGCTCCTACCATATACACAAGGGTGCCAGCAAGAGAGAGGCCCTCTATGAGGGGTCCATGCAGCTCTGGCTCTCCCTTCCCACCTTGGATTTTCTTGGACACCCTGCTGGATTCACCTACTTTTCCTGGGCATGAGGCGAAGGCAGGCTGGGTTGGAAGTCCCAGAGGAATTTTTCATGGCAACTAGGCCGAGTACAATTATACCGTTGAACAAGGCCCAGGGTCTGAAGGAACTCAGGAGCTTTTCAACACCTTTGTTTTAAAGATGTGTTGACTGTATTTTTTCTTCTACAATGGATTAAATATAAAAATCTCTTTTAAAATAATCTCAGTGTTCCCAGTTAAATCCACAAACAGCTGGGGGAACGGAGGCTGAGGCTGCTGCTTAGTTCTGAGTGCAGTCTGCTATGAGTAGAACGCTGCTGTGGTAGGATGGAGAGGGGACCTAGGCTGGGAGTGTATCTGTCCTTCTGGGTTTGTCAGCCCCTTTGTGCTACATTAGTACAGTGTGGTTTGTATTTAAAATGAAGCTGGGCCCATAATCTATTGAGCATTGACAGTGTTCAATATTTATTATCATTTCTAGATCTCTAAAAAGCTTTTTTACACTGCACATTTTGCTTGCTGACAAAAGCTTAGAGAATACAAGCTTGTTTTTAGCATTACCTACAGCTTTTTCATTTCTCACACATATCATTGCATCTGTACAGCTTAATGTAATGACCTGCATGCCAATACAAAATTGGAAAAGCCCAGAAATTGCCAGTTGAAATCCAGCTAAGCATTAATAGGTGAAAGTTTAGATAAACTCATACTGATTTAGGTAGCCATATAATCTCGACATGAATATGCACTCAGTTCAATCTCTGATTAACTGTATCTCCATGAATAAATTATGTTAGTCAGAATTTACATCTATTCCTGCAGGCAGGAATGCTCTCATCTAAGAGAGCTGTGCAGGAACCAGATTTTTCATTTTGCACAAAAATCCACAATTTTGAATGTTTTTCGGTTTTGAAGCAGAATGAAAACAAAAAGAATTAGATTATTCCTACACAACAACATTTAGGAAAAATTCATTTCTGATCAGTTGAAGAAAATAGTCCATTTTTTGTTTCCCTTCCCTCCTCCCCCACCACAGAAAAGTTGTAAATGAAAAATGTTCACCAGCTGTAGCCGTAGCTTTTGTTCTCAATAGCAAAATCCACCTTCTTTGAAACAGGAAACTCAGGAAAAAAATATCACTTGCCCTTCTCACATTCATTCATAGTCACTCCTGATGGCTGGTCAGATTCCTGCACTCATGCTGGGTCACCTTCACTGGTTCTAAAGCAATTTTCCTCAGTTTTACATGGCCATATGATTGCATGTTGTATCAGTATGTGACAGGGCAGTGGGGCCCAGAGGTCCATGGCAAGACCCTTTAAGATTTTGGGAGGTTCTGATGTATGCAAAGGCAGGAAATAAGAGGTACTGGTGGAAAAGAAGCAGTCCCAGGAATAAGCAGTGTTTGGGAGAAAAATCCATTACTGTTTCTGTAAGGGCCCAGGAACCTTGTAGACTGGGCTGGGCAAAGCTCCCCCCTCACCCAACCCAATTGGGGATGAGTTGGGAGAAGGGAACTGGCATAATGCCGCCTGCCTCCTCCCTCATAGCAGGGCAGACATCAGCAGGAGAAGGCTGCCTGCTGAACCCTCTGAGCTTGAGGACTAATTAAGGAAAAGGAGCCAGCTGAGGGAGAAGCTGGCTAAGGCCCTACAGCCAGCCTAAGGTACAACCCAGCTCCAGGGAAGAGAGCTGGGGACTCCTGGCCTAAGAAACAGTGACCATTTGAAGTACAGTCCAAGCTTCAGGAAGGGGACTGGGGAGGCCTCCTGATCAGGACTCTCATGTAGATCCAAAGTGGGACGTGAACTGGGGCACCTAACGAACTGAGTTACACTTTGGAGAAAGACTTAACCAATCAGACCCCACCAAGGGGGTACATGTTTTGAACCATAGTCTTGGTAACTGATTGAAAAACCCAAGTGAGCTTTGAATGCAATGCACCTGCAGAGCCATGAGAGACCACAAGGGGCATACTACAGGGAATTGCCCCTGTGAAACGCATTAATCTTTTCCCTTAAATTGTAGTACTGTACCAAGTTCCTAAAAGTGTCTGAATTATAACGATAAATATTTTGACAGTCTTGGATGATGGATTCCACAGAAATATAAAGAGCTTAACAAAGATTAATTAAGCCTTATGATGACACCACTTACGAGGCAGAAGAGGTATACTATACTCATGTCCATCTACAACCCCATTGAAAACTATGGCACGCAGACCCTGGAGGGCATAATTTGGCTTGCAGAATCTTTCTTACTGGTGATGATGCATGAGAAGGGAAGACTCCAGCTTGAGTCTCAGATCTCAGCTTGGGTTGGCAGATCTGGCAGTTAGAAAAAATCACCCTCTTATTATGTGTAAAACTGAGCATATTTTATATGGAAATTATTGAAAGTCAATAAATATAGACCCACACTATGCCATTTTTACAGTCACTTTTTTGCACTGCACCTCACTTTAGTAGACAGGGACCTGGCTATGTTTGAAACATTCCTCCAGGAGTCTCCTCTTGATGGGCTCCTACTCTCACACATCACCTGGCCTTGTAGAGATTCCACCATCACGCCATCAGTTAGTGAGTGACCAAGCTTTCACTGCGCTGGCTTTGAGGATGTGGAACTTGCTCACTTCTGTTTTTCATATGCTTGTTAATGGTGAATGGGGTGGAAGGTTATATTTATAAATAGCATAATAACAATACATCCACTCTGTGCTGCAACTCACCTTCGCTTCATCATTGACATCCCAAGTAAAGGACACAGCATTGTATGCAATTTCTTCAATATTCCCGATGGTGTTAAAGCTCTCCTTGTAATCAGCTGTAAGATACAACCAATAAAAATGACTTTAAGAACAGGGTTCTATCATTTATCTTCATAGTTCACAGACTCTTCTGCAAGGTTGTCCTTTGCCTTTTCATGCAGCTATGCCTAGGGGGTCAGGAAAAGCTATGGTGCTGCTCATGTTTCATTATTAAAAATGTGATTTACAAAGATGTAAGCTTTCAGCTGTTCAGAGTAATAAATCTTCCTGGAGCCGTACTCTTTATTACACTGGACTAGCTGTATTTTTACTGGAGGTTTTACTGCTAACGTGGAACCGGTGTTTCTGTATAGGGAATGAGTGTGCTTGTTAACTTGGCAGAAGGAAGGAAAGGCTGACACTGGGAAGTTAAACAAGTTAATGGGAACATTAAAAGGAACATTTAATCGTTTATGGAAATGCATGGAGCCGAGGAGACCAATGAGCCTTGCAACGAAGTTTGAGGAAGGCTTGCAACATGCGATGCAAGTATTATTCTGGCATTGATCTGCCAGCATTTGGGAGGGGGAGGAGGAAAGGGGCAGGAAGTAGTGTTCTCTCCTTTCTCCACCCTCCTGCACTGCGGACTTTGCAAAGGAACTTTTCTTTCAAAGTGCAGGAAAAGTCATGTGTCCAGAGAACTCACATCTCAACTCCAGTGGTGTAGAATACTCCGACTATCTAGGAAGAAAGAGCTCAATGGGGAAGTTACACAGTAGAATGCCTTTATCGCGGGGGGGCGGGGGGAGGAAGGAGGCAGTGTGACTCTTCTCATTTATAGTTTGCAATACAACCTCTCTGTGGTTTCTTTTCCTCCAAACCCTTCTTCCTATACCATGGGGAAGTTTAGCAGTGATTGTTTGGAATAAGTAACAATGCACTATTTAGGCTATAATGAAGAAGCTTATTTCTTAAAGAAACACATATTCTTTCATTATCAAACTATTTTGGAATATATGCTTTAGATAAACACAAGTTGGCTTTAGTCAAACACAAGTGGTTGGGCTCAATGCAGGGATAATTGGGTGAAACTGAATGGCCAGTGATTTACAGGAGGTCAGATTGGATGATCTAATGATCCATCTGGGCTTAAACTCTCTAAAGCTATAATTTATTTAGATCAGAAATCCTCAGAGGAGGAATGGAAAATGGTTTTAAATTGTTGGTTAAAAAGACAATTACATTTTAAATATGCAAACAAACAAAAAATGTTTATCGGTTTTTGTAACTAGGAACACTGGCCTGCCGAAGTTTATAGCGGAGATGTGAGAAAAACTAGGACCTGATCTTCCACTCCTCTAAGGAAAAGGGAGTGGAGTCAGGAACTTCAGTGTAAGCAGAATCAAGCCACTACTGTAGTTTAGATACCACAAGACTTCAATAAATCGGTTGTTGTGTAGCATACAGGCGGACGGCTGTACCTGCATGGAGCCCTGCTAAAGTCAGCTTGAGCATTTACAGGTTACCCAGCCAAGATGATGCCGATTCCAAGGGCCCCAGTTCTGCAAATGGTCCCCTCCCATTCCCTTTGAGTCAATGGGAGTTAAGGATGCTCAGCACCTCTTGGGACCACTCAGATTCTCTCCAGATAAGGCCTTGAGCAGGAAAGAATCTCTGAAGTAGTAACTGGGATTTAGGGAGGAATTTGAAGACAGAGAAAGATTTTTGTCTATTTCTAGTCATTGAGGGCCTGATCCAAAGCTCACTGAAGTCAGTGGCAGTCTTTCTGCTGGCTTCAGTGGGCTTTGAATTAAGCCCTTGGGGTCCACTTTTGCTTCCAGTGAAATCAACAAGAGTTTGCCACTGGTCTCCTTGAGCCCTTAATGCCAGATGCTACTTTACATGATTTTTTTTAAAAAAAGCTCTGATAGATTCATTGAAAGCAGAAGCAAGGCCTGCTCTACAGCGGATCCAGCTTTTACTTTTCTGTAGAATAAAAAGGATGAACCCATTTCTAAATCCAGGCCTACAGCACGAATGTATGGTTTATTGGGATCCAACTATTAGATCACCACAGGCTGCATAATTTCATTTTTACTATTCGTTGACCAAAGGATGATAATTCCTCTTAACAAACAAGCTTTCCTGGCACCAAGTTTCTCGCAGTGTCTGAATACATTTAAAGACATGATCACTTTAACAAACAAGCAAGCTCAGGTGATCATCAAAGAAAAGGAAGATAGATATTATAAATAGCTTCTTTCCAATTTGACCAGAAAGTTTTGTCTCTTTTGCAATTTAAATAAATAAACAAATCATTCACCACCAACTGCCAAACAAAAAATCCTGCTTGTTTTTATGTTAGATATAACAGGAATGTTTCCAGGGGTGTCCCCAGTGCAGTGGTTACAAACTCTCTCTGCTTTCTGAAGCCGAACCGAAGGTGCAGGGCATTGGATTTTTAACAAAGGGATCTTTTCTTCCAAAAATTTAATTGGCATTAACAAAAACAAACAAACAAAACCCATGAGTGTTTAAGAACAAACAAAAACAAAAGTAACCAAACATATCCCCTCTCAATTAATTGGTTTTTTCTTCCTTGGGACCTATGATGTCATAACCTTATCAATACTCTGGTCATCCAAACAGTATTAAAAGGGAAAAACCCAATGTAAGTGAGACCTGAATTTCTAATGTAAAAAACAGCAGGAAAAAAATTGTGGGAGAAGGAAGCAGGATTATGGGAGATTTCAGCTTTTCTTTATACATCACAGAGAAGCAAAAACGGACAATAGCCCATTTTTCTCCTTTGCCAGTCTCCTTTAATATTTCTGCTCCATATCTAATCACATATTAAAAGCTTTCATATTCGTCAAAGAGAAAATGTGTGTTGATCCTCCATGGAGCATATGCTGCCTGAGAATCCCTTGAGAGCTATAATTGGACTCAGTACCAGAGGGCTGAGATTACTCAATGTAATAACTTTTATCTTAACTTTTACCTGCATCTGCGCTTCAGAAGTATGTTGATTCATAGCTTTGTACTCAGTTGCATAAAGAGAATGTTTTACATTCTGTAAGTGATGGCCCTATCTGAATTTGATATTCTTTTTCTCAACCTTGTTATTCCTTTAAGAAAAATGAACATTATCTAGGTTTTCAAAAAAAATAATTAAGAAGCAACAATAATTTCAAATTTCAAAAGTGCCAGTGTTGTGGGTGTGATGAGGGAGAGAAGTGTAATTCATATAAATTTCTCTGCTTTGAAGAACAGGGATGCTGTCTGGTCTAGTGAAACAACATGCCTGAAATGCTTGAAACAGTTTGGATCAAACAATCTAGAACGTTCAGACCACATGAACCATGGCATAAAACTTTCAGTGAAGTCAAGCAATGGGACACAGTGAATGTGTACAGAGATGGTCTCTGGGCTTTTCTATCCCCACTGTGAACACAGGTCATCTTTCTAAATGAACACATTGGTTTTCCTGTTTATAAGGAGAGTGTAAGCAAGAAGAATTAGGAGATATACATATGTAGTTTAATATGCACATGCACCCACCTTTCCACCCACCCCTTCGATTTATGATTCACCCAAAAATGCCTTGTGCAAATGATTGCTGCACATGAGCATGCTATGTAGGTGTATCTTGGAAAAGGGTGAACAAGATTTCTTGTAAAGACATATGTTTTCTTCATGTAAAAGACAATAAGTACCCACCATCCCACCAGTATCTCTCTCCCCCCAAAACACACCCCCATTTCCTTAATTGCCATACACAAATCTCAGGAAATGTGTGACATGCCATTTAAAAGCAGAGCTGCACATCATTCCCTCCAGCTCAAAGATAACTAAAGAAGCCAGAGCAGATAAGTCAGCATTTCTGTTTTTGAAATTGACTTACTGTAGCTGTTTTAAGCATCAATCTGGTTGAGGCCTCTAGGTGTTACCTTAGTATAAATGTTAACTAACGATAAACTGTCATTTAGAAATCATTTCCCTGGATATTGGAAAGTTGCCATCATTATACTTTCTCCTCTCAAGCTGCTACTGCTTTAACAGAAATAGAAAACTGGGGTTCTTTGATATGCAAGAAAATGGCTCTGCAAGAATTATTTCCATTTTGTTTGGGAAATTCTATATGAAACCAATATTGAAATTTGCAGTCTATTAAAACACTATAAATTCATTACTTGGGTACAAGCTTGCCTGGGTTATATGCTATGGGTAACTGTTTTTGTTTTAAGCATCCAAATGATACCAATATTAGATAAAATATAGGTAAAACTGTACCACTGTTGGTCATATTATGGTATCAATACTGGCCAAATGATGTTGTAATGTAATCTGCTTCTATGCTCCATTGTTTCTGAAGAGAAAGTCAGTGCACTGTGGGATGTCTGAGCATGTAAGTGTTAAAAGGTCATAAATATTTCCCAGTCCTCCTACGGAAGGAAAGAGGTGAGGTGGAAGTGCCTACCTCCTTTTCTGCAAAAATCCATACCTACATTTAGCCTTGATTTTGCAAAGCTCCTTTGCTCCCTGCTAATTAAGGGCTTAAGCCCTTAAATTCTTTCTTATTTATAACAGTACTTAAGCAACTGCTTAAGTTTAAGCATGTGCTTGTCCCATTAAAGTAATTGGGACTTAAGTTTATACTTAGAGTTAAGTATATGCTTAGGGACTTTGGATGGGGAAATAGAACTCTAGGGTATTTATACTGGGCTCCCATTGCTGAAGAATCTAAATATCTCACAATCTTTAGCATACTTATCCTCCCAACACCTTGTGTAGTAGGGAAGTGCTCTTAGCTGCATTTTACCGATGAGGCTCAGAGAGTTAAGTGATTTGGCCAAGGTCACAAGTCTGTGGTGGAACAGGGAATAGAACAAAGGCCTCAAAAGCGCCCACCTAGCACCTTAACCACCTCTTCCACCCTAGCTGGAGCACTAAATCAAAGTGTACCAAGTTAGCCACCCCTGTGTATCTGGAGTGAGCTGGAGCAGGCTACCCAGCTTCCCCCTTGCCCCAAGAAGACAACCTTATATCAGAGAGAGAAGTGTTCTGCAGGGACAGCCCTACGCCATAGGGGAAGGCAGAGAAAGGATACTGAGGCTATCAGAAGCTATTTGTATTTGGGGGCTGGTTATGTGTCTGAATGTCATCTAAATATTTGGACTCCTGAATATAGACATCATCCAACTATCAACTGATTCTTCCTCCCATAGCTAGTCCCAATATCAGCTAAGGCTCCCTCCCACTGTTAGCTGTTCAACAGGGAGACCCACAGGAAATCAGCAAGTGTGACACACTGCACTGCCGAAGATGAGGCCGTGCTTACAGTTATCCTTCAGGAGGCTCATCTTTTCAGCAGCGAGGGGGGAAAAGGAGTCTTCAGTTCTGCAAAGTGTCCGGAGTGTTTTCTTCAGACTCCCTCTGCCTCTGTTTGGTCTCTCCAGCCTTGAGGTGCATAACTGAGGAGTGGGAAAACTGACTTCTTGCAAGTTTCAGGGGTTGTCAATACAAATTTGAATCATTTCAGCATTTGATTTACTGCTAACACACATATCTTCTTTTAATGGAAGACAAAAAGGGAGTCACAAGCTGTTCACCTGTGAACAGCTGTGCTCTGGCTTCACTCCATGCTCTCAATACTGAAGCAAACCTGGACACTGAGACTGATACCTCAACCTACCATGGAACCTTAGTTCATTCACATGATCAGTAGATGATGTTTTTCTGCAAACTTCACAGTAGAGATGAGCCCAAGCCAAACCCCCGGATCTGGACTCTCCTGAATTTGGCTCCACATCTGCAGTTTGCAGCTCAAGCCCATCTCTAATTCAAAGAAGCAGAACAATTCACAGAAACTGATGACAGGAGCATCTAAAAAGAAGTAACGTGATGGAATATTGGCACAGACACATGGACACCACTGCAGCTAGCAGGTATCACAGCTGGAACCTTCAGCACCAGCCCCTATTACAGGGGTCGGCAACCTTTCAGAAGTGGTGTGCCGAGTCTTCATTTATTCACTTTACTTTAAGGTTTCGCGTGCCAGTTTAACATTTTTTAGAAGGTCTCTCTCTATAAGTCTATATATTATATAACGAAACTATTGTCATATGGAAAGTAAACAAAGTTTTCAAAATGTTTAAGAAGCTTCATTTAAAATTAAATTAAAATGCTGATCTTACGCCGCCGGCCAGCTCAGCCTGCTGCCAGCCTGGGGTTCCGTTCACCCAGGCCAGCAGCAGGCTGAGCGGGGCCGGCGGCTGGGACCCCAGCTGGCAAGGGGCCAGCAGCCAGAACCGCAGACCGGCAGCGGGCTGAGCAGGGCCAGCGGCTGGGACCCCAGACCGGCAGTGGGCTGAGCAGCTCAGCCCGCTGCTGGTCTGGGATCTCGGCCCTGCCCACACAGAGTGGGTACCTACCTTCTCCCTGGTTCTAGCCCATTCACTTCCTCTCTCTCTGCACTGAGCTGAGGGTGGAAGTGCACTGAGCACAGGGCTGGGGGTGAAGGCGCAAGCTGGGGGTTGGGGTGCAGGGCCTGGCCAGGAGCTAGAATGAGGGAGGGGGTCAGGGTTGGGGCAGGAGGTTTGGGTGTGGAGTGCTTACCTTGGCAGCTCCCATTTGGTGCAAGAGGTGCAGGTGGGAATGTGGGGGTGTGTGTGCAGGAGCTCCCGTTTGGTGCTCAGGGTGGCGGTGGGAATATGGGGGGTGCAAGAGTCAGGACATGGGATGGGGGGTGCAGGAGTCAGGGCAGAGGTCTGGGGGCATGTGAGGGGGGTGCAGGAGTCAGGGCATGGGGTGGGGGGGATGGGCATGTGGGGGGGGGCTGGACTCAGGCCTGGGGTCATGGGGGGTGCAGGGGTCAGGACAGAGGGTTGGGAGTGTGTGAGGGTGGTGCAGGGGTCAGGGCAGGGGGCTGGGAGTGTGGGGGGGGGTGTAGGGGTCAGGGCAGAGGGCTGGGGGTGTGGGCTAGGATCGTGGGGGTGCTCCCAGCCCCCTGCTCAGAGTGGCTCACAGCAGGGAGCTGGAGGGGATATGCCCTGATTCAACGCCCCCTTCCCTGCCTCCTCCCCGGCGCTGCTCTGGCTAGCCTTCTCCCCCTCCCTCGCAAGGGCCATCAGCTGATGGGTGGTAGGGAAGGAGAGGAGGAAGGGCAAGAACCCAGCATGCTGTGGGAAGAGGTGGGGGAGGGGGGAGCTTGCCCGCCCTGCAGCAGCTGGCAGGACCAAGCTTCTTCACCCTGCCCCCTCGGGGGAGCGGAGAAGAGCGGGCCAGGGCGGGCAGGATTTTTAATGGCTTGCTGCTGCCTGCCGGGGTCCCGGCCTGGATTCGGCAGCAGGCTGAGTGGAGCCGGTGGCTGGGACCCGGCAGGCAGCAGCGTGCCATTAAAAATCGGCTCGCATGCCGTCTTTGGCACGCGTGCCATAGGTTGCTGACCCCTGCCCTATTCTCTGAGCTAAAGGAATTACTCCTTTAGCTCTGAGCATCATTGTTGTTCTGTAGGCCATGCTTTATATTAAGGATATATTAATGAATAATTTATAACGAATAGTTTATAGTGAATGATTAATAGAGGTTATAAGCATGTAACAGGCATGAATAATATGTGATATAGAGAGTTATAAGTAAGGCTGCGATTTAGTCACGGAGATCACTGGGACTTCCAAAGACCTCTGTGACTTTAGCCAGTGCTGGCTGGGAGCTGCAGGGTCCCCAATCCCCTTCCCCCGCAGCTCCTGGCCACCATGGGCCGGCAGGGGGGGGCCTTGGCCACTCCCTGCCTCCGCGGGTGGCAGGGGGGTCCCGTGCTATGCCCTGCCACTGCGGGCAGCACGGGTGACCCAGCGGCAAGGAATCCCAGCTGCTCATGGCCACCTCGGGAGGCAGGGGTAACCCAGTGGCAGGGGGGATCCCCACTGCTCCCATGCACCGGGACCAACGAGAGGAACCCCCGGAGCTCCCAGCTGCTGCAGGCAGCAAGGGGGACCCCAGGAGCTCCCAGCTCCAGCAGGGGGACCCTGGAGTTCCTAACCCTCTCCTCCCGCAGCTGCCCAGGCTCCCCCTTTTGTCATGGGTATTTTTAGTAAAAGTCAGGGACAGGTCACGGGCTTCCCTGAATTCTTCATTATTGCCCGTGACCTGCAGGTGACTTTTACTAAAAATGACAGGTTTCAGAGTAACAGCCGTGTTAGTCTGTATTCGCAAAAAGAAAAAGGAGTACTTGTGGCACCTTAGAGACTAACCAATTTATTTGAGCATGAGCTTTCGTGAGCTACAGCTCACTTCATCGGATGCATCCGATGAAGTGAGCAAAGTGAGCTGTAGCTCACGAAAGCTCATGCTCAAATAAATTGGTTAGTCTCTAAGGTGCCACAAGTACTCCTTTTCTTTTTACTAAAAATATTCGTGACAAAAACTTAGCATTAGCTATAAGCACATCAGTACAAGGTGCTATAGATGGTTATACCAATCTATGGCAATTTACTACAACATAAATTAATCATTTCTTAATCCTTCATAAACTATCCTGTATTTTTAATATGAAGTATGTGCAATATGCATTACTTGTACCATGCCTAAAGGTGTTGTAGGTGCCTCAGGAAAGATAGCTAGACAATATCCTGCCTCAAAGTGCTTACAAGCTGGAATATAGAAATGACCCAGCCAGTTAGCATGAGAACAGACCAGAAAGGAGTGTCTTGGACCAGTCACGAGCAGGAGACATGATCACAAACACTAAGCTAGTTTATTGTTATGTTAGCACTCTTGAGAACGAGAATTCTTCCACTCCAAGAAGAAGCTGGTAACTATTGAATTATCTTTAAGAAGGCCCTGATATTGTACTCTAGATGCAACAGAAACAGAAGCATGAGGAATAATAAACTGACTATAAATAATAAGCACTACAAAGATCAGTGTGTTCATTAGTTAACATCTAGATCTACATGCAAATACAATTTCATGAAAATTTAGACACGATGTTGCATAATGTCTTCTGTCTCTGTCACAACTTGGCCCAGTGTGTGGAATAGATGTAGCATAGACTAAGCACCGAGTTATTATTGTCCCATGAAAAAGAAAAGTGCAACAATTTTGAGGAGCACAGTGTTTGAAAGCTCATGTATGAACTATACTGGACAATCATCTTGTTCCAAAGTGGCAGCATCATTTGTGACACCAGCAGTTTGGAAGCCCAATGTCCAACATCTTAATTTTTGATTAAAGGAAAATCTGTTTTGTAAACATTTTATTTGGCAATGGTAACCACCAAAGAGCTTATTTCAATTGCACTTAACTGAAATATCATACAGGAGTGCCTACAGTGCAAGAGCTTATTCCTGAGAAATGTTTTGGCAAAGTTTAGATCCATATTAAATAGTTCTCGTGTTTGACATTGAACATTGTACCATTAAACCTAGTTATTCCAGGTTTCATTCAAGTTTACAATTACAGTCTAAATAAAAACTACAGATAGGAGTGCCTGGACGTCAGTGCCGGCCTATTTCTCTTCAAATTAATACAAATATAAAATACATTAATTTTAGCATATATAACACACTGCTTATGCACAGCATTCATTTTGCTGTACTCCGGTATATTGAACACACACTGTAGATTTACTTGTTTGGGCAAGGGGCCTAAAATGTATCAATTAAACCATTGTGAAATCCTGGTCCATTGAAGTCAGTAGGAATTTCACCCCATGTCATCAAAGGTGCAAAGGTATGAACATTGGTACTGCAGCATGTATGTACTAGTGCCAAAATATACAGCTTTAAATAATAGTTGTGACATGATATAACTTCTCTCTACATTTGCTCTGTTAGTGTATTTCCTATGACAACTAAACAGACAGATTAATTTGGCCTGGGAGCTGAAAGGGAATTTTTAATTAATCTTCCTCGACGGATGGACAGTTTTCAACTTGAATCACTAGGGCTAGGTTGGTAGGAAGGAACTCAGTAACAGCACCTTAGTAGTTCTCACCAAATAGGTGGGTTACTAAACAATCCTAGTCTGAGACCTTGTCTGTGCTACACAATTACACTGCAGTAATTACTCCATTTTTCATGTCCACACTACCCTTCCTCTGCCTGTGGCACACATCCTCACGAGGAGCCCTTCCACTGATTTATGAAGGGCAGTGTGGGGAGCTGGCGCCTGGCAGTCGGGCTCCCAGCTGGGAGCTCTGGGGGAGCTGAGAGCCTGGGCTCTCAGTGCTGGGCAGGGAGACTCCAGCTCTGAGCCATGTACAGAGCCCACAGCCCAGGTTCTCACCACAGGCTGCAAGGCTCCAGCTGTCAGCATTGCAAGGTTCACAGCTGGAACACTTCTCCTGCCCTGGGGGCTCAATTTCAAAACAGGGACCCTACCAGCAGTGAAACTGACATTCTCAGCAATGCAAGTAACTACAAACTATGAACTACATCGAATTAAGTCTTACGCCTCTTGCCAAGGTGTTTATGTTAAGTCAGTGTACCGGGTGAGTTACAGCAGCAGGAGGAACACTGTAGTGTGTACGCTTACAGAGTAGGTCAACATAAACTGCTTTACGTTGACCTAATTCTGTAGTGTAGACCTGGACCCAGTAGAGGCTGGCAGCATCGGAAAGTGGACAGGCAAACCTGATGTTCTCTGTCTGCGCTGAGAGCCTAGGGACTGCTCCCAGTACAGGTGATCTTTGATTACTCCTTTGTTTTTACCAGTGCTATTTTCTCTGCCATCTCCAAATCCTGCTTTTCTCATTCCTTCCCATCCCTCCCTGCACTCAATCGTTTGGTTCCCTCAGGCAGTCAAAACAAGGTAAACTCCGCCTGCTTTGGTCTAGCAAACTCCTTAGGCCAGAATCTGCTGCAGATTACTGGGTATGTAAACTGCACATGGGGGGGCGGGGAGTGGGGAGAGCTATTGAAGTCAAGACACTCCCACAGATTTGGACTTTAGGTGGAAGGTGGAAGGCAGCAGGTGGAAGCTCTGCCAGTGATGAGATCTTCCCAAGCACATGGGGAGGGCAGTTGCAGGCTCTCGGAGAATCTCGTAAATGCCTCTGGTGGGATGAGTAATAAACAAGCTTATCAAGATAACTCATCAGGATTCAAACAGCTTTGTCTCACCAAAAACTGGGAGTAAACAGCTAAAAGCAGAAAACAAAGGGTGATGGGGAGTGCTGCGCGCTCACTGGCAGTCACTCATGCAGACTCTGAGCTCCTGAGCAGACACCAAGAATGGATATTTGCACATGTATATTGTTTTGCAGCACTGCTTTCTAATAGCAGGAATGTTTTATAGTAATGGACGTCTTTGTAGCAGGATCAATTTAGATTTAGGAATGGAGTTTCTGTATGTTTCCCTTTTTCACATTTTCTAGGGCATAGTATGGGAAGTGCTGAATGGACATGATGTTGTAGCATCTTGGGCCCTAATCCTACAACAGACAGGGGGCAAATGGACTGCTGTGTCTGCACAGAGACTCATTATTTGATTTTGATGGGGCCCTGTGTGGATGTAGCAGTCCACCAGTTCACTATCTTTAAAGAATCAGGCTTCGGAAAGAGTCTATAACAGTGTTGGGTGAAAGATCATGCCTTGGTCAATGAACCTGCTTTTTTAAAAAAAAATAAAGAACCTTGCCTTAGACAGTATCAGTGGAGGCGTATTAGAAACATGGAATTTTTTCACATTTAGTCACACTATGGCTGCTTGCCTTAACCTGCTGCTAAACGAAAACACCTGAGAAATACAGAGAGGAGGCACAATTTGGGGGTAAGTCCAACCTTGTAAGAATACCACTCAAGAAAACAAGGCCAGCAAATAAACTGGAATATTGATTCATTCCCTTGAAACCAAATAGTGAATTTCTCAGAGACAGCATTCAGCTGTACTATTATTAGAAGCCTTATTTTCCCAGGACCAAATATGATTCCATGAGGTTGGACACTATTAGATGATTACTGACAATTTCTGGAATTTCTTCCAACTAAAACAACACCCCTGCCCACCAATCACTGTTATTTAATACATTGAACATTCAGCTGTTGACCGCAGTGTAGACATTATAAAAATAACTGATAAAGCTACTTATTTTCAAAATCAATGTCAAGAAATAAATAGGAGAAAGCTTTTAAGAGCCAATCTTTACAGGCTAATTATGAGTCCTCATTAGTGTTCTAATTAAAGATTAACAAAACAGATGCCCTGATTCAGCAAAGCATCTAAGCATGTGCTCAAGTCCCAGTGACTTCAATAGGACTTAAGCACATGCTTAACTTTAAGCATGTGAGTAACCCCATCCTTTTTCAACAAAGCACTTAAGCACATACTTAAGCTTAGGCATTTGTCTATATGGGAAAGTTTCACCAGTGACACCAGTATAATTATACTTGTATAGTTAAACCACTGTAGTTATACTGGTAGAACTCCTCAAGGGGGCATTCCTATTCCAGAATAAGTGTGGCTTTTTTTTTTTTTTGGCGTAGTTTAAACAGTTTACAAGGAAACGTAAATTAAATCAGGAAAAGACATTCTTATACTGGAATAAGACTGTCCACACAGGAGGTTATACCCATATAACTAGAGTGGTTTAAATTCAGCCTTAGCTTATACCAGTATAACTTTCCCCATAGACAAGCCCTAAAAAAGAGCTATCTAGAAACAGAGGGACAGCTTAGACATTCAAATAAAAAAACTGCTTGGGACATTCCACGAGTTTAGGTTTGAAAAGTTCCCAAAGTATCATCCTTTCTGTTGAGAAGAGTTTTCCCCATTTAGAGGAGTTGGAGTGCATGGGGCATAGGTTTCCCATCAATGGAGGAGTTGTGGGCATGATATTCTCTGAGTCCCACATGACAGCACAGCTCTTTCACTGGTTCTTTTGTTGCATCCTGTTCCCCTTAGCCCAGTTCTCAGTAGGGCTGAGCAATTGCTAACAGTTGTGTCACAAAGCTTTGACCTGTAATCACTAGGTAGTCCGGGTGTTAAAAAGTTCTACCGCCTGTGGTAATTTTGTACAGTATTTGCAATGCTGTTCACATATAAATTGCATTTACCTTTTACAGAGTTGATATTTCCCTCTTTGAATGTTCTATTCCCTCACATAATAGCAAGCTGTGTTTCTCTACATTTCAATATGGAGTATGGAGGAGAATATAAATTCTTAAAACTACTCACTTACCAATGTCAAGGACCCTCTGTTTAGCTGTGTGCTGCCGAGAATGCCAGTATTTCCAATACTTCAGCTGTTCCTCTCGGTTTTTATCTTCACTGAATACAACCATGACCACACTCTACAGAAAAGGGGAGTGGAGACTATATTACTGGCAGTACCTCGCGTTTAATTAATTCTGAGATGCCTAAGTACTAGAAACTTCCACCTGCCTCCCTTGCCACTAGAAAATCTGCCCTTGAAGGGAATACTATTCAGTGTTTTGTATTCTCGCCCTACATGTGTGATGCATTTAATATTTGTGTGCAATAGAAAGGTAATTTAAAAATAAAGCAGGGACAATGATGATGGTTTTTGTGGAGTTTGAATAAAATGTGACTGAGTATTTAAATGTAAGAGGGCTGTGTTTCATACTGCTAAAAGTGGTGATCTCAAAAGCAAAAGCATCCCAGATTCTAATTCTGACTGAGATACTTGGAATAAGTCATTTGGACTCGTTAGGCCTTTAGAAGATTATATAAAAGTAGGAATGATATGCTTGGTATGATAGCAGCTCTTCTGGGTAAAAGAAACGTACACAAAAAGTTCCTATAATGCTGCAATCAACTAAGTGTGGGGGGGTGGGGTGGGGTGGGGTGGGGGGCAGGGTTGGGGACAGCACCACAGGAAAATCAGAAGTGCAGCAGGAAATATCATTGTGAATTTTCTTGTTGTTTAAAAAAATATATAGCCACAAATTGATTTAACACAGCTGAAAATACACCCTAACAAAAAAGCAATATTTTAGTGCCTGCAACAGTCAACAATTCAGACAAACTACAGCCTGTAATGTTTAATGTTTGAGCTACTTTCAGACAGGTGTTTTCATATGTAATGAGCAGCAGTCATTAAAAAATAGTGTTCTTTGTCTGCATTTGTGGATATACCACTTTATATATTTCTTAGTCCAGTGGTCCCCAAACTTTTCAGAGTAGCACCCGCTCTTACCCCTGGCCATGCCTCTCCTCAGAAGCTAGGGCTGAGAGCGGAGCCATGGCTCCCCGGGGAGGGAGGAGAGGTGAAGGCATGGAAAGAGGCAAGGGGTCCGAGGCTGGGGCGCAGCTGGGGTGGGCCTGGGGTCGAGGCAGGAGCTGTGGCCAGGGGACTGGGCTGGGCCGGAGCAGAGCTGGGGGCGCAGTGGGGCTGGGTAGCGTTCCCTCTCTGCCCTTGAACGTTCCTCTACACACACCCCAGGGAGGGTCACGCTCCAAAGTTAGGGGACCGCTGCCTTAGTCCCAAGCACCCATCTATGTCAGAAGTCTTGCATATATTTTCAATTTACCACAATGCTATATGGGTTTTTTACTGAGCCTCATTTGAGTTTCCATTTCAAGTTCTGGATTCATTTTGCTCTAATTAGGTGATACCAAAAACCAAACCAAAACAAATTGTAAATTCACTCTACATCTTAATTCTGTAGTCATAAAAGCTCAGGAAAAAACTTGCCGATTTAAGCACATTTAATAAAAATTCTGTCTGCATCACAAACGCTGCATGCTAAAGTAACCTGAAATTATAGAAAACAAAAAATAGCCCCTTCAATGTGTTCTTTTTGTTCTTAGCTGAAGAAGCTTTTCCCAATCTCCACACAATTCCCCATAAATAGCCTCCCACCTTGAATCACCAAACTGTTTAAAAAAATGGCTGCCTCTGAATGTAAAGTCTCCCAAAACAAGTATGAGATAAAGAGCACAATTTATGGTGTTCCCTTGGACCTGATCTAGTGCAATGACATTGCTGAATAGCCTCTTGCTAACTGCAATTGACTTTGCAGCAGGCATTTGTTCTAGGATTATATTCATATTTTCTCCCTTCTAGCAGGGTTTGAGGGTTGTCCCCAAACTGTCTCAGAAGGGGTTATGTCATAAATCTGGTAACCCCTTTAAGAGATCTAATCATCTAAGAGCCTCAATAAACAGATTTATTTCATCTTGCTTTAATCCCCCACTGTGTCTCTGACACACAGCAAGAAAACCATGTTGCGAATGAGATTGGATTACAGTAGCCACAGCGTTCTCAGCCTGGTAGTATTTCATCTGCTTCACCTACTTGCTGCACTTTGAGCTTCAGGGGACAGCGCCATTCTCAGGGCAGCAGCTTTGAGGCTCATTTTTCATTTCAAGTCTAATGGGTGATCACCAGTTAATCTGAAAGATTACTGGGTGAGCCCAGTGTGTTCACCACAGTTTGATTGTCACAGCTCTGGTTCAGAAGCTGAGAACTGAGATGAAGCTGTAAATCTGATTTCCAAGGTGGGAATCTCCATAAAGGTTGCGTTCTTCTTGAATATAAAACAGCTCACATGCATAAACCACGCTTGATTTGATTTTTAAAACAGATCATTAGTAAATTAATGGCCCAATACTGCCAGCTGCTAATGCCCTCAACTTCCCATGACTTGAGTGGGAGCTGGGAGAGCTCACTCAGCACCTCACAGGTTTGGGCCACGAGGACTCAAGCCAGTGCTTAACATTGGATGTCAGTGCAATTTAAGCATGTGCTTAAAGTTAAGCAGAGGAATAAGTGCTTTGCTGAATCAGGCCCATGAATGGTTCCACTGAAGTCAATGGGATTACTCATGCTGAAAGTGTCTTGCTGAATCATGGCCTTAGACAGTTATATACTCAACTGGGCAGCTCATGAGATGGGACTGAAAAGGACTAAAAAATATACAGCACATATCTATAGCTGATAACTTTTCCCCATATTTCTGTTGGTGTTGTAGCCAAGTGTTTCTGCTGTTCCCACAAGAAAAATAAAACAAACCAAGAGCAACCCCTGAACGTAACGGCAGAGTTCTGTTCTGTATAGCAAAGGCTGCCATACCCTGACTTTGCTGATGGGATGTCGGAAACACTTGTTGTCACCCGTCTCGCTCAGAGTAATGGCATAAAACTGTCCTTTGTTCAAATAGGTCATTGGTCCTTCCCCTTGCTTTTGACGCAGAGATTTGGTAGCTTCTAGAGTATACTGAAAAGTGCTGCTGTGAGAGAGAAAGAGAGAGAGAGAGATCAAACAATCTCCATGACTTTTCCTTTTCTTTTTGTCCTTATTTATTTATACATTTCACATGCGTACAGATGGTATTGGCATAAAACTAATAGGAAACTAAATAGCAATAATGATGGGAAAAGGTCAAAATACATAAAAACAGAGACAGGTGATTCAATAACTAAAATTCTCTTCCTTTAAATCCATCAAATCTGGAATTCATTATGAATAGACTAGCTAGATTATAAGCCTCTTTGGGCAGAGACTGTCTCTTTAGTTTCTCTGTACATAACTATGGTCAACTATGGGCCTCTATATACATCCCAGTGATGAGGGTGCTGACTAATAGGTGGAATAGAGCTTGGTTCACCGCTAGTAAGGGGAGCTAAGCTGCCTCTATGAACATTTGAACCTGCAGCTGGCACAGGAAGAAGAGTCCAATGAGAGGAACACAGAAGCTGCTGCGATGGTGTGTGGGAGGAACAAGACTCCTGACTACTGTTCGAGGAGATGGGAAAGGGGAATAGCAGAGTTGGGTTAATTTTTTTAAAGACAAATTAGAATCTAATTTTTAAGGGTATCTTTAGAAATGAACCCGACGGTGCAGAATACCTAGATTTCTCTGGTCGTGCAATTGATGAATAATACAATTAGAAAAAATAAAAGACAAGACATTAGTGATGTCATCGTATGGGAATTAGGATTTTGGAAGGGGAGATGTTCCATATGAGAAACTGCACCTTTATCTGTGGTGCACACTATGAAAAAGTTTGAGAATCTCTGTCCTATAGACTCCTTCCCTACATACACTCTTCACAGAACACTGTCTGTTGGCAACCTACCATGCTGCATTACGACAATTCAGTATATTCATCCCCATCACACTATAGTAAAACTTGCTGAATAAATGTTTCCCTTTAAAATACTTTTACAGACACCATGATGGAAAGAGTCATTTACAGGATATTGCCACAAGTTGAAGAAAATAATACCTTCTCAAAGGTCTGAATTCAACAAAGCATTTAAGCACTACTGAATCAGGGCCAAAAGCAAGAACATGCTAAACCAAAAGGTTATGGTGTCCTTGAATTTCTAGTCTAAAAGAAATTAACTCTGATGTCATACCATTGCCTCTGACAATATGAAAAGGAAATAAGGCAAAGACCAAAACACTGTTTTTCTTATTTTTAGCCACCAAATAAAAAAACAACCAAAATTCAGTAATAACAAGAATTTTTTTTCAAATCTTACCCAAAGAGATGGAAAAAAACCCCAAACCCTCCATTGCATCTTTCCTCCATCAGATGCAAGAACGTTCAGAAACTGTTTAGTTTCAATATAGTTTAGTAGTAATTTTTATAATTTGAAATGAAGGCTAAATTTTAAAGGTGTTCCTAATTACGTTACTCTACTCTAAAATTTATTCTGTTTTAATGTTTAAAAAAAAAGTTTGTTTTTTTGTGCTAAATTTTGCATTGTTTTGAAAAGACTACTGTATGTACAGTATACATTTTGTTTATGATAAAAGGGTATTTTAAACACAGAAGGCCAGATTCTCATTGACATTAAGGCTCCTTTACATCAGTCAGTGTATAAAGGAATCTAAAATGGATTTTAGTGTGAATCAAAATCAGACCAAGAAAGTACCACAGTACAACTGACTAATAGTCCGTGTGCCTTAGTTTGTTCTCCTGTGTTTGACAGTTTCCTACTCTGGATGTTTCAGAAGGTGTTAAAAAAAAACCAAATCCCAGACATACTGCACCTGGCCAATTGTGTAATACCTGTACTATACCACAGTGGAAATTTCTTCCAAATTCCCAATTGGCAATCAGTTTATGCCCTAAAGCATGAGCATTGCTACCACTTGTCATTTTTACCCTAGCAAATGTAACTGCAGTTATTATTCAGAAAACTTTCTAAGCCTGTTTCGAATCTCATCAACTGCCTGATCTAAAAGCCCTTTGAAATCAATGTGAATCTTTCAATCCACTGCAGTGGGTCTTGGACCAGGCCCTAAGTTATGTTCATGTTATTCATATGAAGCATTCATTTCTGTATATACAGGGTATGGAACACTTAGTAGAATGCTATATAATTCACAGAGAGGAGGCATTTCCTTTCTGAATGGTAAATTATCACATGAAGTTGCCCTTGGCTCTTATGCTAAAGGTTTTCACCTTAGTAGAAATGCTGACAATACAAACACTCCTGGATTATGTTTCAAAAATACCCAACACAGGAAATGGAAACTATGCTGCATTGATGCTGCAGATATACTCCTGTCTAAAGATCCAGTCCTGATCCATTGAGGATAATGGGGGTTTTGTCATTGACTTCATCAGAAAGGGACTGGGCCTTAAGAAAGCTACACCATAAAAAAAAGCCCCAGGCATGAGGGCCCCAATCCAGGAAAAATCTTAAGCATATGTCTAACTTTGCACATGAATAGTCTGACTGATATAAATTGAACTACTCCTGTGCTTAAAGTTAAGTACATGCTTAAGTGTTTTCCTGGATCAGAGCTAATATGAGTCAATGACTAATCTAGCTCTTGTCCATTTATATGCATGCATTTTGCTGCATTTAGTAGCTAACAGCAATGACTGGTTATTTCTCCAAAACTTTAGTTTTATTTTGCAGTACTTATCTGGGTGGTGACAGACACCACCAGATTAAATAATACAAAATACACAGAAACGTACCACAATATATAGTGACAAAGATCACCACAACCAATTGTTACAAAACAAAACAAAATGGGAATTTCATAAAATTGGGGGAGCTGATTTAACAACCTCAGACATGTGTGCTCTGCATCCTCCCGTCCTGGAAGGCAGTGAAGATTTTCCAGGAGCAGGCTGGCAATCTGTGCTCTGTACTTGGGGTACCAAGAGCCTGGTTCTCCTCTCACACCAGTTTTACATTTGTACAGCGCCGTTGACTTAAGCAAAGTTATTTTTGATTTAAGCTTGTGCAAGTAGAAAGAGAATCAGGCCCTGACACTCAGGGCAGGTCTACACTACGGGGTTATTTCGACCTAATTTATGCAACTCCAACTACGTGAATAACATAGCTGGAATTGTCATAGCTTAGGTCAATTTATTGCAGTGTCTACAGTGTGCAGTCTCTAAACTCTCCTGTCAACTTACCTTATGCTTCTTGTTCTGATGGAGTACCAGCGTCAACGGGAGAGCGACTGGCGGTCGATTTAGCAGGTCTTCGTTAGACCTGCTAAATCGACCCCCGGTGGATTGATCACCACAGCGTTGATCCACAGTAAGTGTAGACCTGCCCTCAGTGAAGACACACACACTAGTCAGATTTTAAAGCCAATGTGCAGAGCAATGGAGGGGACCAGCAGTACATCCCTAGTGGTGGCAAAGTGGGGTTCTCCATACTATATTTTAATATGAGGCCAATCCAGCTCCATCTATTCCCATTTGTCTTTGAGTAACCTACCTTGCTGTTTGTTCGTAAATGTATTCCTCAGCCCCTACTGATGCACTGCGGTACTTCTAAAAGTTATACAAATAAAAAACAAACAAACAATAGATGAGGAATTATTGGATACAAAGAAATTTACAATTACTGACAAGATCATATTAAAACTTTTCTACTTAGGGAAACCTTATAATAAACTATCAGGTAGTTAAGACTCAAAATACCTATTAGCCTGAGTAGTCCCTATGCGGTTTCACTTCTAGAGTTGACACAGAGAAATTATTTGCACCAAGTGTTTGGATTTTGTCAGTCTAGCTAGCTCATTATAACAATATCAGTAAAGTGGCAGGTATTTTTGTGTTCTGCTTGCCCTTACATTATCAGATGTTTAGAAGAAACCTGTAATAACATGCATGACTCACAATTGCAAGCATGTCCTAAGCTGAAAATTAAATGAAAGCTTTTACGGTGCCTATATTTTTAAAGAGGGTTTATGTGAATCTATTTCTAATTGTCCTCCACAACCCACACACTGAGGCTCATAAAAATTCGTATTATTGTATCATCTCATTTGGATGGGTGTGGGGACACAGGCTCAGGAAGTATTCTGCATGTAACACAGGATCATATTAGAATAATTGATTCATTTGACAAAATGAAAACAGATCTATAAAAAGGTATAGATGAAAAATGTGAAATATATTGCATCAAGAGGCTGAATTATGAAAACTATGTCCACTGCATAAATTGAAGAAAGAACCATTCACTACATTATGGAGCAGAGGAAAATGATAAGAGATCCTTATCTATTCTATGAGATCCTTGCTTTTTCAGTTTACCTTTTGTGGCCATAATACACTGTTTCTAAAACCTTTCTGATGGATCATTAGGTATAATCTCATGGATTATTAATTATTACTATACTATTTTGTCACCACTCACGGTTAATTACATATTGATGTGCCATGATAAAAATGCTCTGCAATAAAAAGACTTGAAACCTGTTTAAGAGATGTCAGTTTATTACAGAGTGTTTTTACCATAGCACAGCAGTGGTTGTAGCTTTGCAGTTGACTGGTCTGATTTTTATATCATTTTACGTGATATTTTCAGTATGGCTTGGTATAGTGATGCCAAGAATTTCTCCGTAGAATAAGCAATTTTAAAAGATTAATCCTTGTTTTTGTGAGATAAATACAACTAGTTTCTATTAATTAGTATGTAACTAAACTAGTTTATTTAATCCAGCTGAGACACAATTTAAAATTTGATCCATTATTTAAATCCATATTAAAATCAGGCAACAATCAGATAGAAGAAATTACCACTTTTATAATATTATGAAAAATCATGATCATAGTACTGTAATTTATATGGAATGTTATACATAATTCTCTTGCATTCTGCCTTGGCTGATAAAAAGAATATACATCAAGATGACTTTTCTAAAAGGTATCTGCACTTGCACTTTTATAACAAATGGATGAGCATAGGGCAATGAAATGTGGGGAGGCAATCTTGTTGGTGGAAAAATGACTTTTTACAAACTTACACTTCACACTTGAGACAATTGGTCCAAGGCCCTCAAACTCATTCACACACATAGCTCTTACTCACATGAATATTCACATTGATTTAAAAGAGATTGTTCACATGAATAAGAGAGCTGGACTGGGCCCATCCTGCACACGTTTTCAAAAACAAGGGTCATGACTCATATGAGTAATTTTATTGAATGTACCGAGAATATTTACATGTGTGAAGTTGCTTATGTGCTGGAACATTGGTAGGCTTGAGCCGTGTTTGTAAGTTACAGTAGACAGTGCATAATGCCTAACTTTCAATCGGTAATATAAATGACAGAGTATATTTTAAAAAAAATGTGACAAAATATTACTGATGTCACTGAGGTATTAGCAAATATATGTTTTTGCTCTTGTTTTCCAGTTTGTTAATTTTGTCCGTTTGACAGCACTTCATAGGATGGATTCACTGTTCTGTGAAAGTTCAGCTGCATTCCAACAGCATGTACTGGGATGATGCGATCAGTGCTATGA
The DNA here is from genome assembly GCF_965152235.1 of Eretmochelys imbricata. Classification (NCBI taxonomy): domain Eukaryota; kingdom Metazoa; phylum Chordata; order Testudines; family Cheloniidae; genus Eretmochelys; species Eretmochelys imbricata. The sequence continues at coordinate 37,772,335 of NC_135573.1, forward strand.
ACTACCCAGGGGAAAGCCTATGTGCACACTACTCCTCAGCTCCTACAAGAGGGTATTTACCAGTTTCTAGCATAAGGGTTGAAGCCATATAATTATAATTAATTCATAAGAGTGCTTGTGCTCCCAGTTTAGTTTAAACTGATTTTTAAAAGCACAATAGATTTCCTCATTATGTCACCACAGAGAGAATTCAGGTTGTATAGGTGCCCTAAATATGCATTTCCATACCTTAACATATTTGTATTTCTTTTAAGTTTAATTCTGCATTTCCTGGGTTTGAATACTTGTTTTGGAGATAATTACATCCCTGTAATCTTTTTTTCCTAAATGAGTCATACATACTCTCAACCTTAACTCCATCTTAATGTAGTTTTTGTCTGGGAGTTTCCTTGGGTTTTTTTAATTATTAATAATTTCATACATTAACAGGAATCAGGAAACCAAAGGTGAATGTTACTATGTGATTTGAAGATATGTAGTATCAACCTTAAATTATTTTTAAAATTTTAACCTCTAGGATCAGGCACTCTAGAGCAGCACAAAGCAACCAGAGCATACTGGCCAATTAAACTGAATTTACAGCTGCTTAGCATTGCCAGAGAAGTGCATAGCAGCCAGAGCACACATCAGTTCTTCCCTCCCTCCTGTTCTCAACATTCCTCTGTACAAACACCCACCCACATACCCCATCTTCTCCCTACCTTTTGACCTCTACATTTCCTTTCACCCTCCTAATGCCACCCATTTCCCCCTCTTGCCCTTCTTGATGAGCAGATCTGGTGCAATAGATAGCTTTTGAAATGAACTATTTAGGATTAATGGTAATTTTTTGTGATTACTTTTCACAACTAAAAAATGTATTCATCAACAGAAGTTGGTGGATAAACTCTTCCCCTTAAGAGATGCTCATGAACAATTATCCACTTTCAAAATGGCTACCATCTCCTATTGTTGCGAACAGGACTGAAGCTACAGCCTGCTAATAGTTAACTTGCCCTCTTTCAAAATAAGCCACCCCTACCCACTTTATTCTCAATGGGACTGAGGCCACAAGATGCCCTCTATAAAAGTACCCATCACCTCTCATTGTTTCCAATAGGTACGAAGCCAAACTGCCATCTAGGAAGATGGTGTTCCCCTATGCTGTCAGAAGGCAGAGAAGAGCACTGTGAGGAGCAGCTGAGTTCACTAAAGATGGTCACGGTCATTCACCTGCTTCTCTGTTGTGCAGAGAGCTAAAATATGCTGCTTGTGTTATTTATAAATTATTATTAATTATTATTATTATTATTATTAATATTGTAGTAGTAACTACGAACACCAGTCAAGGACAAGCCCCCACTGTGCTCAGTGCTGTCCAACACAAAGTCACACTGTATGATTCTTTTTAATGAGTTCCAAGATACTAGTTCATAAATGAAAAACTTACTTCTGTTCCCCCATCTTTGAAAGTGTCGCTGTAAGTACTATCAGGAGTACTACGCTGGTCATCTTTGAGATAGTTTGTATGGGGGGCAATGTTGGGCACTTCATACTGAGTCTGTTCGAAGATAACCCCCCTGTGCTCCTCGTTTTCGCCCCTAACATAATGCACTTGCGGGGCCATAAAAACTGGTGTGAACTCTTCTGCCTTTACCACGGTAACTCCAGTCACCGAGATTGGTGTTGGGCTCCCAGATACATTTGTGCTGTACTCCCTTTTGGAAGACTCCAGATGTTCTTGGTTTAAAGAGAGATTAACTGGCACTGTCTTCAAGACTTGAACTCTGTTCTCTCCTCCACTCAAATTACTCTGAGCTTCATTAGTACCAAGACAATTTCTGTGAAACAAACAAAAACCCGTGAATTGTCCTAATAGAAACTGGCATCAAATTTCCTCATTTAGGGAGTGGGCTGATTGCTACAGAAGTCAGGAAGAAAATACACCCGCAATGCAAAACTTTCTTCATGTATTGAGGACCAGGAAAGGTTACTTTCTTCTGAAACATCAGTGAATGAGTGGTCTCATCTAGTATGACAAATCCTGTGTGACCTAGTTTTCATTCTCCTTAGGCTACTATTTGGATACATAGTTAATAGATCAATACAAAAGCCTATTGGCCAAAATAAACATCAAGGGTTTTATATGAAATAATATATATTACTGACAGTAGAAAAATTTTCATGTGGAATAGAGAGAGTGAATTGTCAATAATGAGATTAATATTTTGCTATCTGCCCTTTCAGATAGCCACGGGATGTGACCATGTTTACTGATGTAATTCCTGAAGAAGTACTTCCAGGAATCCCATCCTAACAGAGCAGGACAGTAATTGTTGCAGGTGCACTGTAGCTTTCAGCAGCACCACCCTATCTCTAATGAAAGTGCCCTTAAAAATCCATATAATGTGCAGTTGTCACACACATGAAATGGTTAATTCATAAAGCTTTCAGCTTCCAACAGCTGCTTCGTGTTTTGTTCTCATTTTCAATAACTAATGAGAGTTGCTCTGATGAGAAAATGACTGCCATCTTGGCTTTCTGTTGGATGGACGTTTTGCCAATCCTGCTGTGGAATTTCTCTAGAGCCAGATGGAAGTGGAATTCTCTCTCTAGATGCAGATTGAAGAAGTTTCAGGTTATGTCTTCACTGTCAAAAAGGAGCTTTTTGTGCATCAAGATACCTAGTTTTATGTAAATCATAGTGGAGACAAGGCACTGTTAGTTTTTATCTCTATGTAACTAGCTGAGACAAACTCCACTTTGGGGCATAGCTATGATCTTGACTAACTAAGGTAAAAGTTACCTGTGCCTTCTCTCCACTAGGATTTTACATTGAAATAGCTAACTCGATGTACAAACATACCTATTTTTTGCAGGGAAGACATAGCCTCACTCTCTCCTGCTCGTGAGTCTCAATAAAGTCAGTTGTTTTCTTCTTAACCTGCCACACAGGACCCTTTAGCAGCTTTGACTCCAGACACAGCAAAAGCTGTAATCTGAAAGGTGTGGGGGGAAGAAAATGTTTGACAGAAGGTAGTTTTAATGAAGAAGGTGTTATGTAAAGTTATTTGCTCCCTGACAGAGATGAGATTAGGCTAAGTATAACTACCTAAACCAGTTTACTGAAGCCAAACTACATAGCTTTTGTTACCCCAAAAAAGCAGTATTTCTAATGTCAATATTTTTTTCTGGTTTACTTTTTCAAATAACATGACAACTTCACTGGGATTCTTTATTACTTTGCAAATCACATTTTTTTAAAATTCCATTTAATTTTTTTAATAGGTACAGCTGTGTAATGGTTGCTTCCCACACTAGACTTTGTTCTTTTATCTTGCAGAAGGAAGTCAGAGGCCATAACAATTCTTTTGATTCACATCTGATCAAAGTTTCTTTTACTTGCAGTGTATTAATATATTATTTTAAATGATACAATACCTTTTATCTTGGTCTTCTTGATTGTCATTCACTTTGTTAACAGACAACAGCCTTTTATCTCTGGGAACCTGAGAAAAGCACCAGGCATTGGTCAGGCAAGTGTAACAGTTTGTATTTGCAACTTCAGATTAATATAGTCTAACAAAAGGTAAGGTTTATTTAGACCAAGGATGTCAAACTCATGGATGTCAGGGCTTACTTTTTTCTATTATATTGACAGTAACCTTAAAGATGACTCCCCTCCCCTACCCTCCCCCACGTGGGAAAAAATATAGGAATTATTCTCTCCTTTGGTTCTTGGATGTGTAAAGAAGGCCTGAAAAGGTTTTTAGTTTTCTTTCCCCAAAATAAGGTTTTATTCTGCTTGCTTTTTACCTTTGAAATACACCGGACCCTTGCTAGAACGCAGGATTTGGGACCCATGCCAAATACCGCGTGATAGCAGGGACCGCGTTAAAATGAAATTACTGTATACAGTAAATGTCACATCCATAAAGTATAGAAAATCTTAGAAAATAAATTCCCACTTGAAGGAAACAATAAACGAGAAAAAAAAGTATTGCTTTATTGGAAATTTAAAGTCGACATTACAATAAACTAGTCCCGCTTTTTCTTTAAAAAGTCGGTGAGTGGCTTTTGCTTCTTGCTGCTGTGCCGCTTCCGCTTAGCAAACAGCAAAAGACTACGGAGCTGCATAATTTTTTTAGGCTCAACGTCTTGCGTCTCAAACCCTCTCAAAGCAGTCTCTAAGCCGGCTACGGTCGCAGAGAACGACGTCCACTTCATCTTCCTCTTCTTTTTCTACGGCGAAGGGCAATTCTTCAGCTTCTGGAATGTTGTTTGGTTGTACTGCCTGAAGAATTTGGTCATCCGTTAGACTTTCAGCAACGGGACAAAATTCTTCTGCTTCATCGTCGCCTCTTATCCAGGACTCGATATTTTGTGGCAGAGCAGTTACCCCGAGCCTGGACAGTTGCTGGCACAGCTCCTGCATCAACTCCATGTGTGTTCTTTCAACTTCCTCCTCTGTAAATCCCTCTAAGTCGAATTCCTCGTCACACTGTGATCTGTTTTCTTCATTTTCTTCCAGGAGCGGGTGGCCAAACGACTCTCGCATCCCACCATCCACTAGCGGTTTATCGTTTCAGCGCATAATAAATTCCAGGAATCGCCGCCAATGTAAAAGAAGTCTTTTATAGTCAACTTCTTCAGAAAATCGGTGACAGACAATTCGCTTTCTATCATTTGTCATACCAAGTCCCGTCGATAGTGCTGCTAAAAAATGGCGATAACATCTTGATCAAGCAGCTGGATTTTGGAAGTCATGTTTTTAGGTAAGTATTCAACCCGTATTTTACTGTCACGGGTTCTGAGTCTTTTGGCCGGAGGATGCGCTGGACAGTTGTGTAGCAAAAGAATGGCCTTTTCTACACCACCGCATAGGGTCGATCTAAGATACGCAACTTCAGCTACGTGAATAGTTGATGCTCCCTCATTGACTGCGCTTGCGCTTCTCGTTCTGGTGGAGTACTAGAGTCGACAGGAGAGTGCTCAGCAGTCGATTTATTGCATCTATACTCAAAAAAATTGTACTGTACAGTGCTTAAATTTGGGATCCATTGCCGCGACCGCATTATATCCCTATTCGCGTTATATAGACGCATGTTCTAGCGATGGTCCGGTGTACCAGGAGTATCAAGTTCCAGGTTGGTATAAATACAGTTTGCACAAAAATAATAAAAGGAGTGAATTAAAACCAATTTAGCTATTTTGGCACACATTGGTATGTAGATAGTCTTAGTTAAGAATAAAATGATTGAAGTCAATTTAGCTCAGATGAGTAAAAGACTAGCTTTAGCCAAATCAAACTGCGGGCTTGTCTACATGGTGTAGCAATGCGCACTACAGAGGTGTAATTTCTGAAGCACACTAATATGCTATGCATTAATTGTACACTTGGGAACCTTTAGCACACCAGCAAGGTCTATATGGACCAATTAACGTGCAACATGTTAGTTCGCTTTAGAAGTCACATCCCTGAAGTATGCATTGCCCCATCGTGTAGTCAAGCCCATAATTACTTTTATTCCAAACTAAAAGTCTTCACACATTGACTTGGTCTACACTTAAAAGTTAGGCTGACATAGCTATATCAGTCAAGGGTGTGAAAAAAACACACATCTAACTAATGTAGCTATGGCATGGATTATACCTAAAACTTAGGCTGACCTAGCTACAGCATGCAGGGGTGTGAAGAATTCATACCCCTGTAAGATGCAGGTAAGCCAACCTAAGCCCCAGCGTCATCACCACTGGTCAACAGAAGAATTCTTCCATCGACCTAGCTACCACCCTTCCAGGGGATGGATTTATTACACGGACGGAAAAAACCCTTCCATCACTGTAGCAAGTGTCTACGCTATAGCGGTGTAGCTATAGCACTATAGTTGTGCCACTGTAGCGCTTGTAATGTAGTCGACTTACCCTGTGTCCACTTACCCCGCAGTGTAGTTGCAGCTATGTTGATGGAAGAATGCTTCCTCCGACATAGCTAACTTTGTCTGGGGAGGTGGTGTTCCTGTGCTCACGGAAAAACCCTTAGGTTGGTGTAGGTTGTGACTGCACTATTGGGATATGCTGGCACAGCTACACCGACGTAGTTATGACGGTATGGTCTTTGTAATATAGACACAGCCATTGACTTGCACCACAGTAAATTGGTTTCCGAAAACCAATTCGATTCAATCCAGGCAAATTTGTGTGTAGACCAGCACTTCGGTTCTGTTTTTACAGAACTCCTTGAATTACTGAGAGGTGTGGATCAGGAACTATCTCACTTACCTTAATTGGAGTGCATGGAGGTGCTGCATCTTTAACTAAGAGGCATTCTCCTCACCCTTTTGAATTAAATGGTGTTAAAAAAATACAAAGGGCCTAATTCTCAGTTATCCCAAGGCCCTTTTACACTAGGCTGGCAGCATAAAGGGGCCTTAATGTGGGAGAAAACAGTCCCCTGAGAATATCCTCTGCTGAAAGAGCATCCCTGGCTGGTCTAGAGATGGTGCCAGGGCTGTGTACCAGCCCTGGTTCCACATCTAGGGTAACGGTGGCGACATGTTGGGGCATCACCAGAGAACACTGAACTACAGCTATTCTCTGCTTCCCTAAGTTTATAGAGCACCATGAGAAGCAGAATGAAAGTCAAAGCTGGCCCCTCTATGGATCCAGATTATGTGACACTCAAGGTAATTTAAAGCCACCTTGGCCCCACCCCAGCCTTCCCTGACTCAAGCACAGGAATGAGACCCAAAGAATTTTAAACTGTCTAAATAAAAAACATTTCCTATTTCACTTAATAAAGTTTCACTTGCATGATTTCTATGACATCATAAATCAAGTAGGTTTCCATAGAGTCTTCCAGGAAAAACAAGGTAGACAATATCTAAATTTCTAATGTAGAAACAATGAGAACAAAAGGCTTTCTTAACACATCCCAAAGAATGTGAAAAAAACATAAACCCTTTTTTACTTTACAGTTAGACTTTCTTGGCTCTGCTCTTTGAATTCTGAGAGCGTGTGGGCCTTCCGACCTTCCTCAGACAGTCCTCATGTTTTCATTATCCCAGATAGCTCTTCAGGCTTTTAATAAAATTTCAAGGCCCCAAGTTCTTCAAGGCCTCTTTTCTTCCGGCTGAATTAGCAGTTTTTGGAACCAGCACTTCTGAGCTATTTCTTACAGCAGAAGGAAGCTATTTCCAGTTCATCATGGCATTGGACCACCATGACAACAGAGCAAGGACAGGCTTGAAACCAAATCAAAATTGTGTTTACTGCCTTTAAAGCACCAAAGAAAAATCAGGAGACATTCAGGCTTAGAGAAAAACCAATAAGCACCTGTCCTCCAGTAGTCAAAATTAACATAAAGTATCTTTCTAAGACAACAACAGAGACACGGAGGACTGGCGTCTGATCTTCACTTATAGATTCATAGATTCATAGATACTAAGGTCAGAAGGGACCATTAGGATCATCTAGTCTGACCTCCTGCACAATGCAGGCCACAGAATCTCACCCACCCACTCCTGCAAAATACCTCTCACCAAAGTAGTTGGTGGTGTCATATTTGTACTAAAGTGCTCTGTTGGTTGACAGGCCTGTTTGATGTATCTCGGAGGTTGGCTTGAGTCCACTGCCTACATGACACCCTTAATTTAGATAAAAACAATGAGGAGTCCAGTGGCACCTTAAAGACTAACAGATTTATTCGGGCATAAGCTTTCGTGCGTAAAAACCCACTTCTTCATATGCATGGAGTGAAATTGCAGGCATATATATAATGGCACATAAAGAGAAGGGAGTTACTTTACAAGTGGAGAACCAGTGATGACAAGACCAATTCAGTCAGGGTGGATGTGGTCCACTCCCAATAATTGATAAGGCAGTGTCAATACCAACAGAGGAAAATTGCTTTTGTAATGAGCCAGCCACTCCCAGTCCCTGTTCAAGCCCAAATTAATGGTGTTAAGTTTGCAAATGAATTGTAGCTCTGCAGTTTCTCTTTGAAGTCTGTTTTTGAAGTTTTTTTGTTGTAGTACGGCTACTTTTAAGTCTGTTATTGACTGTCCAGGGAGATTGAAGTGTTCTCCTACTGGCTTTTGTATGTTACCATTCCTGATGTCTGATTTGGGTCCATTTATTCTTTTACGTAGAGACTGCCCGGTTTGGCCAATGTACATGGCAGAGGGGCTTTGCTGGCACATGATGGCATATATCACATTAGTAGATGTACAGGTGAATGAGCCCCTGATGGTGTGGCTGATGTGGTTGGGTCCTATGATAGTGTCGCTAGAGTAGATATGGGGACAGAGTAGGCAATGAGGTTTGCAACAGGAATTGGTTCCTGGGTTAGTGTTTCTGTGGTGTGGTGTGTAGTTGTTGGTGACTATTTGCTTCAGGTTCGGGGGCTGTCTGTAAGAGAGGACTGGCCTGCTTCCCAAGGTCTGTGAGAGTGGGGGATTGTATTCCAGGATAGGTTGTAGATCGTTGATGATGTGCTGGAGAGGTTTTAGCTGGGGGCTGTACATGATGGCCAGTGGTGTTCTGTTATTTTCCTTGTTGGGCCTGTCCTGCAGTAGGTGACTTCTGGGCACCCATCTCGCTCAGTCAATCTGTTTACTCACTTCCCCAGGTGGGTATTGTAGTTTTAAGAATGCTTGATAAAGATCTTGTGGGTGTTTGTCTCTGTCTGAGGGATTGGAGCAAATGTGGTTGTATCTTAGGCCTTGGCTGTAGACAATGGATTGTGTGATGTGTCCTGGAGGTATGTAGGTAAGAATAGCGGTAGGTTTCTGGTATAGGGTGGTGTTTATGTGACCATCGCTTATTTGCACTATACTGTCCAGCAAGTGGATCTCTTGTGTGGACTGGTCCAGGCTGAGGTTGATGATGGTGTGGAAATTGTTAAAATCCAGGTAGAATTCTTCAAGGGCCACCTTCCCATGGGTCATATGATGAAGATGTCATCAATGTAGCACAAATAGAGGAGGGACGCTAGGCTAGGAGACGAGAGCTGAGGAAGCATTGTTCTAAGTCAGCCATAAAAATGTTGGCAAACTGTGGGGTCATGCGGGTACCTGTGGGGCCATGCGTAGCAGTGCCTCTGACTTGAAGGTATAATTTGTCCACAAATCTGAAATGGTTGTGGGTGAGGACAAAATTACAAAGCTCAGCCTGGACAAAGCATGGCCCCTTGTGGGTGTGCCAAGGTCTCATGAGGGATATTGTTCTTGACAGCTTGTAGTCCATCCTTTTGTGGAATATTGGTGTAAAGAGCTTCTACATCCATGGTGGCCAGGATGGTGTTTTCAGGAAGATCACCAATGCATTGTAGTTTCCTCAGGAAGTCGGTGGTGTCTCAAAGATAGCTAGGAATGCTGGTAGCGTAGGGTCTGAGGAGAGAGTCCAAATAGCCAGATAATCCTGCTATAAGAGTGCCAATGCCTGAGATGACGAGGCATCCAGGATTTCCAGATTTATGGATCTTGGCTAGCAGATCAAATACCCCTGGTCGGGGCTCTAGGGGTGTGTCTGTGTAGATTTGTTCCCATGTTGTAGCAGGGAGTTTCTTGAGCAGCTCATATAGTTTCTTTTGGTACTCTTCAGTGGGATTGGAAGATAGTGGCCTGTAGAATGTGGTGTTGGAGAGTTGCCTGGCAGCCTCCTGTTCATAATCCGACCTGTTCATGATGACTACAGCACCTCCTTTGGCAGCACCTTTGATTATAATGTCAGAGTTGTTTCTGAGGCTGTGGATGGCATTGCATTCTGTATGGCTGAGGTTATTGGGCAAGTGGTGCTGTTTGTTCACAATTTTAGCCTGTGCATATCTGTGGAAGCACTTTATGTAGAAGTCCAGTCTGTCATTTCGACCGTCAGGAGGAGTCCACGTGGAATTCTTCTTCTTGTTGTCTTCTTGAAATGGAGAGGGAGTTTAATGCTAGTGTCCAGTGGGTAGGAGGATTCCCGTGGATCAGTGCACTGTTTAGTGGTGTGTTGAAAATATTCTTTGAGTCGGAGATGGCAAAAGTAGGCTTCCAGATCACCGCAGAACTCTATCATGTTCAGGCCGGGGGGCGGGGGGGGGGGAGGGAGGGGCAGAAAGAGAGTCCCCGAGGTAGGACAGACTCTTCTGCTGGGCTAAGTGTGTGACAGATTAACAATATTTTTGGGTGAGTTAAGGGTATCACTATTGTAGCCCCTTGTGGCATGTAGGAGTTTACTGTCCTTTCTCCTCTGTAGAGAAGTAAAGTGTGCATTGTAAATGGCAACAAACTCCATTGCCTACTCTGTCCCCATATCTACTCTAGCGACACCATCATAGGACCGAACCACATCAGCCACACCATCAGGGGCCATTCACCTGCACATCTACTAATGTGATATATGCCATCATGTGCCAGCAATGCCACTCTGCCATGTACATTGGCCAAACCGAACAATCTCTACGTAAAAGAATAAATGGACCCAAATCAGACATCAGGAATGGTAACATACAAAAGCCAGTAGGAGAACACTTCAATCTCCCTGGACATTCAATAACAGACTTAAAAGTAGCCATACTACAATAAAAAAACTTCAAAAACAGACTTCAAAGAGAAACTGCAGAGCTACAATTCATTTGCAAACTTAACACCATTAATTTGGGCTTGAACAGGGACTGGGAGTGGCTGGCTCACTACAAAAGCAATTTTTCCTCTCTCGGCATTGACACTTCCTCATCAATTATTGGAAGTGGACCACATCCACCCTGACTGAATTGGTCTTGTCATCACTGGTTCTCCACTTGTAAAGTAACTCCCTTCTCTTTATGTGCCATTATATATATGCCTGCAATTTCACTCCATGCATATGAAGAAGTGGGTTTTTACGCACGAAAGCTTATGCCCGAATAAATCTGTTAGTCTTTAAGGTGCCACCAGACTCCTTGTTGTTTTTGTGGATACAGACTAACACGGCTACCCCTCTGATCAATTTAGATAATTTATTTTATACTTTCAAGAGATTTTAAATTGTTGAGGTGAATATTGTTTGGTTAGTTAAAAACAAAACATGAAAAAGAAACCCCATGAAACATGGCTTGGTTGTGAAAATGTACATTCATTGTAAAAGTAATGTAAAAAAAAATGTCATCCAAGACATCAGAGACATTGGGACCAAGACAATTTAAGTGAAACAACAAGAACTTCAGATTACACAAACGGGAATCAGCATTGAGTCTCATGCTTTAGAGCAGGATCGCTGCAGGGGTTAAAATGGTATTTCTCACACAGGTACTGCATGGCAAAATTGGTAAGAAGCACTCTGTGATTTTGCTTTGACTTCAGTCAGAGCCAGTAATCAGGGCCAGAGTCTTAGCAACAGCCATACTTAGACATTATCAGAGATATGAGAACAAAGATGGTTTCGTGGTTAAGCTACTGCTCTGGGTGTCAGTTTTCAAATCATGACTTTGTCACAGGCTTCCTATGTGAGTTTGATTAAATCCCTTTATCTTTCTGCGCCTCAGTTCCCTATCTGTAAACAGCGTAATACTACTTCCTTTCTTCTACCCTTTGTCTCTCTCATTGTCTATTTAGACTGTAAGCTCCTTGGGGCAGGTACTGACTCTTATTCTGTGTCTGCACAGTGCCTAGCACAATGGGGTCGGAGCCCAGTGGGGCCTCTGGGCACTACTTTAATACAAATCAATAACAACAACAATAACAAATGGAACTGCCATTAAGAGAGAAAAGCCAGTTAAAGAGTGGGCAAAAATAAAAAGTTTCAATTTACCCAAAATGAGTTGTGATACCACAGAAAAACCTCCAGATGAGCATGGTCTCTGCTTTTTAAAGAATCCTCCAGGTTTATAAACCAAAAGAAAACTTAATTATATTCATCAGAGGCTTTTAGAAATGAAGAAAAGCAAGAATACTGTGCTGAACAAAACAGTGGGTGCTGGGTTCTTTTAAGGTTTGTAATTTTAGCTTTAATCCCCAGTCATAGCTAAATCAAAAGGCCTTTAAGTTGTCTTCTTGAAATGGAGAGGGAGTTTAATGCTAGTGTCCAGTGGGAAGAAACTTATTTGGAAATTGTTCTGCAGCATAATTCTCTCTTGGTATGCCTTAAAAACAGATCCCTGCTAATTAGAAGGGTTGGACGATATATCAATCAAGTTACCTACTTTGTAATAATCATACAATAGGCCAAGAGCAGCAGCACTGTCCTCATCTCCATTTATGCTCATCATAGCCTTGGTAGCTGCTGTTAGGGGATTTTCCAGGTACGACTTCCAGGCTTCATCTTCACTTGTGTAGGCTCGTCTGGTATTGAATGGTGTCTCATTTGGTACTAAGGCCACAAGGCGTTTGTTACTGTAAAAACACAAGACACGCAATGGTAATTCACCAGAGATTTTTCCTTTCAGATCCACAAATCACCTTACAATTTTCTATTGCATAATCTTTTCAAGAGAGGATGAGTAAAAAATAAGACAAAATGGAGTAAAATTGATCTAACAGTGTCAAGCCAAGATTGGGGTACCAAACTTGCTGTTAAAACATGCATCAATACTAGATAGATATCCTCAGACCTTAACGATATGTATCTATGCATCCAGAAGACTAAACTGGTGTGCATCTGCAGCCCGATGATTTGTGTGCATTGTTTTCCTCACTCTGTACAATGTATATTGGTGTATCTGTTAAAATAATTTTCAAATTGTTGTAAAACAACAGGTAATATTGTTCCATTTAAGAAATATGCCTGTTTTATAGCAGAACTATTTTTCTCCCTTCTTGCTTATTTGGAAGGTAATTTGACAGTGATTTCAGATTGCCTTTCAATAATTGGGGCATCTCTTGTCCAATGGGGTGGAAGTTAGGAGACCTGGATTCTATTCCCACACTTGCCACTGACCTATTGTGGGCAAATCGTTTAACCTCTCTGAGCCTCAGGCATTGTATATGCAGGGGACTTCAGCCTCCAGTACAGCTGTAAACCCTTGCCATAGACAGGCGAAACCACTATAAGCTATGATTTGCACAAGTGTAGTTTGCCCTTTCTTGAAACTGGGAACCTGTGTGAATCATGGCATTATAGTGGGTTTGCCCACAGACATCACGGGTTTGCATTGATGCAACTACACTGATGGCTGACTACCAAGAGCTGAAATCTCCATTGAAGACAAAGCCTCAGTTACTGGAAATGGAAATAACAATGACCACCTTTATAATCTGCTTTGTGATCCAACAGATATACAGCTATATAAATGCAAAGTATAATAACTACACAAAAATCAGAAGTAACCCAGGAGGGAAGTGTTTTATCTGGATTGAAAGGCGGATAATCCCATTGTTCATTGGAAGCACTGAGTCAGTTTGATTGTTCAAACTATGCACCTGATTAAATCTTTTTTAAACATTTCCTTTTAAAAAAATGTATCAGCTCTCCGAGGAAGAATCAAATTGGATAAAAATGACTTAGAATTGAATGTGCTCTCTTCATTTGCCAGCCTATTTACTTGACTAGCCTGCCTTATGAAGTTTTTTTAAAAAATTCCTTACAATCTTTTACATTTATGTAAAACTGCTCATTTTAGATGTGTTGGTTCTCCTCTAATTACCATTGGCCTAATCCTACAGTTCTTAAGCAGGAAAAACTTTAATTGAAGTTAGGGTATGTCTACACTGTGACGTTGTCGACAAAACTTTTGTCTTTCACGGGTATTTATAAAAAGCCCCCCCCGTGAAAGACAAAAGTTTTGCCGACGCAAGTGGCGGTGTGAATGCAGCTTTGTCGGCAGGAGCGCTCTCCTACTGACAAAGCTACTGCCGCTCGCGGGGCTGGAAGTATTTTGTCTGCAAAAGTGCTGACAAAATACCGATAGAGAGCGTTCACACACGCTGACTTTTAGCGACAAGGCTGTCACTAAAAGCTGCGTAGTGTAGACAAGCCCTTAGTGGGACTTCTGTTAACACAAACACTGTGCAATCTAGTCCTATATTTGAATTGAGAAATAGGAGACAATAAAGGTCAAACTGAATTCACAATCAAAATAAGTGCTTCCCTTCCCTTTACTTCCCTGGGACATGCCCTGAACCACAATTTTCCAGTTACAGTGAATCCTACTGTGAATTTACTGATAAGCACAAACTTCACATTGAACGCTACTGATGGTTGAACGGGCTTTGTAAAGTGCATTTTCTTGTTGAATAATTAAGGGATTTTGGGGGGTAGAGATTATCGTCTCTCCAGAACACAGCCCTGTTTGCATGTTACTTTGTTTAACGAAAAACAAAATAATCAGCCAGTACATGGATCAAAATTTTATGAGCTGCAAGAGAGAGCATTTCATAACTTCATTACACAAATAACCAAAATAATGATCTCCGATTATTTTTTCCTTCTGGTTAAAAAATCTTGACTTTAAGATCCTCCTTTCCTTTTTGCACTGCCTTTCCACCATCATCTGGCTATTTTAGGGCTTCCCCCTCTCATTTCCATATGTATAATTGGGTACCTACAGCTACAGTGAGGGAAAATAAAGCATTTATTTATAATACAAGAGATAGATGTAAGGAACTGCAAGGCCTGCTTTCCTTTTCAGCTTTGTATTGTTAGTGACCCGCAACTCAGGTTTGCAATAACCTCCTTCTTTGTGCTTAAGAGGTGATTGAAACCTTGTTCCCGCCCTGGAAGAGCCACTTCTCTCCAGCTAAGAGGTAATTATTCCCTTCAGATTCTTCTTTCCTGAACAAAGCTCTCCTTTAACTAAACACATGATGGTTTTATGACATGGGCAACTGCCCATTGTGAGCAGCATCAATACCACATACATTCTCCTCTGCAGTGATCTTAGCTCATAATCAAAAACTACAAACATTTACTCTTCTGTCCCTTGGAGCGCTTGCATTTGACAATCATAACTGACTTCATAGTGTGAGTGCTACAGGCTTATCGCAAGAATCACCTGTTTTAAATTTTAAATTTTGCGAATACAGACTAACACGGTTACTACTCTGAAACCTGTTTGAAATTGTAACACGCTTGTCTGGAGAAATGTTAAGACACCCAAACCAGAAGGAATCAGCCTCTAAGCACTCAGTCCTAGAGAGGACCCATCTTAAACGGGTAAAAAAGGAGAGTTCTATAAGTGATATCATTTTGGAGGGTACTCAGACACTAAGGTGACAAGTGTAATTGAATTGCCTGTCAATAATTAAATAGCCTGGGGAGGTAAAAATTCATGGCAGTGGAGATCAGAAGACTAGGATTACGGTCTTCCTTCAGATGGAATTGAACACATTTTCTCTAGATCTATGCTTTCATATTTAAAAATAAAATGCCCGTCTCCTCTGGTTATAGAGATGGCCTGCAGCATGTAAACAAAAGCACTGTCATTTTATGGAGCTTGAAAACAAACTGAAACAGTAACACTAACAGAAATAAAAACATCTTCCCTACCCTGAGCCCTGCAGTCAGCTCACAGGGGGGTTAATGCTGAGACCTAATTATCACAAGTTAAGCACTGTGAAATCATTTCAACCAATTGATTGTTGTCAGAGGAGCTAGCCATGGGCAGAATGCGGTATTAGCCCTAGTCTACACTATAGAGTTAGGTCGACATAAGGTTACATTGACCTAACTCTGTAAGTGTCTAGACTACAGGGTTGCTGCTGCTGATGTAAGTCCCCCACTACACCGACCTAATAACTCCACCTCCACAAGAGGCATAGTGCTTAGGTCAGTGTAGTTAGGGCAACACAGTGTCTGTGTAGACACTGCATTGCTTACATCGCCTGTCAGCACTGCACAGAACTCACCAATTTTTTGATGCGGAGGAAGGATGGGAGTGAGGTGGAAGGAAGGGATACAAGCTTATGAAGAACAGCAAAACTGTCACATTACTCATTGGCCAGGTTTAGTACAACAAAATGTTTACACACTGTAGCAAATTGGTCTCCATGATTGTATAAGCCTAGTCTGAGGCCTTGTGTACACAGGAAAGTTGCACAACTACAACCAAAGGTATGAATTTGAACCAATATACTTACACTGCTGCAAACCCCTATGTGAAAACTCTTATTGTAAAGGTCAATAGTGGGTTTTGCCAGTTTAGCTTAAGTAAACTTGGAATAGGTTTAAATTAAACTGAACTAGCACCTCCCCCTAAATAACTCATTTTGAGATAGTAAGTATGATTGCCACGCTTCCAGGATTGTTCTGGAATCTCCATGAATTAAAGATTAATATTTAATTAAAGATTATGTCATGTGATGAAACCTCCAGGGAGACATCCATCCAAAATTGGCAATCCTAGTATTAGGCATCTGGAGTGGCACAAGGCATTATTAATAGCAATAGCATCCCCTTCCCATCCATGTGTCTGTCTCTCTCCCGCTCCCATATTTGATTTCCTGTAAACTACTCCCCAGAGCATGGCCACCCGCATTGGGCCCACTTGGAGTTCACAAATACCATGAGATTCAGAATGTCCATAGAAACTTCATGTCACAATAACATAATTCCCCTGTTAAGCACCAAAAGCTAGGCACAGGTTGAAGAGATTGGGGCAAATGTGGAGGGTTCACTCTAATCTGTCCCATCATTGGGTTGTCCAGGCCACACTTTGCCCTCTGACTCTCCAAGAAATGCACACATCCAACATACTTCAGATAAAGTTCCCTCATTCCTAGGATCTGGTTTCTGAAACATTACAAGAACTAAACAGTTCATCTGGCCCTCCCAGGTACAAACCATTCCTTCCCTAATAGACAGGATTTCACAATTTCCTCTATCCCTCTAGGCTAAATTCTTTCTGCACGTGGGTCATGCTAGGCACTTTTGCAGGCTCCTTCCCCAATTCCTGGCATGACTTGCCTCTCCTCAAGCCCATTTGACATGATGTTGTTTATGACTCGTCTCTAGTACATTTTCCTTCCAGTTGGCAGAGCTGTGAATATGCTCTTCTGGTCTCCTTTGAGGGGGACCAGAACACTGGTCTGAGGTGGTTGGGTATGTTGGTAAAGAAGAAAAGGTTGCCAACAGGTGTTCTCTGGCCACTG
This sequence comes from Eretmochelys imbricata, assembly GCF_965152235.1. Taxonomy (NCBI): domain Eukaryota; kingdom Metazoa; phylum Chordata; order Testudines; family Cheloniidae; genus Eretmochelys; species Eretmochelys imbricata. Next base: position 37,789,359 of record NC_135573.1, read on the forward strand.
GTTGCACTGGCAGAGCAGAAAAGGCTATAATCAGGGGGGATTAAATAACTGATTGAAATGACCAGGAAGAAAGTGTTGTGATGCACACTCTCTATGTGCACAGTCTATGTACAGTTCCTTTGTTTTCACTTTTGGCTGTACACCAGAACAGAGTTAAGTTCCTTTTCTTTTTTCTTGTTTTTGCCACTGGTACAGCTACATCAGTACATGGTGCACTGCTACCTACTCCTTTTAACTTAGGCCAAGTGAACAGGTGTAAACCAGGACTGATGCATCTTGGTGCATCTTGCTCCAGGGCCCTGCAGTCTGCTCCATGACAGCTGTACCAGAGCAAGGCCCAGTTTTGGGCCCTACACTACAAGAAGATTGTGGAAAAATTGGAAAACGTCCAGCGGAGGGCAACAAAAATGATTAGGGGACTGGAACACATGACTTATGAGGAGAGGCTGAGGGAACTGGGATTGTTTAGTCTGCGGAAGAGAAGAATGAAGGGGGATTTGATAGCTGCTTTCAACTACCTGAATGGGGGTTCCAAAGAGGATGGATCTAGACTGTTCTCAGTGGTAGCTGAAGACAGAACAAGGAGTAATGGTCTCAAGTTGCAGTGGGGGAGGTTTAGGTTGGATATTAGGAAAAACTTTTTCACTATGAGGGTGGTGAAACACTGGAATGCGTTACCTAGGCAGGTGGTGGAATCTCCTTCCTTAGATATTTTTAAGGTCAGGCTTGACAAAGCCCTGGCTGGGATAATTTAGTTGGGGATTGGTCCTGCTTTGAGCAGGGGGTTGGACTAGATGACCTCCTGAGGTCCCTTCCAATCCTAATATTCTATGATTCTATAATTCTAAGTCACCATTTTCATTAATGTGTTTCCTCTACACCAAGAAGCTACACCAAGTGGCTAACCACCAGGCCTTTGAGTGGGGCTAGCTCAAGGGTTTCTGCTGCTCTAAGCAAACAGCCAATGTCCAACTCCTCCAGATTGGAGACACACACAGACGCAAATAGTTAGTGGACATTTTGTTGCTCCAGGCAACCACCTATTCTGTCTGTACCAGAGAGAGAGAGGCACAACTTCATGTGATTCTCCATCATTGTATGTCTTCTTGAACTTTCTTACCCCTTGGATCTATTGTGTGGTCTGAGTGGGGTTTGATTTATTCAGTGGGGCTTTGGTTGGCAAGTTGTTGGGCCTCTTAACATTGCCTATGTTTCCTGGCTATGGGTTTTGGCAGCCTCAAGCTTGATTTTTATGACTAATGAAGTTAATGCCTTTGCTTAGGGCTTGTCTACATCTGAAATGTATAGCAGGTTAGTTGGAGTTATGTCGCATTAAAGTGCCTTGCATCCACAAACAAGATTATTTTGTTCTTGCGAATCATCTGTTGTTTTAATGTGTGCTATTAAGCCTGCTTTGGAAGCAGACTTACTGAGATGTGGGATGAATTTACCCACAACAAAGTAGGTGTGGCTGAATCCCCATCCCTAAGCAGCTGTTGCTCATCTACCAAGTCCTCCAACTGGTATCCCACATTGCTTTGCTGGGCACCTGGGTTAGCCCATCTGTCTACCTGTGTGTCCTTTACTACTCCATGGTCATCCCGACCAGATGTCACCTCCTTGTTTAAATGCTAGCACACAGCCAAGTTCTGTCCTTTGTGAATCCAGCTTGTGGGGCATTCACATACCTGTGTTATACTCCTGATTGTTAAAGAGTCATGCCTTTTGCTTCAGTGTGGCCTCATGCTGAGGGCCTGGACTTCATTGCCTTCTGAAATCTAGCCACCACAATGCACATATGGCTGTCCAAACAAATGAAGGAAAAGGGTACAATCGGGACCTAAGCAGTGCCACAACAAGGAACTCTGGCTAGGTTAAGAGCATGCAGGACAATAATAGGACCTCTGGGAGAGCTCACAGAGTCTGCAGTTTCTCTGATGAGTTGGACTGTATATTTATGAGAGATCCCACAACTCAGCCACTGCATTTTGTGGACACCACCAATGACACCCCTGCAACCGTCAACCATGATGAAGACCAGGAGGAGAATGACAATGAAATCCCTGATCTCACTGGGCCAGTGACCTAAGAAGCAGACACAGTCCTGGAGACCCAGGAACTGCCTGAATCACATCTGGAGAAACCATGTGGATCATGGGCAGAGCCCCAATCTGTGGAGAGAACAATTTCCAGTTATTATTCTATGATATATCAAACAGCTTAGTTCCACGGACCATCCAAGTGTCACTCCGTTGGTCTATCCTAGCCCCATGCATCTGTTGCTCAAAATGGCGGCCACACTAGAGAGAGTGTACAAACTGGTGTGTCCTTTGCATCAATTAAAAAATAAAAACAAAACAAAAAACACAACAAGCCTTAAGCTTGCTGTGTCCTGTCCACCCCCTCAACCTCCACACTATTGCTCTATTGCTCTCTCTCCTGCCTGGTCTTTCTTCCCCCGTCCCCAGCCAAGATGGCAGCACCACATGGGTTAAAAAGAAGATGGTGTAAAGTAAAGGCATTTTTATTATAGTGGCAGACACAGAGAAGAAAAACACTGGAATCATGTATCTTGCTCACAGTTTCGTTAATGCCCTCAGCTTTTAGCCAACGTGCAGTATTCTGAGGTAAATCAGAAAAGTAATGGCACATAAATATATCCAAAAATAACCTTATTGTAAGGCACTATAAGGATTTCAGCTCCCTTTGGGCTACTGCAGCATTCTATTTATTTTACAGGGCACTCTGTGCTGAGTCATGGGTGTTTTAAAAACAGAACCTAAGCCAAAGAGAGTGTTCTGCTTTGGCAAGAAGATTGCACAGCAATGCAGCTCTTCTCTCACTGCCCACAGTTTGTGGCTCCTTATTAGTTGTACCCCGGTTCTGTGGGCACCACCCTGATAAAAAGCAGTACAGCATATTGTTTCTGCTTTGCCCATGGCCTTTTTGAACAGAATCCTTCTCTGCCTTTTGGTGACATGCCTCAAAGTAACATCCCCCAGAGTAAGGACAGCCTGCAGAGGTGCTTGTTTAATTACTCCCCTGCCTCTTCTGCACCATCTTTAGATAGCCCCCATGCCAACACCCACAGCCCACCATGTATTTATTACCCCTTTCCCCAAGTTGGCTAAACAAACCATCCCCCCCATATCATAGGCGAAGGTGTCCTATAAAAACAGAGAAGATTGTGAAGACATCCTACCATCTCCAAGCTCACCCAAGACTGGGAAGAGATTCAGGAATAGAATTCCAAAATCAAGGAAAAAGCAACATTTGGTTACTGTTGGCATGAAGACTTCAATTTGAACAGTAACTAGTTGTCCTGTTTCTCCTTTTTTTTTTTTTTTTTTTGCCATAGCAGCAGACACCTGAAAATGAGCAGGGATAGGGTGCTAACATTGAGTGAACATCTGTACAACCTGCATAGGAGGAAGAGGAGCTCAAGAGATGACATGGCATGACATGTTCAAAGAACATCCCAAGAGAGGGATACATGACAGAGGAGTGGAGGGAAGGATTCCTGCAGCATGACAGAAAAGGAAAGGGACATGGCTAGGTCCATATATACACAGCTGCTGCAGATGATGGAAAGGCAAACAACTGTCCTGTAGAGCTTAGTGGCTCTCGGGTCAAGGCCTAAGCCCAGAGGTGAAAGTAAGCCGGTACGCCCCTGTATGGCGTACCGGCAAGAGCCGGTGCACGTACTGGGGTGGATCAGCTTCCCCGGTGCAATTTAAAGGGCCTGCGGCTCCCAGCAGCAGCTGGAGCCCCCGGCCCTTTAAATTGCTGCCAGAGCCCCGCTGGTGGAGCCCTGGTGTAGTGGTGGCGGGGCTGGGGCAGAGATTTAAAGGGCCCGAGGCGGTAGCAGCGGCCGAGTCCTGGGTCCTTTAAATCATCCCCAGAGCCCTGCTGCCACTTCCCCAGGGCTACGACGGGCTACGGGGACAATTTAAAGGGCCCAGGGCTCTGGACGCCGCTACCAGCCAGGACCCTTCAAACTGTTGCCAGAGCCTCTGCCTGCTGCTGTTATCCTGGGGAGGGGGAAGTAGGCACTTGCCAGTACAGGGTGGGCCAGGGCTGGCTCTGACCCCCCCCAGCCCAGCCCCCTTCCGCCCGAGGCCCCGCCCCTTCCGGGGGCCAGAGTCGGCCCCAGCCCAGCTCCGTACCTGTAAGTCCCTAGACTTACTTTCACCCCTGCCTAAGCCATAGCCTATGCACCTATGCAGCCTTCTGCCTCTGAAACCTCCACATTTTGCGACACACCATTCACTGCAACAATGCCAGGAAAGAGGTCTTTTTCTAGGCAGTCTGTGGCACAAGACAAAGAAAATCATGGTCCGTGAGCCACAGGGAGATTTCCTTCTACCATCATCCCATATTCCAAGATGCAGAGAGCAGTACTGAGTGCCCTATGTAAATACATTTATGACTTTGAAAGCACAAACTTATTTGCACACTATACTTTATAACTTAAAGGTTTTTAAAGTGTTTTTCAATTTACACAATCTTATGAAGCTTGAATACTTTTTTACTGATCACAACTTTCAAATTGGTGTATTTTGTTATTTATTATAAAAATTATTGAAAATGTCTTTGCATGGTTTTGCATCTAGAACAATTCATGAAAATGCATATATCCACTGACTTAATTCATAAGAATGCCCACTTTCACATGTACTATGATAAAATCCATCCATACTCTATGTTAAAAATTCCCACATACAGTATACTAGAATCCCTATATGCAGAATGTCAAAAGCTAGCAGGACTGAACATACACATTAATACGAGCACAGTGATCCTGATTTAAGTTGTATACATAAGAAAGGCCATATTGGGTCAGACCAAAGATCAATCTAGCCCGGTATCCTGTCTTCCAACAGTGGCCAATGTTAGATGCTTCAGAGGGAATGAACAGAACAGGCAATCATCAACTGATCCATACCATCGCTCATTCCCAGCTTCTGGCAAACAGAGGAGAGGGACACCATCCCTGTCCATCCTGGCTAATAGCCATTCATGGACCTATCCTCCAGGAACTTATCTAGTTCTTTTTGAACCCTGTTATAGACTTGGCTTTCACAAAATCTTCTGCCAGAGTTCCATACGTTGACTGTATGTTGTGTGAAGAAATACTTCCTTTTGTTTGTTTTAAATCTGTTGCCTATTAATTTCATTTGGTGACCCCTAGTTCCTTATTTACTTTCTCCACACCAGTCATGATTTTGTAGATCTCTATCATACCCCCCTTAGTTGTCTCTTTTTCAAGCTGAAAAGTCCCAGTTATATTAATCTCCCCTCATATGGAAGCTGTTCCGTACCCCTAATCATTTTTGTTGCCCTTTTCTGAACCTTTTCCAATTCCAGTATATTCTTTTTGATATGGGCAACCAGATCTGCACACAGCACTCTAGATGTGGGCGTACAATGGATTTATATAGAGGCATATGATATACAAACGCATAAACATTGTTCACAAGTGACCCTTAGCCTCATAGTAGGAACATAATGCATCGTGGACTGTGCCCCCTCAGTAGCTGCAGCATTTCACAGAGGCATCTTCTCTGGCTGTTGAAAATGTTCACCAAGTGTGCCAACCTCCTCCTCCCATCCATCTGCAAAGCTCTCTCCCTTGCTCTCACAAAGGCTGCGCAAAAACACAGCAAGCAGCTGTCATAAGTAGCAGCTATTTCTCATCAGCCTCTAGCCTAGACATCAAACCCTTCTATCTGTCTATCAATCTCCAAAATGCACACTCCATTGTCATTCTGCAACACTCAAGGTATAGCTGATGGAGTGTCCACCCCACACAAGGCCTGATGGGGTAAATTAGGCCAATTATTGTATAGGCCACACCTGGAGAAGAGCCAGGGAGTGCTAAGGCCTAATTTGCTGATGAAGTCCAGCTGGAGGAGGAGCTGTCCTGGCTTTATGAAGCAGGGAAGCTAGCAACAGATGAGGGTTGATGAGAAAGGCTGCAGTCACTCCCTGGAAGGAGGGAGGAGTGTTTGGAGGCTGCAGAGACATGTAGCCTGCACTTGCTTCCTGGGAGGAGGAATTGGTGAAGCTGACAGATCTAGAGAAGGAGGGGAGAACCAGAAGATTAGGAAAGGGCTCAGGGAAATACAGCAAGGTATGGGGTGGAACAGGCCTTGACTGCTGAATAGAGGGTCCCTGAGCCGGAACCCAAAGTAGAGGGTGCGCCTGGGTTCCCCAGCCAGCCATTAGGGAAGTGGCAGTGGCAGGGCAGTGAACAGGAAAACTGCCTGAGCCTGTTGTGAGAAGAGACTTTCCTACCCCAGGAAAGGGAAACCACCTAGTGACCTCATTGGAGGGCCGAGTCACAAAGGGGAGGTTGCAGTTTCTGGAGCAAGAGGGACTGCAGGATGAGACAGGATGGGTGAAGACACCACTGGAAGGGGGGCACAGCACCTGGCAGAGCTAATCCCCAGGATGGCCAGTAAGAGGCACCACCAGCAGTGAGTGCACCCTCTCACAGTATAGTTAAACAGTTTCTTTCTCCTAGCCAAGTATAGAGTAAAAGGCTTCAAAAGCCAGGGGAGCATATGGTAAAGCTGAGTGTCTAGAATGACTGGTGGAATCTTGTCCCTTGCACCAACAGAAGTTGGTCCAATAAAAGATATTACCTGGTCGCTCTCATATCCCAGGACCAACATGGCTACAATGACACTGTAAACACCATCAATGTCCATTGACACCATGGGAGCAAAAACTCCATTTCTCATTGCAGGAAAAAACTTCAGAGATTTTAAAGATCCCGGCATCATGGACCTTTCCAGATCACCCAATGTCAATATTAGTGAATTGTTGACAGTGATCAACTAGGCTTTGCGGATCCATCAAGAAATATCCCTTCCTGTTGATTAACTCCAAGGCTGGAAGGTGAGGAGGCAAAGAATAAACACACAGGTCGTATCAATGTGCGCAGCACAATTTGGGAACCCCAAACCATGCAAACCCATCAATAACCTCCTGTGCATAGCCCAGACTGATGCCCAAGACCGTACACATCTCCATGACAATAGCCCAGACAGCTGATTTAACGACACCAAACTGCTTAGCTACTGACCAGTAGCAATCAATGGTTGTGAGCTTGCAGACAGCAGTGGCCATGCGCGTCTCCACTCTGACAAAAGCTCTCGTGTCGGTGTTCTCCCTCTGCAGCTCCAGCTCTATACAAATTTCTAGGAAAGTAACTTTTGATATCTCGAAGATATATCACTGCTGTTAGTCATCCCAGGTCTGCGTCATTATCCTGTCTCACCAGTAAGTGCTATCTGTCTGCTCCCAAAAGCAGCTCTACGTCAAGCGAAGCCACCCCAGGACGACATCTAGGAGAAATGTCTGTTCAATGTCATTCTCCTCAACATGGCCTGTCTTGCCCTGGTTCTAAAGAATACTGGATGAATTTAGATGGTGATGAATATAGTGCTCTCATATGTATCCTCTATGATGCCTGACAGCGCTTTGAAAATGGTGCTGGCTAGCTCGCAAAAGCCGGGTGTCTGATGGGATGAAATATGAGGAATCATGGTAATTATTTAGTTTGTCCATCAGCCCCACAATTCCATTGCCTGCCAACAGATACCCCACAATGCACAGTGCGAAAAATCCCAGAATGCATACAGCACAGCTACAGAGCAATGCACCATGGGATGGCTAACAGAATGCTGAGCGTTTATTTAGAAACAAAACAGTGCTGTGTGTCCCCAAGGACACAAGGTGAAAGTACATTAACTTCAGGATAACAGTGTGGTGTATAAAAACCGCTTGCACAACAGTTATTGCGGATCACTTAATGAAGATCACTTAATGCGGATACACAAAATCTGCAACAAGTTTCAAGTACAGACGTGCCCTTCTTGAGAGTTTCTCTGATATGCTGATTCTTGTTATGTGCTGTTGTGTAGCTGCTTTCTAGATGGATATGAGTAAATGTGTAGATCAACAAACCTTTCACATTTACAACTGCATTTCAAATAAATATTTGATTCAAATGATACAATATGATGCAAGTAGACTGAGACACAAGCTTAGAACTGGATATGATCTATGTGGCCGCTTGTTGCAGCTGTTAAATAAGTCACCAAACTTCTAGGCTGCGGGCAACATGCCACTATATAGAAGTGTGAAAAGATACAAAATGAGGGCTTGTCTCAACACAGACATTGTGCCAGTTTAATTTAATTTGGTTTAGTTAAACCAGTGCAATTTTTGTGTGTGGATTCTCTTACATCACTTTAAAACTGATTAGATCAGTTTAGCTTGTGCTTGTAAATTTTACAGATGTGTGAAGCTGATATAAACTAGATTTAAACCAAGGGTACACACACAAATTGCACGGGTTTAATTAAATCAGTATAAAAATCATATTTAGTTAAAACTGGTACAACTTTGTCTGTGGCTGGGGCCTTAGTTAAGGTACAAGCAAAGCCCTGCTTGAGTGACATGTAGTTAAAGGGCGGACACATTCTGAACAAATTTGAGAGTGTGGGTAAATAGCAACAAAAATTCTCTTTTGTGATAGGCCCAGTTCACAACTTTAAGATCCAGATCTAAATTTGTTCCGAGTTTGAGAGTGTTTGAAACTGGAGTTCTAGTTTGTGCCAATTACAGAAATAAGCATAAGCCACAAAGTTCTGATCATTGTCCTGACCTTCCTAGAACTTGAAGAGATTTGAATTGAGAATTCTAGCTCAGCCCAAACTCGACTCACACTATATTTTTGTGGGCAGGAGGTGAAGAATAAAATATACCACTGTCTCATCGTGACTTTTTAATTTATTGAATAGATATGTTAGAATCCAGAGAACTTGTCCCAGAAATTACAGTTTAATAGTCAGTAAAATCAGGGCTTCAATTAGATGGCAGTGTCCAAAGTTATAAAGAAACATAAGAATTTCCGTTCTCAAATAAGAAAAAGGTCTATCTAGTCAGATGGATGTGTTTCTAGTAATGGAAAATACTAAAGCTTCAGAGGAAGACATAAAGTCCTTGTAATACACTTCACCCCAACCCTGAAAACATGTATGCACACAAATAACTTCAAAGTAGAGTAAAATACAAGTGTTTAGACTACTTGGAAACTACAGGTAAGAAGATACCAGACCTCTGGCCCAATCGGCAGTTCTTCCTCAATCAAACAACACTCCCATTGAACGTAATGGGAGTTTGCCTGCTAAGGAGTGCTAGTTTGGGACTCTTTTGTAATTCTAGGTAATTTTTTCTTTTTCAGTATAATGACAAATCTCAACAAGATCAAACACGCTGAATGACTAAAAGCAATTATATTGCCTACACTAATCTCTGAGGCAAAGTGAAGTATATTGCAAACATGGATATGTTATTAAATGTGTCAACGTCAGCTATAGAAAAGTATTTGACACAGAAAGGAAGGATAAAAATATATAGTAAAACCTGAACTAAGGTCCACCTCTAATAATCAGTTTCCTGTCTTAAGCAAAGACTTTAAAGTATCTCTGTGGTTTCAAATACAGTTTTGTTTGACTTAGTTAAAAACAATTTCTATTATGCAACCAATTTTTGTTGACCTTTGGGTAGTTACAGAAGGAAGGTTTCACTGTATTAAGTGGGACAAGATTATGTGGCATATCTTCAAAGAACTGGAGGACTTTCTGGATTTGCACTGTGGTCTTGATTCAAGGCCTAATTAAATCAACAGGAATATTTCCCTTTATATAAATGGGCTTTGTATCAGGACCTGTATTCGGGTCTGTCTCTGTATTTTGATTCTTTTAACAGGAAATATCATATGAGATTGTTTAACAGACCTCTCTGTGCAGGTGGCCCCCCAGCACTTCTTTAATCTCCAAGTAGCAATGACAAAGCTTCTTGGACTTGCTGCATTTTAAGGCTTGTTCCTGCGGCTCTGGTTCACTCAACACTCTCACTGAAGTTAATAGGAATGCAATAATTATAGCATCAGCAATGCAGATCACTAAAGAGACTTTCTATTCTGAAGATGAAACAATCATATGGAAAGCACAGATGCAATAGTCCTAACCTCTTTTGAGCCATGACTTCTCACAATGGAAAAGGGGCATATTATCATAAAATCTTAGTTTATTTCAAACATAAAATAGATACATTATTTTACTAGGAACAGAATTGCATTCTACTACTACTAGGGAAAATAGCAAGTCTGTAAGTGAGTCTCTCATTTGAGGCAATAGTTATTAGGAATATATTCACAAATTACAGGGATGTAGCAATATTTGATTTCTCCACAGTTCAAACACTCTTAATATGGTTTAATTAGTCACTCTTTCAGAAGGAAGATTTATCTTCCTCTTTACATATTTGATATTGTTAGAGAAAAGAAGGATTGTGTACCGAATCTGTTGGGAGATCAGAGCTAGTTAGTTATTGCTGTTGGCTGTTCTCTGCTGATTAGCTGTTACTCTTCCAGTCATTGATTAGAAGCCTATCATATAGATTCCAAAGCCAGCAGGGACCACTGTGATTATCGAAGCCAACCTCCTTTGTAGCACAGACCATAGCATGTCCCCACAATAATTCCTATGGAGTATCTTTTAGAAAAACATCTAATGTTTATTTTAAAATTGCCAATGATGGAGATTCCAGCATAACCGTTGGTAAATGTTCCAATGCTTAATTACCCTCACTGTTAAAAATGTATACCTTATTTCCACTCTAAATTTGTCTCACTTCCATTTCCAGCCATTGGATTGTTATACCTTTCTCTGTTATACTGAAGAGCCAATTACCAAAGAGTTGTTTCCTATGTAGGTACTTATAGACTGTAATCAAGTCACAGCTTAACCTTCTCTATGTTAAACTAAATAGATTGAGCTCTTTGAGTCTATCACTTTAAGGCATGCTTTCTATTCCTTTAGCGAGACAAGGTGGGTGAGGTAATATCTTTTATTGAACCAACTTCTGTTGGTGAGAGAGAGAAGCTTTCGAGCTTACACAGAGCTCTTTGTCTCTCTCACCAACAGAAGTTGGTCCAATAAGAGATATGACCTCGCCTACCTTGTCTCGCTAATATCCTGGGACCAACACAACTACAACAATACTTCTAACCCTTTATCATTGTTATGGCTCTTCTCTGAACCCCTCCATTTATAACATCCTTCTTGAATTGTGGACACCAGAACTGGACACAGTGTTCCAGCAGTGGTCATACCAGTACCGAATACAGAGGTAAAATAATGTCTTTATTTCTATTCAAGATTTGCTTGTTTATGCATCCAAGGATTGCATAAGCCCTTTTGGGGTGTCACTCTGGGAGCTCATGTTCAACTGATTTCATCTACCATTACCCTCAAATCGTATTAGGCACTGCTTTTTCAGAGGGGCATTAGTAAGCTAACGGATTCATACAGTGGTGAATCCCAGAATCTTGGTGAATGTTTGCAAGTTTTATTTTGAGCAATATAAGACAGTCCAGACCATCTTCTCCATGACTACTGGAGAACATGATACAAGCAAAGGACTCTCCAATAGTGCACTGAATTGATATTTTTCAAAAGACATCTAGTGTCAACTGGTTTCAGGTGATTTCACATTCAGATACTCCATCCATAGCAATGGTGATGAGGTTTTTAATGTGGCCAGGGTAAGAGCACATCCCCACCGGCCTGCCTCCACAATCCTTCCCCAGTGCAGAGTGGGCAGGTGACCATTCCAGTCAAGGTTTCTTCTTTCTTCGGCAGTAACAACTGGCTTTCAGAAGTATTCCCTCCATATTTGAGCTTTCATTTTAGGTGGGGTCCTCAATCTCCAGCCCTATGAAGGGGCACAGGTGTAACAATAAAATATGCCTTAGGTTATAATTAAGGCTACGTTTTAGTCATGGGTATTTTTAGTAAAAGTGATGGACAGGTCACAGGCAGTAAACAAAAATTCACAGCCTGTGACCAGTCCATGACTTTTACTATATACCCCGAACTAAAACTTGGGCCAAGGCCATGGCTGCTTGGGGGGCAGGGAAGGGGAGGCAGTCCGGGGGAGCCGCAGGTGATGTGGGATGGCCTAGAACCCCCACTAGTGCTGGGGGAGAGGTGGGTGATGGCGTGCAGCCCAGCACCCCCGCTGGTGCTGGGAAGGGGACAGGTGGTGGGCAGTCCAGGACCCCCGCTGGTGCTGGGAGGGAGGGTCTGGTGGTGGGTCACAGCCCAGGATCTGCACTGGTGCTAGGGGGGAGGGGACAGCAGGACCCCTGCTGGGAGGGAGGGAGGGAATGGTTGGCGGAGCTGGCAGGCTCCCTCCCTGGCCCCTCTGCCTAGAAACTGCAGGGACATGCAGGGACATGCCAGTGGGAGCCCTCCCCATCCCCCAGGTAAGCACCTCCATGCACCCCAACCCCTGCCCTAACCCTGAGCCCCCTCCCACAAACCCAAACTGCTGCTGCTGGCCCAGACGCTGCCTGAGCCAGCAGCAACTGCTGCAGAAGTCACAGAGATCACGGAACATCACGGAATCCGTGACTTCCATGACCTCCGTGACAGACAAGCAACCTTAATCATAATGTGTCTGTGTTAACTAACTTTATTCTTAGCAAGCAAATCTATGTTTGAAAATTCTGTACATTCCTCAGAATAGCAACCATTCATCTGCTTGCTTCCGTGACACAAAGCCAGAGACTTTTCAAGGGACACTGAAATAGATAAGAGCAACATTTTGAAAAATGCAGGTACTGAACACCTGCACCTCTCATTGGCTTCTCTTGGAGTTGCTGGATGCTCACCACTTGAAAATCAGGCCCAACTATGTCTTACGCAGGGGCATTTGAGGCATTCAAAACTAGTGGATACCTTTGAAAATATAGCCTAAATAAATATTTAATAGATGAGTAACAGGTAATCTTATATAGTAGAACCTCAGAGTTACAAACACCAGAATTACAAGCTGACTGGTCAACCACACACCTCATTTGGAACCAGAACTATGCAATCAGGCAGCAGCAGAGACCAAAACAAAAGCAAATACAGTACAGCATTGTGTTAAAAGTAAACTACTAAAAAAATAAAGAGAAAGTTTAAAAAAAAAGATTTGACAAGGTAAGGGAACTAACTGTTTCTGCACCTGTTTCCTTTAAATTCATATGGTTAAAAGCAGCATTTTTCTTCTGCATAGTAAAGTTTCAAAGGAGTATTAAGCCAATGTTTAGTAGTAAACTTCTGAAAGAACAACCATAATGTTTTGTTCAGAGTTACGAATATTTCAGAGTTACGAACAAAACCTCCATTCCCAAGGTGTTCGTAACTCTGAGATTCTACTGTAACAGCTCGATTTAAGACTTGGGCCTTATATGGAAAGGATTACAACTTGCCAGGAGAGAGATTCAGCAGATCAGAAATAAAGGCTGAGATAATCATACTGTTAAACTTCCTAACTTAACTATGACAAAGGGAACAAATAAAACAAAATACCCTTAGATACAGTCACTCAGGAAGGAACATGAGAAGGTCTTTCTGCTAAGCTGTAAAGAGTGCAAGGAAAGCTTCAGACATCCAAACCATGAAATACTAAACTATACACCATCAGTCTGCCCAGCTCTAGGGTTGGCACAAAGACAAAGGGGAGGCAGCTTGTCTCCCCAGTTCAAGGGCTGCTAGAGCTGTATCAGGCCCCAGTCTAGTGCCACAGTCCTTATGGGCTTTGGGGCAGAAGGCTATAACTAGGGCACCAGGGGGACCCAGCTCTGCCTGCACCTGCCCCAGGCCCTTTCTAGCAGGGGCTGTGTGCCTGGCCAAAGGGGACACTGCACAAATGGTATTCATCATGCCTGCCTTATATTTGGCCTACAGCCCTGCTGCACTGGCTATGGAGTAATAGGGCAACAATTAATCTGCCCCTATGAACCAGTTAAATCCCATGAAAACTGAGGCCAGCATTATTCAGTATCACTAGTGCACTTAATATCACTGGTCTGAAGATCTAGGAATTATATATTAAATTATATATTCTGCAGCAAGAAAATATTAATACTAAAAGGTTTTAATTTATTAATGTAGAGGAAAATCCTGGAATCTGTGCACAGTGCAAATAAAGACACTGTGCAAAGGGGTGCTCCATGGCAGCTGGGGGAATAGAAATCCCGCCCAGGCCACACAGCAACCACTGCTGTTGGCCCTTCTGGCTGGTAAAAGTATGTGTACTGTTTCTTTAAATATGCAGAAGGAAGCCTGGTAGGACAGGATCTAGACAGAAGGGTACAATGAAGCAGAGAGAGAGAGAAAATTTTCAGGAATAATACTGGGGTTTTTTCTTCTTGTAAAAATGTTTCTTGTTCAGTGTTAGAATCAAATGACTGATTATTTACTGTTATCACATGACTGTTGGTATACACCTTCCCTTAAGAGAGAGTAGCTACTGGAGCCACATAGAATAGTTGTGAATCCACTGGATCCGCTTCTCCCACGAAACTCAATTGAACACTGAGGTGCCTGATGTGCCCAAGTCGCTGTGCTGCAGAGATTCTGTAGACCCTCTGCATGGGCCATGCAAATCCTACACATAAGAACGGCCATACTGGGTCAGACCAAAGGTCCATCTAGCCCAGTATCCTGTCTTCCGACAGTGGCCAATGCCAGGTGCCCAAGAGGGAATGAACAGAACAGGTAATCATCAAGTGATCCGTCCCCTGTCGCCCATTCCCAGCTTCTGGCAAACAGAGGCTAGGGACACCATCCATTGCCCATCCTGCTTAACAACAATTGATGGACCTATGCTCCATGAACTTATCTAGTTCTTTTTTGAACCCTGTTATAGTCTGGCCTTCACAACATCCTCTGGCAAAGAGTTCCACAGGTTGATTGCATTGTCTGAAAAAATATTTCCTTTTGTTTGTTTTAAACCTGCTGCCTATTAATTTCATTTGGTGACCCCCTAGTTCTTGTGTTAAGAGACGGAGTAAATAACACTTCCTTATTTACTTTATCCACCCCCGTCGTGATTTTATAGATCTCTATCAGATCCCCGCTTAGTCGTCTTTTTTCCAAGCTGAAAAGTTCCATTCTTATTAATCTCTCCTCATATGGCAGACACGCCATACCCCTATTCATTTTTATTGCCCTTTTCTAAACCTTTTCGAATTCCAGTATATCTTTTTTGAGATGGGGCAACCACATCTGCACACAGTATTCAAGATGTGGGAATACCATGGATTTATATAGAGGCAATATGATATTTTCTATCTTATTATCAAACCCTTTCTTAATAATTACCAACATTCTGTTCACTTTTTTGACTGCCGCTGCACATTGAGTGGATGTTTTCAGAGAACTATCCACAATGACTCCAAGATCTCTTTCTTGAATGGTAACAGCTAATTTGGACCCCATCATTTTATACGTATAGTTGGGATTATGTTTTCCGATATGCATCACTTTGCATTTATCAACACTGAATTTCATCTGCCATTTTGTTGCCCAGTAACCCAGTTTTGAGAGATCCTTTTGTAGCTCTTTGCAGTCTGCCTGGGACTTAACTATCTTGAGTAGTTTTGTATCATTTGCAAATTTTGCCACCTCACTGTTTACCCCTTTTTCCAGATCATTTATGAATGTTGAATAGGACCGGGCCCGGTATAGACATCTGTGGGACACCACTATTAACCTCTCTCCATTCTGAAAACTAACCATTTATTCCTATCCTTTGTTTCCTATCTTTTAACCAGTTACCATGAGAGAACCTTCCCTCTTATCCCATGACTGCTTACTTTTCTTAATAGCTTTTGGTGAGGGACCTTGTCAAAGGCTTTCTGAAAATCTAAATACACTATATCCACTGGATCCCTCTTGTCCACATGCTTGCTGACCCCCTCAACGAATTCTAGTAGATTGGTGAGGCACAATTTCCCTTTACAAAAACCATGTTAACTATTCCCCAACAAATTATGTTCATTTATGTGTCAGACAATTTTGTTCTTGACTATAGTTTCAACCAGTTTGTCCGGTACTGAAGTCAGGCTTACCGGACTGTAATTGCTGGGGTCACCTCTGGAGCCCTTTTTAAAAATTGGCATCACATTAGCTATCCTCCAGTCATTTGGTACAGAAGCTGATTTAAATGATAGGGTACAGACTACAGTTAGTAGTCCTGCAATTTTACATTTGAGTTCCTTCAGAACTCTTGGGTGAATACCACCTGGTCCTGGTGACTTATTATTGTTTAGTTTATCAATTTGTTCCAAAACCTCCTCTAATGATACCTCAATCTGGGACCGTTCTTCAGATTTGTCATCTAAAAAGAATGACTCAGGTTTGGAAACCTCCCACACATCCTCAACCGTGAAGACCGATGCAAAGAATTCATTTAGTTTCTCCGCAATGGCCTTATCGTCCTTGAGTGCTCCTTTAGCATCTCGATTGTCCAGGGACCCCAATGGTTGTTTAGCAGGCTTCCTGCTTCTGATGTACTTACAAAAAAAGAAAAGGAGTACTTGTGGCACCTTAGAGACTAACAAATTTATTTGAGCATAAGCTTTCGTGAGCTACAGCTCACTTCGGCTGTAGCTCACAAAAACTTATGCTCAAATAAATTGGTTAGTTTCTAAGGTGCCACAAGTACTCCTTTTCTTTTTGCGAATACAGACTAATACGGCTGCTACTCTGAAATCTTACCAAAAAATGTTACTATTACTTTTTGAATCTTGGGTTAGCTGTTCTTAAAATTCTTTTTTGGCCTTCCTAATTATATTTTTACACTTTATTTGCCAGAGTTTATGCTCGTTTCTATTTTCCTCACTAGGATTTAACTTCCACCAACTGTCCTCACTCCTGCTACACAGAAGAAGGAATAGTGCATTTTTTTCATAGGTATTTTATCCCAAAATATTAATATTACAAAACCAATAAAAATTTAATTTAAACTGACAGGAATTAATTGACATCATAATAATGAACAGCTCTATCTTGTTTTGCCCCTGGGAGATATATAGAGAGATATAGATATAAGATATAGATGTATAAAGTAAAGGGTGATGCCACATGGAGATAACGCAGGTTAGGTTTTAATTAGATACAATTATATACTGAATATATTAAAACAAAATTGACAGACTTCCTTCACAAAAAAAAAATTCTTTATTCAGCCGTGTCATAGAATCATAGAATCTCAGGGTTGGAAGGGACCTCAGGAGGTCATCTAGTCCAACCCTCTGCTCAAAGCAGGACCAAACCCAACTAAATCATCCCAGTTAGGGCTTTGTCAAGCCAGGGCTTAAAAACCTCTAAGGAAGGAGATTCCACCACCTCCCTAGGTAACCCAGTCTAGTGCTTCACCACCCTCCTAGTGAAACAGTTTTTCCTAATATCCAACCTAAACCTTCCCCACTGCAACTTGAGACCATTCTTCCTTGTTCTGTCATCCGCTACCACTGAGAACAGTCTAGATCCATCCTCTTTGGAACCCCCTTTCAGGTAGTTGAAAGCAGCTACCAAATCCCCCCTCATTCTCTTCTGCAGAATAAACAATCCCAGTTCCCTCAGCCTCTCCTCATAAATCATCCTTGATAAACAACTTTACTTTTCCTTCTTGATTCACACCTATGTCTACAAAGACCAGAGATGTTTTTCCACCTTTTATTTCCTCTTCAAACCCTCTTTTCCCTTCACCCAGGATCTTTCACAGGCACACTTGCAGAGGGCAGATGTTGATGTCTGAGACTGTACATGCCCCCTGCCACTTCTCTAGCCCTCTGGTGTTCCCCACCACATGGTTAGCAGGCAGCAATAATGACAAGTGCATACTTCTGCACCTACTCCACCATCTTCCTTTTTTTTGCCTTGGAGGTTCGGAGGTTTTGCCTCCCTCACCTCACCTGACTTCCTCACTCCAATTTTCTCCTTGATCCACTGAAACCTGGCTCTGCCCCTCTACTCCAATGAAATCACAACACTAAGATCATTCTCTTTGTCAAGCATAACAGCCTCTTCTCCCTTCTCATCTTCCTTAACATACCCATTGTTTTTAACAGAGTCATTCGCTCCCTCTTGTTCCTGACCTTTTGGAACACTGTAGGCATTTGGTCCCCCCGCCCTCTCCCCAACTCTATTATTTCTCTTTCAGCTGCTCCTCCCTCAACACCAGCATCGCTCAGGGCTCTGCCCTTGTCCCTCTCTCTATACCTTATCCCTGCTGACCTCATCTGCTCCCTTGGCTTCAGTTCCCATCTGTGCTCTGGTGACTCCCAAATCCCGACTACAATCCCTCCCTTTCTCTAATGGCTCCTCAGCATCTACCGTTCCAGGATCCTCCTGCCAGGTGATGATCGAAGCGGCCAAAACTAAATTTGCCACCTCTGCTCTCTAAACCGTCCCTTCTTCTCCCGCTCTGTCTAAGCCACCAGCCCAGCTAGTCTCCTCATCAGCTCCTCTTCCACCCCACACAGTCAGGCAGCCTGTCGCCGCCGAGTCTTGTGGATTTTTCCCAGTTCAACGTCTCTCAGATCTGTCCCTCCCTCTGTCCACAGGGACAAGCCTTGCCCGTGGTGTCCTCACATTGTAAATTCCACCCCCGCCCCCCAGGGGCCCGATACCTGACACCCCCCACACCCCTCCCATTGGCATGGCATCGCTCCAGCCACACACCCTCCTCCTGGCTCATTCCCTCCCTTCGTCCGCACAACTTGGGTGCCCCCCCCCCCACACACGCACTGATCACTAGTCCTACCCCAGCCTTCCCTCCCCACCCACCCTTCCCTCCTGCCCCTTTCCAGCTGCTCCTCGCCTCATGCCCTAGGTTCCTCCATTCCTGCGCCCTCCCCTCCTTTGGGTCCCCGGACCCCTGCTCTGGTGTCCCTCCCCACCCCCAAACGTCTCTCCTCCAGGTTCCTCCATTCAGATCCAAACCCGCCCCCAATCCTGACCCAGCCGGGGAAGGGCCCCGCCACTTCAGCGAGACGTGACTTTCCCAGCGCGACGCACATTGCGCCTGCCCATGCCCGGAAGGAGAGGGCACATTCTGGCCAGCGCAGAATCGGCTCCTACTCCTACTCCTGCTCCTGCTCCCCAGCCCCAGCCTCCTGCGGTCACCTGGCCCCTTTCCCTGCGTCGGCGGGCTGTGCAGGGCCGGCGGCTGCTTGATCTGAAGTCACCAGACAAAGCTACAAAGAGCCAGCGGGCTCTCACGCAGCTGAAAGGAGTAATCTAATCCCGAGGGAAAAAACAACTCCCCGAGAGATCCACCCCCTGCCCCGCACACTGGGGGGAGGCAGGGCTCGGGCGAGCGGAGGCTGCTGCCCAGACAGGTACTCTACGCCCGTGGGCACACCAGTCCCCCAGCACACAAGCAGCTTTGCCGTCTCGTGGCCTTCGAAACTCACGCGTAAAAAGTTCGATGAAACTTTTTCAAAGTTCGTCCTTTGGGATTTGTTTTCACGTTTAACGAGAACCAGGGCGTGCTAAAGTGCCTGTCTCCGGGGGGTCCTTGCGTTAAATACATGTGGACAGGTTTGTTTTAATTCCGCACTGTTTAAAAATAATAATAATTGTGGCGCTTCTTGGGGCAATTGGCTGTAAAAGTTATTTTGTAACCCCTGGGATCGCACGCAGGCTGGTGCGAGAGGCCCAGGCGTTGCAGAAACGTCCCGGTAAAAAACAATTTCAGGTTCTAGAGACTGAAAATAGATCTATGCAGGTAGTAATTAAAAGTGACAAGCAGCCCAGAGAACAACGGTCAAACAAGACCTTGCCGACAAGACCGTGCCTGGACTCCCTGACTCCCGTTGGGAGGAAACAAAATCCCACAAAAGCCACTTTTCAAACACCCCCCTTCCTCACAACGTCCCCAGCCAGGACCTGGAGTGGGGTCTCTCCCTAGACACTCCCCAGGAGAGATTGCAGAGCTCCCCGCTCCTGCTCTCGGCCACACGCACCAGTGGAAGGCGAAGGGGGAAGAAGATGGCCGTTTGTGATCCAATATAAAAGCTCTTTGTTGCATTCACACAAAAGCCAACAGCCACTTTTCGGCCCGGGCCTGAGGCCAGTGGAAGGAGCTTCTCTGCTCCAGGGC
The DNA here is from genome assembly GCF_965152235.1 of Eretmochelys imbricata. NCBI lineage: Eukaryota > Metazoa > Chordata > Testudines > Cheloniidae > Eretmochelys > Eretmochelys imbricata. The sequence goes on from NC_135573.1 coordinate 37,809,384, forward strand.
GAAAAGAAAGAGTCCCCCACACGGAAGAAAGCGCAGCGAAAAGGGAATACCAATAAAAAAGAGCGAGAGGAGAAACGCTAAGCTGCAGCTTTGTGCTCAGCAGCCCTGGGATTTATTCAACCTCCTCAGTCTAGTGCCTTTTATCGAGGCAGAATCGTAATCCCAGCAGGTCCAGAGCCACCACCAACAAAACACAACAAACCAGTTGGTCTGATCAGCCCAAAGCGGCAGGAGCAGCAGGATGTCTGTGATCACTTACTTGTCCGTCTCTTGTGACATGTTTGATCCAATGAACTCTCTCCCCTTTTCCTGCTGCCTCAGTCTCTCTGGTGAAACTGGACTTTCAAGTCTGTGCAGGTGAAGGTGTGTGTGAGCGCCCGGGACGGGAGAACCAGAGCTACTGGTAATTCTGCTTTCCTCCCTCCCCCCCTCCGCCAGCCCCAGAGGTAGGACAGGTAGAGCCCCCTCCCCCCTCACATGTGGGCAGAGGCTGGGTGCTGGGCTCTCTCCCGTGGTGCTGGGGCAGTGGGAGGCACAGAGCGGAAAGCAGCAGACCTAGGCGCCCACAGGTAACTTTCTCAAGAGGAGCTGGATTCTTTCACTCAAGGATACAAGGCAGAGGGACGAGCTGCGAGCTGATTGGATGGAGGTGGCTCTCAGGTGATCTGCCATTGGAAGAGGCGCGCTCAGGTAAGGCCCCTGCTTAACTCCAGGCAACTCGCTGCGGAGCAGGGCAGCATGGGGCTGGCTGGGGAGAGCTGAGAAAAGAGCTGCCCGGAGCTGGCTGCAGGCAGCTGAGCTGAGCTGAGCTGCGGGGAGACTCGATGGTCCAAGAGCCCGCAGGCCCGAGCGAGGCCCCATCAGAGCTCTCTGCCCTCCAAGCAACTTTTTCCTTAGGGCTGTTTAACAGTCGGCCCCACCCGCAGACAGCTGAAATGGTAGCCAAGTAGGGGGAAAGGCCAACGCTATTGAATTCAGGGATATAAAGAGTCCTGGATGGCCAATGGGGTATGGCTGAGAACAACAAACAAGAACGTTTATTGTCTCGTAAAGAGGGATGGTTGACAGAAATATGTAACTAGTCTACAGCTACCTTAGAGACAAGTGTATCTATTACATAATTGCATTGTACCAGTTTTACCCATACAAGATTTACAATCCTGATCAGGACTATAAAAGGGCACTTGTGAGATTTCTGCTCAAACAGCATTGTCCAGCTTTGGATTTGGCATTAAGTACATGGTAGGGAAAATTAATGTCTATGCCTTAGGATTTTTCCCAACCAAAACCTGTCAACTAGTAACCTGTACCCCCTACCCACTCATTCTTGCAATTCCTGATCCCTGTCAGTATCACACCAACATCTGTTGGCTGTTTCTGTGTTTTGTTGTGTTGCTGGCATTTGAAGTTCTCCAGAGAAGCATCAACATTTGCCCTGTAACTTCACAGAATCAGGAATTAGACAGGTTTCAGAGTAACAGCCGTGTTAGTCTGTATTCGCAAAAAGAAAAGGAGTACTTGTGGCACCTTAGAGACTAACCAATTTATTTGAGCATGAGCTTTCGTGAGCTACAGCTCACTTCATCGGATGCATACCGTGGAAACTGCAGCAGACTTTATATATACACAGAGAATATGAAACAATACCTCCTCCCACCCCACTGTCCTGCTGGTAATAGCTTATCTAAAGTGATCAACTAACCAATTTATTTGAGCATTAGACAGACACTCAATTCATCAAGCTTAAAATAAATACTTCATGAGGCTAGAATGAACTGAATTTTAAACTGGTGGATTTGTCAGTGTAGAAAACATTTCATAGTGAAGACAGATACATGATGCCAGAAGATGACACCCACCATCAAAATTTAAGAGCTAGTGGTAGCAAATGGTGTGGCACATCTATAGTCTGCAAGCACAGAAGTCCTAGGAAAACTAAGAGCTAGAAAAGCTTAGAGACAAAAGCTTGCTGTGCTTTATAAATAATAATATTTTATATCCTAAATAGTGTATAAAGCTAGGCCATTATATGATATACTTTTTCACATGGGATAATATTTACTTAGTTGTCCTGTTTCACAGTAGGATTAATTAATTAATCAAGTAAAAGATAGTTCACTAGATGAACAGCTATTTATAAGGCACCTAAGAGCTTGGTATTTCATTTTCAGCTCACTTACATGCCTTTTTAGTTCATAAAGGCATTCCCTGGTAGGAACATTCACTGAAACAGTAGATTTTTCTGTAAATATTATGTTCAAATATAGAAAATTTTGAACTTGTGCGGCCTGATTCTCCTCTCACCCCAGTTTAAATAAGGCTCAGTTCTCTTTAATTAAATGGCATTTCAAGCATGTAAAAATCAGCATATCAGAATCAGGCACATAAATATTTGCACAAACCTGAGTCTATAGTCAAAGTTACTAGCCAATTAAGCTCAAATCAATATAAGCCAGATTTAAATTGATTTAAGAGTGTCCACTAAAAATTTGCACTGGTTTAGCTAAATTGATTTTAAAATTATTTTAGCTACACCTGTAGAGCTTTGAATATAGACGGGGCCTAATTATTAGGGGACAAAAACAATACCTTGCAACCTACACATCCAGTCAAAACAAAGTAACAGCTTGAATTTTGAATAACAAATGCTGGCAATAAGCTGCTCAAACAATCTATAGACCAAGAATTATTCATAAAAATGATTCTACAAGTAGTTGTGTGTAACAAATCTAAGAAAATCAAAATTTGAACAGAAAAAAGCCAATTCATTCAATAAATTATGCATTACAAATTATTTGCTCATTTCTAATAAGGAATTATGGTACCACCTTAAAACCACTTGAGGGCCAAAGGATACAATTCTTCAGTAGCTTTTTTTTTGGAAAAATAAATGGTGAAATGCTGGCTCTACTGTCAGTGTGAACACTCCCATTAAATTCAATAGGATAAGGATTTCATCTCAAATCCTTATGTTTTAGTTATCCTGAAAGAAACTATTGGGCCAAAAAGGACTATTTGTACGAGTAAGGCAAATAGATGGTTCCCGTATGAGGCTAATCCTTTCTTTCCCTTTATTTTTAACAGTACGATAACATTTAGGATGTGATTTTTCATTTTCCTAATGAAGTCTATAAAAGCAGAGTAAGACCATTGATGAGTACTTTTGAAAATCCCACCTGTAATGAGGTAGGAGTGTTGACATAGAAGGCTGGGTGACTTTATAAGAAAAACTTCCTCATCACATCCGCAATTCTGGGTCAAACCCAATTCGTAATCTGAACTGAAGTTTGTTGTCCTAACACAGATCACAACACAAAACTGTTTTTGGCAGTCTGATCTCAGGAGATTCCCTTGGAATGAGCTAACCTGGAGACTGAATAAGCTTTCAATCTCAAAGAAAGTGGTCCAAGGTCAAAACTAGGGACAAGAATAGAACATTATAGGGTAGTGTCCCTTTTTGTTTTGTGGGTAATGGAGATGTCTAGTGATATCCTTATTCCCCAGCCTGGAGGTGTGGGAGAAGGAAAATAGATCCTGGAAATCATCTGACTATATTTGGTGGGGATTTCTTTGTTTGGATGGAGTTTTTCTGCTACATCTAGCAGACTGAAATAAATCTTAAAGTGTTGGAGTCAAGCTCTAGTTGAGCAAGTCAAACAAGTCCTGTCTGGTCTAACCTGCTGCTCATTCGCCGTGATCTACAAAACCTCCGTAACCTGTATTTGTTTATGTGTCATGGAGTCAGTTGCAAAATCAGCTAACAGTATCTTCTGACCAGAGCAATCTTCCTCTCTTGTGGTATGAACAGTGAGTGAGCTAAAATGCAATGGCCGTGTGGCATACATTTTAAAATCTATGGCTTGTCTTTGGAGCTTACAAGAACAATTAAAACGACAGTTTTATTTACTGTTCCAGTCAACCACTGTTTTTCATACTTTGCTGTGGCTTGCTTGTTTGCACAGCAGCCACTAGTTTTACTATGGCATTATCCTATAAAGAACCAGCATAGAATTCAACTGAGACCTTACCTCATGTTTGCATTATTTTCTCTGTTACAGCTAATATTAGCATTGTTTGGACTTGCCAGTACTGGGCAGAGAATATAGGAAATGAAAATAAGGTTTAACTAGGGTTACTAATTGGGGTAAGTACCTAAAATGGTTTTTTGAAAACTACTAAAAGAAGTCTGTGAGATAAAGGATGTTAAAGGTTTATATTTATATCAAAACAATGGTATGAAGAAGTTCAGTGAGACAGCAAATGATTGACAACCCCTTCTCTTTGGCCTTGGCTACACTTGTGAGTTGGAGCGCGTTAAATCAGCCCTGAGCGCCCTAACTCCTGAGGTGTCCACACTGGCAAGGCACGTAGAGCGCCTGGACTCCGCGGCTGGAGCACCCCTGGTAATCCACCTCCACGAGAAGCATAGAGTGTGCTGTGCCCTGGCTGGAGCGCTGCGGTGCCAGTGTGGATGCCCTGGTCTGTTGATGCGCTCTGATCGGCCTCCATGAAGTGTCCCACAATGCCTGTTCTAGCCACTCTGGTCATCACTTTGAACTCTGCTGCCCTGTCCTCAGGTGACCAACCGTCAGATCCGCCCTTAAAATTCTCTGGGAATTTTGAAATTCCCCTTCCTGTTTGCTCAACAAGGTGTGTAGTGCTCTTAGCGCATCTTTCCAGGTGACCATGCCTCCATGCGCCAGGCGATCCCCAGTATGGAGCAATGGCGAGGTGCTGGACCTCATCAGTGTTTGAGGGAAGGAAGCTGTCCAGTCCAAGTTGCATTCCAGCTGTAGGAATTACGATACCTACAGGCAGATATCAAGGGCCATGATGGAAAGGGGCCATAACCAGGATGCAGTGCAGTGCAGGGTTAAAGTGAAGGAGCTGCGGAACGCTTACCACAAAGCACGGGAGGCAAACCGCCGCTCCAGTGCTGCGCCCACGACCTGCTGTTTCTACGAAGAGCTGGACGAGATACTTGGGGGCAACCCCACCTCCACTCCAAAGAGCACCGTGGAAACTTCAGAGGCCATGGCAGCCCAGAGTGCAACAAGGCAGGAGGAGCAAAGCAGAAACGAGGGTGCTGAGGAGGAGGGGCGCCCAGAGCCAGAAGACGGCCCAACATCCATAGATGCATGCAGCCAGGAGCTGTTTTCAAGCCAGGAGGAAGGTAGCCAGTTGCAGCAGATGGTGCTTGTGGAAGAACAAACAGCAGAGGAGGTGCCCAGTATGCGGCTTTTATTTTGGGAAGGGAGATGTTCAGTGCTGGCTGTTGGGGCGAGGAGGGTTGCAGAAAGAAGGGTCAGGGCTGCATGCATGCCTAGATACGGAATAGGGCATTGATGTGCTCTCTCACATCACAGTAATTGGCCTCAGTGATCTCATCAAAGGTCTCATGCAGAAGCTGGGCAATCCGCTTGCTCGGGTTCCTTGGCAGAGCTACTGTGCTCCTTGGCCCAGTAAGGCTAACATGTCCATGCCACTGTGCCATGAGGGGTGGGGGGATCATTGCTGCACATAGGCAAGCTGCATATGGGCCAGGGCATTGTAGTAGAAAACCCTCCCTTGCTTTCCATGTCACCTCAGCAGCGAGATATCTTCCAGGACGAACTCATCCTGTGGAAAATGTGGGGAGAGTGTTCAGTATGGGGCCCCCTGCAGCTGTTGGCTCTCCCCAAAGCACAGAACCCCAGTACGGCCCTGCAACAATCAGTCTCCCTTGCCCCTGTGGTTACTCACCATTTCGGTGCTCTTGTGGGTTATGTGCGCTTTGGGATAGGCACTTTCTGCTATCATTTGCACTGTGCTTGTCTTTAAGTTCGGCCGAATCATTGCTCTGTCTAGTGTTAACAATGCTGCCTCTGTTAAATGTTGCATTTTGGCTTTACAGATGCAACCTTGAGAGCCCAGCTGTCCTTGTTATCACCGGCCGAAAGGCTGCAAAAATCAGGAAGCGGCCATGAAGAAACAAGGAGGACCTTCTGCATGAAGTCATACAGCAGTCCCTTACTGAAAATCAAAAGGACAGGAGTGGCGGGAGACTGAAAGGAGGCTCCGCCAGGAGAATGTGGATCGCCGGCAACAAACCTCGGAGTGGCTCCTAAGCATTATGGAGCGCCAAGCGGACTCAATGCAGGCGCTCATAGCACTGCATACGGAGCAGATCCACGCCCACCCACCCCTGCAGCCCTTGTCCCAAAACTCTTTCCCTTGTGCCCCCATGTCACTGCCAACCCACTTTCCCCAGCATCTGGTTTCTTATCGCCACCAGCTGCCTCCAACACCTGTAGCTTCACCACCCAGCCCCGCAAACTACAACCCTGATACACTGCACTCAGCCCCCATCACCCATGCGCTTTAGCCAGCCTTAAGTGCAGCACTTATTGCACGGCACTCCAAACAGGAAGGACAGGACATATGCAAATCTGTGATTGTCCCGTTCCCCACCCCTCCCCCTTCCCTCCTCCCACACAGCACAGATGTGTCACGCCCTTTCTGTTTCCCAGCAGTTGTGTTTCTTTTCAAGAAATGAATTTTTTGGCTTTGCAAACATTCTTTATTGCATTAAGTAAAAGATAGCATAGCCCAGGAAAGCAACAGGCACTGCAAGTCAGCGCATCATACGTAGCAAACACAGATGCCTTCTAGCATTGGAACCACTGCACTTTGCTCCTGTACAGGGCACCAAACATTACTTGTGGCTTTCAGCATCGAATTGCTCCCTCAAGGCATCCCTAATCCTTACAGCCCCACGCTGGGCCCCTCTAATAGCCCTGGTCTCTGGCTGTTCAAATTCAGCCTCCAGGTGTTGAACCACCGTGGTCCATGCCTGAGTGAAGTTTTCACCCTTCCCTTCACAAATGTTATGAAGGATACAGCACGCGGCTGTAACGGTAGGGACGTTGTCATCGGCCAGGTCCAGCTTCCCATACAGATAGCACCAGCGGCCTTTTAAACAGCCAAAAGCACACTCAACAATCATTCTGCACCGACTCAGCCTGTTGTTGAACCACTCCTTAACTACTGTCCAGGCTCCCTATGTATGGTTTCATGAGCCATGGCATTAAAGGATAGGTGGGGTCTCCAAGGATCACAATGGGCATTTCGACTTCCCCTCCAGTGATCTTCTGGTCTGGGAAGAAAGTCCCAGCTTGCAGCTTCCTGAATGGGCCTGTGTTCCGAAAGATGCGTGCGTCACGCACCTTTCCAGACCAGCCTGCGTTAATGTCCACTAAATGCCTATGGTGATCCACAAGCACCTGGAGAACCATAGAGAAATACTCCTTCCGATTTATGTACTCGGAGGCTAGGTGGGCTGGTGCCAGAATTGGAATATGCATCCCATCTATCACCCCTCCGCAGTTAGGGAAACCCATTTGTGCAAAGCCAGCCACAATGTCATGCACATTACCCAGAGTTACGATTTCTTCTGAGCAGGATGTGATTAATGGCCCTGCAAACTTGCATCAACATGATTCCAGCGGTCGACTTTCCCACTCCAAACTGGTTAACGACCGATTGGTAGCTGTCTGGAGTTGCCAGCTTTCAGATTGCAATAGCCACCCACTTCTCCACCAGCAGGGCAGCTCTCAATCTCATGTCCTTGCGCCACAAGGTGGGGGTGAGTTCAGCACACAGTCCCATAAAAGTGGCTTTCCTCATCCAAAAGTTCTGCAGCCACTGCACGTCATCCCAGACTTTCATGAGGGTGTGATCCCACCACTCAGTGCTTGTTTCCCGAGCCCAAAAGCAGTGTTCCACTGTGGTCAGCATGTCCGTGAATGCCACAAGCAATCTCATGTCGTATGCGTTATGTGAGTCGACATCATCGTCGGACTCCTCACTGTCACTTTGTAGCTTAAGGAGGAACTCAACTACAATTTGTGACGTGCTGGCAAGACCCATCAGCATATTCCTCACAAGTTCAGGATCCATTTCCGCAGACCGAAAGGGATGACAGAGTGTGCAGTAAAAAAAACGCTCAAAGATGGCACCAAATTTGGACGGAAGCACAGGGATTGCTGGGATGCGAAGCGATGCATCACAGGGCATTGGGACAGAACCCAGGATGCCCCACGCCCCCAGTCCTCCTTCCCACAAGCCACAGCACCAGAATGGGAAGAGGTGGTTTGTGGGATAGCTGCCCATAATGCACTGCTCCCAGTGCTGCTGCAAGTGCCACAAATGTGGCCACATCACTGTGCTTGCAGCTGACAGTGTGAACACACGGCAGTGCTTTCCCTGCTGCGGTCTTCAAGGGTTGGTTTAACTCCCAGTGCTCTACATGTGTAGACATGCCCTTAGTTTGAAAGAATTGCCCTCTATTTTCACTTGTGTACTGGTATATTATTGTCAGTTGTTGATCCAGACTGCGTGCACTCACAAGAAGTTGCTTACCTACTAATTTTGGGACATGTAGCACTTAATGTTAAGCCCTTCTACAGGCTCTCCTTTGTAGTCATCTTATGTATCATCTTCCTGCTGAAATGTTATTTGATTGTTTCGCTCAATTTCTTTATATTATTCTAAATATATGTAGGACCTGATCCCCAGCTGACTTCAGTGGAGCTCTGCCAGTTTATACTAGCTGAAGATCTGGCTCACAGTTTGCCCCCTGAGAGTTCCAGCAAGCTCAGGTGATTTTCTTTTAACAAGACACATAGCACTTTCTTTTCCCCCTCTCCTCCCCAACACATCATTTACTTCTTGGGTCCTTTTGGGTGTTTTTTTTTGGGGGGGGGAGGGGAGGGAAGGAATCTTGGGAATTGACTTCCAACAATTTAGTCCCTAGTTTCCAGGAATTTATAGTAAATATAGCAGTTGGGAGTGCAATCTGAAGAATAAATGGGCAAGAGTGGGAGGTGAATGAGAAAATGCTGTCAAGGCATCAGTTTTAGGGCTTGATCCAGCTCCCATATAAATCCATGGGAATCTTTCTAAATCATCATGGGGAGAATCTTCAAGTTCATGGAGTAACTTTCTCTGAGATCTAATGTTTTGCTGTCTTGGGGAGACACATAAAATGCTATTATTTGATCTAGTGTGTGACAAGCCTTTGTCGAACCTCAGAAGGAGGCGACACTAAAATTTGGACCTCAGTTTTTTGTTAATGGCAGGAAAAATTCATAGTTTTTTTTTTTATTTGCCATTATTAGTTTAACCTCAGTCTCCTTTTCCAAAATTTCCAAATTAAAATTATTGTTTTATGCCAAAGAATTCCTTCAGTTGTACAATTGAGAGCAGTGTTTTTTCCTGGATCTACACTCAACATAATCCAGGTCACCGTGCACCCTAATGCCCTAATCCTGAAGTGAGCTCTGTGCAGGTGGACCCCTGGATTTTCACAGAGCTTGCACACCACTCAGTGCAGGATTGGACCTCTGACTGAATTTCCAGCTGTTATACCAATAAAATAAAAACCAGCAGGATCTTATTAAAGAGGAAAAGGCAAAATACCACATTTATTGTGAATACAGAAAGAATCATAGTAAGCAGTTAGTTATAGCTATAACATTCCATTCAATCTCATATTTATTCACACATTCATTCATACAAACACACACACACACAGGTTCTGCAAGGTTGTTATAGTTACCAGCCTTAGAGTTGCTCATGCCAATCCACTGGCCAGGTGGCCTGGACATGAGGAGGGAGCAGGGCCTTGTCAGAGGCACATCTGATGCTCCGGGAAGTTGGTTTGCAGAATCAGACCCCAAAATTCTCACTTTCCAGAGTCCATTTTTATAGGAATTTCTTCCTATGCCAGTCTATGGGAATTGCTTCATCATGCTGTTGCTGAATCAATCAGCAGATGTCATATTCCTGACGGTTCTGTGCTGCCAGATGTTATCTTGTTCTTTGGTTCTCCCATTCTTGAGGCTGTTGGGTGGATTCCAGTCTGCCCTTCGGGGGTCCTCTGGTTATTTCCACTTGACGCCTTCTTCAGCCGATGGACACTGGATTCTTAGGCTGGCACCTCCCTGATCATTCAGTTATTATCCACACCAAGCATCCATCCACATACATCCTCTATCTCTATTTTAATCACAATTGTTAAAGCGAGATGAATACAACAAAAGGGTGGGGAGTCTCTGGGTGCTGTTTCTATTGTTACAGAGTATTGCTTGGAGTCTCTCTCTGTGTGAATTGCTTTGAGAACAGACTCTGTCTTAGAATGTACTAACGCAATTAGCAGCTTGCAAGTTTCACACATAGAGGCAGAGAAACAGTACCAAAAACCAAGAGATCTCTTAATTAGTAATACCCTGGAATTTAAACTATGGGGAATCAAACTCATTTGTGATTTTAATACAGAACTTCTTTAATATGGTCCAACACAGCCAGTTTACAAAAATTGTAAAGCTGCTGTGAGTTTTAGAAAATACAGATATAAAATATCCATTAGAAATTATAAATGACTCAAAAACTGTTCTGTGTGTTTTCTCAGGATCTCTTTTTGCTCTACTTTATTGTCCTAAAAGTAATAGATATATCTGTTCAAGGTGTTTTATTCAGAATACTTCCCAGCACTCTGCAATCTTTCATTCAGTAGATTAACAGGAAGGATGGATTCTAAACAAAGCTCGTTTACCTTCTCCACACTTCAGGAACCATACTTCACTCAATCCAAAGAGTCTCAGGAAAAAAAGCTTTTCATTCAGTACAGTTGAAATCAGCAAATAAAGCTTTAATTGCACTGGAATTGGCCCCAACTATCAATGTAAATCAATACTATGAAAATTATAGAAAATGATGCTTGAAAATTATCAATGATATTTTAATCTAGATGATGGCAGGGACTATTTCAGTGTTAATACAGAAGAAATATTAGGAAATGGCATTTTTATAAATAGAAAAGCAACTTTCAAGGAATGTCAGGATAATACCGACTGTGCATTTATAATCTTCAGAGGACTTTACAATGTTACTTGGTAAATCCTCACAACAGCTGTGTGAAGAAGGTAACTGTTATTTTACTTACAGGGAAACTGAGGCAGGAGAGTTAAGTGACTTGTTGACTGTTAAGGGGAGTTAGAGCCAGAGGAGAACTCTGGAGGCCCTGGCTCCTACTCCTATAGCAAGGTCAATAGCCCACATCTGAGTTTCTATGTAAGATTTTTTTTTATGTCAGTTTGACATGTGCATAATATTACACTTTCCCTGTCTGAATGAATAGAAATAAACAATGGAGTTTCTAAGAAGAGAGCATATAAACAATTTTTCCTGGGTTAAAAGTGAAATAAATCTACTCAACAAGCCAGACTAAGTACACTGAACCATCAGAGCTTGCTGAGACAACCTTCAGCCTTCCTCAGGGCTGCTTATTGGTTCCAGGTTTGTTTTTTTTAAAATGTTCATTAGCTTTAAGAGCACTCAGTCCCAGTGATTCAGGAAGACCCCAGCTCGGGATCCCCTGCAGCAACAGACTCAGTCGACTGTCCTCACAATCTAGGTGATAGTGGGTGTGTATATGATACACACACAGAGCACACCCAAGGCGATTTTATTTCTCATATTTAGACCCCCACTGGAAGTAATTTTAGTTATCCCTTGGCTTGCAGTGAAGAATCTACTAGATTCCCAAATGGTTCCCTAACAGCCACTTTGCCACCTTCCTCCAGCTCCTAGGTCCTGCAATGATCACAGCATGTCCGGATCCAAGAATCAGGCCCGTTGTGTTGAAAGTAGGCTGCTACCGGGACAGGCAGCATGGAGTAGCTTTGTGCCTTATTTATCCTTTTGTAAGACCAGATGCTTATCTAGCTGAACCCCTGTATTCCTATAGGTTTCAGAGTAGCAGCCGTGTTAGTCTGTATCTGCAAAAAGAACAGGAGGACTTGTGGCATCTTATAGACTAACAAATTTATTGGAGCATAAGCTTTCGTGAGCTACAGCTCACTTCATCCCATGAAGCTTGTGCTTTTTATGTTCCTATGCTGCATGAACTGGCACAAGTTTATTAACTGTTCTTTAACAAAGTTTGTCAATAGTGGGTACCAGAGCCTTTGTTACCTGCTTTGAAGCTATGGAATACACTGTGTAATGACATTATATCTGTTTCCTTGGTTCCAGTGTTTAAGAGATAGATGTGGTATCTATGTTTTCTCAAGGCTTTCAGTAGTTTGAGCTCTGCAAACTCTTCATACTGTGTAATGCCTCAACACACTTTGTAAACAAATGAGGATTGTATTGGAGATTTTGCTTCCTTTATTCCAGTGGAAAGCAAACATCGCAGAATAAACAGGTTTATATACTCTGCCTGTATTTTTTCTTTCTGCTTCATTCTACTTTTTCTTGGTTTGTTTTTCTCTTTTCCACCTACATGGAAGCATTTTCTTTTCACCAAGTGAGTTGAAAGTACATTTTACTGAAGAAAGTTAGTTTCACATGGCTCCAAGATATACAAATATTCTAAGGATTTGCCTGCCTTTGTTCAGCTAGAAAAACAAAGTAGATGGAGATGGCTGTTTGTTTATATAATGCATATGGTTGTGAGGTTTAAAGCAGTAAGATTTACATTTCAGTTTCTTTGCCACTTCTTTCTCTTGCTCCCACACTTCAGCAATAGCCTTGAGGGTGCACGGAATGAGTGTGTTTCTATTTTACCACAAACTAACTTGGCGTACTAATACTAACACTTCACAGGGGGATGCAAATCCAGCACTGCTGTCATTCTGGGGACAAATCACTGCCCTGTAAACTGAAAACATAGTTAAGTTGTTTTCAGGGTTGCAATGTTGTTGTAGCCGTGTTGATTCCAGGATCTGAGAGAGACAAAATGGATGAGGTAATACATTTTATTGGACCAACTTCTGTAGGTGGAAAGTGCAAGCTTTCAAGCTACATAGAGCTCTTCTTCAGGTCTGGGGAAGGAAGCAGATCTGAGCTAAAGTCTTTAAAAGGTAGTTAAGAGCAGTTTGGGTGTGACAGTGAAAACAAGTGCTTTGTCAGTGCCGTTCCCCTGTGAACTAGTGTACATGGATACATAATTTCTTGTAATGAACTCTGCTCATGAAGGATGTTAGATCGACAGACAGGTCTTCTAAGCACAACCCAGAAACATTTTGTGTTATCAAGACCCCACAGGCCCTGTACACACTCATAGTAACAGACTGTTGCCGCCATGAAAAGCTTATGGACCCAATAGGCAAGATCTTCCTCTTATAGTGCCTGATGCAGCAAGGTGCTGAGCACTCTTGCCCCACTTCAGCAGAGCATTGAGGTAGTCCCACTGGAGTAACTGACTCTACCCATGTGCACATTCTTAAACGTTTTGCTGGATATTGCATACAGATGCAGCATGGTCAGCAACAGTCCTCAACCTTGCCCTGGAGAGACCCGCTCTAGGGGTGGAAGAGTAGTTCAGGCACCATTCTCAACCAGTGCTTGGCCTTACTGCTTAGACTAATAGAAAGTATGTTGTCCATGATGGTGGAAGTGGTTGCGGAAGAACAAAGAATTCTTGCAATATGAATGCGGTTCCATTACTTGTGACTACATTTGAAACTCAGCATTTTAAGCTGAAATCAAAATAAGGTCCCTTCGGATATTTGCAGTGCATACTTTAAACCAGTTTTGTTAAGGGTCTGTATAATGCAGATGTGCTGTGCTTGTAACTTTAACATGATGACTTGAACTAGGGCAAACATCAAGCACTAACTAGATCTGACAATACAACTAAGATGTCTTTTGTTCAGAAAAAAAGTCTTCTAGGTTGTACAACAAAGCAAATTAATTACAGGATTTATAGGGCCAAATTCTTCACTTGGAGACACGCTGCTCACTTCAAGTCAATCTATTTAAGGGAAATTCGGCATTGCTAGAGCCTTTGGAAGCCCCTGCTTATTGGACATTTCATGTTCCACTCACACAAGTTGTAACAGAGCACAAACGTTGCCAACACTGTTCTAAGTGCACATGCTCAGTGCAATCCTCTCGTGCAGATGGACCCGCTAAAGTCAGCATGTATATCCAAGGGCAAGACTTGACTAAAGTTCAGTATTAATTAAGTAGCAGGTAAGTATGGCCACTCTCACTGACCTGTAAGGAACATACATGCAGAAAGCACAACGTCTAGAAGATTATATTCAGTACAATCGAAGAGCATGGCATTTTAGGTCGCTGTAGGATTGCATCTTCATTGATGAAGTTAGAAGTTATCCCACAGTTGGTTATTTTTATACTGCGGTAGCACCTAAAGGTCTAGCATTGGTGAAAGCATGTCAGGGGGATGCAGGTGTTATTCCACTGTAACATCTAGCCCTGCTGGCTAGGTGACATGATGGTAGAAATACTTACACTTGCTCTACGTTATTTTCTTTGGGTTCTAAAACTTCCCAACTTTAGCAAGCATGGGTGCTACACCAAAGGTAGGAGAATTTCTGAAAATTCTCATTGTATACAAGACCAACTGAAGAGGCTGCTCTGCTGGGATGTCACACATTTAGATTACTTAATTGTAAACAAGCAATTAAAGCATGATGGAGATAACTGATCTTTAAGACAATACTTTAAAGTGCTTGAGTAGCCTTTGCTCAAAATTGCAGCAAAGATTCCCTTTAACAGGATGCTACAGAGTTCAGAAGTTAGCAGCTGTTGGCCTCTGTTGACTATAGTTTGCTGGCAACAAAAATTGCAAAGCTCTGTAGGAGTTGTATAGATTGGAAATGAATTTAGACAGGGATAGATGGTACAGCAGTTAAGTGCCATCAGTCATGGGTCATTAGCCAATGGTAGCATGGCTTCTGGCCTGGCGGCATTGCTAATGCTGGTAGCAGTGTGGGATGGACAGTGGAAGGTTGCTTTGTGAATCTGGGATTCATAGGTAAAGATCTGGACACCTCTGAAACGTTGGCCTCTACTTCATTGGCTATATCTCATGATGGATCTGCAACCTCCTTTAGCTCAGGGGAGAACGTTTGAAATAAGTGACGTCATTGTACCTAGCTATTCATGATTTAGACCACAGTTGGGGCTAGTTCTTGGAATTTCCATGTATGAATGTGGTGTAGCCTTCTTTTATTCAATGCATTACTTTGTTCTGCCTCATAACTAGCAAGACCAGGGGGAATTCTTTGAGGCACTTTCAGACTATTTCCCTTTGCTCTCTCCTACACATTGCTGAACACATAAGTAAATGCTTTTTACTGTCTAAAGACTGGATAAGGTGACATAACCATTACCTGCAGTCTTCCTAGGAATTAGAGACGTGAAGACTGAACATTTGTACTGTGGTTGTGCCCCAATCAAGGTCAGCATTCTGTTGTGCCAGGTGCTGTACAAACACAAAGACTATCCCAGCCCTCTGAAGAGCTTGCGATTTCTTCTCTTTAAACTACTTGCTCTTAGGGCCTGATCCAAAGCCTGTGGTAGTAAATGAGAATTTTTCCATTTACTTCCATGGGCTATGGATCAAGACCCATAGAGTCAAACACCTGGCCCTGTGCATAGGTCAGTCTGCAGGTGAGTTCTGGCCTCACTGGAAGGTAACTGAATGTTCAGGGCTGTGGAAGGCTTCCCAGCCACTGTCTCCCTTTTCAGAAGGGTACTTCAGCCCCATAGATTCATGTAGGCTCTTATCCAGTAGTCACGTTCTCGCCCCTGCCTCAACCCCCTCTGCCATGTATTCAGCTCCTATGGAGACTGGGCTCCTCACAGGTTCTCCTTTCCTCCCTTCCTCCTGTTGCACGCTCACCCTCACAGCAGAACTGCACTGACTCCACTGCCCATTAGGTCCTGCATGCCTAGAGAGGAAGGGCAAAAACTGTCCCTTTTGATGGTAAATTTAATTCCAGTTTCATAGCAATACCACTAGATTACAAGCAAATTCAAACCAAGAACACAAATTATACCCCTTTAATATAAGTTTGCTTCTAACCATTAGCTAGGAGGAGGGCTAGGGTGATTTAGGCTAACAGCTTCCAGACAATAGGCTTGTGTATAGTATTAAATTGGTTTAATCTATGGCAGCCTATGCAATTTAAAGATAAATATATACAAACTGTTCAAAAGCTTGGAGTATTGTAATGCTAATTGGGAGAGTCACCAAATGATGCCTTTGCCATGTGTGGGAATTTCACTCTACGGGATTAGTAGCTAATTAGTGACTGACAGTTGAAGTGCACTCCTCCCAATCCCCACCTATGGCAAACTGAAAATAATCAGAGCAGTCCCATGTGATCAACTGTTACCATTGCTTGGAGCAATTCAATAATTATATTTGGCAACAGAAAGCGAGAGTGGGTATGTGACTATTTAAACAGCATTACAGAACCAAACTCCCAGAACAATAAGCAGTATAATTAGACACCACGTTAAAGGCCCTCCAGTATGAACAGCTTGTCGAGTCCTAAGTCACATTAGCGAGTGCAAGCTGTCTTTCTGCAAATGCACAAGTCTTGTTATTCCTGTTTCCATTTTTTCCGCACCAAGTTCATAGCACAGGAAGAACACATGCAAAGTATGGACAGGAAGCGCCTCAAAACATATGCTAGATTCAAGAGTGCAGGGCACAGAAAACACTGAGTACTACCTGAGTGACACAAGCATGACAGCCAGTCCTGCAAACATTACTGAACATGGGCATGCTACTGTGAGCAGCCCAAATATCGCCAGACTCAAACATTAAATTATGAACAAGTGCTGCGCCCTCCCCCCAAAATCATGAGATTTGAAAAAAAATGATTGGAAAGTTATTTGGCTTCTGGTATCAGAGCCTTTAGGTGTCATTTTAAAGCTGCCCTAGAAAATCACTTATATATAGAAATTTACTGTGACAGGGTCTGCCTCCATGGTGCTCCCTTGTGGCCCAACAAGACACTCAGCCCAGGAAGGCACATGGGGTCTCCAACAGTGGTTGGTCCTTCTCATGGGACCAATACAGTGGTGCTACAGCCCTCCAGCTAAGGCATGCTTGAGATCCATCCCTTCCAAGGTATCAAACTCAGAAGATAAAGGGATGCTGCAAATTCAAAACCAGAATCATCTTTCAGCAGAACCGCACCCTTCTACTCAGGGCTTGCCTTCATGCAGCCTGTTCATTTAGCCATCCTTTCTGGGCTGAGTCATCCCATCCTCGAATTCATCCACACAGCCAGCTGTCTTAGACTCTTGGCTGAAGAGCTCTGTTCTTCTTTCTGGTCAGCCCCCAGACTGAGCTTGGTCTCCTCCTTTTAACTCCTCTCTCCACATCTGACATCTACAGGTGTAGCGGGGCAGGGCCGATTGGGTGCACTGCACAGGCCCTCATTAACCCCCTCCTTGCCAGCGTGGGGCTTGTATGGCTCATCACACTTCAAAAATGAAAAAAAAAAAAAAAGGCTGAGATTCTCAAAAGTCACATGAATCCAGTAGCTTGGGCTTTAAGAAAAGCACCAATTATTGTGAAACCTGTGATAACATTGCAGGAGTTGACTAGGTCCCCAGTGTCACTGCTTGAGGTAGTAAGTGCGTGCATCATTGGGCACTAAGCTATTTTTCTGAAATACTCTGGATAACATTTGCAAAATCCTTTTGCTTTATTATTTCAGTGCAGGAAGATTGTTCTTTAAATCTGAATAACTGCAAATTTTCCCCCATCCCTTTGCCTTGTTAAGACAAAAAAAAATAAAAAAATAAAAATAAAAAATGTAAAACCACTACATTAAAATGAAACCAGCAAGGATTTTAATCACCTGATTTGACTAATGTTGGAAGTTTTTTAATTCACAGGGAGGAAATCCCCTGCATTCTAAATATTTGGAAGTGAAACATCAATTTCTCAGTGTTGTCAACTCTTGCAAATTTTTTGTGAGTAACACAGTTTTGTCTGGGACTGGAGTCAGTCCGATCACAACCCAAGAAGCTCCAGCCCTCTTGCAAATTTCAACCCTGCCTGGGAGGAATGCCCCCTTTGGTTGGCTGCCTTCCTTACTTGCCTGCCTCCTTGGAAAGAACAGCCAATCAGGATTGCTGCAGGGGCAGACAGAGTTCTCCTTCCCACACTCAGGAGCTGCTAGGGGCCAGCCTGCAGCACAGCCAGTCTCCTGGAAACCTAATGAGCCCTAATACCAGCTCTCTGATTGACGGTGCCTCCTGATTGGTTGAAGGAGTTAGCCAACTGATACTTAAGCTCAGTAGCAGCAGCAGTCTAGTAGCTGTTCAATGGATTCTTAGAGCACAATTGCACTTGATCCTGTCCCTGCCTCTGCTATCTCTAGCCTTGCTCCAGCCCCCAGCTTCTTCCTGACTCCCAGCTTCGACCCTCTGCTAGTTACACCTTCTGTCTGCAGCTCTGATTAACCCCTCGGCTTAGGCGTTGGTTTCTGACACGGCATTGATCCTTGGCTTCGCTCCTGGATCTGCCCCACCTGAATCCAGCTTTAAGTGGGAGGTTGCACTCTTTCTCCAACCACTAGGTCAGGCCACCTAAGACTCAATCACTGACAGGAGCAGAGAGAACTTTTTGGGTAGGGGAGGGGGAGAAGGAACAGCTCTCACTGTTTTCAGAGGAGGGAGCAGAAAGAACTTAGATGGGAAGCTGGATATGAGGACCCCACTGCAGCTGCTCACCTAGGCCTGGGTGTGGGTGAAGACTCCCAGGAGCTGCAGGAGGAGCAGATGCAGGGGTTAAGGGGACAGGCAGGGCAGAATTGATGTCAGGGGACACAGAATTAATTAGACCCTCCTGGTGTGCTCTAAAAGATTCCTAGTTCATGTTAATGTAGTCCTGAACATGAATGTGAACTAGGTACCTTTAGCACATGCCAGCAGTGTCTATGCAGAGCAGTTAGGATGCTATGCATTAGTGCTCTACAAATCACACTGCTTTAGAGTGCTTTGCCGTGCTGTGTAGACAAGCCCTAATGCTCTAGGCACATCACACAAGTAAGCACAATATTCAGTGCAAAATTCACAATCAGCAAGGGAGGCCTGTGAGTCCTGCAGTAATAGAGTCAGCCTTCCCATGATCAAAATAATGCAACCATTAGATCAACCTACTTCCTCCATAGTTCTTGCCCATTGACCCAAATCCTCCCTGGATGCCTGAGGAAAATGGTGGGCTTTCCAAAAGGCCCATCAAACAAATCCAAGCTTACAGACAAAAAGCAAAGCTAGATACAAAGTCAAAACTCCTTCCTGGAGAACATCAGCCCTCACCAGGTAAAGATAATGGGGCTCCAGCTCAAGGGCCTCCATTAATCTTTACTGCAGAAGTATTGCATGGGATTTCTTAGGTTAAAAACAATACCTTAAACCAAGCTACCTGAAGTGGCTGGTATGGTGCCCTGACAACAGAGACGATGTACATGCAACTTATAGTAACAATTATATATAGTAGTATATATATATATATATATGTAGTCTCTGTTGCAGTCTCTCTCTCTCTCTGTATGTGTATATGTACATATACACATTCAGAGAAAGAGAGAGAGAGAGAGAGAGTAATTGGAAAAGGTCTGGTTTTAAAAAGTCAAGAGTTGGCACTTTGAGAAGTTTTCCGTATTTGCTACACCACATCTAAAACACGGGCTGGCCTAGAAACTTCCAGGTTGTTTCAGAACTGTTAAACGAAAACCCTACCCCTTCTGGGCTCAGTTAGAGGGCTATATTAACATACTGATGAAGGAGACTGAGGCAGCAGCAGTCACATGGGGAGACAGTAACCCACTGCCAAAAGCACCTTTTTAGTATTAATCATTGATTGAAAGATAAATACATAAACAAATGGAGAGAGGGAAGATATAGTCTTGCCACAACTCTGCTGAAGTCAACAGTTATGCCTCCTTACAGAGGGGCTGAATTTGGTTGAAAACCTTTCAATGTTGTATTAGAAGTACTGAACTCCCTTTTAAGCCTGTATCTGCCTCTGTGCTTAAGTGATTTCACAATTATTATGACACATAATTATTAAGCAACAGCCGTCAGATGAAATTTTGACTGGGTTTCATTTGTCCAAATCATCAGCTGGTTGATTTAGGTCGTTTTCTGAAGTTCAAGTTAAAACACATTACTTTCATAAACATGAGTAATGCCCTTCAATGCAGGGATGTGGCCGTACTAGTGTATTTATTTTTCTAACCCAGTAGCAATTAAGAACTAAAGGTTTGCTTGGTTTTAAGATTATTTCTCTTATTTGAGAAATTGCATCAGTAATTTAATTCTCATAGCACCTGTAAATTTTTAAGAAACAGGTTTCAGTTCATTTATGAAATGAAAACATCTACCATTAGCTAGATCTGTTGAATCAAGATTTTTCGATCACCCTTAGGAACCATTATGCTGGGAACATAAATTTGGGAAAGCAATAGGTGTGTGCTCCCAACTGCCCACATAAAACTCCTCTTTAATCACTGTGCAAGGAAGAGCAACCTGATCCTGTAGAGCTGCTGTCAGAAGCTCTATAAATTGAGGTTGCTCACCGCCAGAGAAATTCACAGCTTGGTGTCCTGTCTCTGTGTGTGTGTGTGTATGTATATTTATATACATACATATATATACATTTCAATGCACAGAACCCTGTGTTCTCACATCTTTGCACATCAAGACAGCATACCAAAGTTTGCTAGTACAAAAAAATAAACCATACTTAAAGGTCTCTAGCCCTGTGCAAGATTTATGTGACTAAATCTCTATTGGTAAAAAAGTGCTACATCAGCACAGCAGGACTAAAATGTTAGAGTGCTCATGCTTAAAAAGCCAACAACGCAAGGAGCCCTCGGTGTGTGCAACCAAACAAAAAAACAGTGGATAATCTGGCAATAGCCAGGACCCTATATAAGATGAAAAATAGTGTTACGGAAGAGATATTGTCTCACAGTATTTGATTCAACGAGCATCTTTCATTCTCTACCATTAGATTGCTTTTGTGAGGTCTGATATAGTATAGTCTTTTATTCCTCAGCTTTTCAGTATTAGATTGACCAAAAAAGATGTTTAAAGCTATTGTTGAGAATACTTTAAAAATGACCATTATGCAGTAAATGAGGCATGTACTAATAATGAATGTGTCAATTTTCATAGAATGGTTGTTTGAAATTGGCATCTTTTGCATGTTCTGCATTAAACTCCTTTTGGAAATGTCTTGCATTTTATGCTAAATAGAAATATTGATCTGAAATATTGCTATTGGCCTTAGATACAACAAAGTTGCTCAGACACTGTGTTATTGGGCATCAGTAAAGGAATCTGAATAAACAGATAATAACTAAATTGACCAAGTCTTGACAACAATGTCTTCCCTGGTGAATTGGGATGAAACACTGCGAACTGTGGGATTAGGAGCCTGACAGAGAACTGGAGGCAGATACTAAGACACCTATTTAATGACCAAGTATGCGGATTACGAAGTGGGAAAGGCAAAAAGGAACATTCAGTTGAATGGAGCTTGTTAAGGTACCTCCCTGTGTTTGAATAGCTTTTGTATGGAATTTTATAAGAGCTATGAACTTTATGTGCTGAGAAAGGGTTCTGCTGCCCCTTTGCCAAGCAGAGGCAGGGTTTGGGGCTCTGCAGATCAGTTTCTGGTATCGAGCAAAAATCTCCAAAACAGCCACACACATGTCAACCACACACACAATCAAAATTCAGAAAATTGGAGCCAGCTCTAGCTACCTCATGCTCTTGGGCAGGAGGGCCTGGCGTCAGAGTGAATGTTATTTGGGTACTTACACACTGTTTCCATACTTTTCTACATTTTTAGGAATTCTAACCTTAACTTTGCATCCATTTCCTTGCCAGTATTTTATTTATTTAAACTACAATGTTCTTTTAGGGTTACCTTTCCTTAGTAACTAGCCAAGCAAAAATGAGGTCTGTCACTCAACTCAATGGCATTTGTCTGTCTGCAATACGATAACTTCTGAACATTTCATCTGATCAATTCCAAGATTTCAGAGAATGTTCTATGTAGGCATGGGTGTCCAGAACTGTATTTCAGAGTAGCAGCTGTGTTAGTCTGTATCCTCAAAAAGAACAGGAGTACTTGTGGCACCTTAGAGACTAACAAATTTATTTGACCATAAGCTTTCATGGGCTACAGCCCACTTCATCAGATGCATAGAGTGGAACATATAGTAAGAAGATATATATATATACAGAGAACATGAAAAGGTGGAGTAAGATGCTAATTGATTCCTCCACCTTTTCATGTTCTCTGTATGTAAATATACATCTTCTTACTCTATGTTCCATTCTATGCATGCGATGAAGTGGGCTGTAGCCCACGAAAGCTTATGCTCAAATAAATGTGTTAGTCTCTAAGGTGCCACAAGTACTCCTGTTCTTTTTGCAGAACTGTATTGATTATGGTGACAAGTGGAAAAAAAACACAAGAGGGAAACTGACACACAGAGCCCCGGGCATCTGCTTAGCACAGCCATCAGCCTCAAGCACCTTGGTAATTGTCTATAGATCAAAGAACTGCTGATGGCAGCCATTAGCACCTTTCAGCATAACAATACCACACCCTCCCCGCCCCCCCCCCCCATCATGGCTCTGCTGTGCCTCCCAATGTTGGTTAAAATCCTGACACCCTGAAATACTTCTCCCTCCAAAACAGAAAAGAAATGAGAATGGTGGGGGGAAGGAGAACCCACAGAGCCCCTGAAATAGAGGGGATGGCACTCAGGGAGGGAGGTCGTGGGGGAAAATGCAAGGTGCCCGCAGTGCATTCAATGAGCCCAGCCTATAAATGAATCAAAGTGTGTGACCCCAGCTAGTTGAGACATTAACAGCCTTCAGTCCATCTTAAAAGATTTTTACCTGCATGTTTCCTTAAAGTTTGTCTACCCTTATAGTGCTGCAGGGGTGCAGCTGTGCCACTGTCATGCGAAGTGAAAACACTCCCTATCTCAAACTCAATTTGCCTTACAGCCAGTGCCAGTCCTCAAATCCTCCCAGCGGGCCAATAATGTCACTGAAGATGGTGTAGAGAAAAGAAAAACATTTATATTGTATTTTTTATTTTGAATTTCTTAGAAATAATAAAACTGTCATACAACTTTATACAATTCTTCGCCTGCCAGAGAGTTTTTAGTGTTGGCCAGCCACCTGGCAACGCTTCAGTTCTGTCAGTTTGTTGATGTTTGGCCTGTGTGACTGAGCAGTTGAAACCTGCAGGATTGCAGCAAGGTGTGCATCAGATAGTTGTGTTTGGTACTTTGACTTGTTTATATTCATTGTGGAAAAGAGTGATGCTGCCTCTGCCCAGCTGACTCTGCCCGGCAACGAATGATGATATCTGTAAAAAAGAACAGGAGGACTTGTGGCACCTTAGAGACTAACACATTTCTTAGAGCATAAGCTTTCGTGGGCTACCGCTCACTATATTGGATTCATAGAATGGAACGTATAGTAAGAAGATTATATATACACATAGGGAGAAGGTGGAAGTTGCTGATAATAGCTCATCTTAATTAATTAGCCTCGTACAGTTTGTATGGCAACTTCCACCTTCTCTGTATGTATATATATCTTCTTAATATATGTTCCATTCTATGCATCCGATGAAGTGGGCTGTAGCCCACGAAAGCTTATGCTCAAATAAATTTGTTAGTCTCTAAGGTGCCACAGATACTCTTGTTCTTTTTGCGGACACAGACTAACACGGCTGCTACTCTGAAACCGATGATATCTCTGTCCCTCACCCCTAGCCAATGGGAGCTACGGGAGGCTGCGCCTACAGCGGACATTGCCGCAGCGGGTCTGCCTGCGTCTCTCCTCCCATCTCTCCTCCGCGGGCCTCAGTGGGGAGGTTCTCGGGCCGCAGATGGCCCATGGGCCGGGAGTTTGAGACCCCTCCCTACACCAACAGAAGAGTTTTTCCCATTGGTAGTTAATCCACCTTCATGAGAAGCGGTAGTTATGTGGATGGGAGAAGCTCTCCCATCGACACAGAGCTGTCTACGCTGGTGGTTAGGTCAGTATAACGGTGTAGTTGGGCTTTAGCTCACGAAAGCTTATGCTCAAATAAATTTGTTAGTCTCTAAGGTGCCACAAGTACTCCTTTTCTTTTTGCAGATACAGACTAACACGGCTGCTACTCTGAAAGCTGCAATATAAGTTGGTAGTGTAGACCAAGCCTTGGTTTTAAAAGACGTGTTTTCAAGAATTACTCAGATGTTCGTTGTTGGTTTCTAAGGCTAAAACTTAGATTTGTTTGCACATCCTCTGGTGTAGCCAGGACTGGACTGGTCCTGAACTCCCAACAGCCAGCCTGGGCCCGCTGGATTAACAGCTTCCCTTAAGAAGAGGCCACAGTCTCATAAAGTTATTTACTACCATGAGTCTAAATTCTTGCCCTTTGCTGCATCCTACAGAGCCCTTACAACAGCTCCTCTGCCATCAAGGTCCAGGTTGTGAGGAAGATACACCCTTAAAAAGGCAAGAGCCTCTCCAAATAGTCACACTCCTCCTTGTTATTTTGCTGGTACTTGTCATTTCTGTTTTGTGTGTTAAATATTTGGTACAATTTATAAAATCTCAATAAAGTAACAGCTATTTTTTCCCCTTGTGATAGCATCTTTCACTGTGGAAGCCTGTGAGATTTTAAGGATGTTACAGTGGCAGCAGACTTCCTTTGCATGTACATTTACAGAAGAGCCAATGAAAATGGCTTTCTAGTGTAATTACACAAAAAAACTCAGCCTTGTTTGCTGATGTAATTGGGCCTGAGCCATTTCCCCTAGCTGGCACTTTCTTGCCTTTTCATAAAACGTAGAGGGGAGCAATGGTGATAACTGATATGGACAAGCTGGACAACAGTGACTGGGTATTGCAGTAGTCTGTGTTTGGAGACCCTCTCGTTGCAAGCAAGATGATCCTGTTACGCTCTGCAGAGCAAGTCTGAACTGGAACAAATGATCAGGAAGTG
Organism: Eretmochelys imbricata; assembly: GCF_965152235.1. NCBI lineage: Eukaryota > Metazoa > Chordata > Testudines > Cheloniidae > Eretmochelys > Eretmochelys imbricata. The sequence continues at coordinate 37,834,237 of NC_135573.1, forward strand.
CCAGTTCCAGCCCTTCAAAATGGCTCTGGGCTGCTTTGAATACTAACTTGTTCAGGCTCAGGAAACTTTATATATTAGTACCAAAAAGTCATCGAACCAGTTTTGGTATCAACATCTTATTGCTGAGATCATTGAAAAACCACCACACAGATAAAGAGAGGCAGGTGGTTTCAGAGCCATTGGTTATTATTGTGTTTATTGGGCTGATTGTTCCTCTGCCATGTTGTGGTAATCCTGGGCACTAGTGCAGGTATTAACATGTACAGGAAAGCTTTGTCACAGTAAAAATGACTGCAAATGCTACTCTCTTGCTGCCAGGCAAAGATATAATCGTATTTTAAGTCAGTCCTGGTTAAAATCATCTGCGGGACTGTGAAAAGGTCAAAGGTTTGCAGGTTTAGGATTTCGTGGGAATATATGCTTGTTTGGACCTGGCCCAAGAGCTTAGTTTACCTGTTTGACAGGTAACAATTAGAGAGTAATAGCTTGCCTAGTTGGAATGTTGCTGCTGAGGCCCAGCACGGAGGATCTGGTTTACCTGTTAGGCAGGTGTGGGCTGTAGAGCTCAGATAGGTATGTGCACGCACAGCATTCCAGAGAATCAGTTTTCTCTTAAAGATACAGCAATGACTGCAGGGCACAAAAGGACTGGGCTTAGCCCTGGCTTGAAGACTTTAGCTATTTGCAAGGCGAAGAAGCAAAATAAATAGTATCAGAGAAGACAAGCCAAGGAAAAGACTGCAAGGAGCATTTGGCCCTTTTTCTTTCCCTTTCCATTTGTCAGGTGACAAGAATGTTTGATTATTGATCAGAGAGCCTAACAAATGGTAAATTAGATACACATAAAATGTCGGGGTGCTAGAAAAAGATGGCAAAAGTGGTGGGGAATCTCAGTGTAGAGATTGTCTGAGTGGAGTTGTGCTCGTTTCCTCCTTGTCTGTCTAATAGCAGCACTTACTGGCTGTCCGTCGGCTGAGCTGACTGCTCGAAGAATGGAGCTTAAGAATTTTCTTTAGAATTTGCTCACCAGTGGCACACATGGCACCAAACAACATGTTTTGAAAGAGGAACCTGACTTGAAAGGAAAATCACCTTGTCAATGGTAAATAGCACTACTGTCAACGCATAACGATAGTCTTCTACCAAACAGACCTTCAGAATCCCCAGCTTCAATATCCGACACCCTTTTGTTCCAGTGAGAGGGTCTGACAAAACTGGTTTTTTATCAACTATGTAGACAATTAATAATTGTACATATGTTTTGAAGACATTTGATATTTCCATACTCTGTACAGCACCATGCTACCATCTGAATGCTACCTGCAGTTCCATGAGCAGCAAGTTTTATGGTTTTTCAAAGAAGATTTTTACATTTGGGAAAAGGCACTTGTGTTTGGGTGTTTAGATTTTCCTGTTTCATTCTTGACAACTGAACTGTTGTAGAATTACCTTGGGTAGGTCACTTCACCTCTCCAGGTCTCCATTTTCCCATCAGTAAAGCACAGAGAGTGATTCCCATGTTGTAAAGCCCTGGGAGACATGGATGAAATATGCTAATTATTCTTGTATTATCGATATGTGATGGGCCAAATTCATCCATGATCCAACTCCATGGAAATAAGGCTTATTTCACCCAGTCATTTAATACCAGACTTTCTTATTTTGAATATAAATAATATTTTTATCAACTAACATCACTCTCTACCACAAAGGATCTCTGTAGCATACTAGTTGTCTGTCATTGTTTGAAGAAAAAATCCACATAATCAGGTACAACATGAAAGCATTTGCCTTGTCCTTGTAGGAGCCAGCAATGCTCCCAGCCTTTAAAAGTTGATGGTACACTGCAGTTTAATATCTTAATCAAGGGATAATCTCTATTGCATTTGAAGCAATACATGTCTGGTGAGAATGATTAACAGCTGAAGTGAAGAGGAGGTGTTTAATCATTCTCAAGAACTGTTTATTGTAAGTATAGGACAAAGTAAGAGAGAGCATTCCTGTTACATCCTGGAACAAACCTCAACATAAAAATAAATATGTTTGGAAGTGCTGCGCTGCCATCTTTTTCTTGACTATTACACTACGGAGATATTCAGGGCATAGCTAGCTCTTTTGGGGAGGGGCTCTCTCATTCTGTACTTGTGGAACATGTATGGAACCCCAGTTCTGTTTGGGGCCTCTGAGCGCTACCACAATATAAACATTTAATAATAATAATGGTCAGAGAAGGAATGAGTGGTTGGGATAGGTTGGGAAAAGGAATAATTGTTGATGTGCTGTTGTTTAAAAGAAATAACAGTCTGTGTTAAGCGCCTGTATGGAAAAAGGAATATTGTGATTGGTCCACCTATAGGGCCAAATTCTTCTCTTCGTTACATCCAGTGCAACCTTTTTCACTCAAAGGGCAGGGGGGAACCAAAACACCCCACTGACTTGTTGAGTAAAGAAATGTCTCCAGAAGCAGAAATGCATAGCACCAAAACCAAGAGCAAAATTCTCCTGTCCCCTCTGCACAGCAGTACTTAGCTTAGGTGTTTTTCTCTCTTTACATGAGTCTGATCCACCTCCCATTAAAGTTAGTGGAAAGAGACCCACAGACTTCACGGAGAGTTGGATCGGAGACCATGTGATCATCTCCCATTAATGTGGATGGAGATCTGAGTGGAGAATTTGGACCTTGCTTAGCATTGAATAATATGCTCTTTAAGGGTACATCTACACAGCACTTAAACACCCACAGCAGACCCGGGTCAGCTGACTCGGGCTCGCAGGGCCCAGGATGTAAAATTGCTGCATAGATATTCAGGCTTAGGCTGGAGCCTGAGCTCTGGGACCCCCATGAACTGAGCCCAAACATCTACACCGCAATTTTTAACCCTAAATCCTAAGCCCCATGAACCCAAGTCAGCTGAGCCAGTGGGTCTTTTATTCCAGGGTAGATGTACAATTTTCACACTATTAGGGAGAGCAGACTCATTACCTTCTGAAGAGAAGTGAAGCTGGTGTTAAAGGTGTTACAGAAAACACCAGCTGTGTCCCTGTGACAGAGCTTTGCATGTTCATTAATTTTCTTAAACACTTTTTTGTGAACATGAACATTAAGGAATTTAATCCTTCAATCTGATTTGCTCATCAACACTGATGCTGCTTCACACCTTAACAGCATCTAAGCCGTAACTGTCTAACAGAGTTTCTAAACATTTCAAGAGAGGAGTCAAGATGTGCGAAATCAAGAAGAATTTGAAAGGCTGGAGGGAAAAGCCAGCATGCCAAACCTTCAGAATTCAATGCACAGGGATTAGTTTAAACTAGGGAACTTGCTCCTCTTAGAGAGAAGGAGCAGATAAAGGGGAAAGAGACATCCTTAAGTTGCTCAACATTTCCCATTATAAGATGTGGATTTCAGTTACTTTTAACTTTGCCAAATTGTAACTGTTTGGACTGAAATTTCCACGCCGAGTGTCTGCCTCAAGCTGAATTATTCTGGAATATTTCAGCCTAAATAGTTCAACCATTTCTGAGAATGAGGCTAGGGGAAAATACATGATTTTGTTCATGTGAAAAAATTCTGACCTTTTTAGAACAGGACTAGCACTCTTATGCTTTGAGATAGAGAATTGAAATTTAGCACAGCATGGCCTTGGTGTCAGGGGTGTGTTTTTAGCCATCCCTGTAAAAATCTGCCCAAATTTGACTAAGTTATAAGCCTTTGAAACATCACAGTTTGCACATGCTCAGTAAAGAATTCTTAGATTTTAGCAGCTAAATTCCACAAAGATTTCATTCACACTAAGCGTGCACTAGCCCAGACCCCAATCAACATTTCACTGGGCCTGGGGCAAACTCATAACATGGGCCCCCATCCCATCCCACAGAGACACACTAATTAATCAAAGAAAAATGTATATGTTGTTTCTGAAATGGCATAGATAGAAAAATAAAGTTGTAAAGTGATAAGGCCTGAGCTTTTTCGTTGCAAAATCATGAATGACCTCACTAAAGTAAATTTTTCTTGTGAGTTCACATTCAATGGACAAAACAATAGCAAGATGACCTAAGTGTTCCTGCATGATAGGAGATCACCTGCAGTTTTTGATGAGTGCCAGCTCATTGCAATTTTTTTCAACTTTTGCCACAGTCACAGGCAATGTGCAAAAAAACCCAATTTTTTTCCCATAGGACTATGCACACTTAACTAAAAATTAGCTGTAGTTATTTGTTGTAAATCTCATTAAGTTAGGTAAGTGGTGGGAGTTCAAGTTCTTTTCCAAAAGCAGACTTGAAATATTTTTTCAGATGTAAGATTTCGTATGGTAAGCTCTCCAAAAGATCCATAGGATACTTGAGAACGAGACATTTGGATTCCTCTTCCAGTTCCTTAGGCTCCAATGTGACATTTTAGGACTGACTGGAATGTAAAACTAATGTCATTGGGTGTTCTGAATTAGTGCTCCAACTCATAGATAACATTGTCCAAAGTTGCATAGAACACATTTCTTCTGAATAAAGAGACTGTTTCATCTTCAGAGTGATAGAACATGATTATTCAGGTGTCTGATGAAATCTTTTCCATTTCCAACCTCTTTTCTGCAGTAACTGTGAGAAAATTCCCATAGCTTCTGCCACAAGGCGTGTTTCCAATAGAACTTTGGGCCACTGATCTCAAAGTTGCTTTAATTCTTCAATAATAACTGCGATGAAGAGCTGACTGAATCAAGAGAGATTCCTCAGGCTTGTAAAATCTTGTTTATCTCATCAATACTTCAAAGAACTTTATTCCAGAAGCCAGCCAACAAAAGGCATGAAAATGAGCTGAAGTCTGTTTCAGTGCTTCCACTTCTAATCTAGCTTTGTGTGTCAAATTTAATTGAGGAGCACATTCCAGCGTCTCCAGAATACCTGGGAGATGCTTTGCCATTGGATGAACAGCGTCAGCACATGCACTCCATCATGTGTCTGATTGAGAATGGAGTGACCAGTGTAGCTTAGTTGATACAATCTTCCACCAAACAAGACTGGCCCTGAAAAACATGAAAAATACCTACACGGAGACAAAAAATGTTACTGTTTCCATACATGCAGCAGCAGCAACAACTCATATAAGATTAAATGAATGGGAAGCGAACAGAGACTACACAGCAAGATGATTTTTGGACATAATGCAGGCCTGAAAGCCTTTTAATTTTCCTGAGATATGAGATCCATTATCAAATCCTTGACCTTTACAGTCATCAAGGGGAATGTTATGTCATTTCATGCCGGCAATTTGCATTTTGGCTATCTGTTCTCCAGTTTTCCAAAGTTTATGAATTCAAGAAACCTTTCTTAAATGTTAAATGCACCACTGTCGTGCAACCCCTATGCTGTCATAATGAGCTAGTAACTCAAGAGTTCCAAAAAGTTGCTGTTGTGTGGATTATTATTTCCTGGGAATAGCTAACTTTAATTCTGCAGTTTCCTAACTTTTGAGTACTTAACTTTGCAACCTTAACAATGTTATTTCAATGTAATAATGTGTATGTAATACTGTATAAATCTACTGAAACTTCTGCAGCTGTCAGATATTTAAATCCAAAAAATAAGGTGGTTTGCACACAGACCTAATTGTATATTAGTAGCAGCCTAGCAGAACAAAGAGGAAGCCCTTTGCCAGGTAGTTTAAAGTACAATAATGTTGTCTGTTCTGAAGAAGAAAAATGGTAAGTTACTGTCAGTGATTAGGTACTGGCATGCAGTACTTCTTGGCTCAAACCAAGACTGACTGGAACAAGGCAAATGGTTTGCTCTTAGACTACAACTCAGTTATCAATGACAAGTTGTCTGTGAATGGTAGACCTTGGCTTTTCGATCTGAACATATTTTTCTCTGTCTCTGTCCTTTAATTTAAAGCATGCACTGAAGAATCACTGCAATTGAATAGCTGCTCTCTCAGGTTGAGAGACAATCTATATAAAGTAATAACCTCTTCCTAAGAAATGTTTTGCAATGGAGGAAACTTAGGTTATGGAGAATTTTTTTGATTATAATATGTATTTAGAATTTGTACAGCACAGTCTCCTTGGAATAGATTCGAACTGTGAGTATGCAGGAGTCCACACAGCAAAACAAATACAGCACACACAAGGTAGGTTCTTATACAACCCAACTCTTGTTCTAGTGGCTGCTTTTATTCAACTTCCTCAATTACTTAATTCAAACAAAGCCCTGGAGCAGAAACATATTTCAAACTACGCCAGTGCAAACATGGTCTGAGCTCCCTCTTAAAATGGCTAGTCCCAGGGTTTTCCACTGAAGGATTTGCTCCCCTCTCCCCATTTCTTTGGCACTCTCAGACTTTCATATCTCCTGAATCAATGGGAGTAATAGTGGCAAAGAGTCCTGTGGCACCTTATAGACTAACAGACATATTGGAGCATAAGCTTTCGTGGGTGAATACTCACTTCGTCGGATGCATGTAGTGGAAATTTCCAGAGGCAGGTATATATATGCAAGCAAGAATCAGGCTAGGGATAACGAGCTTAGTTCAATTAGGGAGGATGAGGCCCTCTTCTAGCAGTTGAGGTGTGAACACCAAGGGAGGAGAAACTGCTTTTGTAGCTGGCTAGCCAGTCACAGTCTTTGTTTAATCTTGAGCTGATGGTTTCTAATTTGCAAATTAACTGAAGCTCAGCATTTCAGAATAACAGCCGTGTTAGTCTGTATTCGCTAAAAGAAAAGGAGTACTTGTGGCACCTTAGAGACTAACCAATTTATTTGAGCATGAGCTTTCGTGAGCTACAGCTCACTTCATCTCAGCAGTTTCTCTTTGAAGTCTGGTCCTGAAGTTTTTTTGCTGCAGGATGGCTACCTTTAAATCTGCTAGTGTGTGTCCAGGCAGGTTGAAGTGTTCTCCTACAGGTGTTTGTATATTGCCATTCCTAATATCTGATTTGTGCCCATTTATCCTTTTACGTAGGGACTGTCCAGTTTGGCCGATGTACATAGCAGAGGGGCATTGCTGGCACATGATGGTGTATATTACATTGGTGGACGTGCAGGTAAATGAACCGGTGATGGTGTGGCTGATCTGGTTAGGTCCTGTGATGGTGTCGCTGGTGTAGATATGTGGGCAGAGCTGGCATCGAGGTTTGTTGCATGGATTGGTTCCTGAATTAGAGTTACTATGGTGCGGTGTGTAGTTGCTGGTGAGAATATGCTTCAGGTTGGTGGGTTGTCTGTGGGCGAGGACTGGCCTGCCTCCCAAGGCCTGTGAAAGTGAGGGATCATTGTCCAAGATGGCTTGTAGATCACTGATGATGCGTTGGAGAGGTTTTAGCTGAGTATGTGATGGCAGTGGAGTTCTGCTGGTTTCTTTCTTGGGCTTGTCTTTCAGCAGGAGGCTTCTGGGTACACCTCTGGCTCTGTTGATCTGTTTCCTTATTTCCTCGTGTGGGTATCATAGTTTTGAGAATGCTTGGTGAAGATCTTGTAGGTTTTGGTCTCTGTCTGAGGGGTTTGAGCAAATGCGGTTGTACCTCAGCGCTTGGCTGTAGACAATGGATCGTGTGGTGTGTCCTGGATGGAAGCTGGAGGCATGAAGGTAGGCATAGAGGTCGGTGGGTTTTCAGCATAGGGTGGTGTTAATGTGACCGTCACTTATGTGCACCATGGTGTCTAGGAAGTGAACCTCTCATGTAGATTGGTCCAGGCTGAGGATGATGGTGGGGTGGAAGCTATTGAAATTGTGGTGGAATTCTTCCAGGGTTTCCTTCCCATGGGTCCAGATGATGAAGATGTCATCAATGTAGCGTAGGTAGAGAAGGGGTGTGAGTGGACGCGAGCTGAGGAAGTGTTGTTCCAGGTCAGCCATAAAAATGTTGGCATATTGTGGGGCCATGCAGGTACCCATAGCAGTGCCACTGGTCTGGAGGTATATATTGTCACTAAATTTGAAATAATTGTGCGTGAGGATAAAGTCACAGAGCTCAGCAACCAGTTGTGCTGTGGCATCACCAGGGATACTGTTCCTGACAGCTTGTATTCCATCTGTGTGTGGGATGTTTGTGTAGAGAGCGGGTGTAGTGGGGACAGGGGTAGGGCCGGGGGGTGGGGTGGGGGAGGCTTTAACTGAAGTAATTCTAAAAGTAAATGCATGTTTTGTCATTTGAGTGAGGTGCATTACTGAGTGTTTATATTTTATTAAAGCCCCTGTTCGCATTACAGTTTTTAAAAAGTTAATACATTGACTTTTAATAGCATACTATATTACTCTTCATTTTTTTCATTTTGACTATACTTTTGTATCGTTGTGTGAAAAGGTTTCAGTGATGTGGCCCTCAGGCCAACGCACTAGTCCGCATGTGGCCCTTGTGGCGATTTGAGTTTGAGCTCCCTGGTCTAAACACTTAAAAAATGAAGATCTAAAATCAAATTATGAGAATCATCACAAGTTTATACCACACATTCTAGAACATCAAAATGCAAAGGCCAACTTATCCTCTTCAAGTCCTCTAATAACTTCCTCCCTCTGCTCTGCACATATTCTCTATTCTAGACCTCCCTCCCTCCCTCCCTTCCCCATCCCATCCACAGAGTGTCAGAACGCACAGCATCCAGCTTTCTGTACCCAGGAGAGGGAGCTAGCCTGTTGAATGGCTTCTGGGGAAAATGTAGGATCTACCTAAGCATTAAACATTGTTTTTATGAAAGGAACTGTTTAAGAAGGAGGGTTGAGTTTTGCAGCACTTCTCCACAGACATGAACAAAGTGAAACCTCCCCCCACACCTAAATGCTTCAAAGAATATTTCAACTCTTTTGTCGGCCTTACCAAGGGAACTGACAATATTACCACAGTACTTATGGTATAATGGGGATCCCTTGGGACATCATGTCAAGTATTTAATAGCCAGTGATCTCATAGTTATTCTTATGCTAAGGATACAGGATAGAAGACTCGTAGGCAGCCTGAGGAATCACTTGACATGCTACAGCACATATTCCACAATGGCTGTGACAAGTCCAGGAGGAAAGTTAACATACAATCTTCCTCCAAAAGCGCAATAGACTACAAGAGAACTGTGGCCCTGAGGGTGCCTGGGTTGTTCTTGGGAGGGCAGTTTTCAACCCCAGTTTTGGTATTTAAGGCCCCACATTCCATCTGGTCTTTGATTTGTATTAATCTTGCCTTGAACTCTCTATTTGTACTGCTTTAAATGAGACAGTGAATTCCTTCAGAATGTATTTTTTCTGCATATTTAATATTGGAGAATGATTCTACAGCAGACTGACCACACTGGAGACTGAAGTCTTCTGTTTAGACCCAAATGAAGAGGGACTGAAGTCTTCTATTTAGACTTACATAGACCCAAACTCAGTGTAAATTTCCTCACAGTCTTGTTCTGTGTGGACCACCTCTAGACTCATTCTCCTTACCCATTCACCCATTGGCCTCTCTGCTGAGATTGCCATTTGCCATGGCAATTCTTGTCATGTGGACACCAATCTACTAGGAACTTGGCAGAGACCATCAACTTATAACCCATAGACCACAAAACAGTAAATACATGATTATCTGGTTTGATCTCTGTTGACTCAAGCTAATTTCAAACTGGTGACTTGGAGATTAAAGTCTCCATTTCTTACTACCAATTTCCTCATCCACCCAGAGCCCTTTTTCTTCTGAATGTTCTTATAAAAATCTGAAGAGTGAGGTTTTTACCCACGAAAGTTGATGCTCAAATAAATCTGTTAGTCTTTAAGGTGCCACTGGACTCCTTGTTGTTTTTGTGAATACAGACTAACATGGCTACCCCCTGATACTTATAAAAATCAAATCTTAGGACCAATGACTGCACAACTTACTAACCCACTTGAACCTCAAACATTCAAAATGTCCTGCTAAGACACCCTCTTGAGGCTCATGTTCCCTTACAAGTGCACTCTTTTTAAAGCTGAATGAAGCAAGAAGGAAGTTTAAGAGCAAGTTCACCTCTCTACCCCAGGGAACTGTCCAGCTATTGGCTGAAACCAAATGGAGAGGGATCCAGTGCCAGAATACATTTACAGCTGGTAGGATGTGAATCAGATTTTTTTTTTCATTCCACAAGAAGAGAAGAACACTTCATTATTTAAAGGGTGGTTTTACGGCACTCAGAGTAATTTCCAATTAAAAAAACTTCCTTCAAGTGCTAGAAGTTCAAAAATATTTTCAGATTGGTTATAATTAATTTAGAACTACAAATGTCTTCAGCTCTCCTTTCCCTTGCTTACAGTTATACACTCAGCAAAGAGATATAATTTAAGGAATATTAATAAATTATAGTTAATGATTTTTTTTAAAATTAGTGTTAAAGCTCAATTTTATTTACAAGTGTATCAGAACAATTTAAAAAATTTAAAATCTACCACCAACTTCAATCAGTCTAGCCCTATGAAAAATATAGGCACCAGACACTTGTTTTATTAGGGCTTGTCTTCACATACAGCGCTGCACCAGAAAGCTGCACTGTAGCTGTCATAAATATAAAGGAAGGGTAAACCCCTTTAAAATCCCTCCTTGCCAGAGGAAAAATCCTCTTACCTGTAAAGGGTTAAGAAGCCAAAGGTAACCTCGGTGGCACCTGACCAAAATGACCAATGAGGAGACAAGATACTTTCAAAAGCTGGGAGGAGGGAGAAAAACAAAGGGTCTGTCTCTGTCTGTATGCTGCTTTTGCCGGGGACAGAACAGGAATGGAGTCTTAGAACTTTTAGTAAGTAATCTAGCTAGGTATGTGTTAGATTATGATTTCTTTAAATGGCTGAAAAAAGAACTGTGCTGAATAGAATGACTATTCCTGTCTGTGTGTCTTTTTTGTAACTTAAGGTTTTGCCTAGAGGGATTCTCTATGTTTTGAATAAAAAGAAAAGGCGTACTTGTAGCACCTTAGAGACTAACCAATTTATTTGAGCATTAGCTTTCATGAGCTACAGCTCACTTCATCGGATCCAATGAAGTGAGCTGTAGCTCACGAAAGCTCATGCTCAAATAAATTGGTTAGTCTCTAAGGTGCCACAAGTACGCCTTTTCTTTTTGAGAATACAGACTAACACGGCTGTTACTCTGAAACCTATGTTTTGAATCTAATTACCCTGTAAGGTATCTACCATCCTGATTTTACAGAGGTGATTCCTTTACTTCTATTAAAAGTCTTCTTGTAAGAAAACTGAATGCTTTTTCATTGTTCTAAGATCCAAGGGTTTGGGTCTGTGGTCACCTATGCAAATTGGTGAGGATTTTTACCAAACCTTCCCCAGGAAGTGGGGTGCAAGGGTTGGGAGGATTTTGGGGGGAAAGACTTGTCCAAACCACGTTTCCCAGTAAACCCAGATAAAGTTTGGTGGTGGCAGTGGAAATCCAAGGGTAAAATAATTTTGTACCTTGGGGAAGTTTTAACCTAAGCTGGTAAAAGTAAGCTTAGGAGGTTTTCATGCAGGTCCCCACATCTGTACCCTAGAGTTCAGAGTGGGGAAGGAACCTTGACAGTAGTGCTTTAGTGAAGATGAGCTTCTCCCGTCAACGTAATTAATCCGCCTCCCCAAAAGGCGGTAGTGATGTCGACAGGAGAAGCTCTCCTACTGACATACTGCTGTTTACACAGGGGGTTAGGTCAGTGTAACTACTTTGCTCAGGGAGTGATTTTTCAAACCCCATAGCAATGTAGTTATACAGGTCAGTAGTGTAGATCTGGCCTTATACCTGGAATCCAGTGACTGAATATTTTTCATACAGCAGTCTGTTAGATCTGTCAAGTTAGATTCACAGCTAGTGTAAATCGAAGTAGCTCAGGAGATCCAAAATGTATCCTTTTCATTCTGCTCTATATTTACTGCAACAAATTTTTGGCACCTAGGCCTTCAAATAGTCATTGTGCTGCGCACTACAGTGGCAGAGAACTGTGCCACATGAGTGGATATAGAACTCAGATCCTACTGCTACAAAAGTTCAGGCCTTGCATTTTGCACTCTCCATTAGCTGTTGGTAGTTTAGGGTCTGTGAGACACAGCTGAGCAGCTCTCATTCCATCCTGCAAAAGGTAGTGCTAGAAACACAAATGAATTTGTTCATTACAATATGATGCTTGACTCTGGGCCGAGTTCTGCTGTCACTGGAGTCAGGCTTGGACGCTATGTATTCTAAACACATTCATTCATATACACTTAACTGTGATGATGTACATTTACTATTTTTTAAAAAAAGTAACTCAAAATAGATTTTAAATGAAACTGAAGTTATAAATCATGCATCCACTTCTAGGGGAACACCAGGAAGTTAGAACATCAGGGTTAGAATAACAGCTAGAACATGCTTCTTCCCACTAGAAAGGCAAGGAAGAGCAGCCAGGGCTTCTGGCAGCAGATTTTATTAGCGCAGCCCTCTGAGATGACTAAATAGCTCAAGGTAAAAGGGTGTATCACTGGCTCACCTGAGCGTGTGGGTGTATTGTGAAGTGAACTTGCCTACTTCTCAGTGTCCAATTAATATCTAACTCAGGATTGCCTGCCTGGGCCTGACACTTCACAAAATAAATCAAAAGTCTCTCACTGACCTAAACACAAAGTGCAGTCAGGAGTAGGCTCTGGCCAAGCATGGCTTCTTGGGCTAAGGCAGAGGGAGGATACATCCTCCCCTCTCCTGGCTTCACCCAGAACTGCCATTTGACAGAAGCAGCCAGCCCTTTTTATCTGGCCTGCTGGGTCCTGACTGGCTCTGTTAGCTCTCAGCCCTTCTAGCAGCTGGTGGATCAAGTCTTACCAGTTCTACCAGCAGCTGACCCTGAGAACCCTGGGGTTCTAGGTAACCCCTGGAGATCCAAACTCGCTGCCCTTCTCTTTTTAAGGGACTGCTTCTTACAGTGGGGTGCACCATGGCAGCAGGTTCTCTGGCAGGGGGCTGCAAGTGCCTGGTACACCCCATTACCAGGTGGCAAAAGCTCTGATTAACACTTTGTTTGCAGAGTTGTTCCAGGATATTAGAGAGACAAGGTGGGTGAGGTAATATCTTTTACTGGACCATCTTCTTTTGCTGAAAGAGACAAGCTTTTGAGCTGCACAGAGCTCTTCAGATCTGGAAGGGTACTCAGAGGCTATGTCTACACTAGAGACTTTACAGCAGCACAGTGGTAACAAAGCAGCTATGCCACTGTAAGATCTCTTGTGTAGCCGCTCTATGCCAATGGGAGAGAGCTCGTCTGTTGACATAATTAAACCACTCCCAATGAGCAGCAGTAGTTACGTTGACGGCACAGCGCTGTACGCACTACCACTTATGCCAGCAAAATTTATGTTGCTCAGGGGGTGTTTTTTCACAGCCCTCAGCACCATAAGTTTTGCCAACATACGTGGTAGTGTAGACATGGCCAGAGTGTCACAGCACAATACAAGGTAGAACAGATTGTGTAGCATAAGTAGTTAATAAATACTGTAAGAGAACATTCAGGGGAGAGTGGACCGTTAACACCTCTGTACTCATAGGGGAAAAAGGGGGGTTAGTGGGTTACAGGTTGTTGTAATAAGCCATAAATTCAGTGTCCTTATTAAGTCCATGATTTTCAGTGTCTATCAAAGTTATGAATTTAAGCTCCCAGACTCATTTTGTGAAGGTGTTGTACAGATTTCCTTTTATGACTGAGAGGTCAGATATGGAGTGGTTATTTTGTAAAAAGTGTTCACCCACAGGTGATAGAGTGTTTTTGTCCTTTATCATTTTCCTGTGTGAGTTCATTCGAGAGCATAGTGATTCTCTGGTTTCACCCACATAGTTATTATTGGGGCATTTAGTGCACTGGATGAGGTACACTCCATGTTGTGATAGCCATGGATAGGACCCATGGATCTTCAAAGGTGTTTTCTAACTTTTGAGTGCTAGACTTTGCAACTTTAATAATATACTTTGAACTCAGTTTTTTATTGGTAATAGACCTTATAAACTAGGATCGCTCTTATCCAATAATCCTACTCCACGAAAATAATATTTACTTAGCTATTAATGAGGTTAAGATACTTGGCCAGGCTTCTGGTACCTAAGGGAGAAAACAATGAAGTCTCTTTCCTATATTTTGTGATTACTGTTTATAATAGTTTGTAGAATCACTTCAGCTAGTTTTAATGACTCTCTCTGAAGTGAAAATGCCCACTCCTACAAAGCAGACAATATATAGTCAGTGGATAATCACTTCTTTGCTGTGATATTAATCTCATACACAGCCAGAAAAATGGTAGCTCCTGTATACGTTTGCACTCTGTGACCCATTCATTGTGTCAGAACATCCTGATGTTTGCAACGCAATGTCATCTGGTCACTGTGCAAAAGAAGCAAGATTTTTCTTAACATCCCTAGTGTAGGCAGAGCTTTAGAGACAAAATTAAATGGCCTTTGCAGTGCAGAGAAACTATGGAGAGATCATATGGAACTGAAAGAGACTTCTTTTGTAGGGAGTTCCTCTAGTAACAGATCAGGGGAATCATCATCAAGTGGTACACTTGGCCTTGCACTGGTAGTTTATTATAAGCAGGTACAATAAATGAGTCATCCAATGTTCAGGGGGTCAAGTATCAGGGGGTAGCCGTGTTAGTCTGTATCCACAAAAACAACAAGGAGTCTGGTGGCACCTTAAAGACTAACAGATTTATTTGAGCATAAAAATATGGAATGCTTCACGAATTTGCGTGTCATCCTTGCGCAGGGAATATGCTAATCTTCTCTGTATCATTCCAGTTTTAGTATATGTGCTGCCGAATGTTCGGGGGGAGTCTTGGCTTGTGGCCCAAGGTTCCGGCCTTTGCTCCAGAAGGGTTTCAGGCTTCCCCTCCCGCCCCTCCCCCATCACAGGATTTTTAGTGCCAGCGCTGTAAAAATAACTGGACTAAACAAAGACAGGAGAGACAGGCGGGAGACAGGCTACAAAGAAGTCAGTTCTTGATTTCTTCAGTCTCCCCATTGTCTCTGAAATCACTCAGAATCAGGGAATGTATTATTTTCATGATTAAAAACATAAAAACATTCATATTTGTTTGTCCTGTGGCCAAAGGGGAGAAGGGCTTGGGAGCAGCCATGATGAAAAATTAAACATTTCAGTTTCTCACAGATGGTGTTGTTACCTAGCAGCTCTGTGTTCTTGGGGAACCAGGGCACAGTATGCAGCCTGTCTGACTCACGAAAGACAACCTCACCGCAGCCCCTGCTTGAACCAAATCTGCATCAGAAGACAGGCTTACAAAAAGCAATGAAAAGGCAGTGGGAAACACATTTAAACCCCTGGGACAAGGGTGACAGGATTAAGGAAACTCGCTTAGCCTCATTTGCATCGAAGATGGGACAAGGAGGCATCTCCATCAGCATACAGAATGGAGAACAGAGATTCCAAGGCAAGAACTGCACGGAACTCTGGGACCAGAAAAGCAGGACAGCAATGTATAATGGGGGATCGCTGCTCCAGATGTAAAATGAACCCCTGCCTGCACACACCCAGCTCAGTAGTTATCAGACCACTTCAAGTAATAAATCCTT
The DNA here is from genome assembly GCF_965152235.1 of Eretmochelys imbricata. Classification (NCBI taxonomy): domain Eukaryota; kingdom Metazoa; phylum Chordata; order Testudines; family Cheloniidae; genus Eretmochelys; species Eretmochelys imbricata. The sequence continues at coordinate 37,849,767 of NC_135573.1, forward strand.
TATTGGCATCCAAAATAGTGAAGCCCCCTAATTGAATTGTGAGCTCCCTCCAAGGAACACCGCCCGTAGCCAGGAATGATCAGCTTCCATGGTCTAACCCAGGGGTCGGCAACCTTTCAGAAGTGGTGTGCCGAGTCTTCATTTATTCACTCTAACTTAAGGTTTCGCGTGCCAGTAATACATTGTAATGTTTTTTAGAAGGTCTCTCGCTATAAGTCTATATATTATATAAGTAAACTATTGCCGTATGTAAAGTAAACAAGGTTTTCAAAATGTTTAAGAAGCTTCATTTAAAATTAAATTAAAATGCTGATCTTATGCCGCCGGCCCACTCAGTCTGCTGCCAGCCTGGGGTTCCGTTCACCTAGGCCGGCAGCAGTCTGAGCGGGGCCTGCGGCCGGGCCCCCAGCTGGCAAGGGGCTGGCAGTCAGAACCCCAGACTGGCAGCAGGCTGAGCGAGGCCGGCGGCCGGGACCCCAGACCATCAGTGGGCTGAGCAGCTCAGCCCGCTACGACTCAGCTCACTGCCGGTCTTGGGTTCTGGCTGCCGGCCCCGCTCAGCCAGGGTCCCGGCTGCTGGTCCTGCTCAGCCTGCTGCCGATCTGGGATCCCAGCCCTGCCCACACAGAGTGGGTACCTACCTTCTCCCTGGTTCTAGCCCATTCTCTTCCTCTCTCTCTGCACTGAGCTGAGGGTGGGAGTGCACTGAGCACAGGGCTGGGGGTGAAGGCGCAGGCTGGGGAATGGGGTGTAGGGTCTGGCCAGGAGCTAGAATGAGGGAGGGGGCTCAGGGTTGGGGTAGGAGATTTGGGTGTGGAGTGCTTACCTGGGCATCTCCCATTTGGTGTGAGGGGTGCAGGTGGGAATGTGTGTGTGGGGGGGAGTACAGGAGCTCCTGTTTGGTGCTCAGGGTGGGGGTAGGAATGTGGGGGGTGCAAGAGTCAAGGCATGGTGTGTGAGGAGGGTGCAGGAGTCAGGCAGAGGGATGGGGGCTCATGAGGGGGATGCAGGAGTCAGGGCATGGGCTGTGGGGGGGCTGGATATGTGTGTGGGGTGCTGGAGTCAGGGCTGGGGTCGTGAGGGGTTGCAGGGATCAGGGCAGGAGGCTGGGTGTGTGTGAGGGGGGTGCAGGGGTCAGGGCAGAGGGCTGGGGGTGTGGGCTAGGGTCGTGGGGGTGCTCCCAGCCCCCTGCCCAGGGCAGTTCACGGCAGGGGGTTGGAGGGGATATGCCCTGATTCCACCCCCTTCCCCAAGGCTCCCTCCCCACCTCTTCTCCGCCTCCTCCCCGGAGCAGCGAGCATGCCCTGGCTCTGCTTCTCCCCCTCCTCGAAAGGGCCATCAGCTGATGGGCAGCAGGGAGGGAGGGAGAGGGGGAGGGGCAGGAACCCAGCACACTGGGGGAAGAGGCGGAGGGAGGAGCTTGTCTGCCCTGCAGCAGCAGCCGCCGGGACCAAGCTTCTTCACCCTGCCCCCACTGTGGGGTGGGAGGGGAGGAGAAGAGCGGGCTGGGGCGGGCAGGATTTTTAATGGCATGCTGCTGCCTGCCAGGGTCCAGCGGGGCTGGGGGCTGGGACCCAGCAAGCAGCAGCGTACCATTAAAATCAGCTCGCGTGCCATCTTTGGCACACGTGCCATAGGTTGCTGACCCATGGTCTAGCCTGAACAAAACAACTTTGGCATACTCCCTTGTTTACCCATAAACAAATCTAGTGTTCTCCCTTGAACCATTGTTGTTTTCCTATAAGAACCCCTACCTGTGCTCAAATAAGTGTTCTGATGTCTGGATCCAACATCTGCATCAGTTCCATTGGGACTTCGTCTTCTCCTGACTGATCGTGCTGGGGGCTCTGCCTGTCTCCAGCACTCTGGACCCTCAGCTACCACCACCACCTGGGAACCCCAATCGATTCAAGCTTCATGGAGTGGTGAGAACCCAGCTCTCTCAGTATACCTTCTGACCCTGACTTGTGTGATCAGTTATAGTTTTGTAAACCTGACTTTTATAATCAAATTTAAGTTAGATTTAATATTATCACTGTTTTGTTTGTTTGGCTCCCCTGTGGTTATTACCTGGCAATAAATAACTTTCATGATATCAGCTGGTTGCTTGCTTTTCTCTCTCTCTCTCTCTCTCTTCCCCGCCTCTCGTGGGTGTTTTTTTGGTTTCCCCCATTTGCTCTGCAGCAATGCTACTCTTACCTAAGCTAAAAGATCCCTGGAGCACCCAAAAACCCTGTGAGGTTTGCTCATCAAGTGGGTTACTACCAGAGCAATTGTAATGTGAAAGTGAGGACAGAGGTGTGCTGAACCAGGGACCTATGAGGGTGGCAGCTTGGAAGTACTGCTCGACCCGGCCTGCTCAGGAGTGCTCTATTCCGGTGCGGTGCCGATGGCATATGAGGGTGACACCTTGGAAGTGCTGCTCGACCCAGCCTGCTGAGTCCAGGGACATATAAGGGGTCAGCTTGGGAGTGCTGATTAACCTGGTCTTCTCAGATGCGCACTGTTAATGTGTGTGTATATATATATATATATATATATATATATATATACACACATACGTCTGTATAAGAACACAAGTGACACAAGCCGTACATTGACAGAAATACAGAACCCTTCCCCCCACCCCCCGACGAGTAACCCTAATAAATAAGCATACCTCAAAGTAATGGGCAAAGCTGGTAACAGCCTGGGGCGAGCAGTATGTGATGTATATTAAGGTACAGATGGTGGCAGACCCTTCACTTTAGAAGGGGAGCTAGTATGTTGTGTACATGGAGCGCAGAGAAAGTATGGGTACCACTATGCTTAGGGAGGGGAGAGCAACGTACAAGGTACATGCAGATACAGTATAGCGGAAGCCTCAAAGCTTTGAGAGGAGAGTGTAATAAAAGCAAGTGTTTGTAAACTAGTGTTCTGAAGACAAAAGGCCAAGGAAGTTATCAGTGTTACCACATGTTCACAGTCAAATATGGTCTGCAGTGCAACCATGAACCTTGAGTATATCAGTAAACTGTCTGTGAGGATGCTATCCCATCATCTAATATGGCAAAGGGTAAACTAGATGGAGCAGAAAAGCAGGAGCTTCAGTGAAACTTTTATTACTAGGGCTGAACAGTATTTCTGAGAAAAGACAAGGAGCATATGAAGTTACTGCAGCAGAGAATGGTATAGACTGAGATGAAAGCAACAAGACTGGATGGTACAAGATCATGATCAAATGTTAGTTCTCCAGAACTCAAGGCAAAGGAACGTCAGGAAATATTTATGCAAATCAGAGAGCTCCATAAAATTGCCAGCATACTGATTAAGTGAAAGTTAAGATACTGATACCATCTGGAATACGAATTACAAATATCCAAAGCAAGGTGCATTGAGCTAAGGCAGGTTCATTCCTGGGAACAGCATGTTGAGTAACTGGCCAGTACTATTTTGGATTTACTTTGGTAATATGTAATATATTAATGATAGTTGCATAGGGGCTAATAATCATGAATACATCAGATATGTATAAAGTGACAGTTTAAACAATTGAAAAAGCATTGCAAGAGAATACAGAATGAATCAGAGAAAACCAACTGCCTAATTGCTGAATCAAACGTCACTGTAAATTTACTAGAATGTGACAGAGCATGTTACATTCATTCTGGTCAAGTACACACAAGCCACACAACATGCACACCCACAAACATGCACAGACGGTGCCGTTTTTATCTCAATTCAAATAACCACAATACAGGAGAAACCATAGGTGTAGTTTGACTTCTATATTTGGGGGAGCAGCTCCAGTCTGGCCAATGGGGCCAAGCATGGGGGCGGGGAAGGAGAAAATTCCATGCCTGCCCAGGACCGCAACAACCCCCGTGTCTCCCCCAAACTATGCCCACGGTATAAACCAGATGTGAACTGAAAGAGGACTATGAATACTGATGTGAAAATGAGCACACCAACCACACACTTCACCTAAAATTCCTATATCCAATGCTGCCCACAAAAATCAGCTTTTAAGTTGGAGTAGAATTTAGTCATTCAGCTAAAACCAACAGCCAGCTCTTCAAGCTCTGTATGCATGGAACTACCAATGATTTCAGTATGTGTTCTATGCACAGAGACCTTGTGCAACTGGGCCTTAAGCTTCTGCTTGCACATTTAGAAGTGAATGGAGTACAAATGTGGATATGATTCAATCAACAGGTAAGGAGGCATCCAGAAAAAAAACTGAAATCATTTACAATGCCGCCACACTTTGTAAATGTGAGACTTGGACAGATCCTTATCCCACTGATAATCAGAAAATAACAATTTGAAAATGCAAAGTATAGTTGGAGGAACCAGCTGCACTTAGATCAATCTAGATCATCTAAATTAACACAAACAATTAGCAGAGGGCAAAAGATAAAGGGGGGAAAAGCAATTTCTTTAGTTAGCATGTTAAAGGTAATCAGAAAGAAACGATAAGGGCAAAGAAAATATTAAACACATACTTTGCATCTCTCTGTACCAGAAAAGAGATATTTTCCTAATCAGGAATCTGATTACTGTAAACGGATTATGAAGAATTAGGAAACCAGGTGATAAGATCAGAAATGGTTAATAAAAACATGAGATCCTTAAAACTGATAAAACAGAAAGCCCATATCCACATATGCTGAAGGAAATGGGGAAAGAAATTAGAGACGCTTTAGCAAACCTTTTAATAAGTTCAAGAGAAATTCCTAGGAACTGGAAAATGTAACGAAATGCTATTGCTGGGGAAAAGCAGCCCAGGGCACATTATGAGCTACAGACTAGTCAGTTTGAAATCCGTTGTTGGAAAGTCTTAAGACTCTTTGAGGGATCAAGTTGGGGTGATACTTGGAAAAGCCTGGCCCTGACTTAAATCAGCCAACCTTACTAAATTGCTGGAATTCACTGAAATTGCTACTGGCAGGATATAGAAAAGTTTTAAATAGTGCACAGAATATTTAGCGTTTGTGAAACAAATGTAGGTACAAATGATTGGCCCAGAAATTATTTTTGAAAAGGGGCCAATAAGGAAGATACCAGAGGACTGGACAAAAAATAAACATTAGCAAACTTCAAAAAAAGAAAAAAAAAAGACTTACTAGAAAGTAATTGCCAGGATTGATCTTCCTACTTCAATCCCTGATCAAATCATGCAGCAAATATTGAAAAATAACAACTGAAGGCACCTAGAGAATAATGGAACTATGTGCAATTAAACAGTGTGAAATAATCACTTTTTCTAGCAGAAAGAAAAACACAATAACTTTACACTTCTTCCTTCTGGCAGGGCTGGGAGAGAGAGATTTTTATGTTCACTTTTTGATCAGAGACTCTCAGATATCACAGCAAGGGGTGATTTTATAAAAATGTAGATAGGAAGGTAACCTTTTATTTGAATTACTTTGGGGGAAAAGTGGAGGCAATAGATGTAATAATATGTACACCAGTTAGTTTAAATATGCCTTATTGGGACAGGGGCATGGAACACAAGGGATTAATCCCAGCTTTCTTTCCGCCTTGCACACCTGTGAAGGGAAGGGCTATAAGAAGGGCTTTTGGAGAGGCAGGAAAAAGAACATGTCTCAGAGAAGGCAAGGTTCATCCCTGGTTGGGTAAAATTTTGTTAGTTGCTCTTTTAGCTCACATGGTCTTATTTGGCTTGTAGTTATACAGATTCTGTCCTGCAGAACAGACCTGACTGTTGCTGTGTTCTGTTTCTGCTCAGACACCCTAATAGCTTATCCTCACAATATCCTATTTTCAATATTAATTCAAATAAAAACAGATGAACGTCCCATGGACTGAAAACTGAGCTGAAGGACTATAAACAGAAGGAATTAAAACAGGCAGCAGAATAAATATGTGCATTGAACAATATATTAAAACAGTAACTTAATGATTATTTCACAGTGGCCACACATAGGCTAAACTGCAATCAGTGTAAGTTACTTTTTTTTATTGGCAAGAAATGTTTTGGAATAATATAGATGTTGTTGCAATTAGTGCTCTAAACTGCATCTGTGTTTAATTAATCTGCTGTAAGAGCTGTGTAGAAAAACAAACTAAGAGCTACTAGTGGAAAGAGTGCTGGCTCCTAGACTGTATTTCTTAAGTAAAGCAAGTGTTATTCTATGATTTTTCAATACATATTAGTATAGCTTTTTCAGGGGGCTATCTAATGTGTTGCTACAGAGATCATTATTAGGGGCTGGTTTTATTTAAAATCTTTTCAATAACCCCAAAAAGGAATAACAAGAAATATAAATAATACAAAAATGGAGAAGTCTTAAACCCCAGTGAGAACAAAGACATAAATGCAAATGGACGTATGGCCATCAAAGAAAAGGACAAGGAATAAAATGGAAACACCATGGAAAAATGAACTCCAATATGTTAGGGAAGAAATAGTCTAAGTCCTAAATATTAAAAAGAAGACACATACTTAGAGAGCAGCTATACTGAAAGAGACCCAGGGGATTGTAATTTAGATATGAGCTTGCAATATAGCAGCCACCAAGGCCAATGTGTTTTTGAGCTATATACAGTGGTGCCATGTCATAAAGCAGGCTCCATCTCAAATATCGTGTTCAGTTCTGGGCACTTTAATACAAGAGAGATTTTGAAAAATTAAAGGAAACTCTGATAACAGCAACTAAAATGTTTAAGGAGCTAGTATGAGGAACTATTACAAGAACTAAAATGTTGGCTAAGTGTTGACTAAAGCTGAATATGATGACCTACAAGTATTTAAAGTGTTGAAATACCTAAAAGGAAGAGAAATTTTTGAGGTGACTGAAGAGGCATAAGCAGAAATAACAGGAAATGAGCAACAGAAAATCTAGGCAGGATAGTGGAAAACATTTCCTAACTGTGAAATCAATACGCTGGAGAATACACTGAAATAAATATGTAGCACAAATAGAAAATTATATTAATACATTTCCTGTAAAACACCAATCCTCACAACACTTCTGTGGAGTAGACAAGAACTTGTATCGCTATTTTCGAAATGGGAAGAATTGAGGTAGTGAGGTAAAGTGACTTGCTAAAGACTGCACAGAAACTCAGTGGTGGTGGGATTAGAGTTTGGGAGTTCTTGGTTGGCTGCAAGCCCCAATACTGATGCATTGGATCTCTCTAGCAATCTTACATCGGAAGAGGAAAGGACAATATGATCAAATATATCTTATTCTGTCTATAATTTCTACGGTGAGGCCACAAGGTGGCTGTCCCTTTTAAAGGGAGATAGGTCTCAGCTTAACTGTGATGCAGCTGATTTATGCCCCCAAGTGGAGAGAAGGAATTAAATGATATGACAGTCATGTGACTGAACCAGGCTCAGGGGAGTATAGAAAAACAGAGGCCAGTGGACAGCCAAAAGGGGGACTGCAGAGTGAAGATGCAGGAAGAGAGAGTCTTCTGCAGCCATCCCTGAGGAAGTGAGCTGTGGCTGGGTAGAAAGCACAGCTTGGAAGTTTAATTGTCCTTTCAGAGTTAGCAAAAAGGCTTGTGACTTCTCCAGCAGCTCAGTGAGCAGTAAGAGATAGCACCTGAGGGAAGAGGGGCTGTGCCCAGCTTACAGCTGGGGTGGAAGACTTTTTGTGTTTATTTTTAAATTTTATGCTAATAAACCAGACTCCAGGAAAGGCTGTTAGTGGAGTCATACATGTCTCTTGTGTATATCTGGAGTCCTAGGAGGGAAATTGAGGCAGGGCACTGCAGACTTAAATCTGACCAGAAGGGGGTATTTGGGTAGTGACCACCCTGCTATAGGTGATATGAGATGCAGTTATTCAATGAGGAATGGTCCTGTTAGAGAATATTAGACTTATGAATACAACCAATTTTTCTCCATTTCCTCTAAGAATAGGACAAGAAGTAACTGTCTTATAGCTTGCAACAAGGGAGATTCAGGTCAGCTAATAGGAAAACCTATCTAACTATAAAGATAGCAAAGCACCAGAACAGGCTACCGAGGGAGGTTGTGGAATCGCTGTCCTCGGATGTTTTTAAGAACAGTTAGACAAACACCTGTCAGGGATGGTCTAGGTTTACTTAATCCTGCTTTAGCACAGGTGGAGGGGTGGAGGAAGGAGTGTAGATGAGGTGACCTCTTGAAGTCCTTTCCAGACATACATTTCTGTAATTCAGGGTAATCTGATACTGATGCAAACATTCCCCCAAGCCAGCCTGCAACTAATGAAAATCTTTTATACAAAGCTTTCATATTCTTTGACTCATTTGAAACAGCCAGTGAGAATCCACAGGGATAATTTGCTTACCCATAACAATTCCAAGCATTATCACGAAAGCCATTACTTATGCCTATAGAAAGATTTTGCACCAGTATAGCTATTCCGGGTAGCGGTGTGATTTTTTACTGTTACAACCTGTAGGGTGGATGCAGTCACATCAATATAAATGTATGGAAATAAGCTATACTGATATAACTGCATTCCCTCCTGGGGGTGGATGGGATACCACTTTAACTATACTGATATAGTGAAAGTGGAACAACTCACTGTTTGTAGAAAAGTCCTTAGTCTATTACTTAATATTACAATTGGTGAAGCTGATTCACAATGCACCCAAGACATGTACCAATAGCCTATCAACAAACATCCTTGCGTGGCTTCTTGGAGCTAGATTTTTTTAGCTGAATCCCGAATGCATTGGGTTGCATGTTCCATTATGAAAGATAGAGTTTACAAATCCTGGAGTCTGATCCAGCACTCCTCTTAATGGAAACTCCAACTGAGAAAGGAGCTCAGACCTACTTTCTTTTCCACCCACATGGCAAGTAACCCAAGCTGATTCACAATGGAGTATAACCCCACAGAAAGCCTTCCCAAAGGGGAGTATGTGTGTCTCGGGATGGGGGGGTCAGGGGTGGGTTCTAGTGGACTCCTCAGAAAATGAGCCCATGGAACCTGGTAGCAAGAAGTAATTTTAACCAAGGGCTTAGTGCCATCCAGCTGTAGGTGGAAAAAATGCAGGAACATTGGGCCCAGGCATGATCAGAAGATGCTGACCAATAGAAGGATGAGTACAGATCTGTGGGGTTGATCAGATTTGGTAAGAGTCTCATCCTGATTTGAAATTACTTGCAGCAGGTGAAACAGCAGATGCATCACAGGAGTTGGGTAGCAACCTGAGGTGATAAATGGAAGTCAAATCCAAACTAGCTTGTCTTTATTGGAAGTGCTTGCTAAAATCATCGCACAGAGGACTGATCTGGGAAATGTTTGGAGAAAATGTCTTTAATACAATGTGTTTAAGAATTGGAGTAAATTTCTCAAATTAAAAAAGAGTAGGCCCCACCAACAAACCAGGCAACTCATGGGCTCATTCCCCATCCTCCCCAATACTACCCCTTTCCCCCCCTTCTCAAAAGCCTGCAAAAAAAGAGGTGTTAATGTGCCCTGAAGATCATCTCAGTCTGGCTGTTTCAGACCAAGGTTGGGGATGGTTGGAATTCCAAAAGCCATGAGGCTGCCGCAGACAATGCCCATCAAGCAGCCCCTTCTTTTTTACATCAGTGGGACTCCAAATGGCGCACTTCTGCCTATCTCCACTGGCATCAGGGCAGGGAAAGGCAGGCTACCAAAGGCCACCACAAAGATCTATCCAGGGTGGCAAACTGCTTCATCAATCCTCAGTATTTACAGGCTGCATCAGAACTGAGCACCAAGATTTGTTAAGAACTATAATCCTATTTCATTGAGAAGATCATACACATTTAGGAAGCTTTCTCAAAACGGTATGGATCCATTCCACCTATACCCACCAAATCAACAGCCCAGCTGCGTTCCCACTCAGCAAGAAGTTCTGGACACCCGACAGGAATCTCAACCCAACATTTATTAATCCAACTCAGGCCTTTACTGACTTGTGAAAGAGTCATGAACACCTTATGCCAATCCTTACTAAAACAGCCAATGCATCTTTCAGAAAATGATTCTTTTCTTTCTCCTTCGAGCATGCAATAGTCTGACCAACACAGAAGGAACCCAACCTGCATACATGGGTTCTAGTCAGCACCTGCCCAGTGTCAAACCTCCCATTCTTGAGCAAACCTGTAGAAAAGGTAGCCAAAGACTAACTCCGTACTCATCTAATTGAAACTAACATTCTACACCTGGCACAACCTGGATTCAGGCCAGGACATGGAAATGAAATCACTTTAGTGGCACTGATGGATGATCTCCTCCTGTCAATGGATAGAGGATAGACATACATTCTCACATTCCTGGACTTCTCTGCAGCACTTGACACCTGACCATGAGATACTGCTGTTCTGCCTGAGAGAGGTGACATGGGTCCAGGGTAATGTACTAAAATGGTTTGAATCTTTCCTGGAGGCACACACCCAACAAGTAGTGATGGAAAACTGCACCTCCACCACTAGATCCCTCATCCATAGAGTCCCACAAGGATCAGTTTTCTTTCCAGTCCTTTTCAGCACCTACATGCAACCACTATGTGAACTGGTCAGATGATATGGACTCAAATGCCAGTAATATGCAGATGACACATCTGTATCTGTATGTATGCCACATACAGCCACATCACTACCACTAAAATGACTTAATGCTTGGATGAGATCAGCTCATGGATGAAAATCAGCTGGTTAAATAGAGCAATAGAGGTGATGCTAGTGGGCAGAGAAAAGCATTTTTAAGAATTTGCAGCCATGATGTAGTCTCCTTTGATGGAAGGTGTATCCCCACAATTGGTCAATTCAGTCCATGGTTTTAGGAGTACTCTTGGATTCCCCACATATGCTAAGTTCTCACATTGCAGCATCTGTGAGGAATGCTTTCTACCATTTCTGGTTGGCTAGGAGACTCTGTCCCATCCTGGTGGACGATGACCTGGCCTCAGTTATTCATGCCTTTGTTACTTCTCTGCTGGACTATAGCAATGAGATGAAGTCTTCAGCACTTAGGAAATTCCAGCTTGTGCAGTACACTGCAACACATCTCAGCAACACAGGCTACAGTGAGGACACCAAACTTGATCTCTGCTCTCTACACTGACTTCCCAGAGAATTATGGATCACATTCAAGATCTTGGTCCTCATCTCCAACATGCTCCATGGCTTGGGCCCAGGATATCTAGAAGACTGTCTAAAAGGTCCAGAATGAAAACTATGGTTGACACTATGCTCCTCTGGCACAATGGAATTCTCCATAATAAGGGTAAAGCACATCTGTATGAGAGACAGAAGTTTCTTAGGGGCCAGTCCAAGACTGTGGAATAAAATCTCTTCCAGGAACTAAGGACCATCACAAATCTCACCACCTTCTATTCCAAGTTCAAGGCACATTTCTTTGATCTTGCCAGCTCTAACATATATACATAGCAACAAAAAACCCCTAAAACACTTTCAAAAGGAGACGGTCTACAGAACACATTTCTCTCCTGTGAGAGGATGAGAGAACAAACACATGACAAATGTGTAATCACTTAATACAGTAGTTACTGCACTACCGCAAAGCACTGACATGCTAAGTAATGAGTGCGGTATAAGAATCTATATTGAATGGAACAGAACACCTTAAACTTCCCCCAGAAACCCACAAGTAGATCATGGGACCCGATCAGTGCAAAATATAGCTTGTGGTTAAATAAGCTGGAAAAGCTCTGCAATGTGGTCTGATCTTTCCTGTAGCATAACAGCTCGAAATGCCGAAAGAAAAGGGCATTTAAAGTTAATAAAAGTCTAACATGCTCATTAAAATTCTTGGAAAACTCCACTATCTGGATTCATACCATGGAAAGAACATGTGAGTTCCCTGAGTAGGCATGCTTACCCTAGTAATAGACCATCCTGATTGTGGTAATCTTGTTTTCATGATTAAACATTTTTTTAAAATCACCTGGAGCCTAAAATGGTTTTTTTAAAAAAGTCACAGTGATAGAGAGTGCTTTAGTTTGCCCACAAAATGCACACGCAGCAATGGAATCTATGTGAAGTCAAAGGCTACACCACTTATATTAATTATTTGTACTGATACTATGAGTTTTTATACTGAACACTAATTTTCAGTTGTGTGAAACTCTCCTAGGCCATTCTCCTGCTCTTCCACCTCTAAACATCCAAATGCTGCAGCTTTTATCCCCTGCCTTCAGTCTCTTGGATGTCAATAACTATTCAGCAGTATGGTCAGATCTGGAATCATATGAAGGAAACTTCAGCCCTGTATTTGACCCCATGCTTCTATTTACTCCCCACACTAATTAGGTCAGGTGGAGGAAAGGCCAATAAGACAGATAGAACGGACTATTTGCATAGCTGGAAGCAGTTTCTGTCTGAGTAAGTGGAGTGGATTGAATTGAGGTGGATTGTGGGTCAAGAGGTTGTTTGAGTTTCACATTGATGGATGCACTTTCCACTGCTAATCTTTTTGCTATATAGGTCTCCAGTGCTCTACTATTGGCTGCTGAATTGTGAACTAAGTGACTGTTTATTGAGGATGGCTTCTCTGTATCATTAATGTGAGTGGAGACCACATTTGAAGTTACTGGGGCCTGTGCACATTAAACATTGGAAATGTGGCCTTTTTTAAAGGCTAGTCTTTAATAGAATCATCTAGTTCACTAAGTGCTGAAGCCTCCTTTAATCTAATGGTTAATTTTGGGGTAAAAATTAAATGATCTTTAGATGTCTCAGCATGGAATTATAGCCCTGTTCCCTAACTCTTAGCCCTTGCGCCCCAAGGACGAGGAGCTTTGGGCTAATATCCCACTGTTATCATCACCAAGTATGGGATTATCCTGTAGAACATCTTGTTTATCCAGCTTTGTTCAAAATGAAACGATTACCTCGACACTTGGATGTGCTATTTAATTTTCTATCGATTGTTGCATCTATTGGTTTAAGGTGTTGGACTCAGTTTTCCTTGATTAAGAGATCAGTCTGTTTATCCGATATTATTCAGATTAAATTACTGCCTTCCAATGTTATTGCGCCTGAAAACCCTGCTTCAGTTACTGCTCATTTTCTTCGCCATTTCACGGCTGCTGCTGCTGCTGTCAAGTGTATATTTTCTGTTACACTAAACGCACACACCAAACATGCAGGTGTGTTGATCCATGTTGCATGTGTATGTTTCTTATTTATTATGACTCTGTTACTCTCTTGAACTTCTGATCAGGGAAATAAGTGGTATTATTTCAGTGCCTGCTCCTCCTAGAAACTAAGGGGTGCATTATTTACAGCAATAAACCTATGTTAAACCTGTCTGCTAAGCTTATGCATTAGAAACCACAGACACACTTTTCAGCCCAAGACAAAGTTAGATGTTACCAGTGATAGCTCATCTGTGGACTTTAGCCAAAGAGAAGTTGCCAAAACAAAAGGTGAATAAAGAGTCCTAGAAATTATTACTCTATGTCAATGTAAACAATATTTGCATAGCATTTATTTCTCTTTAAAGAATTCTTACTTGTGTGATCTAATCACTGCTCAGAATTCTAAGGAATTCTGAAGCACCCTTAATTAATTAAGAGTGTTGTCTCTGCAGCTTTCAGAACACTGAGTTGGCTGATTGCCTGATAAGTACCTTGGTTGTCCTCAGAACGGATGGAATGTTCCATTTAGGCCTTTCCAAGAGGAGAGTTCACAGTTAACTCTGCCATAATGGTTTGTACTGAGAGCTCAGCCACACTGTTTAGTACATTTTATTATTCAAATACAGATCAAAAGATATTTTAAAGTAATAATGCTGTACTGTATTGGGTTTACCTCAAGGGTAGAAGGCCACTGTCTGATTTAAGATCTAGGATTTAAAACCAAAGTTCAGTTCATAGTTACTTCTACTTATAATGCTCTGAAGGCAAGATTTTACTAATCTGGGAATTTATATAAATCAATATAGATACTAATGGCAACCACAGATTTTTAAATTATTCTCTAAATACAATAATTAAGGCCTACTAAATCAATGGCATAAAAAGAGGGGATTTTACAGATTGTTATCTGGAGCATAAGGTAGATTTACCAAAAAGAAAAAAAATCCCATTCAATACACAGAAAACTGTTTTAGGTAAAATGTACTTACCCAAATTAGAATACAACCAGGATACCTTTCCTAGTATTTGTAACTTTTTCACAAAATGCCATGGAAGCTTCAATTATCACCTACAGCATCACACCCCTTACACCAAACGGAGACTGGTTTAGCACTGCCCATAAGCCTTGTCTACACTACAGAATTCTGGCACTACAAATACGTGTCATGCTTGTAACATGCCATATGATCAAGGGGTTTGCAATGGTATGCAAGTATTATCATCACTGCAATAGCTTGGCGCAAGGCACACCAATGCCGCAATCCCACACTGGGTTGCATTCCCGTATTGCAGCTGCACCACTGCAATTGAGCGTTTCAGCATGATCCCACAATGCTCCTGCAAGCCCTTTAAGACCACGCTGTGCAATATCTCCTGTATTCTATCAGCTTCTGTAGTCTTATGCACAGGAGTTCTCTGTTTTATAAGGTGCAGTGTACACAATCGTAAGACATTTTTTGTTTCTAAAACACTAAAGACCCAAAGAATCATGGGACTGGAAGGGACTTGGAGAGGTCATCTAGTCCAGCCTACTGCACTCATGACAGGACTAAGTATTATCTACTATCCCTGTCAGGCGTTTCGCTAACCTGCTCTTAAAAATCTCCAATGACAGAGATTCCACAACCTCCCTAGGCAATTTATTCCAGTGCTTAATTACCCTGACCATTAGGAAGTTTTGCCTAATGTCCAGCCTAAACCACCCTTGATGCAATTTAAGCCCACTGCTTCGTTTCCTATTCTCAGAGGTTAACGAGAACAATTTACCTTCCTCCTTCTTGTAAGAACCTTTTATGAACTTGAAAACTGTTATTCCCCCTCCCTGCCCCAGTCTTCTCTCGACTAAACAAACCAATTTTTTTCAACCTTTCCTTCATAGGTCAAGTTTTCTAGACCTTTAATCATTTTTGTTGCTCTTCTCTGGACTTTCTCCAATTTGTTCACATCTTTCCTGAAATGTGGTGCCCAGAACTGGGTACAATACTCCAGCTGAGTCCACCTAATCAGCGCAGAAGAATTACTTCTCGTGTCTTGCTTACAACATTCCTGCTAATACATCCCAGAATGATGGTCACTTTTTCTGTGACAGTCTTACACTGTTGACTCATATTTAACTTGTGGTCCACTATGACCCCCAGATCCCTTTCTGCTGTAGACCTTCCTAGGCAGTCATTTCCCATTTTGTATGGGTGCAACAGATTGTTCCTTCCTAAGTGGAGTACTTTGTCCTTATTGAATTTCATTCTATTTACTTCAGACCATTTCTCCAGTTTGTCCGGATCATTTTGAATTTTAATCCTATCCTCCAAAGTACTTACAACCCCTCCCAGCTTGGTATTGTCCGCAAACTTTCACCTGTACTCTCTATGACATTATCTAAATCATTGATGAAGATATTGAACAGAACCGGACCCAGAACTGATCCCTGCAGAACCCCACTTGATATGCCCTTCCAGCTTGACTATGAACCACTGATAACTACTTTCTTGGAACAGTTTTCCAGCCAGTTATGCACCCACCTTATAGTAGCTCCATCTAGGTTGTATTTCCCTAGTTTGTTTATAAGAATGTCGTGTGAGTCAGTATCAAAAGCCTTACTAAAAAGTCACGATATACCACATTTAAACCTTCCCCCCCATCCACAAGGCTTGTTACCTTCTCAAAGAAAGCCACTAGGCATAGGCACGGGAAGTAGGGGGTGCTGCAGCAACCCCAGGTTTTGCATCTAGCGGCCCAGACCCGCACTCCTGCTCCTGGCCCTGGGTCCCGCTCGGCCTCCGGCCCTGAGCCCGGGGATCCCACTCAGCGGCCAGCCCAGGGGCTCCACTACCGGCTCCAGGTCCCACCCAGCCAGCGGCGCTGTGCCCGGGGGCTCTGCTGCCGGCCCGGGGTCCCGCTTGGCGGCCAGCCAGGAGGCTCCCCTGCCTGCCCCAGGGTCCCACCCCACCGCCAGCCCCACATGTGGGGTCCTGGCCACCGGCCCCACACTCGGGGCTTCACACCTGCCCCCACCTGTGATCTTAGCCTCCTATCCCTTACCCCGTCTGTGTCCCTCACTCCCGGAACCACAGCCCTGCTCCCGGCCCCAGTTCTAGGGGGCGGTGAGGGATGTGGACAGCGGTAAGAAGGGTGCAGCTCAGCACCCGCACTCCAAAAACTGTTCCAGCGCCACTTCTACTAGGTTGCTTTGAAATTATTTGTTCTTGACAAATCCATGCTGACTGTTACTTATCACCTTATTATCTTCTCAGAGTTTGCAAATTGATTGATTAAATATTTACTCCATTATCTTTCGGTTACTGAATATTTGCATTCAATGTTGTCTTATAAATATATTCTGTTTTATACAAGTAAAAAGGCTAATGTATATGGTTCACATTTAAAAAAAATATTTTGTACAGCACTTCTCCAGTTGAGAATTGTTACTCCTATAAATCTTTGCTTCAGGAACCTGTGCTGGAAATAATTACCCGCAATGCACTTTACTGCAACGGCTGGAAAGAATGCTGTGTGTGGAGACACCAGAGAAATTTATACTAGAAAGACTGTTTAATATTGATACACTACATCAGTACAACAATTCAGTTGAACCATTTTAAGATGTAACAATGCAATACTCCAGGATAAAGTAGACTAGAGGGAAGAGTACCTCTTATTGAATCCTCAGCATCACTTCTTGCACCATTCTAGCTTCTCACTGAACATTTCCACTCAAAGTACTGATCGGCCACAACCCTACTTAGCTTATGTGATTTGATAAGATCAAAAGCCCCCATTGAAGAAGCATCACCGTCAAGACTTTTTTGGTAAGAATTACTATTTATATTACAGTAGTGCCAATAAGCCCCAACTGAGATTGAGGCCCTGCCAGGTGCTGTACAAACACAGAAGAGTGACCCTGCCTCCAATATCTTACAGTCTAAACAGAACAGACAGTCAGGCAATGGGTGGGAAAACAGAGGCACAGAGCAGAACCCAGATTTCTCAACTCCCAGTGTATTGCCCTATCTACTGGACCATCCTACTTCTTGATGGATCACTTATACCTTTGAGAGGGCCCTATAAGCTGCTCACTTTAGGAAAACCAGCTTCTCTTAATCTTTATGGAAAGAGGAGGATATTCAAAAAATTGGAGGAGACCATGCTGTGTAATGTACACACATGTCTTCTTCTACAGCCCATTTATTATCAGTAAATAAAGTTATGGAAGATGCAAATTTGATGTGTTTACATGAAAGCTGCAGTATTTCTGGATGTGTCTTGGGTCATATTTTGCCTTAATCAAGCTATGGAAAAACCTAGGGAATATCTTCGTGTTAGTTACCTAAACACATGTTCTGCTTATAAATTGGGTGGGACAGATACATAAAAATTTTTATCTTGGGGACAGTTCATGAAATACAAGGTGGACGATAAAATGGACAGAAAGCTGGCTAGATCGTCGGGCTCAACAGGTAGTAATCAACAGCTTGATGTCTAGTTGGCAACCGTTATCAAGAGGAGTGCCCCAGGGGTCGGTCCTGGGGCCAGTTTTGTTCAACATCTTCTTAATGATCTGGATGATGGGATGGATTGCACCCTCAACAAGTTAACGGATGACACTAAGGTGGGGGAAGAGGTAGATATGCTGGAGGGTAGGGATAGAGTCCAGAGTGACCTAGACAAATTGGAGGATTGATTCAAAAGAAATCTGATGAGGTTCTACAAGAACAAGTGTAGAAGAGTCCTGCACTTTGGACGGAAAAATCCCATGCACTACTAGAGGCTGGAGACCGACTGGGTAAGCGGCAGTTCTGCAGAAAAGGACCTGGGGATTACAGTGGACGAGAAGCTGGATATGAGTCAACAGTGTGCCCTTGTTGCCAAGAGGGCTAATGGCATATTGGGTTGCATTAGTAGAAGCATTGCCAGCAGATTGAGGGAAGTGATTATTCCCCTCTATTCGGCATTGGTGAGGCCACATCTGGAGTACTGTGTCCAGTTTTGGGCCCCCCCACTACTGAAAGGATGTGGACAAATTAGAGAGGGTCCAGCGGAGGGCAATGAAAAGGATTGGCAGGGGGTGGGGGGGCTGGAACACATGATTTATGAGGAGAGTCTGAGTGAACTGGGTTTATTTAGTCTGCAAAATAGAAGAGTGGGGAGGAGGATGGATTTGACAGCCGCCTTCAACTACCTGAAGGGGGGTTCCAAAGAGGATGGAGCTAGGCTGTTCTCAGTTGTGGCAGATGACAGAACAAGAAGCAGTGCTCTCAAGTTGCAGTGGGGGAGGTCTAGTTTGGATATTAGGAAAACCTATTTCACGAGAAAGGTGGTGAAGCACTGAAATGGCTTACCTAGGGAGGTTGTGGAATCTCCATCTTTAGAGGTTTTTAAGGACTGGCTTGACAAAGCCCTAACTGGGATGATTTAGTTGGGGTTGGTCCTGCTTTGGGCAGGGGGTTAGACTGGATAGCCTCCTAAGGTCTTTTCCAACCCTAATCTTCTATGATTCTATGAAATTGGTAATACAAAATCCATTAACTTTAAGTCACCAATTTGAATTCAGCTTGGATGAGTAATGACCAAAAATCATTACACAGCTGACAGCTATTTGGTGGCCTATTTGAAATAAATTTGAGTTTCTAAGCAGTTTCTATGGGACTGGTGTCAACATCACAGAAGCCACAACTCAAGTTGCAATAACTGGCAGCTTTGAGAAAGATGTCATGGGTTCAGTGGGCATGGAGAGAGACTTGGGTGAGAGACTGCTTTTAAAAATTCCCAGCTGTCTGCATAGGCGTTTTGGGGATGAAGGCTAAAGGTCTCCAGTAATAATGAAAGGAGATAAATGAAGCCTGAGCCCTTGAGGAGAAACATCTAATATGTGCACCGAAGAAACTGGTAAATAACATTATAAAACTTTGCCCTGGTGAATTTGAATAATAAAGAATCTAGTACGATATCTGCACTTATGCCTTTGCAAGCTTCCCTGCCCATTGAATGAGTAAGGAGATAGGGAAAGAGGTCTGGTTGCTGATGCCTCTCTGCTCAAATTTTTACACCCTCCCCCCTCTTCTGCATCCGGGCAACCTTCCTGAAGCTAAAACTTTAAGGAAAAACAGAGACAACATGACTAAGGAGTGTACAACAAACTTGATCCAGCAGAAAAAACTTCCGTTACCAGGTGAGAGAACTAGTGGGGTCCATAAAATATTTGAAAAATAATTACCACAGCTATGGATTTGAAAGTAAATGCTTTCTTTATATAGTACAAAATATTTTTATACATACACAAAAGTGCATGTATGTGTGTGCTATAGGCAGACCTGGTAGCTCCATCTACTATTAAGGTTGCCTGAAACTTCCCATTATAACACACTGTTTTCAAACTGCTTATAGCTTGGCCAAGTTTTTAATTGCTTGGGCTGAAATTTTCCAACCTGGTGTTTGCCTCAGGCTGATTTAAAGAAAAAATCAGCCAAAATCATTTGCCTATTTACGAGAATGAGGACAGAGAGAAATATATTATTTTGCCCATGTTAAAAAATTCTGGCAACCTTTTCTCTTAAAAGCTGTAGCACCCCCGTGCTTTGAAGCAGGGATTTGAAAGTTGGCAGGGGCTGGCCTTTCCTTTGTATCACGGAAGTGCCTTTTGCTGTCCTAGTGAAAGTCTGCCCAAATTTGGCCAAGTTATAAACCTTTGACAAATTGCAGTTTTCACATGCTCAGTAGACATTTTTTTGGTAGATTTTAGCACCTAAAATTTCCGATGGAGTCTCAGTCTCCCTGCCCAAGCAGTCTGTCTCCTTTTTCCCATGGCTCCCAGTCCCAGTCCCTTTGCCCAGGAAGTCCAAATCTCCACTTCCACCCCAACTCCCAGTTTCTACTTTCCCTCTCCCACCAGCCTCCAGTCCCCATTCCACACCCCCTGCTCTTTGCCCCAATCTATTCCCCCTGCCGCTGGTCTGGCTCTTATCCTCTTTGCATTTGAATCAGGCAGCTTCCTCCTCCAGGCTGCCTGATCTCAGCAGGATGGGCATTGAGAATACAGGAGAGATGGACTCCCTGCTCTCAGTTCTGATGCCTTGGCCTTGACCCAGCCTGGCCCACAACTGCTCAGAGTTGCAATTGCAGGGAAAGTCCTGCTCAGCCCCAGGCTGGGCACTGTGCAGTGCAGATGGAACCTTTCAAACATTTTATCTGGAAAGGTCTAGCAAGTCTCTGCTGAACATGTGTGGACTAGACTTTTTTAAAGGCTTACAACTTGGCCACAGTTGGGCAGATTTTTACAGGAATGACAAAAGGCACATGCCTGATACAAAATCCAACCGCTGCCAAATATCAAGATGTTCTGAATGGATTAGGAGTAAACCTTGGTTCTCCATCTTGGATCAAGAGAAGGCCTAATGTTAACAATTCATGGCTAAAGAAAGCTGTCACCTCACCACTTCATTACCACATGTGGTCACATAAATGGGTTAGAATCACATTTGGTTTAACAAATGCACTTGCAGCCTTCCAGCGGTGTGTGGAAGAATGCCCTGCAGAACATAGGGATGAGATGTGTATTCCCTAGCTGGACAATGTTCTTGTGTACATGGACACTTTTGAAGAACGTGTGGAGAATGTAAGGAGAATATTGCAACAGTTACAGAAGCATGGACTTAAGCTGAAAGCTTCTAAATGTGACCTCCTTAAGAGAGAGGTACGTTCCTTGGAAATGTTACCCAAGCTGAAGGTTAAGATGGATCCTGCTAACACACTGGCTGTTTGTGCTCTTTCAGAGCAACCATCAAAACCATAGGGGAACTTTGCAAGCTGCCAGGACTGAGCAACATCAAAAGTTTTAAACCAACTGATTAACTTCCCAGTACAGCCACCAATAATAGCCTACGCTGATTTTGCCTTACCCATTATCATTCTTGTAGATGCTTCCAATAAGAGATAGATAACCGAGAGTCACTGGTTATGGGTCAAGAACACTAACTGCGCAGCTGAGGAAAAATTATTACCTTCATTTAAGTAGAGTTTCTAACTTTGAAATGGGCTGTAACTGAGAAATCCCAAGACTACTTCTACTATGCAGAGTCCTTCATGGTCTACAGTGATAACCACCTGATAATCTATTCTTTCACCTCTGCCAGGCTGAATGCCATAGCATACCATTGGGCTGCAGAATTAGCTGAATGTAACTGCAAAGTTAGATATCATCCAGGGAAGTCTAATGTGGAGGCGGATACTTAATCCAGAATGCCCCTTGATATGGAAAAATACAACGAGTGCAGAGAAGAGACAAGCAAAGATGTTGCTAATGCTGTTTTACCATCCTTGGATGTATAACTAGATTGTAATAAGGTATCTTGGTTAGCAGTTATTAGTACCAACCCTTTGGCAGCAGAAGACTTCTCCATGGGTATTAAATCCAAAGCCTATTCCATGAAAAGACATTTTGCCAGCTCAGAAAGAAGATCCAGCTACAGATAAAATTCTTCATTATAAATCTCTGGGGTGCAAACAAATGATCAAGAGAACACAGGAGGATGTGGCAGGATCTCTGCCTTGATGCATAGATGGTAACAGATGTATTTGGCTACAGATGGCATACTTCATTGGAAAACCAAGTTACCAAATCAACTGGTATTATCTGACAAATACAAAAGGCAGGTATATCAAGAACTTCATGAAGAGATGGTACATTTAGGAGCAGAGTGAGTAATCAGTCTTGCAAGAGATCAGTTTTATTGGGCACAGATGAAGAGGGACATCAAATATTATGTCACTAGAGTCTGTGCATGCATCAAGCAAGTAAAAAACTAACCAACCAACCTCACCAGCCAGCCTGAGCTCCATTAACATAGTTACAACAGAACTATTTGAGCTTTTTGCATCTAGAGCAAAGTAAAGGAGGATATGAATTCATCTTAGTCACAGTGGATCACTTCACTAGATTTGTCCAAGCCTACCCTACCACCAGCAATCAGGCAAGACTGTGGAAGACAAGATCTTCAATTACCTTGTTTTAAAAATTTGATTTCCCCAAGAGGATCCATCATGACCAAAGGACAGAGTTTGAAAATAATTTACTCAGGTGGCTACAGCACTACTGTAAAAATGAAACATCTTGCACAGCCCCAGGGCAATGGACAAGCAGAAAGACTGAACTGAACTCTACTGGCTAGGTTGAGAACCTTGCCAGAAGAACAAAAGTCAAATTGGAAGGACTCTCTTAATAGGGTAATCTACTATGCCTGAAACTGTACATGAAATGAAGCTACAGGGTTCTCTTCCTTTTATTTATTATATGGAGGATCACTATATTTGACCATTGATATCACAAATTGATGTACCTATAAATGCTGAGTCTGCAGCGCAGTCTGCAGACCATAAAGATTTCACTGATAAATGGAAACAGAATATGAAAGAAGCTTAAGAACTGCTATCAAAATGTTCTCAAAAAATCTCCTGCTCACGGAAAGAATCCTGATCAGAAAGTGCATGGTGCTGCCCTCTTCGCAGGTGACCAAGTTCTTGTTGGGAATCTTTCGGGGTGGGGGGAGAACAGGCAAAATTAAGATTCTGTTAGGAAGATAAGATTCATGTAGGAAAAACTGAAAGGTAAGGGGATAGTCCAGTCTATGAAGTAAAAGCAAAAGATGGAAAAGGAGGTGTTAGAGTTCTTCACTGCAGCCTTTTACTTTCTTATGACTCCTTACCCTTAGATATAACACCATCCACTAAACCACCACGGTGGAAGACACATAGAACAAGATAAACTAATGAAATAAAAGATGAAAACGAGGACAGGGATTTGAACTCCAGTAGTTCTTATCTCAAGAGTGAAGATGAACTACATTATGTGATGGTACCAGATACTCCCCATGGCACAGAGACTCTGAATCCAGAGTCTGAAATATTTCACACTTATCTGGGAAATGAAGATGTTGTTGATCCTGTAAACTTGGAAACTGCTGATCAGACTGATGTTAATTGACTACGTTTTCTAAATAGCTTGCCATATGCCCAGTGATTTGGAGTTAGATGGTTATACCATTGATCAAAGACTCAATTGAGAAGAAAAGTTATGAGCTTTTGAAACTCAGACTACTGCTAATAAGTCACATGGATGGACTATATGTTATATTTTGTTAATAGAAAGGTCTGGATATCATTATATTTATGAGAGGGGAGCATACTCATCAGGGAACGTCAGGGTTAGATTTACTTGTGTCCTGCCCCTTAACGATTGAAGGTCTGATGACAGGGTTGCCAGGTGCCCCGTTTTCAACTGGAACTCCCAGTCAAAAAGAGACCCTGGCGGCACCAGTCAGCACCTCTGACCAAGCCTTTAAAAGTCCAGCTGGTGTTGCAGCAGGGCTAAGGCAGGCCCCCTGCCTGACCTGGCTCTGCACAGCTCCCTGGAAGTGGCCAGCATGTCGGACCCCTAAGTGGAGGGGCAATCAGGGAAGCTCAGCATGCTGCCCACACCCCCAGTGCTGGCTCCGCAGCTCCCCTTGGCAGAGAACCATGGCCAATTGGAGCTGTGTGGGAGGCGCCTGTGGGCACTGGCAGCATGCACTGCGTAGAGCCACTTGAACCGTTCACCTAGGGGCCAGACCTGCCAGCTGCTTCCGGGAGCAGTGCAGAGCCAGGGCGGGCAGGCAGGCAGGGAGCCTGCCTCAGCCCCACTGCTCTGCTGACGAGGAGCTGCTTACGGTAAGTGCCGCCTGGCCGGAACCCACACCTCAAACTCCCTCCTGCACCTTGAACCCTCTGCCCCAGGTTGAAACCCCCTCCTGCACCCTAACTCCCTCCCAGACCCCGCACACCCCCCACATCACAACCCTCTGCCCCAGGTCAGAACCACCTCTCGCACCCTAACTCCCTCCCTAACTCCACGAGTGACGGAGGGATTGGGGCTGGAGTGAGTGGGGGCAGGGCCTCAAGGAAGGGGCAGGGCCAGGGTTTTCGGTTTTCTGCAATTAGAAAGTTGGCAACCCTATCTGGTGAGCGGCTCAAAGGGGATAACCCTTGCTGCAGCAGCAGAATTGTGTGTGCTCTAAAAGGACTGAGTAGCAATGGGACTTGTGCATGTCGTATTTGGTTATTTTATACTAAGTCATAATAAAACTGGTTTTCAAACTACCACTGGTCTGGAAGTGTAACATAGGCAGCTGCTTACCAGCCTGTGCTCCAGGCAGCAGGAAGTGGCCCAATGCCAGGTTGCCAGGGAAGCACTCCTGTCCCCTCCCCAGCAACTCCCCACCCTTGGTGCAGGTAAGATCACAGCCAAGGCTTAGGCGCTGAGTAGCTTGGGGCTGCTCCTGGCAACACCATCAGCACTGCCAGGGCTTCATGTCAGTGCCCAGACTGCACTTGCCACTCTGTACCTAGCCCCCATGGGCCCTGCTACCTGGGCAGTTCGCAGCCCCTGCCATGGCTGCTGCATCAACAGCAAGGAGTTCACCTGGAAAAGTGTGTGTGTGTGTGGGGGGCAGACTATGGGGCGTGGGGAGCCATGTAGGGGGTGAGAGCTGGGTTGGGCTGGGGGTGTGGAGTGTGGGGGAACCAGATGGGGGACACAGGTGTGTGGTGTGAAGTGCAGGGGCTGGGTGGGGGATGCCTGGGTCCCACTGTGGTTGAGCTGAGCAGCTCCAGAGGAAGGGTTGTGGGAGACAGATAGGGAGCAGCCCCAGATGAGAATTAATCTCTTTACTCTGTTTCTGCTAACTAAACTAGATTCACTGGAAAGCTATTGTCAACCTTGTCTGATCAACTAGTTTAAATGTGTTTATGCAGTGGCCCAAACGTAGCTAGATACCAGTGAACCTTGCCCCATCTGGGACAGGATCAAACACTATACAAAAAGCGTGTGTATCTTAGAGGTACTTATACTTCTATCATATGGAAGTGGACATACCATTACTGACTTAGGCCATGTCTAGACTACAAAATTAGGTCGAATTTATAGAATTCGGTTTTGTAGAAAGTGTTTTTATACAGTTGATTTTGTGTGTCCCCACACAAATGCTCTAAGTGTATTTAGTCGGCGGAGTGCGTCCAAAATACAGAGGCAACCATTGACTTCCAGAGCGTTGCACTGTGGGTAGCTATCCCACAGTTCCCGCAGTCTCCGCTGCCCATTTGAATTCTGGGTAGAAATCCCAATGCCTGATGGGGCAAAAACATTGTCGCGGGTGGTTCTGGGTACATATCGTCAGGCCTCCCCCTTCCCTCCCTCCCTCCATGAAAGCAATGGCAGACAATAGTTTTGCACCTTTTTTGCTGAGTTACCCATGCAGACACCATACCATGGCAAGCATGGAGCCCGCTCAGCTCACAGTCACAGTATGTCTCCTGGGTGCTGGCAGACGTGGTACTGCATTGCTACACAGCAGCAGCTCATTGCCTTTTGGCAGCAGTATGACTAGTAGCCATCGTTGCCTAACTTGAGGGTAAGATCGGTGAGGGGCACCTGGACAAACATGGGAGTGACTCAGCCAGGTCATTTCCCTTTTAAGTTTCATCTCATGGCGATTCAGTCCTGTCAGCAGTCCTACTGCACCGTTGTCTAATGAGCAGCCAGGAGATGACCGTCTGCTGCCAGCAAGATGTATAAAGATAGATGAAGTGGATCAAAACAAGAAATAGACCAGATTTGTTTTGTATTTATTTTCTCCTCCCTCCCTCTGTGAAATTAACAGCCTGCTAAACCCAGGGTTTTGAGTTCTATCCTTGAGAGGGCCATTCTGTTTCTCCTTGATGCAAAGCCACCCCCTTTGTTGATTTTAATTCCCTGTAAACCAACCCTGTAAGCTATGTTGTCAGTCGCCCCTCCCTCCGTCAGAGCAACGGCAGACAATTGTTTCACATCCTTTTCCCTGGATTGCCCGAGCAGACGCCATAACACAGCAAGCATGGAGCCTGTTTAGCTCATCGCAGCAGTTATGACCATTGTAAACACCTCGTGCATTATCATGCAGAACCAGCATCTGAAAAACCAGGTGAGGAGGCAACGGCAGTGCGGTGATGAGGACAACAGAGATTTCCTCTAAAACCACGGTCCCCAACAATTTGGAGATCATGGTGTTTGTGGGGCAGGCTCATGCCGTGGAACACAGATTCTGGGCCTAGGAAACAAGCACAGAGTGGTGGGTCCGCATAGTGTTGCGGGTTTAGGATGATTCCCAGTGGCTCCAAAAACTTTTGCATGCGTAAGGGCACTTTTATGGAACTTTGTGACTTGCTTTCCCCTGCCCTGAAGCACAAGAATACCAAGATGAGAGCAGCCCTCACAGTTCACAAGCGAGTGGCAATAGCCCTGTGGAAGCTTGCAATGCCAGACAGCTACCGGTCAGTCGGTAATCAATTTGGAGTGGGCAAATCTACTGTGGGGGTTGCTGTGATGCAAGTAGCTAATGCAATCATTGAGCTGCTGCTATCAAAGGTGACGACTCTGGGAAATGTTCAGATCCTACAAGTCCCCCACGCATTCTTGGGCATCTGGGTGAGGAGGCTAGGGAACTTGGGGAGGAGGGAGAGTGGTTAAACAGGGGCTGAAGCGGCAGTCTGTGATCCTGCTGCCGTTCATGAACCTCCACCAGATGCTGGAGCATGTCCGTTTGATCCTGCAGTAGCCCCAGTGTTGCCTCATGCCTCCTCTGATCTTCATGCTACCACCTCTCCTCACGTTCATCGGCCACTTTCCTGTACTCTGCTATTGTGTCCCTCCACACATTCTGCTGAGCTCTGTCAGTGCTGGACGACTGCATGAGCTCAGAGAACATTTCATCGCGCATGCGGTTTTTTTGCCACCTTATCTAAGATAGCCTTTGGGACGGAGGAGGGAACCTTGAAACATTTGCAGCTGCTGGAGGGAAAAAAAAAGGGAGTGAAGTATTTTAAAAGATACATTTTACAGAACAATGGCTATACTCTTTCACAGTGAACAACACTATTCACATTACAGAGCACATGTGATTTTGGTACAAGGTAGCAGTTTGCATCTTATATTGAGTGCCTGTGGCTTTGGTGTTAGAGAAAACACACACACGCAGTGCTGGGCAACAGAATTTGGCTTGCAGGCGGCCATGGTAAGCCATAGTCTTTCGGCTTCTGCCACCTTCATAACAGCAGCACCCTCCTCTCCCATACCAAGCAAAGCACACTGAGTTGGCCATTTAGTGCTGCGGTTTTCCTGTTAACTAACCCCCCGCATCCAATTCTCTGGGATGATCGCTTTACCCCTTCCTCCACTGAGTGGCTGGTATCAGGGAAGATCCCTGCTATCCAAATTCAAACAGCTCAGCACTGTGGAGATTAGGTGGTGCAGGAAGTACTGCCCAAAGGATCCAGAGTGATGTACCCTGCAATCCTCTAACTGGCCAAGCACACTATGTAACCTGGAGAGTACCCCAGGAAGTTGCCTAGGCAACCACACAGACTTCTGGCCTGCTGTGATTCCAGAGCACTGTGCCTTCTGGTCTCCAGTCTCTGACCCTGGCCTCCTGCTTCCAGCCTGGTGCTACCTCTGATCTCCAATCTCTGACCCTGAATCTTGCTTATTGATCCCTTCTCTAGCAATTCCTCTGCTCACTGACTACCATCTTGTGGCGGTCCTAGATGTGGAGACACCAGCCCAGCTGTGACTGCTAGGCCAGACCACCTATACCCTGGTTCCTTACATGAGGATGTAGTTGTTTTTAATATATTTTAATTGCTTGGCAGCATGGATCCTCGTGTTTAGTTTCTGTGGCAGAGACCAGATTTTCAAGAATGGTCTGTTGCATGTTGTGCCAAGCCATGTGATTAGTGAATATAAAACAAATGCTGTTTGTGCTTAAATTGCAAGTTTTTCCATGAGCAAAACTGTGAGTTCAGGTATAAAGATGTCAGGCTAGATTTCCCTACTGCATTACTCAAATAAATTTGTTAGTCTAAGGTGCTACAAGTACTCCTTTTCTTTTTGTGAATAGAGACTAACACGGCTGCTACTCTGAAATCCATTCATTTAGTTTCAGTAGAGTTACACCATCTTGAATGTGGAGTAACCATGGTGACTCAAGCCCTTGGGCTTTTCATTGACTACATGTGCGCTTTGGATGTACCTGGTGACTCAGTTTAAAGTTTGGCATATAATAGCTGAGTGCATACATTTCATATTGATGTGTATTTATTACTAATGTATGAAGTCTCATAATTGCTGTTGTACAGATTTTTCATTAGCTAAAATTTACTGGTAAAATGTTAAAGTATCTCTATTCAAAATCTGGCTTATGATAAGATAACTTCTTTGGAGACTCTCACATGTGACAGAATTACCAATTTAGGATCATTTTTGTAGGGTTCATGCACTATACAATTTTAACACTACATCACTGCCAGTGAGAAGTTTGTATACATTTGTAAATAGAATTTTTCTGTGTGTACATCATGGATATGTTCTGATTTTCCAAGATGGTAAATGAAAGCAAAGTTTTAGGATATGTCTCCACTACCCGCTGGATTGGTGGGCAGCGATCAATCCAGCAGGGTGTCAATTTATTGCGTCTAGTCTAGACACGATAAATCAACCCCTGAGCGCTCTGTCAACTCCTGTACTCCACTGCCATGAGGGGTGCAGGCGGAGTCGACAGGGGGAGCGGCAGCAGTTGACTCACTGTGGTGAAGACACCACAGTAAGTCGATCTAAGTATGTTGACTTCAACTACGTTATTCACGTAGCTGAAGTTGCATAACTTAGATCCATCTCCCCCCCATCCCAGTGTAGACCAGGGCTTAGATTTTGGAATTGGTAAGCAGCCCCAAACCTATTTTTGGATCAGGGCCCCATAGGGCCTTGCTACACTTCTGTTTTAACAGAAAAAAACAAATGTATTTTTAACTAGCCTCATTCTTGGAGATGCCAAACTGTCTAGCTGAAATTACAAAATAAATTCAGCCCGAGGCAGACTCGTGGTATGTCAGCCTGAATGGATGAAGTCTGGCAAAGTTATAAGCAACTGAAAACGGGATCTTATAATGGGAAGTGTCAGGCAACCTTAATAATAGGCAGGGCTTGTAGGTATAATAAAATATTCAGAGTGGCCATCCATATAACAAACTAGACATTTTCTATATGGTAATTTAGTGACCAATACAAAGGCCACCTGCCTCAAACAGAATTAAGTAAATAAATCTAAGCAAACAATTTGACTCTAGTGCACCAGTTTAGTTTGTAGTTAAGCCTTGTGGGCTGAACAGGACTGAAAGCCTGCGAACATCCTCTATTAAATCTGGGCCAATCTCCCTGAGGCAAACATCTTTGTTTACATTTCATCTTTTATTTCAGAACAGCTGCACCATAAGGGTTGTGAGCTAAACTAGGTGTGGCCAGTTGGCAGAAATAACACAAGTGGTAATGATGGGATCAATAGAACATTTACATTCATATGGAATGACAGAAGATCATTGAAAGCATCTAGGGGAGTAAAGTTTTCCCAATTCCTAAAACTGTCTATGCTTACCTGCAAACTTCCTTTTTTTGGCCTAATCTATACTAGAAAAGGTTTGTCTTTATAGCTATACCAGGAAACCTTCCTAGTGTAGACACAGCTTATACTGGCTCCCTGAACAAAAAAAACAAAAAACACCCACAAACTGTATTATCAAAAGCACTTTTTGCAGCTATAACTGTGTTTATACTATGGCTTTTGCCAGCATAGAAATGTCACGAAATTGGCTTCTCACAGGCTCTACTCCTTTCTACTGGATAGGCTTCAGATGGGTCTCACAAGGGCCCCAGCCTGGGATACAGTAGGGATCTTCAGGAGGCCTGTTACAGAGGTGGTGACAAAGGGAGAAAGCTGGGTCTGAAAGCCCCTTTATCACACTCTGGTGTTGGCCATATCTGTGCTGTGCCCTTCCATCCATGGCCCGTGGGGAAGTGAAGGGGGAGGGAGGAGGCAGCTGAGTGCTGCAGTCAAAGGCATGGCTGCTGGTGAAGGCTATAGGGGGTCAGGGGCAATCTTCCATATGGCATGCTGCTCTCCTGGCTTCACTGCCCTCCTGGAGAGGCGAGGCTGCCTGTCCCTGGAACAGGCAATTCCAATGCCACCTGATTCCTTTCCAGCCAGGAGGCTGAGGTAACCCCACCCGGAATGGGCTGTGAGGGGGGACACTTTGTGCGACCAGCTGAACTCCCCATGGGACACTTGATTGGAGGCAGGAGACACGGCCCTTTCCTTTTGGCCTGTTTTTTCTCTGCCTAGCTTGCATCATGAAGCCCGCAGGGCACAAGCCACTGCAAATGCCTCCGAGAGGGAAGTGGAGCCAGGCGATCTCCCCAAAAGGCAAACGCAGCCCTGGGACACATCATGGATCAGACCTGTCAGTCAGAAATCTGAACTCAAGTCTGGGATTTCCCTCCAAAAAGCACTGCAGTAGGCAGGGCTGCCTGAGCCACTGGCCAAGCAGAGAAAATGGAGGAACTCTGTGGGCACAGTATTCCCCTGCACCGAGTGACTGACAGGTCTGGCTCTGCTCCCATGCTGCAAGCAGGCTGCATTACCCATTGAAACAGCACTATGGACCTTAGCATAAAGAAATTAGAGATTCAATCTCCCTTTTTACAACCACAATATATAGTTATACAATTATCACAATAGAAAACCCAGTCAGAGATCAGGTCCCCATTGTGCTAGGTGCTGTACAGAAAAGTATCAAAGAAACAGTCCTTGCCTCCCAGAACTCTCAGTCTAGGTATGTAGCCTGTGGGTTGGACTATAGGTTTAAAGTTAGCTTTTAAGTATAAGATATACGTATAAGGCAGTAATGCAAGAAGCCTACAGGCCCAAACTGAAAGACATTGGCTTAAGCATTTAGCATAAGGAAGTTAGACCTATTAACCTGTAGTGTACGGAACTTAACCAACAGTGACCCTTAGTCACAAGATGGCATGAGATATAATTTTGCAATAAAAAAAATTCTGCTGAAATTTTGCATAGAATGCTGAAAGGTAACTGCAGAGAGTCACTTGGTGTCAGTTTGGCTATTTTAGGATAGGAATATCAGCAGATGCTTAACAGCAGGATTGCTATAGTAACCACAGGATGTATAGTCTAATGAGTTTGTGATCATTAATATACTGACCTACAGAATAAGGACACCCCAGTATTACTAGGATGAGGAAGTGAGTTATGGGCAAAGAGGGGCGAACACTTATGACTATTCATGGCAGCCATCAGATCCTATAATAGAGCTAACCACAGCCTAGACCATCGAAACTTCAACCATTGGAATTGTTTGGCATGCCATAGGATGGAACCGTTGTGGACCACCACTTATCTCCCTACTCCTAGGTCTCCACAAGGATTGAGAGAGTATGCATAGGATACGAAGCTGGACATAACATTAATAGTGCACTGCTGTTACATTCTTGTTTGGATTGGAACATGTGTGTTTACCAACCATGTTAATAAAACTACTAAAATGCCAAAAACTTTTTTGTGAGTGTTCCAACTCTGTACATGGGTTTCCAGTTTAACTGTAATTCTAGTAACGCTGGGCCTTACCTTGGAACTGGAACCTGTCAAACCTCCGAGTGTTAATCTGTCAATTGGGAATTCCTAAATAATTAAGACACAATGAACAGATCAGGCAACAGGTGTCAGACAGGATGCAGAGAGACCTTAACTTGCCTGATAATCTTCTTTGTGGTGTGGTAATATTGTAATGAAGCAGGTCTTGGTAGCATATAGGTCAATGTAACATGGACATATAGTTAATTATTATGTCAGACTAGCTCTCTGATTTCCAGAAGGTAAGTAGAGGGATAAAGGGACAGAGGTTTAGAGAATAATACTAACTCCAGGGGCCTGGACTTCCTGCTGTGCTCCTCTCCAGATTTATGGTGATATAACTGTTGGAATGGATGGAGATAGACTGGTGTAAAACTGAAATAGGGTGAATCAGGACCATGGTGTTCTTCCACTGGAGTGCTATGACCATGCATCCTTCCTACCATGATCCTGTGCTTGACTGGATCATGCTCTACGAGGACAGTATGAAACGGATCTCTAGCTGGAGTTAGGAAGATATGAACTCTTTGGTATAGTATTGCACAATTAGGTGCAATCTGCAGGTTTAACAATTTTCTTTAACACATTTGACTGCTGGAAGGGAGAGGATACAACAGCAGATGAACCACTGGTGTATTCTAGCATGGCTATTGAGGTGTTCTCATAATAATCCACTGCCTCTACAGCAGGGGTGGGCAAACTTTTTGGCCCGAGGGCCACATCGGGGAATAGAAATTGTATGGCGGGCCACGAATGCTCACAAAATTGGGGTTGGGGTGGGGAGGGGCTATGGGCTGGGACCCAGGGGTTTGGAGGACGGGAGGGGGATCAGGGCTGGGGTTGGGGTGTGGGGAGAGGCTCAGGGGTGTGGCCCCCGATCTAGCGCCCTGGCCAGAGCGGAGACAAGCTGCTTGGTGCAGCTCAGGGCCCGGCTTTCTGGCCCACAGGTTGTAGTTTGCCCAACCCTGCTCTACACTCTTCTCCAGGGATGAGCTTGGTGCTGGTAGCCACTGCATGCCGGATTTCTGCATTTACCTCATTGCTGCAGACAGTGCATCCCTGGGAACTCTTATGAAGTATGACAATACCAAGAACAGCTCCCCCTTCGCAGAGTCCCCAGTGCATAAGTTTTCCCACCCTTTTGCCCTTCCTATGATAGGAAGTGTCACTGTTACCCCGAAGCAGAGCCTACTGATGACTATACACGCTGTCCTCACAGAACATGATCCATTCAAGCACAGCATGGACTCTGAACTGAAAGCCCTGGTGTGTATAGCATAATAAACCTCCATGATGGATCCCTGTTCTAGGGAATAGGATACTCTTGTGAAGCTCTAGATATAAACCACTTTTTCCTACATACTCTATGAGGAGGTGAAGAACTAGAGAAAGCATATGAGTAAGCTATGTCCCAAGCAAGAGTGATTGTGTGGTATGGCTGGAGAGCTTGCTGAGCAAAGAAGCTCTATATCAATATGCTAATGTTTTAAACAAAGGATGTTATTAGAAGTACAACTGCACATCTCCTGGTTCTTGGTGAACCCAGATCCCCCTCATGGAACAGGAACTTAGCAACTACAGAATTATGTCCTCAGACCTTCATTGAGCATGTTGCTAGCGTTCTTCCTCTCTACCTGTCTGCTATGTGTATACTATATGATTTACAGCTCCCTTCCCCAGAGGCATTCTGTAGGAGTCAAAGTGTCTGGGAAAAACCAGTCTAAGACTAGAAAAAAAAAATTACTAAACACCCAATGCATATTTCATTAACTTTTCATCGGCTCAAAGTAGTCTGCACATATAGATAATAATAAATCCAAACCCTGACTTCACCTTTTTATTCGAAGAAAATCACATTTTAAAGCACTAATAAAATTAAATCATCCGTAAATCTTTGTTTGAGCCAAGGAAACCTAAAATGTAATGGGAATAAAATATTTTCCTTTCTCACCATGAGACAATATTATTTTGTCTGTCTCACTTTCTTAAGTGGAGTTGATACATCATTCTTGGTGTTCTACTCAGATAATGTCAAACAAAAATGAAGCACAGCACACAGATTTCAAATAATCCAATGCAACAACACTGGGAAAGATCTTTGTGTAATAAAACAAATGGCTCTGGTTTTCTTCAGCAACATTTTTAAAACTGCAGCTAATTCCAGCTAAAATTTACCAGCTTGGTTGCGCCATTTAATTTAAAACAGTACACAAAACTGTCAACATAGTTACTATGACTTTTAGCAAAAGAGTATAAGAGTGCATTCATCTCCATAAAGGACATGGCTCACCCAAAACACCCTCGGAGCCCACTGAGCTTTATAATCAGTCTATCCTAGTCCCTTGGAAATCATGATTTTGCTAAGCCATATAAATTAACACTTTAGTGCCAAGTTTAAAAGGGGATCTTTCCCAAGCAGATATTGTGTAGTTTTTCTATGTTTGTTAGCAAGAGAAAGTCCTATTTTTGTAGAGGTTTTAAATGAACTACAGTGCCAAATGATATTCAGAGAGAAATAGCTAACTGCATAATTAGTGAATATGCTGAAAATGAAGCCGTAACTGCCAGGAGAAAAGAGCACAAGAGGAAAAATTAGTCAGGCTGCAGAAACCACACATAAATGGGTTTCTTTTGTTCCTGTATATAATTAGAAAAAAAGAGCCCAATACTCTAACAGACTATGTTAGCACAACCCCTCAGCTAAGATGGAGTCCCATTGACTCCAGTGGACTAGGTACAGACACACATTGCAAAATCAAGGGCTTTAACAGTAAAATTCTTGTTCCAATTATGTATTGTTGCAGAGCTCCAACCTTGTCCCCATGGGTCCCACGCTTCCAGGCGGTTTATGCTAGCTTCAGAGGCTCACTGCAACTCTCCACGTAGCCCTTTTCTCTCTAGGGCCAGGGATACAGTCTACTGAGCCCTTTTCATCATAAGCCAATGGAGGTTGGTGAGAGAATTTCCACAGTCTCTGTTGCTCCTGCGGCCTTATGCCAAAACAGTTTAGCCTCCTGTCCTGACAGGGGCCTGTTTTCCCCTCCCAAGAGGTGTTTCTGTAGTGGTGAGTTGAGGGGAACCCAGGCCCACCTCTACTCCGGGTTCCAGCCCAGGGACCCTAATGGTAGCAGCTGTTGGCAGCCAACCTTTTACTGCCAGAGTTGCTACATTTCCCTGAGTTTACTGCCAGAGTTCCTACACTTCCCCATAGCTCTCCTGCTTCTCCCTTACCAATGACTTGAGGGAATCTTCATTAACCAGCCCTTCAGCCATACTTCCACTCCTCTCTGCCTAACTGGCGTGAGCCCTTTTATATTATCAGAGGGGCCTTAATTAGACTCAGGTGGTCATATTAGCTTAATAGCCTCACCTGACTCTTTGCAGGTTAATTGGAGTCAG
Organism: Eretmochelys imbricata; assembly: GCF_965152235.1. NCBI lineage: Eukaryota > Metazoa > Chordata > Testudines > Cheloniidae > Eretmochelys > Eretmochelys imbricata. Next base: position 37,884,785 of record NC_135573.1, read on the forward strand.
GTGTTCTCATTAGCCTGGAGCAGCCCCTGCTCTAGTCAGTCAGGGAACAGAAAACTGTTTATAGTGCAGGTAGTTCGACATGGAGCATATTGGCACACGCCTTCCTGCGCCGCTTCCAAGGGCTCCGATACGACCGGCAGCTCTTTTATCTCTGTCCAAGAGGTTTTCCGCAAGACCTCTCTGGGCTGCCGGTCTTCTACCAGGACCTCCTCGGGACCTGAAAACTGTTTTCAACGACCAGGTCCGTGGCGGTCACCGTGGGAGCAGATCTCCTCGCAGAGCCCCTGCTACACAACCCCCAGCTCCGTGTGCAGGTGGCGGAGTCCCGCTCAGTGCGCCAGAGGTTGGTCCTGGCGGAAGTCATGAGAGTCGGAGACCTCCTGGACTACGACTGGGGAGACTGGCTGGATCCCCTGACACTCGCTCGGTGCATGGGGCTCTCCAGCCTCTGTACCCCCCGGCGCGTACTTCAGGAGGTGAAGGCCGCCTTGACCCCCGCTGCTCGGGCTTATGTTAGCCGAGCCTTGTGAGAGGGAGCACCCCGCCCATCCCTTACCGGATGTTACCGCCGGACCTTTCCATTGGGCCCCTACCCTGTAGATCCCAACAAACCCCTCACCCTTTCACTGCAAGCCGGTTGCACGAACTGCAGCCGGTTAGCTTTCAAATTGTACCACAGAAATACTTATATACACTTACACTTCACACCCTTCACGCCCACACCCTGGTGTCCCGCCCCGATACAAAGTGGCGGGATCTCCTGCCACCTTTGGAGGGTGAGCAACCTCGGTGGGCCAGCCTGTATTCCACCTTGGTCCCAAGGCCTGTCGGGGACATCAGTTGGCGGCTCCTTCACGGAGCTGTGAGCACGGGCGTGTTTCTGACACGGTTTACCCCAATTCCGGATACTTGTCCTTTTTGTAATGTGAGGGAAACCCTGGCGCACGTGTATTTAGAGTGTGCCAGATTGCAGCCCCTTTTCCGGCTCCTCACGAATATTCTATTACGCTTCTGGCTTCATTTCTCCCCTCACCTTTTTATCTATACATTTCCCATCCGTGGCCCCACAAAGTCGCGGGATCTTCTGGTCAACCTCCTCCTAGCTTTGGCTAAAACAGCCATTTATAAAACCAGAGAGAGGAGGTTGGCCCATGAAACGTCCTGCGATTGTGGGGCCGTTTTCCGATCCTCAGTACATTCACGTATCCGGGCGGAGTTCCTCTGGGCGGCGTCCACCGACTCCCTTGACGCCTTCGAGGAGCGGTGGGCGCTGTCTGGGGTTCTCTGCTCGGTGACCCCGTCCGGTTCCCTCCGTCTGACCCTTTGATTGAGGGGAAGAGCGAGAGACGCCAGCCCCAGCCGTTGCTGCTGTGGATACCATCCTTTCTGTCATCTAGGAGGGGTCCTATAATACATGGGTGTCTATCCCCCCCACCCCTAAACCGCCCACCCCGCAGCCGTGCCCATCTTACCGGGCACTCTCAGGAGAGGGAGGATCGGTGACACTGGGCGCGGCACTGGGTAACTCGAGGGGGTGGAAGACCACGAGTGTCGAGGAAGCGCCCCCGCTCTAGGCCACCAGGTAACTCAGGAGGGTGGAAGACCACGAGTGTCGAGGAAGCCCCCCCGCTCTGGGCCCAGGCTAGCCTGAACACTTCTGCCTCCTGAAAGCTGCTGTGTTATACCTTCTGATTGCGTTGTTTTGTTGCATAGTTGTTTTGTTTTCTTTGGTAATTCTGTAAGCGTTACCAATAAACTTTCTTTCTGTTTCATAAAAAAAAACAGAAAACTGTTTATAGTTCAGGTAGTTCGACATGGAGCATATTGGCACACGCCTTCTTGCGCCGCTTCCAAGGGCTCCGATACGACCGGCAGCTCTTTTATCTCTGTCCAAGAGGTTTTCCGCAAGACCTCTCTGGGCTGCCGGCCTTCTACCAGGACCTCCTCGGGACCTGAAAACTGTTTTCAACGACCAGGTCCGTGGCGGTCACCGTGGGAGCAGATCTCCTCGCAGAGCCCCTGCTACACAACCCCCAGCTCCGTGTGGAGGTGGCGGAGTCCCGCTCAGTGCGCCAGAGGTTGGTCCTGGCGGAAGTCATGAGAGTCGGAGACCTCCTGGACTACGACCGGGGAGACTGGCTGGATCCCCTGACGCTCGCTCGGCGCATGGGGCTCTCCAGCCTCTGTACCCCCCGGCGCGTACTTCAGGAGGTGAAGGCCGCCTTGATCCCCGCTGCTCGGGCTTATGTTAGCCGAGCCTTGTGAGAGGGCGCACCCCGCCCAACCCTTACCGGATGTTACCGCCGGACCTTTCCATTGGGCCCCTACCCCGTAGATCCCAACAAACCCCTCACCCTTTCACTGCAAGCCAGTTGCACGAACTGCAGCCGGTTAGCTTTCAAATTGTACCACGGAAATACTTATATACACTTACGCTTCACACCCTTCACGCCCACACCCTGGTGTCCCGCCCCGATACAAAGTGGCGGGACCTCCTGCCACCTTTGGAGGGTGAGCAACCTCGGTGGGCCAGCCTGTATTCCACCTTGGTCCCAAGGCCCGTCGGGGACATCAGTTGGCGGCTCCTTCACGGAGCTGTGAGCATGGGCGTGTTTTTGACACGGTTTACCCCCATCCCGGACACTTGTCCTTTCTGTAATGTGAGGGAAACCCTGGCGCACGTATATTTAGAGTGTGCCAGATTGCAGCCCCTTTTCCGGCTCCTCACAAATATTCTATTACGCTTCTGGCTTCATTTCTCCCCTCACCTTTTTATCTATACACTTCCCATTCGTGGCCCCACAAAGTCGCGGGATCTTCTGGTCAACCTCCTCCTAGCTTTGGCTAAAACAGCCATTTATAAAACCAGAGAGAGGAGGTTGGCCCATGAAACATCCTGCGATTGTGGGGCCGTTTTCCGATCCTCAGTACATTCACGTATCCGGGCGGAGTTCCTCTGGGCGGCGTCCACCGACTCCCTTGACGCCTTCGAGGAGCGGTGGGCGCTGTCTGGGGTTCTCTGCTCGGTAACCCCGTCCGGTTCCCTCCGTCTGACCCTTTGATTGAGGGGAAGAGCGAGAGATGCCAGCCCCAGCCGTTGCCGCTGTGGATACCATCATTCCTGTCATCTAGGAGGGGTCCTATAATACATGGGTGTCTACCCCCCCACCCCTAAACCGCCCACCCCGCAGCCGTGCCCATCTTACCGGGCACTCTCAGGAGAGGGAGGATCGGTGACACTGGGCGCGGCACTAGGTAACTCGAGGGGGTGGAAGACCACGAGTGTCGAGGAAGCGCCCCCGCTCTGGGCCCGGGCTAGCCTGAACACTTCTCCCTCCTGAAAGCTGCTGTATTATACTTTCTGATTGCGTTGTTTTGTTGCAAAGTTGTTTTGTTTCCTTTGGTAATTCTGTAAGCGTTACCAATAAACTTTCTTTCTGTTTCAAAAAAACAGAAAACTGTTTATAGTGCAGGTAGTTCGACATGGAGCATATTGGCACACACCTTCCTGCGCCGCTTCCAAGGGCTCCGATACGACCGGCAGCTCTTTTATCTCTGTCCAAGAGGTTTTCTGCAAGACCTCTCTGTGCTGCCGGGTCTTCTACCAGGACCTCCTCGGGACCTGAAAACTGTTTTCAACGACCAGGTCCGTGGCGGTCACCGTGGGAGCAGATCTCCTCGCAGAGCCCCTGCTACACAACCCCCAGCTCCGTGTGCAGGTGGCGGAGTCCTGCTCGGTGCGCCAGAGGTTGGTCCTGGCAGAAGTCACGAGAGTCGGAGACCTCCTGGACTACGACCGGGGAGACTGGCTGGATCCCCTGACGCTCGCTTGGCGCATGGGGCTCTCGAGCCCTCGTACCCCCTGGCGCGTATTTCAGGAGGTGAAGGCCGCATTGATCCCCGCTGCTCGGGCTTATGCCAACCGAGCCTTGCGCGAGGGCGCACCCCGCCCATCCTCTACCCCAAGCCCGCCAGACCTTTCCATTGGGCCCCTACCCTGCCGATCCCAACAAACCCCTCACCCTTTCACTACAAGCCGGCTGCATGACCTGCAGCCGGTCAGTTTTCAAATTGCACCACGGAAATATTTATACACACTGACTCTTCACACCCTTCACGCCCACACCCTGGTGCCCCGCCCCGATACAAAGTGGCGGGACCTCCTGCCACCTTTGGAGGGTGAGCAACCTCGATGGGCCAGCCCGTATTCCACCTTGGTCCCGAGGCCCGTCGGGGACATCAGTTGGCAGCTCCTTCACGGAGCTGTGAGCACGGGTGTGTTTGACACGGTTTACCCCCATCCCAGATACTTGCCCTTTTTGTAATGTGAGGGAAACCCTGGCACACGTATATTTAGAGTGTGCCAGATTGCAGCCCCTTTTCTGGCTCCTCACAATATTCTATTGCGCTTTTGGCTTCATTTTTCCCCTGACCTTTTTATCTATACACTTCCCATCCGTGGCCCCACAAAATCGCGGGATCTTCTGTTCAACCTCCTCCTAGCCTTGGCTAAAACAGCCATTTATAAAACCAGAGAGAGGAGGTTGGCTCATGAAACGTCCTGCGATTGTAGGGCCTTTTTCCGATCCTCAGTACATTCACGTATCCGGGCGGAGTTCCTCTGGGCGGCGTCCACCGACTCCCTTGACGTCTTCGAGGAGCGGTGGGCGCTGTACGGGGTTCTCTGCTCGGTGACCCCGTCCGGTTCCCTCCGTCTGACCCTTTGATTGAGGGGAAGAACGAGAGATGCCAGCCCCCACCGTTGCCGCTGTGGATACCATCATTACTGTCATCTAGGAGGGGTCCAATAATACATGGGTGTCTACCCCCCCACGCCTAAACCGCCCACCCCGCAGCCGTGCCCATCTTGCAGGGCACTCTCAGGAGAGGGAGGATCGGTGACACTGGGCGCGGCACTAGGTAACTCGAGGGGGTGGAAGACCACGAGTGTCGAGGAAGCGCCCCCGCTCTAGGCCACCAGGTAACTCAGGAGGGTGGAAGACCATGAGTGTCGAGGAAGCCCCCCTGCTCTGGGCCCAGGCTAGCCTGAACACTTCTCCCTCCTGAAGGCTGCTGTGTTATACCTTCTGTTTGCGTTGTTTTGTTGCATAGTTGTTTTGTTTCCTTTGGTAATTCTTGTAAGTGTTACAAATAAACTTCTTTTCTGTTTTTAAAAAAAAACAAAAAAACAGAAAACTGTTTATAGTGCAGGTAGTTTGATGTGGAGCATATTGGCACATGCCTTCCTGCGCCGCTTCCAAGGGCTCCGATACGACCGGCAGCTCTTTTATCTCTGTCCAAGAGGTTTTCTGCAAGACCTCTCTATGCTGCCGGGTCTTATACCAGGACCTCCTCCGGACCTGAAAACTGTTTTCAACGACCAGGTCCGTGGCGGTCACCGTGGGAGCAGATCTCCTCGCAGAGCCCCTGCTACACAACCCCCAGCTCCGTGTGCAGGTGGCGGAGTCCCGCTCAGTGCGCCAGAGGTTGGTCCTGGCGGAAGTCATGAGAGTCGGAGACCTCCTGGACTACGACCGGGGAGACTGGCTGGACCCCCTGACGCTCGCTCGGCGCATGGGGCTCTCCAGCCCTCGTACCCCCCCGGCGCGTACTTCAGGAGGTGAAGGCTGCATTGATCCCCGCTGCTCGGGCTTATGCCAACCGAGCCCTGCGCGAGGGCGCACCCCGCCCACCCTCTACCCCAGGCCCACCGGACCATTCAATTTGGCTCCTACCCCGTAGATCCCAACAAACCCCTTTCACTGCGAGCCGGCTGCATGAACTGCAGCCGGTCAGCTTCCAAATCGCGCCATGGAAATATCTATACACACTCACGCTTCCCACCTTCACGCCCACACCCTGGTGTCCCGCCCCGATACAAAGTGGCGGGACCTCCTGCCACCTTTGGAGGGTGAGCAACCCCGGTGGGCTAGCCTCTATTCCACCTTCGTCCTGAGGCCCATCGGGGACATTAGTTGGCGGCTCCTTCACGGAGCTGTGAGCACGGGCGTGTTTTTGACGCGGTTCACCCCCATCCCAGATACTTGCCCGTTTTGCAACGTGAGGGAAACCCTGGCGCATGTATATTTACAGTGTGCCAGGCTGCAGCCCCTTTTCCGGCTCCTCGTGAATATTTTATTACGCTTTTGGCTACACTTTTCCCCTCACCTTTTTATCTACACACTCCCCATCCGTGGCCCCACAAAATTGCGAGATCTCCTGGTTAACCTCCTCCTAGCACTAGCTAAAACAGCCATTCATAAAACCAGAGAGGGGAGGTTGGCTAATGAAGTGTCCTGCGATTGTAGGGCCGTTTTCCGATCCTCAGTACATTCACGTATCCGGGCGGAGTTCCTCTGGGCAGCGTCCACCAACTCCCTTGACGCCTTCGAGGAGCGGTGGGCGCTGTCCAAGGTTCTCTGCTCAGTGACCCTGTCCGGTTCACTCCGTCTGACCCTTTATTTGAGGGGAAGAGCGAGAGACCCCAGCCCCAGCTGTTGCTGCTGTGGATACCATCATCACTATCACCTAGGAGGGGTCCTATCACACCTGAGTGTACGTCCCCCCCATGCCTAAACCGCCCACCCCGCAGCCGTGCCCATCTTGTCGGGCACTCTCAGGAAAGGAATAATCGGTGACACTGGGCATGGCACTAGGTAACTCAGGAGGGTGGAAGACCACGAGTGTCGAGGAAGCCCCCCCGGCTCTGGGCCCAGGCTAGCCTGAACACTTCTCCCGCCTGAAGGCTGCTGTGTTATACCTTGTGTTTGCTTTTGTTTTGTTGCATAGTTTTGCTTTATCCTTTTTGGTGATCCTTTGTAAGTGTTACACAAATAAAAATTTTTTTTTTCTGCTTCAAAAAAAACCAAACCAAAACAAAACAGAAAACTGTTAAGCCCTCGGCTAGTAGATCGGCCTTCTGCTCTTCTGCTGTACCCAACTGGCCTGGGTCTATCACAGTATGAGAGCCTGGGTAGATTGGAGAAGGATGGAAAATAATATGTAAGGTCCAAAGTCCTGATCCTGCAACTCTTACTCATGCAAGCTGTCTTTATTCACACATGTAGTCTCACAGAAGTCAATTGACTGCTTATGTGAGTAACAGTTCTAGGACCAGGTCCTAGCTTGATAGGTTCCTGTACTGCTAGTATCCCATTATATTTTGTAGCAAATATGGCCATTAGGCTTAATACAAAACTTCAGTTTCAGTGATGATTTCCAGTTTATGCAGGGCCATGGCAACAAGAGTTGCTTGCTGTATATACTTTTTTTTTTTGGGGGGGGGGTCACAGTTTCAGAGCAACTGCACCTTTAATCCCCCTTGGTGATCTGCTCAAGGAATGCTGGCTCAGATCTCAGAACCCTAGGGTTCACTGCTCTCTGGGCAAGTACCTTCATACCTCTTCCTGCGACCAGGCATTTTAGGAGGCAGCGCTCTGCTCTTTACTGTGGTTATCCCCAGCAGGTGTGACACGTATCTAGACCTCTGCTCTCTAGTTTCTCTCCAAGGACAATGAGTGTTTTTACTGGGGACCATACAGCTCTTTCAAAGCAGAGTATATTTATTTAAGGACAAAAGCAGAAAGAAAGAAAGAACAAACAATAAATGGATCTATACATTTATATATACACTAAGTGTACCAGCAGCTGCCCATCAGTTTTATGGGGCCCTGGTAAGCCAAAGTCCTCCCAAGTCTTCAGCAAGGATTAGGGAGACTCCCTGGGCAAAACATCATGGCCGTTTGCTGGATCAGAAAGAAAGCCTAATGTCTGTTTAAACTCAGTCCTTATATCCCAAGTTCATTCTCTGTTTCTTGCCACTCTTCTAGTCCAAACCAGTATATTCAAACCACCTAGGGGATGGTGTTTCTCTGGAGCGGTTTCCAGCCTCAGTGACCTGCCATAGTAACCCCCTTAGTTTTTAGTACCTGGAGGAGCTGTCATAACCCCTCCTACCATGGAGCAGAATACAGTTTACTAAAGATATCGCATGTGGTTGCAGTATCTGTCACAGGGGAAAACCCAAGCTTTAATTTCAAAAGATGAAAAAAATAAAACCAGCTATGCAGAGGAAGATAAAGGGGAGAAACACAGAAGGGAAAAGGCTGGCGTGCTTTTGCTGCTTGTTACGGGGTATGCCCTCCATGGTGCCTCCCAGAAATCTCTCCCATTCCCAGTGAGTTAATGCAGATTAAAAACTCAGGACTGACAGGGTGTATGTTAGCATCACTCCACTGAAGTCTGTAAAGTCAGTGATGCTGATATATATGAGCTGAGGATTGGCCCCTGATTTCTATTATTTATTCCAGTATTACTAAAGCTTTATTTTTAAATTCTGCTAAATGGACAAGGAGCATCAGGCTCTCAGACACACATGTAATATTTTTCTAAACCTACTTTTCCATCTCTGCGTAGACTTCTTCCTCTTAGCTAGGTGACAAGGTCTGCAGAAGGTCCCAAAAGGCAACTGATTCCACAGAATGGACAGACTCAGAGCCTTTAAGGTCAGAAGGGACCATCATGATCATCTAGTCTGATGTCCTGTACATTGCAGGCCACAGAACCTCATCCACTCGCTCCTGTAATAGACCCCCTAACCTCTGGCTGAGTCAGTTCCTGAGAGAATGCAAGCAGGGAAAGTCTGAATCCCTCCACGTGCAAAGAAGTGCTCTGTGGTTGTTCTCTCCATACTAATGTGCAGGGGTGTGGGGGTGGGAGTACTCTGGAGGAGAACAGCCAATGGTTCTCTGACTACATGGATCCAGTGGCTGGAAACTTCGCATGTGCGTGCGTGCGCGGGCAAGGGGGAAACAGGATCTGTGGGTACCAACATAGTTGGTGCTCTGTAGCCCTGGAGGAGATGGGAATTTATCTTCACCGATGTCCATAGAAAGAACCTGTGCAAAGCCCATTTACTTGAGATTTATGGGGCAAATCCTACTCCTCTGTAGAAATGGTGACACAAGGAATCTACATTTCGCTGAGGACTCAGACTCCTATACCTGTTATTTAAAAGTCTAATTATGGTCTCTCATTTCTTCTTGTGAGCGCTATAGCTTGCTATTTGACCACCAGCCATGACTCAGCTTTTCTTCAGCACTTTCCAAAATAGCTGGCCCCTGCTATAATAAATGTGCCTGTTTAAGTGTTTCTCATGGAGTATCAAATTATACAGTGATTTATCAGGCACCTAGTGGTCAAATGTTTATGTATGGAATTGATAAAGATTATTTGTTCAAGTGTAACTCGAGCAATTGGATTACCAAAAGTGAAGGATCCTCCTAGCAGAGAATTACTGTGCAGTATGAAATACTCATTCTTTATTATTTTCTCAATTTGCTCTCTTTTCTTCAGCCAGGATTCTCAAAAATGGGGGCCTCAATTTAGGTTCCTCAGTCAAAAATTAGACACCTAAATAAGAGGTCTGATTTTCAGAGGTGCTGAGCATCCAGCAGCTCCCAATGACAGCTGCTCCTCCTGCACATTAGTCACCCCACAGAAGAAAAATAAAGAGGCCAACAGACATGGTGAACTTACAGCTAAGTAACCTGTATGCTCCAGCATGGCTGAAATAGGACAGAACAATAAGTCAACCTTTCCAGCAGAACAACAAGTCATAAATTTATTAATTTATTCTGAACTGAAGACATCAGTTTGCAGAACTTCATATTCTAATCTAATCTTGCCTGCCTCTACCACCCAATTAAGGAGACAAATGCTATGTTAACCAAAATAAATGTACAGACTTAGCAACACCACACATAACTGTATCCACAAATATTAATGAAAAGTGCTGCTTGAGACTATTTCTCATGCTCAGGAGTATTATCAAACATTTCATAGAATCATAGAATATCAGGGTTGGAAGGGACCTCAGGAGGTCATCTAGTCCAACCCCCTGCTCAAAGCAGGACCAATCCCCAATTAAATCATCCCAGCCAGGGCTTTGTCAAGCCTGACCTTAAAAACTTCTAAGGAAGGAGATTCTACCACCTCCCTAGGTAACGCATTCCAGTGTTTCACCACCCTCCCAGTGAAAAAGTTTTTCCTAATATCCAACCTAAACCTCCCCCACTGCAACTTGAGACCATTACTCCTTGTCCTGTCCTCTTCTACCACTGAGAATAGTCTAGAACCATCCTCTCTGGAACCACCTCTCAGGTAGTTGAAAGCAGCTATCAAATCCCCCCTCATTCTTCTCTTCTGCAGACTAAACAATCCCAGTTCCCTCAGCCTCTCCTCATAACTCATGTGTTCCAGACCCCTAATAATTTTTGTTGCCCTTCGCTGGACTCTCTCCAATTTATCCACATCCTTCTTGTAGTGTGGGGCCCAAAACTGGACACAGTACTCCAGATGAGGCCTCACCAATGTCGAATAGAGGGGAACGATCACGTCCCTCGATCTGCTCGCTATGCCCCTACTTATACATCCCAAAATGCCATTGGCCTTCTTGGCAACAAGGGCACACTGCTGTCTCATATCCAGCTTCTCGTCCACTGTCACCCCTAAGTCCTTTTCCGCAGAACTGCTGCCTAGCCTTTCGGTCCCTAGTCTGTAGCGGTGCATTGGGTTCTTCCGTCCTAAGTGCAGGACCCTGCACTTATCCTTATTGAACCTCATCAGATTTCTTTTGGCTCAATCCTCCAATTTGTCCAGGTCCCTCTGTATCCTATCCCTGCTCTCCAGCGTATCTACCACTCCTCCTAGTTTAGTATCATCCGCAAATTTGCTGAGAGTGCAATCCACACCATCCTCCAGATCATTTATGAAGATATTGAACAAAACCGGCCCCAGGACCGATCCCTGGGGCACTCCACTTGACACCGGCTGCCAACTAGACATGGAGCCATTGATCACTACCCGTTGAGCCCGACAATCTAGCCAACTTTCTACCCACCTTATAGTGCATTCATCCAGCCCATACTTCTTTAACTTGCTGACAAGAATACTGTGGGAGACCGTGTCAAAAGCTTTGCTAAAGTCAAGAAACAATAAATCCACTGCTTTCCCTTCATCCACAGAACCAGTAATCTCATCATAGAAGGCGATTAGATTAGTCAGGCATGACCTTCCCTTGGTGAATCCATGCTGACTGTTCCTAATCACTTTCCTCTCATGTAAGTGCTTCAGAATTGATTCCTTGAGGACCTGCTCCATGATTTTTCCGGGGACTGAGGTGACGCTGACTGGCCTGTAGTTCCCAGGATCCTCCTTCTTCCCTTTTTTAAAGATTGGCACTACATTAGCCTTTTTCCAGTCATCCGGGACTTCCCCCGTTCGCCACGAGTTTTCAAAGATAATGGCCAATGGCTCTGCAATCACAGCCGCCAATTCCTTTAGCACTCTCGGATGCAACGCGTCCGGCCCCATGGACTTGTGCTTGTCCAGCTTTTCTAAATAGTCCCTAACCACCTCTTTCTCCACAGAGGGCTGGCCATCTACTCCCCATGCTGTGATGCCCAGTGCAGCAGTCTGGGAGCTGACCTTGTTAGTGAAGACAGAGGCAAAAAAAGCATTGAGTACATTAGCTTTTTCCACATCCTCTGTCACCAGGTTGCCTCCCTCATTCAGTAAGGGGCCCATACTTTCCTTGGCTTTCTTCTTGTTGCCAACATACCTGAAGAAACCCTTCTTGTTACTCTTGACATCTCTTGCTAGCTGCAGCTCCAGGTGCGATTTGGCCCTCCTGATTTCATTCCTACATGCCCGAGCAATATTTTTATACTCTTCCCTGGTCATATGTCCAACCTTCCACTTCTTGTAAGCTTCTTTTTTATGTTTAAGATCCGCTAGGATTTCATCGTTAAGCCAAGCTGGTCGCCTGCCATATTTACTATTCTTTTGACACATCGGGATGGTTTGTCCCTGTAACCTCAACAGGGATTCCTTGAAATACAGCCAGCTCTCCTGGACTCCTTTCCCCTTCATGTTAGTCCCCCAGGGGATCCTACCCATCCGTTCCCTGAGGGAGTCGAAGTCTGCTTTCCTGAAGTCCAGGGTCCATATCCTGCTGCTTACCTTTCTTCCCTGTGTCAGGATCCTGAACTCAACCAACTCATGGTCACTGCCTCTCAGATTCCCACCCACTTTTGCTTCCCCCACTAATTCTTCCCGGTTTGTGAGCAGCAGGTCGAGAAAAGCTCCCCCCCTAGTTGGCTCCTCTAGCACTTGCACCAGGAAATTGTCCCCTACATTTTCCAAAAACTTCCTGGATTGTCTATGCACCGCTGTATTGCTCTCCCAGCAGATATCAGGAAAGTTAAAGTCATTTCTATTGTTGTAGTGCCTAAATGCCTTAAACAGGACACTGGATGTTGTACAAACACATAGGAAGTCCCTGTCCCAAAGATTCAGGAATCTTATTTCTTTGGAGCATCCAGAGGGAGGCGCTGTAACCTGCCCTTTGCAGCCCGGGATTCCTAGCAGGGAAGCTCCACATTGGAGTATACCTGGGATGGTAGCTTCTGTCACCCTTCCTTCTGGGCCCCGCTCAGGTTCCCTCAGCACCAATGAGATCCCAGACTGCACAAACCTTCTTTTAGCTTTTCTGTGGGCATCCAAATCTAATGATATACACCACTCAACCTCCTGCTTCCCTCCTTGATCCCAGAAAGGGCTCTCAATGGGGTTTGGCATATGGGAGTGAGTGCGAGGGGAACCATGCCATGGAAAGCATGTCCACTCCCTCCCCCTGGCTAATCTCCCAACAGAACAGGAAGATCTTTGCAAAGAGTTCCCTCCATATGGGTAATGATCTGACCTAAGGGTTCCTATTTTACAGATAGGGAAATGGAGACTCAGCATTTTCCAGATGAGGGTGCCTGGCATTATATTAGGCACCTAAATAAGTGGCCTGGTTTCAAAGGTGGTAAGCACCTACCGCTCCCATTAAAGATGATGTGCAGTGGGGGTGTAAGTTACATTTGGTAAGTGACTGCCCATCTAGATCAGTAACTCTGAATTGATGCAGTGTAAATGTTATGGTATGGGGTGGAAGGTGGTACTCTTCCGCCAGGAGCTAGGATTAAGACAGTCTACAAGGACTGCCCAAGAGAGTGATTTGGCCCAGTATATAAGTAAATGCAGGACAGTAGAACCCTGATTTTCTCAACATCAATCTTATGAACCACCAATTTTATGAACTATTTTTCTGCCCCTAAAGTAGTCATCTTTCTGTCACCAATCGTAACTTCACTTCTTCAGCCCATGTTCAAGCAGCCATCCAGGTTTGAAAAGAGAGTTCTGGAAGCAAAGAGGAGATGCAGCTCTCTCAAAGATAAATCAGGCACACTGTATACATTTGTCACCATTCATTCTGTACACTATCACTGAACAATAAGTTACTGTACTGGTTGTACGTGTGAGATGTTCAATATTATGATCTTCAATTAGTTCAGGAAAAAGGTTCTACTCTATATGCATTTTCTATACTTAAGACAAGGGATATAGTCATACAAAGGGCCAGCACAAGGCCCATGCACATCTTAGATCCCACTTGCACCCTCAAAATAAGACGTCAGTGGTACCTAAGCCTCATGTGAGCCCTCTGCACCAGGGGGATTGTTACCCTCCATTAAATGTTTTTATAAAAAAGAGGCAATGGTATAAAACATGCAACAGGTATGACCAGGGGGTTGGATGGGTTGAGTTTTAACTATCTCCCTCTTGCTGGGAAGTTGTTTTAATTGTTCTTAATCGGATAGGAAAGAGCAGATATTTGTTAGTAGAGAACAGGGATATGGATAAGGTTGCAGATGCCTCTGTTTTCACTTCCACCCTTTCCTGGAAAAAAATATACTTTGGTGGCAAGATCCACGGCAACCTAATCCTCAAGATTTGTTCATTAGTATCACTAGCAACTAAATTATCTGAGTGTTCTATCCCCCTCTTCCCCTATGCCCTTCATGGGGGTGGGGGTGGGTGGGAAAAAGAGTTAACAAATGCTTCCATGGGAGGAAACAAATCAGACCACAAGAAGGATTTTATATTATATAAGTGATACTATCTCAGTGCTGTGCAAATTAAGTACAGTGATGAGTGCACTGTGAATACTTAGGCAGAGATTTTCAAAAGTTCAAAGGAGAGTTAGGTGCCTGCGTTTCACTGAGTAAGAAAATCTCCCCCTCAGATTATACAGATCCTCTCCAGTGGCTGTCCGTGTTCTTCTTGCTTTTGTCTCACTACAGATCTTCAGGAGAGGGACCTCAGCTTCTGTTTGTCTGTAAAGCTCCATGCACATTTTTGGTGCTATAGAGAGTCAACAAATATTAAAGTAACAGCCTCACAAAACCTTCAAGACAACTCGGGTAATAAAGCCCTGATCCTGCTTACACACCAGGGTTCTCATTAAAGGATTGCTTTTGCAGGATCAGGCCCTAAGTGACTGGTCAAACAATTAACTCAACAAGACTATCTTACAGTGACCTAAAATTCTCTCAGTAAGACTTGGAGTCGGGAAGGAATTTTCCTCCAGGGCAGATTGGAAGAGGCTCTGTAGGTTTTTCGCCTTCCTCTGTAGCATGGGGTTTGCTCACTTGCTGGAGGATTCTCTGCTCCTTGAAGTCTTTAAACCACGATTTGAGGACTTCAATAGCTCAGACATAGGTGAGAGGTTTTTCGCAGGAGTGGGTGGGTGAGATTCTGTGGCCTGCGTTGTGCAGGAGGTCTGACTAGATGATCATGATGGTCCCTTCTGACCTTACTATCTCGAATCTAAATGAGAGCAATCAAGTGTCTTGTTTTATTGAACTATATGATTTGGAAATAGAATAAAGGGAATTTTAAATGAATCCAAGTTAAACACAGAAAGACAAATATGGTCAATCTTTCAATAATGTTTCAAATCCTGTGTTTGCATCTCTTTTTTTAAGTCGGGGGCTCAACTGGTAAAGACAAAAGTAATCACCTCTCAAGGACAGCTCAATGAATCCCATTTTTTAAAAGTCAGGTTTCACATAATGGATTGAATTGATTCCCATTGTAACTCCTTTGCTTTCAAACCCCAGAAATACATTTGGCCTACTGCATGTTTGCACAGAGGGAGGAGAATTGGGAAACAGTATAAAAATCTCTTCACGTGAAGGAAAAGTGAAATGCTTCAATACATGACAAGGGCCAGTTCCATCAAAGAGAGAAAATTTTTATTAAAGTTAATGTTTAAAATCAAAGGTACACAAGTTAAGAAGGAAGGTACTGTACATCTGGGGTCAGGCTTGAGTTATGAGAGGTTACAAGTATCAGTTACAAGGTTCACAAGATACATACATAGTACATAACCAGCATCAACCCAGATTGGGGTGCGGGAGTTTTTAAAGCGTCAGTGAATAAGTGATCTTGGGTATGCCACCCATAGAATGTATTTAGAGTCCAAGTCAGTGTTGGTGTATCAGATACACTGCCCCCACACACGGAGTAGAGTGTGGCCTAGTGGACTGATCCCCGGATTGACTGTGAATAATGAAGGTGTAAATTCCTGGTCATGGAGACATACGCACAAGAGAGCTGATTGAGCAGGCGCACTAAAAATAGAAGTGTAGCCATGGCGATGAGGGCAGTGGGAGGGGCTAGCTGCCTCAAGTACAAACCAATGGTCTTGAACAGGATCATCCTTGGAGCAGCTAGCTTGGTCAGAATTAGCATGGGCATGACTCCTCAAGATGGAGTGTACACCTCCAGTTCTAGTGAACATACTCCCTGACTCAGGAGACCTAGATGCTATTCCTGGCTCTGCCACCGGCCTGCTGGGTCACCTTAGCCAAGTCACTTCACCTCTCAGTTTCCCACTCTGAAAAATGGGAATATTATACTTGCCTCCTTTGTAAAGTGCTTTGAGACCTGTGGGTGAAAAGTGCTATATGAAAGCTAGGTATTATTATATGTGGTGGAGATATCCATGAAATAAATTGGAAGGACACATAAGACGGAAGTAACTTCTTTCCTGTGCATTTTATCAAAGTGTACTATAAGCAACTGAAAGAAAATGCAAAATAGAAAAGCACTTAAACATTACTACAGTAAGAATTCTTTTTACTTTCCATTTACTCTCAGGTCTGGATCAGGGTTCAAGGCAACACCCAGAGGAGGAAGTTAAAAAGCAGAAGAGGAAGCCATTTGTGGCTAGATTTCCCTCCTGCTCCCTCATCTCTGAAGACAGCAAGTTAATGGGAGAGGATGCCAGGGGTTCACTCACTGTCCAGAGTTAACATGATCCTTCACTTTAACAGACTTTTTCCCACCACCCCATATAGAAGATGCTTGCACTGCCATAGAGAGCTGTGCCATTCAATGCCTTTGTTTAAGTGTTTGATGTAATTAAACAATGCTCATCTAATACAGGAGCAGCTTTGATCTAGAGAGTCTTCTTAATAATAATCAGGGGTGAAAGTAAGGGGGAGCTGGAGAGGAACACAGCTCTCCCTCCTCTGACAAAAGAAGAGAGAAAGCTTCCCTCTCCTATTCCTGGCTTGATTTGGCTATGCAGTGCTCCCCTCCAACCCCCCTGCCTCGTTGGCAGGTGTGCGAAGGGCTCCCCATCTTGTTTCAATATTCTTTAACAACTGATAATATCTCACTTTTGTAAAATAATTTTGATCCTGATGGATCCAAAAGTGCTTTACAAACAAGGGCCTGCGCCTACTCCTTTGGACTACCCTGGTCATAGGACTGGGCCCCAAATTCAGGAAACATTTCACCCACCACTGAAGAGCAGCCACCTCTGGGGTGGAATGTGTGAACTCTAACAGCACACAATGACACTACCTAGCAGTTTGAACAGTTACATGCAGTTTTCTAGCCAAATGACTACGCAAACGACAGAATTCTTCCAGACCCTTAGCACCATCTGTTTGCTACTCTTGAAGCAGGCTGGAGAGAGGTTACCAGTGGAGTTCCTCAAGGATCGGTTTTGGGACCAATCTTATTTAATCTTTTTATTACTGACCTTGGCACAAAAAGTGAGAGTGTGCTAATAAAGTTTGCAGATGATACAAAGCTGGGAGGTATTGCCAATTTAGAGAAGGACAGAGATGTCCTACAGGAGGATCTGGATGACCTTGTAAACTGGAGTAATAGTAATAAGACGAAATTTAATAGTGAGGAGTGTAAGGTCATGCATTTAGGGATTAATAACAAGAATTTTAGTTATAAGCTAGGGACGCATCAATTAGAAGTAACGGAGGAGGAAAAGGACCTTGGAGTATTGGTTGATCATAGGATGACTATGAGCTGCCAATGTGATATGGCCATGAAAAAAGTTAATGTGGTCTTGGGATGCATCAGAGAGGTATTTCCAGTAGGGATAAGGAGGTTTTAGTACCGTTATACAAGGCACTGGTGAGACCTCACCTGGAATATTGTGTGCAGTTCTGGTCTCCCATGTTTAAGAAGGATGAATTCAAACTGGAACAGGTACAGAGAAGGGCTACTAGGATGATCCGAGGAATGGAAAACTTGTCTTATAAAAGTAGACTCAAGGAGCTTGGCTTGTTTAGCCTAACTAAAAGAAGGTTGAGGGGAGATATGATTGCTCTCTGTAAATATATCAGAGGGATAAATACCAGAGAGGGAGAGGAATTATTTAAGCTCAGTACCAATGTGGACACAAGAACAAATGGATATAAATTGGCCACCAGGAAATTTAGACTAGAAATTAGACAAAGGTTTCTAACCATCATAGGAGTGACGTTTTGGAATAGCCTTCCAAGGGAAGCAGTGGGGGCAAAACATCTATCTGGCTTTAAGATTAAACTCGATAAGTTTATGGAGGAGATGGTATGATGGGATAACATGGTTTTTGTAATTAAATATTCATGGTAAATAGGCCCAATGGCCTGTGATGGGATATTAGATGGGGTGGGATCCAAGTTACCCAGGAAAGAATTTTCTGAAGTATCTGGCTGATGAATCTTGCCCATATGCTCAGGGTTTAGCTGATTGCCATATCTGGGGTTGGGAAAGAATTTTCCTCCAGGGCAGATTGGAAGAGGCCCTCGAGGTTTTTCGCCTTCCTCTGTAGCATGGGGCACGGGTCACTTGCTGGAGGATTCTCTGCTCCTTGAAGTCTTTAAACTACGATTTGAGGACTTCAATAGCACAGATATAGGTGTGAGGTTTTTTGCAGGAGTGGTGGGTGAAATTCTGTGGCCTGCGTTGTGCAGGAGGTCAGACTAGATGATCATAATGGTCCCTTCTGACCTAAATATCTATGAATCTAAACTCTACCACCATTGTCACGCATTCCAATGGTTGCACATAATTTATATTAAAATGGATAAATTATTTTTTAAAAGGAAATTAAATGCATGTACATAAATATACGCTTAATAATATATATATATATAAAAAGAGTACATGTAGGGGGAAGTGTACAAACCCACTTTATAAGTGGGTTAGGTCTGAAATGTGTGTTCATAAAAATGTAGACATTTCTTAGGTGCTGTTAGCCTCACATCTCAGAATACACACAAGCTCTGTGCTTACAGCTCTAAGGAACATGTCAGGTGCTGTTTCATACATAATGTTTTCTCTGTAAAGTGAAATAGCAAATAGAAATGGTGCCAACTTCAGTAGCAGCTCTTCTGCTAAAATTTGGAAAGCAACAGCTCTCCCTGTCCCTTCCGTTTCTTAAAGCAAGGGACCCAGCTTAGGTTCCAATCCTGCAAACACTTTATGCACGTGAATAGACCTGGTGAACCCAATGGAACCCAGGTGCGTGTGTGTTTGCAAGGGACCTTAGTCCTGCAACTGTATCCCCTACATAGGACACTTTTGTGCTGCCATTAGAATACTGAGTCAGCGACTGCTATTCTTATTTCTGAATGCGGTTATTAAACAATGTCTGAATATTTTCTAATACAGGAGCAGCTTCCAACCAATCAGCATCTATTCCAGAGGAGATAAAGTGGCTCAGCTGGAAGGAAATTGATGGTATGCAGCAGATGTGCTTGAGAGTCTTCTCTCTCTCTCTCTCTCTCTCTCTCTCTCTCTGTAACTCTGCTGACTGCATATAAACAAACAAACAACCCCGAAAAAGCATATTTCTAGCACTAGATTCTTTAAAATCAGCATGTTTGATTGGGCTAAATGATTATTAATTAAAACTGGGTTTTGGCCATCATGGTTTATTTTTAAACGTTTTTCTAACCAAAGGGCCATAGTAACTCTAGGGAATTGTCCATACTCTCTGTTTACTACTTCTGAAGCAGGAGTTTTTCTACCACTGTCAACAAGCCCTAAAAGACAGCTTCACTTTCCATAAAAGCTAACAGAATGCAAACAGTCACACAAGGAAATTATCTAAAATTCACCTAAAATAAGCCTTGATTACATCTGCCTATATACTGAAGGTTACTGGCATTTCAAACAAAGCTCCTCTGTCATCTGAAATATACGTTTTGTATTGTTACAGTCTTGAAATCCAAACCACACCTGACTCAGGTCCTTCCATGACCAGACGCACACGACACACCCCAAATGCATACAACACACATATGACAGACAAGATCAGTTGACGCTAGCTAACTCTTGCATTATACAGCACTTGCCCTTTAGATTTGCAGAGAGGGTGGCCCCCCTCCATGCTATTCAAGGTCTGTTTGTTTTACTTCTGCTCTTAAAACTGCCACAAACTATGGGCTCACTCTTGAAGTATGCTAAGCACCTTAAGAGATGCAGAATGTTCTGAACTGCCACAGAATTCAGTGGGAATTGAGGGCTCTCAGAACCTCTTAGGCATTGGTCAGCACCTTGCAAGATCAGGCCCTGAGTCAAGAAGGAATGGCAATCACGGGAAAGTGATTTATGTACAGAACAGGAAAAGCTCAGAGGAACCATGCTGAAGTTAAATGAACTCATATTCAGAGCAAAATACACAATGTTATTTCATAGTTAAACAGACATAAGCAGAGAGGTTGTAGGTAAAACGATTAAAAATAATATTTTATTTCAGGATAAATGTTGACAAAATGATTTCATTTCAACACTTTCATGGAAACTTGATTTTCTTTTATGAAAAATTCTGAACAAAATGAAAATTTGTTTTGAATTGTGTCATTGAAAAATGGAAAGGTGTTGAAACTGAACTGTTTCCATGGGCCGTTTAGGTGAAATTACATTTTTAGACAAAAAAGTAAAAAAATTTTTCAAATGGCTTCTGTTAAAGGAATCGTGGGGGTGATTCATACTATAATTTGATCCAACATTACTGGCATGACAGGCTATACAAGAATTGCCAAAGCACAGAAAGGACACAAACTTCAGGCCTCCATTGGGGTAGTTATAGTACACCAAGCATCCACCAAACACAGGGCTTCACACTGAGGCGGGCGGGGGGGGGGGGGGGGCGGGAAGAGGAGGGAGAGAGAAGAGGGGGCTACCTGGGTCTGGCATTATTGGCTGAGCCAGACAGCAATGCCGTATGATGCTACTGATGCCTCTCTCTTTTCCCCTGGGGTTATGCAGTTTCTCATTGATTTTTAGCAGAAAGTCTTAATGCGATAATAGCAGGAAATCACTTTCTTTCTCACAAACCCTCATTTAAAGTACTGTACGCAGGAATAGAAAACATCCTCTCCCTTTCAGCATCTCCTCCGCAGATCATTTAGAACTACTGCTTTATGTTGCAGCTCCTCCTTCTGGCCACTAGGGGGTTTCTGGAGTTGATTGGGCTTTTTCCTCTCGAGCAGAAGTATGGGAAATGACCTGTGCCTGGATCAGACATAGGTCATTTTTTCCTGGCACAAGAAAGGAGTTTCTGACCTGCCCACAGTGCCTCTCTCACATGCACCATGTGCCTTTCATTTATTTCTTGGTCTGCTTGACTGGTTCGTTCCACACAGGTACACGCATGGGTCAGCTACAGGTAACAGCAGGAATGATACTTAGCGCTTGTATAGTGCCGTGTGTTCAAAATACTGCACAAACCCTGACGGATTATTCCTCAAACACCCCCATAAGGAAGTTATTAGTATCTACATTGTACAGCTAGGGAAAGTGAGGCAGAGAGACAAAATGACTTGCCAAAGACTATGGGGCAAGTTAGTGGCAGAGCTACAATTAGAACTCAGGACTTCCTACTTGAAACACTATGCTTAGTTCTAGGGATCACACTGCCTCTGCCACAGCACTGGAAACCACTCCCACTCCACTATAATGGGAAATATTTCAACAGAAATAAATTCACCCATGTAAATAAAAGTAGCACAAGGCCTGCAACATTTAAATCTAACTTAAGCCCTCAAAATAGTACTGAAGTGGTTCATAGCCCTTGCAGTGACTCTCTGCCCAGCAGTGAGCTTTACCCTTACTGTGCTGGCTGTTTGCTGAAGTGACCCAGTCCAACAGAAATATATCTTTACTTGCCTTTGGGTCTTTTTCTCATGGAAACTTCTCCAAAACAGCTGCAGGTACAGGCAGGCATCCACAGGTTTTCCTCCTGAGCTCAAGCCCACTATTTATGAAACATTTTCACAATGTTTCACATAAATCTTTGATTAAAAGAGCAGGCACATAATTTGTAAATGATCATGCAGTCTACGAAGAGCTCAGTCTTTTAAAACTGCATGTGATAAAATGTGACTGCATCAGTGGTTGCCACTTGCATGCATACAGTGTAGCTGAAAGAATTCTCTGCTAGCACGGACTTGGATGTGATCAAATGCTGATTTAGAAAAGACAGCAGTGCTCAAGAAGGATGACTCACTCCCATAACTTATAATGAAAGAAACCCAGATGATTTTAGCAACAAGGACTAGAACATCTATAGAGCTATTGCCATTTGCATATTATGTGTGAAGACTGACTTAGGTGATCTGTTTTGCAGCAGTATGTCCAAAGAGGAATTGTTATGGAAACAAAACCCATCTCAATCCCCCACCTACCTACCTGCCTCCCCAGTTTAAGGTAAAACAGTGACTGAGCATTCCTTGTGGCACAATGATGCCATCTTCTGGCTAAAGAAGTGCAGCACACTTTCACTGCTGCGTAACATAAAATGGACTCATCCTAGACTATCTAGTTCTAGTTGATGCATTCAGTGTAGTTGTAGCTGTTTTGATACTAGAATATTCAAGAGACAAGGTGAGTGAGGTAATCTCTTTTATTCGATCAACTTGTGTTGGTTAGAGAGACACTCTCGAAAGCTTGTCTCTCTCGTTAATAGAGGTTGGGCCAATAAAAGATATTAACTCACCCAGCTTGTCTATCTAGCTGATGGTCATTATATGTTTCTCTAAACCATCCTGTTCCTCTTTCCAGTCGTACACTAAATCCAGCACTGTACAGAATATATTCCTGCCCTGTATGATTTTAGCAAGTCTGCACCCAGGGAGAGACAATCAGATAAGGAAGAAAGGGAAAGCAAATGGAGAAGAGGAAATGCCAAAATTGAAGGACGGTAAGTGCTTTAGAGATGGTTGCTGCCATTATTATGAATTATACACATCACAGATGTAGGCACGACTGGAGAGCTGGTCAATTTTTTTCATTCAAAAAGCTAATTTGGAAATAAATAAATTTTTGTAGAAATAAAATTTTTCCTGGAAAATGCTTGTGTTCCTTTATTTTTTTCAGGTTTTCATCAAAAACTTCAAAACCCCCAAATTGAGGATAAATGTCAACATTTTCACTGACTTTTTTTGGGGTTGGGGAGGGATTTTTAACTCTACTGATTACACAACAGCCAAATACATTTGCATTTTATTACATGCAGAGCAAGTAATTGCTCGACACTTCCCAGTATAAAGTTCCCATTTTCAATTACACATAATTTTGTCAAACTTAAAATGTTTAGACTGAAATTTGCTATGCTGGGTGTCTCAGGCTAATATATTTTCTTGAAAGTTTCAGCAGAAATGGTTCTGTCATTTCCAAGAACTAATTTAGGGGAAAATACAATTTTTTGCCCATGTTCAAAACATTTCCTCCATGCTTTGGAGCAGGAGACTTGAAATTTGCAGGGGGTTCACTCTAGTGTCAGGGATCTGTGTTTTACTATTCCCATTAAAAAAAACCCTCCAAAATTTGGCCAAGATATAAGTCCTTGAAAAAATCTCAGTTCACACATCCTCAGTAGAGACTTGTTGGAGTTTGGCAGCTAAATTCTGCGAAGCATGTGCCTGAGCACTCACTGAGGATGCTCCAGCCTAAGGCTACTGGGTCTGGAAAGCCTAAGGACTTTCTCTGCAATTGCTGTTCCTGACTGTTGCAGGCCACTGTGGTGCTGGGCATCAGAACTGAGAGCAAGGACTGTCTGTCTCTCCTGTGCTCAGAGTGTTTCTCTTGCTAGCACCTAGGCAGTATGGAGGACAATGCAACGTGAGTAGAATACAGAGGGGACATTTTGGGTGGTGGAGGTAGTAGACTGGGCAAGAAGCCCAGGGAGCAAAGCTTGGAACCGGGCACTGGCTAAAAGGGGAGACTGGTTCTGGTTGGACAAGGAGACTGGGAGTTAGTGGATGGGGGAAAAGACTGAGAACCAGGTCGAAGGGTGGGAGACTGGGACAAGAAACCAGCATGGTGGGGTGACAGGTACTGGCTGGACAAAGAGCTTGTTGTGATGCCTGGGAGCAGATGGGAAGACTGAGACTGGACGAGGAGTTTAGTGGGACGGGAACTGAGACTCAGCTATGGAGCCTGGAGGGGAAGACTGGGACTGGCTGGGCAAGGAGCCTGGGACAAGGAGCCTGGGGGATGGACAGGCTGGGTGAGGAAACTGGGACTCGTATAAAAGAACCTGGGTGATGAGGGAAGAGATAGGACTAGCACAAGGACAGCTGGAGGGGAACAGGCAGAAGGGGTCAGGCTTGAGGAGCACAAGGATCCATGGCCACTTCAACACATTCCCCTGTAGACCCTGAAATGGAACCAAAGATTCTTGAGTCTCACCATTCCACTGCAGTCAGCAAATATCTGTGAAATCCCCTGGCAATCTGTGTGCTGCTTCCTCCTCTAGTAGCCAGTCCACACAGTCCAACCTACTACTGCTGTCAGCTTCTCCATTAGCTCAAGTGGCAGAGACCTGTGCAGTAGATCTAAGGGTTCCAACCCTACTCATGAACCGTGCGTGTATTAATATAGGATGCCAAATGAGTTAGGAAATGTCAGAATTAAGGTGCTTGTGCAACCTTAATTTGACCCCCTTATGCATATGCATTTTGATACCATCTTTAATTATATGATCACATACTATTTTTTCCACAGGATTCCCTACCTCATTCAGCACACAGGATGGATGGTGATCTGGGAATGAAGCAGGGTTGTGTGGTAAAGGAGGCTGTTGTCTGGAACATCCCTGCTTCATTTGTTGCAGAAGTTGGAAGGTGTGTGGTAAATGAGGCAGGGGACTGCAGAAAGAGAAAGGGTGGTTTCATGGTTGAGACAGTCAAATACTGCTCTGGAGACCTGAATTCTGTCCTTGCCTCTGCCCCAGAGTTCCTGTCTGATATTGGGCAAATAATTTACATCAAATTTTTCATGGGCAGTTTTAATTCTGCCATTTATCCACTTGAGAGTGCTTGACTGGGCAACCTCAATGTTCTTTTAACATAGTTTTGTGTGTGAAATTCCAGTGTGAAACTCTACAGGATTGATTCACCAGGCCCATCAGCTTTTGTAGGATTTAAGCTTCTCTGAGCAGGATGAAGAATATTCTGAAACCTCATTAACACTAAGAATTTTTGTGCCAAAGTTCCTACATTGCTTCCACCCATTGTCACATGCTCCAGGACACCTCTGCAACCTGCATTACAATTTTTATTCACTTGCGTTAGGTTCCAAGCTCACCATTATGGAACTGAGCCTTCAAGGGCTCTTTCTGACAGGGGCGAGCTACTCAATACCCTCTGAAGTCAATAGGAGTTGAGGGTGCTCAGCATCTTGCAAGACCTGGCCCCCTGTGTCAGTTTTGACTACCCACTTCCTTAAGTGTCCAAACCCTACACTGCCTCATTGGACCCCCATTAGATTTATCAAGGGCCCACTTGTAAAATTTACCTTTAGCTCCATAAAGAATGACTGAAGCCCTGCACAATAATAAATTATATTGTATTGTCCAACTGAAGCTGCTTTTACAGAACTGGGAATCTGTACTGCCTAGTATTTCTGGATGAACAGCATCTCAAATCAATGCACACCTTAGGACAACCGCTGCCTGTTCATAGATGGGTGTGATGCATCACCACCACGCTTGTAAAATTGGCACTGTACATGCATGCATAAGCAAGACAGATGAGTTTACAGGATGACACATGCCATCATATCTGAGGTTAACACCAAGCCCCAAACATGTACGGTTAGAAGAAACAATTCTCTGCAAAATAAAAACATGTTCATTGTAATTAGCATAAGATTTTTTTTGTTCAGTTTACAATATAAGTTTATTTGCCTGCCTGGTAGGCCTGTGTAGCTTGGGCTCTGAGACATTCTTATTGGTTTGAATTTGATCATGGAACTTTAAGATCAGTAACAACATTCTACTGAATGAACAGACAGAACAGTGAGTTTTATTCTCTCTTTGGTTAACCAAAATTCAAAAGTGTTTTCAGAAAAAAGCGAGATGGATATATGTGTAAACCTCCTCCTAACCTACACAGCTACTGATCCATGAGGGTACAATCCGTGGAGTAAAACAACAAGTCCTGTGGCACATATAACTTCTTTTGTCAGGAAGAGCCAATTTGCATTCACTACAAGCAAATGCCAAATTCTGGTAGGATCTATCTTGCTCCTTCACTTAAGAAGCTTAGAACCTGCAGTGATTTTTTTTTTTTTAAATTTTGAGAGTCACCCTAGACCTAATATGAAGCCATTCAAAACAGCTCCCTCCCCACCCCTTGCATGTGTAAGAGAATGCAGCATGCTATGCCTCCATGCACAAAGTCTTATGAGCACACTTTATGGGGCACACACTCAAGAGCTTAATACAGTACTCTTTCATACTGATGCTAAAGAAAACCACACTCCCTTTCAACCAAATTCATATATTCATGTTACCATGGAGTTTGCATGACAGCTCAATTATAACAGTAGGGAAAACTCCCAAGAGTGACTTTTTTTTTTTTTTTTACACTTACTTACTTAGTTTTTGTGTTATTATTGGAAGGACTCTCACTTTAAAAGGACAGCATATAGGGTATGAAAGCATTTGCTATAAAAAGCAGGCAAGCCTTCCAAGACCAGCTAAAGTGAGACAGATTCTAGAAGAACCCTACCCACTTCTGTTTGAACCGTATATGCCAGTCAGACCTTCCACCAAGGTGAGGGACCTGCCCTTTTTCATGCATTTCCAGACAGATTTAAGCAAGCGCTTAAAATAAAGATCAGAATGGCCACAGTGAGACAAACCAATGGTCCATCTAGCCCAGTATCCTGTCTTCCGAAGGTGGCCAGTGCCAGATGTTTCAGAGGGAATGAACAGAACAGGGCAAATTTATCAAGTGCTCCCTCCCCTGTCATCCAGTCCCAGCTTCTGGCAGTCAGAGGCTTAGGGACACTGAGAGCATGGAGTTCCATCCCTGACCATCTTGGCTAATAGCCATTGATAGACCTATCTGCCATGAACTTAATTCTTTTTTTAATCCAGTTACATTTGTAGCCTTCACAGCATCCCTGGCAATGAGTTCCACAGGTTGACTGTGCTTTGTGTGAAAAAGTACTCCCTTATGTTTGTTTTAAACCTGTTGCCTGTTCATTTCTTTGGGTGACCTCTTGTTCTTGTGCTATGGAGAAATAATGCTTCCTTAGTCACTTTCTCCACACCATTCATGATTTTATAGACCTCTGTCATATCCCCCCTCAGTCATCTCTTTTCTAATCTGAACAGCCCCGTCTTTCCTCATATGGAACCTGTTCCATTCCCTTAAAAACATTTTTGTTGCCCTTCTCTGTACTTTTTCCAATTCTAATATACCCTTAAGATGGGACGACCAGAACTGCACACAGTTTAAGGTGTGGATGTACCATGGGTTTATATAGTGGCATTATGATATTTTCTGTCTTCTTATCTATCTCTTTCCTACTGGTTCCTAACATTCTGTTAGCTTTGTTGACTGCCACTGCTCATTGAGCAGATATTTTCAGAGAATTGTCCTTGGGGACTCCAAGATCTCTTTCTTGAGTGCTAACAGCTAATTTAGACCCCATCATTTTATATGTGTAGTTGGGACAATGTTTTCCAATGTGCATTACTTCGCATTTATGGATGCTTTCATCAGCAATCATTTTCATCTGTCAGCCACCATTTCATCTGCCAGCCACCATTTCATCTGCCAGTCACCCAGTTTTGTGAGATCCCACTTTGTAACTCTTCACAGGCAGCTTTGGACTTAACTATCTTGAGTAATTTTGTAACATCTGCAAACTGAGCCACCTCACTGTTTTCTCCTTTTTCCACATCACTTATGAATACGTTGAACAGTACTGGTTCCAGTACAGATCATTGGGGAACCCCCCTATTTCTCTCTCTCCACTGAAAACTGACAATTTATTCCTAGCCTTTGTTTCCTATCTTTTAACCAGTTACTGATCCATGAGAGGACCTTTCCTCTTATCCCATGACTGTC
This sequence comes from Eretmochelys imbricata, assembly GCF_965152235.1. Classification (NCBI taxonomy): domain Eukaryota; kingdom Metazoa; phylum Chordata; order Testudines; family Cheloniidae; genus Eretmochelys; species Eretmochelys imbricata. The sequence goes on from NC_135573.1 coordinate 37,912,342, forward strand.
TATTTTGCTAAAGAGCCTTTAGTGAGGGACCTTGTCAAAGGCTGTCTGAAAGTCCAAGTACACAATATCCACTGGATCACCCTCATTTGTTGACACCCTCAGAGAATTCTAATAGATTGGTGAGGCATGATTTCCCTTTACAAAAGTCATGTTGACACTTCCCCATATCATGTTCATCTATGTGTCTGATAAGTCTGTTATTTACTATATAGTTTCAAAAAAAAATCAGCATTACATTAGTGATTCTCCAGTCATCTGGTATAGAGGCTGATTTAAGTGATATAGTTCTGCAATTTCATATTTGAGTTCTTTTAGAACTCTTGAGTAAAACAATTTCTTGACATTTTTCCTACTAAAGAGAATAATAGAATATCAGGGTTGGAAGGGACCTCAGGAGGTCATCTAGTCCAACCCCCTGCTCAAAGCAGGACCAATCCCCAATTTTTGCCCCAGATCCCTAAATGGCCCCCTTAAGGATTGAGCTCACAACCCTGGGTTTAGCAGGCCAATGCGCAAACCACTGAGCTATCTCCTCACCCCTGAAAGGGAGAGATGGGAGGGAAAGAGCAGCAGCAGTTTGGAGAATGTGAGTATTGATCCTGCTGCCTCTCACATGCTAAGCAAGCACTCTACCATTTGAGCTAATTTCCCAGCTACAAGAGGTAACATTAAGAGGCAGTGTTTTCCAGTGATTAGGTTTAGGGTGACCAGATGTCCTGATTTTATAGGGACAGTCCTAATAGTCAGGGCTTTTTCTTATACAGGCACCTGTTATCCCCTACCTCCGTCTCGATTTTTCACACATGCTATCTGATCACCCTAGTTAGGGTGCTGGGCTGGGAGTCAGGAAAGCCAGGCTCTGTCCCCTGCTTTTCCACTGACCTTCTGTGTGCCCTTGGGCAAATCACTTCACCTCTCTATGCTCTGTTTCCCCTCTCACAATTTGTCAGTTTTAATTGTCAGTTCTTTTGGGCAGGAGCTGACAACACCAACACTCAGCACAATGTGGTTCTGACCTCAGTTGGGGCCTCTAGGTGCTACTAGAATATAAATGATAAATAATTCTATGAACAGCTGACTAACATTTGTGCTAAACAAGGCATGTAAGTGATAAATCTGAATTATGTAATTATGATGCTCTCCTTCTTCCTTAGGAATTTATTCTGCTCTTTGGAGATCAGTAAGCAGGCACATTCACACCTAAAGCATAACCAACCCGTTGTTAGCTGTTCAGATGTCATGTGGTTGGCACTCGCTCTCTCTCTCTCTCTCTCCTCCCCCTTTTCTCCATCTGCGATTGTCATGTGGGCGGTACCAAAAATATAGCCAAAGACAAACACTTTGCTCCACATGTATGCCACCCAAAATAGGACTCTAGGTTGCACATTGTTAACATGCTACAATAAATTTGGAATCTAAAACAAACAGATTTTTGTGAACTGACAAAACTCACGTTGTGTTTCAGGAGGAAAACCTGGATCAAAGGCCAAATTGGTAGAAAATCTACTACTTAATCTTCAGTGGGATACAGGTTAAGCATATCATGTCTATCACTAGACTGCTTTCAGCCCACTGGATCCATTATTGCACCAAAACTAACAAGAGTAGGAGAATCTCCCATACTATAGTTTGACTGAGGAACAACTCTATGATGGCAGCAATCAAGGAAACACCTGACCTTGAACACTGTTCACAGCAAGTCACAAATGAAAAATTAATGTGCTCTCCTTCTCATTCCCTTTTATGTATCTCAGCACTCCAATGCAGTCCAGCACACCAAGCGGTCCATTGAACAATTTAGGCCCAGAACTGCTGCAGTACTTACTGCAAGTAAAGACTAAGATGCACTGGAAAAACAGCAGATGTAAATTTACATAGAGCCTACTCCTTCATGCTAGGCTCAAGCCACTGTTACGCTCTCATCAACATTACTGCACATTCCCTTTCAGTGTATGAGTGCCCAAGTACTTGGAATTTTGATGTATTTAATTAAGTCATTTAGGAACCTTTGAATTAAGTATAACATTTTATTAACTAGTTAATATATTATTCTCATACATACTAGTGATGGTGATGATCTGAATACATAAGACTGCACACACAATACCTATACTTTACTCAGCCAAAGGTAAACAAAGCTCAGGTATACATTCAGAATTGCACATTAATTCTTAGAATAGTTCACCAGCTGATGTAATTTTCCACCAAATTAACAACAGATGAATGATCAAAGATCAGCCGCTGCAGACTGCTATTGAACCTAAACCTGTGGAAATGGGGAGAAACCTTCCCCCATTATATGAGAGTGGTAAGTGCTGGGATTTTTCTGACATTCTGATTATGTGCACTCAAAACACTGAGTGTATTTAAGAATTGTGTCTCCTGGTGTAATTAGCACATTCATTATGCAGAGCTCTTGTAACTGAGAGAGACAAGCTCAGAGATAAGTCAAATCAAGGGGTATCGTTTAAGGACCATGTACTGTAGAATCTCTATGACAGACTGGAACTAGGCTGCATACAAATGCACATTAATGCACATCCCAGTACAAGAACCTCTATCCACTCAAGTCTTCTCTAATTAAGAGCAGCAGTTAATATTTCTATAATAGAATAAAACAGACTCATGAAAAGCCCTTGACTTGAAGCTTAAGTGATTTGCCTAAACTCACTAGAGTAAACATCAGAATTGAGTCTGGAGGTTCTTGCCTGCTTATTTTCTGCCTTATCCCCTAGAACCTGCTGCCCCTCTCAAACAATCATCAACCTCTGTCTCTTGTCCTGCCATAAACTAAAGGCTTTATCTCCTGACATTTAAGCTCACACAAGTATTTTGCCAACACCCTCCTTGGAGCTTTATGCACATGTAAGCAGTGTCAGGATGAGCTCCACCCTGACATCTGGTGGTGAGGTGTGGCAAGTTGTGGAAAAGAACTTCAGGGGCTGATCTCATTTGCATAGGCACACCCAGCCCCCGCCTAGAATGAGGCCATAGCTGCCCAAATGGTCACTTTGGCTGCTGTGGGATCCCCAGTGTCTCTGTTATTGGGGCAGGAAGAATAAATTGTTATTACCCTGATTATGGGAACTGTGCTTGGAACTGTACTTGGCCTTTTGTTATGATGGAGGGACTCACCATCAACTAAGTAGCACTCACTAGGCAAGGGTCATGGGTTCCAAAACTCTGTGAATTGAGAGAGGCTAGGGACAAGTATTAATACTTGGTGAGGGCCTTACATGCTAATTGCACTTCCTCCTCTCTCTGCTGTAGACTATTGAGCTAATTTTGATTCTATTAGGAGTCTAGTTACAGGCTAAGCTTGCTTTGGGCTAATGGTGCACCAGCACTGAGGCTCCCCTACTACAAGCTGAATTTACCTAAGAGCTGAAATCACTGAGTGTTGTGTTAATTAGTGGGGGAGACTGAAGATATATTGTGGAGCAGTTTGCAGGATGGCTGGACTGCCTTGTGGACAGGCTGGTAGAGCAGTTCATAGGATGGCGGGAGCTGCTTGTGGGCTGCAGAGCTGAGCCGAGTGAAGTAGTTCGTGGGATGGCGGGAGCTGCTTGTGGGCCGCAGTGCGGAGCCGAGCGAAGCAGTTCGTGGGATGGTAGAGCAGAGCGAAGGCCTATGGAGCTGTGGGGCGGTCAGCTTCAGATCATGTAAGGTGCCCCTTACCTCTCTCTTCCCCCCCAACCCCCATCTCCACCCAGGTTGGGAGGTAAAGCTCTGCAGATAAACTTTTGAACTCTGGGGCTGCCCTTACCAGGGACAGAGACTTTTGGGTCATTGGGTGATTTGGGGTTGCTGGACTCAAGAACCAAGGGAAAGGGTATGCCCTAATTTGCTTGGGGTGGGTTTTTTGCTCCTGGGTTGTGTTATGAATTCTGGTGGTGGTGTTTCCCCAACATAATGGCACATTGTTTCTGTTATTAAAAGGCTTTTTGCTACACTCAGACTATGTGCTTGCAAGAGGGGAAGTATTGCCTCTTGGAGGTGCCCAGCGGGGGTGGTATATATTTGTCCCAGGTCACTGGGTGGGGGCTTGAGCCCATTTGCATTGTGTTATTGGAATGAAGCCCCTAGATATTGAACCTAGTCCTTGTTGCTGCCAACTCTGACGGGCAGAAGGGTTACACACAGAACATATTCAGCCTTGAGTCAGCAGGAGTCTTCAGTTCTCTTTTCAGCTCCAAAATAGAGAAGTAGGTTTCTGCACTTGTAAAAACAGCAAAGCAGTTTAGGCTAGAACAAGGATTATGTTTCTACATTGCATTAAAATACTGGCACTAAGAAGAGGCCTAGTTCAAAATGCCTTTTGGCATGATCACTCTTCCCAGAGATGATCGTGTGGTAGCTTTTGTCCCATAACTAGATCAGCGTTACTAGATTAGTCATGCCAGTAATTGGGAATGTGTGTTAAGACGATATCTCCTGGCAGAACAAAGAGCAGCTTCCCTGTGTTTCCTGGCACATTATAAATTAACTCTGCAAGAGGGCTGTCTTATTCAGGAAGATTCAATTTAATTGTTCCAGGATAAGACACTAGGCCAATCGGCATCTTGGGCTGGATGAGTAAGTGTTGCTTCTTCCTCTTACCACATGACAAAAGGTCATACCCAGCCCTGCAGACTCTTCCATTTAGTAGTACACCCACTCTCCAGTCCCCTCTTCTTCCTGCATCCCAGGCTCTTCTCTTCCTCTGGCTTCCTGGATCTTTCTCCCAGTTGCCCCAATAGACTCTTGGTTTTCTACTGATTTATTGCTGCATCATGCCCCCTCAGTCTCTAGGCCTGGCTCTTTAGGAACCTCTGTTACGTTTTTATTTGCATTCAAGCAGCATCAAGAGGTGGCAGCTGCAACTGAGACCCATCATGCTGGGTACTGGATAAACAGAGAAGAGAGAGTTCCTGGCCTGAAAAAAAAGAAAATGTACAATAGATAAGACAAAGGGTGGTGAGAAGGGATACAGATTGGAAAAAGTATTAGTGGTAGAATGGATCCAAACATCCCAAACTTTAGGGGATGTTCAGATTCAGATGTGTAACCAAACTCCTTGGTGCAGGCCCATCTCTACCAGCAAGTCAAAACTTAGTGACATCTAAACAGCACTACAAGTGATGTCAAGATTTAGGCTTACTAAACTCTTAGGAGTTTTAGTTGACTGAGGTTTAGGAATCACAAAATGCAGCCTTTAGTAATTCAGTATTAATTCAAATGAGTAGTACTGATAAGGCACCCTAAAACCAGTTCATAACAATCCTGGGTGGAATAATACAGATGTGCCATGTCACAGGGTGAGCTGGCCCTTTGGCTCAGCCTCACCTGTTGTGACCACAGACCTCTTGATACCAACTGGCAGAGGCCACAGGGATCCGCTGTGTTTAACAGCGTTATGTAAAGGTCTCTAATGAAAGCCTGGGGCACATTGGTCATCAGAATAGTTATGTATATATGCTGAAAACTATGTTCTCTAGGCCTTGCAATTAAAGGTAGATCGCTCAAAGGCAGCATGCCTTGAGACAGTTCCCCAGACAGGAGGTGGGAGACACTTAGGCTAAGACTACAGCACAGCCATGGCTGGCCTGTGTCAGCTGACTCAGGTTGCCGGGCTATGAAATTGCAATGTAGGTGTTCTGGCCTGGCCTAGCCTGGCCTCTGAGACCCTGCAGGCAGGGAGGTCACAGAGCCTGGGCTCCAGCCCAAGCCCAAATGTCTATGCTGCAATTTTACAGCCCCGCAGCCTAAGCCCTGTGAGCCTAAGTCAGCTGACCTGGTTGGATCATATTAAAGAAGTCTGTATTAAAATCAAATACATTTGATTCCCCATAGTTTAAATTCCATGGTATTACTAATTAAGAGGTCTCTTGATTTTTGGTACTGTTTCTCTCCCTCTGTGTGAAACTTGCAAGCTGCTAATTGAGTTAGTACATTCTAAGACAGAGTCTGTTCTCAAAGCAATTCTTTGTAACAACTACTCAGAGAGAGACTCCAAGCAATACTCGGTAACAACAGAAACAGCACTCAGACTCTCCGCCCTTTTGTTGTATTCATCTCGCTTTAACAATTGTGATTAAAATAGAGATAGAGGATGTATGTGGATGGATGCTTGGTGTGGATAACAACTGAATGATCAGGGAGATGCCAGCCTAAGAATCCAGTGTCCATCAGCTGAAGGTGGTGTCAAGTGGAAATAACCAGAGGACCCCCGAAGGGCAGACTGGAATCCACCCCAACAGCCTCAAGAATGGGAGAACCAAAGAACAAGATAACATCTGGCAGCACAGAACCGTCAGGAATATGACATCTGCTGATTGATTCAGCAACAGCATGATGAAGCAATTCCCATAGACTGGCATAGGCAGAAATTCCTATAAAAATGGACTCTGGAAAGTGAGAATTTTGGGGTCTGATTCTGCAAACCAACTTCCCGGAGCATCAGATGTGCCTCTGACAAGGCCCTGCTCCCTCCTCATGTCCAGGCCACCTGGCCAGTGGCTTGGCATGAGCAACTCTAAGGCTGGTAACTATGATAACCTTGCAGAACCTGTGTGTGTATGAATGAATGTGTGAATAAATGAGATTGAATGGAATGTTATAGCTATAATTAACTGCTTACTAGGATTCTTTCTGTATTCACAATAAATGTGGTATTTTGCCTTTTCCCCCTTTAATAAGATCCTGCTGGTTTTTATTTTATTGGTATAACAACCTGGGCTCTGAGGCTCAGTGCTGCGGGTTCTTTATTACAGTGTAGGCATACCCTTATCTCCTTGGTGGACCATGATGTAGTAGTGTGTGTTTTATAACCAAAGTCTATTAGCTTACTAAGTCAGATGAAGAAGATTAAAAAAGGAAGAGAGGTAAACAGTGACGGGGTGAACCCAGTTTTCAGGTGAAGATTAACGGTCTGATCTGATATATCTGGGGGTGCAGAGAGACATCAGTCTGAAGACAGGCTGCCAGCAGGCTTGATCTTATTAAAGGGGGATTTCAGCCATCTTGGTTGAAAATGCAGGAAAAAGACTTTGGGCAAGTGATCCTGTAGGAAACAGGACTGTCTGGTGACTGAGTAAAGTTTAGGCTCTAGAAAGCATGTTATGACCTTATTTTATAGGTAACCATTTGTTTCCAATATTCTTACTTGCTATTGTTTGAATCTCTGTTCTTTGAAATTAAACTGATTCTGGTTTTGATTATAACTATAACTGGTGTTAGAAACAGAATGGTAAACTTGGGCTGAATCTAGTAAGCTGGTGTCTACTATTCCTGTGGGAGTAGAGGAGGTAAGAGCTCTGAGTGTTCAGTGGAACAGGGACCGGACACTTCAGAGGATGCTTGGAGGACTCTGAGGTTGGTGTGTGCCTATCTGTAACCTGTAGAAAGGCCTGGAAAATAGTGCTCATGTTGCCAGTGGCTCGTGGAGTCAAGGAGTGGATCCACAGCAGGCACAGGCAAGACTTGCTCAAGTTAAGGGCAGGTGATGGTGAGATGCCTCACAACCCTGGGTAGTGTCACACCTGTGCCAGCAATAGCCAGCCTACCTAGAGGAAGGGAATGAGGGCACAAGGTCATATGACAAGAGCATGTGATTAGACCCAGGCCTGCTGGGAAATTAAAGGAAGTTTGTCTAAAATCAGGAGAAAAGCTCCAGGGAAAGTAGATATGTGCACACTCCATTTAAGAGTGGGAGACCAGCCAGGAAAGGGCCAGTGAGGAGGCTGGGGCCTGGGGTAGACAGCCCAATTGTTTAAGACTCTAGGGCTGGGAACATGTAGTAGACAGTGGGTGTGGACTCCCCCAATTCTGACACTTTTTGAGGTGGTACAGCCACCCCTGTCAACAAGGTAAAGGCAGCACTGATTTGAGGCCAGGAGGGCAGGAAGCTAAAACTGGAGCACTAAAGCCTGTGGTGGAAGAAGCCAGACCCTGACAGGAATGGCAGTGCTGAGCAAGAGTCTAGAGTGTAAAAAACTTCTGTTTGAGTGTAAAATTTCTGGGATGATTTAAGTGAAGACCTGGGGTTTTGGCACCTCTCCGGCCATGGTCCCGAGGGGGGTGGGGGGGTGAGGGAACTCGAGACTTCCCTTGATCAGATCCTCAACACCGCCTAAAATCTCAGTTATTTTCATTTCTGCCAGGTTCTTTGGGGGTGGATTCTGTGGTTTAAGTTGCACAAAGTGGACTTAAACTAGCCTAGCCTGGCCTGGCCAGCAGAGAATTGCTCCCATGCATGGGAGTTCTCCATTAGTGGAGGTGCTGGCTCCTGCACCTCCCTCCCCATCCCTGGAGTAAGGGGAGGATACAGAAAAGCTACATTCAGTCCTTCATTGGCCTAATGTCTGAAGGACTTTATGCTGGCGTTGTAAGGAGGAACTGCTTCTTAATAGCACTAGCTGTGGCAGAGTCAGGTGACGGGAGCTTAAGGAGCCACAACCATTTTCCTGCGTCTCCCTGCCCAAGCCCCTGGCTCTGAGCCAAACTGCTCAGGTAGGGTGAAAAAAAAAAAACAAAACAAAACTAGCACTTCAGTTTTTTGGGCTGCGTTTTGCAAAAAAGTGTTTTCTTCCTGCCCTCACCCAATACTGTCCCTACGTCCTTTAAAAGTAAAGGTCACTTAAAAATAGGAGCAAAGCTTGTAAGTAAGCAATGTTGAAAATTCAGTTGTGCCTTTAAATAGATTGCCATCCAACTGGACTGTTATTGCAAGTAAGACTCATTGACTTCAGAGAGGAGCAGAATGGGGCCCCTCAGCAGCAAATGCAAGAGGTTTTTGTCTTAGTTTCTCATGGTGGATTTTTAAAAAATATCTATATATAGGCTACAACTCTCCATTTAAACAGAGGCTTACTCTAAGAGAGAAACACCCTCAGTTACTCTACTTTTGGTTCCACTGTGTTACTCTGGATTTCAACTGGTGTAACAAAAGGGCAGAACTCAGCCCTATAACATTAACAGAAGTTAGTGTAGAGTTCCCAGTTTGTACTATTAAAATATCCCATTTCATGGTTTTCTTCAAAAAGAGATTTCTAACAGCAAAGTACAATTCACAGGAGGCAAAATGCCAAGTACTCTCTACAAGAGACTCATGTTCACTTCCGACTCATTGAAGGATGGAGTACAAATAAGTAAAAAGCATTAACAGTAATCTTCACATTTCTCTTTGTACATTTGATGACAATCTCAGAGTGTGATCACAGTGCAATTTCCTCAGAAGTGTCAGAATTGTTGTCTGGGGCATTATGAGAATGGTGATGAACTCTCAGGTTCCCTAGAAGTCAGGGAAGGTGTAGAGGGACTACAGAACAGTTCTTCTGCAAGTCATCTTTCTATGATCCAATAAGAGGTGCCAAAATTTGTGTAGGCTCTACCTCACCCAATTAACCTCACTAAATATAAGTAATTCCAATTTGAATTTGCTCCTGCACATTATTATCCACCTCCTTGGCTGTAGCTACCATTTCCAGTTTTAGGATCCTCTCCCTTTATCTCATACAGATGCAGCTATACAGTGGTGCTAACCTTGTATCTGAAAAGATTGATGGTGCATTGAAGTACTGTAATGCTGCTCTTTAGTTGGCTACTGGGAAGTGCTGATGAACACATACTGTCATTTATCCCAGCAGCAACAATTCCACCTTAACAAATGAGCATCAAGAAAAAAAATCTAAAGATTGTTGCCACCTGAAGCACTGTGACTAAGAGCAACCATCAGGTGAGACTCTACTCTGTGGGACTGTAATGTTTATGTTCCTATTTGTTGCCTATTAAAACTCTAGGGTAGACAGGCTTTCATAATGTATTAAATGAACTCATCAAAAAAATTGCTCATCCAGAGGAATGTGGCTCAAACCTCCACATGGTAAAGTATGTAGTTTATATGAATACTATCGAAGAATGTCTAGCATGTCTTAGATGAGATCAGTGACTCACAGGAAAGGAATCACATATTTAACAATTTTAACTCTCCTGTTTCCTTTTCAGATGAGTGCCTGTTATTTAACATCTACAGGTGAGCAGCAAAGAGATTCAGCTATTTGAAGCCTTCTGCAAATAGCTACTCAAGGATTATTTTGGTCCCTTCTCCCTAACTAAGGTCCTTTTTGTATAGTGCCTTCTTCATAAAAGGGATCCACTGCAATGAAAACAAAGCTATTTTAGTAGCCTTACTTAATGTGCACTATGTGCAGCTTAGTACTTACAACAAATCTCTTTTCAGAGCATCAAAGTCTAGAACTAGTCAAGATGAAAGGGTGGAATTGGACCAATTCCTGACTCCAGACACAAAACTGCTCAGGGATTCTGGGAACTGAGCTTTGGCACCAAACACCATCTGGAATGTTTACCATTGTTGTTGAGGAAGTTTGACAAGAGCTTAGTCTTTATATTCTGAATCCTGTAAAGGGATTAGAAGCTGGAATTCAAAGACTCCTAGGAACTACAAATGCTATCTCTTTAGCCTAAGGCTTTTTGCTAGTATATATAATACTTAACTCTTATATAGTACTCATCAGCAGACCTCAAACTGCATCACAAAATCTTTAATGTACATATAACATAGCCTCAGGTATTTTATAACAGAACAATCTGCTCCCACACTGCAGACCTAATACAGTAGAATGGATACACAGCCTATAAGATTTTAAATAGGCCAACATATGAAATATACTTGAACATAGAATCAAAGAAGATTAGGAAGAGACCTCAGGAGATAGTCTAGTCAAACTCCCTGGTCAAAGCAGGACCAACCCCAACTAAATCATCCCAGCCAGGGCTTTGTCAAGACGGGCCTTAAACCTTTAAGGAAGGAGATTCCACCACCTCCCTTGGTAACCCATTCCAGTGCTTTACCACACTCCTAGTGAAATAGTGTTTCCTAATATCCAACCTAGACCTCCCCCACTGCAACCTGAGACCATTGCTTCTTGTTTTGTCATCTGCCACCACTGAGAACAGCTTAGCTCCATCCTCTTTGGAACCCCCCTTCAGGTAGTTGAAGGCTGCTATCAAATCCCCCCCTCACTCTTCTCTTCTGCAGACTAAATACAGTGGAGTTGCATCATATGCGCATTTAACTTACGCAAATTCAACTATACATGCTCGGCAAAAAAAAGAAAATAACTCGCAAGTACTGTACAGGAGTCAACGGGAGAGTGCTCGGATCTTTAAACGCTAGAATCACACTCATAATGGTGAGATGCTCACTGGATTGGTGAGCATCGCTCAATCTGGTGAGTGTCGATCAATCAATTGCTGCCCACTGATCCGGTGAGCATCTCGCTGTGCTGAGTGCGATTCTAGCATTTAAAGATGTGTTTTTCGTACAACATGACCCCTAAACCCAAGCCAGCTACTTCATCTGGTGCTCAACCAAAGAAACAGCAATCTGTTCCAACGCTGGAGGAAAAATGGGCTTTGTTGGACTTAGAGAGATGGTATGTCAGTCTCCAACGTGACACGTAAATATGGCCGCAACAAATCTAGCATCCGTGCCATCAAGATTTGAGAGAGAAATTTGTCAAGCTGTGGCATCAAGTGCTCCAATAACTGCTAAGGTGATGAGCCAGGTGCATGATAGACTTTAGTGAAGACTGAAAAGGCATTAAACTTATGGCTGGAAGACATGAACTGTAAACGTGTGCCTATCAATGGCAACACGTTATGAGAAAAAGGCTCTTAGCCTCTACGTGCTGTTCAAACCTCCTGCCAAAGGAGGGACAGCCTTCTGATGAGAAGGAATTCAAAGCCAGCCAAGGTTGGCTTAACAGTTTTAGGAACTGCTTCAACCTCAAAAACGTGCAGACTACTGGTGAAGCTGCATCTTCCAAAGAAGAGGCAGCAAAAGCCTACCCTGAACAATTAAAGAAAAATGATAGCCCTTTTCTGTCTAACTTCTGGAACAAGTTTTTAATGCTGACGAGACTGGGCTCTTCTGGAAAAAAATGCCCAACTGCACTTAGTTTGAAATCAGAATGACAAGCCCCAGGCTTCAAAGCAGCTAAAGACCGTGTGACTGTTTTGTGGCAATGTGGCTGGGCATTTAATAAAGCTGGGTTTGCTCTACAGGGCTGCAAATTCCCGTGCCCTAAAAAGGCAAGAACAAAAGATCTTCTGCCTTTGTTTCTTTCTGGAGGTCAAGTGGTACCTCGAAGAGAAAGGACATGACTTTAAAGTATTTCTGATTGTAGACAATGCTCCTGGCCATCCTGAGGCACTCTGGCTTGCGGATAACAACGTTTAAGTAATCTTCTCCCCTTTTTATTCTTTCATTCTTCCGTGTCTTTGACGATATGCGATTTTCGTCTTATGCGCTGACTTTAGAACCTAACCCCCGCGTAAGATGCAACTCCACTGTAAGCCCAGTTCTCTCAGCCTGTCCTCGTAAGTCATGTGCCCCAGCCCCCTAATCATTTTCGTTGCCCTCCACTGGGCTCTCTCCAATTTGTCCATATCCTTTCTGTAGTGGGGGGGGGGGCAAAACTGCATGCAGTAATCCAGATGTGGCCTCACCAGTGCCGAATAATCACTTCCCTTGATCTACTGGCAATGCTCCTACTAATGCAGCCCAATAAGCTGTTAGCCTTTTTAGCTATAAGGGCACACTGTTGACTCATATCCAGCTGCTCATCCACTATAATCCCTAGGTCCTCTTCTGCAGAACTGCCGCTTAGCCAGTCGGTTCCCAGCCTGTAGCGGTGCATGGGATTCTTCCGTCCTGAGTGCAGGACTGTGCACTTATCCTTGTTGAACCTCATCATATTTCTATTGGTCCAATCCTCCAGTTTGTCTAGGTCACTCTGGATCCTATCCCTACCCTCCAACATTTCTACCTCTCCCCCCAGCTTAGTGTCATCTGTGACCTTGCTTATTGGGCAATTCATCCCAACATCCAGATCATATTAGTATCATGACAGCATTCTATCAAGAAGAAAAGGCATTTCCTTTTCACTGCACAAGAGCTATGCAAGTCAAAAAAACCCAAAACCATTATTTATTGTAGAAATATTTTTAAAAAGGTCTTTAATAACAGATAGGACAGGGACAGTATGATTTCAGACCGCAAGGGACAGAGCTGACTAATCAAGTGTCAACTCAGGTTAACAGTCCTCCAGCAGTTGTCCCACAATGCCCCATTTGCCATGACAGTGCCTGCTCTGATCACAACTGTAAACACCACTGCCAAGGGGTCAGAGACCAGAAGCCACTCTCCCCCTTTAAAAATTCCCCTTTTTGAACCATCAGCCATTTTTGAAATGCCTCTTCTTGATTGCCAGTTTGGCAAGCACACCTAACCACTCTCCCTTGTTGTGTTCAACTGTCCAAATAGCGCTTCCAGCTCCATGGTCTATCTGCACACAGGAAGTATTGGATCTCCTCGGCCTGTGCAGGCACAGCTACAGACCAGGCGTAGACATGTGGACATCTATGAAAAGATTGTATGGGGGAAATGGAGGCAAAGGGGTGCAGCAGGGAGCAGCAGCAGAGCTGCATGAAAGCAAATGAGCTGGGCCAGGCTTGCCATAAGGCCAGGGAGCCCAACAATAGATCTGGTGCTAAGCAGCAGACCTACTGCTTTGATAGGGAGCTGCATGCCTTACTTGGCATAGATCCCACTCCCACCCTGCAGATCACCACACATACCTCAGAGCCAAAGACAGTGACTGCTGCCCTGAATAGTAAGGAGGTAAAGAAGAAAGGGGGAGACATGACCTGGGGAGTCCAGCCATGCCATGAGCCAGGACCTGTTCAAGACTCCACCACAGTCTAGCCATCCACCAGTGAGGCATGGGATGAGCCTGATGAATAAGCATGGACTTCAGGTAAGTGTCCATGTATTTTTCCTTACAATTTTTAAATTTGAAGATGGTACCCATCCCATCCCCAAGTTAAGAAGGCAAGGTATCAAATTTTCATTGTTTCACTTGTACGAGAAGAGGTAGAAGTACAACAGACAAAAAAGGTAGAGTTATCTGCTTTTCATTCCCCTGTTGGACTGGACTGAGAGGGGGAAGGCATGGAGAGCTGTTTAGCTACAGCTATAGATAGGGATGTCCCCTGCATCCTCCTGAGACATCCTGATGCAACTTTCATGGAGGTACTCTGCAGTCCTCTCCAGAAGGTTTCTAAGGATTGCTGCCTTATATCTTTCTCTGAGGTAGGGCCCTTTCTCACACCACTCTGCAATGAGTTTGGCTGGCAACACAGTGGTAAACAAGTTAGCAGCATAAGTGCTGGTCAGCTTTGGGACACCAGCAACTGCTGTATTGTCTGTGCCTTTGTTACCCTCAGGAGTGAAACCACCACTTCCTATGGAAAATAGTGTGAGTATTCAGTGCCAGGGCCCTATGCCTATACCCATGGAATACAGAGTTTATAACTTCATACTCTCAAAATTCCTTCTTCCCAGCCCCTCCTTGTGGGCTTTACTCACCATGGCTGGCACTGTGCAGAGCCAGAGCGAAGCTGAAGTGTCAATAAGCATGTCTTACTAAATTGTTTGAGAATAAGGGAAGTGAGATCTGAAATCTTTCCCTTTCCGTAGTGACTGTTAAATCTAGTGATACATCTACTTATCAGAGGCTTCTGCTCTTGCAGCCTTGAGGGTGTCCCTTCCACACCTGCAGAATGCCTGACCCTGATGGGGAGGAGATAGAGGACTAGGGAGAACATGGTCAGCAAGATCCTGCAAGCTGGTGAAACATGAGATCAAACAAAGAGGGCTGACATTTCACATGGTATAGAGAAGGAAAGATCAGACAGGAGAAAGCCCTTGAAGCAACAGGAGAGGGGAGCTACACCAGGACACACTGGGCCTTTTCAGGCAACAAACCAAATGCTGCAAACACTGGTTGACCTACAAGTCCAAAAATCCTTTACAATCCCTGGAGAATGCCATGATAGCAGCTCCCTACTGCCCCCAACATTCCATGTGGCATCACAGGCCACATCCTTACCCCCTACCACTTCATGCTGGTGACAGAAAGGAAAACTGAGCTTCACATACTCTGTCCTGCGAGAACCACAGCTCGTGTATGTGAAGCTATACTGGAATACATTTCTGCACTGTAATGGAGAGAAAGGTTTGCTGCCTTTCCCATTTTCAAGTTCCATTCTGTTAATTTTAAAAGTCTGTATTTTGTACATTGTTTTCCTGGAGCTCTGAATTATGTGGCCCTTGCTGTACATTTACAAGCACTGTGTTTTGAGTACTATGATGCATTCTGCAGTATGTATTGTGAACTAATAAAGACAAATTTTATTCTCCAAAAATAGACGTGCGGCAAAAACAGTACAGACAAACAGTCATTTATAAATATACAGCAAGCCCTATATAGTTCCTAAAAGCACCCAAACCTCCAGACCCAGGGAACAGTCCAGCACAGAACAATGTGGCTGACTATTAGAAAAGCTCAGGACGGAGCTGTGCACTTAAAATGGTCTTTCAAAACCTCCCTCAACAGAGCATGTCCAAAGTGTCAGCAGACAGCTGCTCCACTTCTGCCCTCCACCCCAATGAGAGCTCATCCCCCTTTGCCTCAGTGAGGCAGGCCACAACAGGTAGCTATAACCATTGGGATATTTTTCTCACTGAGATCTAATCTTGTAAGTAAACCAGGCTAGCGTCCCTTCAATCTACCAAAAGCACAGTCATTCTACACCTGCTGAGCCAGCAGTTAAATCTTTGACAATGTTGAGGTGGCCAGTGTATGGCTTCATGAGACAAGAGTAGGCAGAGTTCCCCAGAATCACTAATGGTTATCTGCCCGTTGGGAAAGAATGTCCCTGCTGGCAGCTTTCTGAACAGTCCGACATTGTTAAAGATGTAAGTATTATTTACCTTCCCTGACCAGCCCGTGCTGATCTTGGTGGAGTGACTCCAGTCATCCACCAGTGCTTGCATAAACCATTGAAGAGTAGCCCTTTCGGTTGATGTATTCAGTGGCAAGATGGGCCAGTGCCAAAATAGGGACGTATGTGCCATCTGTCACCCTGTTGCAGTTGGGAACCTCATTGCTGAAAATCCAGTAGACTATCTACTGCACGTTGGAGAGTCACAGTCCTGGGTAGCGGAAAACAATTAGTGGTCCTGCACACTTGCATGACAATGGTCCCCAGTGTGGATTGTCCAACTCCAAAATGATTTCCCGCTGACCAATAATAATCTGGCGTTGCAAGCTTCTAGAGTGTGATCGCCACTCACTTCCCCAGTGTCAGTGCGCACTCATTCTGCTGTCCCTGCACAGGAGGGCTAGAATGAACTCAGCACACAGATTCCAGAATGTAGCCTTTCACATCTGAAAGTTCTGCAGCCACATCTTACACCAAATTTGAATTACAATGAAATCCACTCGTCAGTGCTCATTTCTTGGGCTCAGAAGTGGCTCTCTGTTGTCTGCTGCTGGTCTGTGAACGCCACCAACAACTTTGAATTGTTTTTAGTTATGTTCCTCAGCAAAGTGTTCAAGAAGAAATCCTCATGTCCCTCATTGTTGTGGTTCTTCCTGCAGGTCTGCAACTACTGGAGGATCGTTAGTCCTGTAACACGTTCATGAGAATAGTGCAATGCTCGGTGAGCCCCATGCTTTTGTCAGAGATGGTGGACACAAAAGTGCTGCGTGGGTTTATGGGATGTAAAAAACAAGGTGCAAAAATTAAATGGCATTCTGGGATGGAGAAAATTGCATACTTGGAACTTGACTCCACCTCTCAGAGACCCCTGGGTGACTCATTTCTTCCCCATGGCACATTGCAAAAGCTCCCAAAAGTCATTGTACTGGACAACAGCACAACATATTGGGATACTTACCTGTGTGTTGATGCAAAGTGTGCTGCATCACATGCATCTCACACAGAGCTAAAGCAAGCAGAGTATGTACACACCCAAGCAATATATAAACTTTGGTCATTGTATACTGATGTAACTGGTGTTGACCAAAGTTTATAGTGTATACATGGCCTAAGGCATCACATAAATGTAATCTGTATATAAAAGTGCCATTGCCCGCGTTTAAGACTAGCAATGGACTGAGAATCCACATAACCCTGGTGTGTGCATGTTTGTTTATATTGCATGACAAAGATCAGCACCATCACTCATTGACCTCTCATGGATTTGCGTGCATTTTGAAGCTGTACATTGGAGTAGATATGATTGGTGGTTTGTCCAGCTGTGCACTCCCTGCTGACTCAGTCAATAGGACTGCAATGCAGAAATGAATTAGAAAAAGGGAGGGAAGGAACTGTGGGCAAGTCACCTGCAATGTCTGAATGCCACCAATCAGCAGTGAGCTCTACTCATAAGGCAGCTGCAGAAGGACAAGAGGGGGCACGTGAACTAATTTTGTCAACACATACAGCCTTGTAATTCACTAAACCATGAAAACTAGGCCAATCTCAGCCCCAATGCAGAATATTTTGTGCCCAAAAATAAAAACCCACAAACCAGGATATTTCTATACAGATCCAGCCTCATCTACTCAAGGTCAATTGCAGGACAAGGCCCTATGTTTTTAGTGATTTCAGGCACTGGTAACCAAAAGAGGTTTGTATTTTTGCCAAGTGTTTACAATACCTATAATAAAGTATTACAGAAGTGTTCAGTTTTGTCACTTTGTGTCTGACTAGGAGAGGAGATTGTTCTGCATTTCCTCCAGGAGAAAAAGAAACCTGTTTCAGTTGTATCACTAAGGCTTCTGAAGCTATTATTCTAAATCGCAGAGCTGTCAGACAATCAATTCTTCTAGTAACATTTTGAACACCAATAGTCCCACTTCCTCCAAACAGCTTAATTTCATAAACAGATTGATGTGCACAATATGACCTTTCAGGACTTGGAATACTCTTGTGGATACATTATTTATTAGCTTGCAAATTTTGCAGACATTTCCATCCCAACAGGAAGGTTAACAAGAAAATGCTTAAAAATTCATTTAGGTGTAAATGTAGTCCCCCACTACTGTACAGACATGGTTACATGATAGCTTGCCTGCTGCAGCAGTGACAGCTTGTAGCTATTTATTGCTGGCTGAATGTTCAGCTAAAGTGTTCCCCAGCTCTTTCCTAGGGCTCACTCCCATTACACTTTGGTCTCAAACTGTACTATGTCCTTCAGGTAGTGATAGACAAGATAGACAGAGGCTAACTGTTTGGGCCAAGTTTTGTGTTGGCACTGGAAGGTGTCTTCCAGTGAAAACCTGGCCTCTTATTCCACAGTTGTGGGAGGAGGTGAAGGAAAGGAGAAACACTTGAAAGGCAGCTGCAGCTGGTGCTACTGGTGTCTGCCCTTCTTTTCTATCAGAGTGGGTGGAAGGTGGTTTCAAGTGCTGCTTAGAATTCCTTAGGAGTGCTGTGAGAGGAGACTCTGAATCATCCCCTCCCTCTGCAAAGGCCATGACTCTCTTGTATTGCAGAGAGTGTTGGGGCCGTTCTGGCCAGCTGTGAACACATCCTCGGAGCAGCAAGGAAAAGGTTGTAGGTTTCTGCAACAGAGTGCAGCGAGTTAACAGATGAGCCTGCACTCTGACACCCATTAGTTCCCCCAGAGAAAGCAGACTGGGATAATTAAAGGTAATTAGCTAATCAGGCTGGATGAGCTAACAAGCCAAAAGAAAAGGAGTACTTGTGGCACCTTAGAGACTAACAAATTTATTTGAGCATAAGCTTTCGTGAGCTACAGCTCACTTCATCGGATGCATGCAGTGGAAAGATTTTATCTACACAGAGAACATGAAAACAATGGGTGTTACCATACACACTGTAATAGTGTAGGGTAACACCCATTGTTTTCATGTTCTCTGTGTATATAAAATCTCCCCACTTGTATTTTCCACTGCATGCATCCGATGAAGTGAGCTGTAGCTCACGAAAGCTTATGCTCAAATAAATTTGTTAGTCTCTAAGGTGCCACAAGTACTCCTTTTCTTTGTGCGGATACAGACTAACACGACTGCTACTCTGAAACCTAACAAGCCAGGTATCTTGTCAGCTCAAGACTTATAAAGGAGGCACAGAAAAAAAAGTGTAGAGGAGGAAGAATGAGGCTAGCTGAGCTCAGTGGCCAGGAGACCTCTGCTCTTCATGTCCTGAGGCAGGGCCAGATATAGCTGCAGGAGACTCAACCAACCACCTGGAGTGCTGCGCTCAGGGTGCTGTTTTTGTAAGTGGCAAAATAGAAAATAGTACTTAAATACAATATGTTTCAGGTATTCCATAGGTGGATTCATTTTTCAGTAACCTTCCACAAAGTTCTGGACCTTTGTAGAATCTTGTGGAACCTTCTAATCTTTGAGAGCTACATTTTCCTTGAACCTCCTAGAATATTGGTGTCGCCAGTCAGTGAGTATGAGAATGAAGTGAAGTGAGAGCCCAGCTGCAATATTGTGAACCTTGTTTTATTGTATAATTGTGAAAGTGTACTTGTGTTAAGACTGGAAGAGCATAAATAGTGACTAATAAAGGACATTTAATGAGATATCTATTGAACCCTTATCTATGCAAGAATGTAAAAGAAAAAAACACCCTAACTTACTCTTGCCATGCTTAACACATAATGTTTGATGATTTCTTTAAGACTGTGGAACAGACTTTTTGCCCTCCCCAATGCTGTTATCTTCCCCTGCATAAGATATAAAAGATAGCCCCCAAAGAAGTCTTCAGGAGCTCAGTATAGGAAGAGAAAAGCTCAACTGCAATCTAGTTTGCAACAAGGGGAAAATATCTGAAACAGGACAACATAGAGCAGGCTTTAGACAGTAGTGATCATCCCAGTGCAGAAGAAATTGAGGAGCAAAGTGTAAATGATGGAAGTCCTATTACTAAGGAATTAGCAGATTTCCATTCCTTTTCTTCAGGTACATGTGAGGAAAGTGATGTAGTTGTCCAGATTTTATGGTGGCGTAAAGGAGAGCAATGGTAAAAGAAGAACGTGTCACATGAAAAGAAAAATCTGGTTTACATGAAAATGGGAGAAACAAGAAGGAAGAATCAGCCTCGCACAATGATAAACAGCAGTGAGAAAAATTGCACATCACAAATAGATATCAGATCCTGCTTTATGGTCGGTGATCCTAAACTCTGCTGATATTGACTGTACAACTTTGAATGGGCCGGGCAAAATCAAGGTTATAACATTTCTAGTAAATGAGCAGAAGCAAAGCTTCTCAAAAAGTCACACCATAAGAACCAATCAGCATTGGCTAGCTTACTCAAAATCAACTGACAGTGTCCTGGTTCTGTTGCTAAGTACTTGACAAGAATGCCAAATCGTTGCTTGCATTTTTGGGCATAATTATTGGCATAACTTAGCTGATGCTCTGAAGCAACATGAAAAGTCACCCGGCCATTTTACAGCCTACTCCGAATGGCTAGAGGTCAAGTCCAGGCGCAAGCTGAATAAATGCATAGACGCAGAAAACCAGCACATTAATAATGTAGAAACCTAACATTGGAGGAACGTGCTCAACTGTCTGATCTCTATTACCCTCTTCCTTGCAAAGAATAACTTGGCTTTCTGGGCCTTGCTGGATAAGTTGTTCACTGAACATAATGGTAATTTCCTTTGGTAGAGCTCCTGGGGAAATATGACTATGTCATATATGAGTACCTACGTCGAGTAGTTCATAAAGAAGCTATGGACCATTACTGCAACAAAGCAACTCAAAATGAATCAGCTGACTTTGTGACAAGGAAGGTACTTGATAACACTGATGCAGCTCTGCAAGGCATAGTATTACACTGTAATAATGGACTGCACTCCTGATATTAGTCACAGTGAAAAGATGTCATTTACAGTAAAATTTGTTGATAAGAATTGCTGTATCGAAGTAAAGGAACACTTTATCCGTTTCTGGTCTGTGGATGATTTTACCAGAAATGGCCTAACAATTGTTTATTAACATTTTAAATGAGAATAAAATAAAGTTTCAGGAGTGCCAAGGCTAGGACAACGGTGCGAACATGAAGGGAAGAAACAGTGGCGTCCAGGCAAGGATCCTTGCGCTGAATCCAAGAGCTTTCTTCCTGCCTTGTGGCTGCCATTCCCTCAGCCTGGTTGTGTCCGAAGAGAGTTGCTGCACCTGAGTACAGCAGAGGATATAGGTCTTGTTTTCAGCATCAGCTATCATGTGGAAGATCCTCACAGACAATGTTACAAATCTGAATGTGAAGCCGCAAAGTGACACTTACTGGGAGAGCCACACTGACAGCGTAAGATCAATGAGGTACCAAGTGACTGAGGCGGGGTTGTCCCTAAACATTTTGGTGCCCTATGCAGCCTCCCCCCAAATCGGGGGGGAAGGGGGAGCTGGCTCCAGGTCTCCGCGGGGGTGGGAGGGCATCCCCAGGCCTTTGCCGGGGGGGTGGCAGGAGCAGGCTTGGGGGTAGGGGGCAACTGCCCCACAGCACTCACTGGTGGTGCAGCTGGGAGCCAGCGGAGCTGAGCAGGTTAGGGCCGGGTCACTCTACTTTCCCACTGCCTGGTGAGTGCGGGGCACCATACCCCTGCTTCAGTCCCCCAGGACGTAGCTCAGGGGAAGGGGTGGAGTCAGGGTGGGGCTGGGGCAGAGCAGGGGTGGGGGCAGCTTTCCTGGCTAGCTCAGCTGGTTGGGGGATTGGGCTGGCTGCTGGAGCAGCATGCAGCTGCACAGGGCACTGGGAAATTTGGGGCAAAATTTCCTGATGCCCTATGCAGCTGCGTAGTTTGTGTATGGGTAAGGATGGCCCTGGACTGAGATTTACGATGCCCTGATGGAACTGGCGCAGTCAAGTAAAGCTGAGGCCAGAATCCAACACGAGGCACAAAGCCTGGCAAACTGGCTCACTGACTTCAAATTTCTGGTCTCAGTTGTGGTTTGGCACAATATCCTGTTCCAAGTAAACTTTGTAAGCAAGGCATTACAAACTCAGTCAATGGACATCATGACTGCTACTACTTTGATGAGAAGCTGCCTTGATTTTGTTTTGGCCTACAGAGACAACCGATTTGAAGAGGCCATCACTGCTGCCAAAGAAATGGTAGAAAATTTAAGAGTTATGCCTGTCTTCCAGGAAATGCATATTCATCAGCAGAAGAGACAGTTTGGTTACAAGGGCGGAGACAAGGTGATGGGAGCTCAGAATTAAAATTCAAGAGGGAGTTTTTTGCTCACTCATTGACACTGTGTAAGTGTCCATTGAAGAAAGGTTTGGACAAACGAAGCACCATGAAAAGACCTGGGGGATTTTGTATGAACTTAGAAATCTGCTGGCAGACAGGAAAACTCTTGAACAATTATGCATACCTTTTCCAGACATTTACTCATGGGGAATGTTCAGACATCAATGATGAACACCTCTGTGTTGAGCTGGACAACATCAGTCACATTTTGCAACACGGAAGCACTCTCCACTCCAAGTCATTCATGATCAGAGCTGAAGGACACTTTACCTAATGTGTGGATAGCTTTGAGGATTCTGCTCATGTTCAGGCTTATTAAAACATATCAGTCTCTCATTAGCCAATGTTGATTGAAGATATCACTTGCTATTTTATCACTTGAAAATGCCATTGGCTCTCTCTGACACTGTACTTTAGTTCACAAGGGCAAAGGTGAGAAAGGCGACCCTTTGAACTAAAGGACAAGAGTTAACATTCTAAGGCTGTCACCTACTGTAACACCTCTTAATACTGGTCCACAGTTCAATTTCCTTGATAGTACATTTTAATTATTCTTAAAATTAAAATAAGAGAGTTTCTACAAGATACGAAACATTTTTTATTTGCTTGTATATGGCATCAATAAATACAAATTTACAGATCCTAGCATGCAATTTTATCATCTTATATGACAGGGATAAATCATGCAAAGTCATGAAATGGGCTATGAATGCAAAAAAAAAAAAGAGGTATTCAAAAGTTTAACAAATAGATGGAGGGCGCCAAAGACATGTCTTGCTTGGAGTGCCATTTGGGCTGGCTCTGTCCTGAGAAGGCTGGAAAGCACTGAGGACATTATAAGTAGTACTAGTGCACAGAACTACGAAGATGTTGGTGGAGGGAACTCAAATAAGTGGCACAATAGATATACAGCCATTGGAATCTGAACCAGTTTCTGTGGTTGTGAAGAGGCAGGAATGTAGTGAGCCCTGCTACAGCATCTTGTATGGATCTAATCTCTCATTTCTGCTTTTTCCAGTCCTGTGTTACAGTCTGAGCAGCCTCAAGGCCTGGAGTGAATGCTCAGCACATATGGACCTCCAAATTTCTCCTACAAACAGTAAAGGTGTTTGTGTTTGAAGAGGAGCTTGCCAGGCTGAGTTTATTCTGTAGAGATGCCTTTCTCCCCAGTGTTGCCAACTCCTGCCATTTTAATCCACCTTTACCAGTTTTCATTTTATCACAAGCCTCATATTTGGGTGTTTTTCCTAGAGCTCCAACTGCTGAAGCTAAATGATGACGTGAGAATCTCTGCTTTTTGTTTACGTTTCTAGCACGCACGGTTGCAGAAAGGAGCTTGAAAACAGGAAGTGAGGGCCTCCTTAAGACTCAGAAGCCAGAAGGCAAGTGAAAAGAACCCAACATGTATTTAAATTTTTTTTTTTTTTTTTTTTTTAAAAAAAAAGCACCACACTCCTTTTTGAATTGTTGGGTTAGGCTGTACGGCCAACCCCGCCCCTTGGTGAGAGGCAGGCACTTCAGCTGCCCTAGAATTCACACATTTGTGCTTCAGCCAAATGCTGAAGTGAATGGAGAGCTAGTGCTGCTGCTTTCTGTGACTTTCTTCTCTTCTTACAGGTGGTGTCAATATACCAATGCACATGCATAATATACGTGTGTTAAATGTGCCCGGAGATTTGATAAATAGTAATTCCAACAGAACAAAACCAAACATCTTGTGGACTATGGCAAAACAGAATCACATTTACTGAAGAGTAAGCTAGTGCACTTGGAAATACTGTGCTATATGCCTGAGTTGGCCCTCTAACAGCAGAAAGGTGTGTGTATGTAGATAACAAGAACAGCATTAGTAATTAAGTAAGATCAAGATCTGATGAAGTGAGCTGTAGCTCACGAAAGCTCATGCTCAAATAAATTCGTTAGTCTCTAAGGTGCCACAAGTACTCCTTTTCTTTCTGGAAGATTTTATGTTGCTCTTAGCTATCTGAGCTAGCTTAGAAACTGTTACTATTCCACAGTTCAATCAATTATGTCAGAGAAACTTAGGTAGCTACACAGACTACTGTAAAAAACCAAGGGTGCCAAATTCGATCATTAATACTTTACTCTTATGCCATCAGCACTGAATAAAGGCAAACACCAAAACATATGCGGTCATGTCTAGTTAAAATTTGTGTGTGGATACCTGAACCATTCTTTCACTAGTGCTGTGCAGCAGAGGAAATGGCAAAGATAATTAACATGACAGAAGAAGTTGGTATGACATTTAATTATTTTTACTGGAAGTAATAAACAATGCATGATTTCATATTGGTAAGAAAAATTTAACTCATGATTAAAAAAATAGATTTAGTGGAGTGCTATGTAGTTTCAAAAGTAAGAGCTGCTATTTTTTCTGAGAGTGTCACAGAGTGCACCACTCACCTCTGGACTGGCACCTCCTCCTGATAGTCTAGGGATTAGCTCGAGGCCGACACCTTCCTTGTTCATGGTTTGCATACCGTCACTCTGTCTCTGCTGTCCGCCTGCAGCCCCTCTCAGTCTCAGGAACCATAGTGTCCTCTTCATGGCTCAACCCTCTAGCTGCATCACTGTCCATGTTCCCACTTCCGGGGGAGGTTTAGCTCCTCAATAATTCTAGGCAGTCTTTTTACTCACTGCCTCTGTGCCACTCGCCCACTGGCTGGTAGTGGAACCCAGGCTCACCCTCTTCTCCAGGTTCCAGCCTAGGGATCCTCAGCTCAGCAGCTGGGCCTTCTCTCTCTGGCCTCACTGCTCTACCCCTGGGCTGCTTCTTACTACCAGTTCCCAAAGCCTCTTCCCAGGGAGTGACTGCAGTGCCCACTCACTCTTCCCTTTCTCCTGGGAGTGTCTGCTCTTTTCCAACAGCCCCTTTGCCTTTCAGCTCCTGGGCTTTATAGGCCCTGCCTATTCCTGCTCAGCTGAGACGGATGGGTTAATTGGCCCATCTGGCCAGCATTAAACCCTGCAGGGTGAGTATGGGGTAGTCCCTGCAACACGGAAAGCAATTTCCAACTAGAAGAGGACAATTCTAATGCTGAAGTAAATGCACTGATTTGTCTCTTAAAGCATTTCCAGAAGCCAAGCCAAACAGGAGTTTCTGCAGCTGTAAAAGAATTTTGGTTGAGCTTTGAAGGGCCTACACAGCAAAAGAAACCAATATCTGTGTACCAGTTGCTTCACAAGCCCCAAAGTGCTTAAGATGCTAAGAAGATGCCCTAGAAATACCAGCTATTATTGTCACATGGATACCTGAGTTGATCAGCACTACAAAATGTATCCTCAAATTTACAAGTCTTTCAGGCTGGTGCATAAATGATATTCAATGTATAAGTGCAAAACCCTACAGTATGTACTTATTACCATAGTAACTCAACCAGGACACTTAATCTTTCCATTTCAGCACACTCTCATAAAATCTATAGGGCCAGATTGCGATATCCTTACTCACACTGAATAAACCCTTTGAAATCAATGGGACTTTTGTGGCAAAGTACTATTCAACAGCAAGGCTATTGAATTCTGGCCCACAGTGATTGAGCAAACATAATTCTCCATCAGTATAACTGTGGTCATTTTTCAAGGGATCCAACCATTCTATTTCCTAATAAGAGCTAGATAGTCAGCCCGAAACCCAGCCTCTGTATTTGGGGGTGGGAGGGACCTGCTTTGCACCTGTAAAATTTGCACTTGCACTGTGGCAGAGATGCAATTCATATTTGCATCCACAATCGATAGCCAGTGCAAAGGGACCTTAAAATAGTTGACCTTAAAATATCAGCCAGTAGGGGAGCAGAGAGATGCTTATTGCTGCAATGTACTCCAGAAATAAAGCCAAAAGTTTCCCAGCTCTCAGATGCTAGTTAATAGTTTGCTCTGTGTTTTTCTCTTTTGAATCTTACAGTGAGCCCAACCCTGCCAGCCCTCTGTATACAGCATGTCCTTTGACTTCAAAGTCAGTTGTGGCTGCCCTGCATGCATGAAAACTACCCTTTTTGATATCTAACTTTAGGCTCCAAGTTTGGAAAATTGCAGCCATAATGCTTAAGTATGGTAAGAGCTTCACACACATGTGTAGGTTTGGCCAAATTTGAGCCTATACAATTTTTTCATAATTTTGAAGGATAAGTGTAAACTTTTTCCTGTTTATCAATTTATATTTTCATAGTGGCAGGACATTATAGGGGTCAGAATTATTTAATGACAGACAGATTAAAAATGTTAAGCTTTATTATCATTGTCAACACTATACATCAAAATATACAAAGTAGATATCCTTAAATCCAACTCTAAGAATACATCTGCACAGCAAAAACAAACCCCAAGCCCATGGCAGCGACTCTCAGAGCCTGGTCAACTGACTCAGGCTCATCCTGAGGGGCTAAAATAGTAGTGTAGATGTTCGGGCTTGGACTAGAGCCTGGGCTCCCAGACCCTTCCTCCTCACTGAGCGCTTGAGCCTGGGCTCCAGCCCAAGCCTGAAAATTTCAATGACTATCAATGGACTCTTCTGAATGGTGAACTTGACATTGCTGATAAAAATCCAATCCTTCTAAGCCTAGTAATGAGGCAAAGCCCTGCCAGAGTGTGTACAATCTAATGGACAGGTAATGACCTAAACCCCAACAAGGTTTTAGTAATTTTTCCTTAAGTTTTATGAATGCATTAATGACAGCTCCAATCGCATTCAGGAGCCTGAAAACCCTGCGGGCACCAAATGGGAGTGCTTCTGTTTCAGAAGAACAGCACTGTACTTGTATTAGCAGTCCTGCTACAGGACGCTTGTAGCTCCTGCACTGCATTTACATGCATGGTATGCTCTTCAATGGTAGCTATTTCACAGCAGTCCCAGTGCCTTTGGACTGTACTGTATTTTATGCATGAGAAAAACATTTATCATGTTGACATCATAGAGTATGGAGGCTAAAAGCAAAGTCCTTTCACAATTTTTGCTCATAGCATACGTTATGCATTTTGTGAAGATTACGGGTTGGGGCCATGTTCTCGCTTATGGTTGTATCTATGCACATACCAGAGCAGTCACAGATTAAGTGGCAGCATGGGATGGACATTTTTTGGCCTCCAATTCTGGCTACCTTCCAAATCTAGAGGGAGTCCATCCATGACCAGAGCAGTAGCATGGTGCTCTGCAGCAGAAGGCAACATCCCTCGGTTTTAATCCCTATACATCATGACCTGGTAATGTAATCTACAAATCCTCCCTTCCAACCTCCCCCTATGCAACACAGATTGCACCTGCTTCAACCATATGGGGGACAGAGCGAGAGATGTGGCTGGCCAGAATAAACGTGCATATTAAAACACGACAGTTGCAGCCTTTCAGAGCAAGATGGTAAAGTAAAAATTTGGCTCTATTTTCAAATTCCACTGTAGTCAAACTAAAGAAGAATCTAATTATATGACCTTCAGAAGTGGATAAATCAATCAGCTTTCCCTATTACATGAGAAGTTAGTGTTGTCACAGTTGTCTCTACATATCCCTGAGACAATTGTGTGGAATCATTAACATCTGACCTTGCTTGTCTAACTTCTGTAAGTATTTCTAAATAGTGTACCTGGCTGTCTGGCTGCCAAAGCTCAGCAGTCCACTTACCACATAACATGTACTGAATTTAATAGGGTTTTAAAAGAACTTAAATACCATTTTAAGATTATTCAATAAATTAAAGATCCAGCATAAAACATTTGACTATGCTCAGGTGCGGGTTTTTTTGGGAGGGAGGGGTTGTTTTGTTTTTAAAAGAATGAAGGGCTTGAATTTAGGATCACAGGCTAAATTGGTACTATAAGAGGAAGTTCTGCGAACACAGCTTCACCTCTCTCCTTAAGGTGAATCAACACTCCATAACTTTGTCATTCTCCTGGATTCTGAACTCTGCTTTACATCCGTTGTGTCGCCACCTCTGTAATGCTGCTGTGCAAGAGCTTTTAGTTCAGAGAGGATCACCGGCATCCAGGATGATTTTGCAGGTCACCAAACTGAAAGCAGGGCTGTAAACAATGCCCTCCTTCCCACAGGTCAATACAGTTTACACAAGTAGTCGGGGAAGCTATCTGCCCTTTCAGAATTGTGTACAATAAGAGAGAACACGTACGAGAGATTGTCATTCCCTCATCTACCTGCCCCACCCTAAAATGTGAAAGTCTGACTAGTGCTTAAAAAAATTCCCTCAATATTAGTGACCTTCCATGCTACTGCCCAGGAGCTATCCTCCCTTTTCTAACTAAAATAATTAATAGCTAGTGCAGGGGTGGCCAAACTTACTGACCCTCCGAGCCTCATACGATAATCTTCAGAAGTTCAAGAGCCAGGCATGCCTACCGGCAGGGCCGTCCCTAGGGGATGTGTGCAGCTCACAAACTGTGGTTTGACTACCTATGAGCTAGTGGGAAAATATTTTGGGGGAGCTAAAGTTGTTTCTGGGGCTAATTTACAAATTGGTACAGTCTCCCAGCAGGCACGGAAGGGTCATCAGGAATTTATTTAGTCCAGGGCCTACTATACTTAGACCATCCCTATAGGCGTTTGTCTTAGAAAACCTCCAAATGGAGGTTCCACAGCCTCCCTTGGAAGCCTATGCTAATATGTAACTATACTTCTAGTTAACATTTTTCCTAATATCGAACCTAAATCTCCCTTGCTGCAGACTAAACCCATTACTACTTATCCTACTGTCAGTGAACATTGAGAACAATTGGTCACAGTCCTCTTTATAATATCCCTCAACATATCTGAAGATTTATCAGGTCTCCCTCAGTCTTTTCTCAAGACTAAACATGCCCAGTTTTTTTAACCTTTTCTCATAAATCAGGTTTTCTAAACCTTTTATCATTTTTGTTGCTCTCATCTGGACTCTCTCCAATTTGTCTACATGTTTCTTAGTGTGGTGTCCAAAGCAGGACACAGTACACCAGCTGAACCCTCACTAGTGCCGAGTAGAGCATAACAATTACCTCCCATAAATATTGTCTTTCAACCAGTTGTGTACCAATCCTATAATAATTTCATCTAGACTACATATCCCTAGTTTGCTTTATGAGAGTATCACGTAGGATTGTGTCAGAAGTCTTACTAAAAATCAAGATATCACATCTACAGCTTCCCCCTTATCCACTAGGCTAGTAACCCTGTCAAAGAAGGAAACTAGGTTGTAGTTAGACATGATTAGTTCTTGACAAATCCATGTTAGCTATTCCTTAAAACCCTATTACCCTCCAGGATAAATTGATAGTGTAATAATTTGTTCTAGTATCTTTCCAGGTATCAAGGTTAGGCTGTCTGGTATATAATTCTCCAGATCCTCTTAGTACCTATCATTAGAAAGAGGAACGATATTTGCCCTTTTCCAGTCCTCTGGGATGTCACCTGTCTTCCATGAGTTATCAAAGATAATTGGTAGTGTTTCTTAGATTGCTTCAGCTAGTCCCTTAAGTATCCTATGGTGAATTTTGTCAGGCTTTGGCAACTTGCATATATCTAAATATTCTTTATTCCATTCTTTCTCAATTCTGAAATGTGTTCCTTGCCCCTTGTTTTAATATTAACCGTGTTAAGTATCTGGTCACAATTTACCTTTTGGTGTAGACCAAAGCAAAATATGCATTAAAGAACTCAGCCTTCTTAGTGTTGCCTGTTAGTACTCCTTCCCTATTAAGTAGTGGGCCTACACTTTCCTTCATCTTTCTATTACTCTCAATGTAAGTATAGAATCCTTGATTGTTGTCTTTAATGTCCCTTGTAATTGTAACTCATTTTGTGCCTTAGCCTTTTTGATTTTTACCCCTGCATGCTTGTGCTGTTCTTTGTACTCATGATTTGATATTTGTCCATGGTTCCATTTCTTGGAGGATTCCTTTTTGATTTTGAGGTCATTAAGGAGCTCCTGATACATCCATATTGGCCTCTCACTATTCTTCTTATCCTTCCTTGCTATTGAGGTAGTTTATTATTGTACCTGTAATACGGTCTCTTTCAGAAACTGCTAGCTCTCCTATACTACTTTATCCCTTAGATTTTCTTCCCATGGGACTTTACCTACCAGTTTGGAGTTTAATAAAGTCTGCTTTTCTGAAATCTGTTGTCCTTGTTCTGCTACTCTCACTCCTCCTTTCCTTAGAAGCATGAAATCTATGGTTTCATGACCAGTTTCACTCAAATTGCCTTCAACTTTCAGATTTGCACCCAATTTGTCCCCGTTGGTCTAAAATGCCTGTTCCCGGGTCATTTCCTCCACCTTCCAAAGCAAAGTTTTCCCTAACACATTCCAGAACCTGTTGGACACTTCCTGTTTTTCCATATTACTTTTCCAACAGATGTCTGGGTAGGTAGAGTCCCCCATTACTACCAGGGCTTGTATTTTGGATATTTCCATAATTTTTTTTAGAAATGTCTCATGTCCCTCTCTCGATTTGGTGGTCCATAGTAGACCCCTATCAGGACATCACTACTGATTTCCCCCCCCCCTTCTTTTGTCAGACATGAGTGGTAGGGCTGACCTGCTCAAGCCTCAGTTACTGCTGGGGAGTCAAGGCAACAATTGTAATACGTTTTTTTATTATAGATGTCCACAGATTGAAGGAGGCTCTCTTGTGCAAGTATAAGCTTATTTATTATCCCATTCTGAGGGCACTGCTTTAGAACTAAGGAAACTGAAAGGTGAAGTTAGTTTTAATAGCAAAATTGAAGTTCATCTGTAAAATACTGCTGGAAGTGGGAAATTAGGTCAAGCAATGTTATGGCTCTGGATCCGAGTCCAGTTAAGGAAACAGGCTCGAAGGAGTCCAATGCACAAAGAAAAGATGAAAGGAAGGGAAAGTGAAGATAAAAGCCAATAGGATGTGTGCATTGTTTTGTTAACTATAGTGGGGATTCTATGTTTAATGATGTGATTACAGTGTGTAAAGAGATTAGAAAGTAAGAGGCCAAACTGGAGTACGAGATGAAAAAGGCAGAACACCAGTTACTGAAGTGTGTGATAATTGAAAGGGGCTAGGCAGACAGAAAGTCAGAGCAGTGAAACAGAGGATAGAAAATATGCAGCTGGGAAGGAAGATTTAAGGAGTGAAATGAAGATAAAGGAGTAAAAGGGTAAAGATAAAAGTGGAAGAAAAAATGACAACATTTCAACACAATAAAAGGAGATGTGAAATCTCATTTAGCCTAAGGGGGCTAATAGAAAACCAGAAAGAGTCACTTTGATTTCAGCTGTTATTCTGCAGCAGGTGGCCTGCAGTCTGTGTCAGTCAACAGACTGAGCTCTGGGAAGTCATAATGAAATGAAAAGAAGTGAAATAAAATAAGCTCCAGTCAACTACAAATTGTGATGCTCTCAGCCTAATTTAGTTTCTAAATCCATCAGGGAGGTTCTGCTTCTCTGATATGCAAAATAAGTGACTTTACATTCCTGCAAAGAACAGGGGATCAAATTAAGCTACAAGCTAGTTATATGGTCTAAAGCATTTAACTGTACAACAGCTGGAAAAAGTTTCTTCATCTGGTTGCTGTGGATTTCTGGAACCTCAGGTCAGTGAGCAAGACATGTATTTTCTGCAGTACCCACCTCTCCCTAGATTCTTATATGGTGCCCAAGACTGTGGCACTGCGGTAATCAGAGATTCTGGATACAATGTATTTTTAAAAATGAGTAGAGGATTGGTGCTCAGTAAAGCCAGGGGCCACTTCTAAAATCTTAATAAGAAATTATAAGTTTCAATAGAATTTTGAAAGATGTGTTTGGAGTTGTATGGCCCACAAATTCACAGAGTCCTGGTTTACTTTACTGCATCACAATATAGACTGAGTCCTTTTCTTGAAGTGTAAGCTTAGACTGCATTTTTGTTTATTTGCTAGGTAATCTGCTTTGATCTGTTTGCTATCCCTTGTAATCACTTAAAAAAAAAGCTATCTTTTGTAGTTAATAAACTTGTTTTGTTTTG
Source organism: Eretmochelys imbricata (assembly GCF_965152235.1). NCBI lineage: Eukaryota > Metazoa > Chordata > Testudines > Cheloniidae > Eretmochelys > Eretmochelys imbricata. Next base: position 37,944,473 of record NC_135573.1, read on the forward strand.
TCTAAAAATCAGTGTGTGGAAATCATAACTTGGGGCAGAACGCTGTGTATATTCCTCTCCACATTGAGGGAGGGAGTGAATTTCATGAGCTTACGCTATACAGTTCTCTGTGCAGCACAAGAAGGTATAATTTTGGGTCCACCATCTAGAAGGGGTGTGCACCTGTGAAGCTGGTTAGTGCCCTAGCTGTATAGCCTTCCCATGCAGGAGCTGGTCAGAAAGCATGTCTGCATGTTATTATAGCTGGGTGTGTCCCTACCTGTGTGCTGGTGAACGTGTGAGACCGGGAGCATGTCTGCAGCTTGTCACAGCATTACAGGCTAAGTGGGCGCCCAGGCTGGTGGGTCAGGTGGGCTCAGTGGTACCCCAGTTCCAGGTGGCACCCTGAGGGGGGGAACCCGTCACAGCATATATCCTATGCAGAAGATACTAGGAGGCATTTAAGGGAAGAGGAAACTCAGTATGGAGAAAGACAGATACAACAGAATAAATCCAAAGGATCTAATTAAGTGATACAGGGAAAATAGAAGACATTATGTATAGGCAGAGGTTTATAGCTTTTATGATTGAAGTAATAAACTGCACATAAGACAGGAAAAAACAATGAAAATTATAGTTAAAGCATGGAATTTTTCTAGTGGTAAATTATTAACACATAGGTACTTTTCTGCTGCTCTAAGTGAAGGAAATGCTGAAGGATAAATAGAATGAGACTATCTATTTAGTCTTGGAACACATGTAGCCTAATAGCACAGTAACTAAACAAAAGATATCCTTGATAAGGCTACTAAACCCGGTATAATTTACATACAAGGAACATGGCTAATAGGAATAGTAGGATAGATTACATATATCACAGAAATAGGAAGGGAAGGGGGAGTTTTTACATTCATTAAGGAAAATCTAAATTATCTTGAAATTTGAGGTGAAGAAACTAAATAGCAAACAATTCTATTGAGAGTCCAATGGAAAATCAATCTGCATCTTTTGAGAACATAACGTACAACCCCTGTGGAAAACTTCAGATTAAGGAATGATCAGAGATTGCTGAAGATGCAACAGCCCTGTATAGGATATGTGGAGACCTAAACAGCCATTACAGGTTGTACGGAAGTGGAAGAAATAACAGCAGTAAATGTCTAGAACAAGTCATTGATTAAAACAGTTTAGTGATCGTGAATGATGACACACTCAGTAGATTTAATGCAGCCAATGGAAATCTCTCTTGTCTAAACCTGGGAATTGTGTCAAATAGCACAGCAAGCAAATGCAGCTGGGAAGTCGATAAAGAGGAGGGATTGGGAAGTGACCACTTCCCTGTACTTCCAGTACATCAATGTTGAGGATGGAGGAAGGCCCCCTACTTAGAATATTTAAGAACATTAAACTGGGATCTATTTAGAAGCAAATGTAATGAAAATATTAATGAACAATGTATGAGCCACGACCTTGAGGAGGTTAGTAGCAATATAAATAAGGAAATCACAACGGCAGCAAAATTAGCTATACCTAAGACATCAAGCCACCCAAAAAAGGTACAAACCATGTACCATGGTAGAATGGGTGTAAAAAAAAAAAAAAAGCTATTAAAGGAACAAGGCACATAAGAAAGCAAAAAATACAACTAATAATGAGGATTTAATGAAATATAAAAGAAAAAATAAGGCAATTGTGCAAAAGATTATTAAAAAGGCAAAAACAGACAGGTGGAGAAAGTACTGTGGGGAAATAAAGACACTAAAACAGAGGTATGTAGCCATATTAGCAATTGAATACAGAGTAAGAGTAATTTTATGCCAGACCTCATTGCAGAAGGCCAAGGGATAAAAATCTCTAATGAAGAAAAAGTGGAAGCCCTAGCAGAAATATTCCACAAATGTTAGTAATGGTGAAAGTCAAAGTACAGAAAGCTTGTGGAGTGTGTTGGGGATTCATTAAAGAAATCATGAGAACTGGAAGAGATGGGAGGAAGATGATAGGATATTAAAATGAAAACTGTGAGGGAACTTCAAAAAGTTACATCTAAAAGCAAAAAACACACCACAAAACTCTGCACAAGGCAAGAATGTCATATGTAACAGAATGTAAAAACACCTGGATGAAGGGAATCTGAAAATACTGCTAAAACTGTATAACAGTATATGAGGGAAGAGGTTACTCCTGGGAGAATGCTACACCAAAAAATTAAAAATTCTGCAAAACTCTGCATATTTTGTCAAAATAATGCAATATAACCACACCAGTTTCACTTATTTTGGTAATTTATTTAAACTACCATACAGGAATTAAAAAAAACAAAATCACAACAACTGTTGAGTATTTCCTAAACACATGAAAATTACAAATACTTGGTAACCAATACCCAGCATTCCAGTTATAATCCTGGATTTTCATTTAAATTATATGACCGAACACCAAACACAAAAATAAAAGTAAAGTAGAACGTCATTTTATATTGTCCAGAAGTCATAATCATTGTCCTACATTTTTTTAAAATGGGTAAGTAAAATAGATTCTGAGCTGTAATCTAACCCCATTGTGCCTCTCTGGCACAGGAAAAAAGCAAGAAAGCTCATAGATCCTCCTAGCTGAGGATTCCCTTACTGTCATTTATTATAAGGCTCCTTTACACCACTCTGGCAATGTAAAGGAGCCTTAAAACGTTTACACGTGTTTTAGGCTCCTGGGGAATTGACTAAGCATGGGAACAATTGACTGACAATGGGAACATTAGCATCCTGCCTACTTAATTGTTACATTTCTGCTTTGTCTCAGTGGACGACAGAGCCTGACTCACAAAGCCTGACCCCTCCAAGCCAGGGGTGCCGCAATAGTGAGCGAGAGGAAGAGAGTCTCTCGTACACAGGCACATGCCCAGCCCCACCCCGTTGACCTCTCTCCATGCACTCTCACCTGCCTCATCTCCCTTTCTCCGTGAGGATCTCTGCTGGCTGCTCTGGGCAGACACGCCCAGGCTGCCAGGGAAGGGGCATGTGTTCTCCCCAGATTTCTTTGCTCCCCCCTTTTTCTGTTGGGGAGCAAAGAAATCTGCAGAGAGTAGGAATTCTGCGCCCCCGCAGGGAGCAGAATTCCCCCAGGAGTAAGAGGTGAGCTGCCAATGGAGTGGAAACATGGGGTTGGAGTCCCAGTACAGAAACCAGGTAAACTGAACAAGACCTGATGTGTACAGGCCAATTTCCCTTACATCGTGTATGGGTAAAGCCAGGGAAATGATGGTGATTGAAAGATTATCATATCTAGAGAGAAATGGATTTATAGAAAACATGCACACTGGGTGCAGGAGGCGAAGGCATACAGTTGATCATATAGTAAATGTAGAGATAGAAATAAAGTATAAGAAATATATGATAGCAGCTTTCCTAGATATTGAAAAACCATATGGTGTTATGGAGAGAGGGCTTATTATATAAAATAGCATCCATTAGCATAAAAGAAAAAAATATATATATATAGGTGGACAAAGAATTTCTTAAGTAAGAACTATGCAGGTCCGAATAGGGAAAGCCTACTCCAGCATATACAGCCACAAATGGCACTCCACAGGGGAGTGTCATCAGCCCAACCTTATTTAACATAATAATAAACCATCTCCCAAAAAGGATCTGTAAGAATAGGTATTTCCTCGTTTCCAGATGACTGTGCCATATGGGCTAAAACAGAAACCAGGAAAGAGCTGAGAAGTAAATTAATGAAGCACTTAGGAAAAGTGCAGAATGGGGAAATGTAGGTCTTTATTTAATTCTGAAAATTAAAAATGATATGCGTTAATAGGAACATTAAAAAGGATTGTAAACTTCCTCTATAGGGATACATAAGGCTGTTGTGGCTCTCTCCCCGTCTGTCAGGGCAGGAGACCACACCCTCTTCGCTACAACACTTCCGGCATGCTTCAGTTCAGGGGAAAATCAGCTCACAGTTAGTGTCCCAGGCCTGCAGTTAAGCCAAGCCTCAATAAATCTAGGGGCTGGATCCCTCAATCAGAGCGGGGCGACACACAGTTAAAGGCTCTGGCTAGGAGTTTGGGAGAGCCGCAATGAGTCTATCTGCGGGGGCCCTCAGTCCAGGCAGGGCAGTAATCCAGTAGGGGCTCTGACCTACAGTCAGTCAGGCAGAGCAGTAGGGAGTCTATTTGTCTTCCCTGACTCCTTCCTACACTCCCAGTCTAGGGGCACCTGGGTTCCGGGGTTGTCGTCAGTCTCACTCGGGTACACAGCTAGTGGCAGCCCCAACAGCTCCTTGGTGTCCCCGGTATCTGGCAGCTCCAGCAGTTCTTCTGGGTCTCTGGCACTGTAGCAATCTCCATCAGATCTGGGCTCCAGCAGTGGGAGAGAGACATCCTGCTCCTCTGGCAGCTCTGCCCCAGCTGAGCTAGAAGGCCGGCCTGTTCTGGTTCCTGTTCCTGCCCTGCCCTCTGCTTCCGGGGTGGCCGTGGGTATCCTGGTTCTGCTCACCAGGGGCAGTCACAGCTCTCTCCCTGTCTGTCAGGGCGGGAGACCACCCCCCTTTGCTACAGGATAGCACATTGGTATAGTTAAAAGCTACAAATTCCTTGGTTGTGATGTTTGACAGCAAGCTAACATGGAAGGATCATTTTGAAAATATTATAGATAAATGTAAAGGCAAAATCAATCTACTTTAAAGTACCTCTGGAACTAGCTGTGGTGTGGATAAGAAAGCAATGTAATACTTTATAAAGCATTAATAAGACTAAACATTGAATATGGACACCAAGTGTTTAGTTCACCATCAAAAATGAACCCAAGGAAGCTAGACTCAATCCAAGCACAGGCATTATGCATCTTATGTGGTGCCTTCATCATGACCCCTTTGTGTAATGCAGATAGCTGCCGTGACACGCTTGTAGTGTTAAGAATGAAATTATTGGACTTAACCTTTTGGGCAACAAAAAGTAATTGGAAACAGGGAAGATAGAAAAACACTAAACAAATATATGAAGATTTCTGGGAATTCAGTGAACAACATTGGGGGGGGAAACAAAAAATGTCTCATGTTAATCGTATTGAAGTACAGACAAAGGAACTACGAGAAAAGAAATGAGTATAAATAGACATGGGGAAAATGTTACAGGTGGAAAAAAACCTGAAATGTGGAACTGTATAATGAAAGGAGAGCTAAATGTATGAAATACAGGAAATTGATCTATAGCTAATAAATGGGACAAACATTGCCAAATATTTACAGATGGGTCTAAAGATAAGAAAGCCTCACAGCATTCTGCATCCCAGGACTTGGAATAAAGAAATCCATTAGACTATCAAAATCTGTAGCTGTTTTGGTGGACAAACTAGCAGGGATAATGTTGGCATTATAGTAGATGCTCAATGTGCAACCTACATCCATTGTCATCTTGTCAGATTCATTATCAAAACGACTAGCAATCAAATCAGAATTCAGATAGCAGAAGTTATATAATTAATGAACATTGTTACTAACAGAATTGGCACAGATGGGAGTAAACGTTGAAATAGCATGGATTCCCATGCAGGATGGGATAGCAGGAAGGTAGGTGGCAGACGCAGCAGCAAAAATGCTGTGGGAAAAATTGACTGATCCCTTTAAGTTAACAGGAGTTTAAAAACCTCATTAAAGATGAACAAAGGAGTAGCAGGAAGTACGGACAAAGGATGTGGAGGGAAGATTCCAGGAAGTATGCCCTAGAATCAAAAACGCTGACATATTGAAAGAACAGGGAGAGAGTGAGTTCTACTCCACATACTTGCCAGACACTGTGGCTTAAACAGTAACTTGCCCTTCATTAATAAACACAAAGATAGGCTATAAGAGATATGCAAGGTCAAAGAAATGGTTGATCACATCCTGTGGGTGTGTAAAGAGTATAATACTAATTGGGGAACTTTGTATGACAAACTCAGGCACCTAAAAGTGACAAAGATTATGCTAAAATGCCTGGTAAGAGCATCAGGAAAATGGGGCACCATTAAGAAAGCACAATATAACAATTTTTTTAAAATAGTGAGAAAGAGACTGACTATATCATTAAATCCAGCTTGGGAGTTATAGACTCAGAATGTGAGTCTGTTATGCCATAAAATACAAGAAGTGAGGGGTTCAGCCAGGAAAAGAAGAGGAGAAAGCTACCTGAAAGTGAATGATTGGCAGGGGAGAGCTGCCCGAGGCCAGGAGACCCCAAAAAGAAGTTGGAGGTGGTTCTCGGGGGAAGGCAGTAGAGGGGTTTGCTGGCTGACTTTAGTTTGGAGAGCTGAAGCTAAGGCCAAAGAAGACTGAAGAAGGAGAGGGGCTTGCCTGCTGACATCTCCATGCTGGAGAGCTGGAGCCAGTGGACTGCTGAGGGCCAGGGGGAGTGAGGGTTGCTCCCCTGGTGAGGATGAACTCCTAGCAGAGAAGCTGTGGGGCTTCCTGCTGGGAAGAGAGGCATAGGTACTGGAACTAGGGGTGCTGCAGCACTCCCTGGCTTGAAGTGGATTCTGTTATATAGAGTGTCTACAGTTTGGTTCAATGACTCTCAGCACCCCCACTATAAAAATTGTTCCAGCACCCCTGAAGAGAGGGCATAGGTGGCAGCAGGTGATGCTTCCCCTGGGGGAGGCTAGCTCCCTGTCCCACCTCTTCTGCCCACAGCCCCACCCCCAGTTCGCCCTTGCTCTGCTCCAGCTGCCGCCCAAGACCCCTCCACTGTTGCTTGCCACGTCCCGCCTCTCCTCCACCCCCTCCCTCACGAGGTGCCCCCTGCCTACTGCTCCCTGCGTCCTTGCTCACCCCCCCACACCCCCAAGAGGGAGGGGAGCGGAAGAGATAGTGACATGGCGAGCAGGGGGTCTTGATGGGGTGAGGGGGTGGAGGGACATGGCAAGCGGCAGGGGGGTCTGATGGGGAGGGAATGGAGGAGAGGAGGGACATGCGGGCGGTCTTGCTGGGAGGGGGGGTGGAGGACAGGGGGGATGTGGCAGGCAGGGGAAGTCTCAAAGGGAGGAAGATGGATGAGAGGAGGGACCAGCGAGTGGCAGGCAGCCTCGTGGGGGCGGGAGAGTGGAGGGAAGTGGCAAGTGGGGGGGTCTCGCAGAGAGGGGATGGAGGAGAGGAGGGATGCAGTGCGTGGAGGGGATCTCTGGAGGGGGGGATGGAGTGAAGGAGAGGAGCAAGGAGGGACTCACCAGGTAGCGATGGATGGTGGAGGCCTCTGGGAAGGGCTGGAGCGGGGAGGGGAAGAGGCGGAGCCACCACAGCCCAGACATCCGGTGGCGGGTTGGCGGCAGCTGCACCAGCGGAGTCTTAGCCTCCCCTGGCCTATTACCCGCCACCCATTAGCACTCCACCTGGAAATGCTGTGGGCCTGTCCTGCCAGAAGAACAGGTGAGGCCTGAAGAGCCCTGCTATGGCAGAAGGTGGTGGAGCATGGTATATGCCAGTGGTTCTCAACCTGTGGTCTACAGACCCTTAAGGGTCTGCCAGTATAATCAAGGGAGTCTACGAATGTGCCAGCAACTACATAATAATAAATGACACACCATGCTGACACTTTCAGTCGCACATTCCAAGTTGATAGCGTCTTGGCACTGTTCATATATCACCTAGCAACGCTGTAATTTGTCATTTAAAACATCCATTTGTGAAAATAATTTGAGAACGATGCACAGGAATACAAATCTAATGTGTTTAAATTACTGAAGTAAAAGCTGAGGTTCCACATTTTGTATCTATCATGTGCCAATAATCCATCTGGTTTACACCAGTTGTGTAGTAGACATCGGTTTGACATGGACCTTTGTAATTCAGCGCAGGGTGATCATTTCAGCTGCAACTGTGAAATATAATTAATTCATTTAATTTCTATAAGGGATAAGTTTGCTGTCTGTAAAATGACTCAGTCTACTTTGGCAGTTCATGAAGCAGAAAACGTCTCAAATAAGACAGAAGAGAAAGAAAGAAGCAAAACTGAACCCCTTTCAAAAAACAAACTGAGGAAATATGATGACTGCTACATTAAACTTAGTTTTGTGTTTGTATGTGTCGGTGGAGAATCAAGACCACAGTGTGTAATTTGTGGAGAAGTACTTTCTAATGAAGCACTTAAGCTGGCAAAATTGACAAGACATCTGAGGTCTTTGCATGAGGAAAGCATTGACAAGCCAGTGGAGTACTTTGAAAGGAAGCAGAATTGCCTACTAAAAACAAACAGACAAACAATAAGACTATACAAACTGTGTAACTGTACAAGAGAAGGCTCTCAAAGCATCCTACATGGTTGCAATTAGAATTGCTAAAAACAGAAAGCCACATACAATTTCTGAAACTTTGCTGGTGCCAGCTGCAATTGATATGTGTCATGAAATATTAGGGGACGAAGCTGTTAATAAACTGAAGAATGTGCTAGTATCAAATGACACCATTAAAAGGTGAATTACAGATGTTGCAGCTGATGCAACAGGCTAGTTGTTACACAGGATTCAAGCAAGTGGGAAATACAGCTTACACCTGGACGAATCTTTGGATGTGTCAGGTGAGGTTCAGCTGTTTGGTTTATGTGCGATACACCTGTGATGAGAAAATAGATCTGTTTTGCAGCTCACTGTTTTGCAGATCACTACTGACAAAAACGACAAGTGATAAGATTTTTAAGTGTCTGGATAATTTCACGATGAGCGCAACAACTTAGACGGAAGGCAGTGGTATCGTGTGTGCACAGACAGTGCTGCTGTAATGATAGGAGGCATAATGGGGTTGCAAAAAAAATTACGGGGATGTTGCACCATTCGCAAAAGTAACGCTTTGCATGCTTCACAGGAAGAACCTAGTCATGAGAAAGATGCCAGATGACCTGAAAGATGTACTTGATGAGACAATAAAAGTTGGTGACTTTATCAAAGCACAACCATTGCATGCATGTACTTTTTCAGCAGTGTGGTGCTGCAGAAATGGATGAATTGTATGACAACCATCTCCTGCACACTAAGGCATGAGCAGTGCTTATAAGAGGCTTGGGAAGTCTAAGCCTCTCCTAAAAAGGCTGGCCATGCAGGAAGTCAAATGCCATGGAACGCTGGAGGCGAAACTTTCTAGAAGTGTGGCAGGCTGGGCGCACCACCGGCACCTGGACCATGGCCCTGACTGGGCTCTGCCCCTGCTCGGCCTCTTCCCCCATGAATCATAGAATCATAGAATATCAGGGTTGGAAGGGACCTCAGGAGGTCATCTAGTCTAACCCCCTGCTCAAAGCAGGACCAGTCCCCAACTAAATCATCCCAGCCAGGGCTTTGTCAAGCCTGACCTTAAAAATATCTAAGGAAGGAGATTCCACCACCTCCCTAGGTAACGCATTCCAGCGTTTCACCACCCTCCTAGTGAAAAAGTTTTTCCTAATATCCAACCTAAACCTCCCCCACTGCAACTTGAGACCATTACTCCTTGTTCTGTCATCAGCTACCACTGAGAACCGTCTAGATCCATCCCCTTTGGAACCCCCTTTTAGGTAGTTGGAAGCAGCTATCAAATCCCCCCTCATTCTTCTCTTCCACAGACTAAACAATCCCAGTTCCCTCAGCCTCTCCTCATAACTCATGTGTTCCAGTCCCCTAATCATTTTTGTTGCCCTCCGCTGGACTCTTTCCAATTTTTCCACATCCTTCTTGTAGTGTGGGGCCCAAAACTGGACACAGTACTCCAGATGAGGCCTCACCAATGTCGAATAGAGGGGAACGATCATGTCCCTCGATCTGCTGGCAATGCCCCTACATATACATCCCAAAATGCCATTGGCCTTCTTGGCAACAAGGGCACACTGTTGACTCATATCCAGCTTCTCATCCACTGTAACCCCTAGGTCCTTTTCTGCCGAACTGCTGCCGAGCCATTCGGTCCCTAGTCTGTAGCGATACATGGGATTCTGCCGTCCTACGTGCAGGACTCTGCACTTGTCCTTGTTGAACTCATGAGATTTCTTTTGGCCCAATCCTCTAATTTGTCTAGGGCCCTCTGTATCCTATCCCTACCCTCCAGCGTATCTACCTCTCCTCCCAGTTTAGTGTCATCTGCAAACTTGCTGAGGGTGCAATCCACACCATCCTCCAGATCATTTATGAAGATATTGAACAAAACCGGCCCCAGGACCGACCCTTGGGGCACTCCACTTGATACCGGCTGCCAACTAGACATGGAGCCATTGATCACTACCCGTTGAGCCCGACAATCTAGCCAACTTTCTATCCACCTTATAGTCCATTCATCCAGCCCATATTTCTTTAACTTGCTGGCAAGAATACTGTGGGAGACCGTGTCAAAAGCTTTGCTAAAGTCAAGGAACAACACGTCCACTGCTTTGCCCTCATCCACAGAGCCAGTTATCTCGTCATAGAAGGCAATTAGATTAGTCAGGCATGACTTTCCCTTGGTGAATCCATGCTAACTGTTCCTGATCACTTTCCTCTCCTCTCAGTGCTTCAGAATTGATTCCTTGAGGACCTGCTCCATGATTTTTCCGGGGACTGAGGTGAGGCTGACTGGCCTGTAGTTCCCCGGATCCTCCTTCTTCCCTTTTTTAAAGATGGCCATTACATTAGCCTTTTTCCAGTTGTCCAGGACTTCCCCGGATTGCCATGAGTTTTCAAAGATAATGGCCAATGGCTCTGCAATCACACCCGCCAACTCCTTTAGCACTCTCGGATGCAGCACATCCGGCCCCATGGACTTGTGCTTGTCCAGCTTTTCTAAATAGTCCCAAACCACTTCTTTCTCCACAGAGGGCTGGTCGCCTCCTCCCCATGCTGTGCTGCCCAGTGCAGTAGTCTGGGAGCTGACCTTGTTCGTGAAGACAGAGGCAAAAAAAGCATTGAGTATATTAGCTTTTTCCACATCCTCTGTCACTAGGTTGACTCCCTCATTCAGTAAGGGGCCCACACTTTCCTTGACTTTCTTCTTGTTGCTAACATACCTGAAAAAACCCTTCTTGTTACTCTTAACATCTCTTGCTAGCTGCAACTCCAGGTGTGATTTGGCCTTGCTGATTTCACTCCTGCATCCCCGAGCAATATTTTTATACTCTTCCCTGGTCATTTGTCCAATCTTCCACTTCTTGTAAGCTTCTTTTTTGTTTCAGAGTAACAGCCGTGTTAGTCTGTATTCACAAAAAGAAAAGGAGTACTTGTGGCACCTTAGAGACTAACCAATTTATTTGAGCATAAGCTTTCGTGAGCTACAGCTCACTTCATCGGATGCATACTGTGGAAAGTGTAGAAAATCTTTTTATACACATAAAGCATGAAAAAATACCTCCTCCCACCCCACTCTCCTGCTGGTAATAGCTTGTCTGAAGTGATCACTCTCCTTACAATGTGTATGATAATCAAGTTGGGCCATTTCCAGCACAAATCCAGGTTTTCTCACCTCCCCCCCCCCGCCCCCGCACACACACATACAAACCCACTCTCCTGCTGGAATAGCTTATCTAAAGTGACCACTCTCCTTACAATGTGTATGATAATCAAGGTGGGCCATTTCCAGCACAAATCCAGGGTTTAACAAGAACGTCTGGGGGGGGGGTGTAGGAAAAAACAAGGGGAAATAGGTTACCTTGCATAATGACTTAGCCACTCCCAGTCTCTATTCAAGCCTAAGTTAATTGTATCCAATTTGCAAATGAATTCCATTTCAACAGTTTCTCGCTGGAGTCTGGATTTGAAGTTTTTTTGTTGTAATATAGCAACTTTCATGTCTGTAATCGCGTGACCAGAGAGATTGAAGTGTTCTCCGACTGATTTATGAATGTTATAATTCTTGACATCTGATTTGTGTCCATTTATTCTTTTACGTAGAGACTGTCCAGTTTGACCAATGTACATGGCAGAGGGGCATTGCTGGCGCATGATGGTATATATCACATTGGTGGATGTGCAGGTGAACGAGCCTCTGATAGTGTGGCTGATGTTATTAGGCCCTATGATAGTGTGGCTGATGTTATTAGGCCCTGTGATGGTGTCCCCTGAATAGATATATGGGCACAGTTGGCAACGGGCTTTGTTACAAGGATAGGTTCCTGGGTTAGTGGTTCTGTTGTGTGGTATGTGGTTGCTGGTGAGTATTTGCTTCAGGTTGGGGGGTCTGTCTGTAAGCAAGGACTGGCCTGTCTCCCAAGATTTGTGTTTAAGACCAGCAAGGATTTCACTGTTATGCCAAGCTGGTCGCCTGCCATATTTACTATTCTTTCTACACATCGGGATGGTTTGTCCCTGTAACCTCAATAAGGATTCTTTAAAATACAGCCAGCGCTCCTGGACTCCTTTCCCCCTCATGTTATTCTCCCAGGGGATCCTGCCCATCAGTTCCCTGAGGGAGTCAAAGTCTGCTTTTCTGAAGCCCAGGGTCCGTATTCTGCTGCTCTCCTTTCTTCCCTGTGTCAGGATCCTGAACTCGACCATCTCATGGTCACTGCCTCCCAGGTTCCCATCCACTTTTGCTTCCCCTACTAATTCTTCACGGTTTGTGAGCAGCAGGTCAAGAAGAGCTCTGCCCATGGGGGGGTTCCTCCAGCACTTGCACCAGGAAATTGTCCCCTACCCTTTCCAAAAACTTCCTGGATTGTCTGTGCACCGCTGTGTTGCTCTCCCAGCAGATATCAGGGTGATTGAAGTCTCCCATGAGAACCAGGGCCTGTGATCTAGTAACTTCCGTGAGTTGCCAGAAGAAAGCCTTGTCCACCTCATCCCCCTGGTCTGGTGGTCTATAGCAGACTTCCATCATGACATCACCCTTGTTGCTCACACTTCTAAACTTAATCCAGAGACACTCAGGTTTTTCTGCAGTTTTATACTTGAGCTCTGAGCAGTCATACTGCTCCCTTACATACAGTGCAACTCCCCCACCTTTTCTGCCCTGCCTGTCCTTCCTGAACAGTTTATATCCATCCATGACAGTACTCCAGTCATGTGAGTTATCCCACCAAGTCTCTGTTACTCCAATCACATCGTAATTCCTTGACTTTGCCAGGACTTCCAGTTCTCCCTGCTTGTTTCCCAGGCTTCTTGCATTTGTGTATAGGCACTTGAGATAACTCGTTAATTGTCCCTCTTTCTCAGTATGAGGCAGGAGCCCTGCCCTCTCGCGCGCTCCTGCTCGTGCTTCCTCCCGGTATCCCGCTTCCCCACTTACCTCAGGGCTTTGGTCTCCTTCCCCCGGTGAACCTAGTTTAAAGCACTCCTCACTAGGTTAGTCAGCCTGCTTGTGAAGATGCTCTTCCCTCTCTTCGTTAGGTGGAGCCCATCTCTGCCTAGCACTCCTCCTTCTTGGAACACCATCCCATGGTCAAAGAATCCAAAGCTTTCTCTCCAACACCACCTGCGTAGCCATTCGTTGACTTCCACGATTCAACGGTCTCTACCTAGGCCTTTTCCTTCCACGGGGAGGATGGATGAGAAGACCACTTGCGCCTCAAACTCCTTTATCCTTCTTCCCAGAGCCACGTAGTCCACAGTGATCCGTTCAAGGTCATTCTTGGCAGTATCATTGATGCCCACGTGGAGAAGCAGGAAGGGGTAGCGATCCGAGGGCTTGATGAGTCTCGGCAGTCTCTCCGTCACATCGTGAATCCTAGCTCCTGGCAAGCAGCAGACTTCTCAGTTTTCCTGGTCGGGGCGGCAGATAGATGACTCAATCCCTCTGAGGAGAGAGTCCCCGACCACCCACCTCCTTCTTTTGGGAGCGGTGGTCGTGGAACCCCCATCCCTGGGACAGTGCATCTCATGCCATCCAATCGGTGGAGTTTCCTTCTGTTCCCTTCCCTCAGATGTATCATCTAGTCCACTCTCCGCATTAGTACCTGTGGAGAGAACATGAAAATGGTTACTTACCTGTATCTGCGTTGCTGGTACATGGATGCTCCCCTTTCTTCTTCTGGAGGTCACATGCTGCCAAATTTCTTCACCATCCTCCTGTCCCCGCTGTGCAGCCTGCTCTGAATCTTCAGAACATTGTGCCCGGAGAAGCATATCCTGACATCTGTCCAGGAAATCTTCAGTTTCTCTTTTGCAAGGCAGAGTCGATACCTGTTGCTCCAGACCTTGAACCTTCTCTTCCAATATGGAGACCAGCTTGCACTTTGTACAGACAAAGTCGCTTCTGTCCTCTGGAAGAAAGACAAACATGGCACATCCAGTGCAGGTCACAACAGCTGAACACCCCCCATCCGTATTACCTTCCTTCTACGAGCTTCCTCAGGAGTTGTAGTAACTACTCAGAGAAGCTGGCAAGATGTAAGCCTCAGCAGGCTCTCCCCAGGCGAACTCCGCCCTCACTCTGCCTCTTCCCCCTAGGTGTTCCCCACCCACCGCTCGCTCCTCTCCAGAGAGAAGCAAGTGAGCAGTCAGCTGGCCAGTAGGTGGGCCTCGGGGGAAGAGGCAGAGAGGCGGGGGGGGGGAAAGGTGGAGCAAGGGCAGGGCCTCAGGAAAGTGGTGGGGCCTTGGGGCCAGGGCCACAGTCTGCGTGCTGATGGCCCCTGCCACTTCGAGGGAGCTTCCAGCACTCATGTGTAAGCCTCCCCAAATGGAAGACTCACATGCTGGCTATGCACAGAGGTCAGATTGCTTCCAAGGGAAAGATTTTGAATTGCGTTTTTGAGCTTCATGAATTTCTGAAGATATTTTTGGAAGAGAAAATACACAAAGTGGCAGGTAGATTCTCAGAGGAGAATGACTTGTTCCGCTTGCTGATATCTTTGTTCACCTGAATCAAATTTATATTAGCATTCAAGGGCACCAGTCAACTCTTATCACACTGTCAAACAAAGTGACTGTGTTCCTTGAGGAAACTGGATTTATGGCAGAAGTGAGTGCACAAGGGAACATGAGCAGGTTTCCACTCCTTCCAAAATTTTTGAACTTTGATGAAGTCAACTTTGATGAAATCAAGGCCACCCACCTGACTATGTGCTATTATGACTGAACACATGGAATCCCTACTTTACCAGTCTGAATGTCCTTCAGCAACATGGTAAGCAATACTGACATGATATGGATCACAAATCGCTTTTTATCTTCCAATGTGGAATTGCTTGAAATGATTCCTAAGGAGGAGGAGGAGGAGGAGTTTATTGAGCTGGGAAACACCAGTATGAAATGTGCCCATGAAACCATGCCTGTTGCTGAATTCTGGTTGCACATATGTAGTGAATTTCTTGAACTCGCTAACCATGCTCTGAGAGTCCTCCTTCCATTTGCTACCACTTACCTTTGTGAAAATGGATTCTCAGCCCTCATCAGCATTAAAAACAAACAGCATTCAAGAGTGAGTGTTGGAGATGACCTTCGCACTTGCCCAGCTGAAATTACTCCTCAACTGGACAAGCTGTGTGCTACCAGATGTAAGCAGTGTCAGGATGAGCTCCACCCTGACATCTGGTGGTGAGGTGTGGCAAGTTGTGGAAAAGAACTTCAGGGGCCGATGTCATTTGCATAGGCACACCCACCACGCCTAGAATGAGACCATAGCTGCTCAAATGGTCACTTTGGCTGCTGTGGGATCCCCAGCGTCTCTGTTATTGGGGCAGGAAGAATAAATTGTTATTACCCTGATTATGGGAACTGTGCTTGGAACTGTACGTGGCCTTTTGTTATGATGGAGGGATTCACCATCAACTAAGTAGCACTCGCTAGGCAAGGGTCATGGGTTCCAAAACTGTGTGAATAGAGAGAGGCTGGGGACAAGTATTAATACTTGGTGGCATGGGCCCCTTGGTGAGGACCTTACATGCTAATTGCACTTCCTCCTCTCTCCACTGTGGAATATCAGAGCTAATTTTGATTTCATTAGAAGTCTAGTTATAGGCTGCTGAGCTCACTTTGGGCTGACAGTGCACCAGCACTGGGGCTCCCCTACTACAAGCTGAATTCACCTAAGAGCTGAAATCACTGAGTGTTGTGTTAAGTAGTGGGGGAGCCTGAAGATATATTGTGGAGCAGTTTGCGGCACGGCTGGTGAAGCAGTTCAACGCGGAGCAGTGTGTGGATGGCAGGAGCTGCTTGTGGGTCGTGGAGCTGAGCGAAGGAGTTCGTGGGGCAGCTGGCGGAGCGGAGCGCAGCGGAGCGAAGGAGTTCGTGGGGCGGCTGGCGGAGCGGAGCGCAGCGGAGCGAAGGAGTTCGTGGGGCGGCTGGCGGAGCGGAGCGCAGCTGAGCGAAGGAGTTCGTGGGGCGGCTGGCGGAGCGGAGCGCCGCTATGGAGCTATGGGGCGGTCAGCTTCAGATCATGTAAGGTGCCTCTTATCCCCGTCCCATTTCCACCCAGGTTGGGAGGTAAAGCTCCGCAGATAAACTTTCGAACTCTGGGGCTGCCTTGACCAGGGACAGAGACTTTTGGGGCATTGGACTTTTGGGACTTTGGGTGATTTGGGGTTGCTGGACTCAAGAGCCAAAGGGAAAAGGGCATGCCCCAATTTGCCTGGGGTGGGTTTTTTTTTGCTCATGGGTTGTGTTATGAATCCTGTTGGTGGTGTTTCCCCAACATAATGCCACATTGTTTCTCTCTGTTATTAAAAGGCTTTTGCTACACTCAGGCTATGTGCTTGCGAGAGGGGAAGTATTGCCTCTTGGAGGCGCCCAGCGGGGGTGGTATATATTTGTCCCAGGTCACTGGGTGGGGGCTCGAGCCGGTTTGCATTGTGTTATTGGAATGGATCCCCTAGATATTGAACCCGGCCCTTGTTGCTGCCAACTCTGACGGGCAGAAGGGTTACATTTTTGGGGGCTCGTCCGGGATAGCCTGGGTCAGTACCCCTCGCAAGCACCTGTTGAGTGATCCACTACATTGGGAAACAATTTATATTTTTTTTTGTTTTGTTTGTGCTTATATTTTGAGGAAATTACTGTTTGTATAATGGCTAATATGTCAGGTTTGTTGGGCCCTGGCTCAGCAGCTTCTAGCTCAGGGGCTGCAGCCTCGGCTGATGATTGGACAAAAGCTCTGGGGCAAATATTGGAAAAGGTTGTGCTGCCCCATGCTGAGTCAGACTCTTGTCGTAAGTTAAGATTATTTGCTGGGGAGGAGGAGTTTGAACCCTGGTTAGAGCATACCACTGAAATGCTGCAAGAGTGGGCCGTACCAGATGCAGAAAAGCGAAGATGCCTTATAGAGAGCCTTGGCGGCCCAGCATTAGATGTGATTCGCACCCTGAAGCTCATTGACCCTGGGGTCAGTGTGAAGGACTGCCTAGAGGCCCTTGAACGCAACTTTGGGAGCGTAGAGGGCCCTGAAGACAGCTACTGTAAGTTCCTTAATTCCCGACAACAAAAGGGCGAGAAGGCTTCAGCCTACATACAGAGACTGGAGAGACTGCTTCAGAGAGCTGTCATGAGGGGAGCAGTGACTGCTGAGCAGATGGATCAGACCAGACTGGCTCAAGTTGTAAGAGGAACTCAGTATCAGAACCCGATTCTACTTCATCTCCAGCTAAGAGAACGACGGGAACATCCCCCAAGTTACTCCCAGCTGATAAAAGAGGTCCGAGTGGAGGAAGAAAGGCAGGCTGCCAGTGAGTTTTGGGAAGCCCAAACATCGGAGCCAGGCAGCACAACACCACTGCAAACAGCCAGTGTACTGATGGTGAGCACCAGAGAGGAACTTGCCCAACAAATGCAGGTCCTGACGGAACGGATAGCTGAGCTGCAAAGTACCGTTGACCGAGTTAAGACTTCCAGGAATAAGAAGCCTCAAACTGTGGCGATTGAGAAGCCCGCACTTAGAGCCACCATCCCCCCCAGGCGAAGGGGAAAAGGTCAATTCTTCTGCTACCGATGTGGTCAGGATGGACACAGTGCTGCCAAGTGCCGTAATGAAGAAAACCCCTCCTTAGTGTATGGAAAGCTGAGGATCAGTTGGGAGAGATCCGGTAGCTGCCAGAGGGTCTGGGGACGGGGACCCCCCAGGTCTGCAGGATTTGAAGATTCCCCCAGAAAAGACTGTCCAGCTGGGATCCCTGCAGGACTGATAGGGCCTCGAGCAGAGGTCACGGTGAGGATTGAAGGGGTGGAGTGTAAAGCAGTGCTTGACACTGGATCTCAAGTGACTATTATATTTCAGTCATTCTACCAACAGATGCTTAGGCACCTGCCTATACAGCCACTGACTGGCCTTGGCCTGTGTGGCCTCAGCATGGATGAATACCCCTATCAAGGGTATGTCATAGTGCACCTGGAATTCCCAGAGGAGGTTGCTGGGGTAAGAGAAGAGGTAGACACAGCTGCCTTAATATGCCCTGACCCTAAAGGGACTTCTGATGTGTCTGTGCTGATAGGGACCAACTCCAGTCTCTTCAAGGTACTCGCGGATTACTGCAGAAGGCGGGCTGGGGACCAATACCTGAATACCCTGATGATCCATACGCTTTGTGCTGAAGCCTATAGGAAAATTGAGAGCGCTAAAAGGGACACATCTGAGCTACCGCTTGGGGCACTGAAGTACGCGGGCACAACCCCCTTAGTAGTGCCTGCAAGGACGGAGCAAGAAGTGCTTGTCATGAGTACCTGTCTGAAAGGCAGTAAAGGGACATTAGCAATGATAGAGCAGCCGATGGGAGGAGAGCTCCCTGAAGGAGTGTTGGTCCCCAGTGGAGTCATAACCCTACCTGCTGAAGCCCAGGAAAGGGTGACTATACTGATTGCTAATGAAACGAGTCGTGATGTTGTTGTGAAGCAAGGACAAAAGATAGCAGACCTCTTTGAGCCTGAGTCGATTGTAAAACCCCAGTGTGAAACTCAAGTTCCGACAATAGACCCAGCAAAGTTTGACTTTGGAGATTCACCAGTGTCCGAGGACTGGAAAGATCGCCTGAGGAAGAAACTTTGTGAAAGATCCAAGGTGTTCTCACTGCATGAGTGGGATGTGGGATGTGCAAAAGGAGTAGAGCACAATATCAGACTACATGACTCTCGACCTTTCAGGGAGAGATCTAGGAAGATTGCTCTCTCTGAGATGGAAGATGTGCGACATCATCTTCAGGAGCTGGCTGCGAATGGCATCATTACAGAGTCCCGTAGCCCATACGCCTCACCCATTGTGGTAGTCCGCAAAAAGAATGGGAAAATCCGGATGTGTATTGACTACCGCACCCTAAACAGCCGTACTGTGGTCGACCAGTACACTATGCCTCGAGTGCAAGATGCCTTAGACTGTTTGCTGGGAAGCCAGTGGTTCTCTGTGTTGGATCTTCGAAGTGGATACTACCAGATCCCTCTGGGAGAAGAAGATAAGGAGAAGACAGCCTTCATCTGCCCATTAGGGTTTTATCAGTTCGAACGCATGCCCCAAGGGATTTCTGGAGCACCTGCCACCTTTCAACGTCTCATGGAGAAAGTTGTGGGAGACATGAATTTACTGCAAGTGTTAGTTTATTTGGATGACCTGATTGTGTTTGGAAGAACCTTAGAGGAGCATGAAGAAAGACTTCTTAAAGTGCTTGATAGGTTGGAGGATTATGGTCTGAAGCTTTCAATTGACAAATGCCAGTTCTGCAGAACCTCAGTGAAGTATGTGGGTCACATTGTGTCCCAAGAAGGTGTGAGTACTGATCCTGATAAAATAGAAGCACTCACTACATGGCCACGTCCAAGTAACTACAGAGAACTCAAGACCTTTCTTGGATTTAGTGGCTACTACCGCAGATTTGTGAAAAACTATGCTACGATTGTAAAGCCTCTGAATGATCTTACCAGGGGACATCAGTCCAGCAAGAACAAATCTAAGTCCAAGAATAAGGGGAGGTCCCCAAAGCCTCCTGTGCAGAGACACAATGGCCCCTTTGCACCATTTGGGCCACGGTGGGATGAGAGATGTGAAAGGGCTTTTCGAGAAATCATTACTTGCCTAACTCATGCTCCAGTCCTAGTTTTTGCTGACCCAAGCAAACCATTTATCCTGCATACTGATGCCAGTTTGGAGGGTCTGGGAGCAGTCCTGTACCAGGAAGTGGAAGGCAAATGTAAACCTGTAGCCTTTGCCAGCCGAGGATTGTCTGATAGTGAAACTCGCTATCCCACCCACAAGCTGGAATTTTTGGCCTTGAAATGGGCCATCACTGAGAAATTTCGAGACTACTTGTATGGTGCTCAGTTCCAGGTGTGGACAGACAACAATCCACTGACTTATGTGTTAACAAGTGCTAAGCTGGATGCTACAGGGCAGAGATGGGTGGCTGCCTTGGCTAGCTATGAGTTCAGCATTCAGTACCGATCAGGGAGAAGCAATGTAGATGCAGATGCATTGTCCAGGCGTCCGCAGGCTCCAGAAGTTGCTGTGATACCCACAGATGGAGTGAGAGCTATTTGCAGTGTAAGTCGCCGAGAGCCAGAGGCCCGTGAGGGCTTTCAGGGATGTGTTGCAGAAGCTTTGGGCCTGCCCCCTGAATGCATGCCTTCTGCTTCAGTGAACTATATTGCATTAGACCAATCTCCTTTGCCCATGCTCAATGCGGCTGACTGGCAAGAAGCCCAGCGGCAAGATATTGACATTCGTGATACACTACTTGCCAAAAGGGAGGGGCGAAGCCCAGCTGCGGTTGTCCCACCTAACCCGGAGGGTAAACTACTGTTGAGAGAATGGACCAAACTAAAACTGATTCAGGGAGTGCTACACCGAATGACCACTGACCCTTTACAAAAACAACGAGCACAACTAGTACTGCCAAAAAAGTACAGAGCCCTGGCCATGAGGGCCCTGCATGATGACTTTGGGCATTTAGGGATGGAGAGGACCCTGGAACTTATTCGTAGTAGGTTCTATTGGCCCCGAATGGCTGAAGATGTTCACAGGAAATGTGAGACTTGCGCTCGATGTGTTCAAAGGAAAACTCTGCCCACGAGGGCTGCATATCTCAAGAACATCACCAGCAACAAACCTTTGGAGTTGGTATGCATTGATTTCTTGTCTGTAGAGGTAGACAAGAGGAATGTTGGAAACATTCTAGTAGTGACTGACCATTTTACACGGTATGCACAAGCGTATCCCACACGTGATCAGAGGGCCACCACCGTTGCTCGAGTATTGTGGGACAAATATTTCTCAGTCTATGGATTCCCGGCTCGGATACACTCTGATCAGGGGCGGGATTTTGAGAGTCACCTTCTGAAGGAGGTGCTGAAGATAGCAGGAATTAAAAAGTCTAGGACAACGCCTTATCACCCCCAAGGTGATCCTCAGCCAGAGAGGTTCAATCGAACCCTATTAGATATGTTGGGAACTTTGCGACCAGAGCAGAAGGCAACCTGGAGCCAGCATGTCGCATTTCTGGTGCATGCCTACAATGCCACAAAGAACGATGCTACGGGAGTCACCCCATATCTCTTGATGTTTGGGCGAGAACCAAGATTACCCATAGACTTGTGCTTTGGTGTATCAGAGGATGGAGATAGCTATGAAACTCATCAGCAATATGTATCCCGACTAAGAGAAAAGCTGCGGGATGCTTATCGCTTAGCTACCGCTGCGGCTCGGAAGAACGCAGACTGCAACAAACATCGATATGATGCTAGAGTGCGTTCGCAGGAGCTCCAGCCGGGGGACAGAGTCCTGCTGCGAAATTTGGGTATTGCTGGCAAACACAAGATAGCTGACAGATGGAAGGCAATACCTTACCTGGTGATGGAAAAGCTGGGAGATCTGCCGGTCTACAAGATCAAACCTGAAGACGGTCCAGGGCAAATAAAGACGGTGCATAGAAACCTTTTGCTCCCTGTGGGGGAATTGGTAAGCACCCCTTATGAGATGGGCCACGGCAGGGCCGCCGGGCAGAACAGAGGTGCTAGACCAAAGCCGCCATCCAACACAGACAGTGGGCCCCCTGCAGCTAACTTACCCCTATTCTGCACATCTGAGAGTGAGTCTGAGGAGGAAGACACAACCCTGGTGTATCCTGGGATGGAGACAAGATTTCAGTCTCGATCAGCTGAACCAAACGAGAGTTTTCCCTCTTCCGCCCTAAACCCAATGGCGGAACTATTTAGGCCCCTTTCTGATACCCCGGTGCTGCTGATGAGACCCCCCTGTGATGACACACACAGGTTACTGGACAATGGGGACAGACAGGTAGAGGATGTCCTGGGCACCTTGGACCCTCCAGCGTTAGAACTAGGAGTGCAGGGGCCTACACCAGTAGCCGAGGGACCCTCCAGGGAAGCCTCTCCATCCGTCACTCAAGAGGATGTTCCCCCTACCTCGGCAACAGAGATTCTCAATAGACGAGACAGGGTGATAAGACCAGTGAAACGGTTAACTTATGATGCACCTGGGGTGACTAGTGAGGAGCCAATACATTTAGCACACAGGCTTGTGGAAGCTAAAGTGGGCTTCCTGAGGCCCTTTGGAGGAAACCAATGAGTTGGTATAAAGGGGGTGTGATTTGTCGGGACGACAAAGTCTCGGCTGGGGGGAGGATGTAAGCAGTGTCAGGATGAGCTCCACCCTGACATCTGGTGGTGAGGTGTGGCAAGTTGTGGAAAAGAACTTCAGGGGCCGATGTCATTTGCATAGGCACACCCACCACGCCTAGAATGAGACCATAGCTGCTCAAATGGTCACTTTGGCTGCTGTGGGATCCCCAGCGTCTCTGTTATTGGGGCAGGAAGAATAAATTGTTATTACCCTGATTATGGGAACTGTGCTTGGAACTGTACGTGGCCTTTTGTTATGATGGAGGGATTCACCATCAACTAAGTAGCACTCGCTAGGCAAGGGTCATGGGTTCCAAAACTGTGTGAATAGAGAGAGGCTGGGGACAAGTATTAATACTTGGTGGCATGGGCCCCTTGGTGAGGGCCTTACATGCTAATTGCACTTCCTCCTCTCTCCACTGTGGAATATCAGAGCTAATTTTGATTTCATTAGAAGTCTAGTTATAGGCTGCTGAGCTCACTTTGGGCTGACAGTGCACCAGCACTGGGGCTCCCCTACTACAAGCTGAATTCACCTAAGAGCTGAAATCACTGAGTGTTGTGTTAAGTAGTGGGGGAGCCTGAAGATATATTGTGGAGCAGTTTGCGGCACGGCTGGTGAAGCAGTTCAACGCGGAGCAGTGTGTGGATGGCAGGAGCTGCTTGTGGGTCGTGGAGCTGAGCGAAGGAGTTCGTGGGGCAGCTGGTGGAGCGGAGCGCAGCGGAGCGAAGGAGTTCGTGGGGCGGCTGGCGGAGCGGAGCGCAGCTGAGCGAAGGAGTTCGTGGGGCGGCTGGCGGAGCGCAGCGGAGCGAAGGAGTTTGTGGGGCGGCTGGCGGAGCGGAGCGCCGCTATGGAGCTATGGGGCGGTCAGCTTCAGATCATGTAAGGTGCCTCTTATCCCCGTCCCATTTCCACCCAGGTTGGGAGGTAAAGCTCCGCAGATAAACTTTCGAACTCTGGGGCTGCCCTGACCAGGGACAGAGACTTTCGGGGCATTGGACTTTTGGGACTTTGGGTGATTTGGGGTTGCTGGACTCAAGAACCAAAGGGAAAAGGGCATGCCCCAATTTGCCTGGGGTGGGTTTTTTTTTGCTCATGGGTTGTGTTATGAATCCTGTTGGTGGTGTTTCCCCAACATAATGCCACATTGTTTCTCTCTGTTATTAAAAGGCTTTTGCTACACTCAGGCTATGTGCTTGCGAGAGGGGAAGTATTGCCTCTTGGAGGCGCCCAGCGGGGGTGGTATATATTTGTCCCAGGTCACTGGGTGGGGGCTCGAGCCGGTTTGCATTGTGTTATTGGAATGGATCCCCTAGATATTGAACCCGGCCCTTGTTGCTGCCAACTCTGACGGGCAGAAGGGTTACACAAACAAGCCCAAGGATCACATTAGTATCAGGTAAGCTGTCAACATTTTAATTTGCTGTGTTTTTTGTTGATCTATTCAAATAGTTTCTCTATAGTGATATTTGTGATAACTATTAAAGTGATGTGAAAGAAATAAATTACAAACAACAAAATAATTAGGAAGCAGTTAGAGGTTGGCAGGTTTGTCTATTTATGTTTAGGGGTCTCTGGGTAAAAAAAGATTGACAACCACCATTCTATGCCATGTCAATAGACTGAAGAACTCCAGTATGTACACTGGGGATGAGAAGTAGACTGTTTGGGATTCTGTTTTATGGATTATCTGAACTATATTTAGTAATACCTAGTACCCAAGGAGGGTATTAGTGAGTCAAGAAAGCTTGTGTGGAGTTCCTAGGGACTCTGAAGGGAAGCTGAGGCAGGTGCACTTGTCATATCACAGAGTGGCTGTCTGGGGAGGTGGGGGGATGTACCTTATCACAAACTCCAACATGGTTGACCCAGACATGCCAAAGAGTGAAATTCACATGTTCAGCAAGACTAAGGCTTTGTTGCAGCCAGAGGATTTGCAGGCAGTCTGCTGTCACAGTAAGTGGGTGGCTCCAAGTAACAGACTGTAGCCCTTAAAACTGAAAACTTATGTAGTGTGAGTTTGAGCCCTAGCCTTGGCAGCTTTCAGAAAAGGTGTGTTGTGCATGTTACTTGCTCTGGGCCTGCATCCTGCAGGAGCTCTTTTAGAAAGTTTTCCCCTGAGACCAAAGCTTAATGCAGATTTTACTATAGAAGTGTGACTCTAAGAGCCTCTTCAGCACCGATGCGAAAAGAGCCTCTGCCCTGCAACAGCACTCCAACCAATCCTCTGTAGAGATAGCAGACTTGGTCATTTCTGTAGCGTCCAGTGACAGGAGATGGCAGAGGAACACTCTTCCAGGGATTTGGGAACTGGAGGGCACCAAGAGTTACATGCAAGGCAAGGAAAGGACTGGCAGAGTCCCGAGGAGTTTGTTGGGCTGGCGGGGAGCTGACACCATTTAGCAGCAGAAAATCTCTCTTTCTGAGGGGTAACAGGTGACCCGTACTTCTGGATGCCCCAAGAGAGCCTCACAAAAAGTGTTGTCTAGGGATACAGCATTAAATCAATAGAGAGAAGGCAGGCTAATGTAATCATAACTTATGCTTCTCACCCATTTCCTGAATGGGACAGTGTGATCAAAGAAAAGCAGCTTCCTGGGTCATTTGGTCAAGGGTTTCCTGACACAGTACCCTGCCCCATGAGCTTCTCAACATACCCAGATTCTTATAACTTTGAGGAAGAGATAGGGAAAAATCTAAAGCTCTGACCTTCATGAAGTGTCTAGCATGGACAGTACCCAGTGCCACCCAGAGGATTCAGAGGGCCTGGGGCAAAGCAATTTCGGGGCCCCTTCTATTAAAAAAAAGTTGCAATACTATAGTATAGTGTATTGCTCCGGGGCCTGGGGCAAATTGCCCCACTTGCCCCGCCTCCCCCCCGACGGCTCTGACAGTACCAGAATCAGTTATTGACTAGGACCAAGGACAAGTTTAGAAATATTTGAAATAATTGCACTACACAAGCTTTAGTACCTCTACTTACAGGCAGTAAGACATCTGTGCACGTTATTGCTTCCTCACAGACGCTTGAGAGACATGCACAGTACAGTCCTGCATCCCAAACTGAACCCAACAGTACCTGACTACAACGGCCAAGTGGGAAGACAACCAGACCCTCTCGGCCTTGGATTGTCTCGTCTCCTCCTGCCTGTGGGGTCAGTGTAGCAGAGGTGTGTGCCCTGCTCTTGCCAGGCACTGCACCCGTGAAGAAAAAGGGAAATTCAGGGAGGAAGTGACCGAGGGAAGCAGCCATTTAGCACCACAAGGTGTAGAACTTCACTGCCCACCATTGGGCCTGGATCAGAGCCTGTTGGAAAGGGTGGGCTTGGGCTCCCCTATGAATCCCTAAAGGTGGGACAATAGGAGTCTACCCCTCAGTGGGGAATCTAGCTGGGGAAGGTCCTGAATACACAAGGGTCCAGACCCCAATTCCAGAGCTAAGGAGAAAGCCTGAAGCCCTTGTGGGCCTCAGAAGACTTTTTATTTTATGGCTGAGCCACAAAGAAGGGACAGACCTGATAGGATGGAGTTGGAGAGGAAAGGGGAGACATCAAGGAGGGGGACAACCTACCACACCCCTCCCTAATTACTAGACTTCACTGCCAGTGAGGGCCATCTTTCATGCTTGCAAAAAGGTGGAAATATGACAAATTGCTGAGGGGTACAAAAGAACAGCACACTAGAGACAAAATCAGAAAGGCTAAGGCACGATATGAGTTACACCTAGCAAGGAGGACATAAGGCATAATTCTTTAAGTACATAGAGAAAGATTAAGGAAAGTGTAGGTCCTCTACTTAGGGGGAAGAAGAGCTAATAATTCTTCATAAGTCCAGAAAGGATTAAGCAACTTGCAGGATAATTGACCCAGATTCAATCTTTAGAGAAATATTGATAGATAATATTTGTCTTTTTGTGTGTTTACATATAAATTGTTAAAATGTAATCTAGCAGTTCCTGTCTATCATTGTATTCTGTTAATTCAGAAATCAAAGACGATATTAACATTTAAATGAACTGTAAATACAGTTTTCAGAGTAACAGCCGTGTTAGTCTGTATTCGCAAAAAGAAAAGGAGTACTTGTGGCACCTTAGAGACTAACCATTTTATTAGAGCATAAGCTTTTAGCTCACGAAAGCTTATGCTCTAATAAATTGGTTAGTCTCTAAGGTGCCACAAGTACTCCTTTTCTTTTTGTAAATACAGTGATATCATTGTCTTGATTTCTATTTGAAATATGCAGCAAATCAACTGCAAAGCGTGGGCGATATAAGGTAATTACCTTAGGTTAATCCATATATCTAATTACCGGTGATGTTTAGGAAATAGAAGGTTACTGCAAAAGCCTATTGTTCACCCAAGGATTGGTGCTGTCAAAAGGCTGCAAAAAAACCTCTATAAAAATTCTTGGGACCTGACCCTTTTTCTTTTAGCCACTCCACATTCTGGAAGAGTATGAGGCAGCGCTGAGGAACGTCAACTCTGTCAGTGAAGTTTTGGGGAAGTTAATATAAGTGTTAAGGGAGATTCTGAGGTTCATTTTCAGTTTTTTTTCCCCAAAGAAACACCTCTCCCCTCCAGCATGGAGCTGCATCCACTGCCTCAGTTGCCTTTGAAGGCAGTCTTCCCTAGATTAGTAGAGTCATTTGGTGTGGTGATAGCTTAACCTTCTGCCTATATCAAGGGTCTTCATTTGGGGCACTCAGTTTGCTCCCCAAAAGGGAAGGGGAAACCTTCACTTAGGTCAGCCAGACTCCTTACTAGGCACAGCCCTTCCCTGAGGGTCTATCTTTCCCCCTCTCCATGGTATAACTTCACCCTCCCCAGGGCACAACTTCATTCCAAGTTCTCCACCTCAGTTACAGAGCCCACTCAGTTGCTGACCCCCAGCTCCAGCCGTGGAGCTTCAGTCGGCCTCTGGCCCCCCAGTTCTGGCCATGCAGTGGCGGGTGCTGGCCCCAGGCTCCAGCCACACACTCCTGGGCTCTGGCACCCAGCTCTGGACTCTGGCCATGCGGCGGCAGGCACTAGCCATGGGCGTTGACCCACCGCTCTGGCTGCATGGCAGCAAACTCCAATCCTTGGGTCCAGCCATACTGTTCCTGTCCCCAGCTCCAGGTTTTGGCCACGGGCACTGAGCCCCGGCCCTGGCCCTGTGGCAGCTGACACCAGGCCCTGGCTCTGGCCGCGCAACAGTGCAGCTCATCACCCACCCCCATTGCCCCTGTATCCATCCAGGCCCCTGCTGCCTCCCCCAGCCCCACATCTATCCCCCCCATTGCCTCGGGCTCCCGCTGCCTCCCCCAGCCCCGCATCCACCCCACCATCACCTCTGTCCCCTGCTGCCTCTCCCTTCGGCCCCTCCATCCAGGGCTTAATGGGTCCTGGGTCTTGCTGAGAAAAGTGATATAAACAAACATTCACGTATCACTTTTCACAGCAGACTTACTAGCAATCTGTTAAAAGAGATACTTGTATGTTTGTTGATATCACTTATCACTTTTCATAGCCTCCCCGGCAGCTACTAAGTGTGCTGTGATATTAGCAAATATCACTTTTCGCAGCAAGCCCCAGGATCCACTAAGCCCTGGATTGGGGGGGGTGGGGGTGGCCAGAAGGGGGAGGCAGCATTATTTTTGTTATTGAGTCAGCCAAAAACCCCAACAAATATACATTACAATGACTTGGATGTGAATCTGTGCATATTTAACTGTTTCTCCTAAAGTTAATTAAGTATTTTAGGGGAAAAGTGTCTGTGCGGCCACCAGTGAGAGTTGGTGGCCACACTCTGAGGCCACCAAAAATTTGTTGCGAGAACTGCTGTCCTAAACTATAGGCAGCTCTTTAGTATCTTTGTTCCCTACCCCTGGAGGCCCCACTTCCAGCCTGCACTCACATGACCCTCCTAGACTAAGAGTCCCAGAAGACCTGTTTTTAAAAGGGCCTGTTGCAATAATTGGACCTACAAAATTTACTTCTGATTGTGAGCTCAACTGGAAAGGTTAAAATATTGTGGCCTTTGTAAAAAAAAAAAGTCTTGATGGGAACAGATATGAAAAGGAGACAGAAAAACTGAACTCCCCAAACAAAGAGGAATGTTGACATAACTCAAGGACTATGTTAAGATCATGCTTGAGACACAAGAAGAGTATGGAATCAGAAATCTACAGACCAAACTTGGTGTCAGAATCTAGGCTTTGTTGGCGGACAAGATGATAGGATGGGCTATTTTACACATCACTTTTAGGGTCATTAAAGAAACTTTAGGAAAAGAGTTGGTTGCTCGAGCAATCTTCACCTTCATGGCTGCCACCCCAACTGCCTCCTGGGACCCCAGACCTTTTCTGTCCTAATCCCGAGAGACTTCCAGACCAGATCAGGCCAGGACCAGATCAGGCCAGGCTCAAATGATGTTGCCACCGTCACCAGCTCCATTTAAATCCCGAATGCCACCTGAGATGTGAGACTGTCTCTCCTCCACCCATCGTGTCCTTTTCCTTTCCCACCTTATTTTTTCTTCTTTCCTATCCCTCTCCTTTTTTCCTTCTGTCTAATAAGAGTCTGACCAAGACTGTATATTTTGCAACAATGCTGTAAACCTATGACTAGAAAGAGGCAACTAAAAGCAATGCCCTAAACAGCCTGATGCTTGACAAGTTTGCCAGGTCTCAGAGTGGTTGATAGGCACAACACATTGTCTTATGTTTTCTCAGCAGACATTGCAAGTGAAAGTTAACAGCAGAGACAGAAGCTACATTTTCTCTCTGTGCTATTCTTCTCTCTCCTCTTTGGTGTGTTTGTCTTTTTAGGAAATGGAATTCGAAAACCCCCCTAGTGACATTCTCTTAGATGGTATTACAGATGGTAATAACTGTCCTTTTTTGAGGAAAAGAAGCTGAGAGGGCTGGAGCTGTTAAAGTAAAATCTCCAGCTAAAGGGAACAAGAGTTGTTAAAATGAAAACCTTAATAAGTTCTTTACATTTCAAATGCTTTGCCTGCTTTTCTTTCCCCCCTGTATCTTTAATAAAAGGTTAAAAATGATTTTTAAGGATGCTTGCCGGGGTATTAAGCAGGGTGAAGTCTCTGTTCCAGACCCTGAACATGGTTTAATATTGGACAGTGACCCTTATCTCTTTGGGTCCATAAATTCAGGCCACACCTTGGAGATGGGGATGTTGACCTAGGCTTGCCCTTTAAAAAGGGAAAGTATAGCCAGTGACGCTGGTCTACTGTATGGGGGTAACTCAGGAGCAATGGAGTTACACTGGTGTTAGACAAGAATCAGGTGTGATGACCTCTGTGGGATTTTTGCCTGTGTGCAGTCCACAGGATTTGGCCCCTTTTGCCTGGCTGTCAACAGCTGCTGCATGACTAATCTTAACTACTAAAAGAATAGTCAGAAGCTGGAAACTCCAATGCAAACAAAACTTGATAAATCTGTTACAATGGGATCTGTTTACAAGGACTTAAATAGGACTGGTGACAAATTTTCCATTGAAACTGTTTGAAGAAAAATTGGGTTTTTGGCAGGGTTTTTTGCAGAAAGTGTCTGCTTACCATGGAAAGTTTTGACTTATCACAACTAGACGTCTGAAAAGTTCAGTTGAACATTTTAAATGTAAAGTCAATTTTGCACAAAGGAGGGGGGGAAACTGAACTGTTTTCTGACCAGCAAGCACTGCTAATAAACCTGTTCTAGGCACCCTGCTTTCACAATAGGTGGACCCAACCTTGCTGCTCCCATAGTGCCAGTGTGTGTAAGGCTGGTCCTGTATGTTTAGCAGTTGACCATATCACAACCCCAGGAGGTCAGAACTCATGGTTTGGTCTCTGGTTTTTGCCCAACTGCCCCAGATGTGCCATAATTATTGGCTGAAAATTCAACTCCGAATTGCATACAATATATGACCCTAAATACACAGGAACCTCCCCTGCCCCCCAGCCTCACTACCATTGCCCTCAGCCCTTCTGGATCATTCCCCACTCCCCCCAGCCCCCCCCCACAGCAGGCTCCCTAGCTTCCCTCTTTTTGCCTGCAAGGAGGAGCTTTCCCACTCTTACTTGCATTAACTCCCTGCTGCAGTGGAGGGAATATGCAGGAGCCTGTTGCCCAGCTAGATGGGCTTGGAGTTAACTCAGCTCTGGTATGCCTGCACAGAACCCACAAGTGCAACCCCTAGGGCAGGCAGTGGTAGTCACAGAGGTCTCTAGTAGCCATAGGAGGGTTGTCAGTTTGGGTTGGACATATTCCTGGAGGTTTCATCACATGACAATCTAATTAAAGATTAATCTTTAACTCCTGGGGACTCCAGGACAATCCAGGAGGGCTGGCAACCCTAAGCCATAGAGGGAAAATGCAGACGGCTTGGGAAAGATTCCTGAGTTGCTTGTGTGTGTTCTGAAGATTACAACCCCACACCCCTCCCAAAATCTGCCCCAAATTGGAACACTCAGGATATTGTTAATGTTGGCAACACAGCTTTCACTGAGGCATTACTAATTACAGGTACCATCTCCTCCCACTGGACTCAACTGTAGAACTGCTCTTGTTCTGTTACTTCTTTCGAGAAACACAACTGCGACTTGCAGCCTAACAATAATCTGCTTTCTCCAGCACGCAGAACTGGGGTCTTAAGCATTTAACTGTTGTCAGGAATGGGGTTCAAACACATTCCTCCTGGTAAACCGGTGATGGAAGCCCAGGGCTTTTGGCCACACTCTGCTGTGTACCACACAGAAATCCAGGCTGGAATTTGTCCCTCTTTTTTATTTGAAAATTATCAAACGTATGCTCTGCGTCCATTAAAGCCAATGTCAAACTGCCTTTGGGCCCAATTGTGTTCCAGATTACTCTGTAAATGGGGGCAGAAGATTGACCCAGTGATCAATCCTATTTCTTGCAGAAGGGTGTGGAAGGGATATGCATGTTTCCTGAGCTCTTCTCATGTGCTCAGCTGTTGTGTAGGCGGCGACCGCCCAGTGCAGACAAAGAAAGTCACACAGTGCCCAGCCCGGTGTGTCAGCACCTGTCACACACTACCTTCAGTACGGGTGTGCAGCCATCAAAAGGCGTGTTGGGGTGAAGGGACTGGACGTTCCTACAACAAATAATATCGGAGCCTCTCTTCGCACTATGAAAGTGAGGTACTCAACAGCCATTGGCCAGGAAAACACGTCCTCTGGGAGCAGCAGTACAGCTGGTGGCATCCTGCTCCATCAGCCTCCAGGCATAGCGTACACTACAGCACAGCGCTCAACAGCCCCTCATGCACATCCTCATGGCTGTCTCAATACATTCCCCCTCCATTCCAGATGCGGGATTGACACTAAACTTCCAGGTGCATCATTAAGCCTGCCTCTGCTAGAGAAGCCAGGCCACCTTAGTACGACTTGCATCATAGACTCGTGAAAGAAGCAGACATTCTATTTAGTTTCTCCCACTGCATCCTTCTCCGTAAGGAGCCCAAGACAAAAGCAATGTTCATAGGTACAAATTCTCCCGTTTCTTCCTGGGTAGTAGCATCTCTGATGCTGTCTTTTTTGAGAAGTCCAAAGTTTTCAAGATAATCTTGATCTGCATGATGACCACCTACAGAAACTTTCAATTCAGAATGAGAAGTCTCAAAATTGGGTTTTTGATGCATTACGGGTGATGGATGCCTAATACTGTATTTAAAGTGCTTTTGTGAGGCAATACCATTTGGAAGGCCCTTCCCAAGATTTTAATAGCTATGTTAACAACGTAAGAAGAAATATGCTGAATTGATTTTTATTCAGCTTTGATTTTTATTACATAACACTCATAAAACATAGCTTTTATGATGTTTCTATTGCAGCGCTGTTGCTTAATCGCATTGAAGTCTAGCTATATCATGCCAGTTCCTTTAGGCGTTTATTATCTTGCCAAACTTGAGAACAGTTTCTAGTGTCATGCTTGCTGGTTCTTGCCAGTTCTTGATGCCTGTAGCTGGCATTAGAGCTCTTTTTCAAAGGATTTACATTTCATTTGAATTGGAATGTTAATAGACTTATTACATAAAGAGCACAGATTAGCCTTATAACACCCTAATGAAAAGCATTGTCTAGAGTGCAGATATTTTGTTGAGGTTTGTCCCCTATAAACTCTAAAAATTGGCTTCAGATTATATAGACAGTGTTATAAATTTCCCCAGACACTGCTCCCGCCCAGAAGTGGAAGTATTAACTTTAACGACAAAAGACTCATCTGCTGAAGTCTCACACCTATCTTTCAGGAGGGAGCAGAGAAGAATGAAGAAACAGGCAGATCAGAAGGGGTATGTCTACATTGCAATACAAGCCCAGGGTCTGCAGGACTCAAGCCTGCAGGCTCAGGGTTTGTAAGCCAGGCCTTGTGCATCCACACTGACTATTGGCTCTTTCTTTAGAATTTGTGGACCCAAGTCTCACATCTGCACTTGATGTCTATACAGCATTACACAGACCTGAGTCAAACCAGCCTATGCTAGGCTTCCTAGCTATAGCCACTCCAGTCATCGTGCACTGTGGGGAAAAAAACTGGACTGGAAATTGTCACAGCCTGCCAACACATCCTGCTGAGTAGTGTTTTGGGTCTGCACAATCCCAGCAGCTGGAGCCAGCAATGAGGAGTCACCATTTGAAGAACCTGTCCTGTTTGGGCTTTAACTCCCCTTTGAGGAAACTGACAGAACATCTCTGAGATGTGGGTGGACTTTTCAGAGGCATTTTCTGACCTACCAAAGGCATCTGGAGAAGGAGAACAAGACAGATTTGAACTGGCTGATGCCCCTTGTGAATCGTGGTATAGCTACTGATGCCCGCATTAGAAGCTGGCACTTCTGGTGTAGTGTCACAAGCACAGTCTGGTAGGGTCACATCCTCATGCAGACCTGAGACGACCAGCAGTGGCTCCAGAACTTTTGCATAAAGTAAGCTATAGTGCTGAGGCTTGGCAGCAGCTTATCCCAACCCTCCCGAGTTGACCCATGCATGAGGGCAGCCATGCCAGTCAAGAAGCAGATTGCAATAACCATCTGGAAGCTGGCAACTCTGGGCCCATTACTAACCAGTTTGATGTTGGAAAGTCAGATGTGGGTAAAGTGGTGATGGAAGTTTGAGGTGATCAGGTGTGAGATTTACCCAAAGGTGGTGGGCATAAGCAATATCCCTGAAGTAATTACTGGTTTTTAGAGAGTGAGGTTTCCAAACTGCACCAAGGCCATTGGTGGGACTCATGTGCCCATAGTTTGCCCTCCTGAAGGGGCACAAGTCCATAAACCACAAAGGGTACTACTCCATTATGCAGGCCCTTGTGAACCAGAGGCTGATTTCTGGACACCAACATGGACTGCACTGGAAAAGTTCATGATGCCAGGATTTTCTGCCAAGCTGGAGTCTACCCTCATGGACAAGTTGGGACACTATTATCATATGACTTGTCATAAGTGGAGTTACTGTCTCCACTCTTATTCTAGGTAATCCTGTTTACCCGCCTTTTCCCTTGGCTTTTGAAACCATATCCTGATCTCAGAGCACCAGGCAAAAGGTTGAATTACACTCAGCAAGTATATAATGGTGGCTGAATGTGCCTTTGGCAGATTGAAATCCCACTGGCGCTGTTTACAGAACCTTTTGGCTTCTGGTGTCACCACTGCTGTCTGCATTATTGTGGCTTGCTGTCCTCCACACAATCTTTGAGAATACAAAGATGAGCCATTTGCTCCTGAATAGACCTAGGACAGTAATGCATTGCAGAACTGGTACCCTCAACCAGAAAAGCACACCTGTCAGAGCTGGAGCAGGGCACTCACTGACAACAGAGAACAGGGATGATTTCTGCACCCACATTCTGAACTTGCATGGACCAATAGTTGAGGGAGAATAGTAGGCCTCATGTATTTGTACAGCACTTTTTACAGTAAATGAAGCACTCTTGCTGTACGCTACAAAGGGGGTGATTGTCATGAATTGTTAATTGTGGATGAGATGGCTGCTTATACAATGGCCAGGGACAGTGATTTGAGACATGAATTGTGGATTTTCATTATGGATTGATCTGAGTAGCTGTATTGAGAAATTGCATTTGAATATAGCTTCTCAGTTGTGCCTTGTCTTATTCTTTGAAATACAGCTTATATGATGTAATCAGCAGTGATAGTAATAAACCTTTTCTGACACAGTAAAAGCCTTATTTTGTAAACATGACAGTATAACAAAAACAATATTCAAGTATTGTGATGGCAGGTGGCCTGCCTTGCAAAACCAGGAATAAAATAAAGTGCATTGAATACTGCAAAACAGTGAACCAATCCAAACAAATCAATTCCCTACTTTTGCACATCCCCTTGTCACCGTCCCCTTTCTAGCATGTCCACCAGTCACATTCCTGGGTGCAAGCCAGACCAGTGAGGGGTTGTTACCACCTGCCCTCCAACCTTAGGTACCTCACAATCCTTTTCAGTGTGAGGAGCTGAGGTTGGGAACTATAAAACAGCATGAAGATCACACCGTAAGTGTTTGTAGAGCTGCAGCCCTGGTACAACAGCTCTAACCCCAGCAGCCTGTCAGCAACACTCCAGTCACACTCTGGCTTCTACCAGCCTTGGTTACTATTTGCAGGGTGACCCCTACACACTCCCAGTCCTGAATTTCCCCCCAAACCTGTCTTCTACTCTGTCAAGCTCTTTCCTGGGCAGTTTAGATATCACAGGTCTGTTGCCCTCTAAGGGGTCAATATGCAACAGTTGGCTACTTTAATTAGAGTTACCCAAACAGTTCAGTTTAAACACAACGCTGGATTGGTTTAGATTTATAAAACAATTTTAAACTGCAAAGAGAGAGATTTTAAGTGAGTACACGTATAAGGCATTAAAGCCACAAAGGGATACAAGACTTTCTAGTAGCTAAAAACAGACTAGACTTGTTTCAAGATAAAATCTTTCCCAGAGGTTCCCAGCAACACTGCTGACCAAGTTCCTAGATCAGGAATTTCCTCCCAAAATCGAAGGATTAGTTCCTTTCTCCTTCTCTGTCACCTAAGAAGACAAAGATAACCCGGGGTGTTTTTACTCCTCCCTTTTATAGTCCAGTCATCCTTTGAAATGCGTTGTCCTGAAGTTACCCTTTGATAAAGTTCCTTCCTGCCATGAGGATAGAGACATGGAGTCTCGTGGTGAAAGAGGTTCCATGTTTTTGTTTGTTAAAATGCAGATTAATCTGTTCCTGTCCCCCTTTGCTGCCAAAGAATGGCCACTTGACTAGTGACTGCCAATCAGTTTGGATAACATCTGGCTAGAGGCATCAGCTTGTCCTTTGTCTTTGAGGAACTAGTTTTCCCCCTCTTGCTGCCCTGAGGGCTCTGTTTACTACTTATATGTAAATTGAAGTAAACACATTTTTGTCTAGGATAGACCTGTTTTAACAACAACTTCTGCCTCGTTGGGGCTATGTGGGTTTGATCATGCACGCTCATACAGGGGGAAGTCAGAACCTTACGTATAATATTGCTACACACATTTTACCCTGATAGTGACCAGTGAATTATTAGGTTCAATTGATACCTCACAAGGCATATTCTGTAAAAAGATTACTACAATGTGTGTAGTGTGTAAATACAGGGGTGCATTTTGTCACACTCAGAAGTGGAATGCCTGAAAGGATTTACATTCCGGAGGACATAATCCTGGAGGTTCCTGAATGGCAAAGGGACATTCTATCCCAAGCTATCAATGGCAAGCCACCTGTGTATGCCACACAGCTTTTCAAGCAGGTGGTGACTGCGCAATCCATCTATGAGTTAAGTGGTTATGTCCTATCGAAGAGGGCCCAGAAAACACACCCTTCCCCAAAACATGATTACCTAGCTGGTGTCCTGCTGCAGGAAAAGTTGGCAGGATTTGGTTAAAATTTGGTTAAAACCATCCAGGATTTGGTTAAAATTCATAATGGAATCAATGGGATGCTGCGTTATTGTCCATGTGGATTAGCGCAGGAGTGGGCAAACTTTTTGGTCCAAGGACCACATCTGGGTATGGCAATTGTATGGCGGGCCATGAATGCTCATGAAATTGGGGGTTGGGGTGCTGCAGGAGTGGGTGAGGACTCCGGCTGGGGTTGCGGGCTCTGTGGGTCCAGAAATGAGATGTTCAATGTGCGGGAAGGGGCTCTGGGCTGGGGCACAGGGTTGGGGTGCGGGAGGGGGGATGAGGGCTCTGGCTGGGGGTACGGGCTCTGGAGATGAGGGTTTGGGGTGCAGAAGAGTGCTCCAGGCTGGAACCAAGGGGTTCAGAGGGCAGGAAAGGGATCAGGGCTGGGGCATGGAGGGGGTGAGGGTGCACGCTCTGAGTGGCACTTACCTCAAACAGCTTCCAGGAGCAGTGGCATGCCCCCCCTCCAGCTCCTACGTGGCGGCACGGCCAGGGCAGCTCTGCATGCTGCCCCATCCACAGGTGCTGCCCCTGCAGCTCTCGTTGGCCATTGTTCCCAACCAATGGGAGCTGCGGGGGCGGTGCTTGGAGCGGGGGCAGTGTGCAGAGCCCCTTGGCTGCCCCTACATGTAGGAGCCAGAGGGGGGACATGCTGCTGCTTCCAGGAGCCACACGGAGCCACGGTACGCACAGAGCACTGCCCGACTGGAGCACTGGAGCGGGGCAAGCCCTAGACCCTGCTCCCTGGAAGGTGCTTGAGGGCTGGATTAAAATGTCTGAAGGGCCGGATGCGGCCCCCGGGCCATAGTTTGCCCACCCCTGTATTAGCATCTCCCTATGGTTTATGACATAGCCTGCTTTGAGTACACCTACCTGTGGGCTATATGCAAACACACACGACACTCAAAGAGCTGCACAGCCAGCTTTCCCACCTCGTTTCTGGACTGCATACAGCGGGGGAGGGGGAGGTTATATTTCAGACATTGATTTTGTCACCCAGAAACTGCATTTTTCCCCTATTCTCTCTCTCTCGCTCTCTCACACACACACACACACCCGCTGAGTCAACAGGCAGCTCGGAACTCTGCAGCATGGCCAATTTCTCCAGTGCGGCATACTAAAAGGGAAGGCAATATACAGTTTACTTTTAACACTTCAGTACATCTTCATAAGAATGAGAGTACACCTTGTAAAAATTGAGTGTTAAACAAGCATTAATTGATTGCAAAATGGAGACAGGGAAGTGAATTCCACATGGTGGGAGGCAGTGACAGCAAGGCACTAGCATGCAGTCTACTATTAGCAGATACATGCTGCTACCTGCAGCTCCTAATCAAAATTGCATTTGGTCCTAAACCAGAAATCCCTCCCATTTGTATATCAAACAGAGCCAGGATCTTACCAGCTACTATCTCTTCTGTTTCTGCAGGGGGCTGTTTCACGTGGTGGGGTGGGGGACCAAGGAAGTGGTGTCAAACAAAGAGGACATGCTGCAGTTGCTCTGGCAGTAAAGTCTCCTTAGGGGTTGGTGTGAGCACTAGGTCTCTTCGCTAGCCTGATCTGGCACCTGCTGGTTCCCCGCTGGTCCTGTACTACATTCAGGAGTCAGAAAATTGCCATCCCAGCTGACCAGGATATTGTGAACCACTGGGGGGGCAAAGTCCTCATAAAGAGGCAGGATGATGTTGGGGGACGGGTTCCCAGAAGTGCAGTTCTCATCACTAGCTTTCCAGTAGTCAATCTACAGCTACTTAATCTGCTCCCTGCACTGGTCATCCATCTGTTGGATCCCCAACACTGCCAGTTTGTCTGGTATTTCTTGGTACACATGGTCATTTCTGGTATTCTTAGTTAAGAATCTTGATCACATTGCACCACAGATTTACCAGAATCTGATTATTGTCCCACGTCCAGGTAGCTGTGCACTTGGCAACTGATTTCTTGTCAGTGGCCATATCTATTGCAGGAGACTTTTCATTCTTTTGGTAGTTCAGTGATCAGAATGAGATTGAAGGGTTAAATGCTGAGCAGCTGTTCTTGAACCAGGGGGGTGTGCCTGTTTCTTGGGAGTTGATTGGCTAGTCTGGAGATAGACAAGGGTAGGAACACGAGCCTGTGGGGTAGTGTTGGCAGACTCACAGGGCACTTGTCTGGAGGAGTGGGACCTGAGCTGTGTCTACGCTGCAAAGTGATGTGTTGTGCACCAGAGTCCCACTGAACCAAGCAGGTGCCTGGGGCGGCAAATATAAAGGGGCGGCAGGAAGTCAGGCTCTGGGGCAGCAATCCGCCCTTGGTGGTGGCGGGGACGTGACTCTTCTTTGGTCACCGACGGAAATTCGGTGGCCACACCATCACTCTGCCTCCATGTTCGGCAGCAAGGATTCCCCCTCCAGCTTGGGGCAGCAAAAACGCTGGAGCTGGCCCTAGGGCCCAGGTCCAGAGGGTTGATTGGCCTGAGGAAGATGTGTGTGGACAGAAGGCCAGAGCCCAAGCCACCCCAAGGTGAGCTTATGTTTACACTGGAGTGTAGACATACTGCACAGGTAGGGTCTCATTGCTTGTGTAAACCTTGACTATGAATTTGATGCAAGTGATAAAGATGTAGAAGGGATACTTCGATCATCTACAACTTTCCAACCACACCATAACTGCCACCTATTGAAAGCTTCAGACTAGAATCCTTCTGGTCCCATGCCTGTGACTCCATCATCATCCAGAACACTGCCAGAATATACACATATGTGGGACAGACTCATCTAAATACCCCATAGCCTAGCAGAAAGTGCTCCAAGCTAGAAGCCAAGAGCTCACAAGTTCAAAGTTTCACTTGATGCTTTTTATATTTCCATTCACTTCAGCTTTTATTGACCAAGGCCTCAGATCAACCCTGGAAGCAGTCAAGTATTAGCCCCACCATTTCAAAATTAGTTAACAGATGTTGAACAAAGTCACCTCAAGCAGAAATAGGAACAGAACCCATCTCACATCACAAGCCCAACTCTTATCCACTGAGCCACACTGCCTTTCAGATTGAATGTGCCAGATAAGCTTTGTTAGCCTGTGTCTTAACCACTGACCTACTCCTCTTCCAGAGCCACAAATAGAATCCTGGATTCCTATCACCTGTACTCTAGTGCTGTCTAGCAAACAGACACGTAAGCCCCTGGTTAAGTGTACATTAAGTGTCCCCTTATAGTGGCTGGCCCACACAGCAAAGAATCATTAGTCCTGTAGTTCAAATGGAAGAGGTATGTGGTGGGGATTTAAAGATCTAGGTTACAAACTCTGCCAATGACCTATGGGGATGGGGAGACACTTCTGGCCACATGTGGTAAGCAGTTTCCAGTTTATTTATCCAGACAGCTAGGAGACCATTTTAAAACTGTTTTTATGGTCAAACCTACCTGTAAGTTATGGTGTAACAAGATAATACAGGTGTTTCACATTTTAGTCATTGACACACACCAATTGCTGCTGTCACACTAGCACAGGGGTGGACAAACTACGGCCCATGGGCCGGATCTGGCCTGTCAGGGCTTTGGATCCGGCCCACGGGATTGCCACCCCCATGGTGCCTCAGGGCTAAGGCAGGCTCCGTGCCTGCCCTGGCCCCGCACCACTCCCAGAAGCGGACAGCACCACGTCTCTGCGGGCCCTCAGGGACAGAGGGCTCCGCGCACTGCCCTCGCCTGCAGGCACCACCCCCCGCAGCTCCCATTGGCCGGGAATGGGGAACCGCTGCTGCCACCCTGGAGCCGCTCAAGGTAAGCAGCGCCTAGGGTGACCAGACAGCAAATGTGAAAAATTGGGACAGGGGATGGTGGATAATAGGAGCCTACATAAGAAAAAGACCCCAAAATTGGGACTGTCCCTATAAAATCAGGACATCTGGTCACCCTAGCAGTGCCGGGCTGGAGCTCGCACCCGAACCCCTCCTGCACCCCAACCTACTACCCTGGGCCCCCTCCTGCACTCCTCCTGCACCCAACCCCTTGCCTTGAGCTCCTTCCTGCACACCGCACCTCCTCCTACACACCGCGCTCCCTCCCACACCCCTGCCCCAGCCCTACATTCATGGCCCTGCATGCAATTTCCCCATCCAATTTCCCTTGGGCCAAAAAGCTTACTCACCCCTGCACTAGCAAGTTTGAAGGTTGGAGAGGAGCATTTCTGAGTGAAGGATAAATGAAGGATTTATGAAGGATAAATCAGTGCTACAGAAGATGCACCCAGAAAAAAATCCATTTGCACATTTGCACAATAGGCATTTGCAAATTTCAATTCAGTTGTGACAGTGTCCCTTCCACACACAGCAGATGCATGTTTTAATTGCCCACATTTGAAAAACTGGCCCTTTGCTTTTGTGATCTTGAAAAGTAAGAGTCACTTGGTGGTGATGGAGCCAACCCAAACTCACAGCAACAAGAACTTCTGGCACCTCACACAAAGTCCTCATATTACTCAGATAAGCGTTCACATTTTTGTTATCTACACCCTGTCACAGCACCTTGCTCCTATAATATGCTCAAAATGTAATTGTGAGCAGGGACTCAATAGGGTGTTTTTCCAGTGAGGTCCTGCAGGGAACAATTCTTGGCCCTATGCTATTTAACATTTTTCAGTGACCTGGAAGAAAGCAAAAATAAATGAGAAAGTTTGCAAGTGACAAAAACTAGGAGAGTGGTAAATAATGAGGAGGACCGCTTATTGACAGAGAGCAATCTGCTTTGCTTGGTAAACTGGGCACAAATCGACAATGTGTTTTACTATAGCTTACTGCTAATGTATAGTGATAGGAACAAAATGTAGGCTATACCTATGGGATGGAGAACTCTATTTTGGGAAGAATTGACTCTGTTGGGCACCGCAGTGGATGGTCAGCTGAACATGAGCTCCCAGTATAATGTGGTGGCGAAGAGGACTAATGTGATACTTAGCTGTATAAGCAGGGAAACCTCAAGCAGGAATAGAGATTATTCTTCCTCTGTATGGAATTCTGGTGTTCACAATTCAACAAGGAAGTGGCAATATTGGAGAGGGTTCAAAGAAGAGCCATGAGAATGATTAAAGGGTTAGAAAAACATGCCAGAGGGATAAAATAAGCTCTTTGAGTATAATCTTAGGCCTGGGCTACACTGGGGGGGGGGTGTTCGAACTAAGATACACAACTTCAGCTACACTATTCGCGTAGCTGAAGTCGAAGTATTTTAGTTCGACTTACCTGGCCGTCCTCACGGTGGTGAGTCGACTGCAGCGGCTCCCCTGTCGACTCCGCTTACTCCTCCTGCCGAGGTGGAGTACAGGCATCAATTCAGGGATCAACAGCAAATGTGAAAAACTGGGACAGGATGGGGGATAATAGGAGCCTATTTAAGAAAAAGACCCAAAAATTGGGACTGTCCCTATAAAATCAGGAAATCTGGTCACTCTAGCAGTGCCGGGCTGGAGCTCGCACCCGAACTCCTCCTGCACCCCAACACCTTGCCTTGGGCCCCCTCCTGCACCCAACCTCTTGCCCTGAGCCCCTTCCTGCACACCGCACACACTCCCTCCTGCACCCCAACCCCTGCCCTGAGCCCCCAACCCTCTGCCTTGAGCCGCCAGAAATCATGTGTCTGAAGTCTTAACGTTCTGGACTGAGTACACTGCAGTTCACCCTTTATCTTTGAGAGATTACTAATAAAAGACTCTTGTCAGTAAGTTTCAGGGCTGGAGCTGGGTGAGAGCTTTTGGACAAAATTTTTCCTGAAAAATGCAGATTTGGATCAGCCAGAGAATTCTGCTAATTCAAGTCTTTCAGAAAGTAGTTTCAGTCAAAATTGAATCACAAAATTTGGATGTGTCAGAACAAAACATTTAGACTGGAGGCTAGATTCACAAGGGAATTTGAGCACCATTCAGACCGCCACCAGAGAAAGTGGTGCAGTCTCTCCCCCTGCTTTAACTTTTGGCCCAGTCTGAAGCAGGAATTGAACCCAGCTCTCCCACATCAGTGCTGTAATTACTAGTCTATTAGCTATTCTAACATAAGGCTCTCTCGGTCTCTACTCTTGAAGCTGTTCCATTTTGTATGACTAGATGGCAGAATTTGATTTCGTTTTTTTTTCATTTCAATGATTGTAAAAATAAAAATATATTAATTACTGGAAATTAAGGTTAGGGCAGTGCTGACAGCAGGGCTGCAGAGGGCTCCCTGGGTGGCCAAGGGGCAAACATACCCACCCACAAGGCGCAGGGCAGGCTATGGTTCTGGCTGAGCAGAGTCCTCCAGCCAGGGCTGCAAGGGAGGATAATGAGCCCCCAGCCGCTGGGTACGGCTGAACCGTGCCTGCCCAGGGCCAGCTCCCCACCTCTCTTTGGTGAGTGAGTAAGCCATGACAGCAGGGCTTCACAGGGCTTCCTGCAGGGCTGCAAGGACCCAATCCCTGCAGGCACAAGAGAGAGGCTGCACTCCTACCCACTGTTTCCAGTCAATTGTTTCTGTGTCAGCTGAAGTCAGTGGTTATTGACAACTGCCAATTTAAAATCAAATCCTGCCAGGCCTATGTCAAAAGTGCCTGAATAATCAGTGGGCCAGAAAGAATGACAATAGCCTGATGGCTAGGGCACTTGTGTAGAGGTGGGACCCTGACTTCAACTCCTGCTCCACAATGGGAATTCTCCCTTGGGATGGGGGAGCCCCAGGTTTGTGCTCCAACCCATTGGGCTAAAGGTTGCTGGGGTGGGCTCCTCTGTTTTTGGAATCTAACCCCTTATTTTATTGTTTTTTAAAAGAAGTTAAGTGCCTCCAAACAAAATGAAACATTAGATTTTGGATCAAACAAAAATGTTTCATTTGACCTGAAAAGGACTGATTTGCCAAAAAAATTCTGGTTTCAGTTCAATCCAAACCAATCCCTCTTCTCTGCAATTTTTCAAAGCTACCAGCAAACTGAAAAAAAAAAAAAAAAAAAAAGTAGTTATTCACACCGTCTACTCCTACCTTCCCCTCTAGAAAGTGCTTAGCTACAATAAGAACCATTAGCAACCTTATCCATGTTTCAGCTCTGTGGTTTCGCCTCACCTCCTGACCTGAGCCATATTATACTCATTTCAGGTGAGGAATTTTCAACATGCATAGGAATTCTGCACAAAGATCAAGGGAGAGACATTCTTACTCATCCTGAGAAAGCATCCACAGCTGGGATTTCCTCACATGCTTCAGCACCAGAGAACCATATTCTGATGCCAACACTCCAACTACTCACAACTTACTTTGTGCACACAAGTAGCCTCGCTGACACAGTGATATCATTCACACGCATAAAGATAGGGGTGTATGTATTCGCAGGTTTGGGGCCCAAGTTTTCTAGCCCTTACACCAAACTAATACGATATTCATCTGTGAGCTTGTACATTATCTCCACAAGAAATATTCCAGGAGAAACATCCCCCCCTAAGGAGCACTAGTTCCAGGAGAAATTCCAAACCCAGCTTCCCACTTACTGTGTG
Organism: Eretmochelys imbricata; assembly: GCF_965152235.1. Classification (NCBI taxonomy): domain Eukaryota; kingdom Metazoa; phylum Chordata; order Testudines; family Cheloniidae; genus Eretmochelys; species Eretmochelys imbricata. The sequence continues at coordinate 37,988,311 of NC_135573.1, forward strand.
TTATCCCATTACTTCAGCATGTGGCAACAAGGTCATGCCTGATTTTCACTATGGAGCAAGTCCCCTTCTTTAATTATCTGTAAGCCAAGAGTAATACATTACTATAAGGAAGATTAACTGGCAATCTCAGAAAAAAAGCCTAAGGACTGAAAGGGTCCTGGTGAGTGAACTGGCTTCAGAACAGGGATGGATCACCATGATAGATCAGTGTGGAAGGGAAGGCCATGCAACTGTACTTGCTGCTCTCCAAGCTATATCCGCTCATTAGATTGAGGATGTCAGTGTCAGCAGCTGCAAACTAATACACCCAACACTTAAAATGCATCATGTGGATCTTAGTTCTCTCTCTGGTGGATTAAAGTCTTACTGACTGTAATCTTCCCTCTCCAGGAGTAGGCGTTGTGCCTAAGGCAGTTGCTGGTGATGATGAGTGTTAATTGTTATGCTTCATGAATATTTGTGCCGTGTTTCTTATTGTTTTCCCCCTTCCAACTGAAGAGCAACATGTCAGTTAGGAGTCAGTCTTGGGATGCAGAAGACCCTAAAGCCTAGGCAGGACTGAAAGAGGCTCTTGCTTATGTGCAATAATGCAGAATAATTAATTCTGCATGAGACTTATACAGCAGATATTTTACTATTGATTTGCTTGCACAATACACTCATCCTGAAATAAAGATGAAATCAACAGCTCATGGACTGTATTCCCACAAAGCATATTACTACAGAATCTAGTCTTGCCTGTATCAGTTCTCTTACATCATATCTTCCAGAGTGTATCTCACAAGGAAGACCTCAGCTGATCTCGACTATGAGGTCTTGAAAACATCCAGGAGTAGTTTTACCAGCACGTGTAGAAGTACTGTGGTTTTGAACATTCTGTTGTCTCCAGCTTGAGTGGATGCTGTGATGCTCGTGTATATTTGAAGAGACATGGGTGTAACCCTTCTGCTAGTCAAAGTTGGCAGCAACAGGGGCCGGGTTCAGTATCTAGGGGTTCCTCTTCAACAGTACAACAAAAAACCAGCTCAAGCCCCCACACAGTGACTTGGGACAATTACACACCACCCCTGGGCGCCCCTAAGAGGCAATACTTCCCCTCTTGCAAGCACAGAGTCTGAGTGTAGCAAAAAACTTTTAATAAGAGGAGGGAAGTAATTCAGCATTAATTTGGGAAAACACTGCAAATAAGGTTCATAAACATAAACCATGAGCAAAAGACCCACTCCCAAGTAAGTTGGGCAGTACCCTTTTCCCCTCAGGTTCTTAAGTCCGGCAACCAAAAAGTCCCTTTAATGCGCCCCTCCTCTCTCTGCACCTCACCTCACAGTTGCTGTCCTTGGTCAGTGCAGCCCTAGAGTTCAGAGGTTCATCTGCAGAATTCACCTCCCACCATGAGTGGAAGGGGGTGGGGTAAGGAGGCACCTTACATACTCCACTGCTCGGGCACTCACTCCCCACGCTGCTGGCCATGCCTATCCACTAGCCGCTCACCAAGATGTCTTCAGGGCCGACCACTTAGCACAGCTGTTAGGATATAGATATTTAGGCCTGTCTGTAAAGGCCTGTATGCTAAGAATTTAGGTGTATTCTTATCACTTGGCTAATTATAGAGGCATAAAAGAAAGAATCAAAATCACTGTCTGCCAGTGTAAGGTCCTTCTCTTACTGTGACAGTCTGAGGCCCTGTGCTTAGGCTAAGGCCTTTGGCTAAGCAGCAGAGGCAGCCATAACCTGGGAAGCGAACGGTCACATCCTCACATTCCAAACTAGTCACAGTGAAATAAGGTGCTATTGGGCTGTTAGGAATACAATCCTGTCCTGATAGTGCCTATCACCTCCAGAGAAAGGAAAGTGCCTAGAAGATGTAAAAGGAAACTTAGTTTGATAGCATCCTGTCTGGCAAGAACTCACATATCAATAGCTGGGATGTGAAATCCTCACTTCTGTATTGTTTTGTCATTATAGTTCCCACTTTGCCATTGTTTGTCTGTATAATCTCTGTCTGGTTCTGTGATTGTTTCTATCTGCTGTATAATTAATTTTGCTGTGTGTAAACTAATTAAGGTGGTGGGATATAAATGGTTACATAATCATGTTACAATATGTTAGGATTGGTTAGTTAAATTTCAGGAAAATGATTGGTTAAGGTATAGCTAAGCAGAACTCAAGTTTTACTATATAATCTGCAGTCAACCAGGAAGTGGGTGGGTGTGTGGGTGAGAATGGGAACAGGGAATGGGGGGTGGGGAAATTGAAATCATGTTTTGCTAAAGGGGAAAATGGGAACAGGGAATGGGGGTGGGGAAATTGGAATTGTGTTTTGCTAAATGGGGAAATGGGAACAGGGACACAGGTGTGAGGCTCTGTCGTGTCAGAGCTGGGAAGGGGGACACTAAGGAAGGAAACTGGAATCGTGCTTGCTGGAAGTTCACCCCAATAAACATCGAATTGTTTGCACCTTTGGACTTTGGGTATTGTTGCTCTCTGTTCATGCGAGAAGGACCAGGGAAGTCAGTGGGTGAAGGAATAAGCCCCCTAACAGCATGGTTAGTGGGGGAGTCTCACTGCTAGTGTACTCTGGGCCATCTCTTGCATCAGAAACACTGTCCCAAAATAGGTCTAATACTTAGACCTATGTATTAGTGATTTCAACTCTGCAGCATGTAACAAGACTCTCAATTGAGTCTAAATTAGCTCTTTTATTACACAGTGGACAGAAGAAGGGTCATATGGCATCTGGAACCCTTCAACAGGGCCCACACCACCAGGTACAAGTACCTGTCCCCCACCCTCTCTCAACTCACTAGGCTTTCGAACACATGTCCCCTGCTAGCAAGTCCTGTTTAGTTGAGGGTGAGTCCCTCCATCAGGATATGCAAGGAGGTACAGTTCTGTTGCCCTCAATTCACACAACAAGGATAACAACCCTTTATTACTCCTGCCCCAATAACAAGGAGGCTCGGGCTCCAACACCAGCCCAAAGTGATCATGTGGGCAAACAATCCCATCATACTGAGCACCTAGGCAGCGTGGGTGTGCCTGTGCAAACGAGATCAGCTCCTGAAGTCCTCTTCTGTAGCTCACCATTAGATGTCAGGGGAGAGTTCATTCAGATTCTGCTTACAACAAAAGGACCAAAAGAGCCAAACATAGGGCTGAGAAAAGTCCTGGATCTCCCTCTTCACCTGCACTGACTGTACAGTGACTCTGTTATGAGCTTCCAGCCATTAAAATATGCTGATGGACATGGGGGGCTATAAGGTTCAAAATCAGTCACTGCTGCACACCTAAGCAGTAACAAACCTTGGAGGCCAAAAGGTACGTAACACATCAGGGTGATCAGGCTGCGTAGAATGCTCCCATTCCTCAACTCCACCTCGTTCCTCAGACCACAGATCCTTTGCAGTGCAGGACCTCTGCACCATTAACAATGGTAGAAGGAAGAGCAGCTGTGTGTGGCACATTTTTCTTCCACACACCTGCCCTCCCATCCCCAAATACCCGTTGTGCTATATATCGGGGCAGAGGGAAACACATGGCTCCCAAATATTAATCTGTTCAATTTTAAAGGAAGATCCAGGCTGATTTATTTGGTCTGTATGATTCAAGTACCTGAAGAAATAATGTAACTGAAGACAACGGATAAGGCAATATAGTATTACTAGGCAACTGTTAACTTTATGTTCCAAGCAACAGCTTAATCTTGAATTCTCCCCATCCCTCTCCCCGCAGTGCTGTTTTAGTAAAAAGAGCTATGTGAGACCATAGAAAACCTAAGAGGTAAGGATCACCTTTAACAAAAAAAGGTCAGGACCAATGTTCCCTTTAATTTTTTATATGCATGTGCAGAATGAATTTTATTATGTGCACCAAAATGGAGGTGATGTGTGGCAGAGGTTGGGCCGAGGGGTTTGGAGTGTGGAAGGGGGATCAGGGCTGGGGCTGCGGGCTCTGTAGTGTGCTGGGATGAGGTGTTCAGGGTGTGGGGGGGGCAGGCTCTGGAGTGGGGCCAGGGATGAGGAGTTTGGGGTGCAGGCTGCCCCAGGGCAGGGGTCAGAGAACTCCCCCAGCCCTCTCCCTGCTGGCAGCAGCAAGCTCCTGGAGAGGGGGGAGAGGCTCGCGGCAGCCCTGCACGCGCCAACTTGCTCCCCTCTCCAGTCCCCTCCCACCCCCTACCTCTCTAGGCCCCTGTGGCTGCAGGGCCCTTTAAAGCCAGCTGCGCAGCTTAGGGGGAACTTAAGTCAGGACTATATGTACAGAACATAAATAAGGTTCTACAAGGGCTCCCCGCAATATAAAGATAGTGATAGCAGCTGCTTCCAGAGCCTGGCTAGTAAGGCTATACAATACCAGCTGACATAGATGGGGGCTAAAGAAATCAGTCAATTCAGACAAAAACAGAAGACTGAGATCAAAGCTTCTTCCAACTAGGATAACAAACAGGCCAAACCTTCCAAGTGTCAGCAGAGGACCTTGTACTGTGTTGGGCCAATTAGCTTAAAGAGACATGACACCAATCCAAATCCCATCTCCAGTAAACAAGCAGGGATCCCTTTGTACGTTACCCATTCTATGGAGACTGCACTGGCATCCTGTTCATTTCTGGGTACAATATAAAACTCTACAATATTTGGGTCCTATGTATCCCAAGGGCAGCCTCTGCTCGTGTGTTGTCTCAGCAATTGAAATTAGCTGAGACATTTGAGCGGACAGTCCCAAGGCATGTTTGGCTGGAGGCCAGGTAATACCACTGCATGGGCCCTCTGCTCTGAAACTTACTACTCTTGTCCATGTGGCCCAAAGCTGCTGTCCTTTGGAACATGTTGCAAGCCTATTACCTAGTGTTTTAATGAAGAGGCAGGCTAAGTTTAGTTGTTTACTTTGAGTCAAATGGATGTCTTTGAAGTTGGATTTTGAGTTGAAAGCTTAATACAGGCATATGCCTGTATCTAATAATTTTTCTGAATTCTGACGAGTTCTTCACTGAAGAGCTTCTCTGCATAAACTTACAACATCAAATCAGTGACCATTATAATTCATGTATTTAGAAAACAGACTTTTCTTTGATACCACATTTGGTCATGTGATACTGGGACTTTGACAAATCTGATTCATGTCTTTCAGACATGCTCTTAAGTCAGTTAATTGGCTACAATAACACAACTTACAAACTATAGTTGAGATGAAGACATGAACTAACTCCACAAATTTAGAGGTTCAGAAAGTTGCAGAGATGCCCAAATGATAATTTTGGTAAAAGCAGATCCAAAGTGTGTAGTTTGACTTCGTACCACTCTAGATCTAGTCATTTGCTCCTTTAACCTGTGTAGTCAGTCCAATATAGTTATACTTCTAGCCCACGTAAAGGTTTTATACAGGACGTGGCAGCCAGCTGTTCCTTAGCATAACAGAGATGGAAGAGAGTTATTTGGCCATCTGCACTACTCCATTCTCCACTCCACATGGGATTATCCGCTACTGTATACTTCCAGTGCTTTGTCCAGTCAAGTCTCACAGTGGGCTTCCAGAGTTTCCTGGAGGAGACTGCACCATATTCATTCAGTGTCATGCTACTTTCATGATCTGTGTCTTAAACATTCTATTTCTTAATTTTATCCCACTATTCCTAGTCATACCTCCCCTTCCCGCACTAATACTTAACCATCCTTGGTGATTACATCCTTTGAAATATTGTATATTCCCTTTAAGTTGTTGCTTATCCAAACTACATGCATTTAGCTCAATGAAAATGAGAGCTTCCCTCAAAAATAAGGGACTCATGTAACTCCACTGGAGTTAGAAGAATGAGGAGGACTGGACTTGGCTTTACATCCATCTGGTAATGAGGCATCCAGAATCAAATGCAGAGTCAGGTGTTGTCTCAGAGAGCGGCAGATTAGCTCCTTCATTCAGAGTCTATGTAGTTCTGTTAAGTTTAGGAACTCCTTCCTAGATTCACCTTTTTAAAAAATGCCTCTAAACTCTATTAGCAACAATAATTAATCACTGTCTTGCATAGCCACCACTCTGAACAATCAGGATTACTTATGTATTTAAAAGAAAAGGAGTACTTGTGGCACCTTAGAGACTAACAAATTTATTTGAGCATAAGCTTTCATGAGCTACAATGGCCAGGAGGGTGTTTTCAGGAAGATCACCGATGGATTGTAGTTTCCTCAGGAAGTCAGTGGTGTTTCAGGGAGTTTCTTGAGCAAATGGTGTAGTTTCTTTTGGTAACCCTCAGTGGGATCAGAGGGTAATGGCTTGTAGAAAGGGGTGTTGGACAGCTGCCTAGCAGTCTCTTGTTCATATTCCAACCTATTCATGATGACAACAGCACCTCCTTTGTCAGCCTTTTTGATTATGATGTCAGAGTTGTTTCTGAGGCTGTGGATGGCATTGCGTTCTGCACGGCTGAGGTTATGGGGCAAGTGATGCTGCTTTTCCACAATTTCAGCCTGTGCTCATCGGCGGAAGCACTCTATGTAGAAGTCCAGTCTACACAACATTCCGCATTCCACACAAAGATGGACTACAAGCCGTCAGGAACAGTATCCCCGATAATGTCAAGGCAAACCTGGTGGCTGAACTTTGTGACTTTGTCCTCACCCATAGCTATTTCTCATTTGGGGACAATGTATACCTCCAAATCAGCGGCACTGCTGTGGGTACCCACATGGCCCCACAGTATGCCAACATTTTTATGGCTGACTTAGAACAACGCTTCCTCAGCTCTCGTCCCCTAATGCCCCTACTCTACTTGCGCTGCATTGATGACATCTTCATCACCTGGACCCATGGAAAAGAAGCCCTTAAGGAATTCCACCATGATTTCAACAATTTCCATCCCAACATCAAGCTCAGCCTGGAGCAGTCCACACAAGAGATCCACTCCCTGCACAGTATGGTACTAATAAGTGATGGTCACATAAACACCACCCTATACCAGAAACCTACTGACCGCTATTCCTACCTACATGCCTCCAGCTTTCATCCAGACCACACCACATGATCCATTGTCTACAGCCAAGCTCTACAATACAGCCACATTTGCTCCAACCCCTCAGACAGAGACAAACACTTACAAGATCTCTATCAAGCATTCTTACAACTACAATATCCACCTGCTGAAGTGAAGAAACAGATTGACAGAGCCAGAAGAGTACCCAGAAGTCACCTACTACAGGACAGGCCCAACAAAGAAAATAACAGAACGCCACTAGCCATCACCTTCAGCCCCCAACTAAAACCTCTCCAGTGCATCATCAAGGATCTACAACCTATCCTGGAGGATGACCCATCACTCTCACAGATCTTGGGAGACAGGCCAGTCCTTGCCTAAAAACAGCCCCTCAACCTGAAGCAAATACTCACCAGCAACCACACACCACACAACAGAACCACTAACCCAGGAACCTATCCTTGCAACAAAGCCCGTTGCCAACTGTGTCCACATATCTATTCAGGGGATACCGTCATAGGGCCTAGTCACATCAGCCACACTATCAGAGGCTCACTCACCTGCACATCTACCAATGTGATATATTCCATCATGTGCCAGCAATGCCCCTCTGCCATGTACATTGGTCAAACTGGACAGTCTCTACGTAAAACAATAAATGGACACAAATCAGACATCAAGAATTATAACATTCAAAAACTAGTTGGAGAACACTTCAATCTCTTTGGTCACTCCCTTACAGACCTAAAAGTTGCAATTCTTCAACAAAAAAACTTTAAAAACAGACTCCAACAAGAGACTGCTGAATTGGAATTAATTTGCAAACTGGATACAATTAATTTAGGCTTGAGTAGAGACTGGGAGTGGATGGGTCATTACACAAAGTAAAACTATTTCCCCATGTTTATTCCCCCCCTCCAACCCCCACTGTTCCTCAGACGTTCTTGTCAACTGCTGGAAATGGCCTACCTTGATTATCACTACCAAAGGTTCCCTCCCCCCCGGTTGGTAATAGCTCACCTTAAGTGATCACTCTCTTGTTACAGTGTGTATGGTAACACCCATTGTTTCATGTCCTCTATGTATATAAATCTCCCCACTGTATTTTCCACTGAATGCATCCGATGAAGTGAGCTGTAGCTCACGAAAGCTTATGCTCAAATAAATTGGTTAGTCTCTAAGGTGCCACAAGCCCTCCTTTTCTTTTTGCGAATACAGACTAACACAGCTGCTACTCTGAAACCTGTCATTATGTAGTTAAATGAGTACCCCTATCTGTGTGCTTGTACTTAAAGTTGCTGAGCTGCAGACATTCCCTCAACACTGAGCCACAGCATTCCCAGGGCCAGCCTGATAGCTTGAACTTGGAGGGTGGAATTCCACCCGGAATGTCAGCTGGCAAGTGACCAGGATTTAGTCCTAGAAAGGACTAAATCCAGCCCATGGGTTGGATCATCAGTTTCCCTCATATGAACCAGGTACTCACAGGCTGATCCATTGCAGGCACCAATGCTTTTCAACCTGCATACAAATGAGTTTCTTCTTACCTAGACCTACAAGCTTACATGTGACATGATGACATTTGCCTATGCATCCAAGCATAGATGATGATCCATGATCATTCCCAGAACCTGAAGACACTATGAACACTGACTTGATTAAGATAGCCAAACACTGAAGTCAGTAAAAAGAAAAGGAGTACTTGTGAATCAGATGAAGTGAGCTGTAGCTCACGAAAGCTTATGCTCAAGTAAATTGGTTAGTCTCTAAGGTGCCACAAGCCCGCCTTTTCTTTTTGTGAATACAGACTAACACGGCTGCTACTCTGAAACCTGAAGTTAGTGGCATTTACAACCAAGAGTGACCAAGACAGTTTTGAGTGTGTTTCATCTTTCCAATGGCAGAGCAGCCCAAGAACAGAATCTCTTGCAGTGGACATTACTTGAAACAAATCCCACCTAGTCTACTTCAGAATAACCCCAGATAGCGCTCTTGCGGCTCAACCACCTGAGGAAAGCTGCAGCTAAGGTGAGGCTGCGTAACAACTTTCTAAGCAATTGGCTGGCACTTCATAGGGAGCAATGCTCCAACTCTCCAATCATCCAGTTTAGCCCCGTTGCTCTGACACGGAATATTGTGCTCCAGTCTGGCTCTGTTTGTCTCACTTCACTTGCCCTGCCCAGGTTTCTGTGACATTGATGTGGAGTGAAGAATGGTCTGCAGCTGATGTCAGAAACCAGTCTCCTTTAACGGACTTGACCATGCACGTACCCAGCTTTGATTTACCCTGCTGCTCATGGGCACTTCTGAACCGATTTTGAATGGACCAGGGTCAATCAGCAGCCAACCTTCACACCTGGAGCCAATGAGAGGATCCCAGGTACTGCTGCGACCAAAGACAGACAACGTCTCACATCACTGATGGCTGCCCTCTGACCAGATTTGATGATGGTCTGAGAGCTCTGCACTTTGCTGATGAAACTGCCACAAATTGGCTTGGCATCTGATAACTTAAAGGAGACTTAAGGCATCATAATTTTAGGCCATGGGATGTGCGTTATCATGAGATTTCACTAGATATCAACGCAAGCCTAGTCACAATTACAATCACAGTCCAAATTGTGTGTTTTACAGCTACGATCCACCAGGCGGCATAAGGAAGTGAAAAACTGCACCCGAGCCTGAGTTCACTTCAATGTTTAATAGATTTTTATTTCTGAATCACAGAAAAAAAAATCAAGCACAAAAGTCAGTTACAAAAGGACAACCAAAGTGTCTAACAGTGTGATTAGTTATGAACAGAACAAGATAAGCTACTAAGTGTTACATATAAAATCAATAATGGTACAAAGGATTAATTGGGAGGATTTTCTGCTTTAATTAGTATTGCGAAATATGATAGGAAGTCAAACAGAAAAATTTGGTTATTTGTCACATATTGGTAAGATATCCTAGGAGAAGAGCCCCATACAGGTATGTGGTGGGGGAGAAGAGGGTAAAGCAGATACAGCACTGCTGCAATACCAAACCAGCTCCCCAGTATAAAAAAAATTGAGTTTTGCTATTGGCCTGTTATCTGTCCAGCAGTGATCAGTAAAAAAGCAGGAGGAGCTCAGTTGTGTCCAATGCCCATTAATATCCAAGAAAAGCAAGACATTATGCTTTTCTGAACGAATCAAAGTCAACATGATGGGTCCTAGTGTTTCTCACAAGAGCTGGAGTGCAATCCTAGCCCCACTAAAGTCAAGGGATATCCCTAGACTCTAGAGAAATCTCCCCATAGGATTAATACCGGTTGCACATCCAAGCAATCCTCTTTAGACATTAGATAATAATGTTGTAGCTGAGAGGTACCACCGGTAGTCACATATTTGGGTTTCGCTGATTGCAAGTTGTGGACACATGCTGCAGTGCTCCGATATGAGTGCCCATCCCCTACCTCCGATCTTGGTTAGCAATGGGAAAGCAGACTGAACAAGCTAGGATTGGAGCAGGTTTCTGTCAGACAATTACTATAACTTGCCCAATTAGGGTCAGAAATGTACAGTGTTTTGTACCCACAGACAGGTGCCAGACAGCCTCTGCCCTGAAGGGCTTATAGTTTAGAAGTGAAGACAGAACAAAACATGTAGAGTGGGGTGTGCCCATGAGAATATGAACAGAACACTTTACAGAAGATGGATAAATTGGAAGCACAGTATGTTAACGGGAAGGTTGTTTCAATTATGTAGGCCAGTGAGAAAGACTATATGGAGACACAAGTTAATGGAAGAGAACTGTACCCCAACAAAAGTAATAAATAAGGGTCCATTCCTATAAGCTGAATGCCTCCTGTGAGGAGGTGAATACTCAACTCCTGCCAAAGCCAGTGGACCCATATTTTGCAAGCTCAGGCCTCGCACTCCTCCCCCTTTTATGATATTCAACATGTATACAGCTCAACTTCATCAGAAAAGGGTTTTAGGTGGAGTTATTTCAGATGCTGATTCTACTCAAGACTCAGCGCAGAACATAGTTCCTCTATTACTCACAATTCCATTGACTTCAGTACTTGAAATGAGGGCCACATTTTCACATGACTTTAAAACTTATTTGTTCTACAAGTAACTGAACAGTAACAAAAAGGTGTACATAGATCAAACATGCAAGAGGTCAACTGAACTCACAGCATACATGTCAATGTACCTAAATATACATTTACTTTGTCAATCTGTTGCATTTCATTAACAGGACTAGTGATGACAATAAGCAAAAGTAATTCTAATGACATGGTTCCAGACATAAAGGTTAAGTAAATGAAAGTTGATCAGATTTGAGGCTGGAAGGGAGCCATCATGCAAACAGACAAATTTTACTTTATGAATGTAATGGGGTTAAAGTACCCCCAATACCCATAACATCTCCTCTGAGATTAGCAACCAGCCACAAGATACAAAATTTCTCTTGAAAATAAAGTCCTCAGAAATACTGTATAGACACTTAACTTAGTTGTAGTCCGTCTACTGACAGCAGGAATTAGAAATTACACCCTATAGGTTAATTCACCCCACAGTAACTCCAGTGGTGTTGCACTAGAAATGAATTGAGCCTTATAGCTTTAAATGCAAAGGGATCAAACTCCACCTCGAACACAGGAACTAGCAGGCCATGAACATGAGTGGCAGGGAAATCCAAAGGTCAGTGGTGAACTGTGACAAGTTACATAGATAAGGAACACTGGACCTGGCTTTCCATTCATTACAGAGACCTGGAAGTAGGTGAACAATTTTTCAATGGGAATGTTAAGAGGCACATGTGCAGGCCTTCTGGGAGAAGTCATGCACAAAAAGTTGAGCAAAAGGTAGGAGGAAGTTCTCCCAATATTTCCATTTAATTGGTTGGACCAGTTAAGTGAGTTAGTCACCCTTAGAAAGAAAAATATATCAGACCAGATTTCACCATCACTCTAAGGCCTGGTCTACACTACAGAGTTAGGACTATGTAAGGCAACTTATGCTGACCTAATTATGTAGGTGTCTACACTATAATGTCTACACTCCCACCACTGTAACTCACCAGCTCCGCCAACTGAATAAATCCACATCAGCAAGAGGCATAGTGCTTAGGTCAACATAGTTAGGATGACTCAGTGTCAATGTAAACACTACATTGTTTATGTCAGTTTTAGTGGCCTCCAGGAAGCATCCAACAATGCTCCACCATGACCAGTCTGGTCACCTTTTTGAGCTCTGCTGTCCAGTGGCCAGGTACACAGCTGTACGCCCCTCCCCTTTTAAAGCCCTGGGAATTTCTGAAATTCTATTTTGTTTGCTCAGCATGGAGAACTAACATAGCAACTGCCCAACTGACCCTGCCAGCTCCATGCAACAAACATGCTCCTGCCTGGAGTACACCAGGTGCTCTCCTGGATCTGTGGGGAAAGGAGGCTGTGCAGTCAGTCATACTTCAGTATCTATGGCCAAATTGCTCAAGGCATGGTGGAAAAGGGCTACAACATGGACATGCAGCAGTGCCGCGTGAAAAATCGAGGAGCTGAGGCAGGCATACCAGAAGGCAAGGAAGGCAAACAGTCACTCTGGTGCAGAGCCACAAACATGCTGCTTCTACAAGGAGCTGCATGGCATCCTTGGCTGTGACCTCACCTCCACTACCAAGCACCCCATGGATACGTCAAGGGTAGGGTTGCCAATTTTGGTTGGATGTATTCCTGGAGGTTTCATTGTCATGCCATCATCGTCAATTACAGATTAATCTTTAATTCCTGGAGACTCCAGGACAATCCTCGAGGGCTGGCAACCCTAATCAGGGGAGATGGAGTCACAGGGCACTGCACTGAACCTGGAGGATGCGGTGCAGAATGAGGCGGTGTATATGGAATAGGTGACTGGGGGATCCAGTGGTGTGGTGAGCCAGGACCTGTTTTTGACTCCTTAGCAGTCAAGCCACTCCCAGTAGTTCAGCATCAGCCTCTAGTAAGTACTCAGTTTGTTTCAATATAGCAGGGACACATTTTTTTAAAAGGTCAGGCTAGAAAAGGTAGTGAAATAACCTATAGAGGGCACAGTTGCTATCTGCTTCTCATTCCCCTGTTCAGCTAGGCAGAGTGGGCCCGGCAGAACACTTTGTTTAGGTGAGCTGGGATGTCCTGTGACTCCTCCATAGAGATCTCTAAGAAATGTTCCTGGAGGTAGTCTGCAATCATCTGCCAGAGGTTTCTGGAGAGGGTTGCCTTACTTCTTCCCGTGTGGTAGGACACTTTCCCATGCCAGTCAGCAATTATTTCAGCAGGCACCATTGCAGCACACAGGCTAGCAGCATATGGAGCAAGTCTGTAGCCGGACGTGTGCAGGAGCTGTTCCCTTTCAGCCTCAGTTATCCTCATGAGTGAGATATCAGCAAAAATCACCACCACCTGTGGAGAATGGTGCCAGTATCCAGTTCCACTGCGCTATCTGCTTGTACTGATGCCAGAGTGCTACCCCCCACTTTATTGTCCCGAATCGTCTCTTCCTGCCGGGCAGACTCACCATGGCTGGGACTGCCACCGTGCTGTATGAATCCCAAGGGGAAGAAAGAATGTTGTGCTTGTAACTTGTGCGGATCAAGGGGAGTGAATGCACTCTCAAAAGTACCTCTGTCCATTGTTTCTTTAGCAGCTGCAAAAGTGACCTTGAGGATCTCTCCATCCACACCAGCGGAGCGTCTCAGCCAGATAAAGAGGAGAAAGAGGAGGACAAGGGAAGACATGTTCCAGGATGTCCTGCTAGCCTCTGGCACTTTGGATTGTGAGCAGAGGGCTTGGAGGGTCATGATCAATGAGAAAATGCAGAAGGATAGTGAGGACAGGAAAAAAGGGCAGCAAGAGGTTATAGTGCTGCTTAGGGAGCAAACAGACATGCTGCAGTCCCTGACTGAACATCAGACTGAACACATGTGCTCACCTCCCCCTGCAGCCCACAGAGAACTGCACTTCAGGACCTCCCAAACTCTCCCCACACACATTCCGCATATCTTCTGGGCCTGCAGCAGTATCCCAGCCACTCCACCTTGCGAGAGAGTATACACAATCACAGATACACATATGCCCAGCTCTAAGAAACTACATTGGTGTATGCATTTGATTGGTTAAGATATAGCTAAGCAGAACTCAACTTTTACTATATAGTCTGCAGTCAATCAGGAAATAAAGGGGGCTAATGGGAACCATGTTTTGCTAAGAGGGGGAAATGGGAACAGGAACATAGGTAAGGCTCTGTGGTGTCAGAGCTGGGAAGGGGGACACTAAGGAAGGAAACTGGAATCATGCTTGCTGGAAGCTCACCCCAATAAACATTGAATTGTTTGCACCTTTGGACTTCGGGTATTGTTGCTCTCTGTTCATGCGAGAAGGAACAGGGAAGTAAGCAGGTGAAGGAATAAGCCCCCTGTTCCTTCCCCTTTAAAGATAAACTTCATACAGTCAGGTAAAAGTATTTCAGCTTTGAATAGTAATATTTGCATGGGTGTGGAATAAAAATCTATTTTTGAAATATGAATCAATCTTTATTCATCTCCAACATATGGTGGCTGCGCCCAACATTCAAAGATACTATAAACAGCAACAGTTGCATTTACATTGTTATATTAGTGCACAAACGCTCATTACGAGGTTCATAGCACAGTGCAAAAAACTATGCCTGGCACAGCACCCTACAGCAACACACATTACTGTGGCTCATTGTTAAAATCCTCTTTCAAAGTCTCCATGAGCTGAATAGGTCCTTGCTGAGCCCTTCTTATAACCCATATCTGGCTGCTCAAAATCAGACAGACGAGCCACCTCCATGCTCCACTCCTGCAGAAACTTCTCCCACTTGGCTTCACACTCACAGATATTATCAAGCAGACAGCAGGAAACTATGACCATGGGGATAATTTTCTTCACTGAGATCTAATCTCTTGAGTAGACAGTGCCAGATGTCCAAGACACATTCAACTGTGATTCTGCATCTGCTGAGCCTGTTGTTGAAGTGCTCCTTGATGCTGTTGAGATGGCCCTAGTACATCTTCATGAGCCACAGAAGTAAGGAGTAGGCAGGGCCTCCCAGGATCACTATTGGCATTTCAAACATTCCCAATGGTAATCCTTTGATCTGGAAAGAAAGTCCCTGCTTGCAGCTTTCTGTACAGATTTGTGTTCCTAAAGATGTGTGCATCATGCATCTTCCCTGATCAGCCCACATTGATGTCAGTGAAATGACTCCAGTGATCCAGCAGCACTTGCAACACCACAGAAAAGTAACCATTTCTGTTAATGTACTCTGTGGCAAGGTGATCTAATGCCAAGATACAGACATGTGTCCCATCTATCACCTACCTCAGTTTGGGAACCCCACTGCTGCAAAACCATCCACTATTTCCCGCACATTGACCAGAATCAGAGTCCTGCATAAGAGGATGCAATTAATGGCCCTGCACACTTGCATCACAACAGTGGATTTACCAACTCCAAATTGATTCCCGACTGATCGGTAGCAATCTGGTGTTGCCAGCTTCCACAAAGCAATCACTACTCTTTTCTCCACTGGGAGTGCAGCTCTCGTTTTGGTGTCACTGTGCCAGAGGGCTGGGGCGAGTTCCACACACAGTGCTAGGAAAGTGGCCTTGCACATGCGAAAGTTATGCAGCCACTGCTCATCATCCTATACCTGCATAATGATGCGATCTCATCACTCAGTGCTTGTATCTCAGACCCAGAACCAGCCATCCATCATGTGCAGCTCCTCTATGAATGCCAACAGCAATCTTGAATTGTTTCTTTCCATGGCGCACAGCAAGACAATCACCAAGGCATTATCAGCAGACTTGCAGCTCATGAAATATTACAGGATCAGGCGCATTGTGTTTGTTGCAGTACTGAAGAGCAGTGTTGGCTCCATGCTTCTCACAGAGATGGTGGGCCTGCAGGCTAGTGGGGCTTTTGAAAAGTGGTGCAAAACGTAACAGACTGTCCATGTAATGATGGGATGGAGAAAATTGTATTATGGAATCCTGAACACATGTTCCCAGCCACCCCTGTGACATTGCAAACCCTTCCCAAAACACACCACGCTAGTTGGTGATAAGTTTCAGAGTAGCAGCCGTGTTAGTCTCTATACGCAAAAAGAACAGTACTTGTGGCACCTTAGAGACTAACAAATTTATTAGAGCATAAACTTTCGTGGGCTATAGACCACTTCATCAGATGCATAGAATGGAACAGCGCATCATCAAAGATTTACAATCTGTCCTGAAAAATGATCCCTCACTCTCACAGATCTTGGGAGACAGACCAGTCCTCGCTTACAGACAGCCCCCAACCTGAAGCAAATACTCACCAGCAACCACACACCACACAAGAAAAACACTAACCCAGGAACCCAGTGCCAACTCTGTCCACATATTTATTCAAGTGACACCATCATAGGACCTAATCACATTAGCCACGCCATCAGGGGCTCGTTCACCTGCACATCTACCAATGTGATATATGCCATCATGTGCCAGCAATGCCCCTCTGCCACATACATTGGCCAAACCGGACAGTCTCTATACAAAAGAATAAATGGATACAAATCTGACATCAGGAATCATAACATTCAAAAACCGGTAGGAGAACACTTCAACCTCTCCGGCCACTCAGTAAAAGATTTAAGGGTGGCAATTTTGCAACAGAAAAGCTTCAAAACAGACTCCAATGAGAAACTGCTGAGCTTGAATTAATATGCAAACTAGATACCATTAACTTGGGCTTGAACAGAGACTGGGAGTGGCTGTGTCATTCCACATATTGAATCTATTTTCTTAAGTTAAGTATCCTCACACCTTCTTGTCAACTGTCTAAATGGGCCATCTTGATTATCACTACAAATGTTTTTTTCTCCTGTTGATAATAGTTCATCTTAACTAATTAGCCTCTCACAGTTTGTATGGTAACTTCCAACTTTATATATCTTACTATATGTTCCATTCTATGCATCCGATGAAGTGGACTGTAGCGCACAAAAGCTTATGCTCTAATCAATGTGTTAGTTGCTAAGGTGCCACAAGTACTCCTTTTCTTTTTTAGATGGTGGTAAGGTGCACAGTAGGATTGCTACCCATGGTGCCCTGCTCTCTGCATTGATGCAAGCGCTGCTACGGTGGACACACAGTGGCAACACAAGCAGCGTGGTGTGGACATGCAACAGCAGTTTAATTACTGTTGTGGCTGCACAACAGTGTAACTTAAGTCAACTTGATTTTGTAAGGTAGACAAGGCCTCAGTGTCTGTGCTTCTCCTGAAGTCAATGGAATTGTGCCCATTTGTACCAGTGAAGATTTAATCCATAGTATCACAGGATTGCCCCCCTATAAATACTTCTTGGTAATGCAGCCTATTATTTCAAGTGTTCTAAATCTGGGATGAGAAGGACCTTTATGTATATTTCCACAGATATTTATGGATAACATTGATCACTGACATCTCTTGCCTACAATTTTACTTCAACTGTGTGAAAAGTGTGTATACAAAGCTGTATATATTTCTTGGATAAACTGATGCAGTGGACCAAGTTCTGTCCACTTACATTTAACATCTGAGATATCAGCTCTTCACCTCAGAAGCAGGACATCCACCCATTCTGAGGTTGTGTACCGTTTCTTTCCACTGATAGCAAAAAGGAGGGGACAGGAAAGTCCTAAGCAGGAGCTCAGTGCAGAATAGAAGAGCGAGACACAGTAACTGAAGATAACAGCATTCCTTAGTCTATTAATGTTCCTCATTCAGAGTTAGGTCTTATGTAGACAAGGTGAAAAGCAGTGTTGGAGTGTGTTATTGCATTCTAACTAGCATGTTTGCTGTGTGCACACTAGAGTCCAAACCAGGAATCTATGGACCTGGTGCTTTAAGAGGGACAGTTTCACAAAGTTGAACAGTTATGAGCCAAATCAATTGGGAAAATAATCTAGAGGGGAATTTAGTAGGTAGTGAAGTGGGTGAGTTAAAGCCTAAAGTATACGTTGCTTTGTCTACACTAGACTTTAGAACACCACACCTTTTATCCTACACTAGACAAAATGTTAGAAGAAAGTGACTGTCAGGCGTGGGGGTGCTCTAATTAATATTTTATCTCATCTGTCATTGCCATGGTGTTTCTGCATATACCGTATAATGGAATGCTATTTCTCCATCGGCATCTGACTGGGTAGCAGAGCCTGCCCACCTAGAATGGGTGACTAAGGAATGAATGAGGCCCTAATAGCTTACCCGTAGGGTATGTTTACAATGAAATCAGGGGTGTAATTGCACCACAAGTAGGTGTAGCTGTGCTAGCTTTAATCTAGCTAGAATGCACCCTGGGTAATTTACTCAGGCAGCTAGCCTGCACTGAAGCCTATGCTGCCACAGCTTCACTGCTACTAGTACCCATGCTAAATAGATCAAGCCTAACTCAGGTATCTCTATGCATGCTATAATCACACACCCCAGCTAAAGAGTAGACATATCCTAAGTACTGTTAGCAGTGGTAGCTAGATTAGAGCGATCACAGTTTGCTTACCTGTGCTACAATTGCACCTAGCGTAGACATACCTTGTGAAGGTGTCTACACTGCTGTGCTCAGAGGTGCACCCCAAAGCATGGACTGCACCCCAAAGAATGGGCTACACTCTGGCATGTTTATGCAGCAGCTGGGAGACATTACTGCCAGTGCAGATAGACATACATGCCCTAGCTCCCCTCAAGATGGCACCTAAAAATAGCTGGGTGACCACAGCTGCACACAGGCAGTTAGCTCAAGCTGCCGTGAGATGGTACCAGAGGGGGAGTCGGGCAGGACTGTACTCTGGCAGTCTGCTTGAATTAACATGCTAAAAATAGCAGTGTGGCCACAGCAGCATGGCCCGTGGCTCAGGCTCACTGCCAGAATACAATCCCACCCAACCCCCTTGGGTACATAGTCGCAGCAACTCGGGCTAATTGCGGCACATGACCACATTGCTATTTTTAGGCGCTAGTTCAAACACAGCTAGCACATGTATTTCTAGCCATGTTGGGAATTACATCTCCCAGCTGCTGAGTAGAATGGCCACATGCTAGCCTCTGCTGAAGCCCAACCAGAGTATGAGCCCACAGGGGATTCTAGTTGCTAGTCCATGCTTCTATATCTACACAACTATTGTTACTCATGCTTGCTAGATTGTACCTGGACTAGCTGTACCTACCTATGCTACAGTGTCACCTTCCATTGCAGTGTAGTCATACCCTGAGGGTCTCACAGATGCTCAGGAACTGGGTGAGACTTTTGCGGCTACCAAAGGTGTCAGGGTGAATTGCTACTACCTGCTCGCACCAAGAGAAAGGCCCATTGGCCCCACCCAGAAAAAGCTCCCTAGCTGCTGGCAACACAACCCCCCACTCTAGGCTCCACAAGCCCCACTCATTCCCTCTGTAGGCTACCAATTTACTTAGCCTACTCTGTCACTCATGTACCCAAGCTGCTATCTTCTGCATACCTACCATACGCGCCAATCTGCTGTCTCCACAGAAGCAGTGCAGCCCCAGTTCCATCTCAGGTTTCAGAGTTGTAGCTTTGTTAGTCTGTATCAGCAAAAATAATGAGGAGTCCTTGTGGCACCTTCAAGGCTAACAAATTTATTTGGGCATAAGCTTTCATGGGCTAAACCCACTTCATCAGATACATGGAGTGAAAAATACAGTAAGAATATATATTATAGCACATGAAAAGATGGGAGTTGCCTTACCAAGTGGGGGGTCAGTGCTAACGAGCCAATTCAATTAAGGTGGAAGTGCCCTGTTCTCAACAGCGGACAAGAAGGGGTGAATAACAAAGGAGGGGAAAAAAGAAAAGGAGTACTTATGGCACCTTAGAGACTAACAAATTTTTTGTTAGTCTCTAAGGTGCCATAAGTACTCCTTTTCTTTTTGTGAATACAGACTAACACAGCTGCTACTCTGAAACCTGTCATTATGCAAGGGAGGGGAAATTACTTCTGTAGTGTTAACTCAGTTTAACACTACTTAGCACAAGGCATTCAGACATATCCATAGTAAAACCAAATTAAAGTTTAGCAGAGCTTGAGATAGAAATTCAAAATAAAGACAAGTAAAATAATTTGGAAATATAAGTTTCCAGGTAAAATAAAGCTGTAGCCTATACTCTCTTAAACAGGAGAGTGATTTGTCAATAAGTATCTCACCTAAATCAGTTCTAAACAGCACTTGTCCACTTGAGGAAGCTGGGATCCACCATTCATGAGACAATCCTCACCAGAAGAGTCACTCTTCTGTTATAGATGGCCACCTCAGCCTTTTACAGAGAGGGACTATTGTCCTTCAGCCAGGAGTCCCCTATTCAGAGGCTTAGGGGGGTTCTTTTGTCTTTATAAATGCCGAAGCCTGCATCTGGCCCAGACTGTCAACAAACTAGCTCAGCCAACAGATGTCTGTTCTCACATTGATTGGGTCAGCCCTCAGGAGACAGATTTCACTTCCAGCAGAATATCCTACATAACTTAAATTGCTTCCCATACAACTATGCTTCTTATACACCATGATGATGAGCTAGTTCTTATCTTTTGGCAGAGACCCCATATGACACCTGCCCTTCAGTGAAATATTAAGATGGTCAGACACAGGGGTGATATACCTGTCTGTGTCACACTGAGCTTTTGCTAGGAGACTAAGTTAGTTGAGTTCCATTCCAGCAATTTAGAGGAAAGACTGTCTAACGTAGCTTGCTGTGAAGCACAAGGTTAGATGAGATTTTGTGTGTGTACACAGTCTGTTTTAAAGCTCTCTAATGCTTTGTTCTAACTGCTAACTACAACCTTTAAGAAGGCTGGTTGTGAGTCTCACTGGGCACCAGTTCCTAAAGCAAAGAAACAGGTGCCTGAAATCTTATTGTCCCTGCAGAATGACAGGCAGTTGGTGTAGCGGGGCAGCATACCAGCACCTGATCCAGGAGTGGAAGAGACTCAGGGTGAAATCTTACAATAAGGGCAAAAGGCCTGGCACCTGAGCTGAGTGCCTAGAAAAGGAACAGAGGTGCAGCTAGCCCCACAACTGATTGGGACTTCGTAATTCTTTACCGTTGTTACATAATCATCCCCACTACCTCAGGTGAGTAGGTGCCTTTCCCAATCTGCTCTAAAACAAAGCCCAGAGAGCCAAAAACTCACCACCACCCCCTATCCTTGCTGGGGTTTAGTTTTATTAACTAAGAAATCCACGCTGTGCAGTCATATGAAACTTGCTCTAGGCTTGGTTGATCTTAGGGTTAATTACTTTAGGATAGTTCAGTCCACTGCTTTAATCATTTCCATAGATAGCCACTCCCACACCTCTGGGTGGGGCAATAAGCCACCTCCAGTGGTGAGTCAGTAACACACTTGCTTCATGATCACCTTCTGCTTACTGAGAACCCCACCTTGTTAGCATAGTCAGAGATACTAGCATAATAGGACTTTGGGGCTCCAAGTTCATGAACTGCAGTGCAAAGGTGGGCTACTATAGAGCCCTAATTAAGTGAAACCGAACAGCAGCAGAACCTGAAGAGAGTGGTTGAAATTTCCAGTTATGATGTTCAGTGCCTAGACACTAAGTAATGAGTACACCAGTGATAATTACATAATGTTTGGACTGTTGCCATGGTATAGTGTTTTGGTGTTGCCACTTTTGACGAAAGTAATCAGTCAAAACCAAGCATGTTAGACTGGAGATGCCTTTTGCTGATGACATACCTTATGTTCTGCCATCAGGGATGTTGTTGCATCCAGGCCCCAGTTCTACTTAAACACTTGTTAAGTATGAGAAGTATGCCACAAGGCTCCCCTACAATTGCTGAGCCTGTCACACTTGAGGAGCCCCATTAAAACTAGCAGCTACAAGAACATACACTGAAATGTTCATAAGCTTTCAGCTCAGAAAGGACCATTATGATCATCTAGCATGACCCCCTGCATAATGCCAGCCATAGAACTATCCCCAGTAGTTTCTACATCAAGCCCAATATTTGCATGGCTTAGGGTTGCCAACTTTCTAATCACACAGAACCGAACACCCTTCTCCAAGACCCTGCCCCTGCCCTACCCTACCCCCGTCGCTCGTTCTCCCCCACCCTCACTCATTCGTTCATTTTCACTGGGCTGGGACAAGGTGTTGGGGTACGGCAGGGGGTGAGGGCTCCAGGGTAGGCCAGAAATGAGGGGTTCAGGGTGCAGGGGGTTGGGGCACAAGAGAGGGAGGGAGCTGGGATTGTTTAGAGGGAGCTGGGATTGTTTAGCCTGCAGAAGAGAAGAATGAGGGGGGATTTGATAGCTGCTTTCAACTACCTGAAAGGGGGTTCCAAAGAGGATGGCTCTAGACTGTTCTCAATGGTAGCAGATGACAGAACGAGGAGTAATGGTCTCAAGTTGCAGTGGGGGAGGTTTAGATTGGATATTAGGAAAAACTTTTTCACTAAGAGGGTGGTGAAACACTGGAATGCGTTACCTAGGGAGGTGGTAGAATCTCCTTCCCTGAGGTTTTTAAGGTCAGGCTTGACAAAGCCCTGGCTGGGATGATTTAACTGGGAATTGGTCCTGCTTCGAGCAGGGGGTTGGACTAGATGACCTTCAGGGGTCCCTTCCAACCCTGATATTCTATGATTCTATGATTCTATGAGGGGTTCAGGGTGCAGGGGGTTGGGGTACAAGAGAGGGTACAGGTTCTGGGCTGGGGGTGCAGGTTCCAGGGTGGGGCCAGGGATGAGGGGTTTGGGGTGCAGGAGGGGGCTCTAGGCTGGGCGGTGGAGCCAAGGGGTTCGGACTGTGGGAAGGGGCTCCAGACTGGGGCAGGAGGTTGCGGTGTGGGAGGGGGTATGGGCTCTGGGCTGAGAGTGCAGGTTCCAAGGTGTAGCCAGAAATGAGGGGTTCAGGCTGTGGGAGGGGGCTCTGGGCTCGGGCACAGGGTTGGGGTGTGGGGTGCAGGCTCTGGGAGGGAGTTTGGGTGTGGGAAGGGACTGGGGCAGGGGTGCAGGCTCTGGGATGGAGTTTGGGTGCAGGAGGGAAGTCAAGGCTGGGGCAGGGGATTGGGGTGTGGGAGGAGGTGCAAGGAGCAGGCTCCAGGCAGGGCTTATCTCAGGCAGCTCCCGGAAGTAGCAACATGTTCTTTGGCTCTGGGCGGAGGCAGGCCAGGCAGCTCTGCACTGCATGCACTGCCTCCACCTGCATGCACCTCCCCGGTAGCTCCCACTGGCTGTGGTTCCCAGCCTCCACATTTATTTGACAAATAAAACTTGCAGAATTTTAAAATATCACGTGCATAATTTTTAATTGTTTTGGCACAGGATGCCCTCAGGAGTGTTTATCTGTGTTTGTACAGTGGTAGCACAGTGGAGCCCTAATCCATACTGGAGTCTGAGCACTATAATTTATGGCACCTAAGAGACCAACCAATTTATTTGAGCATAAGCTTTCGTGAGCTGTAGCTCACGAAAGCTTATGCTCAGATAAATTGGTTGGTCTCTAAGGTGCCACAAGTACTCCTTTTCTTTCTGCGAATACAGACTAACACGGCTGTTGCTCTGAAACTATAATTTATGGCTCTTCTGCTTTGTCAGAGTCTCCGGGCAACTCTGGTTTCATTTGCAATTGACTTACTGGTTTGGGAGGGGCTATTAGCGAGACAGGCACTAGGTGAAAGGGGTAGCTTAATCCTTGAGTCCCAACGTCTTTGTGCTTTAAGGGATCCCTCTGTGCGCCTGTCTCAGTTTACCGGCAGCGCACAATAGACCACGGCACCAGTGCCCTTCAAACCAGCACTACTGGAGCTGCGGAGATTTCCCTCAAATCCCTACTGTAGATGCAGCCAGTATGTCTTGATGGGGAAATGAAGTGGCCTCTATTTAAAGCGCTGCTAAGGGTGGTTTGAGCTCAACAATCTGCACGTGGACAGCTGACAAAGGGGACGGAGGATATGGTAGCGCAGCAGGAGCGGGAACAGGGGCTCGCGTTAGGAGGGTTCCCATGCTCAGAAATTCCCTTCCTTGTGTCCCGTTCTCATCGCGGATTATGGCGGGGGGGTTAGTCGGTGGTTGAAAGTTTAGGGCCGGGGAACCGACCCCCGACTCCGTCCCCACGTGACTCGGCAGAGGGCTCTCCCCTCACTCCCTCAAACACCCGACGGGAGGCCAGGCCCCGACGCCCCCATTTTCTCAATGAACGCCCAGAGGGGCGGGATTGTCAGGCCCACTCCCCGCACGCCCAGGCGGGACGCTCTGCGGCCCTGCCCGCCCGTCAGCGGGGGGATTTCTCCCCACGCCCACGGTGAGCCAATGAGGGATGGGCAGAGGCAGATGGCCCCGGCTCCTCCCGGGGGCGGAAGGCTGCCGCATCCGGGCACCGCGGGAGGTTCTGCGGCGCCGCCCCCTGTTCCTGTGGAGGCCCCACTCCCTTTCCTGCGTTATGTAAGAGGGCGGCGCCGCCATTGGCCGGCGGGATCGGGGCGGCCGGGGCCTGCCGGCGTGGGGGAGAGGAGGAGGCGGCGGCAGCAGCGCGGCGCGCGTGCGCAGTTGGCGGGGCGCTGACTCCTCCATCCTCCTCTTGGGCAGGCGGCGGCCGCGGCTGCTGCGGGGCCGCACGGAGCCTTCTCCACCCGCCTGCTCGCTCGCTCGCGCACGGCTGGCTAGTCCGGGTAAGCGGGGACCTGGCTGGGCAGGGCGCTGCTGTCGGTGGGAGCCGGACCCTTCCCCCGGGCACGAGGGCCGGGGAGGCCCGCAGGCGGCGAGCGGGCCGGGGCGGGCGCTGGCCCCGGCCCCGGCCCTGGGGTGAGGGCGTCTCCTCGGGCCGGGGCCTGAGCCGGGCGGGGGCGGGTGGCCGCGGTCGCTCTCTGCTGGGAGGCCGAGGCCTGAGGTGGTGTCTGGGGGGTATTCCCCGGGCGGTGCCAGGCCTGGCTGGGCCCTGAGGGCTGGGGGAGGCGGCGGCGGCCCTTGGCCTGTTTGGGGAACTGGGGGGAAGCTTCTCCCGGGAGAGGAAAGCGGCGGTGCCCGCACGCTGCGTTCACGGTGGCTGGACGGTGTCGAAACCTGGCCCTGCAGGTGGCCTCCGCGCTCCCGGTCCCTGCCCGCCTGGGCCCCGCGGTCAGGGAGCGCGGCCGAGCGCAGCGTGGTCCCTGTGCCCACGGGCTCCCCTCCCGGCTTGTCCCTTGCAGTCCCGTCCCGGGGGGCTGCGCTCGCTGCTTGGAGCCCGGCAGCCGCTGGCTTCTCCCCGGCCCTCGACTTTTCAGGGTCACCCGGAAGGGGTTGAGGTGCTTGTACGCTGTGCTCCGAGCCGGACTGAATTCTCCGTCTCCAACCAGGCTGCTGCCTGAGGTTGGTTCTGCTTCATCGCAAAGGGTTTGAGCCTAGGGCCCTTGGCGATCTTGCTGGAAACGAAACTGGACAATTTTAACCTATTTGTAGCCTCTGAAAGTTTCAGAGGAAGCAGCTGCTCCTGTCCACTCTCAGGATATGAACATTCTGCTTCTGGTTTGACTTTTCGGTTTTGGTGACTTGTAATCCGTGTTGTTTTACGCGAAAACAACTTCGTATGAGGTGTATTGCAATACCATGGGTGTCAACTGAGTTGTGCTATTTAGCATTTGTATCTTCTAACTTAACTGGGACGGCTTTAAAAAGCTTGTTAGAGATTCTTAACATTAAAGTTTCTTGTATGTCCTGTCATGCAAGTCTGTATTAAATCAAGGTTTTGGGTCAGTTTGCTAGGTTCTTGAAGGGTGTTTCTGTGCTTAAGAAAAAAAGGAAAGTTATCATAGTATGTTACTTTAACTCTGACATGTGGAATTGGATTTGTTGTGGCTGAATGTAATTGTTTTAAGCAAACTCTGAAAGTGACAGCATTGTAGTATTCCAAGAGAGTTAGAAATATTTAGCTTGCCACTACACTTAATGTTCAAATTCCGCATATTGGAATTACATTGTGTAATTTACAGTACTTTAAAACTAAAAGTCTGGCTGGGCCAAATCTGAAAGCCCCATAATTTTCAAAAAAATGCTTTTTTTAGTTAACTAGACAAAAGTAACATCTCCATACTTATGGGCAACCTCAATATAATGAGTCAGTGTGTGCTTGTCTAGTGGCTTTTTTAGCAAACTAATATCAAGGCACTAACTAAAACATATTGTAACACTTTATAATTGGGGTGCAGCTGTTAGGAGAAATAACTGAGATTACTAAAACCCACTGTTTCCCACATCTGGATGCTTTTGTCTAAAAGGAATTTTAGTCTCTTCCTATCCTTTGTTTTAAAACTATCTTGACGCTAGTATAGAGCAGAATTTAGATTAGTGAAGTCTTCTATAATTTCCTAGTTAATTTAAAAGATTTTTATAGTTAACTGAATGTTTAATCTCCCTTGCTTTTGAAACAGGAAGTGCACATTCTTCAGTGTTCTCTACATAAATAGTCTGAGGTCCTTGCTGGGATTACTCCTGAGGGAATTCTGCACCAAAACATTTAAAATTTCTCACACACTATTTTAAAATTCTTAATTTTATTTGTCAATAAATGTGGAGGTTCCATCATGGCAGTGGGGGGCACAGGCCACTGGCTGCATGGAGGTGGGAGATCACCCTTCACTTGGCAGTGGGGCTGCAGCCCAACCCTGACACAGTGCAAGGGCTGGATCTGTCCCAGAAACACCCTCGGGCCCTGCCCTTCTACACCAGGTATGGGCAGGCAGGCTCTGTCCAGTAGGTTCCAAGTGTGGAGGGACTTGGTGTGGGGTGAGAGGGTTCTAGGTGGGACAATCTGCATGTGGGCAGCTCAGTGGGAAGGTCTGGGTGCAGGGGTGGGCCTCAGCGAGGGGAACCTCAGGATGCAGGGGGTAGGAGGTGGGGGAGAGGGTTCAGGTGCCAGAGGTTCTGGGTGTGTGGGGGGATGCAGGGGGTGAGGCTTCGGGGGGGAGGGAGGGTCTGGGTATGGGGGCTCTGGGTAGATGGGGGAGCAGGGGAAGGGCAGTGCGGAGCTTCCTGCAGCCATGGGGAGGTTTCTGAGGGTGGGTCTGACCTGGCCCCGTCCGCTCCTTGCAGGGAAAGAGAAAATCCAGTCCTTGCCCAGTCGGGACTAGCAGCTGAGCCCAGCATAGGGTAGGAGCTACTGGCCAGGGTGTCCCTAGCTCCCCCACCCCACACACATGCTGTGGTGATTTACTTCACTGCTGGCTGCTCTGGGCACCCAAAATGACATGCCCACAGTTCTGGGGAGGGGTGCATGACTGCTCTTTGGGCTTCCCTTTGCTTCACTGTCAAAATCTTTTTTTCTGCAGGGGACATGAGTGGCACAGAATTCCCCCAGGAGTATAGCATGTATGGGTGTAATGTTAGCTTCAATTGAAACCATTAATAGTGAAACTGTGACAGGTATTTCTAACATCCTGAAAACTCATTGCTAATATAGTGTGTGTTTGTTGCAATAAAATCACTGTAGCTTTTCTTTAAATAGTTTTGGTACAGAAATAGTTAAAACAAGCTCCTTAGATTTTTAAACAAAAATCTGTTTCATGGAAGTTGTTGAACATAAACCTATTGCATTTCTGTATCTTCTTTGTAAGAAAACTTGCATGGAATTTTCACTCTATACTTTTTTCGTTCACCTTCTGACTTCATAATCCTTTTTTACAGTTGGTAGCTATAGAATAACATGGACTGTAAAAACTTTAGGGCAGGGACTGTCTTTTTATATTCATATAGTAACTAGCACTGTGGGAGTGGGTTTCCAGGTACCTCTGCAATACAAATAACCGTCAGATTTAAAAACAAAAAAACAAAACTTTAGATGAGGAATTAGCAGCTAGAGTAGAAATTTGGAAGCAAGTTTTCCATGAAACATTCCCTGCTCCACTACACAGACTGTCCATGAATCCTATTCCCATGTCTCATAGACATCCTTTCCCTGCTGGTGGATGACTTCAGTCCCTGAGGGCAGCTCCTGTCTCCTCCTCTTGTTGTTCTATATGTAGTAGTGGCTCCTGATGGAGGCAGCTAGCCTGGCTCCCTTGGATCTGATTTTATAGTCCTGTGCTCCTTGTAAGGAAGAGCCTGGACACCTGTAAAACAGCTTGCATTAGGGAGAGGCAGCACCATTTACCCAGCTTTCCACAGACCCCTAGCAAGTGCTCCATAGAAACCAGTGATCCATGGACAACAGCTCAGTAATCGCTGTCTTGACGCCTATGGCCCAATTCAGGTTTCATTTGGAAATGTTTAGGGCTTTATTGCTTAGAAAATCAATTGATTAAACCAAAGTGAGATCTTTAAACCAGAATTTCTTTACCTGGGCGGGAATTAGAAAATAAATGCATATAAAAGGAAACAAATTGGTTTTACTGTTTATCCACTGAAAATACCTCTCTAAAAGATGGGCTTTGAAGTGTCATTTAGGAGGAAGCTTTAGAATGGAACCTACTAACCACTTTTCATTTAAAAAGTACAGAGGTATCTATGCAAGGAACCTGAACAGAGATGTCCACTTGTCTGCCTCATGTGAATTGAGTAGGCCATATGGAGAGAGCATATGACTCCCTGCTCATAAGGATACCTTCTGAGTTGGTAGCCACAACAGTCTCTTTCTCACTTAGACTAAACATCCTTCTTTGTTTGTAGATATGGCTCGTGGACAGCAGAAGATTCAGTCGCAGCAGAAAAATGCCAAAAAGCAAGCTGGACAGAAAAAGAAACAAGGACATGATCAGAAGGCTGCAGCCAAGGCTGCCTTAATATATACCTGCACTGTCTGTAGGGTAAGGGGGAGCAGACACAAAGCATTACAGTGGGCAACTCTTCCAGCCTAGAGTAGGACTTTTATAGGAAGAAGTTGTGGAAACCACAACATAAATATTTCAGTGGTAATAGTGGGTTAACTGACTAGTTGCTCCAGGCATATTTGTAGTTTATGTGCATATAATATGAAACCCTATTACTTTGGGCTGTAGATATAACCTTAGCTACATAGACAGCTTAGAAAGAGGGAAGATGGCTTCCTGTGGCTACATGAAAGATCAGCACCTTGTAGACCAGTGGTTCCAGACTGCTTAATTGCAAGTTTTCATGTTTGCAGTTGGTATATAGTACGAGGCTTCTCTAGAGGTCTGAGATCACTTTTCTGTTGTGTATTTTACTTCATCTTTAAATGAAAAGATGATGCTCCTGCCTTGCCATCATTGGTAGCTGATACTGTTGAGCATGATGCTAAGAGCTGTAGCCAGGGTTTAATAAATAGTTATATATTTCTGCCAGAGTAATTGTCTTGATAAGAGAACCGAAATTTAAGCACCTAATCAGATTCTGACTTTCCTCCTGACTGACTCTCCTGAAGCCTACCTTTCCTCTTATAGAGTGCATTCATTTAAAGGGCCAGTCCTAGAACAGACCTGTCACTTGTAATAAACTGTAATGGAAAGCTTCCCAATGGAGGACTGCTCACTCAAATGCATGCACCCCCATTCTTTTCTGCAAAATAAGCCAGCTTTCCTACTAATGCAATCAGAAGTTGCAGTCTACACATTTCTAGAAACAATGGGTTGAGAGACTACAAATAACTCTTTGGGCCTCTGTACCAGTGAGGCTATAATAAAAATGAATTGGCTTCGTAGTTCTATACAAAATAGATATTTATCCTTTGGCTGAGTTTTGAAGGGAGTAGGCTTCCCACCTAATTTATTTGTAAAATCCTAGATTGAATAAACTTGACTTCTGCAAGGAGGTTTCTAATAAAAATGAGCACATATCTTTCAGTGCATTTTTGGCAGGTGGCATAAAACAAAGCATTATCACATATGTGCTGAAAACAGGAGTTAAAAAGCAGAGGATTGTAGTTATATAGAGCCAGAGATTCTCTAAAACTAGCATAGTAATGCACAATAGCATCTTGGTAGCCTGTCTGCTGGAAGTACTATGGCACTAAGATTGGTGATATAAACATATGTTGCATTCATCAATGAGAAAAGTCAAGCCCTGTGTTGACCTTGGTGAAGAAAATTAAGGTTTGAAATGGGGAGAACAGTTCAGTGTAAAGATTTTACCTAACACTCTTCTGCCATGCATAAAGATGATTTTTTTTTTTAAATCAGACACAAATGCCGGACCCCAAGACCTTCAAACAGCACTTTGAGAGCAAGCATCCTAAGACTCCACTTCCTCCAGAATTGGCTGATGTTCAGGGATAAAATTGTTTACAGGTCATTACATATACTTCTTTAAAACTAAATCTGAGTTGTACTGTTTATCATCATAATGAATTAGCCTTGTTCACTGGCTATCTGAGAATTACTTCATTTTCTCCAAAGTGAAAGTTAGCTTGAAACTAAAAACACATCCTCAGATCACTAAGCATGAGAAGCAATTTAATCATTACTACAGCAGCAGCAGGAGGCCTGGCTCTTGATTGGACCACTGATACTAACTTAAAGGAAAAAATACAACCCTAGGTGAGAGGCTTGCCCATGGGGTTGATACAAACTAATGAATGCAAAGTATTATTCAGGTATTTAGCTTAGAAGCATAAATTATTATAAATACTTTTTCAAAGGATACTTTATTTGCTTCTTGCCATAGAAGACTTAATGAAGTTTAGAGATGTTTAGCACATGACCAAATATTTAGGCTTTGTTACACAACATACAAAAATATACTGTTTGGCATGGGTAGAGAAATTATTTATGAAGACACTAATCTTTTGAGAATATTTGCAGGGTAGCTAAACCAACGCCAGAAAAACCCTATAATCAAAAAGCCTTTGGTTCGTAATTCAGTATAATTTTTCGTTGATTGGAAGCTAAGCAGTAGTTAGAGCAGTGTTGTGCAATAGTTCAGTTTAACTGAATTCTTGTTTTTTTTTTATAGGTGAATTCATGGCACCTATTGACTCGTCTACAGTCAGACCTTACATAACAAATCTGCAGCTGCTTTTCTAACAAACTGTTGATCAGCAAAAATGAAGGGGTTACAGAAACATTCATATTTTTATGCTGTTCCCTCTTGAGCTTCATGCAAAGACAATTCTGTGTAAATGTACAGTTGTGCCCTATTTGGAAATCCTGAAAACCAGTCCATACTTGTTATAAACATTTTTTACAATTGTAATTATACTGATGTTCATATTGTGTAAAATAACTCATTTAATAAAGTAGTATTTTGATTTTTACAATATCACAGGTTAAATGCTTGTAGAAGTTCTGTTTCAACTTTCCACATTATCTGCCTTATAAAATCCTAATGAGGACAAAGTGGAATTCTCTCCATCCTGCCAGAAACTTGAGAGTAATGTGCATTACAATAAGCTGAGCTAAAGCTAACCTAAGAGGGAAACTGCTTATGTTTACCTTCCAATGTTCTGCCTACTTGAGGTCAGTTACTAAAATTTAATTTCTTGACTCAAGAGGCATAGCAAACTTCTTAGAAGCTGCATTAGAATCATGGGACTTCCTCCTTTTTTGTTCTGTTTATTAGGGAGCGTCAGTACTACAAGCCATTTAAAACAGGTCTCCTTTGCTGTAAGGGAACTTGTTCCTTCTATTCATGCACTGGAGAGACTCTTGTTAGACAAGTGAACCTTAAAGTTTGGTAGATGGCTGGCAAAGATGAGACACAATAGAATTTAATATTTCTGGACATACTTATCTGAATAATGTTCACAAATGCTATATCCAGTTAAAGTAACTCTGCTCTTCATTGTAAAATTCAATTGGAAAGATTGTAAATGCACATGCAGTCAACCACATGTCTCACCCACCCCCACCCCCCGCCCTTCAAAGTCTATGGCTATCTTAGTAGCAACTCTTTTCAAGAAGTGTGTAAAGTAATCAAACTCTAATGATCTACTTATTTGACAACTAACTTAAAATAAGCCTGTTGGAGCCAAATGACTAACTGGAAGTGATGTAGCTAGTTAAACTTAAATCAGTCCTGACTTACCAACATTATCAGGGAAAATTGTAAGCTTTACCTAAAACCCCTAGATGAAAGCACTTGAGGATAGATTTAACTTTCATAAAGTGTATCATGGACTGGATTCTAATCTCAGAGCACAAAGTGGGGGGGCGGGGAGAGGGTGAAATCTAAAACTGGTATATTTGAATTGTGCTGGAGGGTCTGTAATATAGTAGGCATCCTAAATATATTTGAGGTGGTACTGCCAAAGAACAAAATTTCTGAAATTGGTTAGACATAGGGGAAATGCTATGAATTGCTGAGAAATTGGTTACATCAAACTGCAGTCATGATAACTAATCTCTTATTTCTGACAGACCAAGTAACCCTTGGTACATGTTGAACACGTTCTTTGATTTATTGAAATTCACTCGAAATAAGTAGTATTTTTGGTATATCAAGTCAAATACAGCCTTTTTCTGTGTCCACTTTCTCTTTTAATGAATTACTTGTGTCAGGCTAGCCTCCCACACTCTTTACTGTGACATTAAGTTGTATCTCTGTAAATGTTCACTTTGGCCTAAAGTTTCATTGTAATATACCCACTCTGACATCTGTATACCACTGAACTTTTATAGGTACCCTGTTTGCCTGCTGAAAATAACCTAGTACTGCACTACTACTTTAGAATGTAGCCCTTCATTTTTCTTAATATTAGAAGTTAATTCAATAACTGCATTCTGACAGCCTGACTCCCACAAGACAAGAAATCTGCCTTTCAACTTGGTGCTGAGGGGTACCTAAATGTTCTGATACTGTAATTTCATCAAAAATAAGATTAATATACCCTGAGCAAACTGTTCCTTACATTGATATTTGGTAGTCTGGTCTTACTCAGGAGAAGGCTCTGAGATGCATCCTTACCCTCCCCTCCTCCTCTTCACCTCCCCTCCCCAACCCCCCCAAAAAAGCCCTAAGCTGAAAGATATGTTTTGTTACTTTAATTTACAGA
This sequence comes from Eretmochelys imbricata, assembly GCF_965152235.1. Classification (NCBI taxonomy): domain Eukaryota; kingdom Metazoa; phylum Chordata; order Testudines; family Cheloniidae; genus Eretmochelys; species Eretmochelys imbricata. Next base: position 38,021,207 of record NC_135573.1, read on the forward strand.
TTGTGTAGCAAACATAGTTAATGAGCAAATAAGGTGACTGGAAAGCGGCATCATACTGGTAAGACAAATTAACATACTTTCATAAGAATTTTGTTGCATTTTGAAAACTGTATGATAACTACATAACCATCAGTTGAAATTGGTAAAGGCCAGGGTGATCTTCAGTTTTTATACACTAATAAACTCCCTATGTACAGCTGAAATACTGTAACATTTTCTAATAAATTGAACCCAAAAGTATGGGGGGAACGCAGGACTAGTGGGGGAATTGTCCTCATTTAGTACTGTCTGCAAATACTCAAATGTATGGATTTAAAGAGTTGTGCGGGAGGGTAAGGAATAGGGGAGTTTCCTCTCCTCATGTCTAAACTTGTGGATGGCACCCTGTTAACTCTGGCTAAAAAGACACAATTGTGCATTGTTCTGTGTCTGATTAAAGAGCAAGTTAAAAAACCTAAAGTGTAAAATGTGATTTTCCTGCCTGTTAAAAGCAAGTGTTCCTGCATTTTTATTAAATGAATTTGATGCTGGCTGGACAGCTCTAAATCTTGAAGCTATCCAGCTACAAAAAGTAGCTGTGGCAGGGCAAACTTCCCACCTTCATCCTGCAAGTCTGACTTGTCTATGCACGGACTGCTATCTCTTTCTCCCCTTTAGAGACCTACCTCTAAGGATGTTGAAGAATCTCTGCAACAAAAAAAAATCAAGGACATGTAAAATCATGTAAAAATCAAGGATCTGTAACCTTAACAAAGCAATATTTGTGTTTTGTGCAATGTTCTGGCAATCTCTCTTTGGAGACTTCCCCATCTCTTAATTCTCCTGTGAAGCAGAATGCTCTTCACTGCAAGATTGACCAAGAGTTAGTTATATTTGAAAGTTACATAGTGATGAAGATCTGGGTTCCTCCAAATTTTACTTTTGTTAAAACATAATGCAATATCACTAAAATCATGTTTAAATAAGATATGTAAATTCTGTTTACTACATGAGTCAAGTTCTAATGCAGATTGACAAGTTGCAATGTGTTTATCAATTAAAAGTCAAAGCAAAGTAAAGGGTTGAATGCTGACACCATTTAAAGCAGAAAGTTCTGACCAGCAAGCTGACTACTTTGTTAAAGAATACAGAGTAAAGGGTCAACTTGCTTTGTCTACTCAGTTCACTACTGCAAAGTGTTTTTGTACTAGAGCCTCCTGGCTAGTTTACCCATTTAGAACCTTTAAGGCATTCTTGCAATGGCTGTACCTTCAACCAAGTGTTGTAGGCTTCTAATTTCAGGTTTACACATTTACACACATTACAATATGTAATAATTACATATTCAGTGGCATCTCCAGAGAGGTCCCATAATTCAGAAAGAATGTTAAAGGCCCTGTCTATGCAGTAGCTGAAGTTTTGTTAGCAACAACTGTTTTAAAGTGATCTTGATATGTCCACTTGCATTAATAGATAGCTGTGGGGGTTTTGTATTTTTAAAAAAAAAAAACAACCTTGGTGCCCAAAATCATCTTTTAAAACTTTTCGATGGGGTTAAAAGCCCACACACAGCTTTTCAAAAGTGATCAGTGATTTTTTTTGGATGCCTCCATTTTATGGGGTTGAACATGAGACATCTTAAATATGGGGTCTGATTTTCAAAAGTGTTGAGCACCTATCCTCTAAAAATAAACCTTTCTTTAAAGATATTTCAAAATCGTTAGTCCTTGAAAAACTTGGCTAGTGTGAACATGGCTGAAGTGTCTTCCATGTGCTTAGCTGTCAGTGGTGAGCATGTAAATTATCAAGAATTTTGCTTATGCAGAAGATGATCCTAACTATATTGACTTCTAAATTGGCTAAATGTTAGTTATTGTGCCATATTTCCTAATTTGGTCTTCCAGTCTGGACAGACACAAATTCTGCTTAAATCATATTAAAAGCAGGCTCTGACCATGCCTTTTAAAAATGTTTCTAACGTAGCTTGGCCCTGTGCAAGGCAGGGAGCCAACGTATGTTTGATACAGATTTAGCTAGAACAATGTTCAGTTCTCTAAAGGTGGATCTCCGAGCCAGTGTTGAGAGGGCTCTAGCATCAACACACTGCCCTTGAGGTGGTATCGGGTCTAATAAATCAAGCAGCAGAGCAGTTTACGTGACTGCCCTGCCTCTTTCTCCTTGAATGTTTTTTCCACTGTAAGAGGTATTAAAGCCATAAACACTTTACTATGATAAAAATCTATGGCAAATAAAAAAAAAAAGTCAAAGCTGCAAACTTTCTCACAAAGGTTTAAGATGTGCTAAGCATTTACTCTACATGCTGGATATGGCTAAATTTCAACATACAAGGGAGTGTGGCGGTTGAGAGCATTTGCAGGGCAAGAGAATGCATCCTAGACAAGACTGTTCTAATAAATCTGTTGTGCGTTTAGTAACGGTTATGTACTCTCCAACACTGTATAACACTGATTTGTTCAGAATCTGAATTAAACGTGGTTCTAATTTCATTCTCAGCGTATGTCATTGTGACCATATTTCCTTAAATCCCTCCTCTGGCTTTCAAAGCCCTGCATAACCTTACCTCTTCCTACTTATCCATCCTTCTTTCTTTTCACTTGACACCAGTTCCTTCCACACTAGTGACGCCAGCTTCAATATATCACTTGTCTGTCTCCCCACAGTCATCTGTATGCTTTCATCTATGCCACTCCTTTGGCATGAAATGTCTTTCCTAATTGGTCTCCAGGGCTACTACCTTCTTATGCTGAATCTGCCCCATCACTCCGAGAAAGGTCTAGTTCAACCAGGATGCTTATAGCAAATTAACCAAGTAATAATGTTACGGTTGAGTGGAAGTGAGGGTGTAATTTATATAATAAATGCTAATATCAAGATATGGCTAATCATTACCTTCCCCATTTCGTTTCTGTGTTGTCTCTCTCCTCTACCCTTTGTCTGAATTGGGCACAAACCAAGCCTTCCTAAGTGTTTTGTTCAGTGCCTAGTACATGGGGAGAACTACTGGAATATAAATTAATGTTAATTATATACCAACTTATTCTCTGCTTGAAAAGAGTAGGGTTTTCTTTTTTTAAATCTCTTTAATTCCCAATGTATCTTAAAATACCAGTTGCTGTTATGTCTCTCTCTCACACTCACACACGGTGTAATAGTCATTTTATGTTTTTGAATAAAATTTTGAAAAGCATGTTTTACTTTGAGGTATTTATGGATCTTAAGGATGAAAAAAAATTGGGTATCAGTCTTTAACCAAAAGAATAGTTAATTTGTCTACTGGAGAAAGTTTTAAAATGTTTACTAATATTGTGTTGGCTTGTGGAGTTCTGTATGCAATTATGATAAATTACTATCTGTATTGTGATAACACTTTAGAGACAAAGGTGCCATTGTGCTCTGTGTTGTAACTTGGATCAGATATCTGGGAATGGGTGCCGTGGGAATGGGTGAATAGAATAACTTCCTTATGAATGGAAGTGTGTTTTCTCTCCGTACAGGATTTGAGGATGGCAAAACTCCTCATCTTAGTTGAGGAAGTTTTTATATTATTAAACTAAGAGTGGTTTTGGTTTGCTGAGTTTCTTACTTTAACTATTTTATAGTATTGTAATACTTAGAGTATAAGTATTTATGGTTTGGTTTCTTTTGTAAATGGATTCTGTTGTACTTGTGTTGGCTCTTGTAAATCAGCCATAAAGAGGGTTTCTTTTGAAGAGAGCTAAGAAATATTTTATCTAATGACATGCCTCCATTGAAGAAATACCATGGTTGTTTTTCACTTAAACAATAGCAATATATAGCTCGCTCTTATATCAAATATAAGGTAAATCCTTGTAGGGTCACCTGAAAGACTGTGAACACAGCTTTTCAGTTCTGTATTGGGGAAAACCCTTTAACTTCAGCTAGGGTGTCTCCTAACCTGGCTTATGCTGTTTGCTTACGGTTCTTCTCAAGTAAGAGTTTGATCCTGCACCACTGAAATCAGTGAGTTTTTTGTCATTGACTTCAGTAGGCGCAGAGTCAGACTTTAATAATACAGTATTCTCTAAACTCTGTGTTGAAGAGAGAATAACTTTTTGAACCATACATCGAGCAACCAGAATTACTGCATGTATTTAAATGGTTCAGCATTTGATAAACACAGACAGGCAATAGCTCTGATACCCTTGTAAAATTTCCATTCCACCTCTCCCCCAACTACTTTGTCAGATTTCTACGAATTAGATGTAATGTCCTCTGTATTACAAAGATTAATTCAAGCAAGCTCCTTACCCTGAAGAAGACATGAACTGTCATGTTCATGGTACATAAGAGATAAATAGTTGTACTAATCCCAAGTTTAATATTTACACAATATTGTATGAAACATGTCTTGGGAAACTGACCTGAGGACACCCATTCTAAATGAACAGGGCACATCTGGTATATTTCAGAAGCCATAACTCAAAAGATGGAATAAAGGCCTAGACAATTCCTAAATTTGATTTAACTTAATATTCTCTCACGGACTCACTACATGATTTCACAGGGCCCAAGTGTCATGTGTCCTCCCCTAACCCAGTGAGATCCGATTTAAAATTGGGGATGGTAAGAGTCATGGGAGACAGTGAAATTGTCAAATGCAAAATGGTTAATTGCTAAAAGTGATTTGGTTTAAATTTCTATTTTGAGTTATTGTTAGCCTAACAATGTTTAGTGAGTTTAGAGATGCACACAGTCATATATTTAAACATCTACTAATGGGTTATATTAACTTATTGTTGATTTATTTAAGTTCTGAAATGAAAATAGAACAAGGATGAAGGAATTCCTTTTGGACTTTGTTGCTAGTATGTTTTGCTTGTTTAAAAGTGCCATGCACATATCCTCCCTTAAAACCTCTGTCCTTGCGAACACTAATAAGAAAATACATTTGAAAATCTTGGTCAAAGATTTGTGACCAAAATGACTAGTGATTTTGGATATTCCAGTTCTTGAGCATCCAACCTGAGATACTTCAGAAAGTGGGCATTCAGTACCTTTTTGAAATTCTAGTTCCTTTAACATGTCCTAAGTTGGTCACCCATAATTGCTGATCCCTCTTGATGATCTTGGCTTTGTGTTTTCATCATTTTAAACAAACCTACAGCTGTTCCATTTAGCTTATGCTCTGCTCTGCAAATACTTTATTTGTATTATGAAAGAAAATATTTAGTTTCTTTTTGCAGGGTGTCTAGCACAATGGGGCCCTGATTCCTGACTGGGGCCCCAAGCACTACTGCAATACTAATAAGTATGTGTATTTCCTTATGTAAAATGTTTGCTTTTAAGGTCTTGTAAGAACTCAGGATTGATCAATAATGATGGCCATGATCTAGTCAAGAGACACAATAAGTGTCTCTCCAAGAATTTGTGTGTTTTGTGGCACCCACAAAAGATATTTTTCTTAAGGACAGACTCAACAAACACCCCGTAAAATTTAATCTTAAGGGAGGCAATCAGAAATGCCAACCAAAGAAACAGTAAAACTGCTATTACCTGGCAAACTCTCTGATATCTTAAGTCATAAAACAAAGTAATAAATATTTGAGCCTGTCTCTCTCTCCCCCTCCCCCCCTACCTCCTCCCGCCCCGCCCTCTAAAGACAAGCTTCTGTTTTTAAACTTGCACTCACAGTTCTCTTTTTCGGGTACAAATCTAAAATGAATAAACAAATTAAATGGCATGCACCAACCAAACATAGCCAAAGCTTATAAGTGATTTTAATAACTGCTGCGGCAAGCCTAGAGGTGCAGGGGCTATAAACTGCCAAGCCTAGAGGTGCTGGGGCTCAGCCCTGGCCTAAATTAAGTACTGCACTGGTGGCATGGAATTGATATTTCAGAAAACAGACTGAAGAGACAAAGTACAAAATTCAAATTGATGCAAAGAGCCATTATTGTCCGTAAAGAAACTTTCAAATATGGTTTGACAAGAATTTGGTTCTAAGTGCATATCCATGAATTGAATAACTTACTGGGAGCAGCCTAGAAAGAAATGTGCCAGTGGAGAACAAACACTGTTCTTGTGAATCCAGTCAAACCCCTAAGGATATGGCTACATTGCAATACACCTCCCTCAGCTAACTTGAGCTTGCAGGGCTTGGGTTGCAGGGCTATAAAATTGCAGTGTAGATGTTTGGGCTCCAGCTAAAGTCCAGGATCTTGGACTACATGAGAGAGGAGGGTCCCAGGGCCTAGACTCCAGCCTGAGCATCTACATCGCAATCTTATAGCCCTGCAGCCCAAGCCTCCTGAGTCAGCTGACACAGGCCAGCTGCAGGTGTTTGACTACGGTGTAGACATACCCTAAGGGGAGAGTACTCCATCTTCAATGAACTATGAGGAAGAAAATGAATAAAAAATGCTCATTGATACAGATTTAAGTTCAGAGGAGAGTACAAAAGGACAGGAAAGTGAACCAAAAATGTAAACTCAGCCAAAGCAAAGACCAGCAACGGGCACAGGAGCCAGAAAGAATCCTTCCCCAGAACATCTCTACAAGGTGTTACTGATTTCAGACCTCAAGCAGGTTACAGAGTCCTGCTTAGTCACTGCAATGAAATAGGTTGCCTTTATTCAGTGCTTAATTTATAATGAAAGAGGTGCTGGGGCCCACGCTGGGCAGCTGAGCACCAAGCTCTGAAGGAAGCAGCAGCTCAGAAGTAAGGACGGCATGGCATAGGGTGTTGCTGCTCTTACTTCTGTGCTGCTGCTGGTGGCGGCGCTGCCTTCACAGCGGGGTGGCCAGAGTGTTGGCTGCTAACTGGGAGCTTAGAGGTGCCAGGGCTAAGTCCTGGCACAAAGTAAGCACAGCCTTTATTGGCGAAAATTGACTTGAAATTGTGCTCCCTGCAGCATTGATGTGGTGAGCCCTTGTCCGACTTTCCAGAGGAAAAGGTGTTCTTGCCTTCTTTAAGGGAGCCTTTCCCTTACCATGGGCAGTACGGGGGGATGGGGAGATGGAGCAGGAAGGAGCTGGAACAGGTCAGGAGCAGGGCACTGTCCTTCCTGCTAACCAGACGAGTATATGGGGGTTTTTATACCTCGTGCAGTTCTGGAAAATCCCTCTTTTACGTGTATCGGGCTAGCAGCTGTCACCTATGAAATCTGTAAAAGGACCAGGTATCCTCATGACTCACTGTGGGTGTTATGCTAGTTGCCCTTTTCTTTGGGAGATGGGAAAGAATTTTTTCCTCACTGCTAGGTTGACCGAGGTGGGGTGGGTTTTTTCCCTTTTCCCACAGCTGGTCTGGGACCTGGAGAGGTGTAGCAGGCAGGTTAGTATGTAAAACCCATGGCAGATGTCCAGTGCAGGAACTTGTTGGGAAGAGATATGGTTATCGGATCAAATTAATTGGAAAAGGATTTCAAGGAAAGCATTCCTTCAGGGGTCTCCTATCTCGGATCCAGTTAGTGAAAGAGATGAGCTTACACAGAGCTGTTCTTCAATGTACTCGGAGCATCACAGGTAAATAAGAACATAAGAATGGCCGTACTGGGTCAGACCAAAGGTCCATCCAGCCCAGTATCCTGTCTACCGACTGTGACCAATGCCAGGTGCCCCAGAGGGAGTGAACCTAACAGGTAATGATCTAGTGATCTCTCTCCTGCCATCCATCTCCACTCTCTGACAAACAGAGTCTAGGGACACCATTCCTTACCCATCCTGGCTAATAGCCATTAATGGACTTAACCTCCATGAATTTATCCAGTTCTCTTTTAAACCCTGTTATAGTCCTAGCCTTCACAACTTCCTCAGGCAAGGAGTTCCACAGGTTGACTGTGCGCTGAGTGAAGAAGAACTTCCTATTTGTTTTAAACCTGTTACCCATTAATTTCATTTGGTGGCCCCTAGTTCTTATGGGAACAAGTAAATAACTTTTCCTTATTCACTTTCTCCACACCACTCATGATTTTATATTCCTCTATCATATCCCCTGTCTCCTCTTTTCCAAGCTGAAAAGTCCTAGCCTCTTTAATTTCTCCTCATATGGGACCCGTTCCAAACCCCTAATCATTTTAGTTGCCTTTTTCTGAACCTTTTCTAATGCCTGTATATCTTTTTTGAGATGAGGGGACCACATCTGTACACAGCATTCAAGATGTGGGTGTATGATCGATTTATATAAGGGCAATAAGATATTCTCTGTCTTATTCTCTATCCCTTCTTTAATAATTCCTAACATCCCGTTTGCTTTTTTGACTGCACTGTACACTGCATGGACGTCTTCAGAGAACTATCCAAGATGACTCCAAGATCTTTCTCCTGATTAGTTGTAGCTAAATTAGCCCCCACCATATTGTATGTATAGTTGGGGTTATTTTTTCCAGTGTGTACTACTTTACATTTATGCAAATTAAATTTCATTTGCCATTTTGTTGCCCAATCACTTAGTTTTGTGAGATCTTTTTGAAGTTCTTCACAGTCTGCTTTGGTCTTAACTATCTTGAGCAGTTTAGTATCATCTGCAAACTTGCCACCTCGCTGTTTAACCCTTTTTCCAGATCATTTATGAATAGGTTGAATAGGATAGGTCCTAGGACTGACCCTTGGGGAACACCACTAGCTACCCCTCTCCATTCTAGAAATTTACCATTTATTTCTACCCTTTGTTCCCTGTCTTTTAACCAGTTCTCAATCCATGAAAGGATCTTCCCTCTTATCCCATGACAATTTAATTTACGTAAGAGCTTGGTGAGGGACCTTGTCAAAGGCTTTCTGGAAATCTAAGTACACTATGTCCACTGGATCCCCCTTGTCCACATGTTTGTTGACCCCCACAAAGAACTCTAGTAAAACATGATCTCCCTTTACAGAAACCATGTTGACTTTTGCGCAACAATTTATGTTCTTCTATGTGTCTGACAATTTTATTCTTTACTGTTTTTTCAACTAATTTGCCAGGTACTGATGTTAGACTTACCGTCTGTAATTGCCAGGATCACCTCTAGAGCCCTTTTTAAATATTGGCATTACATTAGCTATCTTCCAGTCACTGGGCACAGAAGCTGATTTAAAGGACAGGTTAAAAACCATAGTTAATAGTTCCGCAATTTCACATTTGAGTTCTTTCAGAACTCTTGGGTGAATGCCATCTGGTCCCGGGGACTTGTTACTGCTAAGTTTCTCAATTCCAAAACCACCTCTACTGTCACTTGAATCTGTGACAATTCCTCAGGTGTCCTCAGACAATTCCTACAATAGATGGCTCAGGTTTGGGAATCTCCCTAACATCCTCAGCCATGAAGACTGAAGCAAAGAATTCATTTAGTTTCTCCAAGATGACTTTATCGTCTTTAAGTGCTCCTTTTGTATCTCGATCGTCCAGGGGCCCCACTGGTGGTTTAGCAGGCTTCCTGCTTCTGATGTACTTAAAAAAAACATTTTGTTATTACCTTTTGAGTTTTTTGCTAGCTGTTGTTCAAACTCCTTTTTGGCTTTTCTTATTACGTTTAATTTGGCAGTGTTTATGCTCCTTTCTATTTACCTCACTAGGATTTGACTTCCACCTTTAAAAAGATGCCTTTTTATCTCTCACTGCTTCTTTTACATGGTTGTTAAGCCACGGTGGCTCTTTTTTAGTTCTTTTACTGTGTTTTTTAATTTGGGGTATACATTTAAGTTGAGCCTCTATTATGGTGTCTTTGAAAAGTGTCCATGCAGCTTGCAGGGATTTCACTCGAATCATTGTACCTTTTAATTTCTGTTTAACTAACCTCCTCATTTTTGCATAGTTCCCCTTTCTGAAATTAAATGCCAGTGTTGGGCTGTTGAGGTGTTCTTCGCACCACAGGACTGTTAAATGTTATTATATTATGGTCGCTATTTCCAAGTGGTCCTGTTATAGTTACCTCTTGGACCAGATCCTGTGCTCCACTCAGGACTAGATCGAGAGTTGCCTCTCCCCTTGTGAATTTCTGTACCAGCTACTCTAAGAAGCAGTCATTTAAAGTATAGAGAAATTTTGTCTCTGCATTTTGTCCTGAGGTGACATGTACCCAGTCAATATTGGGATAACTGAAATCCCCCACTATTATTGAGTTTTTTATTTTGATAGGTTCTCTAATCTCCCTTAGCATTTCATCGTCACTATCACTGTCCTGGTCAGGTGGTCGATAATAGATCCCTACTGTTATATTCTTATTAGAGCATGGAATTACTATCCATAGAGATTCTATGGAACATGTGGATTCATTTAAGATTTTTATTTAATTTGATTCTACATTTTCTTTCACATATAGTGCCACCCCCCTCCCCCCCGCACGACCTGTCCTGTCCTCCTGATATATTTTGTACCCCGGAATGATTGTGTCCCATTGATTGTCCTCACTCCACCAGGTTTCTGTGATGTCTATTATAGCAATATCCTTTAACACGAGGCACTCTAGTTCACCCATCTTATTATTTAGACTTCTAGCATTTGTGTATAAGCACTTTAAAAACTTGTCACTGTTTATTTGTCTGTCCTTTTCTGATGTGTCAGATTCTTTATGTGAATGTTTCTCGTCTGATCTGGCCCATACTTTGTCCTCTTTCATCCTCTCCTCCTGACTAAAACCTAGAGAATATCTATCAATAGACTCTCCTCTAAGAGAAGTCTCTGTCCGATCCACGTGCGCCTCTGCAGCAATTGGCTTTCCCCCATCTCTTAGTTTAAAAACTGTTCTGCAACCTTTTTAATGTTAAGTGCCAGCAGTCAGGATCCACTTTGGTTTAGATGGAACCCATCCTTCCTGTGTAGGCTCCCCCTATCCCAAAAGTCTCCCCAGTTCCTAATAAATCTAAATCCCTCCTCTCTACACCATTATCTCATCCACGCATTGAGACTCTGAAGCTCTGCCTGCCTACCTGGCTCTGCGCATGGAACTGGTAGCATTTCTGAGAATGCCACCATAGAGGTCCTGGATTTCAGTCTTTTTCCTAGCAGCCTAAATTTGGCCTCCATGACGTCTCTCCTACCCTTCCCTACGTCATTGGTACCTACGTGTACCACGACCACCAGCTCCTCCCCAGCACTACACATAAGTCTATCTAGATGCCTCCAGAGATTCGCAACCTTTGCACCAGGCAGGCAAGTGGTTGAACAGATTGTTTAGCATAAGTAGTTAACACATATTTCAAGGGACCATTCAAGGTGAACTGGCCCATTAACATCCCTCTCGTCAGGGGGGAAAGGAAGGGAGAGGATTACAAGAGGCAGCTGGGGCATGGGGTTGTTAGGACTAGCCTACACTGGCAACGCTAAAGTGCTGCCATGGCAGCCTTTTAATGTGCCTTTTGTGGTCGCGGTGCAGCTCTCCCAGTGCTCCAAAGAAACTACCTCAACGAGGGGTGTAGCTTCCAGGGCTGAGAGCACGGCTCCCAGCTCTGGGGCACTGTTTACACTGGTGCTTTACAGTGCTGCAACTTGCTGCACTCAGGGGTGCTTTTTCACACCCCTGAATGAGAAAGTTGCAGCGCTGTTAATTGCCCGTGTAGACAAGCCCTTAATGGGTTATAGATTGTCAGCATTGCTATTCAGTCCATGAGTTTTAGCATCTAGCAAAGCTATGAATTTAAGCTTCAAGGCTCGTCTTTTGAAAGTGTTGCGCAGGTTGCCTTTGAGGATAAGGACTGAGAGGTCACATACAGAGTGATTGTTTTGTGAAAAGTGTTCACCCATGGGTGATATGGTATATTTGTCTTTTATCATTTTTGTGTGTGAGAGAGTTCATTCAAGAGCACGGTGATTGTCTGGTTTCACCCACATAATTATTATTAGGGCATGTAGTGTACTGGATGAGGTACACCACATGATGTGATCGGCATGGATGGGACCCAGGGATCCTGAACGGTGTGTTGTGGTGGGTGTTGATCATCATAGCATTGGAGCTATGTCTGGAGGTTTTGCATCTGTTGTTCTGGCAGGATCTGGTGCCACTTTGAGTTGGTGTATCCTGGTCTTTTGGAAGCTTGCTTCTGATGATGAACTTGGAGAGGCTGGGGCAGAGGCAGATTAAGCTTTCCTGGGGCCCTGGGCCAGAGCAAGTAGAGGACCCTTCCCCATCCCTTCTGCCTGCAGTCCCACCCCCGCTCCCCCCTTTCCACCTGCGGCCCCACCCACAACCCCACCCCTTTCTACCTCTTCCCTGGGGCCTTCCCCTGTTCCACCCAGGGGCCACCCCCCACACTCTGACACCCCACAACCTGTTTGCTCCTTTCTGCCCTGCCCCCAAGACAGAAGACGCACAGCCTCGGGGCGCAGGGGCGAGTGAGAGCTCCTCCAGTCTCAGGGCTGCAGTGGGGGTCCGGGTGCTGGGACTTCTCCTCCCACCCCCATGCCCCTGTGGGGGACTAGGGTCAGGGCTCTACTCCCCCCCCCCTGCCCTGTGGCTTCTGACAGGGTTGGGGGGGTGCAGGATGCGTTCCCCCACGGCTTCTGCCAGGGATGGGGTCAGAGGCCCCTGGGGCTTCCCCTGTCCCGCCCACCCAGCGGCCGTTGCTCCAAGCTTCCACCACCCGGTGGCAGATTTTTTCCTGAGCCCCTCAGTTGGCGGGAGGCCCTGGGTATGGGCCCCATCAGCCCAGTGGCTAATATGCCACTGGGCTGGGGAGTTGTTTGAAGCCAGAAGAGGGGTTTCAGGAAAGATTTTTCAGGATGTGGTCCCCATCCAGCACGGGTTATAATTGTTTAATAAAACCCCATGTGGGTTCCAGTATGGGGTGGTAGGTGACAACCAGGGGTTTTATTTCCACATTGGTCAGAGGGATTTTATTTCCATATTGAAGCAGATTCTCTCAGGGTAGATGAGTGGCCCATTCCATGATGCAACCTACTTCTCTGGTGGAGTGTACTTGTTTGGTGAAGGAGGTTTTAAGTGTGTTAAGGTGCATATCTGACTTTCTGTCTGGAGCATATTCTGTGGTATCTGAGTGCCTGGCTGTAGATAGATTTCTTGGTGTGTTTAGGGTGGTTACTGGACCTGTAGAGGTAGGCCTGGTGATCTGTGGGTTTCTTGTATATAGTTGTCTGTAGGGTTCCATTGCGGAAACTGATTGTGGTATCCAGGAAGTTGATGCTAGGGTGGGAGTATTATAGAGAGATTTTAATGGATGGTGGATGTTGAAGTAGTGGTGGAAAGGGTGAGGGTGTTTAGGTCATCTGCCCAGAAGATGAAAATATCATCAATGGTTTTATGATGCTGCCTTCCCCCCACCTCCTTCCACTCCTCACTATGACTGGGGGGGGGGGGGGGTGTTAATGGGCCACTTCACCTTGACTGGTCCCTTGAAATATGGGATAACTCCTTACACCAAACAATTTGCTCCATCTTGTATTTAACTGTGACACCCTGAGTACACTTCCCAGACCTGTAGAAGAGCTTGGTGTAAGCTCGAAAGCTCGTCTCTATCACTAACAGAAGGTGGTCCAATACAATATATTACCTACCCACCTTGTGTCTCTAATATCTGGGTCCAACACGGCTACAACAACGCTGCATAAAATCATTTTTGTGCATTCATAAACTGTTTTAGTTGAACTAAAATAAAGCAGGACTCACTTACTTTTAAACAACTCCTTTTCCCATCAGTCAACTGTATGGAGTATTCCACTTATTAATTTTGGGAATAATTCATTTCTTTGTCACGATTCACCTCAAAAAGAGTGTCCTATACAGAAAATATGTTTTGCTCCAATAGAAGTTGTCATCTCTGCTGAACTCACACACTCTTGGAAAAAGCTAATGTACTCAATGCTTTTTTTGCCTCTGTTTTCACTAACAAGGTCAGCTCCCAGACTGCTGCGCTGGGCATCACAAAATGGGGAAGAGATGGCCAGCCCTCTGTGGAGATAGAGGTGGTTAGGGACTATTTAGAAAAGCTGGACGTGCACAAGTCCATGGGGCCGGACGAGTTGCATCCGAGAGTGCTGAAGGAATTGGCGGATGTGATTGCGGAGCCATTGGCCATTATCTTTGAAAACTCGTGGCGAACCGGGGAAGTCCCGGATGACTGGAAAAAGGCTAATGTAGTGCCAATCTTTAAAAAAGGGTAGAAGGAGGATCCTGGGAACTACAGGCCAGTCAGCCTCACCTCAGTCCCTGGAAAAATCATGGAGCAGGTCCTCAAAGAATCAATCCTGATGCACTTGCATGAGAGGAAAGTGATCAGGAACAGCCAGCATGGATTCACCAAGGGAAGGTCATGCCTGACTAATCTAATCGCCTTTTATGATGAGATTACTGGTTCTGTGGATGAAGGGAAAGCAGTGGATGTATTGTTTCTTGACTTTAGCAAAGCTTTTGACACGGTCTCCCACAGTATTCTTGTCAGCAAGTTAAGGAAGTATGGGCTGGATGAATGCACTATAAGGTGGGTAGAAAGCTGGCTAGATTGTCGGGCTCAACGGGTAGTGATCAATGGCTCCATGTCTAGTTGGCAGCCGGTATCAAGTGGAGTGCCCCAAGGGTCGGTCCTGGGGCCAGTTTTGTTCAATATCTTCATAAATGATCTGGAGGATGGTGTGGATTGCACTCTCAGCAAATTTGCGGATGATACTAAACTGGGAGGAGTGGTAGATACGCTGGAGGGGAGGGATAGGATACAGAAGGACCTAGACAAATTGGAGGATTGGGCCAAAAGAAATCTGATGAGGTTCAATAAGGATAAGTGCAGGGTCCTGCACTTAGGATGGAAGAATCCAATGCACCGCTACAGACTAGGGATCGAATGGCTAGGCAGCAGTTCTGCGGAAAAGGACCTAGGGGTGACAGTGGACGAGAAGCTGGATATGAGTCAGCAGTGTGCCCTTGTTGCCAAGAAGGCCAATGGCATTTTGGGATGTATAAGTAGGGGCATAGCGAGCAGATCGAGGGACGTGATCGTTCCCCTCTATTCGACATTGGTGAGGCCTCATCTGGAGTACTGTGTCCAGTTTTGGGCCCCACACTACAAGAAGGATGTGGATAAATTGGAGAGAGTCCAGCGAAGGGCAACAAAAATGATTAGGGGTCTAGAACACATGACTTATGAGGAGAGGCTGAGGGAGCTGGGATTGTTTAGCCTGCAGAAGAGAAGAATGAGGGGGGATTTGATAGCTGCTTTCAACTACCTGAAAGGGGGTTCCAAAGAGGATGGCTCTAGACTGTTCTTAATGGTAGCAGATGACAGAACGAGGAGTAATGGTCTCAAGTTGCAGTGGGGGAGGTTTAGATTGGATATTAGGAAAAACTTTTTCACTAAGAGGGTGGTGAAACACTGGAATGCGTTACCTAGGGAGGTGGTAGAATCTCCTTCCTTAGAGGTTTTTAAGGTCAGGCTTGACAAAGCCCTGGCTGGGATGATTTAACTGGGAATTGGTCCTGCTTCGAGCAGGGGGTTGGACTAGAT
Source organism: Eretmochelys imbricata (assembly GCF_965152235.1). NCBI lineage: Eukaryota > Metazoa > Chordata > Testudines > Cheloniidae > Eretmochelys > Eretmochelys imbricata. The sequence continues at coordinate 38,036,594 of NC_135573.1, forward strand.
GACCTTCAGGGGTCCCTTCCAACCCTGATATTCTATGATTCCATGATTCTCTTACTTATATTTATAGAATAAATTATTAATAGCTGCAAGTGTCCTCGCTTGTCTAAATCCTGATGTTCCCTAAGGCAAAGTGAGAACTTTTGTGGGACCAGTAGTCGGGTCACATCCCTGAATTTCTATCACAAGAAACAATTATTAATAATCTGGCCCAGCAGATGTTTGCTTCTCTGGACTATAATTTTAGTAATCTGGGAATATTTTTTGGCCCTCCACACCCTAGCTCATGCAGAAACACTCCATTCATGCCCACCATTCCCTCTCTGGTACCTTTCCTCCCTGGCTAGACCATACAGAAAATCTTTTTTAGAGATCCCCTGGGGAAGGCGTGTGAGGGAAGGACTTGGGACAGAACCAGTGGTGGGTGTATGTCTTGTCCCCATGCCATTCTGCCCTTAAGCTTACTGCAGAATGCTTGGGAAAGGTAAGGCTATATAACTGTTTCTGCAATGCACCCCCCAGCCATGGCTGTGAACGCACCAGCCCTTGAAGGGAGTCCCAGAAGCAGCAATTGGCAAACTATCACCATGCTTAAAACATTCACCATATTGAGCTTTATTGTTTTATAACTGATGACACAACCAACCAACCAAAAACATGGGCCTGGTTCCCTGCTGCATTTATTTAAAATAATTGGCTCTAGGATGAAAGCTTTCATCTCACATTTCAGCTACTAGCCCCTTCAGACTGTGTTTTGCTAAATGTCTAATACAAGTTTAATTGCAGAAAATCAGTACTGCAAACTCCACCTTCTAGCCAACCCATATTTGTTTCTCCACCCTCACAATGCCTCATCTCATTTATTCTCCACTTAATGCTTTCTTTCGGGAGGAGATAAGTATTGTACATAAAAGGAAATGAATATGAAAAAACACACAGGCATGAAGCAAAACAAGAACTGGCAATGCACAGTCTGTAAGCGTGACCCAGATTAGTCAGCGTGAGCATTTAGGGCTTGACTCTGCAAAGCTTTACACATGAGACTAATTACATGAGTAAAGGTTGCAGGATTTGACCCTTAGTTTTTATCCACCTTGGCAGTAAGCTGAGCTCTTTATTGCAGCCATTGAATTTATTTCTAAAGAACATTTTCTACCCCTCTCTTAGAACCATCTACTGACCATTAGTTCTCCAAACCCTTATAAACAGTTATAAATGTCAGAAGAAATTCTAAGATGAGTCTTCAAATCCCATTTCTAGTTGTATTATTTATTTTCTATAGTGCGGCTACTTTTTAGCCATTAAGAACCTGATCCTGCAGTCCCTCAAATAAGTGAGAGCTTTGCCATGATTTAATTAATATATTCCTTTGTACAGGGCCCAAAAGTTGTCAAAAATGTGTACTAGATGCCTAGATAAGTGTAATGGGAGCAGGATTGGGTTCAACATTCCAAACTACTTGTACAGATGGCTACTTTTGATGTATGTTTGTTCTCCCATTGAGTGTATTACAGACTTTATCAAATAAGGTCATGATTAAAGATAGTTAAAGTGATATATTAAATATTAACAAAAAGAAAAGGAGTACTTGTGGCACCTTAGAGACTAACCAATTTATTTGAGCATGAGCTTTCATGAGTTACAGCTCACTGTAGCTCATGAAAGCTCATGCTCAAATAAATTGGTTAGTCTCTAAGGTGCCACAAGTACTCCTTTTCTTTTTGCGAATATAGACTAACACGGCTGTTACTCTGAAACCTATTAAATATTAGTTTCTCTTCATTTCCAGAGAGAGCTATGGGGAAATACTCCCTTAAGCAACTATCAAAATATTACCCCCTCCTTGCTTTTTTAAACTAACCAGCCAATAATCAATTAAATAATTATCACAGCTACAAAAAAGTTAGAACGACAAAGCTTCCAATACTTTAAAAATGTAAATCTGAGTTAAACTGACTCATAAGAATCACATAATTAAACCTAGGAGCCAAAACCTGCTCTCCTGTCTCATCTAAGCAGTGCCTTTGATTGAAATGGGATGAATAAGGATAGAATTTGGTTCTGTATTAAGAGTCCACATTTGCAGTGAAATGGAACATGCCGATAGCACAAATGAAAGCACCCTGGGGTAACAGGAAAAGAGCCTAAGCTTGATGCTACAAACTGCACAGGCATAAAAGTACATTTTGTTCCACTATTAAACAAGGAGATTTGGGATTTAATAGTATCTCTTCCTGTAGCCCTTCCATTTTCTATTCATGAAAAAATTGTCCACAGTTGTAATTGTTCTGTCCAGCCCTCACAAGCCAAGGAGAATTAATCAAGGTCTACAAAATCTACTCCTCTTAGTTTCAAAGAAACATTCTTTTGTACTCTAAATATCTATTGACATTTGAATCAAAGCATACAAAAGACTCCTGTCCCTGCTATTGTGCAAGCAGTTTTTCAGAAGTTGACAATATAATGAATGGTGCATTTCTCTGTAGACACCCAGAGCCCTCTTATTTTTACCTAACGTTTTTGATTTTTTTTTTTTTAAATTAACTCATTTGAGAATGGAAATACTGATCTATGCACTGAAAAGCTGAAACAATTATATTTAAATTGCCTTGACAAGAATGACTGATGGCTTACTAGAATATGGTCCTGGCCAGTTAGGGCCATATTGTCTACTGCCCTCAGCTCAGGTGTACAATGCCTAGCTACATCAATATGGTTGTATAAGGCCCTGGATGCCCATTGCCAATATGTGACTGACTGTCAAATCTTTTAGATCACAAATGGATACCAGCTCCCACCAAAGGCACACTGGGACCTCATCACCGAAATATCCTGTAAAACTTGACAAATCTCATCTACAGTATGTGTAATGTGTTTTCTAACTTAAACTTGATTTGAACTTACTGTTTTCACATGTAGCCAGGTGTGCTTGCATGGGCTGATAAGTAAATAGTGTAGATTTTGCTTATTTTGAAATTAGTGAAAATAGCAAGTCTAATCAACAATAAATACTTCAAATTTTGCACTATGTAATACTTAGCACTTATACTACCTTTTCATCCATATATTTGAAAGAACTTTACAATGCAAATGAAATAATTATGTCCTTGTCTAGCTTGTTCCTTGCCACCTCCTCCTGATGTTGCCTTATATATTAAAAATGTATGATACACTTGGACTGAGGTTGAGATGAAAATAGGAGACAGACTTGTTGAACGTCTCTAGGTAAGCATAAAAGGGGTAAAAAACAAGGATGATATCATGGTAGGGGTCTACTACAGATCACCTAACCAGGAAGAAGAGGTGCGTGAGGCTTTTTTAAACAACGAACAAAATCATCCAAATCACAGGACTTGGTGGTGATGGGGAATTTCAACTACCCAGACAAAAAGTGTGTTTTACCTAGACATCTGTTGGTAAAATAACACAGCAGGGCACAGATTATCCAATAAATTCTTGGAATGTATTGGAGACAATTTTTTTATTTCAGAAGGTGGAGAAAGCTACTAGAGGAGAGGCTGTTCTAGATTTTATTTTGACAGATAGGGAGGAACTGGTTGAGAATTTGAAAGTGAAAGGCAGCTTGGATGAAAGTGATCATGAAATGATAGAGTTCATGATTCTAAGGCAGGGGTGGGCAAACTACAGCCCAGGGGCCACATCCAGCCCTCCAGACATTTTAATCCGGCCCTCAAGCTCCCGCCAGGCAGTGGGGTCCAGGGCTTGTCCCGCTTCAGCTGGGGAGCAGGGTCGGGGTCTTGCCCCACTCCGCATGGCTCCCAGAAGCAGTGGAATGTCCCCCTCCGGCTCCTACACATAGGGACAGCCAGGGGGCTCTGTACGCTGCTCCTGCCCGCAGCTCCCATTGGCTGGGAACTGCAGCCAATGAAAGCTTCAGGGGTGGCACCTGCGGACAAGGCAGCACGCAGAGCTGTCTGGCCTCACTTCCATGTAGGAGCCGCAGGAGGGACATGCTGCTGTTTCTGGGAGCTGCTTGAGGTAAGCGCTGCCCAGAGCCTGCCCCCCTAACTCTCTCCCATCCCTGCCAGCCTTGATCCTCTTCCTACCCTCTGAACTCCTCAGTCCCAGCCCGGAGCACCCTCCTGCATTCCCAATGATCTCTCGCAGTCCACACTGTTATTGGGCACCGATAAACACCTCAGAGCTATTACGGCCAGACTTGGAAAGCGATCTTTTAAGTTGCACCAAAATTCCAGAATGGACTTTACCCAACTGGCAAGATCGGCCAAATCATTGGCCACCTTATGTGATCTGATTTTTGTTTTTTCATAAGCTATGAGAGTTGCCATTATTCTCGGCGCAAATGCTTCAATTGCTGCAATATTTCCGTTGATTTACTTAAAGTGACCACATCTGCAACAGATGACCTACAGCTTCGCTCACATGCCTCAAAAAAAATCTACATATCATAGAATCATAGAATATCAGGGTTGGAAGGGACCTCAGGAGGTCATCTATTCCAACCACCTGCTCAAAGCAGGACCAATCCCCAACTAAATCATCCCAGCCAGGGCTTTGTCAAGCCTGACCTTAAAAATATCTAAGGAAGGAGATTCCACCACCTCCCTAGGTAACACATTCCAGTGCTTCACCACCCTCCTAGTGAAAAAGTTTTTTCTAATATCCAATCTAAACCTCCCCCACTGCAACTTGAGACCATTACTCCTTGTTCTGTCATCAGCTACCACTGAGAGCAGTCTAGATCCATCCTCTTTGGAATCCCCTTTCAGGTAGTTGAAAGCAGCTATCAAATTTCCCCCTCAGTCTTCTCTTCTGCAGACTAAACAATCCCAGTTCCCTCAGCCTCTCCTCATAACTCATGTGTTCCAGTCCCCTAATCATTTTTGTTGCCCTCCACTGGACTCTTTCCAATTTTTCCACATCCTTCTTGTAGTGTGGGGCCCAAAACTGGACACAGTACTCCAGATGAGGCCTCACCAATGTCGAATAGAGGGGAACGATCACGTCCCTTGATCTGCTGGCAATGCCCCTACATATACATCCCAAAATGCCACTGGCCTTCTTGGCAACAAGGGCACACTGTTGACTCATATCCAGCTTCTCATCCACTGTAACCCCTAGCTCCTTTTCTGCAGAACTGCTGCCGAGCCATTTGGTCCCTAGTCTGTAGCAGTGCATGGGATTCTTCCATCCTAAGTGCAGGACTCTGCACTTGTCCTTGTTGAACCTCATCAGATTTCTTTTGGCCCAATCCTCTGATTTGTCTAGGGCCTTCTGTATCCTAGCCCTACCCTCTAGCGTATCTACCTCTCCTCCCAGTTTAGTGTCATCTGCAAACTTGCTGAGGGTGCAATCAACACTGTCCTCCAGATCCTTTATGAAGATATTGAACAAAACTGGCCCGATAATCCTGCAGGTGGCTGGTTTGAAAATGTACAGCTTCAAACCAGTTCCACCATGTGATTACTGGGGTAGGTGGAATTGCAGGCACTTCTCCTTTCCCCCCGCAATGATTGATGGAACCGTGCTTTGCGGCAGGGCAGGCAGCGAATGCACATTTTACATCAATGAAAAGTTCATTTACTTTTCCAAATGTTTTTCTCCAGGTATCGCCCACTAAGTAGAGAAGATGTGCAGTGCATGGTGCATGCACTGCATCCAGAAAAAGCACTTTGAGGCTTCGTTCCCAGATTTTGTTCATATATGCAGCATTGTCAGTGACAAAGACAATTATTTTATCAAAAGGAATTCCATATTTCTGAATTGTTTCCACCACTTCATGACTCACAATTTATAGTGAGCAGCCTCTAAACATATACACTCTATTAGCAAAGACTTAAATTCCAAACTACCTTCCCCTTGTCGGCTTGAAATGTCTGTAAAAGACAAACAGGGCACTGCCAGGATATTCAATATGTAGCGCCCTTCAGCATCAGTTGTTTCATCTGCTACAGGACTAATTCCAAAACATTGATTCAGCAGTTCATTCAGGTCACTGACATGTCTTTCAGATTTTTTGGCAAGTATGCTCTTCGAAGATGATCCAAAGTAGGTATAACACCAATGTTTTTCAGGGATCTTTCCAGATAGCTTTTCATAGCAGTGTTGTCTAGGACATGTAGTGGAATGTTAGCGGTATAGAAAACCTCTGTAAGTCAGTAAACTTCTGTCCTATGATGCTGCTGTTCTTCGGTCTTTACAGGAAATAGCTCACTCACTGTTCTTTGTAGTTCAGCTTTCTTGCTTGTGCCTGCTTCAAGCTCTTGTGCCTCACGTTTATGCAAAGTACTTTCTGTATGTTTCTCACAGCTTCCTTTTTGTGTGTAATCTGCAGGAACATTACATACTGAAAAAAACATCAACCTGCCAATTTCATGAAATGTTCTCTTTGAGTATTGACTGCTTCTCCACTTAGCAGTGGTTTTTGCCACTTTGCTCTTCAGTGTACTTGGCGTCGCCATTTTTTTTTCTCTCAGCCTGCTAAACCTTATGCACATGCTCCTCGTGCTTCAATAAGTTTTTTTTGTAATTAAACAGTGGCTAAGCCACAACCAGGACCTAGACTGGCCTGGCCTCAGGGCAGAAACTAAGGTGTGGGACCAACTCTGTCTCCTGCCACCAGGGGCTGAAGCGGAAGCCCAGCGGCCACTTTTCACCATGGGCCTAGTCTCCTGCCCATTCTGTTCCCCCGAGGCCCCACCCCCTAGCCAGAATGGAAGCTGGATCCCAGCTAGGGTTGCCAACTATCTACTCACACAAAACTGAACACCCTTACCCAGCCCCTCCTCCAAGGCCCCACCCCCACTCACTCCATCCCCCCTCCCTCTGTCGCTTGCTCTCCCCACCCTCACTCACTTTCATGGAGCTGACTCAGGGGGTTGGCATGTGGAAGGGGGTGAGGGCTCCGGCTGGGGGTGTGGGCTCCAGGGTGGGACCAGAAACGAATAGTTCAGGGTGCAAGGGGCTCTAGGCTGAGGGAGTGGGTTGGGGTGTGGGATGGGGGACTGGCTCTGAGCTGGGGGTGAGGGTTATGGGGTGGTGCCAGAAATGAGGGGTTCAGGATGCAGGAGGGGGCTCTGGGTTGGGGCAGGGGGTTGGGATGCTGGGGTGTGTGTGTGTGAGGGCTCCATCTGGGGGTGCAGGCTCCGGAGTGGGTCCAGGGATGAGAGATTTGGAGTGCAGGAGGGGGCTCCAGGCTGGGGCTGAGAGGCTCAGAGTGAGGGAGGGAGCTCCGGGCTGGGGCAGGGGGTCGGGTGTGGGGGGTGCAAGGGCTCCGGCTGGGGGTGCAGGTTCTGGGGTGGAGCTGGAGATTAGGGGTTTGGGGTGTAGGAAGGTGCTCCAGGCTGGGACTGAGGGGTTCAGATGGGATCAGGGCTGGGGCAGGGACTTGGAGCACGGAAGGGGTGCAGGCTCTGGGGGGCACTTACCTCAGGCGGCTTCCGGAAGCAGCGGCATGTCCCCCCTCTGGCTCCTCCGCAGAGTCGCAGCCAGGTGGCTCTACACCTGCCCCATCCACAGGTGCTGCCTCCACAACTCCCATTGGCTATGGTTCCCAGCCAATGGGAGCTTTGGAGCTGGCACTTGAGGCAGGGGCAGTGTGTGGAGCCCCTTGGCTGCCCCTATGCCTGGGAGCTGGAAAGGGAACATGCCGCTGCTTCCAGAGCTGCACAGAGCCACAGCAGGCAGGGAGCCTGCCTTCGCCCTGCTGCATCGCCAACCGGACTTTTAACGGCCCGGTCAGTGGGTGTTCTGGTCAAAAACTGGACACCTGGTAACACTAAGCCCAGCCCCGGGAGCCTGGGCAGCTGTGGGGAGCCACAGACTCTCCATGTGCCCTGGGCAGAGTGCCCGGGCTCCCTGGGCCACTCTTACCTGGCCAGGCTCCAGCTTCTGGCTTGGCCGGGGAGCAGACCCTTGGAGGAAGAGGAGGAGCAGGGGTGGAGCCAGAGAGGGGGTGTGGCCTTGTGCACCCTCCCCCTTTTAGGAAGACTCTGTTGCCACTGGCTCCCCCCATGCTCTCCAGCACCATCCTTCTCCAGCAGCAGCCACAGCAGCAACTGGAAGACCTATCCACAGAGCCACAGGTAGACAGGGAGGGAGGGGGTTGCAGAAGGAGAAAGGATTGTGTCTTGGTTAAGGGGTCTTGAATGTGGCCCAGGAGACCAGGATTCTATCCCTGCCCTGATAAGAGGGCTGGGGGCCAGAAGCTAGAGAAGTCTCTCTCTACCTCTGGAGAGAGAAGGACCTGGCTGCCTGGGAGAGAAGGTACCTGAGATAGAGTAGTGCTGGGGAAAGGCAAGAGGAGCTGGGGGGCTCCAGCCTGGGAACTCCCCAGGCTGTAGGCCTTGTGCAAGGCCTAAAAAAGGGTACTGGGGCTACAGAGGTGCAGCCTGGGAATAGGCAGAGGCAGCAGGTCCTAACCCCTTGCCAATGATAAGTGGCCATTACACTGCAGTCTGCCCCAGCGAATGGGGGCTAGATGATGACTGGCAGTAGCCACTGAGGCAAGGTGGGGATAGAGGGTTGGGGGTTCCCCTGGGACGGGAGACCCAGACCATGGATACTGCTGGGGCAGAACCCCGAGGTACAGAGCACCAGAGTCTGGGAGGGACACAGGGCCAGCGGCAGGCGAGACAGCGGCCTGCAGAGGGCGTTCTGAAGCTGGAGTTGAGCTAATTCCCTGGACGACTAACAGGAGGTGCCGTGGCGGTGAGTCTTGCTTCACTAGGGTGGTACAGCTGCGCTGGAGGAGCTGCCGGTGTGGGGCCGTCCAACGTTCTGCTCCTTTCACTGCTGCAGTTCCGGAGAGCCCTGCAGTTCAGAAGTCTCTGGTGCAGCAGCAGGAGGACAGAGTCCACCCCCACCAAGTAACATGGGATGGAACATGGGGGGGAGTGTGGGGTCCCAGGCTGGGGGCGGGTCAGGGTCACGTGAGGAGTCAGGTGGCGGAGGGGTCCCCTCCTTTAGCTGGTGCAGCATACCGGTAAGAAATGAATTCTACTTGCACTGCCTAGAGCCACACATTGAACAATGAAGAGAAAACAATATTGAACAGCTGCACATTAAGTGGGCACCTTTCATTCTGTGCACTGATTGAGGCAGGGTCCTATGGAAAAGATAGTATGTGATCATGTAGCTGGACTGTATCATAATTCATACAAACAAGGAGGCTGAATTAAGGTTACAAAGTAGCCTTAATTATGGCATTTCCCATTTTGAAGGCTTAACTTTGCAGCCCTAATAATGTTGTTTCAATGTAATTTCTGTGGGTATGTAGTTTATATAGTAATTAATTGGTCCTCACATGGTCCCAACAGTGCTTCAGGCTTATGTGCAAAGTTGTGCTCTGTACCTGTCCTCTGGATTAGATTTACTTCTCTGCAAAGGGCTAATAGCTGGTCTTTGCACCACTTATATTACTGCAGAGAGGGTGAAATTCACCCCTGTTGCAGATGGACACAGCAAGGAGTGAATTTCACTGTCTATGCAGTATAAACTCCTACCCTCTGCCACCTGCAGTTTGGTGGCAGTTTTGTATTGTGAACACATGCCCTCTAGGAAGTGGCCTGCGGCAGCCTTTGCATTCAAAAATTTTGATATAAAATGCTAGTATATTGAAAGGACACTGTCCGATAGCTGACAGTCTTTGTGAGAATAGACTTTCTAGTGGGTTTTCCTGTCCTGTCCGGTTCTGGTTGGGCCATAAATACAAGACATTGCAGCCTCTCTCCTGGTATTTTTGCACTTGAAATTCCAGCTGGAACGGGCAGGTCAAAGGCATGCTATGTAACAGGTACTACAATATTTGGATGGAGGATCAGATTTAACCAAACATGTAATGTTTGGTTAGCAGGCAGGAGACAAGTTGGTTGGAGGGAATGTGCAGCAGATTTATTAACTGAATGAGCAATCAGTTAAGAGTAAGTCCACTCACGGTTCTCAAAACATCTAGCTCACACTGGGCATGCTTGTACTTTGATTAGTTTCCTCATATATCCATGTTTTCTTTCTAAACAGCAAGAAAAATACTGCTTTTGGGTTGTAAACATGTATGGCAAGTTTCAGCCTCTCAAAATGTGGAGTGTCATAGAGACACTGACATATCCTTACGTAGAGGAGTGCTGCATGGTAATGTAATAAATAATATGCAGCTTACTGAGCTTGACATGACAGATTCCCATTACCATAATGTTGTTGCACTGTGGACAAAATACAGTAGACACTCCCTGTTTGAGTGTATAATTAAGGTTTGAATTGAAATTGCTCAGAGATATTGTTTTGGGTGATAAGATGTCAATCTCTTTTTAAGAGATTAATGTAATGGCAATGCCTTTCCCACACAAGGAGCCTGATTCTGATCTCATTTACACCAGTGTAATGCAGAAGAAACTCCACTGAGTTACAGTGGTGCAAAAGAGAGGAGAATCAGATCATAGATCCCTCACACTGCTCAACATTTGTGAAGAGAAAACAGTAATGGTTGTACCTGTAATGTAAGAATTTGCAATCCTTTGTCAGTCTTATTCCACTGATGCTTTTCAAGTCAAAGCAGTCCCTGCGGACCTTTCCTTCCTTTCAGCTCTTGTCAAGCTATGATCTCTTATACTTGGGGAAAGGTTGGACTGGTCCACAGGGTTGCAGGAAAGTGTCCCAGGTCTCTCTCTACTGCCTTGCCCTCCATCAAGCTTGTGAGAAATGAGGCTGCCACCTGCTATAACAGCCTTATCTGTCAGGTAGCAGCAACACCAGCCATCTCCAGCTCTTCTTCTTCCTCCTCCTCCGCTGCTGCTCCCCTCTAGCTCTGCAGTGTGGGGGAGGTAGAAAGAGGGAAGCAGAGTAGAGTGGTGGGAGGAGCAGACAGAGGAATGCTGTGGAGGTGGGACTGCAGAATGTGCAGGGTAGGTGGAAAGAGAGTGAGAGATGAGGAAACAGGAGACAAAAAGAAGAGCTTCAGTGGGAGGAAGGATAGATCCAAAAAGAATCTGGAGGAAGGAGGCAGAGAATAAAGGAGGCGCACAGAGAAGAGGCAGGGAAAAGAGAAGTTATTTAACAGGGATTAGCACAGTTGCCATTTTTGACCTTTCAGTGGCAGCAATGCTTCTGCAGTGCCTAGAAAGAGAAGTTAGGTGAAGAGAGTGAATGGAGTAAGTGCCCATTGCCTGTCAGAGCTTCATTGACAGGACCAGTGCTGTTCTGGATATCCTGCCCTCTCTTTTATATGAGAAGAAAGCCATGTACAGCAGGGAAACAAGGGCGGAAGGACAAGGGCTCAACTACCGTTGGAAGTCCCCTTCTCTACTTGTTTGGGAGTCCCAGTCTGACACTTTTAGAACTTGGGTATTTAGTCCTTTCTGATGAGATCAAGGAAGCTCTTTGGGGCTCTTCACTAGAATGTGCTATGCTCCAACTACACGCAGTTCTGGTAATTGGGTCCCGATCCTATATTTTGTCTATTGACCATAGTTCTGAGGTTCCTCTTGTCCGTGACTTCAAATTGCCCTTAACAACTGTCAGAGTGTTTGATTGCAGTCTCTTCCCACCATGTTCCTGCAAAGGGAGCAATACCACTCCCTTGTCCTCTGGTGACAGGGCTTTGGAGCGGAACGGAGCCTGGAGCTAGAGCGCGGAGCAGGTGCAGGTTTTTGCCTGGAGCTGGAGCAGAGCTAGAGCACAGCTCCAAAGCCCTGTCTGGTGAAACAATTTCTGAAACAAATTCTTAAAATTTTTATCCTCCCATTTGTGAGCCAATTCAGCTGGGCAGGTTTGGGGGGTTGGCTAGGTTTATGGAAGGACCCTGGGACCAGTTGATAACTTGCTCTTCCACTGCTTGGTGGTGGTTATTTCATCAGGTCAGGTCTCAAAATTGCAGGCATTAATAGCAAATCCACCATACACCGTCTTTTATAAGGACAAGGTGGTACACAGGCCTTATCCTAGATTTCTAACAAAGGTCATGGGTCTGCTTCTGATCACACTAACACTGGTGTAAATCAGAAGTAACTCCAGTGAAGTTATTTGTGCTACTATGGCTTAAAAACAGATGTGAGACCAGAATCAGGCTCAGTATCAGATCTTCATTTCAAATGAATCAATCTTTGCCTGTATTTTTTCAAAACCCGGTAGTCCTCCAAAGGAAGCCATGTTGTGCACTCCTGATGTTAAGAGAGCTCACTAGCCCATCATGGCTGCCACACTGTGGCTGGGAAGGTTATTGATCTTTGATCACATGCAAAGACAAGAGCTTTGCATTAAGAGTGTAAGGCCTGGTCTACACTACAGAGCTTATGTTGACCTAATTATGTAAATGTCTACATTAAAATGTTGCTCCCGCTGATGTAACTGCCCTGCTATGCTGACTTAATAACTCCACCTCCACAATGTCAATGTAGGTAGGCTGACGCAGTGTTAGTGTAGACATTGAGTTGCTTACATCTGTTGTTACAGTCAGTACAAGTTCTCCTGCTGAAGCCACGCACCACCAATACAAGGGGTATAGTGCACACACACAAGTGATTTAATTACTGCTGCGGCTGTATGTCGACGTAACTTAGGTCAACATAATTTTGTAGCGTAGCCAGGCCCTTCTCAGCAATACTAATCCATCCTCTCTCCTTTAATACAGAATTCAAGTTCTAAAAGACTTCTGGAAATAGAGAGGAACTTAGGGGTGGTTAGAAGGTCTCAGTCAGTAGGATGTTGGGCATGAGAGAAATACACATGCTCCTTAGTGGTCAGTACTGCTCTGTATTTACATGGCCAGCACTATGTTCCTAATGTGTGGCTCTGTGTTGTCAATGCATTTGGAGAACAAGTGTTACTCTGGGATGCTGCCCCATTTTTTCAATATTCCGGTTAGTTTTCCTCTGTTAATTTGATGTTTTCTTCTTTAATATTCTTTTGCTGCCAAGAACCCTGTCTGTGGTTATTTGAAGAGTTGCACAAAACATTTGCCTTTACCCATTTTACAAGGAGAGGCTGCTCAGCATCACAAATGACAAAATTCCCCTCAGAGAGAGATGGCAGAACTCAGCTTTGATATTCTGCTCTCAACTAACTTTCCATTGACATCAGTGAGCATTCTGTGCATGAAAGGGGTGAGGTTTCAGAACTGAAGTCTGCCATCCAACTCTGAAAAATGATTTTGCCCTTACTATACTATTGGCAAATATTGTGTTTGGAGTTTTTAATACTGACATTTTGCATTACTAGGCTAGTAGTTGCTATCTCTCTTTCCGCCCCCTGCACCCCACTGTGGCTGCCTCCCCTGTTCTAGCAAGAAAGCCTTTGAGGGACTCTGATGTAGTGTGATGTATTTAATGATTTACCCTCTTCTCCAAACTCTGCATCAAAAGGCCACAGTCACTGAGTCTCCAGGGTTGTTCTTCACCTTGAAACGTGCCAACGTCTAGAATCCTGAAACCTGTATGGATCTCATGTCTTCTTGCTGTAGTACTCTTAAGCATGACCCAATATTCAGTCTGATAAATTAGGACTTGCTCAAGTTCTTATGGGGCCCCTTCAAGCATCAGAACAGTGACTCTTTCACCCTCCACATTATAATGAAAGCCTCTTCTATATTAAGACTTCCTTTTTCTGAGGAGTCTCTGGAAATCAGAGGCTTCCTAAGGTTGTACTGTTATGAGAGAACTGGATTTAACATAACCTGTACTTGATACAACTGTAGCCATTTTCTGTACCCAACCATCATTAGTTGAAAACGAGAACACCATGTAGTTAGAAAGAAGTTGGCCTTTGTCTGAGTAAAGCAGACAAATAGCTGCACAGCTGCAGCTTTGTACAGATTTATTAGAATAAAAGAGTGTGGATAACTGACATTGGATCTGTGTGTCTTATTGTTATGCCTAGGAGTTGCTTTGCTGCTAAGTAGCATTATGAGGGGGTTTTTTGCTGTTGCTAGGGAAATTGGTTGCCCATTAGAGGTTACTAGAAGTTATGACTATGTGCTTCGTTTTCAGTAACTTATAAAAGATTAGTTGAGAGTGTGCAATTTGGAGCAGTTCAAGGAGGATTTCTAAGAGCTACCAGACTGACATTTTACTCCCCAGAAGCTGGAAGGACGGCTGATCACTGGAAACCTGCTGTTGAACACTTGACACTACCTCAGACTTCGGGTAACTATATCTGGGGTGCTCTAGATTATTGCTGTTGCACATGCACATATCTTGAGACTTAATAAAGAAGGAGCTTTGAGTGAAAGCACTCTTGTTTGTACCAATCATTTATCAGAGGAGCTGTGTCCCCTACTGACTTAATACCTGACATCACCGGAAGAAAGAGATTAGTTCTTAGAGTGTTCGGTTCAGATAACCCCGGGTAACAGAGTGTGCACGGGACTTGATCCTATGCTCTTTGACATTAATGGCAAATCTCCCATTTACTTTAATGGTACAGGATTGGCACCCTAAAGCAACCACATCCCAATGCACTGTGCAAGTTTACATTTTGGTTAATTTAAATGACCAGAGAGGAGTTCCATTCAAATGTTTATCAACTTAGTTTCCATGTTTAAAGATCAGCTGGGGCTATTTGAGCATGAATAGAAAATAGCAAACACTCATTCTACAACCATGTGGATAACTGATCAGAGCAATGCTCATGGGAAGATGGCATGCGTGAGGCAAAACATTTTTTCCAGCAAAATAATTGTTTATTTGTCATAGGTTATTTGCATGTTGTTCCACAAAATAGGAGTAACCACTTGGTATGTATAATATGTATGTTTTTGTCAAATTACAAACTTCTGTAGATGTTTGAGATACTAGGAGATGATGCATTTTATAATCGTAATTTAAATGCATTTGAAATTCAGCATTTGTCTTAAATTCCCACATTAACTAACACATTCTCTGTGGCTCGCCCAGTTTATATGCTCTATTTAACAATTAGTGATCGCAAACAGCTGTAGCTCCCACCCTGCTCTTTGTGACCCAGGTTATTGGAGCTCCTTTAGTCACAGCACCAACACAAAAATGTTCATCCTGGGTGCCTAAAGTTTGGCTCCAACATCCATGTTTCGGCACTGATAAAAAAGTGGCCCCATTGTCAGAAGTGCTGAGCTCCTGCCTTCAGTGAAATTTTGCTGGTGCTGAGCACCTTTGCTAATATGGCCTCTTTTATTTAGGTGCCTAAATATGTATGTAGGACCCAGACTTTAGGCACCCACGTTTGAACATTTTAGCCTGTGCCTTTATATTAAGATAATATAATGGCTTTATATTTAATAGAATTATATTAAGATAGTGGCTTTTTGGATCAAGCATGGGTAACTCCGCTCAGTACTGACTGGGCTCCTAGAGCCAGATTCTCAGCTGGTAAATGGACATTGCTCCACCATGTAGCTCTGCTGAAGTCAATGGAGCTATGTTAGTCCATACCCTCTGAACACCTAGCTAAATCCTTAAAGGTATTTAGGCATCTAGCCACCATTTAGGCACCACTGTCATTTTCAAAGCTATTGCTAAGCTGCCACCTAACCCTGGAGGTACCTAAGTTCCTATGGCACCTAAATTTCACTGTCACAAAAGCACTGATGCTGCCCCACAGCAGATGAGCTACTCAGAGCCCTAGCTCAAGCTGAGGCCCCAAAACAAGATCCTCAAACGAGGCAGGGGATGGGGGGGGGGGGTTGATCCTTTAGGCATGCTCTGAGCCCACATAATGACCGATAACTAACAGAGCCTGCAGCAAGAGGGCTGAAGCAAGCACAAATAGGTGTGGGGAGAAGGGCAGTATAGCATCCTCCCAAAAGATAGCCAGGGATATAGGGAACCGTAGGGCAAGCATGAGAGAGTTATCGAGTGTGAGTAGGAGAAAGAGACAGTTTCGGCTGTTAGTGCATGGGCTGACTAGGTGGCTGGCCTGGCTTAAGTGTCTGATTCCAGGAGAAGATTTACAGCCGAGGATCCCAAGTGGAGGGAGGTGTCTGTCTCTGGCCAGTCATCCAGGTGCACCAAATCAACTGCTTAGGCCCTTAAACCGCTCTCCATTTTCTGCCCCGCTCCTCAGCATTTCACTCCTGGCTAGTTTAGGTGGCTCCCCCATCCACTGGCTGACAATCCCTTCCTTTGGTGTGTAACCCTTCTGCCCATCAGAGTTGGCAGCAACAAGGGCCGCATTCAGTATCTAGGGGTTCCATTCCAATAACACAATGCAAAACCGGCTTGAGCCCCCACCCAGTGACCTGGTGACAAATATATAGCACCCCCACTGGGTGCCTCCAAGAGGCAATACTTCCCCTCTTGCAAGCAGTCTGAGTGTAGCAAAAAGCCTTTTAATAACAGAGAGAAACAATGTGACATTATGTTGGGGAAACACCACCAACAGGATTCATAACACCACCCATGAGCAAAAAAAACCCACCCCAAGCAAATTGGGGCATGTCCTTTCCCTTTGGTTCTTGAGTCCAGCAACCCCAAATCACCCAAAGTCCCAAAAGTCCAACGACCCAAAAGTCCCTGGTCAGGGCAGCCCCAGAGTTCGAAAGTTTGTCTGCAGAGTTTTACCTCCCAACCTGGGTGGAAGTGGGGGGTGGGAAAGAGGTAAGGGGCACCTTACATGATCTGAAGCTGACTGCCCCGCAGCTCCATAGGGCTTCACTCCAATCTGCTCCACGAGCCGCTCCACGTCCCACAAGCAGCTCCCGCCGTCCCATGAACTGCTCCACAATATATCTTCAAGCTCCCCCACTACTTAACACTCAGTGATTTTAGCTCTTAATCAGTTTAGCTCTTTTGTGATTTCAGCTTGTAGTAGGGGAGCCTCAGTGCTGGTACACCATTAGCCCAAAGTGAATTCAGCTCAGCAGCCTGTAACTAGATTCCTAATAGAATCAAAATTAGCTCTGATATTCTACAGTGGAGAGAGGAGGAAGTGCAATTAGCATATAATGCCCTCACCAGGGGGCCCATACCACCAAGTATTAATACCTGTCCCCAACCTCTCTCTCTATTCACTGGGTTTTGGAACCCATGACCCTTGCCTAGCGAGTGCTGCTTAGTTGATGGTGAGTCCCTCCATCATAACTGTCCTTGATTCCCATAATCAGGGGAATAACAATTTATTCTTCCTGCCCCAATAACAGAGACACTGGGGATCCCACATCAGCCAAAGTGACCATTTGGGCAGCTATGGCCTCATTCTAGGCGGGGTGGGTGTGCCTATGCAAATGAGATCAGACCCTAAAGTTCTTCTCCACAACTTGCCACACCTCACCACCAGATCATAGAATCATAGAATATCAGGGTTGGAAGGGACCTCAGGAGGTCATCTAGTCCAACCCCCTGCTCAAAAGCAGGACCAATCCCCAATTAAATCATCCCAGCCAGGGCTTTGTCAAGCCTGACCTTAAAAACTTCTAAGGAAGGAGATTCCACCACCTCCCTAGGCAACGCATTCCAGTGTTTCACCACCCTCCTAGTGAAAAAGTTTTTCCTCATATCCAACCTAAACCTCCCCCACTGCAACTTGAGACCATTACTCCTTGTCCTGTCCTCTTCTACCACTGAGAATAGTCTAGAACCATCCTCTCTGGAACCACCTCAGGTAGTTGAAAGCAGCTATCAAATCCCCCCTCATTCTTCTCTTCTGCAGACTAAACAATCCCAGTTCCCTCAGCCTCTCCTCATAACTCGTGTGTTCCACACCCCTAATCATTTTTGTTGCCCTTCGCTGGACTCTTTCCAATTTATCCACATCCTTCTTGTAGTGTGGGGCCCAAAACTGGACACAGTACTCCAGATGAGGCCTCACCAATGTCGAATAGAGGGGGACGATCACGTTCCTCGATCTGCTCGCTATGCCCCTACTTATACATCCCAAAATGCCATTGGCCTTCTTGGCAACAAGGGCACACTGCTGACTCATATCCAGGTTCTCGTCCACTGTCACCCCTAGGTCCTTTTCCGCAGAGCTGCTGCCTAGCCATTCGGTCCCTAGTCTGTAGCTGTGCATTGGGTTCTTCCATCCTAAGTGCAGGACCCTGCACTTATCCTTATTGAACCTCATCAGATTTCTTTTGGCCCAATCCTCCAATTTGTCTAGGGCCCTCTGTATCCTATCCCTGCCCTCCAGTGTATCTACCACTCCTCCCAGTTTAGTATCATCCGCAAATTTACTGAGAGTGCAATCCACACCATCTTCCAGATCATTTATGAAGATATTAAACAAAACCGGCCCCAGGACCGACTCCTGGGGCACTCCACTTGACACCAGCTGCCAACTAGACATGGAGCCATTGATCACTACCCGTTGAGCCCGACAATCTAGCCAACTTTCTACCCACCTTATAGTGCATTCATCCAGCCCATACTTCTTTAACTTGCTGACAAGAATATTGTGGGAGACCGTGTCAAAAGCTTTGCTAAAGTCAAGAAACAATACATCTACTGCTTGCCCTTCATCCACAGAACCAGTAATCTCATCATAGAAGGCGATTAGATTAGTCAGGCATGACCTTCCCTTGGTGAATCCATGCTGACTGTTCCTGATCACTTTCCTCTCATGTAAGTAATTCCTCTCAGATGTCAGGGTGGAGCTCATCCTGACTCTGCTTACAGGTGCCAGCTCTCCCTATGCATTGTATAGGGAGCCTGGGCTCCTACCTTGGGGATGAACATTCACTGGGTTGCAGGGCACTTAAGGGATAGGCATTGCAATGCTAAGCAAAGCAATGCCTAAATACTTCTGTGGATCTGGGCCCTGCTCCCTGCAGTCATGTCTCAGTCAGACAGGGGACTCAGAGAAAACACTAGGCTGGACTTTTTCAGGTGGCTCCAGAATCCTGCTCAAGGATCTGAAGGACATCTTCCCAGCATTTTATATACACATTTACACACACACACACACCTGCCAACACTGAGAAAGTGAACATTTCAGCTACATCACATGCTGCTCTGTCAGATTATGTGCAGTCATGTGACAGAACCAGGCTGCCTGACATTTGTACCACAACTGTTTTCTCAGATGGATACAAGTAGGCCAGTAATTCCTAAAAGGCAGGTATTTTTATATCATTCATGTAGGCCATTTTTCTAACTCATAAAGGAAAATTTTGTAACATAAATGCCTCTACTTAAAACACATTATTATTTATAAGGCCAACTTTGCAAAGTAAGATTCTTTTCCCTTCTTGACTGAATAAGATTTATGAGAACTATATGTGCGCACAGAGGAAGAAATCCATGCAAAGACAGATGATAATGATTTGCTTTGACTTATTCACACTTTCTGTGCTGTACAATAGAGATTCTTGGGGCAAATTCTGCAGTAATTTACATTCCCATCTAATAGTGGAGCTGAACAGGTGTAAGTCAGCACAGAATTTTGGCCTATTTTGACCGATGACAAAAAAAAAAAAAAAATCAAATCAAAAAGTGGAATATCATGCAGCTTTGCAAATGAGGCTATGACTATTAACCCTATTGGGAACATGGGACCTCTCCAGGATAAGGATTCATAATCTGAGGCACTTCACATCCCCCTGACATTAAGGCACTGTACAAGCAAAAATTGCATAGCCAGTTCATTAAAGGAGTAACTGATTTTCTGGCAAGTCACACTGAGCGATTGCTCCACCCACTCGGAACGGAGCAAGATCTTCAGACCTTTGCACATGCGTGACTCCACCTGTATCACTGAACCTCCAGTTCTATAGTTTCTGTAGGCTTCTAAGAAGTGGGAAGTTTGCCACAGAGCTGCTGAGTTCCCCCCATATCTCATGTTTCCTGTTCCACTTGTAACAATTTTGCTACCTTCCACCCTTGTGAAGGTGAGCATCTAGCCCTCTATACTTTTCCTTATTATCTAGCTTTACCTGCACAAATACATACACAGTTTCTCCTGAGTTCCTCCTCTCTGCCCTGGAAGAGAAGCAAATTTCAAGCGCCTCATAGAATCTACATTTTTACCTTTTATTTTCCAGAAAAGGAATCTTTGCTTAATTCCTATAACTCAAACACTTAAACTAGTGTCTAGTTGAGATTAGGGCACAGATGACGGTGAGCGGCTGAAGAGCTATCTGAAGTTTAGCCCAGACGAGAGTGAGGTGATGGTAGGTTGGGATGAGGAAGCAGCCAGGGGAAATGCTGGAGGTAATATTGATCCTTTTGATGGAAGGAGTACATCTGCCACTATTTACCAGTGGTGCTGTTGAATGATAATATTGCAGCATTAACCCAGAGTCTTTTACTGTGTCTGTCCGTCCAGGAGGTTGCAACCTTTCCTTTTGGATGCATACCTTGCCACTGTTATCCATGCTTTTGTTATCTCACTATTGCATTGGGCTCTGTAACAGCCCATGCTGACCTTTCGGACGTGCTGCAGAAGCTGTTTATGTCATAGGACTTCTGGAGAAGGATAAGGGTATGTTCAAGACAATAGAAGGGAAAGGAGCTTTTTTGTAGCTGATTCATTGGCTGCCAGAGCTGAGTTAATTTGTTCCTGTATTACTGTTTGTTTTTAATTATGCTGTGTGTATTATGCTGTTGGAAGATTAAGTGTCAGAGTACCTATGTACAGCTCTGGTACTATTAGTTAAATCTAAATCTAAATAAATATAGTCCATTATCTGAACTCTCCAATTTAGAATTTGGCCAAATTCATCCCAGTGTAATTCTGCTGCAGTCAATGGAGTTACACTAGCAATTGGCTTCACTGGATTCTTTGTCTCCTTTGCACACTGCTGACTTCATCCCTTTTCCACACTGCCTCTATGCTGGGGAAAAAACCCTCAATTAATATATGCTAAGATTCCTCTCTTCCTTCTAAAAATTGCCAACAACCCCACCTATTCTAGGAAGCATTGAGCCAAGCCCCTTGGGCAAACCGTTTACGTGAGGTGGCATGCTATATAAAGTTAAAGCAGAGTTTCTCCCATGCTTCCTGTTCCTCTTTCCTTAATGCTTCCTTTGTCTCCTAGTCGTGATTCCATGCCCACTCTCCCAGGCATCAGTTCATGCCTTTTTATGCTGCCCTGTGCCCCATCAAGCTACTGCCTTCTCCTTCATATCTCGTCTCACTTCTCAACAGCATTCTTCCTTTCGTCCCCACTCCAGGCCTGTCTGCCTACTCTCGTCCCTGTCTGTATTGAAAATGATGAAACAAATGACCTTATTTGTAACTTATGCTCTCCGAAGAGCAATTTCCTGTTGTGTCCCCTCCTTTCTCGTCTCCCACTCCAATCGGTTTAAGAGCTTGTCTACATGGGAAAGTTATGCCAGCATAAGCTAAACCATAAATTTAAAGCAAAGGAGAGGTTATGCTTTAAGGTTTTTTTGCATTGTGTTGGTCTGTTAGTTCTGCAATATTCACATGCAGATACTTTATTCTTTATTTCTTTGGATAATGCCTGGCCACCACACTGACCATTTGGTCCATTCACAGCATTTAGTTAATCCTTGATGTCTTTTATGAATGCAATTTAGGATTTCTCCTTTCATTTCATTTGGAATTATGATGCAATTGCCTTTAATCATGAGTCAGTTAGAGTTGCTTCATTGTGTACATACTACAAAGTAGTCTCTTAACTTCCTCAGTGTCCTTTAGATACTTGGGCCAGCCAGTTGTAACGTAGCTTAGAACTTCTTTAAGATGTGTGTCTGTGTCAAGGTTACTTGTAGTTGGTGTAGTCTCTTTTCTGACATTGGTCTGTATGCATCCACACACACACACCTTTATGTCCTCTTTGAGCTCATGGATAGTTCCATGCAATGCTAGGCTCCATGACAGGATTTTTCCCAGGAACATATTTAGCAATTGGGTTAAATCACATGAACCTTATCAATAGACGTTGGCATCTCAGTGGTTCTTGATCCAGATCTTTTCCACTGATGTGGGTTACAAGCAGTTTATTGTCTGTTATCAGTGTAAAAGAATCCAGTTCATACAGACATCTGTAAAAGTTCTCACATCTCCAAACGCTTATGTGGTGGGCTGCACTTACCTCCTGAAAACCCCCTTGCCACTTGGGCAATGTGTTGCCATTCTCTTCAGCTCTTAGCACCCCTTGCAGGCTGCTAGGCCAGGCCACACAGTATAATCCCTTCTGGGGTATAACAAACTTAAAACAGAAGCAGTTCCTTGCCCTTCAGGGCCAATTATAAACAAACAGGGGCAGTAGGTTTGTATGATTTGTGGTGGTGCCCAGAATGGGTCAAAGTCCTGCCCTCCCCACCCCCACACACACCTGCCTAAGGCTCTGGGAGGGAGTTTGGGTGCAGGCTCTGGGCTGGGGTAGGGGGTTGGAGTGCAGGAGAGGCTGCGGGGGTGGTCTCTGAGAGGGAGTTTGGATGCAGGGTGCAGGCTCTGGGTTGGGGAAGGGGGTTGGGGTGTGGGAGAGGGTGAGGGATGTGGCGCTTACCTCGGGCGGCTCCCAAAAGTGATCCGCACACCCCTCTGGCAGCGGCTTCTAGGCGGGGCAACTGGGGGGGTCTCCACGTGCCACTGCCCGCAGGGACCGCCCCCACAGCTCCCATTGCCCACAGTTCCCGGCCAATGGGAGCTGCTGAGTTGGCGCTCGGACAGGGGCAGTGTGTGGGGGGGGCCCTCCCAGGGGCCGTATGGCTGTTCTGGGAGTCGTGTGGAGCAAAGCTGGGCAGGAAGCCACCATAGCCCCACTGTGCTGCTGCTGGTGGCGACAGCCGAAGGTCCCTGGGCCCTTTTAAATCACCTGGAGGTGGCAGGTGGGGCTGGGAGAGACCCGGCCCAGAATATTGGTGGAACTGGGCTGCTGGGCCCTGAATATTCCTGGAGCATGGGCACCACAGGTCCATATAGCTCACCGCCCCTGTAAACAAAATAGTTTCTCACCCTTCTGGACTAAATTCCCTCTCTGGAATTGAATCAGCAGGGTTCCTTCTGGGCTCCTGCCACTGACTGTGGCCAGCAATAGGCCCTGGCCTGATTCCTCATGTTATAGTCTATGGAGCCTCACTCCTTTGACTCCAGCCAGGAACTGACTTGCTGAGAGCAGGCTGCTCCTTTTATTTTGGCCTGATGGGTCTTGATTGACTGTTGGTGATTCCCAAAATGGCTGCTCCCAGGATGCCTCTCTAGACAAGTCAGGAGGTCTAATATTTGCTACTCTTTTCCTCTCAGAGAACTGTTTCCTGGAGCCTCATGCAGAAGGGCCTCCAGCAGGGGGCTGCAAAGGCCTGGTAACCCTGTCACAGCTTGCCAAGCACTCATTTTCAGTCTGTGCAAATAGTTTTTTCCACTTCTGCAAGTGTGCAAGAGCAAAATATAACTGGCTTCCACACTGATTCATGTTGCTGTAACTATACACTGGAATCTGCCAGAATCCACTCGACACATGCAGCTTGGAGAATACTGTAGGCCCTTCACTTTGGGGAGGAAGTCATCCAGTGTTGGGAGGATATATTTTTCTCTCACAACTGCTTCATTAAGTCTTTTACAATTCACACAGATTTGGATTTTTCCATTTTTCTTTAAAGCCACTTCCACTGTGGCACACTATGCTGTTGGCTCAGAGATTTTTCTTGATTATGCTAATCAGCTCCATTCTCATTAATTCAGTTTTCACTTTATGAAGCAATGGGACAGGAATACTGTGAGGTGTACGTACACTACATGGTTCAGCATTGTCTCTTAAGGTTATTTATATTCGATCTCCTTTCAATATCCAATATCACCAAAGTCCAATATCACCAAATACTCTGAATTCTTCCACTTTTCTCACTAGGCCTATCATGGCTGCTACATTGTGGCTGAGAAAGTTGTTGATCTTTGATCGCATATCAAGACAAAAAGGCTCTGAATTAAGAGTGTAAGGTGCAGTCTACACTACAAAGTTAGGTTGACACAAGTCAGTTTACATTGACCTAATTATGTAAACGTCTACACTAAAATTTCACACCTCTGCAGATATAACTGCTCTGCTCTGCTAACTTGATAACTCCACCTCCACAAGAGACAGAGTCAGTGTCAATGTAGTTAGGTCGACGCAGTGTTAGGGCATGTGTTCACTAGCAAAGTTAAAGCGCTGCCATGGCAGCGCTTTAACATGGCTGTGTAGTCACGGCACCAGCACTGGGAGAGAGCTCTCCCAGCACTATAAAAAACCCACCTCCACGTGGGGAGCAGTTACCAGCATTGGGAGCTTGACTCCCAGCCCTGGTGCACTGTCTACACTGCCACTTTACAACGCTGAAACTTGCAGCGCTAAGGGGGAGGGTGTTTTTTCAGACCCCTGAGCAAGAAAGTTGCAGCTCTGTAAAGTGGAGGTGTAGACAAGGCCTTAGTCTAAATGCTGCATTTCTTATATCTGCTGTTACTGGCTTTCAGAAGCTGTCCCACAGTGCCCCACACTGATGTGCATCACCAACACAAGGAGCATAGTGTGGACATGCAAAAGCAATTTAATTACTGTGGCTACTGTATGTCGACGTAACTTAGGTCAACATAATTTTGTAGTTTAGACATGCCCTAAACTATTTTTGTGGCCAACGGGCCCTTACAGTTCAGAATATGTTCCAAGCTAGTTAAGGCTGTGTCAGATTATTTCAGCTCTGGGAGGGGTTGAAAGTGATAAGTCCCTTCTGAGATGACCATGATGTCTGCTCCTGAGTCAGTTTTAAAATCAATAGCCTTTCCATGAGTATTCAGTTTCATTCTCCAGGCAGGCTCTGTCTCATCACATGTGATAGATCCCAGAAACAATGGCTCTTGGTTGTTTATAAATATAAAAGTCAGCTCTCTGACTGCTTTACAAATAGCTGCAAAAAGTTCATATTTTGTGCATTTATTACATCTTGTATCTTTGGCTGGAAATATATTACTTGGGCCTTGAATTTTCCTACAGCTTATGCATTTAGTCTGAAATGTTTTGTAGTTCCTCATAGCCTAAGTGATCTTATGATGATTATTTTTAGCACTCATGCTGTGTCTATCTACAGCTTCTGTGTGCTAGCTTCTTGTTTTTCAAGTGTGGCAAGATGCTCTTGGTGTTTCACCAATTCAGGCTGATTTGTTCTTTGAATAGCTGTGTGTAGGGTTAAGTCTGTTTTTAATTGTAGTTGCTGCAAAAGATTTTTATCTGCAAGCCTGATGACTAATTGCTGATATTTTCATGTTTTGCGTTTCCAAAAATCAGTTTTCTGATAATGCTTGCAAAACTGATGAAAATGTCACCATTCTCTTGGTTCCTGAATTCTTTGGTGAAAACATGTTCTTTCATAAACTATGTTTCTCTGAAGTATAAAGTATGCATCAAACATAGCCAGAATCCTTTCATAGGCATCTTTGTGACAGTCTCCAGTAAAGCCAAAGGATTTAAAGGTATGCTCTGCCTGCTTCCCCATAGCATAAATTAAAGAGCATACCTGAATGTCTCCAGTTTCCTTGTGGAGTTTGTTTGCAGTTTGAAATCTTGCAAAATTTTGTCTCCAGTTTCTCATTCTGTAGGTCTATGAAAACTGCAGTTCTCTGGGGCATTGACAAGTGACATATAGATGAGATCCTGTAGCCTTTGTTGCCTCTCCCCCTTACAACTTTTGTTCATAGAATTAAAGAATATCAGGGTTGGAAGGGACCTCAGGAGGTCATCTAGTCCAACCCCCTGCTCAAAGCAGGACCGATCCCCAACTAAATCATCCCAGCCAGGGCTTTGTCAAGCCTGACCTTAAAAACCTCAAAGGAAGGAGATTCCACCACCTCCCTAGGTAACGCATTCCAGTGTTTCACCACCCTCCTAGTGAAAAAGTTTTTCCTAATATCCAACCTAAACCTCCCCCACTGCAACTTGAGACCATTACTCCTTGTTCTGTCATCTGCTACCACTGAGAACAGTCTAGATCCATCCTCTCTGGAACCCCCTTTTAGGTAGTTGAAAGCAGCTATCAAATCCCCCCTCATTCTTCTCTTTTGCAGACTAAATAATCCCAGTTCCCACAGCTTCTCCTCATAAGTCATATGCTCTAGCCCCCTAATTATTTTTGTTGCCCTCCGCTGGACTCTTTCCAATTTTTCCACATCCTTGTTGTAGTGTGGGGCCCAAACTGGACACAGTACTCCAGATGAGGCCTCACCAATGTCGAATAGAGGGGAACGATCACGTCCCTTGATCTGCTGGCAATGCTCCTACTTATACAGCCCAAAATGCCCTTAGCCTCTTGGCAACAAGGGCACACTGTTGACTCATATCCAGCTTCTCGTCCACTGTAACCCCTCGGTCCTTTTCTGCAGAACTGAAGTGCCTAGCCACTCAGTCCGTAGCAGTGCATGGGATTCTTCCGTCTTAAGTGCAGGACTCTGCACTTGTCCTTGTTGAACCTCAGATTTCTTTTGGCCCAGTCCTCTAATTTGTCTAGGTCTCTCTGTATCCTATCCCTACCCTCCAGCATATCTACCACTCCTCCCAGTTTAGTGTCATCCGCAAACTTGCTGAGGGTGCAATCAACACCGTCCTCCAGATCATTAATGAAGATATTGAACAAAACCGGCCCCAGGACCGACCCTTGTTGCTACTTTCTGTTCTCGTCTGGGAGTTAGGTTGTCTTTACTTTTGACACCATGTGATGTATCTCTTGCAAAGGAGCTGCTGGGCTACTACAAGCAGGTCAGACTTTTGTACCAGATATGGACTGGCTACAGAGCTTCCTTTATAGATATATATACTAGAATTGTGCCTTCTATGAGATCAGGGGTTCTCAAACTGGGGCATGTGACCCCTCTGGGGGTCACAAGGTTATTACTTGCAGGGTTGTGAGCTGTCAGCCTCTACTCCAAACCCCACTTCACCTCCAGCACTTATAGTGTTAAATATAAAAAAAATGTGTTTTTAATTTATATGCAGGGTTGCACTCATAGGCTTGCTGTTTGAAAGGGGTCACCAATACCAAAGTTTGAGAACCACTACATGAGATCCTTTAATGTATTGTCCAGCTCTCGCTATTACACACAGTGCCACCTAATGGCTTAACGTTACAATATGGCTTTACATTACAAGAGGTAGGAGCGCTTTGGCCAGAGAGCCAAAGCACACTTCAGTCCTACCCCTTCCAGTGTGTTAAGGTCCTAAAGAAATCACAAACGCAACTCAAAACAGCCATCCAACAAACCTTCAGAGGGATCCCACCCTTGTGTTCTGGGTTCATCTCCAGACAGTCTAGGCTTCCACGAATCCCACAGAGTCTAGTCATCCCTTCTAGCAGGAGCTTCTCCAGGCAGAAAGCTAGTTCAGTCTCTGGGCTGCAACCAGGCTTCTCTGCCACCAAGAGAAGCAGAACTCTGCTCTCCTTCATGGTCAGCTCTGAACTGAGCTAAGTCTCCTCCTTTTAATTCCGCTCTCTATGCCCGACATTGGCCACAGGTGTAGGGGGGTGGGGTTGAATGAGTTCAAAGGCTTTCTGTCACACTCCACACTGACAAGGAGAGGGTATCTGTTCTCTCACACCAGGTTATCTGTACTTTCTGCATTGTACAAATGGGATTTCTTTGGTTTTAGTCAAAACTGACATGAAGGGCCTCATTTTTATATGCATGTGCAGCAAGTAATAAGCAGGAGCAGGCATGGCCCTAGGGTCTCACTTTATGAGAATCAGGCTCTCTGTACATGTTAGCCTTGCAATTGGGAACCAAAAGATGGATATTTTATGTTGGACCTACTCTCTTACTCCTTAAGGCTAGCAATGTTGAATATCCTGGAGTGGGACAAACTCTGCAATTGCAAAGGGCAACCCTGGACTCTTTGGCCCAGAGACGCCATTACCCTGCCCCTTGTGTAGTCATTTACAGTAGGACAAAGTAGGTGTCAGCTGCTCCTATTTTGATCTGGCAGTGTTTTTCACTCACTTTGCACTGTGTAAATGACTACACATAGTGCAGGGCAATAGCAAATTGGACCTTGGGTGGGTCTCCAGTACTACTTTCCCTAGAAATCAGGGAGCTCTTTTTGCAGGATGTGCATGATTTCACTAGTAGTAAGACTTGAATGTATTTTGTTTTTCCATCAACAAAGAACAAACATACATTCAGTCTGGTTAACATTAATTAGTTTAAATAGAACAAAATATAAATGTAGAGGCCCTATGAGCGAGCACAGTGTGTGTGACTTGCTGTAGCAGCAGCCGTCTTGAACTAACTCCCAGGGAACATCTGTGCAGACAGGCTGGGGCACCATTTTACTCTTAAGGTGCAACATATAGAAAACCACCTTCCAGTTCCATTAACATTCCACCTTGTTCTCCTTTATTAATATCTTGCCCTGTGGGGCAAATTCCACTGAATAACAATGAGTTACTGAGTCCCCAGAACTGCAGTTACATACCCCACAGTAGGTAACACCTGTCACATTTATGGGACTATTCTAGATGTGTGTCTGAGAGGACGTATAGGCAGAGTTTGTGTCGCCAGTGTTTACCTGTTGCCTTTGTGGTAACACATTGTGGAAAATGCCTTAGGATATTTATCAAACACTCAGAGAAAGTAAATAAATTAGCTAACAAGGCAGAAATTGGGAACCCTAATTCCTCTAGCTGAAAATGGACCCTTCACCTCCAGGGCTGGCCCCAACCTGGCCAAGGTTCAGGCACATATTTAGCAGGGAAATCACAGTGCGGGGAAGTTCTGCCATTTATATACATTTAACGGCAAGCGGGGGCTAAGGGGAGAGGGAATGGGGGAGGGGAGAAGAGTTCTTTCCAGTGCTTTCAATCTGAAACCAGCATTAAATTCACTTTAAATAATGTCTGCGTGTTTTTTTGAAAAGAAAATGTAGCACAGGAGATGTCAGTGGAATTGAATAACAGTGCAATAGATGAACCCTGCCAGCGTGAACAGAACAGGTTAGTTTATTCTTTGTATTTCTGTTACTAACCAGCCTGTCTAAGGTATTCATCCCTCTCATCACTGAGGAGCTTGCAGACTCCTTAGAAATAGCTGAGCTAATGGCACCTGGTGGGACACAGTATATCCAGATGAAAGGGAAACACCTGGCTGACATGCCTTTACAAGTTCCCCATCCCTTTTAGAGGAGGTGAGCACATTTCTTTGCAGATCTGTCTCGGCAGGGGCAATTTAGAGGTGCTTTTGACCAGTTTAAAATGTGTCAGAAGGAGACAATCTCCACCCTTTGCAGAAAATAACCCATTATTTCCTTTCACTGCATTCCAAGGTGGAGGATGGTAGAGCTCTGATCATGAGTTAGCAGTTTCTGGGTTCTGCTGTTAATCTGTGTAACACAAAGCACTCCTGTGGTTGCATATGGCACAAAAAACAGTTTATTAATATCATCAGCATCCTGCTTGTTTTCTCCAGTGGCTATTTCCAACAGTCCTAAGGAGAGAAAACGTACCGTACTACAGGGTCTGATTAACAGAAGTGGGCACTGCAAAATGCAGATTTCCCCCCGCCCCCACCCTGTGAATAGAACGCAGTGCAGAAAACACATTAATATCCTTTCCTTCATACGTGTCTTTTTCTCCCTTTACCCTTTGAGGGGAATGTGAATTCCAAAATAGGGCAGGGCTCAGCAGACCTAAAGATATGTTTCTAGCACACAAAGAAGCAACTTACAACTATTTCCCCTGTTTAAAAAAAAAAAAACCAAAGCAAACATGGAGGGGCAAATTAATTCTCTGATGTAACACACCACGGAAACCACTTGGGTTCCATCTTGTCCCCCCATGCATCAGTTGAAAGTTCTATTGTACAAAGCTAGCAATGCTGCCAGTGGAAAGGTCTAACAGGATGGTCTCTATATGGGATTTTACTCAACTCTGTTCACTAAGCAAGGTTTGTTGCCATGGTAACAAGCAAATCACATGACAGCCATGCTGCACAGTCTGAAATGTAAGAAAACTTAAAGGAAGGTGCAGTAAGGTTCAGCATAGAGTGTATTGAAGCTCAGTTGAGCCATTCAAGAGTATGTATTGGCCAATAGATTTCTGGTATTTATTAGCTTTCATGTGTTAGGCCTAACTTTGCCCAGAATATTCTTCTTTCATTTGTATCTTCTCTCTAAACATGCTATGAAACATCCAGAATGCAGGAGGCCCAATTTATAGCCTATTCGCAGGCTGCAACAACATGGACTGTGGTTTAAATCTTCACCATCAACCCAGAACGAGAGAATGTAACATTTTTGTCAAGCACTTGAATAATCTCTGATTAGAGACAGGCATGATCTTGGAAATCTTATTGCAATTATATGACTCTGATCCTTCATGTGGTTGCACACTGCAGTAGCTGGGGAGGATGGCAGGTGTGTGGGAGAAGAGAACACTGATGTAACTTTTCTCCCATTCTCTCCAGAAAGCTGTGAGCAATCTTAAATTACTTAACCGCTGGGTTGATGGAGCTTCAAGATGCTGTTAAATTATAAGTAATGTTTTTTCCAGAAATTGCATTCTGAAGGCATGTTCCCAAAGATATGTGATTTGTGTATTCTATATGGTGAGTTCCTGCCTTGTCCTGAGAGACCTCCAGCAGCAGATAGCTGTCTTGACTGTTCTCTCACCACTCCGGGATCCAAACTGGTGCTAGGACAGTCGTGGTCTATCAGGTTATTTTATGTGTGAATGCTTCTTAACTACAGCTGGTTGAAAATTTATGAAATTCACAATTTCAATGAAATGTTGTCATTGACATTTGAAATTTTAGATGAAAAAAGACAACGTTTTTGTGCAAGTTATATCCCATTTTCAACCAGATCTACTCAAAACCTAGAAATGAAGGGAAGGGGCAACTTGTTGTGGGATTTCAACAATGGAGAGGCTCCCTCTGCACTCTTCATAATCTGGGTATATCTTTTCCAGAAACTGCTTTATTGGGATGCTCATGTGCAAACCCCACAATACATGTGTCTATCTATTGGGGTGTTCTTTCATTGTAATTGTTTTTCTGAGATGAAAATAAAGGGCATCTATGTTTCTTCTTTCATCCAAAGATCACAAAGCACTTATTCAGAGATCACTGCAGCCATCAATGACATGCAGCCGCTTCTAGGAAGAAAGGCAGCAGCCTTCAACCAGCATACAGCAACACTGGACAAGAAGCGCAACAGACTGGTGTATTCAACTGAAACAGCAAAGAGTTAAACAGGAGAAATAATTAGCCAGCTGGAATTTGGTTAGGTACCATAACTACTCCCTACTCCTGTGAAAAGTGCTATGGGATTTGTACTCTTATGGAAAGTTCATGTAGAGCAATAGAAATTAAACCAATAGGATTTTATAGAGATGTAATAAGGGGATATAAAAATCACTCTAAAACCCTACAGAATTTAATAGAGAATGATGTCCTTGCTATAGGTTTTTAAAACCATCCCACAGAAGAATTCTGTGGCAGGGATATCATGCTTCACTCATTTCTATGGGATAGTTCTAAAGCCCACAGAGGGGCTATGATTTTCTGTTAAATTCCAAAAGACTTTGCAAGATACAGTGCAAGGACACACATTTTTATCCATATGGGAGGGTACACTGCACTTCACAAATGCAAGGTTTTTCCTTGGGGCATGATGATGGATGGATGAGATGAAGGAGTGTCTGGGGAGCTGGTTGGAGTTGAGAAGTATTTTCTCCTTCATTAAGATCTGTGGGTATGCTGTGGCTGGACAGCCCATTTTGCTTTTATGTAATATAGTGTAAAGGTCATAGGGTTTATTTATGCACAAGGCATACATTTAAATAAATCATGTTTATGGCTAGCATATGAATGGGATATCACACATAATTCTAGTGGTAACAATTGGCAATTTAGCCTTTAGCTGAAGTGCTACAGGGATTTGTTTTCTCAGCTAACAACCCAAGTTTTGTTCCCCAAACTGCAAGGACAGTGTTATGGTTTGTAACACTGTAGTGCCTAGCAGCTCCAGCTAGGGATCAGGGCTCCAATATGCTAGACGTTTCCCTTCTCTCCAGAAAAGATGGTCCCTGTCACAAAGAGCTTACAGTTTAAGTAATGAACTTTAGCTGAGATTGTAGCATCCACATGGATGTAGCCATGGATCTGTTATAGTAAACATTTCCCATCTAAATGCTTTTTTGGAATTCTGAGCATTCAAATTCTGCACCAGAGTGATTAGCATACTTCATGCCTCAACCACATTTCAATAAGCTTTATTAGTATTCTTTGCAGTTGGATTGTTTGGCAGGAAATAACTTGGACTGATGCATCCCCTTGTGTGTCTGAAGTTATATGTAGAATTTATAATGTTATATTAATTAAATCATTTTAAAAGAATGAGCATTATAATTATGGAGGCAGAAAGTATAAAAGTCTGTCTGTTCCAATATTTTTAGCCTATAATTCTTGAAAACCTTTCACAAAAACAATCTAAAAAGTAGAGAAATTAAACCCAGGTCCACCAGTAAATGTCAGCGAGGAGTTGTGAATGCTCAGCATTTTGAAGGCTCAGGCCATAAGGAGGTGACAATGAATGAATATCTAAAAGGTTTCAAATAAATAAAAACAAAGTGTATTTTTGGAGTAAAGAACCAATTCTGAGTCTTAGCAGGAAGAACACAAATCTGCCTACACTTGCCTCTCCAAATGGCTGACTGACATAATCAGTCATGCCACCAGTTCAAACATAACACAGGAGAAGTTGAATTCACCTTTTTCCCTCCCTCCCACTCCTTTTCCCATTATGATCAACAATTCCACCAGCCTCTCAAACAGCTTTGCAGCCTAGATGTCACATTTGGCTCCCCTTCTTAATCAGTAAATCCTGCTAGTTCTCTCTCTATATCATCTCAAAAATCTACCTATTTCTTCCTCACATGAGGATATTTGTCCAGAGCCAGGCATTTATTTCATGCCTTTACTACCACACCCATCTCCAGTCCATCCAGACCTCTGCCACAACAATCATCCTCCTCTCCCAATGTTACGATCGATCATGGCAGGCTCTCTATATATTGCACTGCTGGCCCCTGCCACATCAAACTCAAACTCTTGTTCTTATTGGCAAGCTCCTCTGCAGCTTATCCCCTTCTTACTTCTCCATTCCATTTGCCCTGTTCCCATGCCAACTTCCATCCCTTCCTTCATGCTGCCCCTTATACCTGGCACACTTCTCCTGACCCTGTCCACTACCCTTGTCTCTTTGGTAGAAACAAACAAATCTCCATAAAATTGTAATTCTCCTTAAAAATATACATCTAAAATCATAGATTATTTTTAGCATCTATGCGTTACTTCAATCAATCATAAGAAATTATCCACCTGAGCATTGCTCTCCTAAGTGACTGCAAGTTCATGTTATCTTCTCATTTTTATACCTAGCCCTGTGTTGTTGTCTCCTTTGGCTGTTCTCATCTTACTTAGGCCCTGATCTTGTAATCAGACCCATGTGGAGTGTCACTGGAAGTCCAAATGGGCATAACAGTCTGCCCTCGCAGATTTAATTGCAGGACTCCGTATTGTAAACTCTTCAGTGTCGACCCAGGACTAGTCTGAAAGGTGCATCACAGAAGGTGAACCAGAGGGAGCGAAGGCAAAAGTGGCTGTGTGCCATCTGGATTGTGGACTGCTATGGATGGTAGCCGCACACACTACCACGGAGCAGCTTTCCCAAGCTGCCTATGGTCTCCTCTGCCACCCTGAATCCCTGTAGCAATGCATCTGGACCCTCCTCTCCCTGGCACATTCCTTACCCTGGGGCTGGGGAAGAGAGTGGGAGGAGGGCACCATAAGGCCCTTATAATAATTGAAAGCTGGAAAAAAATGGTCAAGGGAGGATTTGGACGGAGTGAAACCTGGGCAGCGCCACTGAGAGGAAGGGGCAGACGAGGTTAACTTGCCAGGCCCTGTAACTGCAAGTAACTGTTTAAATCAAAGCTTATGCCAGTATTCAATCCCTCCTTCCCCATTTTGGCAGCAGTGCTGGGAGCAATGCTGATGCTGACACTGCCCAGGCATTGCCAGATCCCAGAGATCAGAGCTTCACAGCAGCTGTAGAGCACAGTAACAAGGACTGGATTTGGCAGCAAGAACTGTGCGCTCTCCATTATGGAAGGATTGAGGGGAAAGGGCAGTTCAGTATTGGATTATCACTTACTGAGAGGGCCAGGAAAGAGGACATACAGGGGAATGGAGAGGCATGGATACATGAAGCAAAGGGACCTTGGATTTTCTAATGCCTCCTATATCAAGAACTTCTCATGGCAGCGTTGAATCTGAGACATGATATATTGGTTTTGATGGGTCTGATTCCCTCTCACTTACATTCTTTTCCCTGGGTGTAGATCCATTGACTTCTCTGAGTTAGTCCTGACTGATAGTGGTGTAATTAGAGGAGACTCAGGCTGTACCAGCATCGGTCTTGTCTGCAGTTGGCCATTTATCCTTATTTCTCAGTCTGCCCGATGAAGCTGTTAAAAATATTTTCTTACAAGATTACAGGCAGGGATGTGTGCACAGCTATCCTGTACTGCTATGACACTATCACAGCTGGCAGGGCTGCAGGAGGAGATGGAGGTCCATTTTTCCATGAGTCATTTTAATATGGAAAGCATTTTTTATATACTGTATTGAAAGTACATTCATTTGTGGATATGATCTTCCTTTTATAAGATACTAATGAGATTCTTGTATGTAGCAGCAGTATCTTCTGTGGCAGATGGCGTTGGGTTAGATTTGGATTTGTTCTTGTGTTGCTGGTTTGTATTTAAAATGTGCTAATTCATGTACAGCTTGGTTGTGTTTATGGCAGGAACAGTCAGGGACCCTTTAAAAGTAAATAACGTCACCATTTATTATGCACTGTAACTTCATCTACAAGCCAGAGCATACATTCTTAGAAACTTCTCCCCAACAACTCCTCCTTGACAAATTTCACACTTCAACAACAACAACAAAAAACTTGGGGAAACGCTTTTCTTTCCTGCTTAAATTAAATAGGCTCTTGCTATAGTCTGTAACTTCCTTGTTTGGAAATCAATATCACGGATGATGCCAGACTTGATGGCAGCACAGCTGTAGGACTAAGAATGTGGTTCACTTGTGCTCACGCTGTTGGCTATCATTGCATTGCCAGCCAAAGCACAAGAAATCCGAAACTGTAAGGCCTACATAAACCTGGGCTTTTTAATTTCATAAATGGAGTGATAATTTTTTTTTAAAGAAGGTTCCACCATTCTATAGGAGCCCATTTAAAAGCACTGAGTGAAGTGGGCCTGAACCACAGTATTGCTCTGATCCCATTAAAGGAAATCTTCAGTGAATGCATACCAAAGCAGGCCAGTCCACTATGTGGCACGTAAAGGTACTCCTTAATAGGCTTCCTGCCCTAGTATTCTGGTACTCAATTCAGACCTTAACAAAGTATAGGAAAAGAAGTGTGGTTAGTGGCTCAAATTCTGAATTGGTCTCCCGGTAAGAAATGATTGGAAATCCCTATCTGAGCTTATGGGGGTGAGTGACAGAATTAATTTGTCATTCAGTATGCATATTGTGGTAATCCTTAGAGCCTAACCAGATTGTGCTAGACACTCTACTGATAGTGACAGACAGTCCCTGCCCCAAATAACTTACAATAGCATGGACAATATGGCTCCACAAGAACATCTGGTCCCATTTGACAAGATACATTCCAAACTATCAAGAAGAGATTTGTTACCTGCAGTTAAGAGCAAACAGATGGGAATTATACATGAATTAAGAAAGAGAATGAAATGGAGGTTCTGATTACATTCTACAGTGAGGCTCTAAGCTGCTAGATAGTGTTCAGTATGACTTGATCCTTCTCCCACTGAAGCCAATAGCAAAATTCCCATTCACATATATGGTGCAGGGCAGTGACTATAACTAGTTAGCTTGGGTTGGATCATCCCCTCTGCTTCTGTCAGCTGATGGCGCCCAGATGTCAGTGCATCTCCTCAGACAACATGGAAGCAGGGAAGCTGTGACTCTGTGGCATTGTCACACCCTTGCCTACAGAAGCTCTTATGTTAGGTGTGCCGTGCTAAAAGGCCTTTCTGTGCACAGAGGTGGCAGAAACAGAGCCAAGACATGACTGGTCTCTCCAGATTTCCCACACTCAACCACACAGGCTATCCCAATCCAAGATACTACAGAGAGCATCAGCTGTGTATTATTAGTGTATTTACTATTAAGGTCTGACAATGGGTTCAGAGCACAGTGAATCTCCCAGCCCTGATCAAAGTTGAAGGCAGTAGCCAATAAAGAAGCCCCCATAGCTCCTTGGAAAGGGACTTCGATCATCATACAAAGCTCTGCACAGATCTTGGAAGATCTGAGAGTTAGGAGAACCACATCCCAGGCCTGTTCCCAGGGGAGAAAATCCTCACAATGGGACAGTTTGGAGGACACTGAGTTTCCTGTTCCCTGCACATTTTTCTCCCATGTAGTGTTTAGATTTGGCATTCTACCATATGGTTCACGGGTGCAGTATCTGTCTAAGCAACTTCAGTTTGTGGTTGATTGACTGAATCTGCTGTGTCATTTCTTCCCTGATTTGCAAGCTGGCTGGTATTCCTACAAAGGAAGCTAGCAATTTTGGGTGTAGGTATGTGACTTGTT
The DNA here is from genome assembly GCF_965152235.1 of Eretmochelys imbricata. NCBI lineage: Eukaryota > Metazoa > Chordata > Testudines > Cheloniidae > Eretmochelys > Eretmochelys imbricata. The sequence goes on from NC_135573.1 coordinate 38,073,092, forward strand.
CTCTTCTGTAAATGTCTTTACAGGCATATCCATAAAAGGGTCTCAGCTTTTATGACAGCTTCTGTCTAGCTGCTTGAGAAAGTGTTTGGCCCACCTGAATAGAACCTTTCAGAAACACAGCACCGTAAATGTACTGAAACAACAAAACCCAATTAAAACTGGGCTTGTGTATTAGTAATGGTTGTGACAGTGAGGCTCTTGGCCCCATATCTTAGAGGCTGCGGATTAAGAAACACTACATCTCTCAGTAGCTATTCTAATTTCTACAAAGGTGACCCCTTTAATTGCACAGCCCCCAGAGCAGGTTCACATCTGAAGATTGCTTTCTGTCTCTGTTATAATGCTAGATTGCACCCCAGCTGCCCAGAAAGATTCAAGGAGAGAGAAGGGAATTATTCATATCACATACACTTCATCTGAATTAATGTGTAATTTTGCAGAGTAAAGGGGAAGCAATAAATGTAACCTAACAACCTGTTATGCTGAACTGCTCCCTGCATATTGCATGCCAGTGAATGCCATGCTATCCCCTCTCTTTCCCAATGCAATTATCTATGCACTCACATTAAATGCTTATTTCTCTACTGAGAGAACAGGCTGATTGACTGATTCATCATATGGTAGATTCCTTATTTTCCTCTGGTGTTTCTATTATTGGCTTGAGGGGATTAATCCATCTCTCAAACCTCATCTAGCACTATGATCCCAGAGCCCTTGTATGCAGTTAATAATTAATATTTGTATTTCAGTAGCATTCACTAGCTACAGTCAGGATCAGGGCCCCCTGTGCCAGGTGATATACAAACCTGTAAGACAACATGATGCCTTCTCAAAGAAGCTTACAATTTAACAAGAGATGAAGGCATGTCTATTGTAAACCCTGTTTTTACAGGGATTTATATCTCACTGTTAAATATGTTCCAAGCTCAAAGTTACTACCCAAGATTTGGGAGCTATCTTGAAAGGATCCTTCTCTAAAGGAGCTATTTCTATTGGAAGCATATTCTTTTCAAACAAAGCTGTTGCACTTCAGGTCATGCACAGAACCCAAGGGCGGGAAGATGCTTTGTTGTTTTTGTTTTTTTGCATTCATTTTTCATGTTTAAAGTGAGTTTAGTGCTGGAACCAGAGCCAGTACAATGCCTGTGTTTGTTCAGAAAGGGCCAGCACAACCAGTGGTATTGCAATTTGTCCTACACATGAACTTCAGCCCTGGCTGGCTGGTTTGAGTCTCCACACTCATTCACTCCTTAGTTGATACTGACAAAAATGATAACAGTTTTCATGACATGGATCCCAGTGAACCAAAAGCATTAAGCACACGGCAGCGAAACTCCTCTCATATCATAACTTTGAGACACTACAGACCACAGCTGGATTTGAAACAGAGAACTAGGTGTCAAAGGCCCTATGTCCATTACCAGGCCCCTGAGCCTCTCCTTGTCATCCACCTCAGATTCTTGTTTGAAAGCCCTGCTGCTGCTCCCACCAAAGCTGTTATAAAATTTGCTTTAATTCCACTTTACTTCATCAGACAGGGTGAAGAAGTCCCATGCACTTAAAGAGACAGAGATGAGTTGGATGTACTGGGTAAATCACGGTTGCTTGTTTGAAACTCCAGTCTTTAAAAAAACAAAGCCCCCAAGGTTTCTAACTATTGGTGTATGCAGTGTAGTTGTAGCTGTGTTGGTCCCAGGATACTAAAGAAACAAGGTGGGTGAGGTAATATCTTTATTGGACCAACTTCTGATGGCGAGACAGACATGCTTTCAAGCCACACCGGGCTCTTTTTCAGGTCTGGGAAAGGCACTCCCCAGTGTCACAACAAAATGCAACATGGAGCAGATTGTTTAGCATAAGTAATTAGCACCTAGTGTGAGGGACCATTCCAGGTAGAGTGGCCTGTTAACTTACCTTGGGAGCATAGCAATTGGTTTCACCTACATAATTGTTACTGGGGCAGTTAGTGCACTGGATGAGGTACACCGCATGTTGGGACACCCACACTACAACTCATCTTTCAAGACCCAGGGATCCTCCACATGCCTATCACATGTGGTGTACCTCCCACAGGCATCAACTCCATGGGTGCTCTGGGGCTGGAGCACCCATGAGGAAAAATTAGCGGGTGCTTGGCACCCACCAGCAGCCAAGCTCCCCACACACCCACCTCACTTCCTCCCCCCCCAAAGCATGCCACGTCCCTGCTCCTCCCCCGCCCTCTCAGCGCTTCCCCCCCAACCCTCCCCCCGCCACCTAACAGCTGTTTGGCGGCACTTAGGACATTCCCAGAGGGCGGGGGAGAGGCAGGGACGCAGCATGCTCAGGGGAGGAGGTGGAGAAGGGGTGGGGACTTGGGGGAAGGTGGTGGAATGGGGGCAGGGCGAGGGTCGTGCATAGGTGGGAAGAGGCGGGACGGGGCGGTCGAGCACCCACCCGGCAGAGGGGAAGTTGGCGCCTATGATACCTCATCCAGTGCATTAAATGCTCCAATAGCAACTATGTGGATGAAGCCAGACAATCACTATGCTCACAAATAAACTCACCCAGGAAAATAAGACAAAAACACCCCATCTCCTGTGCGTGAACACTCTATATCTGATCTATCAGTCCTCATCCTCAAAGGAAACCTGTACAACACTTTTCAACAGATGAGCCTGGCAGCTTAAATTCATTACTTGGCTAGACACTAAAAATCCTGGCCTGAACTGAGGCCTTGTCTACACTGGGAAGTTTCTCCACAGTTAAGCAGCTTTCTATGGTAAAACTCCTGAGGTGTACACATTAGCAAGCCACTTTGTGTGCAGAAACTGCGCAGTTGCAGTGCTCTAAAAAAACAACCACCCAGACGAGAGGCGTCCAGCTTTCTGTGCCGGAGCTACAGCACCACGGTGCCAGTGTGGACACCCTGGTCGATTACAGCGCTGCAGTTGGCCTCCAGGAGGTGTCCCACAATGCCTGTTCTCTCCTCTCTGTTCATCGGTTTAAAGTCTATTGCCCTACCTCAGGTGACCAGCCATCAGCACCACCCTTTAAATTCCTTGGGAATTTTGAAAGTCCCCTTCCTGTTTGCTCGGCAACGCATACACTGGTCTCAGCACATCTTTCCAGGTGGCCATGGCTGCGTCGCGCACCAATGCTGAGCTGCTGGACCTCATCAGCATTTGGGGAGAGGAGGCTGTCCAGTCCCAGCTGCGCTCCAGCCATAGGAATTATGATATCTATGGGCAGATATCACAATGCATGACAGAAAGAGGCCATGACCGGGACATAATGCAATGCAGGGTCAAAGAGAAGGAGCTGCAGAATGCCTACCACAAGGTGCGGGAGGCAAACTGCTGCTCCGGTCCTGCGCCCACGAGCTGCTGGTTGTACAAAGAGATGGATGCGATACTGGGTGGTGACCCCACCTCCACTGTGAAGAGCCCCCTGGATACTTCAGGAGCTCAGGTGCTAGTTGAGGTTGGACCGAGTCAGGAGGAGGAAATCTTGGACTAGGATGTGGAAAGGGAGGGGGGACCCAGAGGCAGAGAACGACTTGGCGTTCAGAGATGCAGCCAGGAGCTCTTCTCTACCCCGGAGGTGGCTAGCCAGTCACAATGGTTGGAGCTTGGCGAAGCGGAAACGGGAGAGGAGGCCCCTGGTAAGTGGCTCTGATTTTGGGAATCACTGAAGCGAGTTTTTGGGGAAGGAGGGTTGCAGAAGGCCAGCTTGTTTCTGTGTGCTGAGCTTGTGGGGAGGGATTTGCAGAAGGCAGGCTTGTGTCTGTGTGATGCACGTACCACCACATGCCTAGTCAGAGTGGCAGAACGGGGTGTTGATGGACTCCCTCACTTCATGTGAATCTGCCTCAGAGATCTCCATGAAACTCTCATGGAAATACTAGGCAATCTGCTGCCGCAGGTTCTTTGGCAGAGCTGCTTTGTTTCTTGCCCATTAAGGGTAACTTTCCTGCACCACTCTGCTGTCACTGGGGCGGGGGGGAACCTTAGCTGCACACAGGTGAGCTGCATAAGGGCCAGGGTGGAAGCCGTCTGCTGTCACTGGGGGGGGGGGGAACCTTAGCTGCACACAGGTGAGCTGCATAAGGGCCAGGGTGGAAGCCGCAGTCTTGGAGAAGACTCTCCCATGATTCCCTGCTCACCCTCAACAGCGAGATATCTTCCATAATGAATACAGCCTGTGGAAAATGTGGGCACAGGAATGATTTTAATGCCTCCCTTCAGTGCTGGCTCTCCCCAAGAGCCACTTGCCAATGGCACAGTACCGTCCTGGAACACTGAATTCCCATGCCCCTGCAACTACTCACCATTTTGGGGGGTCTTGTGGCTCATTTGTGCTTGCCTGGGGTCAGCCCAGTTAGTGATAGGTATGTGAATAGTGATTGTGTTTTAAAATACTGATACAGAGGTCTGTGTGTTGCACACAATAGCGTTTCTGTAAAATGTTACATTATGGCTTCACAGATATGGCTTTGGGAGCCCAACTTCCCTCTTTGTTATCGCTGGCTGAACGGCTGTGCAGGATTAGAAAGCAGCCACGAACAAGTAGAGAGGACCTTCTGCGTCATGTCATGCTGCACTCTGCAGCAGAAAAAACAAGAATTGAAGGAGTAGCGGGACAGCGAGAAGAGGGAACAAAAGGATAACGTGGCATACCAGAACAAAGCCATGGAGCAGCTCTTAAATGTTATGGAGAGCCAAGCGGACATGCTCCAGGTGCTACTAGCACTGCAAACCGATCAGCTCCGTGCCCGCCCTCCCCTGCAGCCATTGTCACAAAACTCTTTCCCATGTGCCCCCCAGACATCGCCAACACACTCTAGTCAACATTCCTGCTCCAGTCAGTATCCGCTGCATTCCACAACTGCCCCATCACAGTCCAGCCCTGCAGACTCCCAATACCCACTACACTCAACACCCACTCCTCTGCAGTTTAGCCCTTCTGAAGTACAGTACCCACTGCACTGTATTCCAAAGGACATACACAAATCTTTAACCATCCTGGGACCCCACTTCCTCCTGGGACCCTCCCTTCTACCTGATGTGCTGATGTGGTTTTTTGTTTGTCTCTCTCCTCCAGTTGTTGCTTTTTAATAAACTAATTGTTGGTTTGAAAGCAATCTTTATTCCATTAACTGAAAGCAAAGATAGCCCTGCAAAGCAACAGGCAATTTTCTTAAACCTTCATAGTGCATCGTCTGCACAAATTACAATCACCTCCTACATTACAAGCACGAAATCCCGAGAATAGCAACAAATATTAGTGGCTTTCAACTTCAAATTGCTACCTCAAGGCATCCCTGATCCTTATGGTCCCACGCTGTGCCCCTATAATAGCCCTAGTCTATGGCTGTTCAAATTCAGCCTCCAGGTGCTGAGACACAACGGTTTAGCTCTGAGTGAAGCTTTCATCCTTCCCTTCACAAATATTATGGAGCATGCAGCATGCAGCTATAACCATAGGAATAGGCAGCACCAGCAGGCCTTTAAACAGCCAAAAGCACACACAACAGTCATTCTGCACTTGCTCAGCCTGTTGTTGAATCGCTCCTTGCTGCTGTCAAGGTTCCCCATGTATTGCTTCATAAGCCATGGCATTAAAGGGTAGACAGGGTCTCCCAGGATCACAATGGGCATTTCAACTTCCCCTACGGTGGTGATCTTCTGGTCCAGGAAGAAAGTCCCTGCTTGCAGCTTCCTGAACAGGCCAGTGTTCCAAAAGATGCATGCGTCATGCACCTTTCTGGACCAGCCTGCATTAATGTCCATGAAACGCCTACGGTGATCCATAAGTGCCTGGAGAACCATCGAGAAATACCCCTTCCGATTAATGTACTCGGTGGCGAGGTGGTCTGGTGCCAGAATTGGAATATGCATGCCATCTATCGTCTCTGTGCAGTTAGGGAAGCCCATTTGTCCAAAGCCATCCACAATGTCACACACGTTGCCCAGAGTCCCAGTCTTTCACAGCAGGATGCGATTAATGACCCTGCACACTTCTGTCAATACAAGTCCAACGGTCGACTTTCCCACTCTGAACTGGTTAGTGACTGATCGGTAGCAGTCTGGAGTAGCCAGCTTCCACAGTGCAATCGCCCCGTGCTTCTCCAATGATAGAACAGCTCTCATTCTCATGTCCTTGCACCGCAGAGCTGGGGCGAGCTCATCACACAGTCCCATGAAAGTCCCACTGCAGCCACTGCTAGTCATCCCAGATGTGCATTATGATGTGATCCCACCACTCAGTGCTTGTTTCCCGAGCCCCAAAGCAGTGTTCCACTGTGGTCAGCATCTCCATGAATGCCACAAGCAATCCCATATCATAGCTACTACATGTGGCGAGATCAATGTCGGACACCTCTTTCCTTTGTAGTTTAAGGAGTAACTCCACTGCCTCTCGTGACGTGTTAGCGAGAGCGAGCAGCATATTGGTCAACAGTGTGGGATCCATTCCTGCAGACCAAAGAGGCAAAGTGCGCACTACACAAACCATTGAAAGATGGTGCCAAATGCGGATGGAAGCACAGGGATTGCTGGGATGTGAAGCAATGCATCACAGGGCATTGGAACAGGACCCAGGATGCCCCGTGAACCCCTCCGCCTTCCCACAACACTTAGCGGCAGAAGAGGAAGAGATGCCGTATAGGATAGCTGTCCAGAGTGCACCGCTCCGAATGCCTATACAAGTGCCGCAATTGTGAACACGCTATTGCACAGGCAGCTGACAGTGTGAACACACAACAGCAGCTTCCCTTCAGCGCTCTCTGAGCGGCGATGTAGCTGCTGGGGAAGAAACTCTGTCAGTGTAGACATACCCTGAGACACTGGATTTATGGTTTATTACAACAATCTCTAACCCACTTACCCCCTAGGACTGCAGAGGTGTTAATGTGCTACTCTATCTTGAATAGTCCCTTACAATATATGCTAACTACTTATGCTAAACCATCTGTTCCACCTTGCATTTTGCTGTGCATCTGAGTATCTTTCCTAGACCTGAAGAAGAGCTGTGTGTGGCTCAACAAGCTCACTTCTCTCACCACCAGAAGTTGGTCCAATAAAGGATATTACCTCACCCACCTTGTCTCTCTAAAACTCCTAACTTTTCATTTACATACAGCTAGCAAATAAATGGGCTGTAGCTGGGAGGATAATGCATGATTCAGATTCCCAGGGACCCTACAGTGCCTCATGGTCAATATATTTGTTTTACGGTTTTTCCACCAGACTGTTGGGAGCGTCTCAGGTAGTGAAGCAAGAGCAGGGAAAATCCTGGTTGTAGTTGGAGATGACACATGCAGAGCAGCACAGATTTTCCCAGGGAACTCTGCAACCTGCACAGCAACAACCTTTTGCACTCTACTTCCCCTGCAAGAATAACCACTCACCCTCTCTCTCCCCAGATGCTTCTGTTAGCAGCAGATTCAACAGAATTCAAGTAAACATGGTATCAAATCAACAAAATGCACTTTCTGTACAGTATGCTTGGGTGGATTGCTGACAAGCAAAGCCAGTAGAAGTGTGAAATGTGTATTGTAAAGACAGTCTTTGGCCTTTGAATATGCTGTATAGAACTCAATCAAAACAAAATCTGAGTCATACCATTTACTTAGCCAGATCATAACTGGTAGAATATAATCAGAATTTCAATGTATTTGGTTACACTGCCAAGGGCCTGATTCTCCTCACTCTTACAAAGCAGGCTGACACACATTAAAGTAAACGTGTTTGTGACAGGGCATTATTAGAAGCACCCCTATCACTGATGTTGCTGCAGCATGAAGAAGGCTGCAGGCTCAGCTCTGAGCCGTTAAACACTTTCTGTTGGGGATTATGAGCACCTGGGTGGTAATCAGTGGGCTAATAATGTAATTGAGAGGATGTAAGTGGAAGGAACAGAAAGCAATGGGGGAAGCTCAGAGCTGAGCCTGGGCTGAGGAGTGACAGCTGTGGGGAAGCCTCCTCCTGCTGTAAGCCTGCATTATATCGTGATGCTTTGTAAAGAAAGAATAAATACACCCATAGGCGCTGCCATGGAAAAAAATTAGCGGGTGCTTAGCATCCACCGGCAGCCAGTTCCCCCTGCCACCTTCAGCACCACTCACCCACAGGCAGCCCCACGGATCGATTCCTCCCCCTGCCTCCCAGCACCTCTCGCCCGCCTCGATCAGCTGTTCTGCAGCATGCAGGAGGTACTAGGAGGGAGGGTAGGGGATGGGGAGTGCTCGTGGGAGGTGACAGAAATGGGGGGGGAGAAGAGGCAGGGAGGGGATGGAGGCTTGGGGGAAGGGGTGGAGTAGGAGTAGGAGTAGGGGCAGGGCCTGGGGTGGAGGGTGGGGAAATCCAGCACACCATCCCGTTCCCCCCGTCCCCTCCCCCGGTTAGAGAGGAAGTCAGCACCTATGAATATACCTGTGGTGAAAAGATAACAACCTGGTATGTGTTTGTGAGGCCACATGGGCAGGCAGTGAAGTGCATGGGGTAGTGACAGAGGTGCCTGGTGACAGTTACACCAGGATGAGAACAGAATACCATTGACCCTTGGTCCAAGAGTTAGCCAATATTTGGAGCCTGACTGAGTTGTTTTCATTAGAAAGAGGAATTGCTGATAGAGTCAGGTATTTCTCTGGTGCAATCCTGTTTCTTTACCAAGAATGTACATGTACAGAGTCCTATTTCTCTGAACACAGCTGGAACAAACAGGATGCAGTTTCTTTGATCAGAAATCCAAGTTACCTTTTTAATGAGTACTGTGCCCCAAAGCAGTTCTGTCTCTTGACTTCCGCCTAGGGCCAAGCACCACTGCTTCTCCTCACTATCTTGCAGCTTGCTTTTTGGTCACTCCACACAGCTGTAACCAAAGTATACCCTAGCCCCTGCATCTGCAATCAGTCTCCAAGGAAACTCCTCTGGCTTAGCTTCTACTCAAGCCTTCCCAGGCTGGGCTATGTCTTGAGTGGTGGCTTCTATTGTTTCAGTTATCGCTGAGCAGAGGAGCATTTAACTGCTCCACCAATTAGGTTGAATGAAGGTTGCTCAACACACCTATCAACTCAACCAGGTATCTGATTGGTAGCTGTCATTAACAACTTCCAGCATATCAATGTCATCAGAACACACTGCCATCATTCAAATATGGAACAAATGTTGCAGTCCTTACTAACTTTGAGGATCCAAAAGACCCCAGCTAACCTTCACTTCCTGGCCGCTCACTAGTAACTGGTGAGCTGAGTGGCTAGTGGAACCCAGAGGCACCATCCATGGGAGTCCTGATTGGAGGAGGTCCAGCCCCACTGATTCGTCTGGCTGAATTATTTAAGACAGAAGGAGGCACAGAAATTTTTCTGCAACTGGGTGAATCCTGAGTGGCTGCTACATCAGACCCTGCTTTCTTGCCTTACTCCTGAACCATGCTTTCCTGCCTTGTCTCTGGTTCTTGCTTTCCTGCCTTGTTCCTTGTCCCTGTCCCTGGTCTCTGGTTCTGACCCGCAACCTGACTCCCTGCTTTGGCTCTGACCTGTGACTTGGGTTACTGATTCCTGATGCCCACTCCAGCTTGGACTGCTAGGTCTGACCACCCAAACCCGGTCATGACACTCACACAGAATTCCTCACTGACTTCAGAGGGAGTTTTGCTCAAGTACAGACCAAAGGAGGCATTGATTTTACTTATTAATTAAACACTTTGAATGTTTTGCAACATAATGAACACAAACTGAAATTTAATAAAACTCACCTTCTTAAGATTCAAAACAGATGACTTACTTTACTTAGGCATAAAATCTCCTATGCCTAGTGGCACATATGGGAATCCATTTTTCCCACTGCTGTCTGGCCAGAGCAAGATGTTTGACTCCGTCATAAGTTGTCTCCATGATAGCAGCATCCTTTTCGATCATCCTATGATAGGTTGTTCTTCGGTCCTCCATGTCTTCTTTTCCCTCCAGGTGAAATCCAGTCGAAGACATATCTTGGGCTTCTGCCACGGGATAGCTTGATGACATAGCCAAACCACAGTAGCTGTCTCTGTCTAATTACTAAGTCCACAGTTTGCTGACTTCCACATTGGTCACATGATCTCTCCCATAAAGTTCCAAGACTCTTCTTAAACTATGCTGGTGGAAGCCATCTGGTTGTGTGCTTCTGCCATCTGCAACATTTCCAAGGTGTACAGTAGTGTTGGAAGGACAATAGCATTGTACAATGTCATTTTAGTGTGTAGAAGTATCTTCTTACTCTTCCAGGTGTTTGACAAACAGGAAAATAATCCACTGGCTTTACCCAGTCTTGCCTTCACTTCTTTAGTGAGCTGACCATTAGCAAATACTGTCCTTTCAAGACAGATTGTGGGGTTTTTTTTGGGGGGGGGGGGCGAATGAGGTAATACATTTGGGGCAACTAGTGTCATAATAAAAACTACCCTACATTTGAGATAAATTGATTTTGATTTTGATTGAGATTTTGATTTTGTTTAAGTATGGAGGAGGTTAATTAAGATTGACTTCAGGGGAAGACCTTAAGCAAAAGAGAAAAGATTGTGCAGCTAGTGGGATTTGGGTAGGGTGACACAGATATTTTCTGCTCCTGGAATACAAGGGAGTGCAAGAACAATTTCTTCTAATTACAAAAAATGATCAATAACTTCATTCAAAAGTGATTAGGGAAAGCTATGCGTAATCCTAAAACAGAGAAAGGATATTGCAGAGATAGCATCCTGCAGGGTTACATAGCAACTTGCTACTGAGTCAGAAGTGGTCTATGCTTCCAGCTGGACAGAGAATAAAACTCCAAACACAATGGGAAGCCCTACTGTGGGCTGATGGCACCTGCTTTGGAGAGAGATCTGAGGGTTTTAGGGCGTTTTTTTAATAAAATAAAGCAAAACAACTTCGGTATCTCTTGTGCAACTTGTCATTCCAATGAAGCATTATTGAATTGATCACCTGCTGACCTGAGGTACAATGGTGAGTAGAACCGGAAAATATCCAACTAAACAATTTCCCATTGGAAAATGCCAATTTGATTAAATCAACTAGTTCCATGGGAATATGTCTATTCCATCCAATCTACTGATGGAAACCCAGCAGGTTTCTTGACAGCCTGCCTGGTAGACTGGGAGCTTGGCTGCCCTGGAAGTCCTGGTTCGAGCCAGCCCAGCTTCCCCCTCTGTGACCGCCTTGGGGAGCCTCATCAATTTGTTTCAAGAAGTGAAAAGTAAATGTTATTTCAGTTTTTCTAGTTGTCAGAATTCCCATTACACAGAAAATTGAGGTTTCGGTCCAATGAGAATGAAAAATTATTTGAAATTTTGGAATTCCCAGCAGAACAGGAATTCCAGGTTCCAGCATGCCCTAAGGGTGAGTCCCTTAAAAGCTGGGTCTTGTCAGAGTGCAAATACACATCAGGTCAAGGAGGCCAAGCAGGGTTTATACTGTTGAGAGACTGACAGATCAATCTTCTACTTTATAGACAGTGGAATGAGGAAGGACAAGATAAATGTAATATGATCACAGTTGCTCAAACCAGGGAGTGAGTGTACTGTGGAATTTGGAACAAGCTGCAAGGGATGGAGCTGCCCTGCTATAAAATCTGCAAAGGGAGAATGACTGTAATTGTCTGGTGGTCACAAGGTCACGTGTTACCATTGTGAAGTGGCCACAGGACAGATAAATACAGAGGCTTAGACTGTGCAACTAAGACAGTGGTGGTCGTGGTACTCTCTGGAGGAGATTGATGAGGTGTATTCCAAATCCCAGGCCCTCAACCTCTGACTGCACATCAACCCCCGTTTTGGGAAGGCCAGGGTGAATCCAGGGATAGACACCACGCTTAGCAATAGAGCAACACTTTTATCAAAAGGGAGCAAGCCCCAGTCACTGCCAAGAGAAATACCAGAGGCAGACCTCTAATGTGAGGGCAAGTCTACACTACTGCGCTACATTGGCATAGCTGCATTGGTGCTTCTGATGAAGACACCCTGTGCCAACAGGAGAGCACTCTCCCGTCGGCATAATTACTTCACCTCTGTGAGCGGTGGAAGCTATGTTGACGGGAGACACTCTCCTGCCGACATAGCACAGTGTGGACGTCGCTTTAAGTTGACGTAACTTACGTTGCTCAGTGGGGTGTCGTTACCCCTGATCGACATAAGTTACATGGACTTAAGCGGTAGTGTAGACCAGCTCTGAGTTACAGCAAACCCCAGTCAATGCCAGGGGAAATCCCCAGGGCAGACCCCACTAATGCAACCCACCAAGTACTGCAAGCCTCAATAAACAATTCAGTGCCCTCAACCCATATAGATTTCAACTGGGTCTGGGATCCTTGGATTTCCTCTGCAGTGGAAAGTGCTAAGAATCTTACAATGATGACTCAAGAGCAACTTGTCAAATTAAGGATGGGCCACTCTTTTAAAATTAAGTTTGGTGACATGTCTTTGGACTCATTCTGGTTGACAGTGGCATATGAATACCTAGTAATCTCAGACCATGCTATCTCCATTTTGTTGCCATTTTCAACAATGTACCTGTGCAAGTTAAGTCAGGCTTAGGAAAAAAAAAACCTATATCAAAAACAAAGAGAGCATCTGAGATCAGTGGAGCAAGAGCTCTGATTTGCACCATCAACATTTCCTGCCAGGATTAAATGACTCTGCATATCATAGCAGAAGGTTGATTTTCTTTTTTCGTGGTTTGGGTTCTGTAGTTTCCGCATCAGAGTGCTGTTCTTTTAAGACTTCTGAAAGCATGCTCTCCACATCATCCCTCTCAGATTTTGGACGGGACTTCAGATTCTTAAACCTTGGGTCGAGTGCTGTAGCTATCTTTAGGAATCTCACATCGGTATCCTCTTTGCTTTTTGCCAAATCTGCTGTGAAAGTGTTCTTAAAATGAACGTGTGCTGGGTCATCATCCGAGACTGCTATAACATGAAATCTATGGCAGAATGCGGGTAAAACACAGAGCAGGAGACATACAGTTTTCACCCAAGGAGTTCAGTCACAAATTTAATTAGCGCATTTTTTTTTAACATGCATCATCAGCCTGGAAGCATGTCCTCTGGAAAGATGGCCGAAGCATGAAGAGGCATATGAATCTTTAGTGCATCTGGCATGTAAATATCTTGCAATGCCAGCTACAACAGTGCCGTGCTTGTTCTCACTTTTAGGTGACATTTTAATTAAGAAGTGGGCAGCATTATCTCCCATAAATGTAAACAAACTTGTTTCTCTTAGCGATTGACTGAAGAAGAAGTAGGACTGAGTGGACTTGTAGGCTCTAAAGTTTTACACTGTTTTGTTTTTGAGTGCAGTTATGTAACAAAAAAAATCTACATTTGTAAGTTGCACTTTCATGATAAAGAGATTGCACTACTGTACTTGTATGAGGTGAATTGAAAAATATTATTTCTTTTATCATTTTTATAGTGCAAATATTTGTAATAAAAATACTATAAAGTAGTACTGTATACTTTGTATTCTGTGTTGTAATTGAAATTGATATATTTGAAAATGTAGAAAAACATCCCAAAATATTTAATAAATTTCAATTGGTATTCATTTTTTTTAGTTGATTGTGTGAGTTAACTGCGATTAATCGACAGCCCTAATTATTTTAGTTTTTGTTTCTCTATTACTGTAGAATCTGAGCAGCTCACAGTTTAGTCTCACACCACCACAGTGAAGTAGGGAAGCATTATTAACTCTATTTTACTGATGGGGAGTTGAGACACTAAGGGAGTTCCAGGGCCTGATTTTTCCAAGAGTTCTTCACGATCTCACAAGATCCTGAATTCATAATGCTACTCTGGAAGTCTCTGTCATGTCCAATTTAACTTGTCTTGTCAGCACTGTCTGCATTGGTGCCATATTTTATCTTTACCTGTGATCTATGAGATGATCTTCCAGGTCAATTGCCTTCCCATAGCAATGATGAATCACCTAGAGACTTGGGCCCATATCCAAAAAGGGACTTAGGCATTGTAATGGCTACCTTTTAGGTTCCTAGAAAATCACAGAAACATTGCATCCAGAAATCCTGAGGTATATGCCTAGGCTCTCTAGACATGAATGGGTAGATACAGGTACAATATTGGCAACCTCAAGTGGTCAAAAGTCTTTGGTCAGACCCTCAAAATCATGAGTTTGTTTTGTTTTTAACTCAAACAGTGTTTTTGGGCTGTCTTTTGACTTTTAACTCCCCTCTATTCCTCTGCCAGTATGTGTGTGTGATAATTTCAGGTTGGAAAGCCAAATCTCTAATGCACACAAAAATGCACTTCTCTGCCTGGTTGCTCAGATGGAAACTCCACTCACCCTCTTCTCACCTTTACGATAGGAAATGGGTGGCAGCTCTCCTTTTACTGTCTTGACCCAGCAGCAACACTTCTCTGCCTCCTGCTTCCCGAGGACTTCGCTACCTGCGACACAGCAGCACCACTTCCCCTCTCCCCTGCCTCCTGCTGCCCTTGGACATTTCCTCTGTCTGGATCCCACCAGCAACATCACATCCCTAGCTCCTCTTCACCCTGCTGCCCCAGGGCTTCTCCTTTGCCTAGGTCCCACCAGCAACACTTCCCTGCGTCCTGCTGCCCCAGGACCCACTCTCTGCTACAGGGCCATACATGAAGGCAGGGCTCAGTAGCAGGGCTGGTCTCACGTCCTTAGCCCCAAGGCTCTTGCCCAGCACTCTGCCCTCATGCTCAGCCTGCTGGGAGGGGAGCAGGGGGAGCAAAAACAAAAAACCCCACAAGAATGGAGGACTTTCTCGTGTCATTGTGGCGGTTTCTCCTACAGCTGACAAAATCCCATTACTCATTATCGGTTTGTGGGAGCTGCCTTCCCCTGGCTGCTCAGAGGGGACTCCCTTTGCCCACCGCTACCACCAGGCTGGGGGAGTTGCCATTCTGTGCCCTCCATCTCTCACCCCCATCACTATCCTCTGTAGCCCCCTCAGACTCCCTCCTGTTCCTTCATCTGTCTGCACCCTGTAGCATTCATACAAGGTTCATGCACTTGGCAACATTCAGGGCACACCCGGAGTGTTGTGTAGGAGCAGTGCACACATGGCTCCTCTCAAGGGCATGAACCTTGGAATCTCGCCCAGATGACATGAACCGTGGGAAGCCTCCCAGGACTGGGCTCAAGGCCCGAGAGCAAGGAATGTGGTAGATAGAAATTGGTAAATAAGAATGTTAAACAAAGCCAGTGTATTCCTTTTATCTGTTGGAGAATGTAATGCGCGGGGGGAGAGAAAGAATAAAGGAGAGGGTGGAAAGCTGACAGGGGCAGCCCGTTGGCAGACAAGCCTGCTTGCTTGCTTAAAGCCTTGTTTTGTCTTGTATTTGAACTGCAACAACTGGCGCCCAAACGTGGGGCCCTCAGCACTCACCTCGCCCGGCAAGGGTTTCAGACACGTCACTCATCCGCTTCGCGCATCCCAGTGAGTATTTTTCATTGTGGTAAGTATGGGAAGCTCCCTCTCTGCTTTGCAAGTGCAACACCGCAGTGAGCTACAGTATTTGCTGCGTAAGGCTCAGCATGACTGCCCCACTCGAGAACTCACTCTCCTGCTACAGGAGGTGAGTGCCCAATGCCCATGGTACCCTGAAGCCGGAACCCTTAAGCTAGCGGACTGGGAGCGGTTGGGCCAGACATTGCACAAAGAGCCTCGGGCGCCCATGCAGGCTTTACGTGCCTGGCACCTCTGCCGCGACGCGATACAGCGTGTCGCCTCGGAAAGGCCCTCCCTCGTGCCAATAGAGAGGCTGGTGATTTCACCACTCCCGTCCGCTCCTGCAGCCATCCCCCCTCCTGGCGATGCGACACAGCGTGTCGCCTCGGAAAGACCCTCTCCCGCACCAATAGAGGGGCTGCCAATCTCGCCACCCCTGTCCGCTCCTGCAGCCATCCCTCCCCCTGCTTCGCCCCCAGTGCCTCAATTACCGCCGCCTCCTTTGTCTTCCCCTCTGGAGCTGGTGAGTGGTCACCGTCCCCCTGTGGGGCCCCATGCTCCGGGGCCCCCCGGGGGGTCCTCCGCGTCTGCTCAGGGGCTTTAGCTGGTGCAACAAATGGTTCACACAGCGAAGACTCGCCCAGATCTTACAGCAGAGGAATTAGCTGATCTGGTCTCAGTTTGCCCGGTGACCTGGCAGGATGATGGCCAGGGCAACCAGCTTGCAAACTGGGTCAGTTTGCCTTACTTGGTGATCAGAGAGGTAAAGGAAGCGATTCGCAAGTTCAGCCTCACTAGCACGTATGTACGTGGTCTCCTTGAATGGCTAGGTATTGGGTACACCCTGGTCCCTGAAGATTGGAAGGCGCTGTTGCGCATGATGCTGACGCCCAGTCAGTATGTTATTTGGCTTAGTGAGTATCGGCAGATGGCGGAACGCCAAGCCCAGGTATATATAGCGCAAGGTGTCACTTATGAGCAGTTAGCAGGGGAGGGCCCGTTTGCTACCGTTCAGATGCAGTCTCAGCTCCAGCAGGCTGTCTTCCCCATTATTTCTGCCTGCGCCCAGCATGCTTTCTGGAAGGTCCCGGATTCAGGCAAGCCCACCAAAAGCTTTGCCAGTATCCGTCAGGGTGCATCAGAGTCCTTTATGGATTTTACCAACAGATTGCAGGAGGCTATCCTCCGACAGGTGGATAGCCCTGCAGCAGCTCAGGAGATCCTGTTAAAAATGGCGGTTGAAAATGCGAAAGAGGATTGCCGCCGTGCTCTCCAGGCGGCACAAGCCACTGGCGTTCTAGAGCTGTCGGACATGCTGCGTGCGTGCCAAAACATCGGCACACAAGCACATAAAGCTGGGGTTCTGGCCGCTGCCCTGCGGAAAAGCAGGAAGGAGGGGAAGCGTTGTTATCACTGTGGTAAGGAGGGTCACTTTCAGCAGGAGTGCCGCTCATCGACAGCACCCGCCCGCCCCTCAAAGAAGTGTCCCAAGTGTCGGAAGGGCTATCACTGGGCTAATCAGTGTCGTAGCGGGTTGGGAAACCGCACGACGGGTCCCCCCCGAACCCAGGACCAAATGGGGGTGTTTCCCACTCAGACAACTGTTCCTCTGCCTTAAAATCCATAGACTCCATGAGGGCGGAGACTGCCGGAAGTGCAGGGCTTGATCTGATTATGCAGGAGGATGCTGATTTTCAGTCGCCAGGGGAGGTTTGCGCCATACCTACACAGGTGACAGGACCTCTCCCTGCCGGATTTGTGGGTCTGGTTCTCCCTCGCTCACACGCTGGGAAACAGGGTTTTTTTGTCATCCCAGGGGTCATTGACGCCGATTACACCAGCGTTATTAAGGTTCAGTTGTGGACCCATCTTCCGCAGTCGCTCACGCGTGGACGGTCAGTTGCACAATTGATTTTAGTCCCCTATCAGGTGCCAGCCGCAGAGGATCGAGCCCGGGGCGGAGGCGGCTTTGGATCGACGCTGTCTCAGTCGCCGCTTCACGACACGTCCTCTCAACTTGTTGCTCTAACAATGTCGCTCCGTCCCTCGAAACCTCAGTTAACACTTCTTTTAAATAATTTTCCTTTTACAGGGCTGGTGGACACTGGAGCTGATGTTACGGTGATTCATGATCAGGACTGGCCGGTCAGTTGGCCAACAGTTCCTTCTAAAGAGTTGTGGGGGATCGGGGGTAGCAAACCCGGGCGCCAAAGTTTGTCTTGGGTCACGGTCTCTAAACCAGGAGGCCATGCCCTTGCTACAATCTGCCCTTTTGTGCTCCCTGTCCACCTCAATATTTGGGGCTGTGACTTACTTGTAAAGCTGGACACCACCCTCGATATTAATATATAATGGCCCAAAACCCTCCCCCACCCACCTTGCCCTCCGCATTACCATTGGTATGGCAATCTTTAGAGCCCGTATGGATTGACCAGTGGCCCCTCCCCCTAGAAAAGCTGAAAGCACTTCATTCGCTTGTACAACAACATTTGCATGCACAGCGCTTGGAACGCTCCACTAGTCCTTGGAACACCCCGGTGTTCGTTATTAAGAAAAAATCTGGTGCATGGAGGCTGTTACACGATTTAAGGGAAATAAATAAACGCATCCAATCCATGGGCCCCTTGCAGTTTGAGTTGCCAAACCCGAATTTAATTCCTCAAACCAATCAGCTTTGTGTGTTAGATTTAGAAGATTGTTTTTTCACCATCCCCCTTTGCCCACAAGATCATGAAAAATTCGCGTTTACGGTGCCAGAATATAATAATCAGCGACCCTCTCAAAGGTATCGGTGGAAGGTCTTGCCCCAGGGAATGCAAAATAGTCCAACCTTGTGTCAATTTTTTGTGGATCGGGCCCTCGCCCCTTTTCGTGCCCAATACCCCACACTAAAGGTCTACCATTATATGGATGATATTTTGCTTAGCGGTCCCCAGGTCACGGCACAACAGCTTGAATATTTGTCCCAGATTTTTGGCCAAAATGGCCTGTTAGTGGCACCAGAAAAAATCCAACGCTCTTATTCCTACCAATATCTCGGGCATAAGGTTTTACAAACCTATGCTGCCCCTGTTCACCCGGAAGTGGTCCTACCCCAACCCCTAACCCTCGTTAAATTACAACAAATTTTGGGTTATTTAAATTGGATTCGATCCTACTTCCGTTTCCCCACATCGATGCTGCAGCCGTTGTTCGAGCTCCTACGTGGAGCTCGGGCACCGGGCGCAGTTATTGCCATCACTGAGGAGCACATTGCCTGCATTAGACAGATCAATGCAGTGTTGAGTCAGCAGTTTGTGGATAGACTCACTGAGGTTCGTCCCCTGCGGTTCTCCTTGCCACCCCTCATACGCCTACTGCGGCTCTGTTTGTACCTTGTACAGACACAGCCGTCTCTATCATAGAGTGGATATATTTGTCTTCCACTCCTCCTCGGAACATTTATCCTTATTTAGACGCCCTGTCCGACCTTGTTCGTAAAGCCCGCCACCATGCAGTGCAACTCACGGGCACTGATTTAGTTGCCATTGTTTTCCCCTTATCACATAGTGAATTTGATTCCTTGTACCACACCTCCTTGGCCTGGCAGGTTGCTCTTTGTGATTACGTGGGAGAGATTTCTTATAATCCCCCAAAAGATCCTCGGTTGGTGATCACATAAAAGGTGCCACTAATCGTACATCGTCTTAGCCGCTCTCGACCTATTGTTTCAGCTGTCACTCTTTTTACTGATGGCTCTCCACATTGCGGTGTTGTCACCTATCAATTAGGTGACCCCCCTCGTTGGCATTCTCGTTTTACGCTGCCTCAGCGTTCCGCGCAGCGCTCAGAACTGGCTGCTGTTATTTTGGCCTTTCAACTTTTTGCTGATTGTCCCTTTAATTTAATTGTGGACACGCATTATGTTTATCAGGTAATTGATCATTTACCCCTTGCCCTCATTACCCCTCAGGTCGATGCGGACCTTCTTCGCCTGTTTTTGTCCTTACAGTATCTCATCACCACTGGTAATTTCCCTTAATTTGTTGCTCATATTCGCAGTCATACCCCTCTGCCTGAGCTGCTCACTGAAGGCAATGCGCGTGCTGATCGCGCATTACGTGGTCAGGTAAATTCCCTTTTTTCTGACCCCATCGAAAGCCATTCCTTTTTTCATCAGTCTGCCTCTGTTTTGGCCCGACAGTTTCACATTCCTGCTGATCATGCACGTTCTATTGTTCGTTCCTGCCCCCACTGTGCCGCTGCTGCCCCTACCTTTTCTTATGCCGTTAACCCCAGAGGTACCGCAGTGAATCAGCTGTGGCAAATGGATGTCACTCACGTGCCACAATTCTGCCCCTATTCGTTTTTACATGTTTCCATTGATACCTATTCGGGATTCCTCTGGGTGACCCCACAGAGTGGGGAAGCCACTCCCAAAGTTATTCACCATTTGGTAGCCTGTTTTGCTGTTATGGGTCGCCCGAGCTAGATAAAAACGGATAATGCCCCAGCCTATTGCTCCACAGCCCTCTCCACCTTTTGTGCCCAATGGGACGTCCGTCTCAAACACGGGATCCCTTATAATTCCACAGGCCAAGCTATTATTGAACGTGCAAATCGCACGCTAAAAACCTTGCTTGATAAACAATTAAAACAAGGGGAGCTGCGTCTCCAAACCTTAGGAGACATTCAGCAACAATTGCATGTCCTTTTGTTTACTTTAAATAATTTAACACTGAATACAGATCAGCAGACCCCCGTGGATTGGCATTTTCATAAGTCCAAGGTACTGGAAAGACCCCGTGTCTATTACTGTCAGCTGCCCGATCCGCAATGGTTGGGCCCAGTACCTTTAATTACTTGGGGGCGGGGATATGCTGCTGTGTCTCTCCCTGCAGGACCGTTGTGGGTTCCGGCCCAGTGTGTGCGACCGGCACTGAAACAGCATGGCGTGGCACCAGGAGCTGTCGAACCCCATACCGGAGTTTCAGCTGACCTTGGAGGAGAACGCGGTGCCTCCCGGGTCAACAATGGCGAGACAGAGACAGAGGAGACATAGCATCCCAAGCCAGCCCGTGACATCAGGAGCAGTGAAAGCATTGGTTGCCGCGGCTCAACGAAGACTGGCAGCAAACCAACAGCCAGAGACTCCTGAGACTCTGTTTGTGGCCATTCTTGCCCAAATCACTGCTAATTCTGTATTGATTGTGTGCCTTATGTGCCTGCTATTTCCTGTAGGGGTTGATTCTGGAGCGCTTCCTCCATTACGGGCCCGAATGACATATAACCTATGGGAAAGATTGGCTTCAATAGCAAATGTTACTCACTTTTGTTTATCTGATTTTGTAGCAGCTGAAGAATTGTTAGGTACATGCCTTATTCCAGTATGTCATCACCCTGAGGAAATAGGGAATGAAATGATGCTCACTGCTTACGCGAACCTCTCTTCCCAGTACTCTAGCATGGCTAATTGGGGCCCGGCCAATTACACTTTACCTTCTTGGGCTTATCTTTTGCTGTTGCTGTGTGCAATGTATTTCCTTTTTGTTAAGGCTTTGTCGAGACCCGCCCTGGCAGGCTCCACGAGTTATGACCTAGTTTGTCCGGGAGTTAATTGGCTTGCAAAAGCAAACTGATGGCTACCATGAGATGGCCGAGCGCAAATAAACAAAAAAGGAGGGGATGTAGCATTCATACAAGGTTCATGCACTTGGCAACATTCAGGGCACACCCGGAGTGTTGTGTAGGAGCAGTGCACACACGGCTCCTCTCAAGGGCATGAACCTTGGAATCTCGCCCAGATGACATGAACCATGGGAAGCCTCCCAAGACTGGGCTCAAGGCCTGAGAGCAAGAAATGTGGTAGATAGAAATTGGTAAATAAGAATGTTAAACAAAGCCAGTGTATTCCTTTTATCTGTTGGAGAATGTAATGCGCGGGGGGAGAGAAAGAATAAAGGAGAGGGTGGAAAGCTGACAGGGGCAGCCCGTCGGCAGACCAGCCTGCTTGCTTGCTTAAAGCCTTGTTCTGTCTTGTATTTGAACCGCAACAGCACCCCATTCCCCTGCCCCTCCAATCTGTCTCCTGCTCCCCTCAGTGCCCTGCTCCTCCTCGAAATCCACATCCACTGTCAGTGTCCTACTCCCTGCTTCTTCCCACAGTTCCTGTGTCCTTTCTGCTAGCTCCTTGAACCATACGGTGGCAGCCATTTTGTCCATGGGCATGACTTCAATCTCCCTGAAAACAGAAGATGGCAACCAGCTTTATTAAGGGCAGCCTCATTTCCACGTGCAGCTAGGCTGCAGGGAAATGGCAGGCAAATTCTGGCTTCAGCCCCATGAACAGTCATAGGAGATTAGGATGACTAGGCATCCCCATATTATCAGAACCATCCCTATATTAAGGTGCTTTGTCTTATATAGGCAATTACACCCCTCCCAAAAAAGTGTTCCAATTTTTCACTCTTGCTATCTGGTCTCCATATAGGAGATGGTGGTCCTTTTGAATAAGGGAAAATTCATGAGTGGGAGCCTTTCGTGAGATAGGTAGAAAACACCCAAACAATCACTCAAATTGCAATTAAAAAAATCACAAGAGTTAGCAATTGTAGGTACCTTACAATGGGATCCACAAATCCAGCATGCTAGGCAGGGAGCCACCTAAGATGGCCTATGGGAGATGCTGATGAGAGAAGTGTTTCACAGAGATTGAAGCCAAAGTCGGGCTGCAAGGAGGCACCTATCTCTGCTAGTGATCCAGGAATTGGAGTCAGGCAGATTAGGCACCTAAATCATTTCCTCTGAGAAGGAGTCAGGTAGGTGCCTTACTCCACAGTAAGTAACCAAAGGAGGAGGCGATGGTGGGGTGGTAGTGCCCACCTTATAACTTTAGCCCAGTGGTTGGAGTACTCACCTGGGATGTGGGAGACCAGGTTAATTCCCCTCTCTCTACCAGATGGGGAGAAAGGATTTGAACGGACATCTACCACCACTCAGGAGAGTGCTCAAATCACTGAGCTATAGGATATTCTGATGTTAGTTAGTTAGTTAGTAAGTACCCATTACACCTCAGGCATTTAGGGTGGTGACGAAGCTCCTCCACTCTTGTCTGTTTGTGGCAAGTCTTTCAATGGTTCCCCAGCTGTGCCCCAGGTTTTTCAGCTCAGCTTCCACAGCTCTTCGCCATGTTGTTTTTGGGCGGCCTCGTTTTCTCTTGCCTTCAGGTGTCCATCTTATTGCTACTCTGGTGATGGAATCAGTTTCCAGACGAAGCACCTGGCCAATCCATCTCCAACGCCTCCTGGCAACGATGGCGCTCAGATCCTCTTGGCTGCACTGTGTCAGTAAATCTGGTCTGAGATTGTTCTGGGCCAAAAGATACGGAGGACTTTTCTAAGGCAGATTGTATGGAATGAAGACAGTTTGAACATGTCATACTTTGTCATTCCCAAACATTCTGCACTATAAAGTAGTTTTGAAAGTACGCCTCTCTGATAAATCTTGAGTTTGGTTTTGGTGTTGTAGTTTGATGATTTCCCAACTGTATTTAAGCACCTGAAGGTGTTCCTGGCTTTATTGATTCTGTTCCGGATGTCCTGGCTTGTTCCACCATCCTGGCTGATGGTGCGGCCCACGTAACTGAATGTTCTGATGTGGGTCTCCTTCAGTCTCTCCTGTGGAAGCTGTTGCTCTGCGTATAAATACTTAAAAAGAGTCATTGGGCCAGTGAGACAGAACACGCACAAGTGAAAATGACTCTGTAGCCTGGTAATTAGGGCTGGAGGTGGGAGGCCTCCAGGTTCAGTGGGAAGGTGGGAGGCCCAGGGTTCAGTCCTGCTGCTCCATTGGCTGTACCAATGCTGTACCTGGCTCACTATACCAGTCTTACCATGGAGTCAAAGACAGTTCTCTTAGCCGCTCCAGCCTGTCTTGCCACTCAGACAAACTGAACATTGTGATTACAGGTTACTTAAACCTAAAATTACATCACATCAGGTTTCTCCCAGTCCAAGAGACCAATCACTCCAGATCAATTGGTACTCCAGACCTTACACCAAAGACAACACAGGCAGCCGATTCTATAATAAACTAACTATAGGTTTACTAGCTAAGAAAAAAGAATGAGAGTTATTGAGAGGTTAAAGCAGGTAAATATAATAACAGGTAAATCACAGTTTGTAACTCCAAATGGTGGCAGTGATGTAATAAACTGCCAGTTTCCCAAAAGTCCATCAGGGCTACCCAGAATAACTCAGGGGATTTCCATCTTCTCGTTCAGTTATTCTGCCCTGTTAGAATCCAAACAGTCCAGCCATGATGGATCATTTCTTGAATCCATATTTATAGCTCCTTTACACATAAAGCGAGCTGACAGTGCCTTTACCCACATATTTCAGAGTAACAGCCGTGTTAGTCTGTCTTTGCAAAAAGAAAAGGAGTACTTGTGGCACCTTAGAGACTAACCAATTTATTTGAGCATGAGCTTTCATGAGCTACAGCTCACTTCATCGGATTCAGCATCCGATGAACTGAGCTGTAGCTCACGAAAGCTCATGCTCAAATAAATTGGTTAGTCTCTAAGGTGCCACAAGTACTCCTTTTCTTTTTACCCACATAGGCTTTTCCTTTGATGACAATGCATGAGGAATGCACTTAGACTTTTGACTTCCAGCCATATACATAATGGCCACTCGCTTTGAAATTAGCATTTTCTGTTAAAGTCCTTAAGTCCTTCATTAGCATTTCACAAGTTTTCTTTGACAGGTAATTTAGTTACATGGGAATTTACCATATAAATGTTTACTATTATATTATGACAGGACTAGATAAGCTAAAATAATGCCTGTAACATTCCACTAGTTTCCATGAAGTTTAAACATCTGAATACACACTTATACACATAACAATTACATTGACCTACACAAGTGAATTGACCTGAATACAGTCCAACATGACCTGGTCAGTATCACACATTGATTCTTGGTTCATCCATTACAGAGGTGTCAGAAGACTATATGTATGAGGTATCAGGCTAGTATTAGGGGTAAGTACCAGGTCAGGGATAGTTGAAACCACATAGGGAGGTACAACAACGTTCATGACTCCTGTAAACAGTCAGGTGGAGGTACCACCAGTTAGTAGCTAAGTACCCAGGCCGTTGAAACCCACTGCAGCCAAAGCAGGAGGACACTGGGTAAGGGTTCTTGTTGATGATTAGCTGCTCTTGGGGTATGACAACCCGTGAAACCTCCTTTTACGCATATAGAACTCTGTTGTTTTCACCCATTTTCCTAGATACCAGAGTTCTTTTGGCAAATAAATGCCACTTCGTTTTGAAGACACTGTTTTTGAGTCACTTTAATCAGCTGCTGTCTCAGGGTAGAGTAAAAGGGCTTAGAGGTGCTACACCCAACAGGCTTGCCAGGCTAACAGAGGGGCTGCAGCCCAAAAATTCAGTCGGTTCCACTCAGAGAAGGGGAAAGTAGCAAAATCAGTCCCAAGGAGGTGCACCAGAGAGAGACAAAAAAGAGTCTAAGGCACAGCGCATCCAGTAACCATGGCAATGACATACAACGACTCAAAACTGGCTGGTTTATTTACAGATTTTCTATTCAATCAGAACAATAGAAGTCAGCAAAGTTTCTGGCTACATTACATATTTTCATGTTGCAGAAGGGAAAACACCAAACAAAGTGGCTCTGACTTGTCCAGTGCTTTCCTAGTGGCTTCTGATCAATAGATCCTATCACTTGCTTTCATGAGTAGTCCAGACTCCTATTAATCAACAGTCCCAGCCCAACTAGGTTCAGGTACACCTGACTGCATAAGCTCAAGGAGGCTCTCCCGGCTGTGGCTCAGAAAGCCCTGCCGGGGGTGCAGGATTTAAAAACCCTGCATATCTCTTTTTGGGTTGAAGGGGCATCCTCCTTGTGTTCCCTCAGGGTGGGGTGCTATAGGGCTGTAGGACCCCCTCCATGGGGAACCGAACAACCTGATCTATGCACCCCACAACACACAGAATTAATTTAACAGGTACCAATCTGCAGAGCCACCTGATATAAGAAATGATTTCTGAAATCCCCCAGATATTACAGTACTAGTATGAGGTGAATTGAAAAATACTTTCTTTTATCATTTTTATAGTGCAAATATTTGTAAAAAAAATAATAATATAAAGTAAGCAGTGTATACTATCTATTCTGTGTTGTAATTGAAATCAATATATTTGAAAATGTAGAAAAACATCCAAAAATATATAATGAATTTCAATTGGTATTCTATTGTTTAACAATGCGATTAAAACTGTGATTAATTGCAATTAATTTTTTTAAGTTCATTGCGTGAGTTAACTGCAATTAATCGACAGCCCTAATTATTATTCATGGTATGTGGGTACGGCCCTGAATAAATCACTCACCAAGATGCTCACATATAATTGTGTAATGTTCCACATCATCACTGTTCCACGTACCTATAGTAATTCCTGTACTGGACCCAGGCAAACAGTTATAAAAAAATAACAAATTTAACAAGAGTTAACAAGGATGATTGCTGCAGGCCAAGTGCCACTGCAAAGGTTTTGGTGGGAAATGTTCTGAATGAAGGTGTTTTGCACCTCAACACACATCACTGAGGTAAATGATTGGGGCCAGGGCCCCAGGATAACAGTAACTCTTCATTTTGATGGTTAGAAACGGGAATCAGATCCCAGAGTATTTTTCTTATTTGAGGCCTATGCCCCCATTTGAGGAAATTGTGATATGGCAAAAAGTGAATCAGCTTTGTCTGAAATGTGTGAGTCCCCCCCACCCCCGCGGCTAATTTTTCTCCCCGCTCTCTGATTGTTGTATATTATATCAGACTCACTGAAGCTGGGTCATTTATACCTCTTGTGCCAGTGAGACTCTCTGTGCCACAGGAAGAGGCGGCAAGTGGCATTCCTGCCACCACCCCCTTGTGACCGCCGGTAGGGACGGAGACTAAGCTGTTCATGACTAGGATTTCACAGGCACTCTGTTGGTAGAGGCTGCTAAGAGATATGCAGCCATGCCACCTACAGCTGTGCTGCCTCCCTTTTGACTCCCAACCCTCTCCCAAGCAGGGGGGGAGCTGTGGCTCTTTGTATAAGTGCAACTTCCTCCCCTGACAGATTTACCCGCTGCTGGGGTCCTTGCACCTAGGTTTATACCAAGGTAAGCCTGGGCTGTATCTAGCCCATTTTCTGTTATTAACCTGGGCACGTTCTGTGACCCTGCACCCCATATTCTTCATAGTGATATTATTATGAAATGATTTTATGGCATAATTATGCTGCATTTTGTACAGGATGGGTCATAGAATATCAGGGTTGGAAGGGACCTCAGGGGGTCATCTAGTCCAACTCCCTGCTCAAAGCAGGACCAATCCCCAATTTTTACCCCAAATGGCCCCCCTCAAGGATTGAACTCACAACCCTGGGTTTAAGTAGGCCGATGCTCAAACCACTGAGCTATCCCTCCCCCCATGTGAGGTGTCCCCTTATGTGAGCTGTCATTGGAAAACTTATGATTTGATGAATATGATTATCTTATTTGTGTGCTTATATCATTTTTGTATCTCAAGTTATGAATATTGACTATGTATCTGTATTTCAAATATAGTTACACCTGGTGACACTCGCTAGGCAAAATACTTCCAGTCTAGACAGCTGGCTGTGAAGGGCCAATTCAAGGTAAAGGACCATTAGGAAAAACAATAGGCCTTAGAAGAAGCTTACCCCCCACCTGGTAAGCCTTCCTGAGAATGCTCCAGACAGTCTGTAAGTAATGGCTGCAATGACTTGGCAAGGTATGCAAGGGTATGTGACCAGGCCATGTGACTCTGGACTCCATTTTGGGATGTCTGTTGTTTTTAAACAAACTGGTTTGGGAACCACGTTTGAAACAAAGAGTTCCTGCCATATGCTAAAGCTATATAAGGCAGTGAGTGACCTCATCACTTGTTCTTCACTCCCCACACAAGAAAACTCCTGGAAACACCTAAGGAACAAAAGACTGAACTAGGGGAAGTGCTGGACCCAGGCTAAAGGGATTTCTAGCCTGTGTATGAAAACCTGAAAATCTCAAGCTGCAAAGCAAGTACAGCTTGTACCTTGAGAATCTGCAAGCCTGTTTGTACCATCAGTCAGGGCGAGAGATTAATTCAAATCCTATCCTTCTAGTACGTTAAGCTTAGTTTGCATTTTTGTTTATTTACTAGATAATCTGCTTTGATCTGTTGCTATCACTTATAATCACTTAAAAATCTATCTTTTGAAGTTAATAAACTTGTTTTTGCTTTATCTAAACCAGTAAGCTTGAATGAAGTGCTTGGAAATCTTAGCTCAAGGGGCAAAGGCTGCTGTATTTCCTCTACACATTGAGGGGGTGGTGAACTGGATAATAAATTCATACTGGTCGGGGTTTTGACCAGGGCAGGATGGTACAGCTCTGGGGTTCTAGGCTGGGAAGCTGGTGGTTATTTTGGCTGTAGCCTCTGTCTTGTTGGTTCATGTGGTGGCTGGTCAGCCTGCGTGGAACTGCAGCTGGGTGTATCCCTACCTGTGTGAATGCTGCTGGAAGTGTAGGACCGGGAGCGGGTCACAGCAACACAGTGTGAGAGGGAGCCCAGGCTGGTAAGTCAGAATGCTCAGTGGCATTCCAGGTGGCACCCCGGGGTTTGGGGGGACCCTTCACACATAACACTGTGAGAAATAAGCTAGGATGTCCACAGGCACCTTGCAAAGGTGCTTTATCACAAATGAGTTCTGACATTCCAGTGGACTTCCAGTTGAATTTGGAAGAAAGATTTTGATGAAAAAGATCACATGCCTAGATACTGGCAGCAGTGCTGTGGGATGGTGTCTGGTCAGGGTTGCACAGCTGGTACTCTAGCTGCATCTAACAAGGACTGGGAAGTGCCAGAAACAAGCACCTTGCAATTGACCTAAATATCTTCTGGAAGTTGCTAAGAAAGCCAGGGTCCACGGAAAGGAACTTAGCTCATAGCTGTTCACTGCAGAGACTAATGGGTGGGGACAGCAAGTGTGAAAGTACATGTGATTTGCCAGTCAGAAGTCTGCCTGTAGCAAAGATGGAGGAAAAGCATCAGTGATGAGAGGTGTCAGCTAGTTAGCTTTCAGCCTGCTAGGCAAATGGCCTCCAGTCAGAAGGACAGCATTGCAAGGTGGGAATCTTGGATTCTCAGCCAGTAAAACCAACTGCACAAATAGTCACAGACAGCAGATGGTGTGGATAAAGCCAAATCCACAATAACCTGCCTTTAAAAGTGGCTGAGGCCCAGATTCACAAAGATACTAGGCATCTAAGTCCCAATTTTAGGCTCCACTGCAATCTACAACCTCCCACTGTGACTGTAGGAGCCAAAACTTTCCTAGCACCTAAATTTTTGCAGTAAAAGTTCTCTTGGTGCCTAAGTTTCTCCCTCTGGGCATAGGCAGTGCAGCCTTGCTCTAGGTGTCCAGACACCTATCTCCTGCCTAAGCCCCAGAGCAATCCATGGACCAGGGGAATATAGGCATTCCTCCGTCTAACTTGCACACGAGGCCTGGCCAGCAAGTGTGCTCAGAGATCACCTACCATATCAGGTCCCATTCAATACAGTGGTATAGCTGGCCTTTACAGCCACTGAAGTATATTCACATCCTTTTAGGGAACCCAGCTCACACTAAGGCAGCTGGGTGCAATTTATCCAGCTACCCATCTCCCCTTCAGTTTCATGGGTGGCGTTACACTTCACCCAGCCCTCTAACCATATGTAGCTGTGTCACTGGGGGTGAGTGTAGTAGTGCCTTCCTGATGTCCCAGCAAGGCCATGCTAATTCTTCCCTCATTGGCTCATCTGAAGATAGAGAATGTGCCAAAACCAGTCTCAGCAAGAGCGCTGCTACCCAGGAAGCTGGGAGTCTTCCCTGCTCTTACAGCTCTGAAGAAAGTGAGCACCTTGGCCCAGATCCACAAAGGTATTTAGGCACCTCAGATGTAGTTGCTGCTGTGATCCATAAAACTCCTGCTTGGTTGCCACCTAACCCTATAGGTACCTAAACTCACTTGGTGCCTAAATTTTCAAGCTAAAAGCTCCCTAAGTACCTATGTTTCTGCCTCTGTTAAAAACACTGCTATCTCATGCTAGGCAACCGGGCGCCTGTCTCTCACCTAAGCCTCAGTGTGATCCACAAAGCAGGGAAAGATAGGTGTTCCCTGGCTTATGTTGTCTATGGGATCCAATCCAGTAGGTGTGCTCTGAGCAAGCCTATTGGATCGGGTCCCATTCAAAATCTGGCCAGAGGAGGAGGTGGTGCCGCTTCCCTTACAACTTTTACCCCCAAGGTTACAGCATTCATCTGGGAGGGGGAGACCAGGTTCAATTCTTCTCTGTGCCTAATAGGGAGATGGGAGACCCATGTTCAAAACCTTCATCCCAGATAGGTGCTGTAGCCACCAGGCTCTAGAATCATTCTCACTTGCTCTCTCTGGTGCAATGAAAGTATTAGCCAAAGTGGACCAGCTTCAACAGGTGAGATATTAAAATATCCCATAGTGCAGTAGTTAGAGACCCCTGTTCAAATTCTCTCCCCAGAAAGCAGAGGAGGGGATTGAACCTGGGTCTCCCACATACTAGGAAATCTCCTAATCACTGGATGAAAGGTTTACAGGAGACAGCGCTGCCATCACTACCTCCTCCAGCAGTTCTTGCAAGAAACACCTGAGACACTTAAACTGCCTGACTCCAGGAGAGGAGTTCCCAATTGTGGCTCACAAGGAGAGGTAGATGCCTTCCTGCAGCCCAAGCTTAGGCATCTATTCTGTGAGAGGGATGGGGCTCAGGACACACCCCTTTCATTGGCATTTCCCATTGGTTAGCTTAGGCGGAGATGGCTCTGTGGATCCCATTTTTAGGCACCTAACTCTCCCCATTCGTTGTATAGGGAGCCTACATGCCTAAGTCAGGCTTTGTGCATCCCATTGTTGTTCCAATGAATCTCTAGGTGCTTAAAATTTAGGCGCTTAAGTCCCTTTGTGGATCTGGGCCCCTGGACCCATCAATTTGATTCCCTGCCTCACCACCACTTGAATGAGGCCCTAGGGATGGAGTAATCTTGTGGCCCCACCTGAAAGTGAGAGAACTTGTCCCAGTAAATTTGATGTTCGTTTTAGGCGAATAGGAGGGAGCATTGTGGATGGTATCTAAAACCTGTCACCAATGAATGGAGTGTTTCCAACTATGACATCTCCACAATAAAAATTCATTCAGCTCCCTAGAGCCAGTGTAATACAGCAAGAAGTCCCCTATAATATATGCTTTCTCCACCACAGCAGGGGTGTTGCTGTAACTACTTAATGCAGCTTGCAGATGCTGTCATTTACCCATTTGATGTACATAAGCTGGAAACTTCCTTCACTGCAAATTCCAGCAGAAAGTGAAGGATGGATTCTCCTAGCTAATTAACACAATTGTCTGTACTTTTAAAGCTTTTGTAGTCTTTTGTCATGGTAAATAAATAAACTGAACAAGACAGCACAACACAGCATGGATACACACATAATACAAATGGTTTCATCATGTACCTCATCCTGATTTATGTTGGAGAAATCAGAGATGTAAACTCAGCTCTTTGATCACTTCTCTAGCACTTAGGATTGTTCGCCAGCAGAACTTACTCAGGCAAGAAAATGCATGGCTTAAAAATATCTTTCATTTCCACTTGAGCTGAGACAAACAGGTCTGGACATGACGGCTGGCTCACAGAACAGCCCTGCCTCACCCCAGACCTCAGCAGGATAGCCTTCTGCCCTAGCCAGCCATTAACCACAGGGTAGCTTTGTACCTCTTGCACAGAGGTGAAGGTACTCGGGATCCCATAGTGCTGTAGCATACCCCACAGATAGTCCTGTCGCACTCAATCAAAGGCCTTGTTTTGATCCAGGGAATGCACATACCCTTGCCAATCACCTGCTGCCCCTGCCTCAAACACCTCCCAAAGATTGCACAGCGAATCTGCTAGCAGCCTATGCTAGCTTGCACTGGCCTGGGCTGGATGGATCAGCATTGGAGCCACCTTACAATGCTGCTTCAGGAGCACCTATGCTAAAATCATATAACCTGTATTCAGCAGGGTGAGAGGTCTCCAGTTTTCTAATCATAACCTCCTTTGCTCAGCAGGATCAACAAGCTCTCATTAAATGATCTCTCCAACTCCCTCCTACCCAGTGCCGGATTCAACACAGCTGTCAACACCTGAGAGAAAAACCACTGGGCAAGGCTGGTACAACTCACTTGTCAGCCCATCTCTGCCTGGGAACACCTTTTTCTTTAAAGCTTGAATTGCTTCCAAAACTTCCTGACACTGCACAGGGATGCACAAACCTTCTGCGTATTCTACTATAACTTTAGAGACTACCACAGAGTTCAAGAATGCTTTCCGCGCTCTCCTATCCCTTTGTACAGATGTCTGCTGTTCTTGCTCTTCTCCCCACGTAACTTGGCATAATAAACCTGGATCACATCCAGCATCTCCTCAGGGTCTCTGATGTATCTCCCTTCTGCATTTCTCAGCCCCAACATGTCCCTAGCCTTCCTCCTCATTTTTATGGGCAAAAATCTGGTGCTAATTGGTCTTCACTCTTTCTCTAGCAGCTGCTGTTTTCCCTTCACTATTATTTTTAACCCCGATGTGAAGGCTCCTGATCAGACACGCCAAACCCATGGAAAAAAACACAGAAATTGGGCCCGTTTTTGGCTTAATTGGCTTTTGAGTTGCTTGTTGGCTAGTTTTTGGCTTGTAGCTTGTTGCTTGTTGCAGCTTGTTGCTTCTCTTTTTTTGATCGGCTCCCAGCAAGCAGGGACAAGGGAGAGCAAGAAGAGGCAAGGGTGGGAGAGAGTCAGTGGCGCACAGCAGACCCACCACAGTCCCAGACTGTGCGCTGGTGGGATCTAGACACCTAGCCCTGGTCTACACTAGGAGTTGAGGTCAAATTTAGCAGCGTTAAATTGATTTAACCCTGTACCCGTCCACACGACGAAGCCCTTTTTTTCGACTTAAAGGGCTCTTAAAATCGATTTCCTTACTCCACCCCCGACAAGGGGATTAGCACTGAAATTGGCCTTGCTGGGTCGAATTTGGGGTACTGTGGATGCAATTAGATGGTATTGTCCTCCGGGAGCTATCCCAGAGTGCTCCATTGTGACTGCTCTGAACAGGACTCTCAACTCAGATGCACTGGCCAGGTAGACAGGAAAAGGCCCGCGAACTTTTGAATTTCAATTTCCTGTTTGGGCAGCTTGGCAAGCTGCAGGTGACCATGCAGAGCTCATCAGCAGAGGTGACCATGATGGAGTCCCAGAATCGTAAAAGAGCTCCAGCATGGACCGAACGGGAGGTATGGGATCTGATCGCTGTATGGGGAGAGGAATCCGTGCTATCAGAACTCCATTCCAGTTTTCGAAATGCCAAAACATTTGTCAAAATCTCCCAGGGCATGAAGGACAGAGGCCATAACAGGGACCCGAAGCAGTGCCGCGTGAAACTTAAGGATCTGAGGCAAGCCTACCAGAAAACCAGAGAGGCAAACGGCCTCTCCGGGTCTGAGCCCCAAACATGCCGCTTCTATAATGAGCTGCATGCCATTTTAGGGGGTTCAGCCACCACTACCCCAGCCGTGTTGTTTGACTCCTTCAATGGAGATGGAGGCAACACAGAAGCAGGTTTTGGGGACGAGGAAGATGATGATGATGAGATTGTAGATAGCTCACAGCAAGCAAGCGGAGAAACCATTTTCCCCGACAGCCAGGAACTGTTTCTCACCCCAGACCTGGAGCCAGTACCCCCCCGAACCCACCCAAGGCTGCCTCCCAGACCCGCAAGGTGGAGAAGGGACATCTGGTGAGTGTACCTTTTAAAATACTATACATGGTTTAAAAGCAAGCACATTTAATGATTAATTTTCCTTGCATTTGTGGCTCTCCTGGATATACTCCCAAAGCCTTTGCAAAAGGTTTCTGGGGAGGGCAGCATTATTCCATCCACCATGGTAGGACACTTTACCACTCCAGGCCAATAGCACATACTTGGGAATCATTGTAGAACAAAGCATTGCAGTGTATGTTTGCTGGCGTTCAAACAACATCCATTCTTTATCTCTCTGTGTTATCCTCAGGAGAGTGATATCACTCATCTGGTTGAAATAGGGTGCTTTTCTTAAGGGGACATTCAGAGGTGCCCGTTCCTGCTGGGCTGTTTGCCTGTGGCTGAACAGAAATGTTCCCCACTGTTAGCCACGGGGAGGGGGCAGGGGGGAGGGTCTAGCCACATGCTGGTGGGAGGCAAAATGCGACCTTGTAACAAAAGCACATGTGCTATGTATGTAATGTTAACAGCAAGGTTTACCGTGAAAGAATGTACCCATTGTTCTATAAAATGTGTCTTTTTAAATACCACTGTCCCTTTTTTTTCCCCACCAGCTGCATGTGTTTCAAGGATCACAGGATCTTCTCCTTCCCAGAGGCGAGCAAAGATTAGAAGGCGAAAAAACCGCACTCATGATGAAATGTTCTCTGAGCTCATGCTGTCCTCCCACGCTGACAGAGCACAGACGAATGCATGGAGGCAGACAATGTCAGAGTGCAGAAAAGCACAAAATGACTGGGAGGAGAGGTGGCGGGCTGAAGAGAGTAAGTGGCAGGCTGAAGAGAGGGCTAAAGCTGAAAGGTGGCGGCAGCATGATGAGAGGAGGCAGGATTCAATGCTGAGGCTGCTGGAGGATCAAACCAATATGCTCCAGCGTATGGTTGAGCTGCAGGAAAGGCAGCAGGAGCACAGACTGCTGCTATAGCCCCTCTGTAACCAACCGCCCTCCTCCCCAAGTTCCATAGCCTCCACACCCAGATGCTCAAGAACGTGTTGGGGGGGGGCCTCTGGCCACCCAGCCACTCCACCCCAGAGGATTGCCCAAGCAACAGAAGGCTGGCATTCAATAAGTTTTAAAGTTTTAAACTTTTAAAGTGCTGTGTGGCCTTGTCCTTCCCTCCTCCACCACCCCTCCTGGTGCTTCTCTCCTCCACCACCTCTCCTGGGCTACCTTGGTAGTTATCCCCCTATTTGTGTGATGAATGAATAAAGAATGCATGAATATGAAGCAACAATGACTTTATTGCCTCTGCAAGTAGTGATCAAAGGGAGGTTGGGAGGGTGGTTAGCTTACAGGGAAGTAGAGTGAACCAAGGGGCGGGGGGTTTCATCAAGGAGAAACAAAGAGAACTTTCACACCGTAGCCTGTCCAGTCATGAAACTGGTTTTCAAAGCTTCTCTGATGCGTACTGCGCCCTCCTGTGCTCTTCTAACTGCCCTGGTGTCTGGCTGTGCGTAACCAGCAGCCAGGCGATTTGCCTCAACCTCCCACCCCACCATAAACGTCTCCCCCTTACTCTCACAGATATTGTGGAGCACACAGCAAGCAGTAATAACAGTGGGAATATTGGTTTCGCTGAGGTCTAACCGAGTCAGTAAACTGCGCCAGTGTGCTTTTAAACATCCAAATGCACATTCTACCACCATTCTGCACTTGCTCAGCCTGTAGTTGAACAGCTCCTGACTACTGTCCAGGCTGCCTGTGTATGGCTTCATGAGCCATGGCATTAAGGGGTAGGCTGTGTCCTCAAGGATAACTATAGGCATTTCAACTTCCCCAACGGTTATTTTCTGGTCTGGGAATAAAGTCCCTTCCTGCAGCTTTTGAAACAGACCAGAGTTCCTGAAGATGTGAGCATCATGTACCTTTCCCGGCCATCCCACATTGATGTTGGTGAAATGTCCTTTGTGATCCACCAGTGCTTGCAGCACTATTGAAAAGTACCCCTTGCGGTTTATGTATTCGCCAGCTTGGTGCTCCAGTGCCAAGATAGGGATATGGGTTCCCTCTATGGCCCCACCACAGTCAGGGAATCCCATTGCAGCAAAGCCATCCACTATGACCTGCACATTTCCAGGGTCACTACCCTTGATATCAGCAGATCTTTGATTGCGTTGGCTACTTGCATCACAGCAGCCCCCACAGTAGATTTGCCCACTCCAAATTGATTCCCGACTGACCGGTAGCTGTCTGGCGTTGCAAGCTTCCACAGGGCTATTGCCACTCGCTTCTCAACTGTGAGGGCTACTCTCATCTTGGTATTCTTGTGCCTCAGGGCAGGGGAAAGCAAGTCACAAAGTTCCATGAAAGTGCCCTTACGCATGCGAAAGTTTCGCAATCACTGGGAATCGTCCCAGACCTGCAACGCTATGCGGTCCCACCAGTCTGTGCTTGTTTCCCGAGCCCATGAACCTGCCCCATTAGCACCATGATGCCCACATTGCCAGGGCCCGTGCTTTGAGAGAAGTCTGTGTCCATGTCCTCATCACTCATGTCACCGCGCTGACATCACCTACTCGCCCAGTATCGCTTTGCCAGGTTCTGGTGCTGCATATACTGCTGGATAATGTGTGTAGGGTTTAATGTGCTCCTAATTGCCAAAGTGATCTGAGCGGGCTCCATGCTTGCCGTGGTATGGCGTCTGCACAGAAAAAAGGCGCGGAACGATTGTCTGCTATTGCCCTGACAGAGGGAGGGGCGACTGACGACATGGCTTACAGGGTTGGCTTTCAGGGAATTAAAATCAACAAAGGGGGTGGCTTTGCGAGAAACTGAATGGCCCCCTCAAGGATAGAACTCAAAACCTCAAGGATAGAACTCAAAACCCTGGGTTTAGCAGGCCGTTGATTTCACAGAGGGAGGGAGGAAGGAGAAAATGAATACAAAACAAACCTGGTCTATTTCTTGTTTTGAGCCACTTCATCTATCTTTATACATCTTGCTGGCAGCAGACTGTGCAGCACGACCGCTAGCCATCGTCAACACCTGGGTGCTCGGCAGAAGACAGTGCAGTATGACTACTGGCCATCATCTTCTGCTAGCTGCAGATTAAAAGACAGTGCAGGACTGAATCACCACGAGACGAAACAAGTGAAATGACCTGGCTGAGTCACTCCCATGTTTGCCCAGGCGCCCGGTTAAAAGAGCACCCAGGACTACGTCGATGACGGCTACCAGTCATACGGCATCGTCTGCTGCCAAAAGGCAATTAACTGCTGCTGTGTAGCAATGCAGTACCACGTCTGCCAGCACCCAGGAGACATACAGTGACAGTTAGCTGAGCGGGCTCCATGCTTGCCGTGGTATGGCATCTGCACAGGTAACTCAAGAAAAAAGGCGCAAAACGATTGTCTGCCCTTGCTTTCACAGAGGGAGGGAGGGAACTGGGGCCTGACAATATGTATCCAGAACTACCCGCGACAATGTTTTAGCCCCATCAGGTACTTGGATTTCTACCCAGAATTCAAATGGGCAGCGGAGACTGCGGGAACTGTGGGATAGCCACCCACAGTGCAACGCTCCGGAAGTCGACGGTTGCCTCGGTACTGTGGACGCACTCCGCCGACTACATGCACTTAGAGCATTTGTGTGGGGACACACACAATCAACTGTATAAAAACGCTTTCTACAAAACCGACTTCTATAAATTCGACCTAATTTCGTAGTGTAGACATACCCATAGGGCTTGGCTTGTTTTGGCCTTGTTTTGAAATGGGATTCACTTGATTTTTGGCTTATTGTGAAAGTCGGGGTGCTTATTTACTGCGTGAAAGTTGGCAGCTGTGCCTGATGTTCTCCTCCCCATCCCTGCAATTATCACTCTTACCCCTGACTTCTGAGTCAGGGTGCTCCTGCCCCTCCCCTCCCCGCCCCTGAGTTCCTGACCAGGAAGAGGGCATGGTCAAGGCCAGAGCTGTGAGGGTGTGACCGCTCTGAGACTCTGCAGCCTCTCTTGATGATACAAATGCTACACTTCTTTCAACTCTGTCGTTCCCTTCTCTACCCATTTCCACCTACCCCAACCTTCCTGCCTCTGCTGTGCCAAAGAGTTCAACCTCTGCTGTACAGCTGATCTCTTTCCATTTTCTGAATCCTCCTGTCATTGGCAAGACTCATGAAAAACTGCTTCATTTCCTCCTGTCTATTAACCCACCAGCTCGTCAAGGAGGGAAATACCCCCGTAACTGTCTCTGAATTCTTAAACTGAGCGAGGAAGAAGTAAAAAATTCAGTCCTCTTCTTCCTGCTCCACCCAGTTGCTACCATTCATTCCTTCCAAGAGCCTCGCATTCAACTTCCAAATTCACTTCCCAAACCGAATGACTGTTTCCAAATACAAAGTGACCTGCACCAATAAATGATCTGAAACCTCCAATGCAACGGTCCTAAACCTTGCACACTTCACTCCCTTCTGTATGTACACAGCCTATACATTCTAGTCTTCCGTGCCCCTCTAAAATAGATATATCCACCACCCTTCCCCCTGGGCTGAGCCCTTCAAATCGTCTTCCAAAAAAGCCATCTTTCAATTTAGCTTTTTGCACCCACATATGTCACTGTTTAACATCTGCTGCTTTGAACCATTGATACCCCTTCTGATCCTCCTCACTGCACATACTCTCCTGTATCTGAATGTGAGAATTAAAGTCGCCCCCAAAAATAACAGTCTGAGAAGTTAAAAGATAAGGCGTAATATCTTCCAACTCTCTTTCCCTCCCCGAGCTAGGGTGCCCGTACACATTAATAAGCCTGTACCTAATGCCATCCATATTCCCAAAGTCCATCACTATCACTCTCCAGGCACTACCTCCCAAATCTGTGGCTGAGGGATTTTGAAGGTGTAGAATAATTTCACCCACATCATCTCTTTCACTTTCACCCACTGACCACCCTTTTCTCCAGCTAGATCGAGCCTTTCCACAATCTATTTCAGAGTGTAAGCTGGTTTCCTGAATCATTAACATGTCCAAAGGCTGCAAGTCTTGTAACACTGCCGTTTTCCAAACCTGTATCCTTGGTGCTCTAATACTATTCACATTCAATGTCCTTGCCATCAGAGGGGCTGGCTTCCCTGTCCACCCCTGCCCATTATGCCCCCACAGGTCATGGGATCCTCCCCCACCATCAGAAGATGCCATCAGGAGTGCTCAAAGGATGTTTGATAGGCCTCCCCCTTGAACTGGACATTTATCCACCCTCCATCCTCAGTGTCTCAAATCTTCCTTCATCCATTCTCTCCAACCTACCCCTGCTTACTCTGTGCTTTTTTATTAGCGCTTCTCAACTGTTTATGTTACCCCATCCCCATGGCTTGTGGAAAACACAGACACAAGGGGGAAGACTGTACCAGTGATACAGCTGGGGAATAAGAGGCTACCGGTGTGAATCTGCTGCTGGACATGACGGATCTGCAATGCCCAAACCAGATGTTCCCATCAACTCCCCCAGTCTCTTCCTCCTGCTATCCCCCATCTTCCATTCACTTTTCCATTCCCCTCATGCTGACCAACCAATACCTCCACATTTCATGCACCTGCCCCATCATCCACCATTGATTCCAAAGCCAGTTGGCCAGAGGGGAAAATTTGTTGCCCAACTCTATAGGTAAGGGAGCAGGTCCTGGAAGAAGAGGAGAGGAGAAATAGTTAGGGTCTCCCAGACTCAGAGAATCCCCTTCACCATAGCTAGGGACGCCCAATACTTCACCACCCCTCTGGCCCCCTTCAAAGTTCCTCTGCATGATAGGAGCCTATGGGAGCTGCCCCTCATCCACAGCAGAAGAAGGAGCTGCCTGACACTGGCGACAAAGGGAAAGCACTGTCAGTGGAATAACAGACAGGGAAAGGTGCGGAGAGAGCAGACCAGAGGGCAACCAAGGAGAGGAAGCCCTGCCCGCCCAACCAGCCATCTGATGCTGCTGCTAGGGCTCTACCGGAAGAACTCTCCCCCTGGTACCCACCAAGCTCCACCCCTTTTGTCGCTGATCCAGCAGTGAACTCTCCTACTCCTCCCCACCTCTCCCACCAGATACTTCCTCCTCCCTTTTCTCCCCCTTCACATCTAAGGATTCACTGGAGTTTTGCTCCTCCTCCTCCCTTCTCAGGTGCCTCCTCCCTGCTCCTACAGGAAGTTCATTATCCCTGCTCAAAACTGATTTCCTTTGCCGACCCACGATCTCCCCCACTATGTATTGAGCATCTTCCCTCCCCTCAACCTTCTCTCTGTGCTTTGCTCCCACAATCCCAATTCTCTTCCCCAGTAGGCTGGAGCTCTCCAGCTCAAAGCCCTCCCCAACCACAACTGAGGCGCCATGGCGGGGAGGGAGGAGAGATAAGGCAACTCAGGTTCATCTGGGACTTATTAACTTCAGGTTCACCTGGGACTGAGTAACTGGGAGGCAGTTAATTAGACAAGGAAGCACCCAGGTATGATAAAAGGAAAATACTCAGAGTGGGGTCTGGTTAGAGAACAGATGCTTCTGGGGAGAAGAATAGTTCCTTAAATGAGGAGGCTCCTAAGAGGAGACCTGGTGAGGAGGTCACCAGGAAGGTAAACCAAGGAAGGATGCTGCTAGGTGGGAAAGGCTCTGAAAGGGAAGATCTATGAATGCCAAGTCTCAGTGGAACCTGGCCCCTATGGAAGGATTTCACCAGGTAGCAGAAGTAGCCTCTGAATCAGAGGAATTAGATATTTTTCTGAGAAAGGGTCATAACGGTTTGACCTCTGTGGGGACCTTGACCCAAAAGGAGAGATCCTTCCCCAGCTGATGACAAGACACCCTGCCTCCAGAAGAGGGTTCTGGGTCAAGAGGGCATTGCTGGTAAGGGACCTAGACGTAAGTGGGGTTGATGGACTATGGTTAACTCAGCCTGCACCTCCTCCAGCTAGACATGCTTGTATAGAGGCCTATTTATTTAACATGCCACCTTTTGGTTTGAGCAAGCTAGACTTCTGAAGGGGCACTGTTCGATATACATAAGCCTCATTGGCTTTATAGAAAGGTGCTAGGGGAAACTGAGGCAGAGACATAATTGTGGTGTTGTGCTGGGCTGCCAGGGAGTGCTCCAGAGGTGAGGGCCCGGACCACAAAAAGACTTAGTTTAAAGAGAAAGGTACTTCATTTGAACTTAAATAGTTTTTGAGTGGCATTAAAAAAGAAGGCTTTCATTGTCAATTTGAATGAGGCTTAAATATCACTAGTTAAAAACAAACAAACAAACAAAACTTGGCCCTAATGTTAGGCTCCTATTTTTGAAAATATCAACCTAAAGGTTTTGGAGATATTTTGGAAGTAGTGCGGAATTAGAGAGAACTCATCTCTCCCTTATGTCTGTACAGACTTACAGGCTACGAGTTCCATAGGCAAATGTGAGGATTCGTATTGAGTTAAGTGATCTTAATAATGTTCACTGATTTCCTTGGACTGTACAGTGATTTCATGGTATAGTTTTTGTAATATTTTCCAGTGAGACACTGAATTCAAAGGTGTCCTCACAATCTTGTTAAGAAAATAAGTGACAAAATACAGTTTGCCCTCTGTCCCCGTTAAGCATAGTTTGCTTCAGGTCATATAAATCAGTGAAGCCCATATAATAGAATGGTCTGCAGTGAATTGGGCTTTTTGCTCAGAAAATTCCTTTCTTATTGGAAATCAGCAAAGGAAACTTAACCATTGCCTGAGCAGGGCAGGTTATAAGCTGCTGGAATTCTGACTCTTGAAGACTTCTGTCATTGCATTTAAGGAATATCATTATATAAGAGGGAATGTGAT
The DNA here is from genome assembly GCF_965152235.1 of Eretmochelys imbricata. Lineage (NCBI taxonomy): Eukaryota > Metazoa > Chordata > Testudines > Cheloniidae > Eretmochelys > Eretmochelys imbricata. Next base: position 38,114,243 of record NC_135573.1, read on the forward strand.
CAGAAAGAGACCATCTAGTTTTGTTCAAAAATCAGCAGACACCCCAAAAAGAGGTGTTTTTAAACACATTGTGTGAGAAACTAATGTGTAGATTCTGATAATAGTTTTGATTCCTATGTGTGCTGTAGTTTTCTTCTGGGCATTGCATTCCTGTACTGAGTGTAAAGGGAAAGGATGATGTGTTGACTCAGCAGCTTGGTTGGAAACCGGAGTCATTAATAAACTGAATAAAGTCTACGCATGTGAATGAAGGATCCAAAGAGACAACGAAAACCCCAAGGTTGACAATATAGTGACAAACAGGCAAAAGAAAGGAGATTTTCTCTCACCTCTCTCAGGGAAGCTAAGTAAAGACCCCTAGTGGGAGAATAAAGGGGGAAGGTATCAGGTGGCTGTGTCAAGGGTTGAGCTCTCAGATACAGGAGACACACTTGGAACTAAAGACAAAGGGACAGACACTGGGCCAAAATGGATTTGACAGCAGCTTGCCTGGGTAGAGCCCTGATGATGGCCAGACTGAACTGTCTTAATCTTTTCTTTTCTATGCTAACCATCAATTTCCAGATTCTGTGTGCCTGGTGATTAACAAATTGTTACCTTGTTCTGAAAAGGCTGCCTGGTGGTGTTGCAAATATTTGTTGAGATGCATTGACCCAGAAGAGGGCAAAAAGTCTCTGAACAGGAGTCTCTCAGTTGGATTTGCTGGTGTGAAACAGCCCAGAGGCTCAGTCTCTGAGTCATTGAGGCCACCTGGCCTACCCTTAAGATGTGACCTGTTCAGGTTCTGGCATCATGGAGGGGTTCCTCCAAGTAACTGTTTAAAAGCTGGGGCATAGCACAGATCCTGTGGATCTGTGACAGGGGGTGGGTCTGCCTTCTGATTTTCTTTAATCTATAAAAGGAGCACATCTCCCTTCTCTCAGGAGAATCCCCCACACATGAGGGTCCAGCTTGTGTTCTGTTCTGGTTGGAATGATTTTGGAAAGAATCAAGGGGTGCACAAAGTCCCAAAGTATGACAATGGTGAGGCAGCTGTGGTGATTGTCATGTGGACCATAATTGTGTCTCATTGCTACCTTGTTATGCATTAGTACAAAGCCTAGCATAAAGGGGCTGGCACCTCTAGCGGTTACCACAACACAAATGATAAACTGAGAGACGAGCAAGGGTCTGGAAGAAAGCGGGGAGAAGATTAAAATGGATGGAAATAGAGAGAGAGAGGAGCACAGGTGGGGACCGGAAGGAAAGAGGAACTGGGGTAGGTAACTTTACGTATGAGTACTAGAGACTTTATATGAAGAGTATAGAAAGCCAAAATACATTATCTCAACCCATAGACACCACAAAGACCCACCCTTCTGATACTTTTCAGGTAATGCACAGTTTGGTTAAACCAGAAAACCCTTTAGAGAGCCTTCCATGGATCACTGTTAGCGGTGTGTTATGTCCTTTGTGAATAAAATAGAGCAGTTCCAGGCCATGACTTTCAATTAGGAGGCTAAAGTAAGGGTGCTAAACAGAGTTTAATTTGGAGGTGGAGGGGGGAGGAAAAAGGGTGATGGTGCTTCTTTAAGCTCTGTCCACAAGCCAAGCTCCACCCACTTAAATGCCAAAATGAGACTCCACTCACAGCACATTGTGCAGTTGGTCCAAATATGATCACACAGGCTCTGTTAGGCCCCTCAGGCCTGCCTCCTATTCACTGGTGTTCAAATGCACCCTTGGCACGGCTGGATTAGGGCACGAGTACATTAGGCCCATTTCTAGGGCCCAGCACCCAGAGTCTTGGTAAGAGTGGGTGAATTTGCTCAACTTCTTAGCTGTCTATAAACCAGTGCAAGAAGTATTGGCAATAAACAGGAAGAACAATGTACTAGTACATAATTTAATTTATGATTTAACTGGCCTCACAGACGTGGTGGGATAAAGCCCATGACTGGAATATTCGTATAGAGGGGTAGAGCGTCTTCAGGAAGGACTAGCAGGGAAAAAGGGGAAGAGGTGTTACAATAAATATCAAGAATGTCTACTCTTGTTCTGAGGTCCAAAAGGAGATGAGAGGAAGAATAGCTGAGAGTACATGGGAGCAGGGAAACAGAGGTGACATCATGGTAGCAGGTCTATTACTCCCAAATAAGGAGGAGGAGGCACCTGAGGCATTTCTAGAACAAATAACAGAAATTTCCAAACAAGACCTGGTAGGGATGGGGGATTTTAACTACTCAGACATGCATTAGAAAAACAATATGGCAAAACACAATGTCCAAAAAGTTCTTGGAATGTAGTGGGGACAACATTTTGTTTCAGAATGGAGAAAGAAGCCAGGGAGACACCCATTTTAGACTTGATTCTGACTGACAGGGAAGAATTGGTTGTGAATATGAATACTGAAGGCAATAGGGTGAAAGTAATAATTAAAAAATAGATTTAATGGTTCTAAGGTAAGGAAGGAGTGAAAACAGCAGAGTAAGGACAATAGACTTCAAAAAAGCAATCTTCCACAAATGCAGAGAAGGTTCCTTGAGAAGAAAACCTAGGAAAAAAGGAGTTCAGGAGAGCTGGCAGTTTCTCAAGGAGACAATACTAAAGGCGCAATGGCAAATTATCCCGATGCAAAGGAAAGATAGTAAGAGGCCAATATGGCTCCATTAGGAGCTCTTTAATGACCTGAAAAGGAATCCTACAAAAAGTGGAAACATGGACAAATTGCTAAAGAGGAGTACAAAAGGCTAGGGAAAACATGAAGGAACAAAATCAGAAAGACTGAGGCACAAAATGAGTTACACCTAGCAAAGGACACAAAAAGCAATAAGAAGAGGTTCTTTAAACACATTAGGAGCAAGAGAGAGACTAAGGAAAACGTAGGTTCCCTACTTAGTGGGGAAAGAGAGCTAATAATGGATGGCATCAAGAAGGCTGAGGTGTTTAATGCCTATTTTTCTTCAGTCTTCCCTACAAAGGTAAATTGTGAGCAAATACTTAACACAATTAATATTAACAACAAGGGGGAAGGAATGCAAGCCAAAATAAGGTAAGAACAGGTTTAAATAATATTTTGATACATTAGATGTATTCAAGTTGTCAGTGCCTGATGAAATTCACCTTAAGTTACTTAAGGAACTACCTGAAGCAATTTTGGAATTCTTGGCGATTACCTCTGAGAACTCATGGAGGACAGGTGAAGACCCACAGGACCGGAGAAGGGCAAACCAAGTACCTATTTTTAAAAAGGGGAACAAAGAGGACCTGGTGAACTATAGACCCAGTCAGTCTAAATTCGATATCTAGAAAGATACTAGAACAAATTATTAAACAATTAATTTGTAAGCACTTTGAGGATAATAAGGTTTATAAGTAATAGCCAACATGGAGTTGTCAAGAACAAATCATGCCGAACCAACCTCATTTCTGTCTGTGACAGAGTTACACCTAGCACAGTGGATGGAAGGAAGCTGTAGTCATGAAATATCTTGATTTTTAGTAAGGCTTTTGAAAAAGTCTCACATGACATTCTCATAAGCAAACTAGGGATATGTGGTATAGATGAAATTACTATAAAGTGTGTGAAAAACTGGTTGAAAGACCGTACTGAGAAAAATAGTTATCAATGGTGTGCTGTCAAACTGGGGGGATGTATCTAGTGCAGTTCCACAGAGGTCTGTCCTGGGTCCAGTACTAGACAACATTTTCATTCATGATTTGGGTGATGGAGTAGAGAATATGTTGATCAAATTTGCAGTTGACACCAAGCTGGGAGGGGTTGCAAGTACTTTGGAGGAAAGGATGAGAATTCAAAATGACTGTAACAAATTGGAGAATTGGTCTGAAATCAACAAGATGAAATTAATTAAAGACAAATGCGAAGTACTTCACTTAGGAAGAAAAGTTCAATGCACAACTACAAAATGGGGAATACCTGGCTTGGCGGTAGTATTCCTGAAAAGAAACAGGGTGTTAGTGAATGACAAATTAAAGATGATTCAACAATGTGATGGAGTTGCTGAAAGGCTAATACTCTGGGGTGCATTAGCAAGACGGGGAGGTAACTGTTCCTCTCTACTCCACACTGATGAGGCCTTATCTGGAGTACTGTGTCCAAATTTGGGTGCCACATATTAAGAAAGATATAGACAAATTGGGGGGTCCAGAGGAGAGCAACCAAAACAATAAAAGGTTCAGAAAATCTGACCTATGAGAAAAGGTTTTAAAAAAACCTGGGCATGTTTAGTCTTGAGAAAAGAAGCCTGAAGGGGACCTAATAACAGTCTTCAAATTTGTTGAGGGACGTTAGAAAGAGGACCGTGACCAATTATTCTCCATGTCCACTGAAGGTAGGAAAAGTAGTAATTGGCTTAATTTGCAGCAAGGGAGATTTAGGTTAGATATTAGGATAGTTAAGCACCAGAATAGGCTTCCATGTGAGGTTGTGGAATCCCCATCACTGGAGGTTTTTAAGAACAGTTAGATACCTGTCAGGGATGGGCTAGGTATATTTGTCCCTGCTGCAGTGTGGGTGGGGGGCTGGACTAGATTACCTTGTGAGGTTCCTTCCAGCCCTGCTGCTGTCAAAATCTGAAGTTTCATTATAAACTATGTTTTTAGCCCTTATGGTTATGAACAAAAACCTTGAAAGTGTGATTAGAGTATGACTGACTGATGCAGTGATGTTTCCCTGAGTCTGCTGACAACCTCCTGCAGAGGAACAACAACTGCTAGAGCCAAGAAGAAAGTTCCACTCTCTGCCCCCCCCCCACACACACACACTAGAGCAGATTTCACTCCTGTTGCTCTGGGGGGAGCATGTGGCTAGCTCGTTGCAGGTCTTGGATGCCCCACTGAGCTTTGAGGAATCAACTCCCACTTGGTGAGACTAAGATGTGTTCCAGGGCTCTACCTCTCTTCTGGATTACTGGCTCCTCTGGTTAGACCCGGTGGGAGAAACCAGCACCAAGACCACTTTTTATCCAAGTGCCATCCACTTGTGGCACCAAAATGAGACACAGTAGGGCTAGAGACTTACCCCCTGCTTTTTTTTTTTAAATGAAAGTTCACAGTCTCAAGAACAAATTATAGTCTAAAAAAATGAGAGGTCCCTGATCCAGTGCATCCTGGCCCAATTTAAGCCCTGCTCTTAAATCCATATTGAATTTTAGGCTCATTGCTTTGAAATTGAACTTTTGCCTAAACTCACTCTTGTTGAGTTATACTTGACTTCTGCTGAGGATATCCATAGAATCATAGAATCATAGAATATCAGGGTTGGAAGGGACCTCAGGAGGTCATCTAGTCCATCCCCCTCCCTGCTCAAAGCAGGACCATAGCATCTTGGGTTCCTGAACATTCAGTGACTAATGCTTGCCCACTGTGACTGTTTAAAGCACATAGTGTGGTGATAATGGAACTACCAACAAGCACAATCATAATTAATTTTTTTAATCGTGCAATTAATTGTGATTAATTTTTTTAATCGCTTGACAGTGCATATATATATTAGGGCTGTCAAGTGATTAAAAAAATTAATCGTAATTAATCGCTCTGTTAAACAACAATAGAATACCATTTATTTAAATATTTTTGGATGTTTTCTACATTTCAAATATATTGATTTCAATTACAACACAGAATACAAAGTGTACAGTGCTCACTTTATATTTATTTTTATTACAAATATTTACATTCTAAAAAACAAAAGAAATAGTATTTTTCAATTCACCTAATACAAGTACTGTAGTGCAATCTCCTTATCATGAAAGTTGAACTTACAAAGGTAGAATTATGTACAAAAAAACTTGGGTTCAAAAATTAAACAATATAAAACTTTAGAGCTTACAAGTCCACTCAGTCCTACCTCTTGGTCAGCCAATCACTCAGACAAATAAGGTTGGTTACAATTTTCAGGAGATAATGCTGCCTGCTTTTTGTTTACAATGTCATTTGAAAGTGAGAACAGGCATTCGCATGCACTGCTGTAGCTGGCATTGCAAAATATTTTACATGCCAGATGCGCTAAAGATTCATATGTCCCTTCATGCTTCAACCACCATTCCAGAGGACATGCTTCCATGCTGATGATGGGTTCTGCTTGATAATGATCCAAAGAAGTGTGGACTGATGCATGTTCATTTTCATCATCTGAGTCAGATGTCACCAGCAGAAGGTTGATTTTCTTTTTTGGTGGTTTGGGTTCTGTAGTTTCTGCATAGGAGTGTTTCTCTTTTAAGACCTCTAAAAGCATGCTTGACACCCCACCCCTCTCAGATTTTGGACAGCATTTCAGATTCTTAAACCTTGGGTCGAGTGCTGCAGCTATTTTTAGAAATCTCACATCAGTACCTTCTTTGTGTTTTGTCAAATCTGCTGTAGAAGTGTTCTTAAAACGAACATCATCTGAGACTGCTATAACATGAAATATATACAGAATGTGGGTAAAACAGAGCAGAAGGCATACAATTCTCCCCCCAAGGAGTACAGTCACAAATTTAATTGACGCATTATTTTTTTAATGAGCATCATCAGCATGGAAGCTTGTCCTCTGGAATGGTGGCCGAAGCATGGAAAGAGCATATGAATGTTTAGCATGTCTGGCATGTAAATACCTTGCCACACTGACTACAAAAGAGCCATGTGAATGCCTGTTCTCACTTTCATGTGACATTGTAAATAAGAAGCAGGCAGCAGTATCTCTTGTCAATGTAAACAAACTTGTTTGTCTTAGCAATTGGTAGAATAAGAAGTAGGACTGAGTGGACTTGTAGGCTCTAAAGTTTTACACGGTTTTGTTTTTGAGTGCAGTTATGTAACCAAAAAAAATCTGCATTTGTAAGTTACAGTTTCACGATAAAGAGATTGCACTTTAGTACTTGTAGGAGGCAAACTGAAAAATACTATTTCTTTTGTTTATCATTTTTAAAGTGCATATATTTGTAATCAAAAATAATAATATAAAGTGAGCACTATGCACTTTGTATTCTGTATTGTAATTGAAATCAACATTGAAAATGTAGAAAAAATCTGAAAATATTTAATACATTTCAATTGGTATTCTATTGTTATAAGTATGATTTATCGCAATTAATTTTTTTGAGTTAATCGCGTGAGATAAATGCGATTAATTGACAGCACTAATAGATATATACACACACACACACACACACACACACACTGATGCTAAGGATGACACTTGCTGGAAAATTACTTAAAACTGGATACATCCTAGTCTGCAGTTCTCAGATCATGTTATCTCAGGCATATCTTTTATACTTCTAAAACAATCATCGTTAAAGTAATAGAAAAGAGACAGTTGGACTGGACACTAGCTTACACAAGGGCTATGTAACAGAAACAGACACTGATTTTAACATCTTTATTAGTATAACCAGTTTAGATGTTCCCTTCACTCCTTGGACATGAGTAGGTTAGAAAGAAATTACTATGTTCCCAGCACAGAACTTATTTCTCTGGTAAGTGCCATTTGACAAATGCTTCTACTGCCAGTTCCCAAAGATTAATAAAAGCCTTACAGAAATGAACTCTGACAAGCTTAGGGAAGTGAAGGGATTCAAATTTATATATAATTTGTGAATAAAAGTCAAATAGAGAAAAGGCTCCTCAGAGAACTATTTCATCCTCAGTACTACCATTAAAGTTAAAGCTCGTTATTCACTATGTTAATCACTGAGATTTAAAGGTAGAAAGTTCCATTTCTGATGGGAAATAGTAACAGAGTAGACTGCAAATATTTAGGCCTCTCAAAAAAGAGTTCACATTTGAACCCTTATTATCTAATCACGTAAAGAGCCTGACATTTAAAAGAATTGTATTCAGCCCTGTAACTAAATTTGCAGGAGTTTCAAGAGGCTACGGAAACACAGGTTAGGAAAGGAAACGAGTGTTCTGCAGTAAGTGATGTGAAGATATTGGACCATTGTCTGTTGGATTCTGTTACCCTGGAAAGGGTTGAGACTAAGTGACCTGGTCAGAGGGTTGAGCCATGAGGAAAGGCGGAGTACCGCATGGCTGGAGCAGCTGTCCAGAGAGGGGTGCTAGATGAGAAGCTCCTACTCCACCACATAATGCTGTGAGGGGGCCCACCGGTGATGAGTGCATTCCTCTATAGATGAACACAAGGGGTTTTAAGATGCTCTGTGCCTGAATGGCTTTTGTTAAAGTGGTATTTATACAGGTGACCAGTGCTATCAAGGTGGTGGTGATGAGGGTGAACAGGCCATTTGAGTCCTAACTAACTTTGTCAGGTCTCTCATATGATAGCAGTGCAGTAGCAGGAAACAGGTCTGTGTTCTGGAGGGTGAACATCGGGTGCAGTAATACACACAATCTCATGTTGTCTGCCATGTATCAGTGTAGCACATGCTATTACTAGAGCTGTACAAAATATGGGAAAGGAAATGACGAGCTCTTTAATGGCCTTATCCTTAAATTTGTGTTGTTCCCATAAAACACAGTCTTGTTGTTTCTTCCTGAAAGAAAAGCTAGACGCTGATGTGGGTTGTAAGGAATCCGTTGCAGGTCCAGTTGAAGGAAGAGATGAGTATGTAAGGGCCAAGATCTCTGGCGGCTGAAATAGTTTGGGTAAACATTCAATCAGACTCTGACCCTCTTAAGGTTTCCTCACCATCGCTATATAATCTAAAGCCAGTTTACCATATGGATTTTATATGACACTTATGCCATGGTGATGTTGGTTTTCTGGATGCTCCAAATAGCTTGGCTGTGATAATGCTAGTGATGGCATGATTTTAGTTTATTCCTCCCCTAGCATTAGGGGCAAGAAAGAAAACATCTTATTCTTTAAAAAGAAAAGGAGTACTTGTGGCACCTTAGAGACTAACCACAAGTCCTCTTTTCTTTTTGCAGATACAGACTAACACGACTGCTACTCTGAAACCCATCTTATTCTTTGAAGACCAAAAACCAAATACTCAGTATACTTGGGTTACTGTTGGGTAATGTCTCCCTTCCTTTGAGGGTCTGAACATACTGGCTGCATCCCTGGTCTCTACTAGCCCAGGCAGCAAGAAAGCAGGACTTAGAAGCAAAAGAAGGATTTCTTTCACAGCAGTTCTGAAAACTACCATTAGGCCACTTGGGATGCCCAGTCTTTCCCTCTCAGATACAGTCCATATGACCCAGACACACCACTCTTGCTATCTGATCTCTATTGACATATCTACGGATCAAAAGTGTAAAGTCCTCCTGAAGTAAAAAAGGTTTGACATCACTTACTGAATCAAGCAACAAGGACTAGCTCTGCTTTTGCATCCAGATGTACTCATGATGATATCTTCCCTAAGGGGATAAATATCTTCCTGACTGTTGGACTGTGGTTATGTTAAATGCCTTAAATCCATGTCTCATAATGGACATCACTGACAGCATCAGATTTGTACAGCAGATGGCTACAGAACAAGAGTGCTCTCAAAATACAAGGGACATTCCTGAGGCATGTTTTCACATTATCTTTCTTACATTGGGTTTTCAAGTGTCAGTTTAACATTGTGACATTGTAAGGTGCTAAACCTTTAGCAATTTAATATTCTGGTGGAGGTTTTACATCATTGTTGTATACCAGATTCATGATTTAAAGTTTGGAAGTGGTTCACTCTTTGTACATATGTTATTTCACACCTGTAAGGATAAGTTTTGCACCTTCCATAACAAGCAGCTTATCTGTTGGCACAATTTGAAATGACACCTTTATGAGCATTTTATAAAATTAAAGGATTGAGTACAATCTGTCTTTCAATGTGTGAACACAAAAACATTACCTGTATTTAGAACAGGTTAAATACCATTGACAACTCAATTCTGCCACTGTTACTCATGGTGAGTAGTTTCTTACTCCACAAGTAGCCTCCTTAATTTCAGTGGGATTATTCATGGTGGCAGGAGAGGAGAATAGCGTCCTGAACAACTTGTTCAATTAATTTTGTGATTTAAAAAAAATGTAAATGAATATATTTTCACTTATTTGCCCAATTTATAGAATTTGGCAAATGGATTATGAATATTCATAAATATTACACATTCTGTGACTTTTTGCCAATAAAAATGTCCTTAATTTGTCATGTTTCATTCAGCCTTTTTATTCGTTTTTTGTCAAAACATAATTCACAACATAATCTAAATGAAAGTGTTAGTCCTAGAAGGGGTTCTGGCTAACCAATATATTTTGGAATATTGTTGTTAGGATCTGTTTGTTTAATATCCCTGAGCAGAACAGAGAGGTAAGGTTGTGCTAAAGATACTAAAGGCATTTTCCTAGTATATACCAGAATAGGAAAGTACTTAGTTCTGTGGTTACTCTATATGGCTGAATACAATGTATTTTTGCAATTGGTAAATCAAGACCTTCCTCCATATTTGTTTCCCACTCTGGTTCTTCTTATTTGTAGGGTAAGGTGTGTGTTCCTTAAAAATTGGTGGTAGATGAGTGTGTGTAGCAGCACCAGTATGTGCATTTCTCTTTATATACAGCTGACCGTCACACGGTGTCTAAGTGCATATGTGCCTCATCAGGAGCAGAACTCAAGATTTTATCTCCAAAGATAAAGGAATTATAGTAGCTCAGCCAATACAAGGAACTGCTATACATAAACAGATCTACTATAGTCCATCCAAAAGAGGGTAGTAGTTCACATATATACAAGGCCGTAAGTCAGAGTGCATGTAATTCCTAGAGCAAGATGAATGTGTTCTTTTGTTGAATTTAGCCCTACTATTCCCATGTGCATGACACACAAGGTAAGTCCTTAGCATTCCTATCTGTGCCAGTCACACCAATGGGTGTAACCAGCTGAATGAAATGTAGGATAAAGAATTCCTGTTTGGCATAAACTTCCAGAGGAAAATGGAGGTAACTTCATCAACCACAGATAAGTCTGGAGGAGGGGGCTGGACCATAGAGGCTATGGGCTTCCATGTGACCCCTAGGTTCAGAGTTTGCTGACAGTTTGACAGCGTTGATTTGAGCAAGACATTCCCCATGCCAGGTTTCTAGTAGAAAGAACTCTTATATCATTAGGTACCTAGTGGAAGGGGGAAATTCTGAGTGTATATGTGGTGTAAAGTGTATCAGTATTTACTGGACATTTCATAGGTGTCCATCAGAGGGATTTTTAACTGACAAATATCTGGTCAACATTAACTAAGGCCTTGTCTACACTACGGGGGGAGATCAATCTAAGTTACGCAACTTCAGCTACGTTATTTACATAGCTGAAGTCGACGTACTTAGATCTACTTACCGTGGGGTCCACACTATGCTATGTCGACAGAAGACGCTCTCCTGTCAACTCCCCTTGCGCTTCTCATTCAGGTGGAGTACAGGATTTGATGGGAGAGCGATCTGCAGTTGATTTAGCAGGTCTTCACTAGACCCACTAAATCGACTGCCAATGCATCGATCACCACACAATCCCCCAGTAAGTGTAGACAAGCCCTAAGATAGAGGCTCGTGAGAAAGCCCCTGAGTATATAGCAACATCTAATTCCTTAATTTTCCTTTAAATATATCTATTGCACCACCCTTACAATGAACAGTACTTTAGTTCACAAGTAGTCCCATTGATTTCCATAGGATTATCTGCAGATTAGCATACTAGTCAATGTGAGTAAGGATGGCACATTGGGTTTAAGGTTGGGAAGATATTGAGAACAATTTCATATTGTGAATGTAAAAGTGATGGATTTAGTTTATGATGCTACATTAGGAGATCTAGAATCTCTTATGAAACAGTGGCCAGCTAATGTGTTTGGGGAACAAAATTTGTTGTCATCTTTGAAATGAGGCTTAAGAAATCCACTATTAAGCTCAAAGACATAATCGGAGCCTCAGGTCCAGGCCTCAGAATGCTGTATAAATTTGCTTCTCTTACAAACTCTGGAATGTCATCCTTAATGGAGATGGACCCAAGCTGCAACGTTTGGTGGTGGTGTAATCTGGGATTTCAGTTTGCCCTGCTCTAGGGATCAGAGCTATCCGCAATGTTCACATAATACTAATATTTAAATCCCGCCTCTAAGGATCGCCAAGCACTTTACAAATATTAGTGACCCTGCACTAGTGCACAATATACTAGTTATATCCCCTGAAAGGAGACAAGAGAAGTACTGCTGTTCCTCCACCTTGACAATCTACCCCTAGGTAGATATAGGAAGCAAAGATGAGCCCTCCCATGACTGCTTTGCTGCACAGTAATTTCTTGTTGTATGTTTCTTATAAGCTAAATAAAAAATAAACTGTGCACAGAGGTCATCCATTTCTTTCTCACGGTAGGAAATACCTTTGCACAAGACTAAGTAATAGCAAGTGTCACAGTAATACCGGCTTCCGTAACCACAGAAGCTTAGTTTTCTAGTTGCTGACATTGAGGCAGCTGGTCTGATTATGTGCACACATAACAAAGACAGTATAAATTAAGTTGCCATGTGAGTCAAGAATGAATCCCCCACACAGAGATATGTAATACCTTTTATTTAACATTGTGCACTGGATGTATTCATAATACTGACATTTACCATCCTGCAGAGATGGAAAGAGATATTGTGCCACTTCTTTTGACACTAAAGATATTCTTTTGGGTTATGGTTCTTGGAGCAGATATATATATAGCTTTAAAGAAGTGCTCTGCAGTATTTTTCTTCAATATTACAGTTTTTTTTAACATTTTCATACTCATGTGAGGACAGTCATTGGCACAGGTGCCAATTTTCATTTTTCTAGGTGGGCCCACTGCCCCGAGGCCCCACCCCTTTCACCCCTTCCCCCAAAGCCCCACCTTCACTCCACCTCTTCCTGCCTCTGCTCCACCCACTCGCAGAGCGTACCTCGCCATTGCTCCGCCTCTTCCCGCTCCTGCTCTGCCCCCTCACCCCAATGCCCCAACCTCACTCAGCCTCTTCCTGCTCCTGCTCTCCCCCCACCCCCAATGCCCCACCCTCACTCCGCCTCTTCCTGCCTCAGCTCCACCCATTCCCAGAGCATGCCTCGCCATTGCTCCGCCTCTTCCCCCTGCTCTGCCCCCTCCTCCAATGCCCCACCCTCACTCTGCCTCTTCCCCCCTTCTCTGCCCCCTCTCCCCAATGCCGCACCCTCACTCTGCCTCTTCCTGCTCCTGTTCTGCCCCCTCCCCCAGCACTGAACAGCTTATCAGTGGGGGCCACCAAACAACTGATTGGTGGGTGACTGGTGTGTGCTGGGCACCCACTATTGTTTTCCATGGGTGCTCCAGTCCCGGAGCATCCATGGGGTCGGCACCTATGGTCATTGGAGAGGGTTATAAAATACCCACTTTGTATTAATGGTCTGATGCAGCTGAAAGTGGGGAGTATTGAAAGTACTGGAAGTGTTGCAGGAGAGTTTCAGGGGGACTGTCTGCATTGGGGATGGGAAACTTCCCTTGTGAGAAGATACCTGAGCCTGTAACCTGAGCCAGGAGGGAGGTTTGGGCCAGGTGACACCTTCTGCCCAGGAAACTGGACAAAAGCTGGAGGAGGAGCTAGGGGGAGGCTGGGTGAGATGGCTGGAGGGGGGTTCAGTTTTGGAGTTGGCTGGGGAAGAGGAGGGAGCCCCAGGGCTGGGGTCTAAGCTCCGTGCCCCCCTAGAGGGACCTGACTGAGGGGTCCTGTCTGTGCCTACAAGATCTGGTTTTGACTGTGTTCCTGTCGTCTCTAATAAACCTTCTGTTCTACTGTCTGGCTGAGAGTCATGGTGAATTGCAGGAAGTGGGGGTGCAGGGTCCTGACTCCCCCTCATGCCATGACAAATGGTACCCAAGAAAGCTAAGCTGAATTCTACTAATGATACTTCAGCAAAACTCTCATTTACCGATCAATATGGAGATTTGGATTGGAGGGCCACTGTACTATCACATCACGCCTGGAAAGATTGCCTTTAAAAGACATTATTTCTGGCAGCGGCCAGCTAGCATTAGTGGATAATGCTTGTCTACCCTGAAGCGTCACTTACACAGAGGTTTTTTGGAATCACCTAATTCAAGAGGGATTTAAAAAAAACACACACACAAAGTTCAACTTTCTATCTAGCTTCCAGACACCCCTGTCCTGGTTCAGAAGTGCCCACAGGCTCAAGACTATAATATCACTCAATTCTAGATATATAAAAACAAAGGTGAGACAGGTCCAGTGCACAGTATGCCCAGAAAAGTCCCCAATAGACAGCTTCAGGGTCTTGTTCTGGTTACTACAAACCGATGCTTCACTTTAAGAACAATGGCCCTGGTCATCCCAACCCATTGACACCACCTCAGTGGGGTGTCAGCAAGGGAGAGGTGTCAGGAAACCTGGCAGGGATACTTGGGGGGTGGGGGGTGGGGGAGAGTGAAGGGGCCTTCAGATTATTCCCTCCAAGGTTGGGGTTTGCCCTCCTATGGAATGGGCAGCAGTTTCTCCCACAAACTCTATGGATCCTGGGGAACTCCAGAAGGAGTTGGCCCCTTCACCCAGATGCCTAGGGACTCTCTCTGCACCAGCTCTTCCTTAGGAATGGCTGATTTTCCCCCAGCCATTGCTGCCCTTTGGGGGGTTTCCCCCATGGGAAGAGGCCCAGGGAAGAGTTAGTGCAGTCCCAGACATATCAACACTGACCACTTCACCACTGGGCTTGTGGGGAGCTCCCACCCTTGTCCTTGGCCTCCCTGTCTCCAGCCACAGAGGGCATTCTGCAGGGTTGGAGGGGAGCAGGGGAAGGTTCCACAGTGTTGTCTGACCCTTGTCCACAGAGGAAAGGGGATCTCCATGTAGGGAACCGTCTGCACCCCTCATATTGGACAGACGATCCGATTCACTGGATTCAGGATTTTTTTCTGGATCTAAGTTAGAGAGATGGGCTGAAGCTGACAGCTTTGGCTAGATTTAGCCCTGTCAGTTGTGATAAGTTCCTCCATATATATCATCTGACCCTATTAAACCAGTCCTTTCAAAAAACAGCTGTCTCTAACCAGACAAAGAGAGGCAGCAGTATGAATTCTGCTCATTTTAATGAGGTGTTAACTTCAAAGACTACTTGGGATTATTTAAGTGCTAACATTAAGCAACGCAGTTGAAAAAATAAAAATAAACACAAGTCAAATAACTTTAACCTCTCCACCAGGCCGTGCTAACAGTGGTTGTTAGCAGACAAACATTGTATTGCACTTAGAAGCAGAACTTACTGAGTCACCTTCTCTGTTCCACCACAGCCACTGCCTCGACTGCCTGCTTCTCCACTTCTCCATAAGTGGGTTTGGCTTTCCTCCACAGCTCTTACGTGTAATTCACAAAGCCACCGCCCTTTCATTCTTCAAACCTCTCCTTGAGACCCACTTGTACTGTGATTCCTCCAGGAAATCAATAGCTCATAATGGCTAAGTGGGAATCCAGTGGGCATTGTGTATCTTTAAAAACACCACTCTTAAATGATTTTGAATCAGCAGTTTGTGCAATAACTAACCTATGCAACTATGTGATCTTATGGGATTTTCTAAGGAGGCAAAGGGAGTTAAGCATCCGCTCCCACTAAATTTCACTATAACTCCTTTGAGAATTCCAGTTGTTACTTTTCTGCTCTCATCTTCCTTCCCTCCTATTGTTCCTCTCACTTGTTGTATCTTGTCTTAAATTATATTGTAAGATCTAAGGATATGCTCCCCACCCAGATATGTTTGTACAGTCAGAGTGAGCTGGCCCCTTGAGGGAGTTTGGGTCACAGCTCCCTCTGTGACTGTTTTCCCCTGCAGCATAGGGCTGAGACAGCCCAGGTGAGCCTCTGATTAGAGGCATCATGTGACTGGATAGGGTCATGAGATTAAGATCAAATGAGTATTGGCCAGAGGTGGTTCCTGGTATAAAAGGAATTGGCTGCTGTGAGGCTGAGGGTCAGAGAAGAAGCTGGGAGGGAGGGAAGATTCTCCAAGGGCTGTAGGATTGTTTGAGGCCTGGACTGAAAGACCCGCAGAGAGCGAGGAGGGAGGTGAGCTTCCTTCCTAAATGTTTATGAGGTAAGGGTAAGAGTGGAGTACACCTGCATATAGTGCAGATCTTAGGATGGAACTGCAGATAGAGTGTCAGTTCAGGACTAGCTATACCTTTTAACCTCTGCCTCTCCATGGCCTCCTTCCAAGTGACAGGCCCTGCATCTTCACTTCTCTCAGGAGGAACTCTGTGATTCACCTCCCTTTTAGACTGGGTTTCCATGCTACAGCACCCTTGTGTAACAACCATGATCATTCCATAGGTCCAACTGTGTTCAGACACCTGCACAGATTCCTTTCAGGACCTGTAACCAGTAGGAAATATAATGACTCAGAACAGCTTCTCCAAAACAAAGTACTGTTCATTTACATCAATAGAATCACAGAAGATTAGGGTTGGAAGAGACCTCAGGAGGTCATCTAGTCCAACCCCCTGCTCAAAGCAGGACCAGCACCAACTAAATCATCCCAGCCAGGGCTTTGTCAAGCCAGGCGTTAAAAACCTCTAAGGATAGAGATTCCACCACCTCCCTAGGTAACCCATTTCAGTGCTTCACCACGCTCCAAGTGAAATAGTTTTTCCTAATATCCAACCTAGACCGCCTCCACTGCAACTTGAGACCCTTGTTCTGTCATCTGCCACCACTGAAAACAGTCTAGATCCATCATCTTTGGAACCCCCGTTCAGGTAGTTGATGGCTGCTATCAAATCTCCCCTCACTCTTCTCTTCTGCAAACTAAACAAGCCCAGTTCCTTCAGCCTCTCCTCTTAAGTCATGTGCCCCAGCCCACTGATCATTTTTGTTGCCCTCTGCTGGACTATCACCAATTTGTCTACATCCTTTCTGTAGTGGGGGGGGCCCAAAACTGGATGCAATACTCCAGATGTGGCCTCACCAGTGCCGAATAGAGGGGAATAATCACTTCCCTCAGTCTGCTGGCAATGCTCCTACTAATGCAGCCCAATATGCCATTAGCCTTCCTGGCAACAAGGGCGCACTGCTGACTCATATCCAACTTCTCATCCACTGTAATCCCCAGGTCCTTTTCTGCAGAACTGCCGCTTAGCCAGTCAGTCCCTAGCCTGTAGCAGTGCATGGGATTCTTCTGTTCTAAGTGCAGGACTCTGCACTTGTCCTTGTTGAACCTAATCAGATTTCTTTTGGCGCAATCCTCCAATTTGTCTAGGTCATTCTGGACCATATCCCTACCCTCCAGCATATCTACCTCTTCCCCCGTCACCCCTCTCCACTTAGTGTCATCCACGAACTTGCTGAGGGTGCAATCTATCCCATCATCCAGTTCATTAATAAAGATGTTGAACAAAACCGGTCCTAGGACCAACCCCTGGGGCACTCCGCTTGATACCAGCTGCCAACTAGACATCAAACTGTTGATCACTACCCGTTGAGCCTGACAATCTAGCCAGCTTTCTATCCACCTTATAGTCCATTCATCCAATCCATACTTTTTTAACTTGCTGGAAATAACACTGTGGGAGACCATATCAAAAGCCTTGCTAAAGTCAAGATATATCACGTCCACTGCTTTCCCCATATCTACAGAGCCAGTTATCTCATCATAGAAGACAATCAGGTTGGTCAGGCATGACTTGCCCTGGGTGAATCCATGTTGACTATTCCTGATCACCTTCCTCTCCTCCAAGTGCTTCAAAATGGTTTCCTTGAGGACCTGCTCCATGATTTTTCCAGGGGGTGAGGTGAGGCTGACCGATCTGTAGGTCCCTGGGTTCTCCTTCTTCCCTTTTTAAAAGATGGGCACTATATTTGCCCTTTTCCAATCATCCAGTACCTCCCCCGAACACCAGAAACATAGCATTCAGAGAAAAGGGCTAAAACAATAAACAAGCCAATATGCATCTTGTTTTACCCAAGCTATAGGTAGGTCTAGCTTATCCCGGACACTTCAGTCTCTGGGTGTGAAGAGTCAGTCTGCTCCCTAGCAGTCACTACCTCCTTCTGTCCCCTCTCAGCGTCAGGACTGAGGTTTTTAACCCGGCCAAAGTTTGAGGTTTCATTTTCCCTGCTTTGATTCTCCTCCCATCACCCCAGCCAGCCTGTTGATCAGATCAGAGTGGAGGTAAAACTTCAGTATTGACACCTGTATTGTTTGTTCTGTACCAGTGACTGGCTATCAGAAGTCACTGCCCTTTGTCCCTGCAGATGTGCAAAACTACAGAAGACTGACTGAGCCTAGTTATCCTTTAGCAAGCAACACACCAACCAAACAAGAGGCACACCCAGTATTCATTACAATCATACAGATCTCTCCATGGTCTTCAAACGCAGCATCTGACAAAGGTCACCCCCAACTAATCACCAGCCTCAGGCCCCAGTGCTGACTGTCTACCTGTATGGAGCCCCAAAAGGAGGCGTGTCTGGCTGTAGGTTAGGACCGATTTTAGCAGTGTCATATTTGCCATGTTTTGGGGGGTTAGCATGAAACACTCTCAACTAGTCACTGACCTGATTTAGTAGCTGCACCTTCACCATGCAAGCTGCTAGTGGAGTAAGTATTTAAATATAATAGAATCTGCCTTCATTTTAAGATGGCCTAGATCTAAACCCCAGGGAGCTGTAACTATATTTGACAGAAGCTGTGGCTTCTACATAGAACTATGTGAATCCTTTTTCCTTTGCATATCATTATATCATTACAAACCCAAATGTCAGCCCAGGTTTCCCAAATGCTTCACAAAGCTTTTTTGGGCAAACCAAGGCTAATTTTCTGGTGATGGTGGGCTGATTTTCCCCGTGAACAGCCTTCCCATTGGGGGCTGGGGAGGGATTTATAGTTTCAACCTTGAATTGTGAGAAACGCCGCATTTTTTTCACAGTTTTCAGTCAAAACCATATGTAGCTCTATGGTTCTGGCTGAGTTTTGCTTTGGGTTTTTGCCAGCAAACACTGATAGTCACTGATCCAAAAGGTAGGAGTAAGTACATTTATTGTATGTCTTAGAGTTAGTGTACTAGAATTTTACCCCCAGCAAGAATGTCCCATTTTTAAGGCCACAGTGGATCCCATCTGAGCGTGTCATCTCCTCAGTTCTAACTACATCGTATCTCTAGAGACACAAGATGAATCAGCCATTCTTACTGTACTTTTCTTGAGCAGCAATTCTCATACAAACAAATGCAATATTGTATCTCTAGAGCAGGTATATTTTGATCAATTAGCAGTGCGGTAGCCTACAGAGCAGGAAGTCACCAGGTCATGTTCCAGACTGGCGCTTGAGCTCATATGCAGTGTTGTGCAATACCAAGGCACTGTGCTGTAAAAGGTGCCAACCCTGGGACGGTATTTAAAGATTAGATTCCTTCTGCCCTTCTCTGCTGTCTGTGCAGGTGGAAGTCAGGTTCATAGCCTTTTTTGAGATGAGCAGAGAAATAAACGTCAACATCCTGGACTGTTTCTTTTCTCATTAAACCAGGTTCTAATGGGAGCTCGAGCTGAAAGCATAAAGCCTGCTGTACTTTCCTACAGAGTCACTGTACTACCAGCTTTTAATTCATTATTGTAAATGCTCTGCAATACCTGGGGTATGAAAGATAATAATATATCAAGTTATATTCTTATTGTATTGTAGAATCCTGCCTTATTTGTCTCAGGCAATGTAACAACAATCGTTCTGAATTCAGAGTCATGTAACTGACTCACACTGACTACTGAAAAACAGGCAAGGGTCATATGCAAAAATGTATTAGATTCCAAAAGCAATTTCAGGCTCACTTTCTTGCATTACATTAAAGCTCCTGCTCCCAAAATGTTACTGATTTTCTACCTCCCCCACACCACCTGTAAGTTCGTTTCTGACAGTCTGCAGTGCTTGCAATGGACGCTACATTCTTTAGATCACAGTTGCTTAGACTTTCCCCGGGCCTTTCTCACTTGGGGTACAGGAACAATATTAAAGCCTCCAGCTTCTATAAGGTGGCTACCTCCCCTGGACTTTTGGGGCAGGGCTGGGAGGAAAGGAAATGGTCCATTTTGACACAGATGGGGTTAACGTTTCTTCAAGCAGGACAACCCGAACTATGTTGTAAAATTTTAGTATCTTATTACCTCACCTCTCAATTTTAAAGATGGGCCTGGGTGCAAAGTTGGACCTGAATTTGAATTTCCCCCAAAGTCGGAGGGGTTTTGGATCCAGAGTTCTAATTTGGCTCCAAGAGATGAGCCCAATCTGGGAATTTTCCCAGAATTTAAGTTTTTTTGGATCTGGATTCCAATTCAGGACCATCTTTACTTCTTTTAGGCCAAATCCCCATCCTTGCTTTGTCCCCTTTGGGCCACTCGTGCAGTACATACGGGACAAAAGCTGGCTTTAAAAGGCAATTGAGGATTTCCTCTGCATAAGGGAATTCCTGGTAGTAAAAAACCTGTATAGTCAGGCTCGAAACCACCCACTGCTGGCCTCTCAGGGGTTGTCTGAGCATGAAAGTTATTCTGGAATAAGGTAAGATATGAATTTAAAGAGGAATGGTTACTCTGGAGTTGTGTTGTGTCCCCTGTGCAGATGACTTATCTACACCTGGTCAGCACACTGTGCTCTGGTGATCCTGGTCCAGTGGAACTGCCCCAAGGCTGCTCTAACTAGAGTCCTGACTGTAAGGGGCAGGAAGATTGACGGAAAACACCCGAGGGCATGGACTGCTCTCTCAAACACTAAAGCATTTTAAAATCCTCCATATGCAAGATAAGATAAAAAATCAGAGTTGAAGCATTTTAGAACACTAGGTGTTCAGTAAGTGATTCTGGTTTCGCTGAGTTCTAACTAGAAATTCTGCCAAGTGAGAGAGAAATAGTCCATATCGTCTTTTCCTTTTGTGTGGACACTCATCAGGCTGCTCTTATTTATGCCATAGATTTATGCCATGGACAGCCTATGCTCTGTTCACACGCACCAAACACGGCACATCACCATGCTCAAGCACTGCCCTCCAAGTTCACATGTGCTCTTCACCATCCATTCCTGAAAGGCAGTGTGATGCAGCAGCATGCCTGCTGTCTCCAGAGCCAGGAATATTGTTAAATGTATTATGTGTTCTTATGTAATGCTGTTTAAATATAACTCCGGGATCTTGACAATTACATTCATAGTCTGTATAAGTCCTTTTTAAAATTAGTGCATATATAGTTATATTCAGTTTTACATCACACACACACACACAGAAGGGCAGATTCCCAGCCCAGAAACTTCTTCCTTTCATCTCCAGAACACAACAGGTGAAAATCTGGCTTCATTGTAGACAATGACAAAACTCCCATTGACTTCAGAGGAGCCAGGGTTTCACCCAAGGACTCGACAGAACCACTAAACAATAGAGCTATGCCCCAGTGATCGCTGCTGCTTACCACCCAGCAACACCCCAACTCTTGAAACACACACTGCAACCTTCTAGTCCCTTAGCAATCTCCTAATTCCCTTCACCTCCCATTTCTTGGGTCTCCTGATGTTCTGATTTTTGTACACACAAATGGAGCTCCTATAGGCCAAGCTAATATTTGATATCACCTGTCCCCCCAACACTAACCTCCCATTTCCCAGAGCTCCACAAATGTAATAACTCTATTACATGTGCACACATTCACAGTAATAATTATAGTCTCAACTAAAATGGAGCTACCTGTGATGTGGAATCTGGCAGCTGTTTAACACACAGTGATTGCACTAACTAATGTGGTCAGCATGGCTCAGGAGCACATTGGCAGGTAAAGGAGGGGACCATCTGATCTACAAACCATCCACCCATTTTAATTCTGTGTTGGGGATTGTTCCAGCTAAATATATAGGGAATACATGAGTACCTTTCTTCTTCTTTCCCTGGTGCCCCTTTCAGCGCCAAGGGCCCTTTCTCATATTCTCTCTCTCTCTCTCTAAGTTCTGAGGTCCCTTCCTCCTTCTCTTGGCAGTGATAGCCATGTTCTTTGCTGCCCTGGGTGGGTGGTGGGAATATATGTCATATGACCGACGCTCCTCATGATAGTGAAAAGCAAGGCCTAAGACACACATATTAGCCCCTGCCTGTGCTGTGACTGACATGCCCTGACCAATCAAATACAGCTTAGGTGGGCTGCTGAGTGAAGCATACCCCTCCTCTCAAGTCACCAGGGTAGAATAAATATGAAATTAAAGAAGTCATTTGCTTAAGTTGATTAAGAAAATATGTGTTGAAAAGAAAGGCCCTGATTAGCAAGTGGCAAGAAGGCCTTGAAAATAATGACTTATAAGGACAGCAGGACTGGAGCAGGGCGGATGCATGGTTCAAACAAATAACTAGTAAAATAAAGAGACGTTTCTAAAAAGAAGGCCCCTTGACTGATAAGGGTGAGGGCAGTTGGTTTTAAAGAAGACAAAGAGAATCTGTCTTAGAAGGAGCCAACATGAATCTTTTCACCCCGCAGACCAGTGCTATCTCAAAAATTAGGGTCTATGTGAACACAGGTGCAAAGGAAAAACTGTTGATCAGCATGAAGGAGGGGAAAGCTAGAGAGGAAAGACCGTGGGGACAAAAGAGGCTGTAACTCTTATCTGGATTAAAACAGGAAAGAAGGGTGAACTGTCTCAAATTGGTTTTTAGCTGAAGTCGGTAATTGCCAATGACATCACTTGTTTTTTAAAGCCTATAAAAGAGTAAGCTCTTGAAGGGTTCATTGCTAACCTGCCTGACCACGTTGGAGCCAACCAATATGGGTGTAAACATCCCTGGGTTTAGCCCATTTGTAAGAGTCTTGATCAGATGCTTATAAGTGTTTTGTTACTGTTTGGATATAGTAAATTGCTTGTTGTTTAGGCTTTTTAGGCATGTTCAGAACAATTGTATAAAATACCATTTGGCCTTTGGATTTAATAAAAGACTTTAAGGTGAAATTAGTGTTATGGTAACACTCTGCACAAACAATGATAATTCCAACACCAGGGTGACCACAAACTGATGACTCCTACTGTGATAGGAGGGGTGCAGGAACAAACCATCACCACAGGCCAAATCACCCCCTTCTATGTGATTGGTCAATAATAGTGAATAGGAGACATCACTGGCCTGGAGAGGGAGAGTGCAGCTGCTCCGTCTCTTCTGTGCTGTCTGTCTGTAGCCAGTACACAGTGTCACAGTACAGCAACAGCCATCTGGCTGAGCGCAAGCAGGGCCAGAGTTGGCTGGGGAAGAAGCTGTGAAGTGGGGGTGGGGGCCAAGAAGCATTTAGGCAGTGACCCTAGTGATTTCCTGTCTCACCAATGGTCCCTCCTGCCCCCAGTCCTCATGGTGAACCTCAGCTCTCTGCCCATCGAGCTCCCTCAGGAGTCCTTTGATTCATATTTTGTGCGTTCAAGGAACCACTCCCAGCCCAAGGCCCATATTTGTGGATCCATGGCTCCTGCCTGAAACCATCAATGAAGGTGATCAACCCAGGGGATAAATGGCTATTGTTAACATAGTGGCAGCCATATGTTCTCATTTTCTTGCACACATATTCTCATGCTCACACATGTTCAATATACTGATGTGTTTGTGAAATAAAATTGATAGCTTTGTTGTAATCGAGGGATAGCTAATCGTTGGGGCAACATAATTATAGTGTCAATCTCTGCAAACTACCACAAGGAAAATGTGCTTGGAGAACAGTGAGGATGTTACATGTTCCAATTGTGGGTTTTTAAATTATTTTTTGCAAAATAAGATACATCATAAATTCTGTGGGTAGGAATTGATGTTCAGGCCTTATAAAAAAGCACATCCCTCAGAATAATCTGAATATGATGAAATCTACAAATAGCAAACATCTTCAGACATAACATTGTAACATATGTCACATCCAGAAGAAACATGGATACATGTGGTTTAGGTTTGGTTAGTTGTTAATTTATACCATGTAAAATATTAGTTTATATAGTAAGAAAATGTTTATATGAGCTACCGCATGCAAAGAGTACAGGGGCAGGCATTTACATAAATTCACAGAAGTGTAAAGCAGGAGTTTTCCCTATTGTCTTGTATTCAGGCTTAATATGTAATTGTGTAACACGATAACGTTGTTTATGATTATTATGCCATTTTGGTATTATTTTCCACCCCATCTCCCACACCTTTCTTCTGTTTAGGGGCCTTCTTCAGAACTCTTCTTCAGGCTAGGAGCAGTACTGTTTAACTGATATCAGCCATATGTTGACTGAAATACTGATGACTTCAATTCCCCCTCTTTTTTGTATCTTTCACAGTTATGGACATCAAATCCTCTCTTGAAGATCTTGTGGCATTGACTATGTCTACCATAATGGTGATGCAAGCCAGGAGTAATGCCTTTTATTAGAACGGCCTTTTATTAGAATATTATTTCTTAACTTAATTTCGTCTATGTTAATGTCGCTGTTTTAAACACATGGAAGCGACCCCTGCTGGTGGAATTTGGCATTAAATTTATACTGTTGCTGTAGGTCTAGAATGAAACACAAAGGATTCTGGGTTGAATGAAAAATAGATTGGTTTGTTATCACTTCTGCAATATACTTATTCTAGATAAGTTTTAACAGAGACTGTTCATGGCATTATCATTTGATGTTGCATGTTGGATGGATTCTGTGAGTAAACTGACTACATTGTCATTTGAATGTTTTGGTTTTGTCCATTCATCCAGGGCCAGTGCTAGACTTGCTGGGGCCCAGGGCAGAAACTAAGGAGCCGAAGCGCAAGCCCTGCCGACTGGGGCAGAAACCAAAGCTTGAGCCCTGTGCTGAAGCCAAAGTCTGATCATGTAACTTAGCTTCACGGGGGTCCCTGTAGTGTGCAGCCCCAGGCAATTGCCCTGCTTGCTACTCCCTAAAGCCAGCCCTGCATTCATCTCTCTCACAGAATTTACTAGAACATTCTGGCTTTTTCCACAAGGAAAGGACAATGCAAGTAACACCTAAGATCATTATAACTGTTTTAGTTTTTTTTGTAATGTTAGCATAAAGTTTGCCATCAGACCAAGCTGGGAAAGCTAATGATCCAACCAATGGACCAAATTCGGTGATGAATCTCAGTCACATGCCTCCTGAGGCACATTGCGCATAGAAGAAGAAGAAGAAGAAGAAGTGATGGCACAGAACTCTACTGGACTGATAAATTAAAATAGGCTGAGTGGTGATGGTAGCATATAAATCCAGAAATAAACCCTCCAGAAATATGCTTGTTGATGATGTCTGTGACAGCCCCTTAAGCAAAATTTTAATCAGAAATCTTGATTATGTTTTTACTTAAAAATAAACAATATTTAAAAGACGTGTCTTCCTGACGAGAGTAACCGCACAATAGTATTTCCATAACCAGTGCTTTCCTTCCACTGACCTTCCTCCCTGGTGTATGTGATACTCTCAGTTATCTGTCAAGTCCACCATTTAGGCTCCAAGCTCTTTGGGCCAGAAGTTAATCTTCCATGTCTTTTTCATGAAGTGCCTAGCACAGTTTTGGGCCCTATAATAAATAACAATAATTAATTGAGAGTTACCGTCGTAAACATTTGTGACTCTGCAGAGAGAGGGGTGAAAAGCAGTTCTCTCTTTGTGTATCTGCTAGACCCTAGTTTCAGGGTTCTGAGTTTCCCCTGTGATAGCTGATCATATCAACAGCCAAAGAAGTGGAAGTGTCTGTTGCCTTTCTAATTTTAAAGTTCCATTCCATTAACTTATGTTGGAAGCTTGTATTGCATTGTTCTTTTCTTGTTTGCACATTGGGTATTTTTGAACTGCTTTTGTCACTCAATGTTATTTTCTGAAAATAAATCCAGCTTTATTAGTTCACCATGCATACTGCAGAATGAATAGCAGTACACAAAGCAGCCAGTCCTTATACATGTACAGCACCACAGAACTCACAGGCTCAAGAAAACGCCCAAGCATATGTGTCTAACTGAACAGCAAGCACTGCATAATTAATAGTTTCAGTGAAACAGTCTAATAATTATAAATGTACAGCCAGTACCAAATAATTCATAAGTTCATTAAAACATAGTGTTATATGTATAAATATACACCAAGCACTACACAATTCTGAACAGCCAACAAACCTTCAGAACAAGAGAGCAGTCAAACACAGCACATTAATGTTGTTGACCATTAAACTGCTCTTTCAAAGCCTCCCCCAACTGCATATCTTCCCATTGGGCTCTTGTAATGGCCCTTATGTCTGGCTGTTCAAACTCAGCAGACAGCCACTCCACCTCTGCCCTCCACTCCAATGGCAACTTCCCCCTCTTTGCCTCACTCATATTCTGCAGGACACAACAGGAAGCTATAACCAGCATCCCTTCAATCTACCAAAAACACATTCAACTGTCATTCTGCACCTGCTGAGCCAGTGGGTGAATCTTTCCTTGGTGCTGTCAAGGTGGCCAGTGTACAGCTTCATGAGCCAGAGTAAGCTGGGTCCCCCAGAATCACTACGGACATTTCAATATCATCAGCGGTAATCCACTGGTTGGGAAAGAATGTCCCTGCTTGCAGCTTTCTGTGTTCTTAAAGATGAGAGCATCATGCACCTCCCCTGACCAGCCAATGTTGGTGTCAATGAAGCATCCCTGGTGAGCCACCAAAATTTGTATAACCATAGAAAAATAGCTCTTTTTGTTGATGTACTCTGTGGCAAGATGGGCTGGAGCCAAAACCAGGATGTGCATGCTGTCTATCGCCCCACCATAGTTAGGGAACCCCATTGCTGCAAATCCATCCACTAAGTCCTGCACGTTGCCAAGACTCACACCCTGCATAGCAGGACACGATTACTGGCCCTACACACTTGTATGATAAACAGCCCTCACACAGTGGCATTTCCAACTTGAGAATGACTTCTCACAGTCCAATAGCAATCCAGCATTCCAAGTTTCCAGAGTGTGATTGCCACTCGCTTCTCAACTATTGGTGCAGCTCTCGTTCTGTTGTCCCTGTGCTGGAGGATTGGGCGAGCTCAGCACACAGATCCGGGAATGTGGCCTTTCACATTCAAAAGTTTAGCAGCCCTTGCTCCTCACCCCAAATCTGCATTATGGTGTGATCCCAGAAGCAGCGTTCCACTGTCTGCAGCTGCTCTATGAATGCCACCAATAAGTCAACCTTGAATTGTCTTTCACTGTATCCCTTAAAAATCTGTCTTCAAAGAAATCCTCATGTCCCCCATTGTTAGATGTCTTCCTGCAGGTCTGCAAATATCAGAGGATTGTTCATCCTGTGTTTGCAACATTCATGAGAATAGTGCAGAGCCGTGCGGGCTCTGTGCTTCTGTAAAACAGCTGACAGCGAAGCTGCGTGGCTTTGTGGGATTTAAGAAAAAATGTGAAAATGATGGGATATGGATGGGATGGAGAAAATTGCATGCTGAAAACTTGACCCCTAGCTCCCAGAGAACTCTGGGCAAATCATTTCTATCTCCCAACACATTGCAACAACTTCCCAGAAGGCTTTGTGCTGGACAACAGCATGTGATACACTGGTATAGCTACCCACGGTGCACTGCACTTTGTATTGCCAGAAGTACTCCTGGTGACTTCATGCAGCACCAATGCAAGCAGCTAAGTATGCACACACACGAGCAAAACTTTAGGCAGCGTTATGCCAACGTAATTTGCATTGACCAAAGTTTGTAGTGTACACAGGGTCTCAACTGTAATAAATGTAAAGCTCCACACCCAGGAGAGGAAATAAGCAGCACAGCTATAACAACAAGTATGGGGGAGAGGGATTCATCTAAGTAGTCGCACTCATCATGTTATAGTGAATTTCTTTTAATTTAGCTCATTAAATACTTTCCTCCCAGTAATACTTCTTCATATAACCAGCTTTATAGCTACACGAGACAAAGTAAGGGACTGGATCGGAGAAGTTGGGAGGGGAATGTCCTTGAGTAGATCTTTAGGTTAAGACATGGCCTGCAGTGACTGTTTGCTATCCATTGCATACCTGTATATTAATAAACTAAGTTAGTAGGAAAATGCATATGTTAAGGCATTAACAAGTCATTGTTTGAACCACATTTAACAAAGAACTCACTAAGCCCTCGAAACACTGTGGGAATTTGTCCCCTTTGTTGGCTCTGAACTGGAAGCTCTGTAGGCAAAGCACTACTAGGAATTAGAGCCTATTAGAAATGTGTACACAGCTTGGAAAAACAGCTGCAATTCACCAAAGAATGTAGGCCACACATACAAGAGGGAGGACTCTATTCTAAAAAGCAGTGACTCTCAGAAAGATTAGGGGGTCATGGTGGACAATTAGCTGGACATGAGCTCCCAGTGCAACACTGTGGCCAAAAGGGCTAACTGGATTCTTGCACACACAAACAGGGGAATTCTGAGGAAGAGTAGAGAGGTTATTTTACCCATGTATCTGGCACTGGTGTGACCATTGTGGGAATACTGTGTCCAGTTCTGGTGATCACAATTCAATAAGGATGTTGATAAATTGAGAGAGTTCAGAGAAGATCCATGAGAATCATTAAAAGGTTAGAACACATGTGTTATATAGTGAAAGACTGAAATAGCTCAAACAATTTAGTTTAACAAAGAGAAGGTTAAGGGGTGATTTAATCACAATATGTAAGTACCTGTAGGGGGAACAAAAATTTGATACTTGGCTCTTCAATCTAGCAGACAAAGGCATAACATGATCCAATGCCTGGAAGATGAAGCTAGACAAATTCAGACTGGCATAAATTTTAAACAGTGAGAGTAGGTAGGTAACCACTGGAAGAATTTACCAAGGGATTCTGCGTTACGTGAAATTTTTAAATCAAGACTCCATATTTTTCAAAAAGATTGCTTCAGGGGAGGTTTAGATTGGACAAAGCTTCCTAACTGTTAGGGTGGTTAAGCACTGGAATAAATTGAGAGGTCGTGGAATCTCCATCATTGGAGATTTTTAAGAGCAGGTTAGACAAACACCTGTCAGGGATGGTCTAGATAATACTTAGTCCTGCCATGAATGCAGGGGACTGGACTAGATGACCTCTCGAGGTATCTTCCGGTCCTATGATTCTATAATTCTATAATTCTAGCAGGAATTATTTCAGGTAATTTCTATGGCCTGTGTTATACGGGAGGTCAGTTTCAATCAGAGGTGGGCAAACTATGGCCTGTGGGCCACATCCAGCCCGCAGGACTGTCCTCCCAACCCTGAGCTCCTGGCCCGGCAGGCTAGCCCCTGGCCCTTCCCCACTGTCCCCCCTCGCCCGCAGCATCAGCTCACTGCTCTGCCGGCGCAATGCTCGGGGTGGCAGAGCGGTGAGCTCCTGGGGCAGCGCAGCTGCAGAGCCCGGCCTGACCCGGTGCTCTGTGCTGAGCGGCACGGCTGCCTCTCCTGTGCAGCTGTGCCACCAGCCACCGGTGCTCCAGGCAGCGTGGTAAGGGGGCAGGGAGCAGGGGGGATGGATAGAGGGCAGGAGAGTTTGGCGGTGGTGGTCAGGGGGCGGGGGTGTGGCTAGGGGTTGGGGCAGTCAGAGGGCAGGGAACAGCGTGGTTGAATGGGCGCAGGGGTCCTGGGGGGGCAGTAAGGAAGGAGAGGGGGGGTTGGATGGGACAGCTGGGCGGCAGTCAGGGGCAGGGGTTCCAGGGGCTGTCAGGAGACAGGGAGAAGGGGTGGTTGGATTTGCCAGGGGTCCCGGGGGGCCATCAGGAAGGAGAGGGGGGATTGGATGGGGCAGCAGGGGGCAGTCAGGGGCAGGGGTCCAGGGGCGGTCAAGGAGAAGGGGTGGTTGGATGGGGCAGGGGTCCCAGGGGGGATAGTCAGGAAGGAGAGGGGAGTTGGATGGGGCGGCAGGGGGAAGTTAGAGGTGGGGTATGTGGGCGGTCAGGGGACAGAGAGTGGAGGATGGACGGGGCAGGGATCCCTGGGCAGGCCGTCAGGGAACAGGAGGGTTGGATGGGGCAGGAGTCCCAGGGGTTCTGTCAGGGGGCGAGAAGCAGGGGGGGTTGGATCGAGGGCAGGGGAGTTTGGAGGTGCTGGGGGCACAGCCTCCCCTCACCGGCCCTCCATACAGTTTCAGAAACCCGATGCGGCCCTCAGGCCAAAAAGTTTGCCCGCCCAGGTTTAGATAATCACAATGGTCCCTTTTGTTCTTGGAATCTATGATTCTATGAATTACATCAATAATAACATAATTTACACTGGGACTTCAGGCTACATGGTTTATTGTAGGAACCTATTCCCATGGGTGGATACCAATTATTGGTGTGAAAGTGGAGGACAGTTGCACTAACTGACAGTCATTTACAGTGAATTATGAACAATTTAATGGCCACAAATCCCCTAGGACTGACAGAAAGAACTTGTGGCAGCACTTCTTTGTCATATAAGTTGTACAAATGCAGAAACGATGTCAGCTCATGGGCACGGGCGCCTATAACATGGATGGGAACTTTCATGGTAACACAGATCCACTTTTTACTGTATGATATAGGTGGAGTAGATTGACTCAGACCATTTAATCTTGAGCAAATTGTCTTACGCTCCAAGCTACTTGTTCACCTCAGGAATGTATGTCTTGTTCCACCTATTTTTTCAAATAAGAAACACAGGCATTAAGGCTGACTGATGGGAAATCCCATTCTCCTTTTGTCACTGACTTACCTTGTGTGTCTCTTGGAGTATCTTAGAGCAGCAAAGAAGAACGGGATCTTGCTCCAAATCTACACCTGTTATATTTTAGAGGGGAACGACTGGATCAGCTTTCAATCACTCACTTCCAAAAAGCTGTGTATTTGGGACCATGGTGTTTTTGCCACTATGTCTTGCTAAACTTCTCTGAGTGCTCCTGGATGGGTTGGCCACGCCTTCCCATTGCAACTGGCCTGGACCTAGTCTGATATAAATGGAGACTTGTTCAATTTAATTCACTCTGTTTTATTATAGAGATGGGTCTGAACCAAAACAAACAAACAAAGCCACAGGTCCACACACTCCAAACTCTGTGAAAGTTTGGATTCAGATTCTACCTAAGTGGTGCAGTTTCACCTCTGCTTTACTAGATTTAATTGGGAGTTACTGTTCACATGTCTGACTTCAAAAAATTAATCTCCCTAACTTGGTGAGAGTCCCAGTCAAACCACTGAATTTCCTGCAAAAACCAGAAGCTCTAAAGTTAGAAACAGAAGAGACAGTGTGTCTTACAGTAACAAATCAAGTAATAAATCAAATGAGAAATTCCAGATCAGTACTATATCAATATTCCACATCAGCCATCAATTGGATGGTCTCTTCTATCGACAAATAAAGAGTTTCCTGCTTGGCTATCTCTGAAATGTATACTTGTCATATGTGGGAGGCACTGTTCTACTGAAGTGACCATGGGATAGAGGCCAGAAACTTCAGAGTCCTAATTGCACTTCTGATACTGACTTGTTCTGTAGCCTTGAGCAAATCACTTGACATCTTTGTCTCAGTTTCCTCTTCTCTAAAATGGAAATATCAATAATACCTACTTCAAATTGTGCAGTAGCAAATGGTTAATGTTTGTATAGTGGTGCTTGGAATATGTCAGACATATCAATGCTAATCAGTATATCTGGTCTGCCTACATAGTGAGCAAACTCAAGGACAGCTGCTAGCATAATATTGTGTATTTCTGCACAAAATGAAACATAAATCTTGTTTTCTGTCCTCAAGTTTCCTGTCCAATATTTGTTGCTTCACAAACTGAAGTACTTAGTCATACAAAACCCATTTCTATCCTACTTTATTTTATTTTTTGCACAGTATTCTGTGTAGAAAAGTGAAGAAACGTGACTGAATCTTAATTTTTTTAAAAATCACTTGTGTTACATTCTCCTGGGATCATCTATAGCAAAATGTAATAAGTTTCTCAATATGTGACCTAATTATAATTGTCCTTTTAAGTTTTGTTTCCCATAAGAGCTAAATGTCTATCGTTAAAAATAACTGCTCCAAGTTTCAATACAACTTTTTCAGTATCATTCAAATTTACCATCTATTTTAATTTTTTTTAATTTTTCCTCCCTAACTTACAAAAGGTGTTAGTTTTATTCTACCACACATCTCCTAGAAATTATATGAGCCCATAAACTAGAGGAGCTAAATAAAATGAAATTACATTAAATTTATTTATTTTGTGTTCTCAGGAAGATACAGTTACTATTGTAGTAGCAGATATAGGAGCCCTAAGGATGGCTTTGTAGCTGAGTGGGTGTCAGGATCTGGGTTCTATTCCTGGATCTACCACAAGCCTTTTTTTGTATTACCTTGTTTAAGTCACTTAATGCCTTTGAGCCAGAGCCTCAATGAACAGCTAATGGGAGTTAGGCACCTAAATACCTTTGAGGATCTGGCCTTTGTGTCTCAGTTTTCCCACCTGTAGCGGAAGGATAATAATACTTACCTACCTTACTAAGTCACTGTGAAGCTAAATTCATTACTCTTTGCCAAGTGTTTTGAGATCAGATGGAACATGTTTGAGAAGTACAAAGAATTATTATTCCTGGTCATGTTAAGTTCTTAGCTAAAACAATAACTTAACTTTTACATACTTCCCTTTCCTTCTGACAGAGCCTAACTGAAAAGAAACCCAGTTTTCAACATAGGTAACTAATTAGGATCCTGATCAGCCCTTCACTATGGAAATGTTAGTTTTATGCATCAAAGGGCCAAAATGAGCAGGTAAATAGGCGATCTGGACATCACACTAAATATTTGAAAATCAGACCCTGTCTCTGTAGGGATCATTCACCCACCCACCACTGTGGAAATCTCAACACTTCATTCCAAAGCCTTGTAAGTGGTACTACATGGCCACCCTCACAGATACTGAGTAAACACCATTTTTATGATTCACTAATCTATGAGGTGAGGGGAGGATACAATCTCACTTTAAATCTAAACAAGAAACCCAATTTATAATTGCCTAGCTGTGCTGCTGGGAAGGTCTGAAAGACTTAATTGCCACAGTATACAAAGGGGACTTACTGGGAAAAATAGATCTGAGCAAGTCTTAAAATGGTTTCAAAGACATGCCATGCTTGCCATTGCCTGACAATGGAATTTCACTATTTTGTAAAGCAAGCTAAAGGCTTGAGCAGCTTATTTGAATACATTTATAATGCTAGTGCGGCAGAGAGGTGCTTTTAAACATGAGAGAGCATATCCAGAGTGGATACTCAGGTAACATGGTCTGAGTTGACCAGCTGGAAAGTGCTGAGTAACTATCTCAGCCCACTGTGGGGTTCATCAGGCCCGGAACCAGAGCAGTGACACAGCAGAGTTTGGTATATGGCTGACCTCACTCTGGCAAATGACAGTGTTTCATAGCCCAGAGGAAAAACAAAAATAAAAGCATGCGATTTACAATAATGACAACCCTACGTGTTAAATAATCATGAATCAGGCTCCCCAAAACCATGGGACTTGCTTAAAAATCATGAATTTTTTAAAAAATGCATTTAGGGTCTCATTGCTGCAGGAGACGAGGCTTCAAGAAAAAACACCAACTATCACGAGACTCACAATACTACTGAGACAGTTAGCGACTCTGGATTTACTTCCACACTGAAATGCTCAAAAAACCCATTACCGGTACATGTGCACCTATCTCATGCATGTGCATTATGCACCATTGCAAATAACATTGTGCCCTGAAAAAAGCATGAAGCTTATTGGAAAATACCTTGGAGTGGGGGGATAGTGGATACTGCACTCCTTAGCCAAGACTTCCAAAAGTGGCTGGTGATTTTGGGTGCCCAACTTGTGACACCTTGAAGAGGCCTGATTTCCAGAGGGTAGTTGCTCTAAAAGATGAGGCCTCTTTATGGTGCCAAAAATTGCTAGTCACTTTTGAAAATCTTGGCCTCTGTTTGCAGAGTGGGGAGTACTAGTTCAGACTCAGCCCTGTCACTGCCTGCCCACTAGTGATCTGCTGACCTCAGAACAACCTTCTTCTTTTTGGCTGGATCTGAGAACCTACATGACTACCTGCGTTTGCAACATGCCTGCTAGAGGGAGGCACAGAACAGAGTACTGAATGTGGAAGAGAGCTCAGAAGAGAGAGCTAAAAAGTTGGAGCTCTCCAACAAGGATGTGGAAAGTCTGAGGGAATAAAGACACAAATACTGTGTAGGAAAATCTGTCCCTAGTGGATGAAAAGCTTCTTATTCTTGTCCTGTGATGAGATCTAATGGCATTAGGTGACTAGGCAGATGTCTGGAGTAAAGGAGGTGGTCTCAGCTCCAGTTTATCAGTTTTTGACTTCGGATAAGGTATTAAACTAAGGCTCCTTCTACCTGTCTCTAATGAATATTTAGGTGGAAGTTAAAGATCCCATGGCACTTTTTAAAAAAAGCTGAGGATAACCCCAAGGGTTCTGGACAGCATATCTTCTTTCAGTAAAACCTTTTCAAATATCCAAGGGGCTGTGTATGCTGTTATGGAGCACATAATGCTCACCATGTTTTTATATCACTACACTACTACTTCCAGTGTCTACCTGTTTATTGTAAGATTGTTTGGAATTCCATGTATAAGGTATTAACTAAAACCAAATTTGACTCTGTTTTAGAATCACATGAATGTACGGTGGCAGTTTGCTGCTAACTGAGAACGTCAAGTTCTCAGGGGGTATTGCATGGTCCCTTGCTTCACTGCTGAGCAGCGTGCATCTTGGGATTGTTTTCACTGTGAATTGTGGGAAGCCAGGTGGGTTCAAATTTTTTTAAAAGATCCCATGTTTCTGCTGTCTCCACCAGTACTTCCTTTCTGGGCAGGCTCATGCCATTTTCAGATTGCCGTCTGCCAGCACGGACCCTACAATGCCCCACACTGCTATGGTGATAAGCACGAATATGCGGAGGCTGCTTGAGCTGTATTACAGCAGTCAAAGCTGGAAAACTTCAGCACTGGATTTCTCCGGTTACACCACCAAATGGATGAGGCTGGCGTAGGAGAATATTCTACAGCAGCAGTGCAGCTCCTCCAACAGCATGGGATACTCTGCGTTGGTGGCAGAAGGACAAGGAGGAAGAACAGGATAATGCTGAGCTGTTGGAACAAGAGGACTGGTTCCTGGATCACCTACACAGCATTCAGCACCATTTCTGGGCCCAGGAAACCAGCATGGAGTAATGGGAGAGGATCGTTCTGAAGACCTGGGACAACCAGCAGTGGTGAAAGAACTTCAGAACAGGAAGGGCTACTTTGCTTGAGTTCTACGCAGAACTGACTCAGGAGCTTCAGCTACAGTGTCCTAACATGTGGTGCCCAATACCCCTGGAGAAACGGGTCACCATTGCATGAAGAAACTGGCTACCCCAACCTGCTGCCAGTCTGTAGTCAATTAATTTGACATGGGGAGATCAACTTTTGGGGCCATTCCATTCTCATGCAGGTCAGCTAAGCCACTGGTAAAGTACTGTCAAACCAGCTCATAAAGCTGGGTAATGTTCAGAAGACTGATGGCTTTGCACATATGGGGTTCCCAAACGGTACTCTGGCTACTGATGGAATCTACACACCCATCACTGCCCCCTTTTCCTTCCCTCCCCACTGCTTCCCTAACAGGGCACCGAATTTATAAACAGAAAAAGGTATTTTACCTTGGTGCTCCAAGAATTGGTTGACCATCACGGGCAAGGGGATGGGGGTAGGGAGTGGTTTACAGACATAAATAGAGGGTGGTCTGCAAGGGTCCTCAATGTTAGGATCTTTTGGAACGCATTTCTATTTAAATTAATGGAGAAAGAACGGTTGCCCCCAAAGACTACTGTGGACATTAATGGTGTGGAGGTTGTTCCAATTATTTTGGGGTACCCAGCTTATCCTCTCATGCCCTAGCTAATGAAGTCATATACAGGTTGCTTGGGCAGAAGGAACAAACAATTTAACTATTGCCTGAGCAGTTGCAGAACGGTGGCCAAGTGTGCACGTGGCACTGTTTATGGAATAGGTTGGAAGCGGCACAAGAAAACATTCTGACCATTATAACAGCACGTTGCATTCTGCAGAATATTTGTGAGAGTAAAGGAGAAAGCCTTATGGATGGGTGGGAAGCAGAGGTGCAGAGACTTGCTCTGTGGTTCGATAGGCATCCCATAGAAAACACTAACACCTGGGGGGAAGCCTATTGTTCATATTTTGAATCTTATGCCTGTACGTGTTGATACCGGCTGCCAACTAGACATGGAGCCATTGATCAATGGGTAGTGATCAATGGCTCCATGTCTAGTTGGCAGCTGGTATCAAGTGGAGTGCCCCAAGGGTTACTCCTTGGGCCAGTTTTGTTCAATACCTTCATAAATGATCTGGAGGATGTGTGGATTGCACCCTCAGCAAGTTTGCAGATGACACTAAACTGGGAGGAGAGGTAGATACGCTGGAGGGTAGGGATAGGATACAGAGGGACCTAGACAAATTGGAGGATTGGGCCAAAAGAAATCTGATGAGGTTCAACAAGGACAAGTGCAGGATTTAGGACGGAAGAATCCCATGCACCGCTACAGACTAGGGACCGAATGGCTACGCAGCAGTTCAGCAGAAAAGGACAAGGGGTTACAGTGGATGAGAAGCTGGATATGAGTCAACAGTGTGCCCTTGTTGCCAAGAAGGCCAATGGCATTTTGGGATGTATATGTAGGGGCATTGCCAGCAGATCGAGGGATGTGATCGTTCCCCTCTATTCGACATTGGTGAGGCCTCATCTGGAGTACTGTGTCCAGTTTTGGGCCCCACACTACAAGAAGGATGTGGAAAAATTGGAAAGAGTCCAGCGGAGGGCAACAAAAATGATTAGGGGACTGGAACACATGACTTATGAGGAGAGGCTGAGGAAACTGGGATTGTTTAGTCTGCGGAAGAGAAGAATGAGGGGGGATTTGATAGCTGCTTTCAACTACCTGAAAGGGGGTTCCAAAGAGGACGGATCTAGACTGTTCTCAGTGGTAGCAGATGACAGAATAAGGAGTAATGGTCTCAAGTTGCAGTGGGGGAGGTTTAGGTTGGATATTAGGAAAAACTTTTTCACTACGAGGGTGGTGAAACACTGGAATGCGTTACCTAGGGAGGTGGTAGAATCTCCTTCCTTAGATATTTTTAAGGTCAGGCTTGACAAAGCCCTGGCTGGGACGATTTAGTTGGGGATTGGTCCTGCTTTGAGCAGGGGGTTGGACTAGATGACCTCCTGAGGTCCCTTCCAACTCTGATATTCTATGATTCTATGTTCGCCTGTGGAGTGGAATGTTGGGATAGCTACATTGCGAGCACTGGTGTAGTATGTATGGGTGATGGAAATGGAATGTTCCCCGTGAGCAGAGGAATATTTGGGAGGAGAGTATTATTCCTCAGGATAACGTCCATGAGTTGCCTCTGCATCTCCCTTTTTTCATGCTCTCCTTGGCCATGACGATGCTGTCAATGGCCACTGCCATTTCTTTCTCCGTCTGGGTCCTCCTGAACAGCCTCCAACTTTCAGTCAGTCTGGTTTTCTTCTGGGACTCTGCCATGAGTTCTGAAAACATCTCATCCCAAGTCTTCCTTTTTCACCCCCTCAGGTTGTTGGCCTGTCTCTCAGCAGTTCGTAGAGGTACTTGTGGGTCTGGCCACTGCAAGCGCTGTGGCTGTGGGAGTTTGGGAAAAAATAGCTGCTTATTGTTCATATTCTAGACAGGCTATTATAGCATTTTTTCATATGTATATGTGATTATCTCCCTGAGACACTTACCATCTCTGAGATTCCCCCAAGAATGGGAAGTGGTCTCAGTCTTACACTGAGGTGGGTGACTAGGAGGCAGAAGAATGGTCTTAGGCAAAGAGCAGAGCAGTGAGAGATGCTGGGAGTTTATTCACCAGGATGGTCCCCCCAGTAGTGCTGCTGGAGTGGGAGGGGCTTGTAAGCTATATCAGGAATGATGGGCTAGTCCAACAAAACAGAGAAATTCCTCAGTCTTAAGCTCTGCTATATCTCCCCCACAGACACAGAAAAAATGTAGAGAAAAACTGATAAGGTCCTTCAGTGATTGTCAGCTACAATGTGTGCTGCAGGACATTTGTACCTCAGCAGGGAACAGTATTGTTTGTGCCTTTACTGGACATGCAATGTTAATTTACACCTTATGCAAGCTCTGAGCAGTAACCAAACTTTTCCTCTAATCACAGTAACCACTGTCTCAATAAGCTATTGAATTTTTCACAAATTAATGCTTTTGTTATTCAAATCTGCCGCTGGAGGGAGGACGGACTAGAGACTGCAGCTATGCCTGCTGAGGGCTGCCATTTTGAGACAGCCAAAAGGGAATGGGGGCATTTCACTATTCAGGACAGATGAGGAAAAGGAAATAGGAAAATAGGCAGATGGGCAAATGTTCTCCATGCTGTAGCCCTCCAAACAGTGAATAGCTGTGGTTTTAGCATGTCACAGAGGCCAATTGCCATGTGGAGCAGCCAGCATTTTGGAAACAGGCATGGGAGGGGCTGAACTGACAGCGTGGGCCAAGGGAGGCAAGGGCTGGATACTCTGAAGGGATCCTATTTCACATCCACCTACAATGGCTGTGGTCATGGGGCGCCCAGAACCAAAGCCAGAATGGCAGCATAGCACAATAGTAATAAATTGTAAAGAGAGGTAATTACGTGCCGAAGCTCCCTCCATGAGATCTGCCTCTTCTGTCCCATTCAGGGATTCTGCCTGGGACTTGGGCTCTGTTGATGCAGGGCAGCAGTCGGGTCCCATTGCAGTAGTGCAGGACTGGGGCTGGCTTTCCAGCTGTCAAGATCCTGAGTCCCAAAAAGATTCCGGCTCTCAGGGGACAGTTCATCTCCTGCATCCTCCTGCTCATCTTTTGATGGGCTTTGCTGGCTCACCTTGGGGAGGGGCTGGGGGATTGGAGACAGCAGGATCTGAATGATGTCTGGGACAGGTTGTGCTATAATTGTGTAGATTCCCATCAAGACATCTGCTTTGCAATGTCCACAAAAAGGTCTTTATTTCAGTGGCTGGCCAAAGGAGCTTCCTGAGCAAATGCTTCTCCCCATTGATAAGATCCAGGATCTCAGCATGGCTCCATGCAGCTGCACAAGACATGTAGCGGGGCTTCTGGAGTGCTAGAGTGGTTGTACTACAAGAATAGTACACTAGGATCTAGGAGCACATGGGCAAAATCTGGCTCCTCACCAAGGGTCGTCTTGAGAAGCTGACATCCAGAGCAGGGAGGACACGCAGGTAAATGGACAGGTCAGTAACGATCAACCTAAAAAACATTGTGGGATAGCCATTGGAAGCATGCAAAAAGTGGTGCTCAGCAATTACATCCACACGAACAATAGACCAAAGTAATTCAATCTGAAGCAATCCCAGTCCACTTTACAGGAGGATTCCAGAGCTCACAATAAATGTGAAGTTAGTGCACAGTGATGGATTGCATTGTGTGTTCACAAGCATTTTTAAACTGGATTAACTCAATTTGATCCTATTTAAAACCCCATCTAGACAAGCCCTAATTTGCAAACAGAAATATCAGATGTGCATGCACAATTCCGGTATTTGCATGTGCACACACATACTAGTTGCACACATAAAATGGGCTCATTCAAGCATTTGCTTATGTTTAATTTTGAAAATCCAGTTCTCGCTGGATTAAACTAAATACTTACTATGATTAGTGTTATGATTACTATGATTTTGCATAGATGTATATGCAAAAATTATCATTCTGTATGTGATCCTCATTCTGGTATCAGTTCATTTAGCTGTTATGTTTTCAGGATATAATATTTTTTCTGTATTGTTCCATGGATCCTTGCATCACATTCTGCTGTCTCCCCTTGCATTTCTTTGTTGACTTTTACAAATCCATGTGCATTATTGTCACAGTTTCTCCCCAATAATCTTTAGTACTAGAGCGTACAAACCAGCCCACTCATCATGTGAAATACGTCTTTTCCACACTGTCAGTGTTATGTTTGCCAAGTAACTCCTTACTGGTTGTAAATGTTTCCATGTTGCATTATACAGTTTGGGACAAAGAATCACTTTGATGATGAGATAGCTGGCCAGCCAGATACAATGCCAGTCACCCAAAATATCAGCAAGTTAGCTACTGTCAAACATCAACTAACTGAAGTCACCCAACATACATTGTAGCAGTCCGTCTTGATTAGGAAGTATTTACTCCCTGCTAGCCTTTGCAAAAGTAGCTTGCCCTGTGTCGGCCTCCTCTGTATAAAGGTTTCTTTTCCTGTAGCTGAAGTACATATCCCCTACAGTATATTGCCATTCATCACCTCTCAGAAATGTGTCATTGTTTCTCACAATATTCTGTGAAATCAACTCAGCCAAGTAACACCCATTTACTTGCTAGACCAAATATAGCCCTACTGCTTTTTTAAAAAAAAAGATATGGTAAATTTTTTCTCTGTCTGGGACAATTCCTAGTGCCAGGCCCAAGTGACTGAGCTTTAAACAGGGATTTCTTCACACGGGAGTCAGGGGAATGGAAGCCTCCACTTTGGCAAGTTTTGGACCCCCGGCTGCTCCACAGCTGTCCCTATAGCCTATAGACTGTAATGGTGGCTACTACTCTTGTTCTCCCTCTACAGGGGGACATTGGCCAGTAGTTCTGTGTAGTCACCGACCAATTAATCAAACTCCACTCCAATCCTGCCTCATCCCTAATCTCCCTTGTACACAAAGACAGCAACCATTGCAGTGCAGCACAGAGCGGGTGTGGAATTTTCCCACTTTACCTCTTTATAGCCTGTTGACCTGGTGTAGAAGAACAGTGGTCCACCGTTTTTTGGATTCTGTAGGCCTGCCGAAGGGAATCAGAATTTGTTCATCTGTCTGCATTTATGTGACCATTTCGATGCTGAATCTACTCTTTATCCTCCCTCTTTTCTTTGCATAAGAGCTCCCATTCAAAGCAGACATGTTCTGTAATGTATTATCCTGTATAACATTCACAGTGATTCTCATTTTCCCAGGCTGCTCACAGCTCTATCCTCAGGTGAATGTTTTATGAGATTTTTGCTGCTCAGCTTTACCTTTCAGATAATTTTTTCTATTAAAAAACCAATGATTTTTGCAGCCATCATTTCATCACTCATGGATTTAGCCAATAAATGCTTTTAATAGCAACATTTCTACTGTTTGTCAAGGCTTGCCAGGTTTTTACAAACCAGAATTGGCATAGACGCTCAGTAACCTCTCAGTCTCCAGGAGGGTGTTCCCTGCTGGTCATTGCTGAGGTCATGAGCAGACAACTAATGAAGAGAATTAAAGTGATGACTGTCTACAAGCCACACAACCGATATATCAGTAGAGAATGTCAAGCTTCCAGCAACTTTGGAAAAGCATTTGCCAACAACAGTTAATCACAGTAAAGTATTACATTTTAAAAAGGATGCATGTATTTTAGTTTGCAATTACATTTAAACAGATCTACTTAACAGTAGAGTATACCTCAGTATTGAAAGTGGGATACCTGAGTTCAAACCTGTACTGGGAATACTAGGGCCAGGGCTGGGTGCTGTGTAAAGTGACATAGGCTATCAGTGAGAACAAACCATTCAGCCAGCCAAAGAGCACTGCTGGCATTCAGCAAAAATAAATAAATACTTGCAGGTAACAGCAGCTGACAAGGACAGGAAAAAGATAAAACATGACAGTATCACAGATGAGACTGTATAAAATGTTCACTGCCCTGGGTCAGAATGAAAGAGATGGGAGTTAAACATCACTACTAATGCCATCCTACCCACCTCCCCTTTAAAAGTGGTAGATCCTTTTAACGTTTGCTTGTGCTGTCTCATAAGGAACCCCTACTCCTGAATACTATGAAAGAATAAGGGTTGCTGTAAAAGAAAGTGAATAATTTTCCTCCCATTTTTTACTTCCTGGAGCTGTTAATTTTCCCTGAGGCCTTCCAATGTCTCCTGCTAAATCAATTTGGCCAAATTCTCCTCAGCTACATTGAAGTCTTTGCTCCACCACAGATGAGGAAACTTTCACACGTCTAATATTCATATCCTGCTTTTCCAAGAATGAAGTCCAAAACAAATGATAAACTCCTTTCAATGCCATTTTGTTGTCCGTTCAAAGTAACATTTAATAAATTCAGACATTGGGAGGATCTGTTTCTATTCTTTTACTTGGCACACTCTCCACAGTCATACACAATCCCTCAAGGACTTATTAGCTAAATTTTCTCTATACACTGTTGTCTCTTTCTGGATATCTATGGTTTCAGTGCTGCAACCGGTGTGCATCTTACCCATGAACCAAAGCAGTGAGAAACCAACTAAAAAGATTCCGCCAGGAAATAAAATGTTAGATTATATAAGGAAAGCTCACTGTTTAGATTTAGATCCTTATTTCCCAGAGGATGCCTTGAACATCTTTGTTCTTCAGCTTGTTTGAAAAGAATTTCCTTCTCAGGGAGAATCATTTGACTTAAGAGCTGTAGGCCAGTTAAAAAGACACAATTATCTGCTAACTGCCTTTGCATGATCAGCTATTATACCTTGGGCCCTCCCAGGCCCTGTCTGTGAAACCCAGATTCAAGATGGCCTAGTTAGTAGCATTCCCTGGGGATTTGTGATTGGCATCCAGAATATTGAATAAACTTAGGATCTATTGGAGGGAGACCAGCTTTGTACAAACAAAACATCACATTTTTCTTATATTGCGGGAAAATATTCTTACATGAATTTGTCAACTGGTACAAAAATTCTGACAAGACTGGGTGATTGAAGAGATTGCAAATGGCCTATGCAGCCTTTCAGGTCTAGATTGTTAGTGGCTGAAAACTGATGCCATCTGATGGTGGCTGTTCAGTGGCCTACAGAAAATGAGTTGGTGGTTTTGGTTCATTCCTAGAGGACCAGTGTTCACATCACCAAACTATTACCGGTAGACAGACCAGCATGTCTGGACACGGAGACTGAAACCCCTCTCATTCCCAGAAATCTATACCTGCTTTGTGGATAAATAAGACTTCAGTCTCCAGAGCTGCCAATCAAGCAACTTTCCTGAACATTAGATTTACTAAAAATAGCTGACACACCAGTTCTTA
Source organism: Eretmochelys imbricata (assembly GCF_965152235.1). Lineage (NCBI taxonomy): Eukaryota > Metazoa > Chordata > Testudines > Cheloniidae > Eretmochelys > Eretmochelys imbricata. Next base: position 38,157,282 of record NC_135573.1, read on the forward strand.
AGAACAAAAATGGGAAATCTGAGATAATATCTTAAAATTCACTGAGCACTGCACTAAGAGCTCTGAGTGCGCAACATCTCTGAAAAATCAGTTCATAAGGGTTTTACTATTCATAAATATCATTCATGTGTGTGTGTCTTTTTATATAGTTCCATATTGTACTACATATTTTGCTGTTATTTGAAAAATAAAACAAGACAATAGAAAAAAGGTATTTTTTTTACTCATTTTCCCCATTATATTTTATGCTGGGAACATCTGGCTTTACATCTAGTTTCCTGTCTCCCTATCTGGCTCGAGATTGTACCATTTATGTTAGGTGTCCTCCAGGATGACTGGCAGCATCTATCTATTTTTGAAGTATAATCTTGCTAAATTTGTCTTCAACTGGAAATTTGATTGAACTGCTCTTCATACTGCAGTTGTTTAATTTGTTATAGTTATAGGCCTCTTCAGAGCTGACAGCTCCATATCCAGCCCAGCATACTCACAGCCTTCTGAGCTATGCAAACCCTGGAAAGCATAAAATGGAGAAGCCATGCTGGGAGGCAGTGTAGTCTAGTGAATAGGGTACCCTGCTAGGAATCAAAAGAGCTGCATGTTGGGTTCTAGTCCTGGGTCTATCAATGAGCTGGTGTTTCACCTTGAGTAAGTCACTTTCCCTCAGTTTCTTCTTGCAACCTTTGTCTGGCTGGTCTAAAGCTCTTCAAGAGTAGGAGTTTCTCACTGTGTTTATCCACTGCCTCAGACAATGAGGCCCTAATATTGGTTGATAGCACTAGAGTAATAATAATAATGATCTACAGCTGATTCAATATACAACTGCCTTCCAGATGGGATTGATTGTTGGGGCCTTTTCTTTTTACACACTGTACATAATAGGAAGGAACCAGATAGGCACAGCGGGGTCCAAATTACCATATTTACTAATTACATACAACATGCCAGGTCTAGCTACTGTGACAAAGTTTCTGCTCTACCTTGGTGCGTCTTGCGCTTATTGGCGGATTTGCTCGCCTTGGAGCTTCACAGCAGCCCTCAGCTTGGCCGTTTTTCTGAACCCACAGTCCAGGTCGACTCCTCCTGTGTCTGACCAGGAGTTGGGAGGTTTGGGGGGAACCTGGGCGCGCCCTCTACTCCGGGTTCCAGCCCAGGGCCCTGTGGAATGCAGCTGTCTAGATTGCCACCTGGAACAGCTGTGCAACAGCTACAACTCCCTGGGCTACTTCCCCATGGCCTCCTCCCAACTCCTTCTTTGTCCTCACCCTAGGACCTTCCTCCTGGTGTCTGATAATGTTTGTACACCTCAGTCCTCCAACAGTCTGCATTCTCACTCTCAGCTCCTAGTGCCACTTCCTCCCAGCTCCTCACACGCACACCACAAACTGAAGTGAGCTCCTTTTTAAAACCCGGGTGCCCTGATTAGCCTGCCTTAATTGATTCTAGCAGCTTCTTGATTGGCTTCAGGTGTTCTAATCAGCCTGTCTTAATTGTCTCCAGAAGGTTCCTGATTGTTCTGGAACCCTCCCTGTTATCTTACCCAGGGAAAAAAGACCTACTTAGACTGCTCTCCTGCTACTGCCCTTTGGCCTGGGCTTTCCTTGCTTTTTGCCCCTGCTTTCGGCTTCCCCCCCGACTGGGCCAGACGCTCTCCCCCCTTTCTTTTCTTTTTGTTGTTTTTTTTTCTTTCTCTGCTGTTGCTAGAGTGCTGGCCGGCTGTTAGGCCCCCCCCCCGCCTGCCCTCGGATGCTGCTGCCGCTCCAGCTGAAACCCCCCCCGAAAGAGGGGGGGCCTGCGGCCCGCTTCCCCGGAGCGGGGGAGTGGAAGGACCCAGCCCCCAGACCCAGCCGCTTGCTGTTTGTCTGTGGACCCATCTCCGGTCGAGAGGACTCTTATCACTTGCTCCGGCATTTCTGGAATGCTACTGCTGCAAAAAAGAAAGCCCGGAACAGACAAAGAAAAAGTCGTCCACCAGAGGAACACCGCCCGGGGAATCTACAAATCGCTGTGGAGGGGGCCTAAGACTGAGTAACTTTTGAACTATGCTCTTGTGTGGGGGGAGGCCTTGACTGTGTCTTAACTGTGTTTGTAGGAACACAGGGGGTGTGGCACAGAGCTGCCCCCCGATCCATCTGTGTCCTCCCAAACCCCACACTACGATCTTCACCCCCCACTCCACCATCTTTGATGGCTGTCTAACATCTGTCTCTGGACTCAGCTGCTCGCCCTGATTCCACCACGTGGGCCAGAAGCACCAGCCGACAAAACAGGACTCTCTGGACAAGCGTACGGTGGTTCATGTGCCCCCCGCCCTGAATTGTCCATCCCACAGCTTGTCCCTTTCTACCTGACCCCAACTCCTGTTAATCACCTGCCACCGCCACTGATGGGGCATCGGCAATGGAGGGCACCGGGGTGACCTCCGCTGCTGCCATGCCCATCGCCTCCCCAGACTCTAGGGAAGCCCCCCCAGCCGGTGGAAAAGGCCAGGGCAAGAAGAAGGGGAAGGGCCCCGCTAAAACCACCGGGCCTTCCATGGCAGGGGCCACTCCCACTGCTGCGGCCCCGCCACCAACCACGGTGTCCTCCCCCGCTGCCCCCTCCACCAGCTCTGCAGATGTCCCTCCCTCAGCCCACAGGATGTATGCCCAGGTGGCAGCAGCCCCCTCCCCCGCCTGCCGCCTCATCATCTCTCCCGCCTCCGCCACCATCAATAGCGCCCAGGGCCCCTTTCCCACCATGACAAGGAAGCACGGTGTCCGATGCCTCCTGGTGCCCGCCTCGCCCTACGTGGAGACCTACGTGCAGGCGATGGTGAGGGTGGTGGGGCCCTCGGCCATTGTGGGGGCCTCCAAAATGTACAAAAAGGTCGTCTTCTTCTTAGCAGCGGAGGCTGCCGCCCAGAAAGCGGTGGAGAGGGGCCTGGCGGTGGGGTGTTTGTGCCCCTAGAGCCGCTAGAGGACCTGGGCGTCCGCCTGGTCCTGACTTCTGTCCCTCCTTTTCTCCCAAGTGCTGCCCTGCTACCTGCCCTTTCCACCCTGGGGAAACCTGTTTCTGTTATCAGCACTCTCCCGTTGGGCTGCAAGGACCCCACCCTCCGTCACATTTTTTCCTTCCACTGGCAAGTGCAACTTTTACTGCCATCGGTGGCGTGTGACGGAGTGGCGCTTGAAGGGTCCTTCCTAGTCCCCCACCAAGGGGCCCATTACCGGGTGTACTTTTCCACGGGGGAAGCCCGGTGCTACCTCTGCCGGGCGTCGGGGCATGTCCAGAGGGACTGCCCCTTAGCCCGGCAAGGAGGGGCACCTGGGATCCCTGAGACCCGGCAGGACATCAGCCCCGTCATTGCTGACGCCTCTGGGTGCCCAGTACCCGAACCCGCCCCCCATCCTCTTCGGACCACCGCTACTCCTGCTCAGGCCCAAGGGGCACCTCCCCTACAATGCCCAGACGAGTGGGAGAGCCCCGCCCTCGCTGCTGACAATCTAGCGGGACCTATGGAGGAGGGTGTGGCAGAGATACCACCAGGCATGGGAGAGAGCCTGCCCCAGGGAGAATCCTAACTCCCTTATGCTGCCCCACCATTCCCCCCGCAAGTCCCTGAGCCATTGCCTTTACCCCCTGACACAACCCCTGCTAACCAGCCCCCAGATGATGCCATGGAGGGCTGGGCCCTAGTCCAGGGAAAGCAAGGCAAGCGGAAGACTCAAGCTCTGCCTCATCTACCCGAGGCGGAGGCCCCCCGGAAGACCAGGAAGGGGGGCACCGATGCCGAACCTTCCGCTTTGCCCATGAGTGCGTCCCATCCACTGGTGTCAGCCAGAAAAGACGTGGCAGCACCGGAGGGTAGTGTCTCCCCTCCACGGGAGACCCTCCCCTCTGAGAGCCTCGAGGAAGCTCCTTCTGTCCTGACGCTACCTGAAGCTCCCGTGAACCCCGAGGCAACTGTCGTGGTGGGTGCCAGCGGGGAGAACCCCGGAGCGGCGGAAAGTGTCCTCTCCTCCATGTTAGAGGAGATCGAGGCCTTAGATATGACCCCGGTCGCGTAGGGGGAGGACGACCTTTTGCCAGCAAATCTCGATCTGGGCAACCTCACTCCACCCCTCTTTTCCCCATGCTTCCTCCCCTTAACTGCTGCTTCCACTCCCACCTCCGAGGAGCCCCTGGACTCCTCCACCGACCCAGCCGCTGATGGCACCCCGCTGATGACCACCGAGCCTGCTCAGGTGACAGCCAGCACCACGCAGCCGGGACACGACTCGCCAGGGGCAACCCCCGTTGGTGCGGAGCAATCGATTTCCTTCCTGGGCAGGGGCCCTACAGAAGATAATCCACCTCCTGATGCTGTGGCCGCTAAATCCACCACAGAGCACGCGCCCAGCGTCACTGAGAGCTCCCTCCTCACCCCCTTAACCCTTGAGCCTGATCGGGAGGTGCCACCATCCAGCTGCTTACCTCCCGAAACCCAGAACCTCGCCTCTGCCCCTGCCCCTGCCCCTACCCCTATCCAATTTACCTCCTGCAATGTCATTGCCGCCCCTGGGGCTGTCTCCTTCCCTTTCCCAACTGATGACCCCCAGGGAGCAGCCTTTGTGTTCTCCTGCCCCGACCCATTAGGAGCTGCTATTTTCTCTCGACCGCCCCCTATTGCCCCAGAGCTTGAGGCGGGCCTAGAAGCTCCAGCCCATCAGGCACCCCGTCGGGGGTCCGCACCCTGCTTGTCCGTTTTAGTGGACCACAGGGCTGCACCAAGGGCCCCGCCGGGGAACAACCGGGAAACCGTAACCCCACCCCCCCATGAGCTGTGAGGAGAGCTGCGGAAGTTTTTAGAGGATGTCCGTGGCTCCTGCAACAAGGTACAACTTGCTCTCCAGCGATGGGGGGACTTTTCTCAAATCCTCCGGGCCACAAGGGCCCTCATGGGGGAAGGTAAAGGGACGGGGAAGCAGGATGCCGCGGTCTACTGGTGGGTCCGCGTCTTCCGTGAACAATTACTCACCTACGGGATGGGTCACGGACTTCTGCGCGGCCCGCTGAGAGATGCGAGTGTCCCTGCCAGTGAGGATCCCCCCCGACCCTCCCCATGACACCTCTCACCATTGCAACGTTGAACACCTGGGGTTGTAGGATGGCTCTCCGCAGGTCCCAGGTGCTCTCCTTCCTTCGGAAGGGAGGGTACTCTGTGGTTTTCCTGCAGGAGACCCATACGGAACCGACCGCCGAAGACAGTTGACAGCTGGAGTGGGGGAACAGGGTCTACTTTAGCCATTCCACGGTTCAACAGGCTGGAGTGGCGACCCTGTTCTCCCCCGACCTATGGACCGAGGTGCTAGGGGTCGCCGAGGCCATGCTGGGTCGCCTGCTGCATCTCCGGGTCCGTATGGAGGGGCTCGTGGTTAACCCCGTTAACATCTATGCCCCGACATCGGGCCCGGAGCGGCTGCAATTCTACCAGCGGGCGTCCGCCTTCCTTGGCACCTTAGATTCTCACGAGTGCCTGGTCCTGGGAGGGGATTTTAATACCACCCTCGAGGAACAGGACCGCTCGGGGACCGAACAGAGCCTGGCCGCCGCAGACACCCTCCGGGAGATACTCGAACATCACTCTCTAGTGGACATCTGGCGCGACCACCACCCGGATGACACTTCCACGTTCACCTTTGTCCGGGTGGAAGCCCATTGGTGAAGCCACTCCCGGTTGGACTGCATTTATTTATCACGCTTCCATCTCTCACAAGCCCACTCCTCCAGCATTTGGCTGGCCCCATTTTCTGACCATCATCTAGCCACCGTGACAGCCTCCCTCTGTGCGGAGAAGCCGGGGCCAGCCTACTGGCATTTTAACAACAGCCTGTTGGAGGATGAGGGCTTCGTGACGTCCTTCCAGGAATTCTGGCTGGCCTGGCGAGGGCAGTGGTGTGCCTTTCCCTCGGTGCGGCAATGGTGGGACCTGGGGAAGGTGCACGCCAGGCTTTTCTGCCGCGACTACACCCGGGGCACCAGCCAACGGAGAAATGCAGCGATAGAGCAGTTGGAACGGGAGGTCTTAGAGCTGGAGAGGTGTCTGGCCGCCAGCCCTGAGGACCTGCTCCTCTGCGGAGCATGCCAAGAGAAGCGGGAGGAGCTCCGGGCCCTCGAGGACCATTGGGCCCGGGGCACCTTTGTTCTATCCCGCATCCGCCTCCTTCGGGAGATGGATTGCAGCTCCCACTTCTTCTATGCCCTGGAGAAAACGAGGGGGGCCAAGAAACACGTCACCTGCCTCCTGGCAGAAGACGGCACCCCCCTCACAGAACCAGTGGAGATGTGCGGGAGGGCCCAAGCCTTCTACGCAAATCTTTTCTCCCCGGATCCGACCGAACCTCGTGCTAGCAGAGTGCTCTGGGAGGAGCTCCCTACGGTCAGCGCGAGCGACCAAGACCGGCTAGAGTTGCCTCTCACTCTGGCCGAGTTCTCGGAAGCCCTCCGTCGTATGCCCACTAATAAGTCTCCAGGCATGGACGGGCTGACTGTGGAGTTCTACCATGTGTTTTGGGACGTCCTCGGTCCAGACCTAGTCACTGTCTGGGCCGAGTCTCTGCAGAGTGGGGTCCTCCCTCTTTCGTGAAGGCAAGCTGTGCTCGCCTTACTGCCAAAGAAGGGGGACCTCCGCGATTTACGAAATTGGTGTCCTGTCTCGCTCCTCAGCACGGACTACAAAATCGTAGCAAAAGCAATCTCGCTGTGGCTAGGGTCTGTGCTGGCGAACGTGATTCACCCAGACCAGACCTACACCGTCCCGGACCGCAGTATCTTTGATAACCTATTTCTGGTTTGGGACCTTTTAGAACTCAGGCGTAGAGATAGTCTGTTGTTCGCCCTCCTGTCTCTAGATCTGGAGAAGGCTTTCGATAGGGTGGACTACGGGTACCTCCTGAGCACTCTGCGGGCGTTTGGCTTTGGACCCCAATTTGTGGGTTTTCTCCAGGTGCTGTACACTTCCACAGAGTGTCTGGTTAAGCTCAACTGGACCCTGACTGAACCGGTCAACTTCGGGCGAGGAGTACGGCAGGGGTGCCCCCTCTCGGGCCAGCTGTACGCTTTGGCGATCGAGTCCTTCCTCTGTCTCCTCCGCAGGAGGTTGACAGGGTTGGTGCTGCGGGAGCAGGAGCTGTGGCTGGTCCTGTCGGCGTACGCCAATGACATGCTCCTCATGGTCCAGGACCCGGGCAACTTGGCGCGGGTGGAGGCTTGCCAGGCCATCTATTCGGCAGCCTCCTCCACCCGGGTCAACTGGGTCAAGATCTCTGGCTTGGCGGTAGGAGACTGGCGGCAGGCGAGCTCCCTCCTACCCACACTTCAGACCATCCAGTGGAACGCGGGTCCATTGCTCTACCTCAGCGTTTACCTTTCTGCCACGCATCCCTCTCCGCCTAAGAACTGGGAAAACTTAGAGGGCGGGGTGATAGAGTGGCTCCAGAAATGGATGGGACTACTCCGATGCCTCTCCCTCCGAGGGAGAGCGCTGGTGCTTAATCAACTAGTCCTGTCCATGCTCTGGTACCGGCTCAACACCCTGGTCCCAGCCCTGGGTTTCCTGACCAACCTCCGGACATCGATTCTGGGGTTCTTTTGGTCAGGAATGCACTGGGCCCCTGTAGGGGTTCTTCATCTACCCCTGAAGGAAGGAGGACAGGGCCTGAAGTGTCTGCACACTCAGGTCCGTGTCTTCTGCCTCCAGGCCCTACAGAGGCTCCTTTATGGTGCAGGCAGTTCGGCGTGGAGCATACTGGCGCATGCCATCCTGCGCCGCATCCGAGGGCTCCGATACGACCGGCAGTTCTTTAACTCTGTCCGGGAGGTCTTACACGAGACCTCTCTGGGCTGCCGGTCTTCTACCAGGACCTCTTCCGGACCTGGAAACTGTTTTTAAAGACCAGGTCCACAGCGGCCACCGAGGGGACAGATCTCCTCGCGGAGCCCCTGCTACACAACCCCCAGCTCCGTGTGCAGGTGGCGGAATCCCACTCGGTGCGTCAGAGCTTGATCCTGGCAGAAGTCACGAGAGTTGGAGACCTCCTGGACTACGACCAGGGAGACTGGCTGGATCCCCTGACACTCACTCGGCGCATGGGGCTCTCCAGACCTCGTACCCCCTGGCGCATACTTCAGGAGGTGAAGGCTGCTTTGCCGCCCGCTGCTAGAGCTTACCTCTATCGGGTCCTGCTCGAGGGCATGCCCCGCCCACCCTCTACCCCAGGCCCACCGGACTTTTTAATTGGACCCCTGCCCACAGACCCAATCAACCCCCTCACCTCTTTACGGCAAGCCAGCTGCATGAACTGCAGCTGGTATGCTTCCAAACCGCACCAAGGAAACATCTATACATGCTCATGCTCCACACCCTTCACGCCCTCACCCTAGTGTCCCACCCCGACACAAAGTGGCGAGACCTTCTGCCACCTTTGGAGGGTGAGCAGCCCTGGTGGGCCAGCCTATATTCCACCTTGGTTCCGAGGCCCGTCGGGGACATCAGTTGGCAGCTCCTTCACGGAGCTGTGAGCACAGGCACGTACTTGGCGTGGTTCAACCCCATCCCAGATACTTGTCCCTTTTTCGGTGTGAGGGAAACCCTGGTGCACGTATATGTGGAGTGCGCCAGGCTGCAGCCCCTGTTCCGGCTCCTCACAAATCTTTTATTATGTTTTTGGTTGCATTTTTCCCCTCACCTTTTTATTTATGCACTCCCCATCCATGGCCTCACAAAGTCGCAGGATCTCCTAGTTAACCTCCTCCTGGCCCTGGCTAAAACGGCCATCTATAAAACCAGAGAGAGGAGGTTGGCCGATGGAGTTTCCTGTGACTGTGGGGCCGTTTTCTGATCCTCTGTCCGTTCACGTATCCGGGCACAGTTCCTCTGGGCGGCGTCCACCAACTCCCTTGATGCTTTTGAAGAGCAGTGGGCACTGTCCAAGGCTCTCTGCTCGGTGTCCCCATCCGGCTCCCTTTGTTTTGACCCTTTGATTGGGGGAGAGAATAAGGGACCCCAGCCCCAGCCATTGCTGCTGCGGACACCACCATCTTAGAGGGTTCCTTTCACACATGGGTGCACGTGGCCCCCCCGCCCCCGGGTTGTCCACCCCACAGCCTGCCCCTTTTGTTGGGTGCTTTCAGAGGAGGGAATTGTTGGTGACACTCGGACATGGCGCCAGGTAACTCGAGGGGGTGGCAGACCTTGAGAGTCGATGAAGCCCCCTCGCTCTGGATCACCAGGTAACTCGGAAGGGTGGAAGACCACAAGAGTCAAGGAAGCCCTCCGCTCTGGGCCCAGGCAAGCTTGAACACTTCCCTCCCCTGAAGCTAATGAGAAAACAATTGTGATTGGTTGCTGTGTTACACATTGCATATGCTGCTGTTTTGTTTTGTGTGTTATGCAAATAAAAAAACACCTTTTTTGCTTCAAAAAAATTACTCTCCTATAGCCATCTGGCCCGACCCTGTCACACTACATAGACTTACTGATGCTCTGGAGGGTTTTGGTGGTTTCTGAAATGTAGTGAGAGCTCACAAACTATAGAAAGGGATACTCCCCAATTCAATGGTATCAAGCAGAGTGCTGGTTGGTCCTGGGGCCAGTTTTGTTCAACATCTTCATTAATGATCTAGATTATGGGATGGATTGCACCCTCAGCAAGTTCATGGATGACACTAAACTGGGGGCAGAGGTAGAAATACGGGAGGGTAGGGATAGGGTCCAGAGTGACCTAGACAAATTGGAGAATTGGGCCAAAAGAAATCTGATGCGGTTCAACAATAAGTGCAGAGTCCTGCACTTAGAACAGAAGAATCCCATGAACTGCTACATGCTGGGGACCGACTAGCTAAGCGGCAGTTCTGCAGAAAAGGACCTGGGGATTATAATGGACGAGAAGCTGGATATAAGTCAGCAGCGTGCCCTTGTAGCCAAGAAGGCTAATGGCATATTGGGCTGCATTAATAGAAGCATTGCCAGCAGATCGAAGGAAATAATTATTCCCCCCTATTCTGCAATGGTGAGACCACATCTGGAGTATTGCATCCAGTTTTGGGCCCCCCCCCTACAGAAAGGATGTGGACAAATTGGACAGGGTCCAGCGGAGGGCAACAAAAATGATCAGGGGGCTGGGGCACATAACTTATGAGGAGAGGCTGAGGGAACCGGGCTTATTTAGTCTGCAGAAGAGAAGGGCGGGGGGAGAATTTGATAGCAGCCTTCAACTACCCTAAGGGAGGTTCCAAAGAGGATGGAGCTAGGCTGTTCTCAGTGGTGGCAGATGACAGAACAAGAAGCAATGGTCTCAATTTGGAGTGGGAGAGGTCTAGGTTGGATATTAGGAAAAGCTATTTCACTAGGTGGGTGGTGAAGCACTGGAATGGGTTACCTAGGGAGGTGGTGGAATCTCCATCCTTAGAAGTTTTTAAGGCTCAGCTTACATTTTGGCTAACAAGTTGAACTCAAAGAGGTCATGAGCACAGTGTTCTTAATGGAAGGTCTTCAGCTGTGGAGTTCATAACTGCAGGAGATCATGCTCAGTCCTAGTCTTGACAACTTTAGGGCATGATGTAAGGCTTACTTCTTTCTTTAAGCAGGCCTTTTCCCACTAATAAAGATGTGGACTGACCCTGGCAACTCTCTAAAGGTATGGCTCCATGTCAATGTAAGCTTGAGCTCAGACTCAGACTTGAGCCTAAACCTCCTTCTGTCTACAAATACAATTCTGTCTGACTCGGACCTGGGCCCCAGGACCCCACAAGGGGTGTGGGTTCAAGCCCAGATCCCACTGAGACTCAGGCCCAAACTCCAGAATTTTGCAGTGTAGATGCAGCTCAAGCCTGGGCCCTCCCTGATTTGGGCCCTGAGAGTCCACCAACACTACCCCACAATGGGCAAGTGTTCTTTATTCTCTCTAGCCCAAAAGCAGCTAATTGACTCCCCAAAAATGGCATTTAGCCCTTCTATTTTATTGTGACCACTGAGCTGCAAATACAGTGAACCTTCTCCTGTGTTTGCAATGGCCACCGACCAGAAGAAGTCCTTTTCCAAAAATGCCGCTTCTGGATCATGGAAGCACAGCCAGATTGTGGTGAGTCTCTGGTGAGGCAAGCAAAAAGTTCAATTTTAGTAAGAGAACCAGGAGTGACTTCATATACCAGGAGACAGCAAAGAAAGTGGCAGCACTGGAGAATTCACTGGATGGATGACCACTGCTGGTGGATTAAGCATCTCAAGACTAATTACCAAAAAGCCCTGGATGAAAACTGCACCCCATGGGAACTCACTATCATCCTGCTGCTTTTACATGGAGTTTGATCAGGTACTGGATACTGCACCCAGCACTGGGTCAACAGTGCTTCACACTGGCCTGATCAGCCAAGATGGCTACCTTCAGACCCCCATATCTGGAAATAGGACTAGAGGGGAGCCAGCAGGTGCCCCATCAGGTTCTGCCAGACTCTGGTGCTGAACCAGGTGCCCGAGGAGGCTTTGCCGTTGGACCAGCTGCAGCATATCCCATGACCTTACTTGGAGGAGCTTTTGATACCCATCTACCCATCAAGAATGGCCTGCCAAAGAAATAGCACCAGAAACAGAAGACAACTTGCTCTGGATCCTGAGAAGTTTAGACTTGAAATTAGACAAAGGTTTCTAACCATCAGAGGAGTGAAGTTTCGGAATAGCCTTCCAAGGGAAGCAGTGTGGGGTAAAAGACCTATCTGGCTTTAAGATGAGACTCGATAAGTTTATGGAGGAGATGGTATGATGGGATAACATGATTTTGGCAATTAATTGATCTTTAAATATTCATGGTAAATAGGCCCAATGGCCTGTGATGGGATGTTAGATGGGGTGGGATCTGAGTTCTACCGAAAATTCTTTCCTGGGTATCTGGCTGGTGAATCTTGCCCATATGCTCAGAGTTTAGCTGATTGCCATATTTGGGGTCGGAAAGGAATTTTCCTTCAGGGCAGACTGGAAGAGGCCCTGGAGGTTTTTCACCTTCCTCTGTAGCATGGGGCATGGGTCACTTGCTGGAGGATTCTCTGCTCCTTGAAGTCTTTAAACCATGATTTGAGGACTTCAATAGCTCAGACATAGGTGAGAGGTTTTTCGCAGGAGTGGGTGGGTAAGATTCTGTGGCCTATGTTGTGCAGGAGGTCGGACTAGATGATCATAATAGTCCCTTCTGACCTTAATATTTATGAAGTTGCTGGCTGAATGTTTGTTTTTATTAATATAGGAATGGGAGGGATTTCTGGGTTATGAAACAATGCAAAAATTACAAGCCATGGACAGCAGCAGGTATACACTAATGGCAAACTGCACACCAGCACCTTGGCATCCCTCGCTCCTCATCCCCCACCACATGGCACTTGCAATGGAGACTAGTAAGTGCGAACAGTGAAACAAGCATTTTAAAATGCTTTACTAGAAACTTGTGCATTCTTGCTAAGATGTGTCAGTGTTTTAAAAATAAATCTTAAGTTACACCACTCTGTACTAACACAACTTGTAATGAGACACCTGTAAACAGTGAACTGTTGTGGGGGAAGAGATTGAAATACAGTCCATTTACAGATGTAGTCCATTAAAGCTAAGTGGAGTCATTGGGTGACAAAAATCATTTGTCCAAAACACAGCTGTGTGTGTGTGTGTGTGGGGGGGTGTATGTAGTCCAGAAATGTGCTGGAGGGGGCATGGGTGTGGCTGTGGTATTACCATGTGTTCGCATGCAGTCATAAAAGGCTGCCCTAGAAGTCATGAGGAGACAGTAATCCATGTGGATGCTAACAGCATCCTTTTGATTCACTCATGAATTTTGACTGAATCCTGAGTGCTGCAAACTTTTCCTATAGCAGGAACTCCAGATAAGTAGCCACATTTTGGGTGAGGGTGTATTTTCCTCAGTAGTTGACCAGCCCACTCCACTCATAAATGTACTGTTCAGTCACCATAAATTTGAATACTTCGGTGACATACACAGCTGCCTTGCCCCAGAAGCTTGGAATAAAATCTCTTTGCTAGTCAGGAATCCCAAGAATTGTTATGGCCTCCAAAATATGGTGTGCTACAGCCACGCCCTTCCCCCCAAAGACCCAGGTGGTCTGCATTTTAACAAATGATTTTTAACTTACCCTTCTCTGCATACTCTTTTCACCACAACTAACCCAGTTGTGTCCAGGGAGCTTCTAGGATCTGAAGCATTCATCACACACTGCATTGAAGTTCAGTTTTACAAAGTATCATATTTTGCCCTTGAAATTGCACAAGGATTTGTTCTGTGCCCATGCACTGAACCATGTATGAATCACTGAGAAAATAATGTTCTGTTTTATATCTGCTTGCAGGCACCTCTAAGCAGAAGCCTGGGTCTCCCTACCCTCATGGACGGGTCCAAGAGGAAGCATTTCCATGATGAACTTATGGTGACATTCTGGACAGGCCAACAGGCAGTCACAGTACCAAAGAGAGAAAGATTCATGGCAAGCGGAAAGGCACAGCCAGGCCTACACACCCTGAGGACAGAACTGCAGAGCAGAAGCGGACACTTGCATCACAATTCCTGGAACAGGAACGTTGGTTGAGGGACGTTTGAGAGCACAGCAGAAAGACCTGTTTGAGCAGCTGCTTTTGCTAATGGCCACAAGAGTGCACGCTCGTGCTGTGCCTATGCTGGGGCCTGAGTCCCCTCCATGATCCCATGCGCTGCATACCAGGAACATTTTAGACAATTCCATGATTGAGTGGCCCATGCAACTGTGACTTGACTTAGCAGCTGGGCAGGGCAAATCTATTCCAGCAGCACATTTCAACCTCCATGGGCCCCCCAACTGCATGCAGTGAGCCCTGCACAGACCCCATGCCCCTCACACTCTGCTGCTACGGCCCTGTAGGCTCCCGTGCAGTGGTGACAAGCCTGTGCTAAATGCACAAGAAAGGGAAAAGAGGACATGCAAAATTGGGGATTTTTTTTTTTATGGCACTGTTTGCGTTGTTCAGTGTTTGGCTTATGCACGTTGTTTTAGTAAAAAAAGAAAAGGAGTACTTGTGGCACCTTAGAGACTAACCACCTTAGAGACTAACCATAAGGTGCCACAAGTACTCCTTTTCTTTTTGCGAATACAGACTAACACGGCTGTTACTCTGAAACCTGTTGTTTTAGTAGTGGTTGTGGCGTTGGTTTTTATTACTGTTTCAGTGTTCTAGTGGCAGCTGGCCTTCCTAGCAATATTTTAATATGGTTATTTTTGTAAGACAAATAAAGGCTTTTATTTTACTAAGAAACTTTATTGCCATCCCATGTTATAATGTGTATTTTGAAAAATAAAGATAAACAGGGTAAGGTACAATAGACAAGTTATATCCAAATAATTTCAGTATATCTATGTACATCAAGAATGTAAATACACAAGCCCCCCCATTACATTAACAGTTATGTCATCCAAAATAAAAATTAATGACAAACAATGCCTCCTCCCATTCATTGTGTATGACAGTACCCACTCCCATTGCACCCCGTGATATGAGAGTACCTCATTCACTGTACACACTGCCAAACAAAAACAGTCAGAAATGTGCTGTTCTCCTTTTCCCATAGGCCTGTGTAAGTCCACAATGTAGGAGCACAGAGCAGCCTCGATTTCTGTTGTCCAGGAACATCCTGCCCCAGCTGTGATTGGTGCACTGTCTGGTTGAGCGTATTTGTTCAGCAATCCATTACTGCCATAGGTCCAGTCAAGGGTGAAAGGATCATCTTTGGCTTCACAAAGATTGTGGCTTGCTGTGCTCTTCACAATAATGCAGACCACGTTGATGACACTGGAATCCAAATGGGTCTATAGAGTGAAATCCCACAGGCGCTGTCTGCCAAATGCACATTCAGCCACCATTCTACAGCTGCTGAGAATGTAAATAAACCTTTTGCGGGGGCCCTCTGAGATCTGGATATGGTTTCATAAGCCAAGGCAAAGAATGTAGGGTCCCCCAGAACAACAGAGAGGACAGTTACTCCATTTATGACAATATCATTTGGTGGTAATAGCATCCCAGCCTATCCATAAAGGTAGGCTCCTTACCAATGGAAAACCCTTGCATCATGAACTTTTCCAGTACAGCACATCTTGAGGTCCATAAATTGACCTCTGTGGTCCAAAGGGCCTGCATAAACAGTGGAGCACTGCTCTTTGTGGTTTATGTACTCAATTGCTCCCTGAGGAGGGCACACTGCGGACATGATTCCCATCAATGGCCCCAGCACAGTTTGCTGGTTTTGAGAGAATAATCTTTCCAATCACCTCAGGAATATTGTTTACACCCACCACCGTTGGGTAAATCACACCTCTGATTGCCTCAGAAACCTCCACCACCACTTTACCCACAGTTGACTTTCCAACACTAGCAACAGACCTGTAGCGGTCTGGGGTAGCTAGCTTTCAGACTGTTATAGCAACCTGCTTCTGCACTAATATGGCTGCCCTTGTACATGTGTCATGACACCAGGGGGTCAGGGCATACGGTTCGCAAGACTCCCCCCAAAACATGTAGCTTTCTTCAGACAAAAGTTCTGGAGCCACTGCTGGTCATCCCAGGTCTGCATGATAACGTGACACCACCAGTCTGCACATGTGGCCCTGCTCCAGAAGCACCAGTCCACATAGGGGGCATCAGCAGCTATACCAAGAGTTATGAGCAGCAGCTGCCACTTTGAGTCTTCCACCTCTGTATTGTCTCCCTCCTGCTCTGTCAGGTGCCTTTAGTGGGTCAAAAAAGGCCACTGAAACGTCCACCAGCACCTCACGGAAGCCCTGCCTCTTTCCTGAAATGGGAGCAAAAGCCCAAGCAAAAGAAGTTCTTCAAATGGTGACTCCTCCATGTTGCTGGCTCTGGTTGCAGAGAGTATGCAGACCAAAATGATGGCTCAGCAGGATGTGTTGGCAGGCTGCCACAACTTCCTGCAACATGCAGGGTGGAAAGTCAAGTTTTCCCACACTGCACCATGAACAAAGGGCTAGAGCACCACATTTCAGGAGGGTGCAATATAGTCTGTGATTTGGTTGGACAAACTCAGGTCTCATACTGTAGTCTGGATGCTGGAGTCCTGATGTGGGGCCCAGGCTGAAAAATTCTTAACCCAGGATCAGCAATGAGTGTGGACATAAGCTCTGGGCTTTCATACCAAGAGCCTGCAGACCCTGGGCTTACATTGCATTGTAGACAAACCCTAAGACAGCCACCTGGACTTGGGGTGAAATCCTGGCTCCAATGATGTCAACTGGAGCTTTGCCATTGATTTCAAATAGGCCATAGTTTTCCCATTGATTTCTTTTTAGAAAATGGCTCTAAACTGAGTGAGGTGGAAGGAGGAGAGTTTGATCATTCCTTAGGTGGAATTGATGTAACCTGAAACTATATAATTTGCACTCAGATACTAAATTAATAGATATATATTAGAAGGCTAGTTGGTTCTAGATTGGGGTCTCAAACACGGGGCCCGCAGCTGCAGCCCGCCAAGCTTCCCCCCACCATCCCCCAGAGTTATTTCCTGCAGTCACCAAGCTCCCCTCACCCACCCCCTCTCCCCCCCAAGCACGCCGCATCCCTGCTCCTCTGCCTACCTCCAGGCTCTTCCCACCGTCAGACAGCTGTTTGGCAGCGCTTAGCGCTTTCCAAGAGGGAGCGGGGAGCCACACGCTCAGGGGAGGAGGTGGAGAAGGGGCGGGGATTTGGGGAAGGGGTTAGAATGGGGCGGGGAAGGGGCAGAGTTGGGGTGGGGACTTTGGGAAAGGGCTGGGAAGAGGCGGGGCCTCATGGAAGAGGTGGAGAGGGGGTGGGGACAGGGGGCGCTTTTGTATCTGTATATGAAAAGGTGTCAGTGATGCAGCCCTCAGGCCAATGTGCTAGTCCTCATGTGGCCCTCGTGGTAATTTGAGTTTGAGATCCCTGCTCTACAGCAAGTCCCACAAAGCAAAAATTACCACTTCACAGAACTGTTTTTTTTTAAACTTTATTAAAAATATAGTGTGGAAATGAGTTTGGAAATGTTTATCATAGTTTCCAATGTTGACTGATTTCCCGCTCCCACCCCCGAGATGTCGATTTTCCATTTATAGATAGTCTTCAATGGGTTAGGATTTCTATGCCAACATCTATTTAATAGGAGTATATACTATTACATACGATATATCTGGAGGTGATATTTCTGTGATAAATAGATTGCATAGGCATGTGATAAATACATTTCTCACATGCCTATATGCTCTATTTCATGCAGTTTATCCCATAAATATGTTTACAGCTCCTACCACTAACCCATCTCCCTAGGACTGAGTCTAGCATGCCAACCACCCAAGCAGCTTCAGAGAGCTGCCATTTTGTTTTTTGTGGGGTTTTTTTAATGTAAAATATATATATCTATATATATCCTCCTTCTCCCCCTCCCAAAAGAGTGGTTTCCCTCCCCCAAGTTATACCCACTTGAAATATTTAAAACTAACAGAAGAATCCTTCTAATTCACACCAGTAACTTGGAGACGTGCTGATAATGTCTAAATTTGTAAATGATCCAACAGAATAAAATAGTGAGGCTAATGCATCGCAGAATGTACTGTATTTATTTTGACAATTGCAGTTTAGTGTTAATTATTTATGATACCATTATTTCCTAATGTACTAGTAAATGCTTTGTAGTGTTCTTTGTAAAAAGAACGAGACTTCACTACAGCACTACTTTTGTGTGCAAATTATACAGTGTACAGATTAGCAAGTTTCTATTGTATCTATCTTGTAGCAACAAGATAGCGGGAAGACCCCTGGCACATCATATAAATAGCAAAACACTTCTTGACTTCATCACAAAAGAAAAGAAAATAATCTTACATGAAAGTCTACGTTCCAGCACAATCTTGACATTTTCATCTTTGTGGGAAAAAATGCTCTCATTGTTTCCCCTCCTCCCTCCCCATAAAAGACATTCCCCTTGGAATTCTAAATGTGTGAGGCATGCTGCTTAGCTGACATTAATGGCCATGTGTTCAAAGGAAGGCACAACAGGTGTGCTCACAAAAGGAGCATGTACACTTGTTCCAGCAAAACCTCCCCTATGCACATATAAATGGATAATTTCCACGAGTGGTACATTACTTACAAATGCTGGTTATTACATGTGCAATGAGTGCACATTTTCATGAACTCAGAGTCCAACCTCCACTGTTTCCTTGCTTAGGAGAAACAACTGAAAGAGGAGTAGAAAGAGGAAGAGAAAGATTCTAATAAATACAGTATTTAAATTATAAGGTATCTGTTTTTTAATGCCTGTAACATATGTAATTAAAAATGCTATACTGTATACATGATAGAAGAATTTCCCAAATTAGGCTGTCCCCAGTACAACACACAGGCTCCCCTTTTGGTAGAAAATTTTTTAAAAATTGAATTTGCCTCCAAAGATAATATAGTTGTAAGTTACAGGAGGGGGAAAGGACCATGAACTTGAACTTGTTTTCAAGCCCTGAGAACCTAAAAAGTCATTTGAGAAGTTTACTATTTCCCAAACTTCATGAAATTCACCCATCTTTAATACCAATACCTATGTTGAGATTTTTTTGATCACCTGGCACAAATCAAGGGAAGTTCAGACACTTTGTTCTTCGTTACATTGTCAATAAAGCAGCAGAGCATATTAGAGCTCAAAGGACACAGAGCTGTCTGGAAGTATAAATCATACCCCAGCAGCCACAGTGCCAGGATTCATGTTTGATGGGCCCACAAATCAATGGGGGCCCTGCCTGGCTTACTGCTGCCACAGGAGGAACAGTTAGGCTCCAAAGTAAAAAGTGCAGAATTTCTAGGCATGGAGTAGGGCCAGGCAGAAGTGGAACCAAGCTACAGGAACTGGAATACATGGGGAGGAGGATGGTAAGAAAAGTGTGACATACATAGTTTGGTTGGGTGGCAAAAGAAGCAAGGCATGGGAATGGTGCACCTCAATACTGTGCGTACACCTGCTTTCTGTTTGGAAACTTTCTGAATACTGCTATATCCCTGGAGCAATTTTGTCTCATTGATTTAGAGCTTATCTACACAGCAAATTAGTGCACATCAAGCAAAGGTGTGAACCTACAGCACACCAGCTTAAAGCAGTTTGCTAAGCCACACTCTGGAACTTTCACTGTGCTGTAGCAATGTCCACATGGTGAGACAGTGTAACACAGACAGACCCTGGCCGTCGGCAGGCAGGATCAAACCTAGGGTCACTGGAGCTTAATGCATGAGCTGCTACTGGATGAGCTAAGAGCCATATGGCTGCTGGCAAGTGTGCTCTTCAGCCTTAGCTAACTTTCACACAGTAAATAAGCACCCCAACTTTCACAATAAGCGAAAAATCAAGCTAATCTCATTTCAAAACAAGGCCAAAACAAGCCAATCCCCAAGAACTCCAACACTCTATGTGACTAGATCCCCCTGGCGTGCAGTCTGTGACTGTGGTGGGCCCGCTGTGCACCCCTGACTCTCTCCCCCGCTTCCCAGGAGCCAATCCAAAAAAAACAAAAAAAGCAGCAGCAACAAGCTGCAAGCCAAACAAGCGACAAGCTGCAAGGCAAAAACTAGCCCACAAGCAACTCACAAGCCAATTAAGCCAAAAACAAACCAAATTTCTGTTTTTTTTCACAGGTTTGGCATGTCTGCTATAGAAAAGACTCATTAATCTCTTTAAGTGATCTCAGTGCCACTAGATACGACAGAACACCACACCCAGAAGGTGTGTGGGTTACAATAGCACATGGCAAGCTGGTGCACTGTAGATTTATACCCTGGTTTGCTGTGCACTAACTTGCTGTGTAGACACACCTTAGAGCGTTGGGATTTTGGAACTAGAAGGTTCTGTGGGAGCTGGGAAAGAGGTCATGAATTGCATGAGCAGGAAGGTAGGGTGTGCCCAGCTACCACCCAACTCTTCCTGGGAGCAGCACACTGTACAAGTGTCAACAAAGGCTTTTCCTAGTTACATCAGAGCCTCTCTATCTGATAATGTTTAATATAATTTGTTTCTGGAAAATCTGAAAGGAGGGACAAACTAATCTAGTTTTGTTCCTACCTGTTGTAAGGAGCAGCTTTTGTGTTTTTAAACAAGTGCATGTGCATTTAAAGTTTAAAACTCAGAGGCTTCAGAGAAGTGTGATGGGGTGGTCCGCTCACCGCTCTGTAGCACTTCCTTGTGGCTTATCTGGGGAATTAGCTCTGCCACCTGATCAAACATTCCTTCCTGGGGTTACTCAATCCATCATTTCACCCACTAACTCTGTAGCCTCTAATGCACTGTTAGCAACATCACTGTCCTCTTCATGGCTTAGCCCCCTGGTCAAGCCACTTTAAAGTTCTCCCCACTTCCAGGGTATCGCAAGCCCTTTGAGGCAAACTGTCCCAGGCAGTCTGCTCCCCATTGCCTGGTCTGTGCCACTCCCCCAGTGGCTAGTGAAGAAACCCAGGCCCACCCTCTACACCTGATTCCACTCTAGGGACTCTCAACCTACAAGCTATAGGCTTTTACTCTCCCAGCCCTTACTGTTCCTTCTCTGGACCGCTTGTTGCGCTTCCCCCTTGTATCAAGGAGTGCAACTGCAGGTCTCCTTCCCCAGCCTGCCAACTTCCTCTCTTGACAGATCCTGACCAGCTCCTCCCCCAAGCTGCATTTCATCTGTAATTAGGCCATAGCATGCCCTACGTTTCCTCCAGGTGCAGCCTAAGGTTAATTGACTTAATTTACCTCTTCAGGCCTTGTGTGGGGCAGACACCACACCACAAAAAGCTAATGATTAGCCATGCCTTTTCATTACTGCTGCCTGGATGGAGGGGATCAGAAAACAATGATTCTGGATAGCACTGAGAAGAGAGCTTGACTCTACATTACCATTCAGTTCTAAAGCACGTATTCTCCATGCATATCCACATGCATCCTTCAGTGCATTCTAACAAGCACTCTTTGCTTGAGTATCAAGCATGTGTTTAGTTGAAGATTTGAAAAGTCTCCACCTTGTCATCTGAAGTGTACATAAAAATATTAACCCCATCCTCAGAAATGTCCACTGGCTTTCTAATCATTTCAGAATCCAGTACAAAAATCTTCCTCTTCCTTCAAGACCATCCATGGACTTGCACCACACCATCCAGTTGCTTCCTTTTCTCTAACCCAGTTCTCAGCTGCTCAAACATCAGACTTTTTTTTGACCTTTTCCTGTCTCTTCACGGTGAATGGTAGAATATTCTCTACACCTATGGCTTTTCTCTTCAGATCCTGTCCCAATACTTCACTTCTCTTTGGCCTGTAACTCCAAACCGTCTCTAGCTAAACAACTAATCCCTGCTCTTTAAGCTCCCAGTTTTCCTGGGCTCAGACATCATCCCTAAACCTTGGCCTTTGTACTCATTTTAAAATCATGCCCCCATCATGTCTTTCTGCATGTTATATTGATACCTGCACACATTGTTCATATTTGCATATATGGACTGTAATTGGCTACGTATCGTGTTGTGTGGATGAGGTACGCTAAAGACAGTGTTGTATAAACACTATGGATCAACTGACTGACAATTCTACTTGTGAAGTACAGAGACACTTTTCACTCAGAAAATAATTTACTGCTCTTATTTTCTCTTGCATACTGCTTATCAGTTGCAGTGATCCTATGATTACTACCTATTTGTGCTCCAACTAGCCCAGCCAGAAGTCTGACAACTTTAACTTATTTGAAAAGAAATAAATGTTTAACTGAGAAGTGAGACATTAACTATTTGAGAGGTAATAGTGTCCATAAGCATGTTAGTCTCCTCCAATAGCTTAATTTTCTTCCCCTTTAAAGCTATTTCAGGTTGAACCATGAAGCACTGCCAGTAGAAGCCAGAAGTTAGAAAAGAAAGAGCATGAGCCCAGTGAATTGCAGCCTAGAGTTTTTACTCCAAAAATCTGCCACTAAGCTCTGGGCCTTGAAAATCTGTCCCAGAAGTATTATCTAGGGGTTCATATGGTAAAGATGCTTTTGCGTTTAAGGCACTGGACTGGAACCTACAGGATCATGGTTAATTCCTGGCTCTGTCACAGATTTTCTGTGTGACATGGGCAAGTCACTTTGATCTTGTTTACTGTGCGGCTTGATTCTCCTGCCCTGTCCCTCCAAGAACAGGGGAACAGGTGTAGCTGTCAGTCTGCTGCTGAACTTCAAATTCTAAAAAACAGTCAAATTGTAACATGGTGACACTGCAACCATTCCCACTAATTTCATACTTCCAGTGGCTTTATCATACAGAGTCATATTCAGCTGGCTGGGAAGAGGTGTGGGAGACCAGATTTTGACCTTGTTGGCATAATGGTATGCACAGAATCATAGAATTTCAGGGTTGGAAGGGACCTCAGGAGGTCATCTAGTCCAACCCCCTGCTCAAAAGCAGGACCAATCCCCAATTAAATCATCCCAGCCAGGGCTTTGTCAAGCCTGACCTTAAAAACTTCTAAGGAAGGAGATTCCACCACCTCCCTAGGCAACGCATTCCAGTGTTTCACCACCCTCCTAGTGAAAAAGTTTTTCCTAATATCCAACCTAAACCTCCCCCACTGCAACCTGAGACCATTACTCCTTGTCCTGTCCTCTTCACCACTGAGAACAGTCTAGAACCATCCTCTCTGGAACCACCTCTCAGGTAGTTGAAAGCAGCTATCAAATCCCCCCTCATTCTTCTCTTCTGCAGACTAAACAATCCCAGTTCCCTCAGCCTCTCCTCATAACTCATATGTTCCAGACCCCTAATCATTTTTGTTGCCTTCGCTGGACTCTTTCCAATTTATCCACATCCTTCTTGTAGTGTGGGGCCCAAAACTGGACACAGTACTCCAGATGAGGCCTCACCAATGTCGAATAGAGGGGGACGATCACGTCCCTCGATCTGCTCGCTATGCTCCTACTTATACATCCCAGAATGCCATTGGCGTTCTTGGCAACAAGGGCACACTGCTGACTCATATCTAGCTTCTCGTCCACTGTCACCCCTAGGTCCTTTTCCGTAGAACTGCTGCCTAGCCATTCGGTCCCTAGTCTGTTGCTGTGCATTGGGTTCTTCCGTCCTAAGTGCAGGACCTTGCACTTATCCTTATTGAACCTCATCAGATTTCTTTTGGCCCAATCCTCCAATTTGTCCAGGTCCCTCTGTATCCTATCCCTGCCCTCCAGCGTATCTATCACTCCTCCCAGTTTAGTATCATCTGCAAATTTGCTGAGAGTGCAATCCACACCATCCTCCAGATCATTTATGAAGATATTGAACAAAACCGGCCCCAGGACTGACCCCTGGGGCACTCCACTTGACACCGGCTGCCAACTAGACATGGAGCCATTGATCACTACCCATTGAGCCCGACAATCTAGCCAACTTTCTACCCACCTTATAGTGCATTCATCCAGCCTGTACTTCTTTAACTTGCTGACAAGAATACTGTGGGAGACAGTGTCAAAAGCTTTGCTAAAGTCAAGAAACAATACATCCACTGCTTTCCCTTCATCCACAGAACCAGTAATCTCATCATAGAAGGCGATTAGATTAGTCAGGCATGACCTTCCCTTGGTGAATCCATGCTGACTGTTCCTGATCACTTTCCTCTCATGTAAGTGCTTCAGGATTGATTCTTTGAGGACCTGTTCCATGATTTTTCCGGGGACTGAAGTGAGGCTGACTGGCCTGTAGTTCCCAGGATCTTCCTTCTTCCCTTTTTTAAAGATTGGCACTACATTAGCCTTTTTCCAGGCATCCGGGACTTCCCCGGTTCGCCACGAGTTTTCAAAGATAATGGCCAATGGCTCTGCAATCACAGCTGCCAATTCCTTTAACATTCTCGGATGCAACTCGTCCGGCCCCATAGACTTGTGCACCTCCAGCTTTTCTAAATAGTCCCTAACCACCTCTTTCTCCACAGAGGGCTGGCCATCTATTCCCCATGTTGTGATGCCCAGCGCAGCAGTCTGGGAGCTGACCTTGTTAGTGAAGACCGAGGCAAAAAAAGCATTGAGTACATTAGCTTTTTCCACATCCTCTGTCACTAGGTTGCCTCCCTCATTCATTAAGGGGCCCACATTTTCCTTGGCTTTCTTCTTGTTGCCAACATACCTGAAGAAACCTTTCTTGTTACTCTTAACATCTCTCGCTAGCTGCAACTCCAGGTGCGATTTGACCCCCCTGATTTCATTCCTACATGCCCGAGCAATATTTTTATACTCTTCCCTGGTCATATGTCCAACCTTCCACTTCTTGTAAGCTTCTTTTTTATGTTTAAGATCCGCTAGGATTTCACCGTTAAGCCAAGCTGGTCGCCTGCCATATTTACTATTCTTTCGACTCATCGGGATGGTTTGTCCCTGTAACCTCAACAGGGATTCCTTGAAATACAGCCAGCTCTCCTGGACTCCTTTCCCCTTCATGTTAGTCCCCCAGGGGATCCTACCCATCCGTTCCCTGAGGGAGTCGAAGTCTGCTTTCCTGATGTCCAGGGTCCGTATCCTGCTGCTTACCTTTCTTCCCTGTGTAAGGATCCTGAACTCAACCAACTCATGGTCACTGCCTCCCAGATTCCCATCCACTTTTGCTTCCCCTACTAATTCTTCCCGGTTTGTGAGCAGCAGGTCAAGAAAAGCTCCCCCGCTAGTTGGCTCCTCTAGCACTTGCACCAGGAAATTGTCCCCTACGCTTTCCAAAAACTTCCTGGATTGTCTATGCACCGCTGTATTGCTCTCCCAGCGGATATCAGGAAAATTAAAGTCACCCATGAGAACCAGGGCGTGTAATCTAGTAGCTTCCGCGAGCTGCCAGAAGAAAGCCTCATCCACCTCATCCCCCTGGTCCGGTGGTCTATAGCAGACTCCCACCACTACATCACTCTTGTTGCTCACACTTCTAAACTTAATCCAGAGACACTCAGGTTTTTCTGCAGTTTCGTACCGGAGCTCTGAGCAGTCATACTGCTCCCTTACATACAGTGCTGCTCCCCCACCTTTTCTGCCCTGCCTGTCCTTCCTGAACAGTTTATAACCATCCATGACAGTACTCCAGTCATGTGAGTTATCCCACCAAGTCTCTGTTATTCCAGTCACGTCATAATTCCTTGACATCACCAGGACCTCCAGTTCTCCCTGCTTGTTTCCAAGGCTTTGTGCATTCGTATATAAGCACTTGAGATAACCTGCTGATCGCCCCTCATTCTCAGTATGAGGCAGGAGCCCTCCCCTCACAGACATTCCTGCCTGTGCTTCCTCCCAGTATCCCGCTTTCCCACTTACCTCAGGGCTTTGGTCTCCTTCCCCCGGTGAACCTAGTTTAAAGCCCTCCTCACTAGGTTAGCCAGCCTGCTCGCAAAGATGCTCTTCCCTCTCTTCGTAAGGTGGAGCCCGTCTCTGCCTAGCACTCCTCCTTCATGGAACACCATCCCATGGTCAAAGAATCCAAAGCCTTCTCTCCGACACCACCTGCGTAGCCATTCGTTGACTTCCACGATTTGACGGTCCCTACCCAGGCCTTTTCCTTCCACGGGGAGGATGGACGAGAACACCACTTGCGCCTCAAACTCCTTTATCCTTCTTCCCAGAGCCACGTAGTCCGCAGTGATCCGCTCAAGGTCATTCTTGGCAGTATCATTGGTGCCCACGTGGAGAAGCAGGAAGGGGTAGCGATCCGAGGGCTTGATGAATCTCGGCAGTCTCTCTGTCACATCGCGAGTCTTAGCCCCCGGCAAGCAGCAGACTTCTCGGTTTTCCCGGTCAGGGCGGCAGATAGATGACTCAGTCCCCCGGAGTAGAGAGTCCCCGACCACCACCACGTGGTGTATGTATTCCTTATTTTGACTTCATCCCTTCCCAGCTGACCTACCCCTGAATTCAGGGCCTGGAGATGGCACCCATAAGAACCACCACTGTAGGAAAAGCTGTTCAACCTTATTGAGGATCCCACAGCCAAAAGACAAAAAAGGAGTGAAGTAATTTCTTTTTGTATCTTCCACTAGTAAACTCACTTGCAAACAAACAAACAAACTCAGATATTATTTAAAAGCAATAAAGATGACACTTCCAGACAATTCTAAATCTCCACTTCATATAAGATTCTGAAAATGTCCTTATCTTGTGGTGAAACTAAGTTTTAAAATTTGTATATAGATTAACAAATCCATTATTCTCATTGATACCTATAATCCCCCAAATTAGAGCCACCGATACTCCCAACCAGATCGCTAAAATACCAGAGGCCTAAGGGGGACATTTTAAGAGTCCACAAATATTTGATGAGTGTAACTACCAAAGAAGGAGATTTAGGGTGGGACAGGGGGCTATAACAACTAGAAATGGGCTGGGGCTGTGGACACTGATCATCCGAAACCATATTCTAATTGGCCAGTTGAACCCATTCTGATAGTGAATGGCTGTAACCCTGGCTCCTAACAGTGCACTGCTGGGATCTCCTGACAATCACACCAACAAAATCCCTGCTCTCATTATGTTCAATGGATTGGTACAGGGCTGGAAGATGTTGGCAGGGGAAGAACAAAGGATAAGATGCCCTGTGGGGAGGAAGGGGTGAAGAGAGGGTGTTTGGGGTGAGAGGAAAGAATGAGGGGCAGAAGGGGGGGGAGGAATGATAGTTTTAAATTTCTGCTGCCCTTCAAGCCTGTAGCTTCTTTAACATTTCAGCAGCAATTTGTGGCCCTTAAAGTGTTGTTCCACTCACAATCAGCTGTATAAGCTAAATTGGGAATGGCTCGCTAGACCAGATTTCATTTGTATATAAGTCCAAATTGGCTGCTGGCCTACAAACTGATATCAAACAGCAGCTGAGCTTCAATAGGTAAGGGTGTATAGTAGCAGAGCAAACAAACAAATAAAAAACACCCACAAACAAACAGATAGAGACTGAGAGAAAGGGATTGAAAAAAAAAATTAAACAAGAAATATTCAAAAAAAAGTAGTATTTAGTGTTTCCCACCCCCACCAGTTTATCTTATACTGACACGATGAAAAAAGGTTGTAATAAAGAATGCCACATACATTCCAAAAACTGCTTAAGAAGGATTTAAAAAAAAAAGTAAAATGGCAATAAGCTATGCCAAAGGTGATCACCAATCACTCACTAGTGCAGAACTTGTGGATTTTTGCAACAGTAGGGGGAATGAAATTAAGAAAGGGAAAAATTAAGTTATATATTTCGGATACATTTCATGACAGATCTATTTGGCTGTGGAACAGACCCCCCAAAAAAGTGGAGAAAGCCCCATCACTAGGGACTTTTTAAATGTGACTGAACAAAACCCTAGAAAAAGTACCGTAGGGAATAATCCTTTATTGTTAGGGAAATGGAGTGGATGTCCTATTAGTGTGTCTATGGACACTGGTTGTTTGAAGGCATATTCTGAGTGACCAGATGGTCGTTTCTGATTATGTCACACCCATGCACCAAGTAGTGATGCACAGTTGGGATCAATGTAATTTTCCACAATAATATTTCTGAGTGAGTTCTTTAGATATGATGTCAGTGCATAAGAACTGCCAGATTGGATCAGACCTCAGGTCCATCTAATCTAGTATCTTCTCTCTGCCAGTGGCCTGGAACAGATGCTTCAGAGAAAGATCCAAGAGCCCTGCATTAGGCGGCTGCCCTCCACTTTAGGTTTCATCCTAATCTCGAATAGCTAAAGATTGTTTTAAACACTGAAGCATGATCTTTAATAGTCCTTCCAAAATTTTTATTATCATTAGCTATTACAACTTTGGATATTCTTGTTATCCATGTAAATGTCTGATTCCTATTTGAATGTTACTAAATCCTAGACCTCAAGGCCTTTCATGGCAATGAATTCCAACATTTAATTAGGTGTTGTATGAAAAAGTGTTTATCAGTTTTGAAATCTCTACGTTTTCACAGAAACTTTTCATTGAAATTACGTTCTTATATTATGAGACAGGGAGAACCCAATATATCCTCTTTAGGCCACTCAATTTATATACTTTTAATATGTTCCCTCTGATTCATTTCTTTTCTGAGGTAAACAATTCCAATCTTTTCCATTTCTCTTCATATGACAATTTCCCTATTCATTCTCATCACCCTTCTCTGAACCCTCTGTGATATTAGCAGACCAGGTGCCAACTCTTGCCAAAGTTCCTATGTGTCCATTGAACATGGAGAAATACATAGCTGGATGCAATCTGGCTCGTGTGTTAAGTATTGTTAAAATAGATATTAGAATTATACAAACATGTTTAGACTTTACTGAATGCTTGTGAGTTGCTGCATGCATTAATCTCACTTATAACATCTGTATCCCATACTGCAAGGTAATATTTAATTGGTTGTACTGTGAGCATCTGTGGTGTGTAAGTCACCAGACAGGACAGAGACATAAACTAGTCTGCAGTGCAGATCTCCAACAGAAGGTGTTATGTCCTGCCCAATGGGAAAAGTCCATTGACACCAGATGGTCTACAGTGGGATGTTGAAGAGGACCTCCATGTGAAGATGAGTCATGCAAGTGGATTCCTCCCCATCAGTTGAGTTTACAGCTCAGAGCACAAGGAAAGAGGGGGATGGAAACTCCTAACAAGAAGGAACTGGATATCTGTGCTGCTTTGACTTGGTGAGGGTGGGGGGCAGGTTTCCTAGGTATAAGCAAGAGATCCCCAGCTGCCTAGCCCAATGGACATGTACAGATTACTTATTATAGAAACTTCTATTGCCTTTTGAAATTTAAGATTGTAACTCATGTGTGTATATGTTTACCTGCTTTAACCTTGCAAATAACTTGCTTCCTTTTCCTATTTAATAAATCTTTATATAGTTTATTATAGGATTGGCTACAAGCATTGTCTTTGGTATGAGATCTAAGGTGCAATTGATCTGGAGTGACTGGTTCTTTGGGACTGAGAGTAACCAGAATATCGCTATGATTCTTGGTGTAAGGGACCAGCTATCACAAAGGTACACTCACCTGGGTGGTAAAATAGATCAGAGTACCCAAACATACATAATCTGTGACTATGTTTAGACCCTGAAGAATTTACAGTTGATGGTTGGTTGGTGAAATCTAAGTATAGATCTCACAACCAGGATTTGTGCCCTGGTTCTTAACATTCTGCCCTGAGGCTGCTACTGAGGCTCTTGAGTAACTGACTGCAGGCAGCATTACACCCCCTCTAATTGTACAATATAATTTTGGAGATGCAGTAACTTGTACAACACACAGTACTCCCAAAGAGTAATTTTATATTATGGCATTATACTATTCTCCATATTATTCTCATCCTCTTCTGTTTGCATCCTAACATCTTGTTTGCTTTTTTTTGAGCATAGTTGCATATTAAGCAGAGTCTTCATTGAGCTATAGACAGTCATGCCTAGGATCCTTTCCTGAGCTGATACGTTCATTTAAAACTCTAAGATGTACAAGTATTTACTTTTTTCCTTCCAAAGTGCATTACTTTGTATTTATTAACAATGAACATTGAACAAGTCCAACTTCCAAATTCCTAATGCTTTTTCTTCTTAGAAACAAGAGGCAAGAGTTCATCCTCAGTTACTAAATCCAGAGGTATTTCACTGGAGTGTAACTGAGGATGGAATGGATGCATCATTAGGTTCTCAGATCTGTATACTATTTACTTAAGCTGTAGGGACTCATGTCTTCAGTTCTGGAGGTCCCTGGTTCAAACGTTGGAGTCAGCTACCAGGATGGCCATCACACCTTCATATGTGATAGGACATTGTATGTCATCTTCAAAAGCAGTGACAAGACTATATGTTTCCTCCTGTGGAGAGAAATGGAGAAGGAATTTCATGTGATACATGTTAGTATTTGTTTTATGTATCTTTGGAATACATAGATATACCACAGTGATAGGCATGGTGTAAGAACCAGAAAAGAATAAAATATTGTGATTTAAGTGATATGTAGGCCTCATGCTGGTTCCTACACAGGGATATGATCTATTCTAGACCCATGTTTTCAAACATTACAGCTTAGATCGCCAGTAAATTACTGGAAGCCTGCTTTATGACTGGTAGGTCTATTATATGACTTCTTGTTGGTTCCAATGGTAACAGTACCCACCCCAAATCCAGTTCTTCATTTACACCCCAAAGTGGCCTAATTAGTTTAGTCAATCTAATTCTAGAGAGAGAACTTTGTTCTTCCATTTTGTATCTCAGTTTGCATTTAATGCTGTCACACCAACTCCAAACACAGGAATAAACTGATTCTCCCCCAAGAATGTTAACAACCCCCAAACAACATCAAGCTGCCTGGTTTTCAAACCAAGCTCCACTGGATCCAAGAACCCACCGGGCTGCATAATTCCCAACTTAATATAACAGGTGCTCAGACACCACACTAATGGAGGCCATAATAGAGCAATCCATGATTTACATAGTGCACATGTGACACCCATTAGAGACTTACAGAGTCCTCTTCCTTCTCATCAGAGTCTGCAAATTTGCCTGCAGCCCTTCAGACTCAGCCTGGACTCAGATTCAAGCGAGGTTCTATTCATCTCACATATTTATCACCACTAACAAAGGTTCTACAGATCAAATTAAGCCCTTAGTGACACCTTTGCAAACCCACTGCCTTCAGTAGGTTTGCAAAGGTGTAACCAATTGGAACTTTTCACACACAAGACAAGAAAAAACAGAATCCAGCTTTCTCTCTCAGCTGTGTTAGCTCTGCAGTTCTAACAGGAGTAAAAAGCAGTATACACCTACTTTTGTCACTCAGGCAACTAGATAAGCTGAGTAAGAAGTTGTTTTACATCATTTCTTTTCAGAAAATAACTGCATGTTAAGGTTACAATTTATGGGTTCTATGATATTTGTTTGCAAATATTTGTTGTGTATCTAAAGAAGTGGGGTTTTTTACCCACGAAAGCTTATGCCCAAATAAATCTGTTAGCCTTTAAGGTGCCACCGGACTCCTCGTTGTTTTTGATTGTGAATGGTATGTTAAAATTCTATCATTTTTCTTTATCACTTTCTATCGTTTGCAAACAAACATTTGTAAGATATTTCCTCTCATGGACTGGTAACTGATTAAAAGATAGGAAACAAAGGGTAGGAATAAATGGTAAGTTTTCAGAATGGAGAGAGGTAAATAGTGGTGTCCCATGGGGTCTGTAGTGGGTCTAGTCTTATTCAACATATTCATAAATGATCTGGGAAAGGGAGTAAAACAGTGAGGTGGCAAAATTTGCAAATGATACAAAACTACTCAAGATAGTTAAGTCCCAGGCAGATTGTGAAGAGTTACAAAAGGATCTCTCCAAACTGGGTGACTGGGCAACAAAATGGCAGATGAAATTCAATTTGATAAATGCAAAGTAATGCACATTGGAAAACACAATCCCAAATACACATATAAAATGATGGGGTCTAAATTAGTTGTTCCCACTCAAGAAAGAGATCTTGAAGTCATTGTAGATAGTTCTCTGAAAACATCCACTCAATGTGCAGTGGCAGTCAAAAAAGCAAACAGAATCTTGGCAATCATTAAGAAAGGGATAGATAATAAGACAGAAAATATCATATTGCCTCTATATAAATCCATGGTACGCCCACTCTTGAATATGACGTGCAGATGTGGTCGCCCCATCTAAAAATATATATATATTGGAATTCGAAAAGGTTAAGAAAAGGGCAAAAAAAAATGATTAGCGGTATGAAGTGTCTGCGTATGAGGAGAGATTAATAAGACTGGGACTTTTCATCTTGAAAAAAAACAGACTAAGGGGGGATATGACGGAAGTCTATAAAATTGTGACTGGTGTGGAGAAAGTAAATAAGGAAGTGTTATTTACTCCTTCTCATAACACAAGAACTAGGGGCCACCAAATGAAATTAATAGGCAGCAGGCTTAAAACAAAAGGAAGTATTTTTTTCACACAACGCACAGTCAGTCTGTGGAACTCTTTGCCAGAGGATGTTGTGAAGGCTAAGACTATAACAGGGTTCAAAAAAGAACTACATAAATTCATGGAGGATAGGTACATCAATGGCAATTAGCCAGGATGGGCAGGGATGTTGTCCCTAGCCTATGTTTGCGAGAAGCTGGGAATGGGCGACAGGGAATGGATCACTTGATGATTACCTGTTCTGTTCATGCCCTTTGGAGCACCTGGCATTGACCACTGTCAGAAGACAGGATACTGGGCTAGATGGACCTTTGGTCTGACCCAGTATGGCTGTTCTTATGTTCAAATAAATTAAACTTCTCTATCAGATAATGTCTGAAGTATCCCCAATGTGGACATCTGCAACCAAGATCTGCATTAATATATCACTCCATATCCAAAGTCATCTGAAGATATGACTAGAAGGATTACCTAAACAGGACTTCAGGTTGTACTGGTTCTTTGCGTCTTCCGAGGAGGATATGTGTATTGTTTATTTAAGACTTCAGAAGGAAGCCAAGCAGGAAAGAGGGCTTTGGAGAAGGTTCTAGGCCAGTGGTTTTCAACCTTTTTTTGTTTGCAGACCCCTAAAAAATTTCAAATGAAGGTGCGAATCCCTTTGGAAATCTTAGTCTGCGGACCCCCACAAGGGGTCCTAGGCAGAAGCTTTTCAGTGAAGCAGAGAGAGCAAGAATGTGTATAGCTTTAGGGGTAATACTCCTCATCTTATCCTAATCTATCACTGAACAAGGAAAATGTAAAGAAGGAGCTCTTTCTGTGATTTTTTTTATCCCATTGTCACATGACATGGTGTTTGTATTTGATTAGTTTTGGACCAATACAAACAGAAGGAAGAGAAAATTCAAAAATTGAATGCCCCAGAAGTTTTTTAGCTTGATCAGCTGACCAAATATCCTGAGAGGAAGGAACATGTCAGTAGATTCCAAAACACAGCCAAGCTTGCCACAGAGAGTGATGAAATACAGGTCTGCTCGTTAATCTACATCATGAGGAATGAGGCTGAAAATATTTATAAATCATTAGCCTTTGCTGAGGAAGGAGATTGGAATAACTATGACACCTTCTTAAAAAGTATGAATGTTCAGTTCCAAAAAGGAATGTAATACACAAGCAGGCACGCTGTTACTGAAGGATGCATGCAAGCCTTTGTAAGGGTACTATAATGTACAAGTACAGCCTTGTGACTTTGATTTCAATAAAGAACATATAAAAGACCATCTAGTAATTAGAATTTTAAGCAAGGAACTGTCAGAAAATTACAGTTAATGTCTGACTTAACTCTACAATAGGCAGCGCCATAAGCACAGAATCATGGAACTGGAAGGGACCTCGAGAGTCCAGTCCCCTGCACTTGTGGCAGGACTAAGTATTATCTAGACCAGGGACAGGCAAACTTTTTGGCCTGAGGGCCGCATGGGGTTTCCAAAATTGTATGGAGGGCCGGTTAGGGGAGGCTGTGCCTCCCCAGACAGTCAGGCGTGACCTGGCCCCACCCCCTATCTGACCCCCCCCCCAGCTTCTCGCCCCCTGATGGCCCCCCTGGGACTCCTGCACCATCCAACCCCGCCTGTTCCCTGATGCCCCCCCCCAGGACCTCTGCCCCATCCACACACCCCTGCCCCCTTACCACGCTGCTTGGAACACTGGTGGCTGGCGGCGCTACAGACGCACTGCCCAGAGCACCAGGACAGGCAGCCACACCACCTGGCTGGAGCCAGCCATGCCACCGTGCAGCATAGAGCACCAGGTCAGGCTGCAGCTGCGCTGCCCGGCAAGAGCTCGCAGCCCCGCTGCACAGAGCATTGCGCTGGAGGCACAGTGAGCTGAGGCCGTGGGGGAGGGGGAACAGCAGGGGAGGGGCTGGGGGCTAGCCTCCCCGGCCGGGAGCTCAGGGGCAGGGCAGGAGGGTCCCGCAGGCCGTAGTTTGCCCACCTCTGATCTAGACCATCCCTGACAGGTGTTTGTCTAACCTGCTCTTAAAAGTCTCCAATGATGGAGACGCCACAACTTCCCTAGCCAATTTATTCCAGTGCTTAACCACCCTGACAGTTAGGAATTTTTTCCTAATGTCCAACCTAAACCTCCCTTGCTGTAATTTAAGTCCATTGCTTCTTGTCCTATCCTCAGAGCTTACGAAAAACAATTCTTCCTCCTCCTTGTAACAACCTTTTACATACTTGAAAACCATTAACATGTCCCCGCTCAGTCTTCTCTTTTCCAGACAACACAAACCCAATTTTTTCAATCTTGTCTCATAGGTAATGTTTTCTAAATCTTTCATCATTTTTGTTGCTCTTCTCTGGACTCTCTCCAGTTTGTGCACATCTTTCTTGAAATGTGGCTCCCAGAACTGGACACAATACTCCAGTTGAGGCCTAATCAGTGCAGAGTAAAGTGGAAGAATTACTTCTCATGTATTGCTTACAACACCCCTGCTAATACATCCCAGAAGGATGTTTGCTTTTTTTGCAACAGTGTTACACTGTTGACTCATATTTAGCTTGTGGTCCACTATGACCCCCAGATCCCTTTCCACAGTACTCCTTCCTAGGCAGTCATTTACCATTTCGTATGTGTGCAATTCATTTTTCCTTCCTTAGTGGAGTACTTTGCATTTGTTCTTATTGAATTTCATCCTATTTACTTCAGACCATTTCTCTAGTTTGTCCGGATCATTTTGAATTATAATCCTATCCTCCTTGCAACCCCTCCCAGCTTGGTATCATCCGCAAACTTTATCAGTGTGCTCTGTATACCATTGTCTAAATCACCGATGAAGATATTGAACAGAACCAGACGCAGAACTGATCCTTGCGGGAACCCACCCACTATGCCCTTCCAGCATGATTGTGATCCACTGATAACTACTCTCTGGAAATGGTTTTCCAACCAATTTTCACCCACCTTATAGTAACTTAATCTAGGTTGCATTTCCCTAGTTTGTTTATGAGACGGTCATGTGAAACAGTATCAAAAGCTTTACAAAAGCATGACAGACCTGCTGAATCTACAGGATTCTCACAAACACTAGAGATTTGCAGATATTTCTGGGGGGCTGCTGGGAAAACCCCTAGCCTATGGGGAAATTCCCTCCATTTGGCTGCTATAAGCTATTCCTCACATTCCTTCCCCCTGGAGAAAGGCAGTCAATCAAAACTGCTCTATAGACTGATGCATTCTTTACTCCCTTAGCACAGGGAGAAAGCAATGCTTTTATCTCCCAGTTGATGTGGTGGGACCCCTGTTTCAAGAGCCAGCTGGCAAGCAGCTGCTCCCACTGGCTTCTTGTGCTGTCAACCCCAGTACAAGGCCTTCTCCCTGCTGTATCCCTCCTTCCCCAAGGGAGAGAGGGATTGGAAAAAAACTGCCCTGCTGCCACCTCCGGAGGCCTCGGAGGTGAATAGCCTTGCTCTGCTTCCCCCATCCACCTTCTAAAAGGTTACAGTTGGAGGGAGGGATAATAATATTACAGGAGAAATAATTATGTGTTGTGGAGGGAGGGTGGTGGAATCTTCATCCTTAGAGGTTTTTAAGGCCTAGCTTGACAAAGCCCTGGCTGG
Source organism: Eretmochelys imbricata (assembly GCF_965152235.1). Taxonomy (NCBI): domain Eukaryota; kingdom Metazoa; phylum Chordata; order Testudines; family Cheloniidae; genus Eretmochelys; species Eretmochelys imbricata. The sequence goes on from NC_135573.1 coordinate 38,192,837, forward strand.
GATGATTTAGTTGGGGTTGGTCCTGCTTTGAGCAAGGGGTTGGACTAGATGACCTTCTCAGATCTCTTCCAACCCTAATCTTCTGTGAGGGAAAGAGAAGGATATTTTGGGGTCATTCTCTGTCCACCTCCTCTTCCTCCCACCTGCTCTGTTTTTAATGTACTTTTATGCAAATCTATAAGTGTATGCAAGTTTCTATAATTTTAGAAATTCATGATCTATTGGTTTTTCCTTCCCGGATGTTGACAAGTATGCCTGACAGTCTGAGATAGTAAAAACACAAGTCATCCAGCAAGAAAACTGTAGAAGCATAGTGCAAAAAAGCAGCAAAGAAAAAAATTCTCTTGAGGGAAAAAGAAGCCCCCTGTAACAGGGGATACACACTTCTTAAGCACCTCCTGCTGCTGCATGCAGTACTGCAGTCCTTTTCCTGCTCCTGGCACCCCTTGTAGGTTGTGAAACTCACTTTGCAGCTCTTTATGGCTCAGCCCTCCAGTCAAGTCACAAAGCCCAAATGAACCCCTTCCAAGGTGTTATAAACTCTGATAAATAATTTATTCCCCTTTGGTAGGGTTTTCAGTCCTAGCTCTGGGCCCCTTTAAATGCAGCCCTTTGTTTAGGCTCCCAACTCAGTCCTGCCCCTTAATGGGGTTTACACCATTTTCTGTGAACAGCAGGGGAACCCAGGCCCACCCACTACCCTAGGTTCCAACCCAGGGTCCCTCTTATCAGCAGCCATGTACCACTCACTTCAGTTCATTGCTGCTTCTTCCCTGGGATTCTTCCTACCTGCTCCACCTGTACCTCTCGGTTAAGGGTCTTAAGATATAGATATAACTCTCTAGAAACCCAGCTAAGCAAAATGCAGCCAGAAGTAGACTGGCTACCAGCTCAGACTTCCTTAGGCAGAGAAGGCCCTCCAGTCCCAGCCAGGAACTGACTTACTAAGGCCTTGCTGCAACTTTTATCTGAGCCCTGTGGGTTCTGATTGGCTGCTCCATGCAGCCTCTCTAGGAAAGCCTGGAGGACGCATCTTCACTGCTCCTTTTCTCAGGTGGGGTGTAGTAGGACAGAGGGGCCTCGAAGGCCAGGTATACCCCATCACACCCCCTAACATAAGTCTGTCAAGAATACCAAGTTCCCTGGACAGAAATGTAACAAGCATGATAAAGTAGAACACAGGATAGATGAGGTTTTCCAAGCCAGTGGAAGCATGCAGGAAATGTAATAATAAAGGATGGTGGTGGGAATATATCTTGTTGAAGCAAATGAATCAGAGAGGCAGCACAAACAAAGGTGAGCAATGTATATCTCCTTGGATCATCACAGCTGCAAGGGTAATAATCCCATTGCTTCTAAAATTGAAACAAGAACTAGATATGATAGAGAAGAATAGTGTAACAGAACCTACAAAGTGATGTGCCTTTATGATGTATATTGCAAAAAAAATGGAGACCTCTGTATCTGCACAGTCCTACAGAGGTTCAATGAAGCAGTAAAGAGGAAAAGGTATATTCTTCAAATTTATCTTGAGCAATAATTTTTCCTCACCACATGTAACTAGTGAATTCTGGTGAGTTCTGCCCCACCATTCTGAACACCTTACTTTTGTTACCTCCCATTTGGTCTCACAAGTGCTCCAGAAATCTTCCAAAGGAAAAAGAATGAGGTTTTGTAAGTCCTGGGGGAAGTGAAAGTTTAAATGGATGACATTTTAATTTGTGGGAAATCCAAGAAAGAGTATCATGTAAATTTAAAACAAGGTCTGAAGGCAATTGGGGTGGTCAGAATAGAACAAAATGTACAATAGCCTCTGATAAACCTGACTACAGTTCTTAGGGCATGTGATAAAGAAGGGGCTGTGTCATATCAGAAAAAGTCAAAACTACTGCAGAAATGTCACCACCTAAAAATGAACAAACGATGTTCCTTAGTATGAGTATACTTTTGAAGAGCTAAACAATCCAGAGACAACATCCTCACTTCTGTCATTTTATTATATTTACAAGTCTACAGCCATTTCCGCAGTCCAGACAAGAAATAGAAGGAGAGGACATGCCTAGAAGTTGTCTAGGGAGTGCATGGATCAACAAGACAGAGAAAGGGACACATTGAGCCCCCGCATCCAAACCCCAACCCTGCTGAGCCTCACCTCCTGCAATCAGACCCTCCCCACTGAACCCCATCCCCTTCATCCAGACCACCCTCCCAGTGATCCCTCTGCACCCCAACACCCGCCCTGACGAGGTCCATGCACCCGGATCCCCAACCCACCAAGCCCCATTCCCCCAGCACCCAGACCCCCCTGCTGAGCTCTATCCCTCCTCAACCAGATTCTCCCTCTGAGCCCCAACCATCTTCACCTGGACTCCCCTGCAGAGTCCCATTGTCCCGACCTGGAAACCCCAAATTAACCCTGTGCATCCAGATCCCCCACATACCCAGATCCCCCCCTGAGCCACCTGCACTCAGATTGCCCCACATAGAACTCTTTCACCCCAAACCTGGATCCCCCACCCCCCACTTGGATCCTGCTGGGCTGAGCCTGCCCGGGCACACCTGGTGCGGAGGGGCAGGGCCCCAGGCGTTTCTGGGGTAGGCTCTGCCCTTCCACTGTGTCAAAGTTTGGTGCAGTCTCACCTCTGAGTCTGTGTCCCGGGGGGGCAGAGAGGGGCTGCAGGGTGATCTCCCACCTCCATGCAGCCAGTGGCCTGTGCTCCCCGCTGCCAGTCTGGAGCCTCCAAGTTTATTTATTAACAAATAAAATGTGCAGAATTTTAAAATATTATGCACAGAAATTTCTTTTGGTGCAGAATTCCCTCAGAAGTGTTATAACCTTTGACATATTTGAAGACTGTTATCATGTTGCCCCCAATATTCTTTTCTCTAGGTTAAACATGCCCAATTCTTTTAACCTTTCCTCATAACCCAGGATGACAAATGTGCGAAGTGGAAGACAAAGCATTCTCTGGCAAGATGATCTGGCTGTAGACCAATTGATCGGGTGGATGCAGTCTGACCATTTTTAGATAATGTTGCCATTTTCTGTCAGAGGAACCCTTTCCATCATAAGTAATGCTCACAATTCAAACACCTCTTTTATACTCAATACCCTTCTCAACCCTCCCCCACCCCTCCTGAAACCCCCGGCCCTATCCCCAGCAGAGATCTGACCGCATAAAGGGAGAAGTGCCAGAGACTCCAGGAAGGCCACTAGGGACTCTGCTATTGCTATTGATTTTCTGTTTAAGGAACTCAGATCCTCCAGTGATGGGCAATGGCATAAAACTCAGATCGATGGATGACAGCAGAGCACCAGCTTTGCTAGAGTGAAGGGTAAAACCAGCTTTCTGCTTCAAGCTCAACTCTCCTAGGTGCTCTAAAGCAGCCTTTTTCGGCATGTCAGGCACTGAGTCGCTCTGGTCAGCACCGCCAACCAGGACATTAAAAGTCCCATCAGCGGTGCTGCCCAGGCTAGTGCCTATCTGTTCCAATACCACGCTGCACCCCAGCAACGGGTCTGGCTTCTAGGCAGGGGGGCCACGGGGCTCCGCGTGCTGCCCCCATCCCAAGTAGTGCTGGGGGGAGGGGGGACATGCATGCGGGCGAGAGTCATGCGAAGCCGCTTGCGTGCCTCCACCTAGTAACCAGACCTGCTGCTGGCTGCTTACATGGCGCAGTGCGGTGCGCGGTGCCAGGCCAGGCGGGAAGCCTGCTTCTGAACCCTGGTTGTGCCGCTGACCAGGAGCCACCAGAGGTAAGCCTGTGCCCCAGCCCTGAGCCCCCTAAACCTGGAACCCCTTCCTGCACCCCAAACCCCCCATCCCCACCCCCAGCCCAGACACCCTCCTGCACCCTGAACTGCTCATTCCCAGCCCCACCCTGCAGCCCTCACCCCCCACCCCACTGCCCCAGCCCTGAGCCCCTCCCGCACCCCAAACCCAAGCGCCGTTGGGCCACGGGCATCAACAATTTTCTTCAACTGGGTCCCCAGAAAAAATGTTTGGAACCCACTGCTCTAAAGAGCTGCTGCAGGGTTACTCAGACTGCTTTGAAATGTCGTGTGTCACATGGGAGCCGGGGCTTCAGCCAGCCCCATTTGGGGCTATTTGAACTGAGAGACGCCGCCTCACCGAGGGCACCTCGCACAAGTCAGCAGGAGGGAGCCCCTCCCCGACGGAAGACGGCATTGTGGCAGGTCTGTGTGGGGGAAGGGAGAATCGGTGCGCAGCCTCTCCCAGCCCTGCCGCCAGGGGAGCGGCGCGGACCCCGCAAGCGCTTGCTCACTCACACGCTGCAGTTGGAAGCAAAGGCGCGCGCCCGCGGCACAGGCTGTGGCGGGGCAAGGCGTGTCCCCCGCGGTGCTGCGCGCGCCGACGCCAGCGGCAGTTGGTGCGGCCCCCGCCCTGTGGGGCGGCGGGGAAGGCGCGGGCGCAGGCGCTCGCTCGCTCGCTCGCGGTTGCCATGGCCCCGTTTGACGTCACGGGCAGTGTGGTGCCCGTGCGTTGCGGCGCAGTGATTGGCGGAGACCCCGTGTGCGGCGCTGGGAGAGAGGCTGCAGCGGAGAGAGCAGCAGGGCTAGAGAGCTACAGTCCGTGCCGGCTACCCGCCCCGAGACACTCGCGCCGCCGCTTCCTCCTTACACAGGTAACGGGGCCCACGGCACAGCCAGCCCTGCGGGGCGTCCGCAAGGGGGGAAGGAGCTGGCGGGATAGCGGCGCTCCCCCCGTCCTTTCGCAGGCAGCAGGGCGGCTCCCCGCGCCGGGCTCCGCGGGCAGGGCGCGGGGGCGCTGGCCCCCAGGTAACTATTCCGCCGCTGCGGACGTGGCCTGCGCTGCACAGGTGGGGCTGGGTCCGCCCCTCCCTGTGCTCCCTGCCAGGTTGCTGCCTCGGAGAGGGGGAAGATGGAGCCGTTGGGGGAGGCGGGGGCAGCAGCGTGTGAGCCGGGGCAGGGGGTCAGCTCCTCTGGCAGGTGGGGCTGCTGGGCGGGGGCTCCTTCGGGCCGGGCAGGCAGCGGGGCAGGGGGCGCAGTCCCTCCGGGGCCGGTGCGGGCCGCCCCACCTGGGCGCGCGGGGCCCCGCCGGCAGGGGTGCCGCCTGCCTGGGGTCGGGCGCGTAGCTTGTGGGGCGCAGGCGGCTCGCTGGTTGGGTGTGGTCTCCCGCCGGCAGCGCTGCCTCCGCCTGGTCGAGCGGGGTTCCTGGAGCGCCTTGGTGCGGTGGCCCCGCCCCGGATCCCGGCGCGGAGGGAGCCGGGGTGTCGCTGGGGACCCGGGCCGTGGGGCGTGTAATGGGCGCTTTGCCCGGGCTCCCGAGCGGCCACGGCAGCTCCTGTAGGGCGGCGACTGCGCTGGCGCCGCGGGGCGGGTTCCGCGCCCCCTCTCTCGCCCGTGTGGCGACTGCGCCGGGCTGCGGCTTTCCCCACTGTCGCTCTGTGTCGGGGCGGGGGCGGGGGCGCGGCCGCCTCCTCCCCCCGCCGCTGGGCTGAGGTGAGCGGGGTTAGCGCGCACAGTGGGCTGGGCTCTGGCACGGATCCGCCATGACAAAGAGCCCAGCCGAGGCGCTGCCTGTCTCGGAACCGGGCGGATGCGGCGGCCGCAGCGCGGGAGGGGCGGCGGGAGGAGTCTAGCCCGGTTGTCCCTCCTCGCCCACGCCGCGTCGATTTCATGGTGTAGCCGCCCCACCGCCCCGCGCTCGGTGTAGCCTTGCCGGCTGCAAGCGCGCACCGTGGCCCGGCGCTGCGGAGAGCTCCAGCAGCACCATTTTATGCTGTCAAGACGCGATCTAGTGTACAGAGGAATTGACTGGCATTTTTCCACCATCGCTGTGCTTCATGAAAGTAGCTTCTCTTCTGTTAAAGTGCAGCAGTGCTGTCCAGGATCCTGCCGTGCCAGTCTGCTAGCGTTAGCTGGCCAGTAATCACAGTTTGATCAAGTGGCTTTCAGAGAATGTTTTAACCATATCTGCCCTGTCTAATCTATACTGGGTGGTATCATTGCTGTAGCTGCAACCATTATGTAAAATGGCTTCTTAACAGTGTTTGCAGTGTGGTCAAGGCCTTAATCCACCCTAGAAAATATTACAGAGAAATGGAGCAACTGTTCTTGACCAGTGTTGGTTGAAACAGCTACTGAAACGTCTTTCACCCTTGAGATGACCTGATCTCTGAAAAAAATCTAAATTTTTTAAAATTGAGTTTAAATACAAGAAATTCAATTCCAATAGTCTTATGTGAAGTATTACACTTATGTAAGACAAACAAAACTGTTGGGGAGCAATGGGATGGCAGTTGGAATAAGTAATATAAAAACACACTTTTTAGCCTCATCAGTTAAGATTCCAAGGAATCTTATAGCTAGTGAATATTGCAGGGCTTGAAATAATTACCAAATATTATGAACCAAAGACTAGTGAAATGAGTGTGGGGGGTGGTGGACTCTAACCATTCTGACATGCAAAAGGGTATATTTTAATCAAGTTAGATCGGTATGATTGAAAGGGCTTGTTAAGATGCAGACCAAAAGGTCTACAACACACCCAGCTAACACTTGCATCTCAATGAGGGTTTTTACTCAAATTGGGCAATGTGCCCATCAAGCCATAACCAGTAAGGTGGAAGAGCAATGCCCAGGTGAGAAGCTCAGCCCCTCCCTTTCTAGGAGGGCTACAAGTGTATGTGGGTGTATGATTAGGGCCCAAGCTGTGATATCAACCTCTGGCTAGTAAGTATCTGAAAGTTTAAAAACTCCTTCTGGCTGTGGCAGAGTTATTTTTCTTCATTCTAGAGCCTCAACTTCTTGAGGGAGTTGGGAGTTTTGTGCAGCTAGTTCAGCCTGGAGTTGTTCAGGGTTTTTTTAGATTCTGTTTTTCATTTATTTTTTGGACTGGTCTTCCTCTGAACTGTTTAAGGGTCAGCAACTGATGCTGCTTCCAATTTGTTCTCCAATCATCAGAAAAATGAAACTGACCAACTTAATCATGCTGATGCTGCTTGGAAGTAGTCTGAAGAGAACTCTGAGCAGTGGCAAGAGGCACTTGAATTGTCTACATACTTGGGAAAGCACAGAAATGGTGCACCTTAATCTTCCAAATGTGATGTGATCTCTGAAATGAAAGATTAGAAGTGTTAATTAAAGGTCTGAATTTGTAGAAATGTCATGGCATGAAGACTTAAGTCACTGGTTTTATAAATATCCAAGCATTGAGAGCCTTAGTTGCATAACTGACAAGCTAGAATATTATATAATTTTAAAAAAAGACTCATTCTACATATGAGGCTAATTTGCCCTTGATGAATATTGTTTAAATAATGCCTTCCTATTTTCCTTCTTCAGAAAAATCAGCATGGATAAAAATGAGCTGGTGCAAAAGGCCAAACTGGCTGAGCAGGCTGAGAGATATGATGACATGGCAGGCTGCATGAAGTCTGTGACTGAGCAAGGAGCTGAGTTGTCCAATGAGGAGAGGAATCTTCTCTCTGTTGCTTACAAAAATGTCGTAGGAGCCCGTAGGTCATCTTGGAGAGTCGTCTCAAGTATTGAACAAAAGACGGAAGGTGCTGAGAAAAAACAGCAGATGGCCCGAGAATACAGAGAGAAAATTGAGACAGAGCTAAGAGACATCTGCAATGATGTGCTGGTGAGAGATAATAAAACTGTATTTAATTAGTGTTTGCTTAATATTGCAGGGTAAATAGTTTTGGCCCTGTTAAACTACTATTTTTCAGACCCTTGCTAAAAACTGAGGCATTCTATGCAAAGCATCCAAAATCTCCCCCATACCACCACTTCTGAAAAACAAAATTAGATAACCGAGTGACTTCTCTTCCTTGAATACATAATTCCAAAACTTCTATTAAAGTCTTCATGGGCATCAACTCTTACATATTTGCAAACTTGTTGAAACTCTTTATTGTACGTAGACTTTATATTCCATTGATTTCTTAATTATACACTTGTTTGTATATAAGCAAAAATATTGACACTATACTTACCTATGAATGAACTAATTAAGGGACATTGAACCTGGTTTCTTTTCAAAGAAATATTTTTTTCACATAACCCAGATGACTTTTGTATCTGGAATCTTCAGTATACTGTGCTGCTTGTATGAGGTTGTAATTCTCACTATGGAAATTGTGCCCCTCCCTGGGTAAGATGATGTAATGTTAGTTATGACTCAGCCATGCAGAAAACTGTCTGCACAAGGAGGCAGTAGCAAAGCTACTGATGCCCTCTTCAAGTTACAGCTTTGAGTGATAAAAAGCTATAACAAAGAAGGTGATCTCTAGAGTTAGCCTACTTTTATGGCTTGCAGTATAAAATAAGATTTGTTAACATGAAGGCTGAATGTTTAAGTTTCTAATTATGATGATTCAGGAGCCAAAAACGCTCTTTGAAGTATCTAGTTACCTACATTTTTCGAACTTTACAATAATACACACATACTGGTATACAATGAACTCATTGCTAGTGAGTGTCTTCCTTTTGCATGTGTGCTGAGGTAGAAATCCTATTGCTGGTGAGAACAGCGACAGTAAATCAAGAACTTCACTGAAATTTTGTGATATAAGGATTGAAGTTATACATGTATATGTTGTAAAATCAGCTAAGATACATGCAAGTGTTGATTAAAATGGTATGCACGTTTTAGCTGAACCCTTCTTTTAAACTTCTATTAAGGTTACTGACTCACCTTAAATCTTGGCTGGTGGATAGTCACTAGATGAAATGCGATATGATCATTCCTTAGAATGAACTGAAATGTATGGAATACAACTTCTTCAAAGGTGTAGAAGAGAATATGGCAATTTCAGCATCATCCTGAGTGTCTAGTTCTATTTAGGGTCTATCTTCCTTGGAGATTGGCACACTAAAAGTACTCATGCAGAATGTGTCTTATCATTAATATAAGGGTAACTTTAAAGTGCCTATGGAACTGGGACTGCCAAGCTTACGCAGATGTAACACTATTAAAACAACTTTCTCAATGTGAAGTGTGCTTCAATCCAATTAAGGACTACTACCCAAAGCTGCTAATTCCTAATTTTATTTCAGTAGGTCTCATATTGGTGGGAGAGAACAGAATTTTTGAAAAGGACACTGCTTGGGCAGACTTAATACAAAACTCAGCCTTGTAAACTAGGTTCATAAAGCTTTAAGGCCAACAACTTCATAAAAGATTTCTTAATTCTGCTAAAAGATTTATTGGACACAGCAGTGTTTGCAATCAAACTGAAGTATTTTTTTCTCGAGCATGAAAAACAGATTCTGAAACAAGGTTTTCATTGTTCCTGCTTAAAAAATAAAGCAGGAAACTAAAATATTAAACTATTTCAGCATGTTTTAATCTAAGGTATCTGTGTGTGGAAAAACAAGCCCAAAAAAAAAAAAAGCCTGTCAGTATCCTTCAGATTTCAGAAGGGACTTTAAATTGTTTGCTGTATTTGGTGATCAGAAATATAAATGATCTGTTTAGATCATTACTACTCAGCATACTTAACTGACTTCAGCCAGCTAAAATCTTACTCATCTGGGTGTGGCCGGTCCAGTTATTCTTAATCAAAACTAAACCTGTTTGGACTAAGCCACCATCCAGATGAAACAATGCCCTGGTCAGTGACTTTTTTTTAAGAAAACTGCTCTTCTAAATGCTAGGTTTAAAAAAAAAAAAAAAAAAGTTAGACTATTACTATCTTATGTATCCATGTGACTGGCTATAAAAATGCTTTCAAAGGTGCACTAATTATCAAGGTTAAAATTTTGGTTAAAGAATTAACATTTATAGCTAAACTGACTCTTCTTTCTTGATGGATAAGATGTCCCACATAGACTCATTAATTAAACTAGTATGTACCAAGAAGTTTCTGTACCAGATTCGATGACTTGAGATGGGCAAACGGGATAAAATCCAGTCCACATTCATTGTAGCCCATGTTACTAAGTGAGAGAATCAACTACAACAGCATATTTTAGCTGCATATTCAACATAGGTATCTGCATGATACTACTATCTGAGTGAAAATGAAAAGAGACTTACTTTAATTACAAGTTTTTGTAGTTGGACTCTATAGAATAGCCTACAACTATCCACATAGCAAACTAAATAATTTCAGAGGGAAATGAGACTGAACAGAGAGCGTAGTTATTGACTCTGCTTTTATATAGACAACTGGATCTTAAGTGTGGGTAATAAAGTTCCAGTTATACACAGTTCATGGCCTTTACAAAGTTTCATGCAAAAACTACTCAGGCTCCCTATGCTTCCCTAACAAGCTCCATTTAAATGAATGTATTCGCTTTTCTTTCCCACTCTACTTGATCATTAAATAAATGACTTTTTTAAGCTGCTGCTCTCCCTCGGTATTTGCAGGGTCATTCAGGAAACACTGCAAAGTATGAAATATTGTACCACAATTCACTTGGAAGTAATAGATATCCTAATCGCTAAATTGATAGATTAGGAAAGTGGTGGGGGGAAGCCCTTTAGTCTACTGTTTGTGACATTACCAGAATGTGGCGGCAGTTGGTTGTGCTGGAGCTTTATGATGCTGCGTTCGTAATTTGCTGGGAACGTATAAAAGTGGTAGATTAAAATAAATAGCATGAACACAATCCATTTGTTGGGGCAGTGGATTGGGATTTGGGAGATCTGGGTTCTGTTCCCAGCTCTGCTGCTGACCTGCTGTGACCCTGGTATTACCAATCTTCCACTTAAACTGGAATTATTCTGATATGGAAGCGTGGGAAATTGGTCAAGGAATACTTTCTAAAGGATGTGGCACTTCATAGTATGTATACAGGTACTGGCTTTTCCAAAACACTTTAACAGCTGTAAAGGAAGCACAGGGCTTCAGACAAGCATTGGCCTACGCCAGTTGCTAGGTGCTCACTTAAAACACAAGCAGTAGCTGACAATTTACAATGGAAAGTAGTACTGGGGGAACGCATACTTCATAGATTCTCAAAAAGAACAGGAGTACTTGTGGCACCTTAGAGACTAACAAATTTATTTGAGCATAAGATTTTGTGGGCTAAAATCCACTTCATCGGATGCATGCAGTGGAAAATACAGTAGGAAGATACAGCTATAGATAGATATAGATATATTCATAGATTCTATAGTCCTGGCACATTGCACATACCAGGGGCTCCTTGCATTCCTCCATCTCCCTCGTAAGCTCCTTATGTGCTACCTTCCCTGCTTTTCTATTTCAGGGAGTCCCTGCAACTCTTCTGTGCTTGAGTCTGTGTCCTCCATTACCCCCCTGCACCTCCCTTCCCAGGCTCTATTTTCCCTTTCCCAGTCCTTCCACAGACTGGAGGTCACTGTTTCCATGCCCCCTACCTCTTTTTTTCCTCTTCTGGGTCCCTGATTTCCCTCATCACCACTTCCACCTCTGTTCCCTTGTATGTCTCTCCTTTTGTCCACTCGCTAGAGTTGTCTCCCACAAAGCCACCATGTAAGACTCTCTCTTTGTCTGGCCTCTGACAGAAATATCTTCTCCACACAGCAAGTTAAATGGCTGCCACTGATATATGTGTAGGCAGTACCAGGAAGCCTGATTATTCTCTGAATGCAGAGTCTCTGGTGTTTCTTTTTACATCAAAATTAATAGAGTTGTCTTTTGATGCCTAGAATACTCCCTGAAATTTTGGAATTGATCAATGCGATGTTCCAAGTTATTGTTAGAAAAATGCAGTTGAGTTTAGGGCCTTGTTTTGCTCAGCCAAAAAATCCAGGGACAAGTGGTCTGTCCAGGGACTCCTTGAATGAGGTAATGAGGCCTTCTTCCTCAGATTGTGTCTGTAAAACAATTGCTTCATACTAATTTCAGGGTCAGAAGTTTACAGTGGCACTTCTTCAGGGAAGTGCATCTACTTACACTTGCTATAAGTACACACTGTAAACTGAAGCTGGGTAGTAGCAGAACTGAAGGAAGAGGGCAGAATTTAATCATCCACCTGTATTTTTTTGGTATACAGTTCTCTGAAGAGCATATATAAAACCCCCCAAATTTTATGTGTTTGTGAAGGAGCATAAGTAGCGTCAGAACAGACCCAAGTGACTGCTTGTTCTCAAAGTGCTGCAGCAGGGATGTCTGTTGCCTTAGTTTTGGGAATTGGCCATTCTAAAACACTATTTCATATTCCATTGATAAAGATATATAGGTGTAAGAGGTTAATATGCTATCACCTATTCATATTTACCACATTCCATCTGTACTTAATCATATTTCTGCATCAGATGTTAATGAGTAGTACTAGCAAAATTAACATCCCCCACTTGGCTTGTCTAGGGTTTGAGTTACCTTTGAATGCTTTTGCAGATGGACATACATGACTATATTTTTACTTTAAAAGTGGCATCTAACATAGTGTCCTACTTCCAGCCTACTAATTTTTAAGGAACACCGCCGTAATTTTTCTGGCAGGTAGACTGGTGGGTTGCTGGTGGGCTCTAGTGGTGTAATAACAGTGAATCAGTTGGTTGAGTTCAGTGGGTTTTTTTCAGCAGCTGCATTGCTTAACTCTTGTGATACAATATAATTCACTATACTGTGAAAGATTTTAACAAACTTGCCAGAGAAGATATTCAGTACTTCCATGGAAGTACTATCGCTGCATGTAATTCTATGGCCATTTAACATCTTTTCTAAATGTAGACTTGATATTTAGTCTCCATGTCAATTCATGTTTTTTGTCCTGTATTCAAAACTTTTTGGAGTATGCAGCAGAAGTTTAGCCAGAACTTGTATCAAGAACTTTATTTGAATTTTCAAAGGCATCTAAAGAGAGTTATGTGCTCCAATTATTAAAATTCAGTGGGAGTTGAATGCCTAGTCCCCTTAGGCTCTCTTGAAAAATCTTAGTCATTAGCAGTTGTAATATATCTGTGTTTCTGTTTTAGAACCATTAGTTAAGACTATTATATGCTAAAGAATGTTAGAAATTCTAAATTCATGAATTAAATTGTTAGTCTTTTGGATTTACAAGTGATGCATTGAAGGTAACCGGTATATTTCAGAGAGATTACTAGCTATATTTCAATTTTTAGTTTTCCATTAAGGCTCTAAATGAGGTCTCCTCTTGATTTAACTGTCTATGATCAGTCTTTCCATTAGGCTTCAGTGTACAGTTGCCAAAGTATTGAATAGGAGGCCGGTGCAAACTCATTGAGTCTTCTGACTTCACACTGTTAATTTGTGAGAATTACTTCCTGGTTGTAGCTGCACCTATCTGAACTCTTTTCCCCATCACAAAGGTGTAGGAACTTGCTAAAATAACAAGATAGTTTTCCTTTAATTCTCTAACAAAAGGTTTCTAGTCAAACTACTAATATGCTGCTAACAGCTCCAAAATCACAAAGCAGAACTGAAACTCTCTCAGTCATCAATAACTTTGAGTTTGAGATGGACTGTTAACTTCCCTGATCAGTTTGGTGTAATATAAATCAGAATGACTACATTTGATTCTACTAATTTTTCTGCAAAGGTATGAAACTTTGGCTCACTAACAGGGTAGCAAAGTGTCTGGATTCCAGCACAGTCAAGATACGTGGTTCATTCTTAACAATAAAGCTGTATGGACAAAGGAAAGGACAGCTGTCAATATTGTGTGTTCTGGCCTTCTAGCTAGATGTATTTGTTGCACCAATCACCATAGTGACTAGGTGTGAGAGATCCCCTTAATAAGTGCAAGCAGGAACATGGAAAAAGTCAGTACAAGTTTCATGGAACAGTCAGTATTTGGAAGTGAGAACACATCTTTCTGATAGCCATTTGTTTTTCCCTCATTAATTCCCACCTGACTTTAATTTCTAGCATGAATACCAAGAACTACACACAGTGCTTGGTACTATATGATGGCATCCGAACAAAGCTTTTCTTTAACTTTTGCAAGAACTTAAAAATGAACTTGCCAGTAACAAGTAGGAAACTGACACTACCAAAATAAAAATGACACATATTTGGTCAGTTGCCTAATACTATGACTGTCTTTTTCCCTCTGACCCCCTGCTGTTCCTTGTAGCTTTCTACTGATTGTTGATGAAATTATTGTAATAAAGTTGCCTTACTAATAATCCATTCCTCCAGGCCACACTGCTTCTAGTAAACCAGTTTTGCTTAAGCTCAGATAAATTTCTATTTGAACAGCATCTCTTAGGGTATGTCTACACTACAGAATAAGGTCAAATTTATAGAAGTCGGTTTTTTAGAAATCTGTTTTATATATTCGCGTGTGTGTGTCCCCACAGAAAATGCTCTAAGTGCATTAACTCGGCGGAGTGCTTCCACAGTACCAAGGCAAGCGTCGACTTCCGGAGTGTTGCACTGTGGGTAGCTATCCCACAGTTCCTGCAGTCTCCACTGCCCATTGGAATTCTGGGTTGAGATCCCAATGCCTGATGGGGCTAAAACATTGTCACGGGTGGTTCTGGGTACATATCGTCAGGCCCCCGTTCCCTCCCTCCCTCCGTGTCTGCTGCTGCTTTCAATCGTTTTGCGCCTTTTTTCCTGAGTTACCTGTGCAGACGCCATACCACGGCAAGCATGGAGCCCGCTCAGGTAACCGTCACCCTATGTCTCCTGGGTGTTGGCAGACGCGGTACTGCATTGCTACACAGTAGCAGCAACCCATTGCCTTCTGGCAGCAGACGGTGCAATATGACTGGTAGCCGTCATCGTCATGTCCGAGGTGCTCCTGGCCACGTCAGCCAGGAGCGCCTGGGCAGACATGGGCGCAGGGACTAAATTTGGAGTGACTTGACCAGGTCATTCTCTTCAGTCCTGCAGACAGTCCTATTGAACCGTCTTATGGTGAGCAGGCAGGCGATACGGATTGCTAGCAGTCGTACTGTACCATCTTCTGCCGGGCAGGCAAGAGATGAGGATGGCTAGCAGTCGTATTGCACCATCTTCTGCCGAGCAGCCATGAGATGTGGATGGCATGCAGTCCTTCTGCACCGTCTGCTGCCAGCCAAAGATGTAAAAGATAGATGGAGTGGATCAAAACAAGAAAAGACCAGATTTGTTTTGTACTCATTTGCGCTCCCCCCCGCCCCCCGTCTAGGGGACTCATTCCTCTAGGTCACACTGCAGTCACTCACAGAGAAGGTACAGCAAGGTAAATCTAGCCATGTATCAATCAGAGGCCAGACTAACCTCCTTGTTCCAATAAGAACAATAACTTAGGTGCACCATTTCTTATTGGAACCCTCCGTGAAGTCCTGCCTGAAATACTCCTTGATGTAAAGCCACCCCCTTCGTTGATTTTAGCTCCCTGAAGCCAACCCTGTAAGCCATGTTGTCAGTTGCCCCTCCCTCCGTCAGAGCAATGGCAGACAATCGTTCCGCGCCTTTTTTCTGTGCAGACGCCATACCAAGGCAAGCATGGAGGCCGCTCAGCTTGCTTTGGCAATTAGGAGCACATTAAACACCACTCGCATTATCCAACAGTATATGCAGCACCAGAACCTGGCAGAGCGATACCGGGCGAGGAGGCGACGTCAGCGCGGTCACGTGAGTGATCAGGACATGGACACAGATTTCTATGAAAGCATGGGCCCTGCCAATGCATGCATCATGGTGCTAATGGGGCAGGTTCATGCTGTGGAACGCCGATTCTGGGCTGAGGAAACAAGCACAGACTGGTGGGACCGCATAGCGTTGCAGGTCTGGGACGATTCCCAGTGGCTGCAAAACTTTCGCATGCGTAAGGGCACTTCCATGGAACTTTGTGACTTGCTTTCCCCTGCCCTGAAGCGCATGAATACCAAGATGAGAGCAGCCCTCACAGTTGAGAAGCGAGTGGCGATAGCCCTGTGGAAGCTTGCAATGCCAGACAGCTACCAGTCAGTTGGGAATCAGTTTGGAGTGGGCAAGTCTACTGTTGGGGCTGCTGTGATGCAAGTAGCCCGCGGAATCAAAGATCTGCTGATATCAAGGGTAGTGACCCTGGGAAATGTGCAGGTCATAGTGGATGGCTTTGCTGCAATGGGATTTCCTAACTGTGGTGGGGCCATAGACGGAACCCATATCCCTATCTTGGCACCAGAGCATCAAGCCGGCGAGTACATAAACCGCAAGGGGTACTTTTCAATAGTGCTGCAAGCCCTGGTGGATCACAAGGGACGTTTCACCAACATCAACGTGGGATGGCCGGGAAAGGTACATGATGCTCACATCTTCAGGAACTCTGGTCTGTTTCAAAAGCTGCAGGAAGGGACTTTATTCCCAGACCAGAAAATAACTGTTGGGGATGTTGAAATGCCTATATGTATCCTTGGGGACCCAGCCTACCCCTTAATGCCATGGCTCATGAAGCCATACACAGGCAGCCTGGACAGTAGTCAGGAGCTGTTCAACTACAGGCTGAGCAAGTGCAGAATGGTGGTAGAATGTGCATTTGGACGTTTAAAGGCGCGCTGGTGCAGTTTACTGACTCGCTTAGACCTCAGCGAAACCAATATTCCTACTGTTATTACTGCTTGCTGTGTGCTCCACAATATCTGTGAGAGTAAGAGGGAGACGTTTATGGCGGGGTGGGAGGTTGAGGCAAATCGCCTGGCTGCTGGTTACGCACAGCCAGACACCAGGGCGGTTAGAAGAGCACAGGAGGGCGCGGTGTGCATCAGAGAAGCTTTGAAAATCAGTTTCATGACTTGCCAGGCTACGGTGTGAAAGTTCTCTTTGTTTCTCCTTGATGAAACCCCCCTCCCCTTTGTTCACTCTACTTCCCTGAAAGCTAACCACCCTCCCCTCCTCCCTTTAATCATTGCTTGCAGAGGCAATAAAGTCATTGTTGCCTCATGCATTCTTTATTCATTCATCACACAAATAGGGGGATGACTACCAAGGTAGCCTAGGAGGGGTGGTGGAGGAGGGAAGGAAAATGCCACACAGCACTTTAAAAGTTTACAACTTTAAAATTTATTGAATGCCAGCCGCCTTCTTTTTGGGCAGTCCTCTGTGGTGGAGTGGCTGGTTGGCCGGTGGCCCCCACACCGCGTTCTTGGGCGTCTGGGTGTGGAGGCTATGGAACTTGGGGAGGAGGGCGGTTGGTTACACAGGGGCTGTAGTGGCAGTCTGTTCTCCAGCTGCCTTTGCTGCAGCTCAGCCATACACTGGAGCATACTGGTTTGGTCCTCCAGCAGCCTCAGCATTGAATCCTGCCTCCTCTCATCACGCTGCCGCCACATTTGAGCTTCAGCCCTCTCTTCAGCCCGCCACCTCTCCTCCTGGTCATTTTGTGCTTTCCTGCACTCTGACATTATTTGCCTCCACGCATTCATCTGTGCTCTGTCAGTGTGGGAGGACAGCATGAGCTCGGAGAACATTTCATCACGAGTGCGTTTTTTTTTTTCTTTCTAATCTTCACTAGCCTCTGGGAAGGAGAAGATCCTGTGATCATTGAAACACATGCAGCTGATGGAGGGAAAAAAAAGGGACAGTGGTGTTTAAAAAGACACATTTTATAAAACAGTGGCTACAGTCTTTCAGTTAACCTTGCTGTTAACATTACATACATAGCACATGTGCTTTCGTTACAAGGTCGCATTTTGCCTCCCCCCACTGCATGGCTACCCTCTCAACCCTCCCCCTCCCCGTGGCAAACAGCGGGGAACATTTCTGTTCAGCCACAGGCAAACAGCTCAGCAGGAACGGGCTCCTCTGAATGTCCCCTGAAGAAAAGCACCCTATTTCAACCAGGAGACCATGAATGATATCTCACTCTCCTGAGGATAACACAGAGAGATAAAGAACAGATGTTGTTTGAACACCAGCAAACATACACTACAACAAAGCATTGCACAATGATTCCTGAGTACGTGTTACTGGCCTGGAGTGGTAAAGTGTCCTACCATGAAGGACGCAATAAGGCTGCCCTCCGCAGAAACCTTTTGCAAAGGCTTTGGGAGTACATCCAGGAGAGCCGCGAATGCCAGGGCAAATTAATCCTTTCACATGCTTGCTTTTAAACCATGTATAGTATTTTAAAAGGTACACTCACCGGAGGTCCCTTCTCCGCCTGCTGGGTCTAGGAGGTAGCCTTGGGTGGGTTCGGGGGTACTGGCTCCAGGTCCAGGGTGAAAAACAGTTCCTGGCTGTCGGGAAAACCGGTTTCTCTGCTTGCTTGCTGTGAGCTATCATCATCTTCTTCTTCGTCCCCAAAACCTGCTTCCATGTTGCCTCCATCTTCATTGAAGGAGTCAAACAACATGGCTAGGGTAGTGGTGGCTGAACCCCCTAAAATGGCATGCAGCTCATCATAGAAGCGGCATGTTTGGGCCTCTGACCCGGAGCGGCTGTTCACCCCTCTGGTTTTCTGGTAGGCTTGCCTCAGCTCCTTAAGTTTCATGCGGCACTGCTTCGGATCCCTGTTATGGTCTCTGTCCTTCATGCCCTGGGAGATTTTGACAAAGGTTTTGGCATTTCGAAAACTGGAACGGAGTTCTGATAGCACAGATTCCTCTCCCCATACAGCGATCAGATCCCGTATCTCCCGTTCGGTCCATGCTGGAGCTCTTTTGCGATTCTGGGACTCCATCATGGTCACCTCTGCTGATGAGCTCTGTATGGTCACCTGCAGCTTGCCACCCTGGCCAAACAGGAAATGAGATTCAAAAGTTCGCAGTTCTTTTCCTGTCTACCTGGCCAGTGCATCTGAGTTGAGAGTGCTGTCCAGAGCGGTCACAATGGAGCTCTTTGGGGTAGCTCCCGGAGGCCAATACCGTCGAATTGTGTCCACAGTACCCCAAATTTGACCCGGCAAGGCCAATTTAAGCGCTAATCCAGTTGTCGGGGTGGAGTACGGAAATTGATTTTAAGACCCCTTTAAGTTGAAATAAAGGGCTTCATCGTGTGGACGGGTGCAGGTTTACATCGAATTAACGCTGCTAAATTCGACCTAAAGTCCTAGTGTAGACCAGGGCGTAGGTGTGCCTCAGAACTAGATCCCTTTACTTGCCACACATGTTTGTGTCTGGCTTAGTCTGGACTGAACCATATTCATTCATGGTTTTTTTCCATTGGTGAAACTCCCATCTGTGAGTAAGTCCTGATAAAAACAGATGTTTGGCTAACTTGTTATAATTACTAGTCTGAAAGGGGTGGAAGTGTTTTACTCTACTAGTAAAGGACAGGGTAGCCTAAAGCTCTTGACAGAACTCTTGTAATCCAGAGCATCTGAAGAGGCTTCTCCCTAGAAGTTGCCTGTAGCAAGGGAATGCTAAGTACATAGTATCCATGTGATCCTCAAACTAGGAGAAAATGGACATCTTAAAGATTCCTTTTTATTGGCAATAGTTTCAACTTTTGAGATAGCTTGATAAAATCATTTAATGCTGCTACTGATTAGCATTTATCAAATTATACTCAGTGTGAATTTTTTTCTCTTTCTCCTGCTGCACAGGGAGAAAGACAAATGTATGGAAAGAAGCCAGAAAACTTGTATTTTGTAAGTGATGGCTCTCGTACTCCATAGACGTAACTGACGTTTAATAGTTGCTGGATGGCAAACAGTCATAACTACAAATCCAGTGTGTATTGCAGAAGAAAATATCTAAGTTTATCATAAAATCTGATCAAGATGAGATCCTGTAAAAGTAGATGTACAGTCCTAAAATGGAATATCACTGGGACAACTATGGTCCTGCACTGTTGGCATGCTCATAAGTTTAGATTTAATATAAAATTCCATTTGGAACACAGACTAGATCACGATCTTTTCTCCTTGTGCTGTGTGTGCACTGAAAAATAACTCAACTTAGATTGTCTAACGTATGTTCTTTTCCTACTTCATTGGTAGGGAGAAAAACCTCTTAAGCTGTTCATTTGAAACATCACATACATAATGCTGTAAAATATAACTTACACTAAGGCAGTTAGTGGCACCCTTGCCTATTGTAGAATGCCTAGTTCCTTTTGCTTTCAAAGGAGTCCAGATCTCAGGCAGTTTGGATAATGTTGCACTTGATCTTATGCATGGCCAGTTATTGATGTACACGGCCTACATGAAGGGAAGGAACGTGCAAAATATAGCTTTTTAATAAATAACACTGGAAATTGCAGAAGTATCTTACAGCTCTGCACTGTAATCTCTCAAAACTACATGAGTAAATTTAAATGACCAAAATGTGCTACAACTTATAAAAGATTTGATGGACTGTCACTGATTTGCAGTGTAGAAGGGCAAATGGAGAGCCACTAATCACCCATCAACCGGTCACCCTTATTTTTTCTCTGTTATGTTTCTTGCTCTTTTTCCTGTCTCTTTATATTCCTTTCTTACTCCAGTCCCTACTATTCCTTCTTAAAGAAACACAAAACTTCTTTGTAATAGACGATATCTTGCATATGGAATTAATATGATGACAAGGGTCTACCATCAAGTGTGGTAGTTTTACTTGTATCCCCTTTTAGACTAAAAGCATTTTTGGCAGGCACTCTTCCTGTTACAGTACCTCTCATAACAGGGCCATGATCCTGATTTGGGCTTACGTACTACTGCAATTTAGATAATACTGAAATAATCTTGGTAGTTTCTACAAAATATAGCCAGATTTAAGTACCAATTTTTGATGCTGTACAAGACATAGATCTGATTGCCTGCCTGCAGGAATTTATAATACAGAATCAAATAAGACTCAGAAGGTGGTAATAGAGCCCTTTATATAAAAAAGGAAAAGTGTGGAATTGTCGGAAGCCTCATAGAAATGGGTTTTCAAGAGGGATTTAATAGAAGATGAGACTCCAGTGTCCTGGGACAGGGAGGTCCATGTCAGAAATAGGTTGCATAAAAGAAGGCTTAGACTGAGAAAAACAAGCGTGGTAAGACTTAATCAGTAAAACGCGGTAAAATATCCTCCAGTACTTTTAATCCCTTTCATTCCCTAGTAAAATTAATTTTGAATATAACATTGTAAAATAAACAAGTTTTGGTATTAATGTTAAAAAATGGCATTGGTTTTGCTATAAACTAACATGACACTCATTTGAGTTCTTAAACTAGCGTAATTGTTTTATCAGTCCAACACATTTACAAATGCAGGCCTTCAAATTTTTGGTCCTTCTAAAGTTTGATGTCTTTCCAGCATAAGGTCTGAGTTTTATATTAGTACTTCTAGGCTTTTCTTTCATTGGATATCTTAACAGTAATCAATGGCTTTAGTGTCCTAGGAAGGAAAGCTTTCATAAGGTATGGATAAGTTCTTACAGGGTAGATATAATTTAAATCAAATTGATTTAAATCACTAGTCAGGAAAACTGGATTTAATCATGGATTTCTACATAAAAGTGCATTCTTGTTGGTTGTTATAACCTTAATACGTATTCTTCACAAGTTGGAGATAGATGTCGGTTTCATTTTTAGAAGGTACACCCTATATATTTTTAAAGTGATTTATTTTGAAAACTTTTCAGATTAGTTTTCCAGCTATCTGAAAATGAATTATTTCGTTATTTCATTTACCAAAGCAGATATTTATGAAGTCATTGGGAGGTGAACGATCTCCATTCAACAGGTTAATCATTAATATGTGGAGGATTTTCTTGTCATGCTGTATTAGGAGGAGAACATCACCAGATACATTTTAATTGTTTTAGTTAAATAAAACAACAACGTTATGTATTCTGGATTTTTTTCTTCAACAGCAAACATATATTTTAACAAAACAAGCATATGAATTTTTGAATTTAGTTAAACATTCAATTTTTTTAAAATCAGGTTTGTTTTTGTTAAAATTGTTTAAAATAGTTTAATGAAATATTTTTAAAAAAAAATCACTGTGTCAGCCAGGTCAACGTGAGAAACTTTAAAATATTGGCTTCTGCTGCTAACTCAGTCATCTTCACCTTCATTTTCCTGTTTGTTCATAATCTGGAAAAGAAAAACAAGCTTTCCTGCTTTTTCAGGTCCCAAACGATTTCTCAATTTGGAGTGAATTAGTCTAAAGGAAGAAAATATTATTTCTACACCGGCAGAAGAAGCTACTGCTCTTAAAAGTGAGATGATCACTTCACTAGTCTCTGAATCCAAGTGCTTAAGTGACTTCCACCAGTTCACTGGTGTGACTTTCTTTAAAACATCACCAGCAAACATATTTCTTGAATGGTTCACCCTTAGCTCTGAAGTTTATTATAGTTGGCATTATGGAGGGATGACTGCTGGATGTCCATGTCATAGCCAACTCCTCTTCTTCAGCAGTTTAAGGCTTGACCTTGGTACCAAGTATTGAGAATATTTGCAAGAAAATGAGCTGGAGATATTGCTTGTCCCATTTGTTTTTTTAATGCTTGTAATTTAAAACTCTGTCATTGCATATTTCTCTTTTTAAGATCTCATTCAGTTCCTTCCAGATTTCAACAACATCAGCAATAAAACAGCTATTTCCCTGCATTTTGTTCAAGGCTACAGAAATAGGCTTCAGAGTACGCAACATGTGTTCAACATTTCTCTTAGGCCCAATGTTGAGAACTTTTGCTGTTACAGTGCCATCTATTTTTTTTAATGATTTTGTTCATAAACTGTCATCAGATTAGGCCAGTTCTTGATATAGTGCTCAAAACAGGCCACTACTGAGTTCCATCGCACATCTTGTGGGAGAGTTAGCTTGGTTCCTCCCACTTTTTTCAGAGCAGCTGCTGCAAAGTGCTTGTTAAAGAAGTGTTTTGCAATTTCAACAACATTGGCCTTTATTTCTGGAACACTGAAGTCTTTGGCTAGGAGGTACATCAAATGAGCACTGCAACCGTCTTATTAGCTTGGGACTCTTTTCCCAAGCTAAAAGATTTTTTTTTAATTTTTTTTTTGTCAATTACCTCTTTTTGTAATCTGCTTGTTCTTATGACAAACTTATCTATGGTTTGGTTCTGGATGATGGAGTTGTTTTTTTTTCCTTTTTGCTACAGGTGATATACTGTGGCTATGTGACATACATGATGTGACTGAAACACTATCATTGGCAGATAACTCTGAAACTATAGAAAATGATGGTGATCTCGAAGGTGGATAATCTTCAGAATCCTGTATGTTGAGGGTAGATTCTCCTAAACAAAATAAGTCAAAGCAGTTATTTAATTATTATTACCATACTGCTCATTTAGTATTCTCATTGCATTCACTGACACTCAGTACCACTTTAAAGGTGAAATTGTAAAAGGAAGATCTGCCTATTTCAGCTTTTTATTTTTTATCACAACTGTATCTAAAATGATAGTACCATAGAGTAACAACTATATTTTTTTGCTCAAACATGAGAATTCAAGAATAGTCCAGAAGGAAGACAGGCAATCCTTAAGAAAGAAGTATGAAATATAAAATTTTACTAACCCGAAGATCCTGCATGTTCAGATATGTTCCTTTCATCATCTTCAACGCATCTTGCTCCTGAGAAGGAACACTTCTCATGATGTTTCATTCGGGCAACCAGGCCTTGCATTTCTTTATTGCACTCTGTGTTTGCACGCATGCCTGTCTTTCCCACAGGTAGAGGAACTTCATTAAAATATTCCCAAACTGGGTCTCTTTTATGGCCTGCTGCCGTTATAGGTTTTCCCTTCTAGTGTTAGAATGGTATGGTAGATCTCAAATCAGTGAAGGCTACACTCAGAAAGACCTCAGGACTTCTGGAATATGCTGCTTAAACAGTTTCACTTTTTTGTTTCTCCTGCCTGTCCCTCCCTTCTCACATTTATTTCCAGACTTTTCCTCCTTGTCCAGATCTATTCTGCCCCCAACAATCTTCTAGTCATTGAACTTTTTGAAACTTTGCACTTTTAGAGAGAGGTAAGGGATTGACTCTGTACGCAAATTTGCAGAGGGGACAATAGGGTTGAGGTCTGTTATTTCTCACCTCTAATTATGTATGTATTTATTTTAAAACATTTTTGCCCTTAACAAGCATGTTATCTCTGGAGACACAAATCCACAGTTTGAGAACTGCATCTCTGATAGTATCTTCTGGACTGAGCACCGAGTCCCATTGGTAGATAGAAAGATTAACCTAAATAATCTATAGAGAAACCCCTGGAATCCCATAAGATTGGGTCCCTAATCCATAAACTATTGGAACTAATTTACAAAATTTTTCTTAAATAGTACATGAATATATTGTCTCATACTATAGAATTAGAATGTATAATCCCTATTCCTTGTTTAGATATCTTTGAGTGATGATGTATCTTTATCTTTAGATAATTTTTTTCCTCAAAAAGCATTTTATCAAAATCCATTTGATTTTTATCCACCCTAAGTTCTTATGTATTCTTTCTCTTAAATTAGGTATATTGCTGTTAATGAGTAGCTGATATCTTTAGGACAAGTGAGCCCACTCCTAATGGCCTGCCCTTGTTTGTCAGAAGGGAAATACTTTAAATAGAACACTGTATTGCAGAAACCTTCCTCAGGTACAATATTAATTATTCAGAATCCCCAGGTGGCAACATTCATTTTTACTGACAGCTTCATCAACAATTTCATCAGTGTGTACACTCAGAACTAGAAGCAGTAGGACTAAAGTAGGACATTGGTTTAACATCTTCTGTTCGATTAAGGAACCTGTTCCTGCCAGGTTAGTTTCACCAAAAGAAATGAATGAACACTTTTCTACAAAGGTAGTTCAGGCCCCAGATGCCAGTAAAGGGCTATTTTAATCGCCATGGGTTGCGTTCCAGTCTTTGTTTGAAGTCCAGAGCACAACTTCATAACTCCAGTATGTACACTACCTACATGAAGGAAAAGCACTTACGTTGCAAAAAGTTTTGTTTTATTTTTTATTTATTTAAAATGTACAAACAGTAAGCATCTCTGGGATAAACCTCATTTTGCTGGACCACAGGAACAAATGACGTTAAATGACTAGTCCCGAAAGAACAATCTGCTACATTTGTAAATCACCATGTAAATTTACAATGTACAGATGTTTTAGTGGTGCATACTGAATATGTATATTTGCCTTGATTTTCTAACTAGCTGGTGGTTTCTCAACAGCTGGAACAGTGGAAAAATAAATCTCTTGCTTTGGTCATTTCTCAGAGTGGAACAGTAAATATCCTTAGCTAAGATCACTAGTTCCAATCTAGCCTAAGCTAATATGCAAAAAAGATGCAATGACAGTGTGCCACTGCAGATTACTGGACATTACTCTTTAACTATAACAAGTGTTCTTGGCTGTTTCATCATAAGCCTAGAAGTAGATCAGGACTGAGATTCACTGGCAGATTAGTGAAGCTTGTGCTGAAGCTGTCTATATTGTATCTTTTTTATTCTGTTTTAAAAAATTTTTTTTTGGTAGTACTGAAATTCCCTTGGGTTGGGATAGAAATGTGCCAAGTTTCCTCTTTAAGTGCTGGTCCATATGTGTATTCCATACGTGAGGTACCCACATGTACCATGTGCCCAAGTCTCAAGGTTTGGGCAAGCAGTGTCCATTGGTCCCACATGCATGGTAGATCTCCCTGCACCCCTAAGTAAGGGCATAAGAGGCAGTGTGGGTCAATGGCCCACTCAGTTGCTTCTTACCATCATATGGCCTGACTGTGAATCCAGTGTCCTCTCCTGCTCCAGTCTTTCAGAAAATCCTGTAAATAAGATTTTAAATAGTTATTCTTTTAGCATAGTATATTTAGTTTTTAGTATAGCTTGTTTCCCCAGACCAGGTATAGTCCCTGACTGTGGGGAGGCAATCCAGAGTCCTGGGCTTCAAAAACTGTCTGTCCTGCCGTGTGTATCTCTCCATCAGTGACTAACATCAACGCTGCCTGATGCATATTTCGACGAAGTGCAGCATTTGTTGCTTGTTTCCACTGAGAACTCTCAAAGTCCATGAGCTATACCTTAGAAAACACTTAGTGGAGAAGGCCATGAGGTGTGTCTCTGATTTGGCAAGGGAGATTTGGTACATCGGCCTCACCAAACGAGCAGCTCCCCTCCGAGCACATGCTTAAGAGTGGAGCCCTCAGTTTCTAAGCATAAAGACATCTTTCTCTAGGGATTTCCATGAGAGCAAGGGACACTTTCATGGGCACAAGAACAAACCCCATTGAAGACCATCCATAAGAGAAGTGCTCCTTCCCTGAGCCCACCAAGGTTGAGTG
The DNA here is from genome assembly GCF_965152235.1 of Eretmochelys imbricata. Taxonomy (NCBI): domain Eukaryota; kingdom Metazoa; phylum Chordata; order Testudines; family Cheloniidae; genus Eretmochelys; species Eretmochelys imbricata. The sequence continues at coordinate 38,218,928 of NC_135573.1, forward strand.
ACCCCCTACTTGCAGACCATGAGGAACTGATTCCGCAAAAAAACCCTGAGACTGGAAGATGAAGCAGGTAACAAAGCGTAAGGACCATCATCCAGTGGTCCTGTCAATGAGTGCAGCTCCAGAATCTGCAGTACCAACTCATCTGCACAAAGAACACACCTCGTCTAAAGATGCTCCTGTACCATCAATGCTGACCACCAAGACCCATGCACACTGGAGTGCAGAGATCTACACAGCACTGGAGGATATCTTACTCCCCCTATCTCCAGTATCCCCTTTTCTGTCCCAGCCCTCCTGAATGACATTACTAAACTGGAAGATACTACTGTGATATCCAGGAACAGTCTCTGAACCATCAGGCAGGATTGCCCTGGTACTGACAGCTCCGCCATTCCAGCAGGAGTGATCTCCCCCCCCAAGATTCAGAATGAATCTGATGGGCTGGTCCCTCTTTCATCCCCACAGAGAGAGCCACACGCAGACAGTCACTACTCTTATGTACACAACCACCATAGGGGACAGTGGTTTCCCATTCCATGCCCCCTTACCCCCAGTGGTTGGTCCTTCTTTTTGGCCTTACTGTGGGCTGTGGGATCTCTATACCAGATGTCCAGGACCCACCCAGGAGTCTTTCCGCTCTTCTCCCAACCAGTTCCATCGGTGTATGAGGAGGAGGAGGGTTGTTAAACTGGAACTGCAGATACTGACGAGTTCCGATGGGAGTCTCCACCTCTTCTCCAGATGAGGCAGTTTCTTCTTCTTCTTCTTCCCCATCCCGACCAGTAGACCATAAGCAATACCAGGACTTATTACGAATAGTGGCTGACAATCTCCAGTTATCTCCGGAGGAAGTCTAAGACCCACACCACCAACTATTGGACGTTCTGCAGCCTCAGGTCCCGAGTAAGGTAGTCCTTCCAGTTAATGAAACCATATTGGAACTTGTGAGATTAGTCTGGCATACCCAAGCGTCCTGTGCTCCCACACCTAAGAATTTCCCAACTCTGTTGGTGCAGGCTGCTACAGAATGAAATAGGTCACAATACCTAAGGATCCCATTCCATCAGGCAAGGGTTCCAAGAGATGACCTCCTGGGCAGAAAGGTCTTCACTGCTGACTTGCAATTCTGCATTGCCAATTACCGGGCCCTGTTAGTCAAGTATGACCTTTAATAACTATTCTAGACTGGAAGCCTTTCTGGACAAACTTTCCTCTTAGGAAAGAGCATAGTTCCTCTTTTAGAGGCGGGCAGGCTGGTGGCAAAAACGGCCCTTCTGGATGCAGTTAATGTAGCAGATACAGTGTTCAGAGCTTTAGCTACTGGTATTGTTATGTGGAGGGATTTGTGGTTGCAATCCTCAGGCTTCCCCAGGGAGGTACAAAATACCATCCAAGACCTTCCCTTTAATAAGGAGATAACTCCCTCCAATCGTTAAAGGACTCTCACGGTGTACCCTTTACTCCCTGGGGATCCATCTACCAGTCCCCAGGAGGAAGCAGCAAAGGCAAATCTATAACCCAAGACCACCTTCACCACCTCCTCATGCACTCTACTACCAGTGTCCTGCCGAACCTCCCCGTAAGTGATAGCAGACATAGAAGTCCCACTTTTTCATCCCCTTCTACCACTGTGACCACAACCCATTCCCAGCCCACTGCTTGGACATTCAATATTCTGGAGCTGTGGGCAGTCCACCTTGCATGCAAGACCTTCCTCCCACTCATTCACTTCCTTCACATTCAAATGATGTCGAACTATATCAGGAAGATGCAAGATTGCTCCTGCTTTGTTTGGAGACAGTCAGGCTTTGGAACTGGGGCATCAGGTGCAACACTACCATCCAGGTGGCATACCTCCCAGGAGTTCACATTGAGGCCTTAGCAGAAAACCTCAGCAGGCACTTCTCAGCGGACCATGAGTTGGAAATCCGTGACTGCATTTTGTCAGACATATTCACCCTCCGCTAGGAGACCTCTGTGTCTCAAGTGAACAAAAATCTTACTCTTTGTTCCAGAGGAGCCATAAGCCATGACTCCAATGGCGGCACTCTCCTGCTGGCAAGGAAAAGTAGTCTCGGATATGCCTTTCATCCCATCCGCCTACTTCACAACATCTCTTTCAAAGCACTCGTGGAAGAGGCCAGTGTCACTCTCAGAGCATTCTACTGGCCAGGACGCTTTTTTGGTTCCAGGAGCTGTCAATGTCAACTTGTCCTCCAATCAAAATTTACACCGTCCCAGAACCCTTTAACCCTGCCCTTGTCCTGAGTCAACCCCACAGTCCAGACTCTTCACCTCACGGCCTCGTGTTTGGATCGGTGTCGGAAATAGAGCAGTCTAGTTAGTCCCCTGTCAGGTGATACTTACCCAGAATAAAAAAAGAATCAATACCTGTTTGGCTAAATGGAAACACTTCTTTGCCTGAATGCAACAGAATCAATCTCACTCAGTCTTGCCAAGCATCCCTATAGTTTTAGATTACCTCCTGTCTCTTAAAAACAAACAAACAAAAAAAAAACCTCCTAGTTTCTTAATCAGCCATTAGTGCCTCCCTCCCTCCAGGGTGCTCTCTTTATTTACCCAACTACAACACGGTTCATGAAGGACCTCATCAAGGCCTTCACATCAGTCATTAAACCAACACCAACCACTATGGAATCATAACCTCGTGCTGTCAAAGTTCTGGTCCTTCATTTGAACCTGTAGCAACATGTTCCATGTCCCACCTATCCATGAAACTGGAGTTTCTAGTGGCCATCGCTTTGGCCAAGAGGGTCAATGAAATGGGAGCCCTCATGGCGGACTGCCCTTCATGGTATTTCCCAAGGACAACATATCCCTTTGCCTTCACCCTACGCTTCTACCCAAGGTCATTTCTGAATTCCACCTTAACCAGTGTATTCATTTGCCTGTTCTTTTTCCAAAATCCCACCCTTCTTCTGAAGAGAAGAGACTTCATTCCCTCAATGTCAGGCAAGCACTGGTCTTTTACCTGAAAAGAACCAAGCCTATCAGGCAGTCTCTAAGACTCATTGTGATCATAGAGGTGTCCTGTGGTCAAGCTGTATCATCTTAGAGGATTTCTAAGTGGGTTTCTGGCTGCATTATCAGATGCTACAAACTGGCTCACCTCCATGGCAAAATAACGGCCCACTCCACAAGAGCACAGGCTGCCATGGTATAATCCCTACAGGAAGTCCCAGTGTAGGACATATGCAGAACTACCTGGAGTTCCATATGCACATTTGGTAGGCATTATGCTCAAGTCCAGGCCTCTGCTGTAGCAGTCAGAGTACTGCTTGTCAGTCACCCATATGTGAAAGGGGGGTGGTGGGATAGCTCAGTGGTTTGAGCATTGGCCTGCTAAACCCAGGGTTGTGAGTTCAGTCCTTGAGGGGGCCTTTTAGTTGATCTGGATTGGCCCTGCTTTGAGTTGGACTGGGTTGGACTAGACGATCTCCTGAGGTCCCTTCCAACCCTGATATTCTGTGATTCTGTGACCTGTGCTCGAAGAAGAAATAGACGTTACTTACTGTGACTGGGAGTTCTTCAAGATGTGTGGTCCCTATCTGTATTCCACTACCTGCCTTCCATCTCCTATGCTTCGGTTCTGGATTGGATTTGCCATAAGAAGAGGAACCTGAGGAGCTATCGACCTGCACTGTCTCTTATACCCTCTCTTGGGAGCACAAGGAGATCTATTGCACATGTGTGGGCCAATGGACACTGCTTGCTAAAATCTCCAGACTCTAGTGCATGTTGTACATGCATTCCCCATGTGTAGAATACATATAGGGGCCGCACATGTCAAAGAACTTCCAGTTACAGTAAGTAACTGCCATTTCTTGAATTTGTATTTTATGTACTTTGCTGTGGTATATAGCAACATAGATAATACTTCTCTAATCACATTAGAGAAGACAATTGAGCAATTTACAAAGCTAGTGGTTGCACAGCAAACAGTGGTAGACAAAACTAAATGTTGATACATAGACTTGTGGATTGTACAGTGCTGAGCGCACTAACAGACATTCAAGTTAATGCATGGTGAAAGGAATAACTCGAACTAATACGTTTTTTGGGTTATATGTGGACAGTAACCATTCCAGAAAGGCTCAGCTATAATCGTGAATCGCTTAATGCATGGCACTGGTCCCAAAAAGCTGCAGACAGTGGATATGTAGAGAATGGAATAGTCAGTATTTTTAAGCATCTTGTCTAAATAGTCCTTGCTTGTAGTTAGGATTGTATAATCTCAAAGATGCAGCAGAAACAAAACCCAGTCATATGAGAAATTGGAAAGATTAGGTTGTCTCCTTAATAAAGGAGACTGATAAGGAAGGAATAAACCTTGCTTCAGTACGTGCTCCCCCATTAACCACCAGGGATTGGGGAGCAATGCATAACTCCTATGTTCAGGGTGTGTTGAGGAAATTATTACACCTTCTTTTTCCGAGCAGCTGGCTGCACTGTTAACGTCTCAGCTGTACAAGAGGCTTTCCTAATTAGTAATCCTTTCTACCACCAGTGCAAATATGTCCCTTCACTTGGTAGTAAGCAAACAAAACTATTAAGCAACGGTTATTTTTATGGATTTAGAATTTCACCTGGAACTGTGGCAGTGGGGAGTTAATAATAAAGGGATATGCATGCTACTGATTGCTAACTGCCAGACTTCATTAAAGAAGCTAGTTATTCTTCTGCATAGCTGGAATCATGTTGCAGAAAACTTCTGGGGGTAATTCCAATTTCTTGACATTTTGTAACTGAGAATGTATAGATATGGCTTATCTGAGGGTGGGGGGACTCGTACCAAAGGGTTATGTGCATACTAACCAATCTGGTAAACATTCTTTTCAGGGCTATAATTAAGAATGAGTGTACTGGCTTTTTTTCTTTTTAGTTCTTGGAATACCTGGAATCACCACTGAATTTAATGAAAGCTGCAAATTCTTGGCACTTGTGAAAAGCAGGTCATAAGACTAAAATTTTGAAGGGTGCCTGGTTAGAACAAAGATTAGGGTGTTCTCCCTCGCTGTGATACTAACTTGCTTTTGGGTAAGATCTCTGCCCAAGGATTGGCCCTGCTGCGACCATTCATGCCAGAAGCAAGAACCCACCAGTCAGTTCTCATGTCTCATTACGCATCTGTAGGAGTTGATACCTACTTCACAGGAGCTGAGAAGATGCTGTGAGAATCACTAATCTGATGAAAGATGCTAGAAGTATGCAGTACTAAAACTACACTAGTGGGCTTTCTCTAACCTTCATAGAGTATAGACAATAGACATTCCTTCTGGTCTGACTCTTGCTTCCACCCACCCAACATCCTGGCTACCCCTATCTGCAGGGGTATGGAGAGACATTTGGCTTAAAGTAGTTTTTCATCTTGAATGTGGGTGGAGTTGGTCTTCAAGTCGTATTAAATTTCACAACTCACGAAAATTAACAGCGACCCTTTTTAAGAGTATTGCTACATCCTTTAATTGGTTCACTCCTCCCATATCACTTTACTCAATGAGACACATGGTTTTTCCTGCTACTTCACATGCTGTTTGCCAAATCTGGTGCCAAATCTGGTACCAAAGGTGCCGGTATAAGAATTCAGTACAAGTGTGTTCTGAATATGGGGATAGCGTCCCTTCCCAAGAAGGAAACATGCATGTTGCTTCTGCTCCAACTGATTTCCTAGTTCAGTCATGTAGTAGTAAGTGCTGCAAAACTCTCCATAGTTCTGGAGTCTTGAACACCCCCCAATTCTATCATGAGTTTGAAAGGATAAACTAAGAACAGTGTGAGATAAAAGTTGAAATGTTAGGGGTTTATTTGTAGAAGTTAAATAGCAGAAAAGTTATCGTTAATCAATAGTCTCTTATCAAACTTTAACATTACATACCCCAGATATCTTTAAATTATAACATGTGTAACTGCCTCTAAAATCTCACTCAACTTTAGATGAATGCTATGCCCAACTTTGTCAACGTGGGTGTTAGACACCTAAAGAAGTGGCCTCCACTCTTAGAAGAAAACTGAGTCATTTATATAGGTGCCTAACTTTAAGCACCTAAGTTGGGGGAGGAAACTTGACTACCATGCTAAATCTGAAATGTCCTGAAAAGTCAAAAGAAACAAGTACTAGCGATGACTAGTCTTATCCAGTTCTATTGTGGTGCCTTTTATGATGAGATTACTGGTTCTGTGGATGAAGGGACAGCAGTGGATGTATTGTTTCTTGACTTTAGCAAAGCTTTTGACACGGTCTCCCACAGTATTCTTGTCAGCAAGTTAAGGAAGTATGGGCTGGATGAATGCACTATAAGGTGGGTAGAAAGCTGGCTAGATTGTCGGGCTCAACGGGTAGTGATCAATGGCTCCATGTCTAGTTGGCAGCCGGTATCAAGTGGAGTGCCCCAAGGGTCAGTCCTGGGGCCGGTTTTGTTCAATATCTTCATAAATGATCTGGAGGATGGTGTGGATTGCACTCTCAGCAAATTTGCAGATGATACTAAACTGGGAGGAGTGGTAGATACGCTGGAGGGGAGGGATAGGATACAGAAGGACCTAGACAAATTGGAGGATTGGGCCAAAAGAAATCTCATGAGGTTCAATAAGGATAAGTGCAGGGTCCTGCACTTAGGATGGAAGAATCCAATGCACCGCTACAGACTAGGGACCGAATGGCTAGGCAGCAGTTCTGCGGAAAAGGACCTAGGGGTGACAGTGGACGAGAAGCTGGATATGAGTCAGCAGTGTGCCCTTGTTGCCAAGAAGGCCAATGGCATTTTGGGATGTATAAGTAGGGGCATAGCGAGCAGATCGAGGGACGTGATCGTTCCCCTCTATTCGACATTGGTGAGGCCTCATCTGGAGTACTGTGTCCAGTTTTGGGCCCCACACTACAAGAAGGATGTGGATAAATTGGAGAGAGTCCAGCGAAGGGCAACAAAAATGATTAGGGGTCTAGAACACATGACTTATGAGGAGAGGCTGAGGGAGCTGGGATTGTTTAGCCTGCAGAAGAGAAGAATGAGGGGGGATTTGATAGCTGCTTTCAACTACCTGAAAGGGGGTTCCAAAGAGGATGGCTCTAGACTGTTCTCAATGGTAGCAGATGACAGAACGAGGAGTAATGGTCTCAAGTTGCAGTGGGGGAGGTTTAGATTGGATATTAGGAAAAACTTTTTCACTAAGAGGGTGGTGAAACACTGGAATGCGTTACCTAGGGAGGTGGTAGAATCTCCTTCCTTAGAGGTTTTTAAGGTCAGGCTTGACAAAGCCCTGGCTGGGATGATTTAACTGGGAATTGGTCCTGCTTCGAGCAGGGGGTTGGACTAGATGACCTTCAGGGGTCCCTTCCAACCCTGATATTCTGTGATTCTGTGTGGTGCAAAAGCAATGTGGCTACACTTCAGCTAAAAACATGCTACAGTGTTTTATTAACATAATTATAAACATGCACCATTAAATGATGTAAGATATAGAATATTGATAGGATGATAATGTCCCAGTGTAACATACAGTTAATGCTAGTAGGTACAAAAGTGTCAAGGTGAATAGTTGCATTGAGCCAAGTACTGTAGTGTTTTTAAACAGTGCTTCTATTCCACTCTTGATCAGAATCTGATTTACTTTAAACTTTTAGTAGTGATGTCTGAAACAACATTTGAGAACCAATGTTTGTAATATTGTTTCTATCTGTTAAAATTTTAGTCAGTGTATGCAGGCATACTGTCCTCAGTTTAAGACTCCATTATTAGAATTTATTAGAATTTACAACTAGCAAAATGGAATTATATTCAGATTGGGTAGAGAGGTTATAAAACCAAACATTAACTAGAATTTTTTGTAATCACTGTCTTATGTGAAGTATAAATATATTGCTCCTTTTCAAGGTACTGTTACTCATTTCTCCTCCAGATAACCCATTTTAAATCAGAGTTAAGGAAGAATATGCTAGAAAAACAGTCAAGAATTACGTATGGCACGTTACACAAATAGGTTTTAGGTACTCTCTAATAAGTGACTTCAAACAAATGAAAATTGCTTTGTAGCCTGGGTGATAGATTCCACATTGTTGCTATGTAAGCACTAATGCTGATACTACTGTAGCTGAAAAAAAATCTCCCAGTTTACAATGCTGCTTCTTTCATAAAGTGGAGTTTCATAGGCAGTTAACCTACATTTCGGTTATTTAGGTGTTTTGTTCTGCTGAACGTTCTGTACCTAAAACAATTCCTACTGTAGTTCGCAACATAGCACATTCAGCAAAGAAGTGGATAAAAACTAGGCTGACTAAAGCTTGTTATCAGAACCAAGTTTTCTTGACTTTTTGAAAAACCTGCAATATAACTAATTTGATGGATCTACAATACTATTGAAAGGTATGGTTGTGTAAAACATAGTACTCTTTGTTTTGATTTTAGTCTCTGTTGGAAAAGTTCTTGATTCCTAACGCTTCTCAAGCAGAAAGTAAAGTTTTCTATTTGAAAATGAAAGGAGACTACTACCGTTACTTGGCTGAGGTTGCTGCTGGGGATGACAAGAAAGGTACAGTATGTCAGCTTCTTGTTAAATTTGTCAGAAAATGGGCTTGCTTTAAATGGGACAGTGCTCTTTCTCTGATTCTGGGAGATGATTAATGTTAAATAGAATTAAAAGGTGGTTTAGCTCTGTGGTTATAGAAATTCCAAGTTTATTGCCTAAACGTGGTAGGTCAATAGCTCTCAAACAAGAGTCCCCAGGAATTCTCTCTTACAAGTGTGCTTTGCAGATCCCCACTGTAGCAAACGTGTGGTTGGTCATGCAACACTCCTGAAGCAGTCAACCATTATGCTTGTGTATGTGTATATCCCTAGTTTCAGAACAGAGACGTGAATTCCCTTTGCCCCAGCCATCTCCATTCATATTTCTGCCTTTGGGTGCGGGGTCAGTACCCTACCCTTTCTCCACAAGGCTTAATATTTAGCTTTTTTGCTAGACTTGCTACACTTCTACAATATTTTTAAAAATAGCTGACAAAACTAGGTGTTGACCCTCAATGAGGCTGGAACCCACCTTGGAAGGGAAGTGGCTAATGACCCAAACTCATGATGTACTGGAATCTAGGAATTGTATTGCCATCCCATAAATTGGTTTGCTTATTGTTTTAGAAAAAAATGTTACCTGCCTGCTGTATCTACATAGATACAAACTTGTAACAACCTAGTAGACAGATTAGCAAGGGTAAGCAGTACCCCTATAGCTTAGTCTCTTAGTCCTTGAGGGTCCAAACACCTAGTTTGTCTATTTTTTAAAATACTGTAGAATTGTAGCAAGTCTAGCCAAAAAAAGGTTTGTCTTTCTAATTCTAAACTTGTACCCGAACAGTTCATGGTAAGTCTCTTCTGCTTTGTTTGCAAGCTGTTCAGAACTGACTTTGCATTGAACCCGAACTGAATGGTGTATGGGGCCACTGCAGTGGCACCAAAATTATACCCAGAGACTATCTCTGTCTTCCTTCAACAAAGAGAAGAGTTACATATTTGTACCCGACAGTTATTTGTGTAGGAGAAATAGTTTCACAAAGTTTTATAAGCAATTGCAAACGGGGGCTTATAATGGTAAATGTGGGAGCAACATTAATCTGCAATGCTGCCAACCCTGTCTGTAATAAAAAGTAGATTTGGAATACTTTGCAGCATTAAAGAGACACTGTCAGATGAAATTGTAGTCTTATACATATAGATTAGATACTAGAATTCTGAAACTTATGCTAAATTTTTTGTTCCTTGCCTCTTCATTCTTTACTAAATGCTATAAAAATGCTGCAATGCTTAGGTGGCAAATTCAGCTTTACATATTGACCAGCTATCTCCATCCAGCCTTAATGCTTATTGTGGGCCAAAGCTAATTTGGACATGTTGCTTTAACTGGCTAATTCCGCAAAACTGTTTTTAAAACAGTATTATGCTATGAAAATATTTGTAAAGCTAAGAGCTCCTTATTAATGAGGAAACTAAACCCAAACCTATTACTCATGTTTGTTACATGATAAAAACATAGGTCTTGAACACAGCTGTGTAAATGCATCTAAATTATTTACATGTTTTTCTTGAAGGGATAGTGGAGCAGTCACAACAGGCGTATCAAGAAGCTTTTGAAATCAGTAAAAAGGAGATGCAACCAACACATCCAATCAGATTAGGTCTGGCTCTGAACTTCTCTGTGTTTTACTATGAGATTCTGAATTCCCCGGAGAAAGCCTGTTCCCTTGCAAAGACTGTAAGTTTTTAAAAAAGAATCAAAAGCTTAAATGTTGTATGTAACCTATATTATATGGGCAATAACATTTTTTTAAAATTTATTTTTTAAAAAAAAAAAAAAAAAAACCCTCTAGGCTTTTGATGAAGCCATTGCTGAACTTGATACGTTAAGTGAAGAGTCATACAAAGACAGCACACTAATAATGCAATTACTGAGAGACAACTTGACAGTAAGTACCATTAAAACTTGCTTGTTAAGCAAGGAATTTTATTACATGTCGTCATTAATCAAGCATTTTGTTCATTGCTTGACTCTAACTAAAGCATAAGAGCAGTTAACTGGGGGCTACTATTTTATGCCTAACATGTAGGTAAATAATGTTTGTTAGCAGCAAGTTGTTATATTCCTGAACTGAAATTTTGTTCACACTTTTGCCTCCCATGGTAAGTTGACAACTTTCAGTTTCTATGATCCCATAATTGGCAAATCCAATACATCGTTGAATAACTACACTTTCTGGCTTATGTAAGGAATCTAGCATTTTTAAAAACAAGCTGCAATGTAGGTTAACTTTCACTTACTTATTTTTAGTGTTATCCCCTAAAAACGGTTTTGAAAGCTTTGACTGACAGTGCAATCTTTACATCCTCTTGGAATTTTTTTTTTTTGGTGGGGTTTTTTGTTTTGTTTTTAGAGCTATTCTTCACCTTTGTGTAATGGGTCCAGCCTGATCATATGCATAAGGCATGGGCCCTAGTGTAGTTCTAAATGGCTAAATATCATCCAGTGAGATGTCAGTTGCCTCAGCAGTAAGGTGGGTTTTTTTTTCCTCCCTTTTCTTCGTCCCCCAAATGGTTCGTTCTTGCTCATGTTCCAGAGGATTTTTTTTTTTCCAGGCTTACTTGATATTTATGCAAACAAATATTTTGTGAGGTAGATATACTTGAACTTAGTACTAAGACCAATATAAACAAGCTTGTTTCCTTTTTTGGTCATGTTTTTTTATTTGAAACTTCTCTAGAATCAGTGTTATTCAGAAGTCTTACAAGTGAGCCACAGAACAGTAACTTTTAATTTGTTAAAAACAACAAGGAGTCCTCATGGCACCTTAGAGACTTAACAAATTTATTTGGGCATAAGCTTTTGTGGGCTAGAAGTGGGTTCTAGCCCACGAAAGCTTATGCCCAAATAAATGTGTTAGTCTCTAAGGTGCCACAAGGACTCCTCGCTGTTTTTGCTGATACAGACTAACATGGCTACCACTCTGAAACCTTTTAATTCATTGTTACTCAAACTGACTACTATCCACAGCATGAATCTAGATTGGCCTGCATGTTTTCTGAAATTGTTTCCTGGTAGATACCATGTCTCAGCACATCTGTCATTTATTTTCTGGCCAATTTTTAGGTATTTTCATGCTGCTTCAGGTTTAAGCAAGGAGCATTTGCCATGTGGCATCTGCACTGCATTCAGGCCAGGAACAAGGCTGCAGATCTTGCACAGTATTCTCCACTGCCTTGCATCACTTGCACATATGCAAAGTGTGTGTAAATGTCTACTATTCTGAATTCGTAGTATTTTATACTATCTTTGCACAAGAGTGAATGTTGATTTAAGATATGTGCAAGGCAGTGAAGAATTAAACCCTTTAAGGTCTTTCTACTTGTGAGGGCCTTGGCAGCTAAGGGATCCAATTGGAGCACCACCTTTTGAAGCAGAGGGATGCTCCAAATCATAGTGTGATAGCAATGACCGAAAGACCAGCTGAGGGTTTGCTGACCAGCTGATAGTTAAACTCCCAGAGGAGCAACAAACTCCCAGTGACAAAGCCTTTAAGCAATAATACCATTCAAGGTAGGAAGAGCTTCCCCCTTGAAGAAAAGTAGAAATATTACTGATATCCTCGTCTACTCATAATATTTAGCAAGAATCTGGAATGGGATGGGTTTTCAGCATTCTTGCAAATGCAAACACTTTACTGCTTTTTCTCTCAAACAGTTGTGGACATCAGATACCCAAGGAGATGAAGCTGAAGCAGGAGAAGGAGGGGAGAATTAACCAGCCTTCCAACTTTTGTCTGCCTCATTCTAAAATTTACACAGTAGACCATTTGTCACTCATGCTGTCCCACAAATAGTTTTTGTTTACGATTTATGACAGGTTTATGTTACTTCTATTTGGATTTCTATATTTCCCATGTGGTTTTATGTTTAATATTAGGGGAATAGAGCCAGTTAACATTTGGGGAATTTATCTGTTTTCATCTGAGGTGGCCAATATAGGGTTGTGAAATTTTTATACGAGTTTTACATGTTTGGCATAGTACTTTTGGTATACTGTGGCTTCCCACAAGGTGGCCAGGGTTAAACAGCTTCCTATGTTGAGCAAAGAAAACTGCTTGCATATTGGTCTGTCATGATGGAAAAAGGGGATAATCAGTTGCAGCCACAGGTGTAGTTAGTGTGAGTACTTCAAAGCTGAAGCATACCATGGCTGCGGGGGAACAGATGTCCCATGGATATTGCATGTCAAGCATGTGAAATCCTATGGAATATACAATCAAGTGTACATCTTTGATTGCAGCTGAAAAGCGTTCCTTAAGACAGTTTTGATCACCCAGTCAACTTTCTCTAGAGAAAGGCAGAAACGGTTCACATTCCATTATTTGTAAAGTTACCTGCTGTTGCTTTCATTATTTTTGCTACACATTTTATTTGTATTTAAATGGTTTAGGCAACCTAAGAACAAATGTACAAGTAAAGATGCAGTAAAAATGAAATGCTTGATATCCATAACTACACTGTATATTGAGCACAGCAGTAAAACAAAAACCCATGTATTTAACTTTTTTAGGTTTTTTTTTGCTTTTGTGATTTTTTTGATACTTGCCTAACATGCATGTGCTGTAAAAATAGTTAACAGGGAAATAACTTGAGATGATGGCTAGCTTTGTTTAATGTCTTATGAAATTTTCATGAACAATCCAAGCATAACTGTTAAGAACATGTGTATTAAGTTGATGTAAGTGGAATAAAAGTTTTATGAATGGACTTTTCAACTACCTTCTCTGTAGCTTTCATGTAAATCTGTCTTCCTGTTCTGAATTTTTTTTACAGGGATTCTAGAGAAACTTCACTAAAACAAGAGGCATGGCGAAATATCTTGACTATTCGAATGTCAGTTTTCCCCTGATTAAATGATTCTCTGCATCCAGATTTTGGTTCACTTTCCGCAGGAAATGAAGTAGCAAGATTAAGAGCTTGTCTTAACTATCTTGAAAGCTGAAACTACATTGTCCTGCTAAAGTATGTAATACATACTTGAAGGGGCTAGAGCTGCAGGAGGCTTTTGAGTGTCCAGATGGTACACCCATAAAGGCATTTAAAGCCACAGAAGAGAATATTACAAAAGTGCAACCAATACAGAAAAGACCTGGGGGAATGGGGGGACTACCTTCAAGACCCAAAAATTCCATGTGCACCAGGGCATGACCAGAACTAATCTTTGGAGCAGATCCAGAATCTGACCATCACATTGAATCTCTCCATTTGCTTTTGTGTTCTTGTTCTTAAATGGAGCGTTGGAGAGTCTTGACAATTTCTCTGAACCCTCAGAGCACTTTACTATTTGATTCTGGGAAAGGATCTGGAGTCTAATTCTTTCTCTTCCTTCCCCTAGCATAGGCCCCCTGTAAGAGCTGCATTGACAGCAAACCTCTGACAAGTATCTTCATTACCTTCAGGGATGTCAGTGTGAACTTGACATAATCGAGACGGGCGGAGCACTTCTTGATCCTCATTTGGTGTTCCACTGATGGCAGAAACAACATTAATTTCATTTCTAACATTCTGTGGAATTATAGAATAAATGAAAATATTTTAGAATGAAGCTGGGTAAAAACTAAAATAAATGGGGATGAAAAGTACACTACACAGAAAACTCAACAGTACTGTATCTGTAAGCACAGCTTAACGTGCTATTTACATCCACTTTTTGTAGCATTTTTTACACCAAATAATGGATGCTTCACTGTGGTAGAAACAGGGAACTCTTGAAGGATGAAGTGAACTGAGTTGCTAGATTGGATGTCTGCTTTCCAGCCCAGCTGACTTTCTAGAATACACTGGATTTTACCAAACAGTGCCTCCCCTGCACAGTTGTCTTTCCCTCCTTTTACAATTACTCTGCTGTCTTACATCCTAGTCAACTGAATAGCAAATTCAAAGTGGCCTGAAAAATCTCTAAAAACAGCTGAGACCCACACCAAACAAACAGTATAACAAAACTGATGGAAGAGGGTGGGGAGGATAATCTCCATGTTAAATGTATGAATGTTATGAGTAGGCTCACGTGTTAAGAATCTACTTTTTCTAATTAGGGTTCACAACAAAATCATACAAATCTATGATGACTTCAAAGGTGGGAGAATGCAAATAAGAACAAATAGATTACAGGGGAAAGTAAGTGTGAACAAGTTCCCTTATTAAAAGGAAAAGCTGACAAATCACCCAAGATCACTTCTTACAGTTCCATTCTTTTCTCTAGCATTATGACTAACTGTATAAAAACCAAATACCTGTCTAAAGGAAAAGGCAGTAATTGGTTAAGCTTCCTGCCATGACTAAATAAAGGGCCCAGTTCTATCCTGAAATCTAAGTGTAAACTGAGTTGTCTGTCAGAAGGTGGCTAATACATTAAGAGGATTTTCAAAGCCACTTTCTTAACAATGAACCAAGGATAGGTATCTGCAGTATGTGATGGCTCTATTTCTGAGCAGAAAACCACTTTTGATGAAGACACAGCTTCACTGTGTGAAAGCGGTAGAATTTAACATCAGAGTTGCATGGGTTGTTTTTCCCCCCCATTCTACGAATAGAATTAATTTAGACTTTGCAATAGTTTCAGCTGAAGTTTTTTTGGTCTAACCCTGCATCAAACTTTCAAAGGAGAGTTTGCCAACTCCTGTTAAACGTAAGTAGGATGCTAAACTAGTAAGTCCTGCAGTTCTTTGTTTAATGTTCTAGTTACAAGTAAGTTAGAATGAGACCATTTTATCATCTAGGAATACGCTATAAATATAATTCCTGGTTTTATATAATGCATTTCATCAATAGATCTCAAAGAGCTTTATAAAACGTCATTATCCATAGGAAATTGTATCCAATGTTTTTAGATGTGAAACTATTTTCTAAATATCTTTAGCACAGAGTGCTCATCCTGGAGTCTTGATCCCCACCCCAACTCTTGATGCTAGAATTTTCCACAGCACTTGATTAAAAATGTAATTGCTTCTATGGAATGAGTCTCCTGCCTGTTAGTGCAAGTAAATTCTAACACCAATCTAAGGCTCTTTTCTTATTTAGCTATTTAATTCTTTATTTGCACTGCATATTGCCTAATTAGAAAAGTAATTTGCAAGAGTGCTTGTATTACAAGCAGAACCCATGCAGCTACATCATCCAGAATCCCATCAGCTGAATGTTCTGTTGTGTAAGCAGAGGGACATGGTGGTGAAAGCTCCTTAAACATTTGGGCATGGAGAAGACAGTGGAAGGGGAGAATTGTCTACAAAGAGAGGTGTGTTAACTACATGTTATGGCAAGGGCCCTACAACTAATAGGCTTAAACTACAGATGGGACAGCTCAATTTAAATAAACTAATTATATAAAGGTAATCATGGAACAAGGTGCTTAAATGAAGTTGAATCATTGCAATGAAGATAGTACAGGCTGGACTGGCCATTCATCAGCAACAGTTTGGGACTGACTGTAGGGGGCTGGAGAAAGATTCCTACAATGGCAATAGGCACATGCTCTCTTCTAGAAAAAGAATCTGGTTAAGTCCCCTTTCTGTAGCAGCTCTCAGTACCTGCTTATCAGAAGCTCATCTGTAAGCTAGCCAGTGGCATCTCCCCATAGCTCCTTTTGCCTTGGATTTCAGCTCCTCCCAAGTGGTAAGATGTGGCTACTGTGAGAGAAAATGACTTCTGAGAGCTGACACCTCTTGGTTGGGTGCATCTCCCTGTTTGCAATAATTCTTAGTCCCTTGTGACAAATTTCCTTCAGGTTAACGTGACCAACCTCTGAATAGTAGGGAAGGTGTTCTTCTAGTATGGCAAAGGATTAGAAATCAGGAGACCTGTGCTCTCTTCCCCGCTCTCTTCCAGATTTTTTTCTGTGACCTTAGTTGGCCTGAATTTTTCAGAAGTGCTCAGCACTCAGCTTTAACTGATACCAGTGAGAGGTGTGGGTGCCCTACGCCTTTGAAAATCTGGTCATTTAATCTGTTCTCTCTAAAAAGAGGTTTTCACCTACCACACTCAATGTGACACAAATTTTGCAAAATACTTTGAGATTCTTGTTTGGAAGTTGCTGGAAGTGTAAAATATTTTGAACAGTAGTAGAAACTGTATAGAGCAGTAGTGTTTGAGCAAGTGCTCAAAGGCTTCAAATTTGCCTTCTACTAGGTGAGATTGAAGAAATACCTTTCATCTGCCCTACCCTTTCTTCCTATCCCTCTGCTCAGATGCAAAGTAGTAAGAAGTCTCAGGTGCAACTGCTGATTTTGATGAGTAAAACTTAAGTAGGTGCTCCACCAGTCATGAACCATACAGTGAATAGGCTGAGTGCCAATCACCATAGCAACTAAGTGCTATTGAAGTATTTTAGGAGCACAAATTACATATTGCTACATCACTGGAAAACAAAATCAGAAATCTAAACTAAACCAGATATGCCTTGCACTGTACTTGAAGGCCTCCAAACTCTGCTTCTAGCAGGCTATCAAAGGGGCAGAGTCCCAAAAGTCAGAAGAATCTGCTGGAAACCCTGTCTCCAGTCCTGAAAACTTCAGTCCTCAGAGCTGAAAGCACACCAGCTGGGAAGGATGCTTTTGCTATAATGAGATCTAAAGTAAGAGGTCTTATGTCAGGTAAGCAAGACTCTCACCAACATTTTACATTGTCATCAATACTTTGAATTGCACCCGCTAGTGTTATGTGCACAGAGCAATCTACCCTACTCGTTAGACTACTACGTTTTTCATCAGTTGAAGCCTGTTGGTCTTCAGAGTTTGCCCAAAGTAGAAAGCACTATAGTAGTCTAGACTGTAGGTGACAACACTGTGGTTGACTATGAAGGTCTGCACTGACAAGAATGGTCACAGCAGCTGCATGGTCTAGTGTCCCTCTGACAACTGATGAGACACGATGTAAGTTTGACTCATTATATTAGGCGCCTACATAGCTAACTTAAAACTAAAGCGAAACTGGCAACTCAGGATCACAGACTTTAAGGTCAGAAGGACCATTATGATCATCTAGTCTGACCTCCTGCACAACACAGGCCACAGAATCGCACCTACCCACTCCTGTAACAAACCTCAAACCTATGTCTGAGCTATTGAAGTCCTCAAATCGTGGTTTTCACAGATTACGTTCCCAAGAGAAGCAGCCAAGCTTGTCAGGGAAACCTACAGTTATTGCAGTCCTGTAGTGGGTGAAAGTAGCCTTTCCTGGAGAGAGTGGGAGCTGGCAACCACTGAGGACCCATACTGAAGTCCTCTGTTAGAACAGTGATGGAGAGCTGCTGTAGTCTGTCACAGACCCTATTGCTCTCTGTGAGTCACAGAAGAAAGGGAGGGAGATACAGAGATTCCAAGAGCAGAGTTGAATATGCTACACTCTGAATCCCCTGTCCGAGGGAGGAATCCCTTACAGCCCTGCCAAAAAATGTTTGAAAACTAGTCCCACTGGAAGCGTTTTAATACCAGGGAAGGTGTCTTCCCTTCTATTGCCCCTTCTGTGTCTATGATCACCTTTTCTTTTATGTATTTCCTGCCTACGTGGAGTCATGTCCCCCTGAAACAGCCTAACAATCTACACAATGCTTCCTGGGAGGAAATGATGTTTCTGTGGGAGGGACTTTCATTCATTCTTCATGCCTCGTTCTGTTTTCATCTTGGTTTTCCTCTTTTTCCACTGTTTCCCTGCTCCATTCTTCCCCCTTCTAATCTGTTTCATGTCCTGTAACCCTACACAGCTCTGCAAAAGTTGCAGCATTTTGCCCCAGAAGGGGCTATGTTTTAGTGGTGGACAAAGTGATTTCTGTACATTGAAAGCATTTGTTTATAAGGCATCTATCAGTATAGCAGAACTCCCAAGAGTTTCACACGACTGTCCTGCTTTGATCCACAAAAAACTCTGTCATGTGGGTCTGGCTGGGCTTGGCTTCCCATTGTGGCCACAGGTGGATGGGCCAATCCTGAGCAGCGCTGTGACCCCAGGTTGCAACACCTAGAGCAGGCAGCCACTCTCAGCCAGCCCCACGGGACAGGAGCCATAAGAGCTGCCTCTGCAAGGAAAGTATGGGGTAGGTTCACTCTGCAACATCCTCCCCAGACTTCCCCCCATTCCTGCACAGAGGCAGGACCCTTCCTGCTTTAGCTACTTTAAATGTTGGGAGGTATGCTGTAGAATCCAGGCACCGGTTACATAAAATCACAGAAATCCAAACTGGAACAGACCTCTGAGAGTCATTAGTCCACCCCTTCCAACACCAGGGCCCCAGTCCTGCAACTTCGTGCTCATAGGCAGACTGGAGAGCCCTGCATAACTTCAGTGCAACTGCAGCTGTTTGCATACAAGAAGTTGCAAAATCAGGTTCCAAGTTTGCCAAGTGCTTTGGGATCCTTGGGTGGGGGTGCAATATGTAAACATAAATAATTATCACATTGAAATGATACTATTCATAGTTTAGTGTCAAATTCCACTTGGTTAAGTTCTCCTCTGAATGTCAGTTTTACTATTTAAACATGTTCTGAGCTGGAGTCATGGTTTCTGGCTGTATTGGAGATACCCCCAATGAGACCCTTGAGAGAGAAAAGGAGGAACTGCCCCCTGGCCTAACCTCACAGCAAAACTCAACTGTCACTATTTTTTAAGAGACTCATTAAAGTTTAACCTTCTGGGACTGGGTAGTTAAGCTGCCTTGCTACTAATGCTAAACCATTTAGCCTTACATGTTTAATTCCAGCTCCCACTGCCAACAGGAACTGGAGAATCTTGTCTAAGTAGATAGGTAGCATTGCCCATAAAGTTCCAGCAGCCCCTTTTCATAAATGAGACTTGTTCCACTTAAAGGCTTTGACGCATCATTGGCCCAGATTGCAGTTAAGCTGTACTATATATCCTTGTCCCATTGCCCTTCTGCTGCTTCTCTCTGCCTCTTTCTTTCCCATTCTACTACCCCTTCCTCCTCCCCATGTCATCTCACCTTGTGCTCTCTTCTTTTTATTTGAGCATAAGCTTTCATGAGCTACAGCTCACTTCATCGGATGCATGAAGTGAGCTGTTGCTTACGAAAGCTTATGCTCAAATAAATTGGTTAGTCTCTAAGGTGCCACAAGTACTCCTTTTCTTTTTGCGAATACAGACTAACACGGCTGTTACTCTGAAACCTCTCTTCTTTTTGTTTCCTTTATTGGCCATTTTCATTTTCTGTTTCTCAGTGTATTCTGCTTCGTGTACCTGATGCTGAGTCAGCTTTTCAAACAGCCGGGACCCTTCTCAGTGTATGACTTCAGATTTCACACATTGGGAGAGGCAGGCTTATAAAATGACATTCACAATGAGGGAGAAACAGACTTTTCTTCAATAGTAAAATGCAAATAGAATTGGTGAGAAAGGAGGGGAAAAAATGGAAAACTCCCGATTCAATATATTTCACAGATGATTCTTTTAATAATTCCCCTGCTTTCATTATGGTACTGTCGAAAGGTAACTGAGTGCAGGTATCTTCACAAACCCATACATACCAACCAGCAGAGCTAAGGGAAGGAGAACTAAAACTTGGAAGATACTTATAGAAACTCTGTTTCAGACCGAAGAGTGCTCCTGTAATTGTTGAAATGTGTTAAAATTCAGTTGTACAGTCTGTGGTTGGCCTACCCCGTTTCTGAATGAAAAGAAAACTTAACCCCTTGGTGTCTGGAGGCAAAATTTCACCAGCACTAAAAGATAATGTAAAGTGCATTTGTACTAATGTGAGCACTTGAGCACTAAGGATTCAACTCTTGTTATAGTTTGAGTGTGACTTTACTTAAGAGAGATGCATCTGAGCACTCTAAAAAATTCACAGAAAACCATATTAGAGCTATATGTCCTCTAGGTTACAGCCACTAGAGGGTGAGAGGATCTCACACTTGAGAGAAAGACAGTGGTCCCCATGTTCATTATAGGAGGACAAAAGGGTGGGAGTATTATCTACAGCAGCTAATATTGGCAATGAGTGATCTAACTGTCTGGTGGCAAGTCTATAATTCTAGCATTGCTGGCACTTGAGTCCTGATCTACCCTAAGTGAAAGGTTTTGGTGCACTATGGCCTCCAATGAACTTCAAGCCAGAAAAATATTATTTTTGTGTAAAGAATTTTGTGTAAGATCAATTTTTTGCTGTGCTAGCTTGACAGACTTGGAATTGCATTCTAGACAGAATGGAAGATTTAGCAGTGGGTCAAGCGATTACAACATGATTTAAGTGTGTATGATGTGGAAACAAAGTTTATTTTTAAGGGTTAGAGAATGAGTGTGTAGAACTATGCATGCTGGAAGATGCATTCTTTGACAATAAATACACTAAAACACATACTCCGTGATATAGCGGAAGAGGTGAGCAAGGGAAGGGTTACAACCAAGAATATAACAAGAAGGAATTAAGCAAACATGCTGAGAATGATAGGGAAGTTAGGCAGCCAGTGTGAAACCTCAAAGCACACAGTAGATTACACCATCCTCCTTCTAAAACAACCATTCTGAACATTTTAATTAGGGTAACTGTAATAATATATTTATCCAAGCCCCTGTTATCTTGGAGAGCCCAAAAGTACTTCACAAACTATACCAAAGTGGGAATAGGTTCATCCCCCATTGAAATGCATCCACCTCTGGGGTTTAGCAGCTGCTAAAAAGTGCCTAAGCAACACTATATGATGGGGGCTATGAAATGAAATGAAAAAAGAATATATCTATTTGAAACTTCATGGGGATTTTAATCAGGAAGAATGCAAGTTTCCTGCTCAATTTCCACTTTTTCATTACAAAGAGTGGTGTGGGATCTTTAAAGGTGGCCTTGTCCATTCTTGGGTTGCTCCAGCTGGTGATGCCTGAACGGTAGAATTTGTGACCCAGGGAGCTGCTCATCTGAGGGCACACTATGCCATAACCCACATCAGGCCTGACACACTCATTGTCCCACCTCACTGTTGTCATAATCCATATCTAAAGGTGTCATATAAGATATCATATACAAACTGGTAACATGCTGGTCATTAATATTATTGTGTGATGCATGTATGAGTGGAGTATAAACAATTATAGATGTGTGATGGAAATATCTTCTTAAAAGGTATGTGTTTGACAAGCGGTGCATAAGTCTAGCCTGTCCTAGACAAAGGAATGTTGTTTCAGCTGCTTGACTGTGTCTCCAATTGAAGTATATTTACATAGATGGTAAACAAAGCCATCAAACTATCAAGGGTCGGAGATGACCACTTAGTAATCATGCCGGGAGATGGAGGCTGCACTTGCAGAAAACCTCCCTGGCTCTTGAAACAGACAATGGACTTATGCAGAAACAGAAAACCATTTTGGTATCTGTCACTTGAGGGACACAAGAGGCCAGAGGTCTTGAAATCCGAGAAGGGTGGTGTGATGCTGGCAGACCAGGGATCAGTGCATGCCCAATCTCAACTGAACACTGACAAATCCGTAGCTGGAAGCAATCTGGCTCACCTATGTGTTGATATTGCTAAAATAGTATTAGAATTATATGAATGTGTTTAGTGTTTAGTCTTTATTGAATGCTTGTGTGTTGTTGCATGCATTAATCTCAGTTATAACTTCTGTATCCCATACTGCAAGGTAATATGTGAATGGTTGTATTGTGAGCCTCTGTGACTTTGTAAATCACCAGACAGGAGAAAGACATTAACTACTGTGAAGTGCTGATCTTCAACAAAAGGTGTTGTGTCCTGCCCAAAAAGAAAGGTCCATCCACACCAGTCAGACTATTGTGGGACATTAAAGAGGGCAAAATACTTTGTTTTTCTGCCCTCCCCCACATGAATATGAGTCATGCAAGTGGATTCCTCCCATCAGCTGAGTTTGCAGCACAGAGCACAAAGAGAGGAGTGGAATAAAAACCCCTAATAAGAAGGAACTGGATCTCTGTGCTGCTTGGATTCTGGAGGGCAAGGTTAACTAGGCATAAACAAGAGATCCCCAGTACTTAGCCAGGGATAGCCCTAAAGGACATACATTTCAGAATAAGCAAGCTCTATAAGATTATAACTAATTTCTGTGTATATATTTACCTGCTTTAGCCTTGTAAATAACTCTCTTGTTTCATTTCCTACTAATAAATCTGTATATAGTTTATTATAGGATTAGCTCCAATCATTGTCCTTGTTATAAGATCTAACGTGCAATTGACCTGGGGAAAGTGACTAGTCCTTTGGGACATGGAGTAAGCTAAATATTGCTGTGATTCTTGGTGTAAGTGACTGTCACAAAGGTATTGTCACCTGGATGGCAAGATATAGCGAAGAACACAGAAGGACTGTCTGTGAGGCCACATTTAGTCTGTTAGAGTGCCTGACGAGTTTACACTTGGCGGTTGGTGAAATCTAAGTACAGAACTCACAGCCAGTTTGGGATTTGTGCCCTGGTTCTTAACCGTCTGCCCTGAGGGTGGTACTCAGGCTCTTGAGTCACTGCAGGCAACTTTATAGATGGATCCTTCAACCAAGGAGTTGAAGTCTCTCAGAACTGACTATAGGTGAGAAACCTGCTTAGACAAGGATTGTAACTTGCTGGAAGTTAAGTGTTAGTCACTAGAAAGTGTGTTTTGTTTGTAACATTTCATATTTCTTACTTGAAATCCCTTAATCCAATGTTCTATGTTAATAAATGTATTCTTGTTTTATTACAAAACCATCTCAGTGCTGTCATATTGGTTTGAAGTGTGTCTTCAGCTAACCTAACAGGCTGGTATGTACTCTGCCTCTTTGGAGGCAGCAAACTTAATAACTTCAGCAAGGGCTTGCTTTCACGTACAGCACTATAGTGGTGCAGTTGCACTGCTGGAGTGTTTTAGTGAAGACGCTACTACCCCGATGGGAGAGCTTCTTCCATCAGTGTAGTTAGCTCCCGCCTCTCAGGGAGGTGGATTATGTCAATGGGAGAAGTTCTCCCATAGTCATAGCACTGTCTAAACAGGCAGTTAGGTCGGTATAACTATGCCACTCAGGGGTATGGATTTTTCACATCCCCGAGCAACGTAGTTATACCAGTGGAGGTCTGTAGTGTAGACCTGGCCTAAGTGTCCAGTGGGAGGGACTGGACACTGCAGAGAGACATCTCTGGTGAACTCAGGAACTGGGGTTCACTGATTGTTACGTGCAAGACAAGGTTTGGAATGGCAGAGTCCTGTAGAGCAGTGGTTCTCAACCAGGGGTCTGGGGCCCCCCATGGGGCTGCGAGCAGGTTTCAGGGGGTCTGCCAAGAAGGGCCGTAATTAGACTTCCTGGGGCCCAGGGCAGAAAGCTGAAGCCCCACCACATGGGGCTGAAGCCCAGGGCCCTGAGCCCCGCCATCCAGGGCTGAAGCCAAAACCTAAGCAACTTAGCTGTGTGGATCCCCCTGTGGCATGGGACACTGGACAACTGCCCTGCTTCCTACCCACTAACGTGTGCTCTGGCTTTTATATGCAGAAAAACAGTTGTTGTGGCACAGGCAGGCCGTGGAGTTTTCATAGCACTTTGGGGGGTCCTCAGAAAGAAAAAGGTTGAGAACCTGGGCTGTAGAGTTTGCTGGCAAGGCAGATGAGCTGGTGTGTCAGGGCAGTGACACACAACTTAGCAGCAGCAAAGCTCACTTGTGCTGAGGCAGAGCAGTACACGGTAACTCAGTTTGCGGTGACCTGAGCAAGGTGTCAAAAAACCCTAGCTAGTAGTAGCTGTTGGAGCACTCGTGCACCTCCTTCTCCCCTCCCTTCAGTGAACATCAGCTGTTCCAGGGTGAGGGTATAACAGGCATGGTGTCCCAGCTATCTCTGTTCCTTCCAGCCATAACCAGCTGAATGGATTAGGAACCACTCTGGGGTATTCCCAGATCCACAGCTAGTTTGATCTTAGTTAATATTTTGGTAGTTCATTCATAGTTTTAGATTTTGATCAAGTTACTTATAAGTTCTTTGCTGCAAAGATGGTGGAACTGAAGACTGAAAAGCCCAGATTTAAAAGGTGCATTTCATGCCTGGCTGTGTTCCCAGCATCTGACACATGTGCCAGGTTCCTGGGATGTTTGGGTGAGGCACACTCACTGTCAAAATGCTCAAGTTGCTCAACCTTTACAATGTGAGCAAAACAAAAGAGGCAGACAGTGCTTCAAGCGATTTTACGATAAGTTCTTGTCAGCAAAACTATCTGGAACTGAGTGAGTGCAAGGTTCAAACACATCTTAGAGACTGGCTTTGGCTCTGAGTGAACCAGTAAGGAAGAAAGCTAAAGCCTCCTCCTCAGTACTCAGCGCTAAAGGATCCAGAAGCAGGAAGGATCCAAAGACAAAAGCCTCTCTCACCATGACGGCAGCTTCTGTTTCTAGAGCCAATCCATTGGTGAGTACAAATGCTCTATCCTTGCCAGTTGCAACCTCTTTGAAAAAACCCAATCCGTGAGAGGAGGCACCCGACCAGAGGATCTTCAAGGAATCTACCAAGAGTACAGATTCTCATGGTAGAACCAGGAGACTTGCTTCTTTGGATCCAGTCCTGTCGAATCCAGCTGAGCCAATTCCAAAAATTAAAACTCAGGAACCAATGGTTTGAGGGAAATATAAGGATCTGCTAACCAGTACTGACACAGCACTGCAAAAAATAGTTATAGTGCAGAATATAAATCAGATGCTTCTCCGATTCCATCAGAGATTAACCCATGTGTTGCGACTCAGCAGGAATCAGACATTTTCTTGGCACTGGTTCAACTGGATGCTTCCCCCGTGAAGAGAAGTAGAGTTGAGGATGTCAGGATTTCTCCATTACTTCCATTACCTAAACCTCCTTCTGGATCTCCAGAAAAAGTTTTTCTCCACTCTCCTTTATTCAACCTAGAAGAATGATATCTCCATTTCCATCCAAACTAAGAATGGGCTCAGATGGCAGAATGGGTACAGATTAGAGGTTGCATTTGGAAAAAAGACCATTACAGCAATTACATGCATTTCCTTTAGATCCATACGGACAAAGATATTTCCAGCTGTCAAGAGACTGGCTCCTGAGTGGTTTGGCCTAGTGGTTGGAGCAGGAGTCAGGTGTAGTGAGGGGGGAGGGGGAAAGGTCAGAATAAGAATCAGCGTCAGGAATTGGAACCAAAGGTCAGAACTGGATTACATGGAGTCAGAAAAGGAAGGAGCAGGGGTGGTTTCAAGGCAGGAGCAATGCTGGGACAGGACTTGGACAAGTCTGGATGCCAAGAAGGGTCTAAGCTGGAGCAGAAGCAAGGCAAACACAGAGAGACAGAGAATCTGTGGGCATGTGCATTGAGCAGCCAGTGAGCTACTTACTGCAGCTGGGATTAAGAACAGGTCTGCTAGCTTCCTCAGTCAATAAGGCAGGGCAATCCCTCAGGCGGCCTCGCTGATGTGACCCATTTGTGGGTCAAGGCCACCAGGAGACTGAGCAGGTGCAGCTGCAGTGCCTTATTCCCAGCAGAGTATGGGCTTTTGGCCTTAACAGAAAGTCCCTCCTTGGGTACAATGATCTCATTTTGCCATCTCCAGCTCCGCATCAAGATGTCCCTATGTATTGGAATGGACATTCACTGATGTGGTACCAAGAGGACGTTCAAGTGCCTGATCTGAAAGACATAGATCCGACAATGTCCCGAAGTCAGGATAGATCTCCTCCAGTGGTAAGAGATATACTGTCAGAAGAGGAAGAATTAGCAGACATACAAGAATGGGATCCAGACTCTTAAGGAATGACTGGTGGAGAATGTGGGATTCACACCAGCCTTGTGGCCATCAGAGAATGTGGTATTATCTCATGAGCTCATGGATCTCATGGTAAAAACATTGGTAAGTCCCTCTGTTTCTGTTGTAGAATCTTCTCACCCTGTTTTCGATATTTTGAGGGCAGCTCCTAGACAGAGGGTCAGGCTCCCTTTAGTGGAAGGATTGTCTTAACTGCCTAAAACAATCTGGAATGCACCTCATCTGTTCAGCCTATGTCCAAAAACACTGACAAATCGTGCCAATTCCTTCAGGAAGGTCATGCTATGTTCCATATTCATCCCTCGTCTAAACTGTTAGTAGTAGAGGTTGCACTACACAGGTCAAAGGGTATACAAGTTCACTCTCCTCCTTCTGTTAAAGAAAGAAGAAGACTGGATGTGTTTGGGAGGAAAATATTTTCTTCAGATTCTTTAGGTACGCAAATAGCAAATTACAAAGCTGTCGTGGCTAGATAGCAATATTATTTAGGAGGGTAAATTGTAATGTTCCTGAATGCTCTCCTGGAGAAGCATAAACCTGCTCTTCCAGTGGAAGGGAAAATTGTTGCTAAATACCAGTTGAGAGCAGCATTTGAGTCTTCATATGTATCAACTAGAGCAGTAGCTTCACCTATTGTATTAAGAAGACATGCTTGGCTGAAATCAGTGGGTCTTCCTCAGGAGATAAGGATGAGAACTGAGGATCTTCCCTTTGAGGGAAATGGTTCATTTAGTATACAGGCAGACAATGTGCTAGAGAAAATGAAGAATGTCACTCTACAGCTAAATCTTTAGGGATGTTTAATACAATAAGATCATCCTCTGTTCTATTTTTCCGATACCAGAGACCATACCCATCTTTTTTGTCATCAGCACCATACTCCTATTAGAGAAGGAATTATTATTACCAATAATATTACCAAAAAAATCATTCCTCTTAACAACAACAGCAGCAGCAAAAGAAGAGGTCGTTTAAACCTCACAATAATTGGAAAATCTTCAATTTCATCTTCTGCTGCTACTCGTCCAAGATTACATATTTGACATAAGGACACAGAGCTTCAAACCTGTCTTGTTAGATTCTGTTGTCTCTCTGTTTGGGGACCACCTGTCCCATTTTTACCATCAATGGGAACTAATAACATAAGACAGGTGGATTCTAGAGATTACTGAATGCTGTTGTTTGATACAGTTCAAATTGGGGGCAGGGATTCCAGCAGGTCAGCCTCATTGTTTGGGAAAGGTCCTGAGAACTCCTTCAATAGATTCCCAATGTATTCCCTGACATGGCCAATAATAAAGGGATAGGCAAGGGACGGGACCAAGCTGACCATCAGGGACTTAATATGCTCCCCCCACAGTTAGATTAACTTGGACATGAGGATAGGGTTTCACATCCCCATGTACACATCGTAGAAGGATGGTGCTCCAAGGTGATGCAGGATTTGGGACCATCAAATTCTGCACCAGGGTTTGGGCACATCCTGAGTCCACAAGACCTACCACTTCTGCCCCACTCACCTTTATGGGAGTGGTCAACTTAGCAGGCTGTGATCTTTGAGCTTGGGTTCGACCATCCCAATTTGCTCAAAACTGCGTTCCATGAATGGGAACTCAAAAACCCATGCCCAGGACAGCCACATGAAAAGCAAAAATCTCAGGCTTTGCCATTGTCTTGGGAGCTTCCCCGGGTCCCTGGGAGGTCCCATTGCATGGGGGCTCCCTACTTGGTTTTCATGGTTGTTACCTTCTTAAGACCAGGTAGGTTAGTGGTTTCTTGAACTGGGGTCTGAGTCAATGGCTCCAGACCTTGGTCCAAGCTATTGAAGGTCCCTGTGACTTATGGGACCTCCTGAGTGCTGGTGAGGGGGGAGCAGAGTGGAGCCCCACAAGATGTGAGCCCCCATGGCCAGCTTTCTCATTTTCCTGCACTGGTCCTTTGGCCCCAGTGGGCCCCTCATGGAGTATCATCACGGCAATCTTGGCCACCAGATAGTTCTCCATGAGGCAAGTGACATTGGCCATTGTCTTGGGTTGATGCCATAGGACCAGTCCTTTCCACCAAGGAGAAGTATCTGGGTTAACTGTTCAAGTAAAGTTATCTCTGTCTCCTGGGCTTCTGTCTTTGTCTCAGGTCTGACATCTCCAACATGAATGTTGTAGCTTTTGGGTGACCAGGCAAGGCTGCACTCCCAGAGGATACTGCTCCTCCTGAAAACATTGCTGGAACATCTCTTTGGAGATGTCTAGAGCATCAAGCATAGCTGCTTTGACCTGCCATCATTTCAGGAAATAACCAAGTCCAAAGCATGATAAGCTGTGTGCACCGTCCTGCTTAAATACAGGGCCAGCATCACTGCCCATTGTTTGAGAGGCTACCAGGCTGCTGTGGCCACCTCCTTGAAGGTTTTGAGGAAGACCTTGGGGTTCTTGTCGGGCTTCATCTTTGTAAGCCTGACGGGGTTGGGGTTGGGGCCGCTGCCAGATGGGCCTGCTGGTCCTGCTATAGCAAGTGGTCATAGTACTGTGACCACCTGTTATATCAGCTGCTGCTTTTGGGCCACTAGATCACAGATTAACTGCTGCCACTGTTAGGCCACTTGCTAGAAGAGATGTTGTTGATGTGGAGCATTCTGCTCTGTCATCTACTTCAGCAGTTGATCCATACCCATCTGACAGCGGGGTGGGGGATGGGGAGTAGACTATTTCCTGTAGGGTTCCTCTTTTTTCCCCCCTTTATTTTAAGGATTGACTGGTTCCTTTCCACAGGGACTAAGTTGTTACCCACCAAATCTGTAGTAAGTGGCCTTGTGGTCCTCCCAGGCTTCCCTGCCTAGGGTGGGGAGGGCGTTCCACCTCCAGGGCCCACTGTAGTGTGGCTCTGGCCCACCAGATAACTGTCCCTTCAACTCTTATGCCCCTCTCAGGGAGGCAGAGGGGCTCAGCCCCCAAAAGTTCCAAAACACGAAGAAAACACAACTGAATACTGGGCTGTCCCCCAGCCTTCCAGTGGGGCTCCCCATCCTTCCTTTCAGATTTGTCTCCAAAATAGTCTCTTACTTGAGCATTGCTCCCTTCTGGGCTTTAATGGCTACAGTGGCTAGGCAGCCCATCCCTCTGCAACTCTGCAACCGGAGCTCCCTTCAGGCAGAGAGGCACAGCTCCATCCTCCTTCCTGGCTAATCACCCCTCAACTGAGCTAGGCTCTCTCCTCTTGTTCCATCTCCAGCTTGGCATTGTGGAGATATAGCAGGGCAGGGTCAGCTGGGCCCATATGCTCTCCTTAACTCCTTCTCTGCTGGTGTGGTGGTCCTCTCTGCCCCACACACCTACATTTTGTTTTTGTAAGGGAACGTTATATGACTGAAAGCAAAAATGCATTAAGGGGAATGGGAGGGATTTGGAGGATTGGTGATAGGAGAGAGCCTTTTACTCCTAGGTTGCAGGTTCACGTCCAGTCCAGGTTGGTAGTGACTGTGAATGTTTACTATTTGGTTGCCTGTATGAAAGGAGCTGGATGGTCTCAGTTCAGCTCCCACTGGGCTTGTATCCACATCTCCAGTAGCTGGCTTGTGGCAATTTCCCGCAATACCCTGGAAAAAAACCTTCCTGAATTAAGTTTAAGTATCTTTGGAGTCCACTGTATTAAGACTATATTGAACAATGTGGCAGGCAAGAATGATCTTTTGGATCAATGCGTGGGAGTGGATTTCCTGGGGGAATATCTAGGGGAAGGTGAAGGCAAATTCCTTGTCCTCAGTTATTCAAAAACCCCACCTTTTGCAGCTATGCTCTGAGGAGAGAACCATCATCCAAGGGTTGGAGATCAAAGGCCTAAGCTATATAAAGAAACAGGCTGATCTGCGCAGTCTGTGTCCATGTTATGAGCTGAGGCAGTTATGACCTTGTAACCACATAAAAACTTCAAGGTGGAGTTTGAAGGACTGACTCCTGCAAGAGCCCTGCTGGAGTTGGGGTGATCTCTGACAAGCTTTTCAGCCTGTGCATAGGTTCTTTTATTGTTTCTAATATGTTTTCTCTGTAATGCTTTCCCCTTAAGAATAAATGTACTTTCAAAAAAAAAAAAGCTGTGGAGTAACTCATAACTGTGGGCAATTCCGCTGTTTATAGCCTCCAAGGAGAAAACAAAGCAGAGGACCTGGCCTGTCTTGACAATCTGGCTTGCTGGGAATATCACAGTGTAGGCAGGGAACTGTAAAGTCTGGTCAGAAGAGAGAGAGAGACACACACACAGGTCTCCAGCCAAGAGAGGTGATGGCTGAGAACCAGAAGCCTAAACATGGGTGCCCTGGCTGAACCACAGAGGGGAAATACAGGTGCAGTTGCCCTGAGCTGTGACATGGCTGTATCAACTTTTCTGAGAAGAACAGGATGGTGAAGACTGAACTCTCTTACCCCTAGAGATGATGCCTCAAGATCAGAGCTAAGGCAGGTTGGCCAGGGAATATGGGGAGGCTTGCAATGCTGACCTGCCTGTGTTGTTCCTATTCTGTGGCTCAAAGGAGGATGCTGGTTTCCAGGGCTGCCATCCTAGTATCTTTCACTAGCACTAGATGCACATAAGGTTGGGTTTTTTAAATTAAATGACTATTTGATTAAATTGTTTAATATAGAACAGTTTAAGGAATGTCAAGATGCTATTTTAACCACAAAGAAAAAATATGAATGCATTTGAGGAAATGAAAGAGAGTCACATGCAGAGCAGACTTTGTGCCACATGTAATACCCTGATTGAGAACCACTACACGCTCTCCCGAGCAAGGTTCTTGAGACACAATTAAAGAACCAGTTAGATGGCTTCCAAAAGGAAATGAGACGTCCAAAAGGAATGAGCTCAATGACCTTTTCTTGATTCCAGCAAGGTCTGTTACACAATAATGTTACATTGTTCTTTTAACAGTCAACCCTGCAGCCTGAATCATAATATCACTTTTTATTGTTTTAGATTCTCTTTAATTATGTCTTTTCTTTCATGTAGCTTGTTGTAGGATGTCTTATTGTGCCATGGTCTCTTGTATTTCTCTTGCTAAAAGAGCAAAAGCAAGTGAAGTATTTTATAAAGATGGATCACAGTAGGAAGAAAGATGTGGTTATATTCTATTTAAACTCTACTCACTCTCGCTGAGTGACTGGATCTTTCTGCAAAAACAATGTAATGAACGATGCTGGTATTCCAATTTCTGTCATTAGGCTTCAGAATGAACACCAATTGATGCTTTTTCATTTTTGTTTTGAAATGAAAGCTTACATTTTTCAGAAATTTATGGTGGCCCCAAAAGACTTCTGGAATGCCACATTACCACAGGCTGGCTTGGTTCTACCCCTGGTTATAACTCATATTTATTGTGATGAGAGAGGAGACTGATAACTCACAAGAGGTTAGTGCTTAGGTATTGTAGGGGTCCAAGTAAAGTGTAAGCTTTCATGTACCTAACTTGCTGCAATATTTAGGCACTACAAAGTGAGCTGAGGGGAGATTACCTTAACACACACACACACACACTTGTATTAGTGTAATAATCTGAAAGATGAATTGCAAATATTTACCCAAATCAAAAATAAATTATATGGCTAAGATCCCAAATCACTAATATATTGTAGATTTAAAATTTACTAGTAAACAGATTCTGTAACAAGCTATTTAAAAACAATGGGTTAGATCCTCAGCTAGTACAGATAAGTAAAACTATACCAGTTTACCCCAGTTGAAGATCTAGCCCCTATTCTTTTAAAAATCTGATTGAAAACTTGTTTGACATAATGCAAAGTAATTTCAGGGACATTTTAGAGAGAGAAGTAAAATCTATGTTTTCAAAAATTTCAAATATTATGGATTTTATAGTGAACAAAAAGAATTTAATTTTGCAGCTACTTAGATTTATTGCTGAAAAGAACTGCTGTGCATGACTAGCTGGCTCTTCGATGCATGTTCAAGCATACTGCTGTAGGCAGGAGTCTAGACAAGATGGAGAAGTAGTGTCTATCTCTGTTCTGCTTCTCAGAGTGGCAAGAAGATACAGGACTCTCTGAGCTAGCGAGTGGAATCAGCTTCCTTCCAGGAGTTGAGTGGTATTATTAGTAGCAGGAAACATGTTGTCACACTGTCTGGAGTGGCTCATGACTGTGAGTGCCTAGTGCAAGGCAGATTGTCAAAACCAAGGCAGAGACCCCAAACTGGTGGTGTGTTCTACAATTGGATTTCACCTAGCCAGTAACAAATGTGAATGCCTGGATCACTGTACCAGTCTTACCATGGAGTCACAGACAGTTCTCTTAGACTCTCCAGTCTATCTTGCCACCCAGACAAACTGGACTTTGTGATAAATGGTCACTTACACCAAAAATTACACTATATTCATGTAGCTCCCCGTTCTATGAGACCAGTCACTTACCCCAGCTCCACTGGCAACCTAGATCCTGCACCAGGGGTGGGCAAACTTTTGACCCAAGGGCCACATCTGGGTGGGGAAACTGCATGCAGGGCCATGAATGTAGGGCTGGGGCAGGGGGTTGGGGTGTGGGAGGGAGTGTGGGGTGTGGGAGGGGGTGTGGTGTGCAGGAAGGGGCTCAGGGCAGGGGGGTTGGGGTGCAGGAGGGGTGTGGCAGGGGGTTGGGGTGCAGCAGGGGACTCAGGGCAGGGGGTTGGGGTACAGAGGGGCTCAGGGAAGGGGGTTGGGGTGCGGGGTGCAGGAGGGGTTTGGGGTGCAGGCTCCGGCTTGGCGCCACTTACCTCAAGCAGCTCCGGGGTGGCAGCAGCACACAGTGGGGCTAAGACAGGCTCCCTGCCTGCCTTGGCCCCACGCTGCGCCACGCTGCTCCCGGAAGCAGCCAGCACGACGTCCCTGTGGCCCCTGGGGGGGCAGAGGGCTCCGTGCACTGCCCTCGCCTGTGGGTACCTCCCCCGAAGCTCCCATTGGCTGCGGTACCCTGTTCCCAGCCAATGGGAGCTGCGGGGGGCAGTGCCTGCAGGTGAGGGCAGCACGCAGAGCCCTCTTCCCTCCTCCCCCAGGGGCCGCAGGGATGTTGTGCCAGCCACTTCCGGGAGCGGCACGGGACCCGCAGGGCAACAAGGGTGGCAATCCCGCGGGCCGGATCCAAAGCCCTGATGGGCCGGATCCAGCCCACAGGCCATAGTTTGCCCACCCCTGTCCTACACCAAAGACAATATAGCTAATCCTGCAACAAACTATCTAAAGGTTATTAACTAGGAAAAAATGTTATTTACAGGTTAAAGGAAACAAACATAAACACACAAATGAGCTATCATCTAAATCCTAAGGGTGACAGAGTTGTAGAGTTCTGTCAATTCAAAGTGTCTTTCAGGTTGGACCCAGGACATAACCCCTGGGGATCTCCGGCTTCAGTTTGGTTTATCTGACTCCGTGAGAGTTCAAACAGATGAAAAATCTTCACATCAACTATGTGGATGTGGCAATTAACAAAGCTTTTGTCTTATAAATGGCCCACTTAAATTTGGATAGTTCTAGTTGAGGGGAGGGAGGGGATGTTTCTGTGCCTGGGTTCATAAGTTGAGAGCAAATGTTTTCAAAGTTATAAAGGGAAACTTACATATTTTCTTACAGCTTGGAATTCAGACATTACAAGTGAGATTAATCCAGCAATTTACAGGCATTTCACAGCGTCTAAACACTAAATGAATTCTTATAGGACTCATACCTATTATGAGCAAAACTAACATATGGGTGAACTGGTCTGGTCTCCAGCTATGAGCTTGTCAATTATTAGCTAAAGCCTGCAGTCTTGGCAAGAGCTGGCACATGGTCTGCCAGCTTCACGCATGTGTAATACGGTAGTACTTATAGATCCCAACTGGGATGGGGCCCCTCCCTGTGCTGAGTGCTGTATGGACAATGAAAATTCATGCCCCCAACGGTTTAAAGTCTAAAATATTGTTGATTAAGATGTGGAATTCAACTAGCAAATTAACTCTGGGATATACATTCGTCCATAATTGCGTGGCACCTTTGCCTGGTCAATATCCAGTTCTAGGAGCAGCCATCCCTAGAACAATGTACCACAAACTTCAGCACTTATGATCAAGGGCATGTGCCAACACAGATGTAGATCTAAACTAACATTTTTTTTACCGGGTTTAGGTAAATAAATAAATTAAATAAATAGTGGGCCCCTGCGGGTGGAAGAGAAGATAGGTACACGTGCTCTTTGGAGCTAGACATATCCATGGGCACAATCCCCACTCCAGCAATGCTCGAAGGTCTATGTGCAGGAGTAGCTCCAAAAAAAGGGCTTCCACGGCATCACTGGCCTCTTTAAGGAAGAGAAGCTAGGAATGGGGGAAGGTACAAAATCCCAGCTCTTAGTGTAGTAAGTTCAGCTGCTACTACGGAACAGGGAAAGCAACTGATGACTCCTTTGAAGCCACTCAGCCATCTATCTGCTGTTGTCCCAAAACACCTGTGCTCAGCTCAGGAGCAGATGACTCCAGGAAATGTACACATAAGAAGGCAGCCATCAACCCCCACCCCCACCCCCCGAAACACCTGTGCCTCTGCCTTAGCTGTGTTGTCCATGGTGGGCCCTGTGCTCTCTGGCAGCAAGGCTCCAATAGAAGTGTTCTGACAGAGCTTTTGCAGCTAGTGGTTGCCCCCAGAACCTCCCTTTAAACAAGTTTCCTGCCATAGGAGGAAGAGGAAGGGCATTGCCCTACTGAGGGAATCTCTATGGGACCAGTAGGGCCCCATGTGCGTCTCCTCCCTACTTTCAATCCTTCCCTCCTTTGCCCATCCCCTAGGGCCTGTGGAACCTAGGAGAAGGGGAAAACTTTATTTCTGTGAAGGCAGCTGAGCCTACTTCCTTCATTGGTGGGCACAAACCATAGACATAGTTTGACTTCTATATTTGGGGGGGGTAATGGGAGGTGGTGAGGCTCTGTGGGGGATCCAGGTGTGTGGGGGGGGCACTCTGGATGCAGGGGGTAAGCCTTTGTGGGGGTGGGGATTCAGGCACAGGGGCACTCAGAGGAGGGCTTAGTGGAGTTTGGCAGAGGAGTCTGGGAGAAAGGGGGCTCTGGATGCAGGGGGTGAGGCTCAGTGGGGTGGGGATTCAGGTGCAGGTGGCCTAGTGGCGGGGGGGCCGGATGCACAGGGATTGGGTGGATGGGGGCGCAGCCCATCCATGCCCATTGCGGGAGGTCCCGGACAACTGGAAAAAGGTAAATATAGTGCCCATCTTTTAAAAAGGAGAGGAGGATCTGGGTAACTACAGGCCAGTCAGCCTCACCTCAGTCCCCGGAAAAATCATGGAGCAGGTCCTCAAGGAATCCATTTTGAAGTACTTGGTGGAGGGAAAGGTGATCAGGAACAGTCAACATGGATTCACCAAGGGCAAGTGTCATAAATATAAAGGGAAGGGTAAACCCCTTTGAAATCCCTCCTGGCCAGGGGAAAGCTCCTCTCACCTGTAAAGGGTTAAGAAGCTAAAGATAACCTCGCTGGCACCTGACCAAAATGACCAATGAGGAGACAAGATACTTTCAAAAGCTGGGAGGAGGGAGAGAAACAAAGGGTCTGTGTCTGTCTGTATGCTGGTTTCTGCAGGGGATAGACCAGGAATGGAGTCTTAGAACTTTTAGTAAGTAATCTAGCTAGGTATGTGTTAGATTATGATTTCTTTAAATGGCTGAGAAAAGAATTGTGCTGAATAGAATAACTATTTCTGTCTGTGTATCTTTTTTGTAACTTAAGGTTTTGCCTAGAAGGGTTCTCTATGTTTTTGAATCTAATTACCCTGTAAGATATCTACCATCCTGATTTTACAGGGGGGATTTCTTTATTTCTATTTACTTCTATTTTTATTAAAAGTCTTCTTGTAAGAAAACTGAATGCTTTTTCATTGTTCTCAGATCCAAGGGTTTGGGTCTGTGGTCACCTATGGAAATTGGTGAGGCTTTTTATCCAACATTTCCCAGGAAAGGGGGGGTGCAAGTGTTGGGAGGATTGTTCATTGTTCTTAAGATCCAAGGGTCTGGGTCTGTAGTCACCTAGGCAAATTGGTGAGGCTTTTTACCAAACCTTGTCCAGGAAATGGGGTGCAAGGTTTTGGGAAGTATTTTGGGGGGAAGGACGCGTCCAAACAGCTCTTCCCCAGTAACCAGTATTAGTTTGGTGGTGGTAGCAGCCAGTCCAAGGACAACGGGGGGAATATTTTGTACCTTGGGGAAGTTTTTGACCTAAGCTGGTAAAGATAAGCTTAGGAGGTTTTTCATGCAGGTCCCCACATCTGTACCCTAGAGTTCAGAGTGGGGGAGGAACCTTGACAGCAAGTCACGCCTGATCAACCTGATTGCCTTCTATGATGAAATAACTGGCTCTGTGGATATGGGGAAAGCGGTGGATGTGACTTACCTTGACTTTAGCAAAGCTTTTGATGTGGTCTCCCACAGTATTCTTGCCAGCAACTTTAAAAAGTATGGATTGGATGAATGGACTATAAGGTGGATAGAAAGCTGACTAGATCGTCTGGCTCAACGGGTAGTTATCAATGGCTCAATGTCTAGTTGGCAACTGGTATTAAGTGGAGTCCCCCAAGGGTTGGTCCTGAGACTGGTTTTGTTCAACATCTTCATTAATGATTTGGATGATGGGATGGATAGCACCCTCAATAAATTTGCAGATGACACTATATGACAGGTTGGACCCCCACTTCTGGGATGCCACCCGATGTGCTGGGGTTTAACTGAGCCTCCCTTGCTCAATCAGCTGGGTTCCCTCTCCCTGCTTTGCTGAATTAGGCTCTCCGGCCTCTTGCAGCACACACAGGGCCACACCCTGCTGCAGACACAGACTGAAGTCAGATCTGTGTGAGAGGACTCCCCCCAGCACTCATGTGTCCACCCCTTTTGGGAGACAAACCCAAGATAATGCTGTCTTGCACTGTATAGAAATATCTGTACAGCACAAGCTCATAAAAATCCACTCTCTTCTTCAGTGTGAAGAGAGATGTGCATGACTTCTTGCCCCCCCAGTTAGAAATGACATAAACTGGGTTATATTATAAACAATAAATAAGTTTATTAACTACGAAAGGTATATTTAAAGTGGTTCAAAGGATAGCAAAGAGAACAAAGCAGATTACCTTAGTAAATAAACAAAAGCTGAGACTGAGCTTAACATACTAGATAGGTAAGATACAAATTAACAAATTCTCACCCTGAGTGATTAAACAGGCTGGCAGGTTCTTAAGGCATAAGTTGTCTTGGCTTTCCCAGGTTTTCTTACAGAGGCTAAAGATCTTAGCCTGGGACCATCACTTCTCACAGTTCAGTCTTTGTTCCTCAGGTGTTTTCAGGTGTGTTGTCAAATAGAGAGTGAGGACCCCTCATGTTGTCATTGTCCCTCTTTTATATCTTTCTCTCACTTGCTGAAAAGCTTTTTTGCTGTGACCTGGGTCAAACAGTTCCCATTGTATAGGGCAGGGGTTCTCAAACTGGGGGTCAGGACCCCTCAGGGTTTGCAAGGTTATTATATGGGGGGGGGGTCGCGAGCTGTCAACCTCCAACTCAAACCCCGCTTTTCCTCCTGCATTTATAATGGTGTTAAATATATTTTAAAGTTTTTTTAATTTATAAGGGGGGTTGCACTCAGAGGCTTGCTACGTGAAAGGGGTCACCAGTATAAAAGTTTGAGAACCACTGGTATTGAGCTATCTGACCCGAGTCAAACAGTTCCCATTGTGTAGAGCTATCTCTGAGAGGTTTCTATTGCACATGTGATGGGGCAAGGTTAGATGGCTATAGTAAAGTAGTGGGAGACAGATATATTAGCAAATCCCTGTTACCAGGATAAGCAAATAGCAGCTGCTCCAGGTCAATTAAGACACCTGGGGCCAATTAAGATCTTTCCAGAAGGCAGGGAAGACAGCTAGGTTGATTGGGACACCCGAAGCCATTCAGGGGCTGGCTAAAACTAGTTAAAAGCCTCCCAGTTAGTCAGGTGTGGGGGGGTGGGATGGTGTGTGTGTGTGTCAGGAGTTGTAGGAGGAAGCCATGCTGTGGGAGAAACTGAGCAGTACAAACCATATCAGACACAAGGAAGAGGCCCTGAGGTAGGGTGAAGTAGCTATTGAGGAAACGGGGGCTGCTGTGGGGAAGTGGCCCAGGAAGCTGTATGTGTCCTGTTTCCAAAAGGTCAGCTATATAGCTGATACTATTAGGGTCCTGGGATGGAGCCCAGAGTAGAGGGCGGGCCCAGGCTCCCCTCTTTCTCCCCCAAAAGTAATCACTGAGACTGGGAGACAACAGAGACTGTGCAAGGGAGAGTAGCTTCTCCTCATCACCCTTGCTGGCTTATGATGAAAATGTGTCTGTAGGCTGTGACCCTTGCCTCTAGAGAGAGAAGGGCTACTTGGAGGGTCACAGTGAGCCTCTGAGGCTAGTGAAATCCGCCAGGAAGCACGGGACCCATGGAGACAAGGACAGAGCTTTGTCACACACACAGTTCCTGGGCTGATCCTTATGCTTGTGTTCATTTCTTCAATAAACCACTAACAGTGTTTGGCCTCATCCAACGTACCACATTTGAAATACAGAGACATGGTCAATATTCCCAGCTTCAGATAAACACATTCAGTAAATCATAACCTTTCCAGTGATACCTTACATGAGCCATCTTGCATAAAGTACATCTCAGTTATGTCACATTCATATCATAAGCATATCTTCATGAAGAATATGGAGTGAAACGTCACACACTAAGCTGAGGGGAGAGGTAGATACGCCGGAGGGTAGGGTTAGGGTCCAGAGTAACCTAGACAAATTGAGGATTGGGCCAAAAGAATTCTGATGAGGTTCAACAAGGACAAGCTCAGAGTCCTGCACTTAGGACAGAAAAATCCGATGCACTGCTACAGGCTGGAGACTGACTGGCTAAATGGCAGTTCTGCAGAAAAGGACCTGGGGATTACAGTGGATGAGAAGTTGGATATGAGTCAACAGTGTTCCCTTGTTGCCAAGAAGGTTAACGGCATATTGGGTTGCGTTAGTTGGAGCATTGCCAGCAGATAGAGGGAAGTGATTAACCCCCTCTAGTCGGCACTGGTGAGGTCACAAATGGAGTACTGCATCCAGTTTTCTCTTTTAGTTTCCATTTAACTAGCTTCCTCATTTTTGTGTAGTTCCCCTTTCTGAAGTTAAATGCTACTGTGGTGGGCTTTTTTGGTGTTCCTCTCACAGGGTTATTAAATTTAATTATATTATGTTCGCTATGACCAAGTGGTTCAGATATACTCACCGCTTGGATCAGATCCTGTGCTCCACTTAGGGCTAAATCAAGAATTGTCTCTCCTCTAGTGGGTTCCAGGACTAGCTGCTCCAAGAAGCAGTCATTTATGATGTCAAAAAACTTTATCTTTGCATCCTGTCCTGAGGCAACATGTCAATATGGGGATAGTTAAAATCCCCCATTATTATTGAGTGTTCTATTTTTATAGCCTGTCTAATCTCCCTGAGCATTTCACAGTCACCATCAAAATCCTGGTCAGGTGGTTGGTAGTATATCCCTATTCTTATTGTTCAAGCATGGAATTTCTATCCATAAAGATTCTATGGTACAGTTTGGTTTATTTAAGATTGTTACTATATTTGGTTACTATTCTGTCATTTCTATATATTTTGTACCCTGGTATTACCCTGTCCCATTGATTATCATCTTTTCACATAGTTTCTGTGATGCCTATTATATCTTATTTAATATGAGGCACTCAAGTTGACCCATCTTAGTATTTAGACTTCTAGCATTTGTATATAAGCACTTATAAAAGTTGTCACTTTTTAGCTGGCTGGACTCCTTTTCATTTGACTATTTCTTGTCAGCTCCTACCTGTACTTTATCATCTTCCATCCTCTCCTCCTTACTAGGATATAGAGAATCCCCATTAATAGATCCTCCCCTAAAAGATGTCTCTGACCTAACCATATGCTCCTCCACACGTTAGCTTTCCCTCAGCCCTTAGTTTTTTAATTCCTGTATGACCTTTTTAATTTTATGTGCCAGCAATCTGGTCCCATTTTGGTTTAGGTGGAGCCCATCCTTCCTGTATAGGCTCCTCCTTTCCCAAAAGATTTCTACATTCTTAATAAATCTAAAGCCCTTCTCCCTACACCATCATCTCATCCACGCATTGAGACCCCATAATTCTGCCTGTTTAACTGGCCCAGTACGTGGAACTGGAAGCATTTCAGAGAATGCTACCATGGAGGTCCTGGACTTCAATCTCTTACCTAGCAGCCTAAACTTGGCCTCCAGGACCTCTCTCCTATCCTTCTCTATGTCATTGGTACCTATGCGTACGATGACCACTGTCTCCTCCTCAGCACTACACATAAGTTTGTCTAAATATCTTGAGAGATTTGCAAACAAAGCAAAGTAAGGGCTGACATAGCCCAGAGGAGATTGTTTGGGTGGCTAATAGGCTGATGGTGTCAGAGAGCTGACACCCAGTTAAGCACAAGCAAGTCTCCCTTTTTCCTTGGTGGCACAGAGCAACCAGGTGACTCACAGTCCCGGGCACCCCGAGACATGTCACAGCTATGAAAAGCATAATAAATTTTATATTCTCTTTGCTCTATGACACTGCATGGGAAAATATTTTTACTTGGAATTCTATCCATCTGATGAAGTGAGCTGTAGCTCACGAAAGCTCATGCTCAAATAAATTGGTTAGTCTCTAAGGTGCCACAAGTACTCCTTTTCTTTTTGCAAATACAGACTAACACGGCTGTTACTCTGAAACCTATCTTATACTCATGTCATATTGTTACTTGACACTAAACTTAATTATACTCTAATGAAATCTCTGACCCTTAAGCAATGAAATTATGGATTTACTCCTCAGAGCTAGTCATAACTAATATATTTTAATAAATGGGAGATGTTCACAAAAACCATGAGGCAACTACTTATTTCACCTGGGAATCCTTCTCTCATAGTATAATATAATATGTAATATAAAGCTCAAATGTCAACTCTCTCCATTTTCAAAAGGAAGGGAGGAAAAAATAAATTAATTAGCTGTTCAAGGCCCTACATTAATTCCCAGGGTTTGTTTGTTTGTTTTAATGTATTTGCACACAGACACCCAATACTTTAATTAATGACTGTAAAACAAAGGGACTGAAATCCATAATAGGAATCAACACAAGATTTTCCTAATCTCTAACCTAAATCTCCTTTGCTGTAGATTAAGCCCAATACTTCTTGTCCTACTTTAAGTTGACATGGAGAAGAGTTGGTCACCAGCCTCACCTTTTACATATTTGAAGACTTTTAACAGATTTCCCCCTTCAGCCTTCCCTTGTCTAGATTAAACATGGCCAGTTCTTTCAACCTTTCCTCACAAGTCGTATTTCCTAAACTACTTCTCATTTTTGTTGCTCTCCTCTGGAGGCTCTCCAGTTTATTCACATATTTCCTAAAGTGTGGAACCCAGAAATGGACACACTGCTCCAGCTGAGGCCCCACCACTGTCAAGTAGAGTGGGGCCATTACCTTCCGCGTCTTACATATTACACTTCTGTTAAAACACACCAGAATTATTTTGCCCTTTTCACAACTGCATCACTGTTGACTCATATTCAATCACTGATCCACTATAACCCCAGATCCTCTTCTGCAGTACTACAGCCTAGCCACTTATTCCCCATTTTGAAGTGTGTATGTTCGATTTTTTTTCCTACCTAAGTGAAGTACTTTGCACTTGTCTCTATTGAATGGCATCTTGTTGATTTCAGACCAATTCTCAAATTTGTCAAGGTCAATTTGAATTCTAATCCTGGGCTCCAAAAGAGCTTGTAACCCCTCCCAACTTGATCAACAGCAGGTCACAAAGGCAATATGGAATTCAACTTATGTCTGTGAACACTCTTTTAGGGGCATGGGAACTAACACAATGGCTCAGATCATTGGCTTATGAGATCTATTTATTTTTTAAACCTCACGACTGTCACTCTATGTTCCAGTGGTGGATTAATGCACGGGCCCATGGGACCCGTGCCCAGGGACTCCAGTCAAGATGGGGGCCCTGCAGGAGTGCTAGAACCTGGGTAGAAGTGTGGAGGGGGGCACCAGTGCCAGAACTGTATCCATGTACCCTGCTCCTCTTCTTCCCGCTGAGGCCCTGCTCCAGGCCAGGCAAGAAGCTGGAGCCAGGCCATGGTAAGAGCCGTCCAGGGAGCCTGGGCTGCTGTGGGGATTCTTGGACCCTCCGCCTGTCCCGGGTGGGGGCCCAGGTGCCAGAGAGCAGCCCCGGCCCATGTCCCCGCCTGGTTCTGATGCCCCTCAACCCCCAGGATGTGGGAGGCCCACGTGTTCTTTGTGCCCGGGGCCCCCGTAAATCTTAATCTGCCTCTGCTGTGTTCCCATTAGCCATATAAATGCAGCATCTAATCAGCCCTCCTCTTGAGTTATTCAGATTGTTACTTCACTCTGTTTTCTCTAAGAATGGCCTCCCATTGACTTTGCTGGACTTTGGAACAAGGCCTGAACTGCCCACATGATGATATTAGAGTTTGTCTCTGATAGTACTCCCAGACCACGTGTTCTCTTTCATGCCCTCTGTATACTGTTTAGTGTCAGTCTCTACTCATCCTTTATGTTGTTGTACACTATGTTTTACTGAGCTTTAATTGGTTTAAAACAAATAAGAACATATAGAGACATTAAAGATTAGAATAAATCTCATCCTTATAAAGTTCGTTTAATTCTCATCTATAAAAATGGAATAAGTAACTAACCTCCAGAAGGGATATTTATTACCTCAGAAGTTCTGTTCACAGAATACCAATGTACCATGTAGCTTGCTAGGCTTTTCCCACTTATAATGCAACTTTCCTGGAGATCAAAATGCACAGGGTGAGATCCTCCTCCCTTCCCATGCCCCTCTCCACCAAGTAGAGGAGCCCTGAAAGCCCCATATCAAGCCTAGGGTGCAGGACTGGCCTTAGGGCCGGGCAACCTGGGCGCCCGCTGAAGCCAGGGGGCACTGTGGTGCAGAGGCCAAGGGCTCAGCCTTCCCCTCTCTGCCTGTAGGGTGCAGCCTGGCATGGCAGGAGCATCCACTTCTCTGCTCCTAGCAGAAGGTCCCTTCTCGCCACCTCACCTGGTCTGTCAGCCCGGCTCCAAGCCCTGCCTCTGCACTCTGCGGCTGCCAGCGGTGGGCTCTTTCCCCCTCCTCCCCCCAAACTGTCCCAGCCCTGCCGTTCCTCTTTCCATGGGCAGCTGAATGAAAGCCATGCCACCCAATGGAAGGTGAGTGTGGTGTCTCAGCCAGCCAATGGGAGCTGGAAGTTGCCGGCCTCTTCCAGGTTGGGAGGGGAAGGGACTGGGAACTAAAACTGCTGGGCAAAGAGACCAGTAAGTCTTACAGGGTCCTGACCCCATGACCCAG
Organism: Eretmochelys imbricata; assembly: GCF_965152235.1. Lineage (NCBI taxonomy): Eukaryota > Metazoa > Chordata > Testudines > Cheloniidae > Eretmochelys > Eretmochelys imbricata. Next base: position 38,262,657 of record NC_135573.1, read on the forward strand.
CTCCCAGCCCCTCCCTGCCAGCTCCCAGGGGACCCCTCCCTGTGCCCTCAGTTCCCAGCCCCCCTCCATGCCCACACAGCTCCCAGGAGGCCCCTCCTTCTGCCCCACATGTCCCAGCCGCCCAGTTCTCAGGGGCCCCCCATTCTCCTCAGTTCTCAGGGTGTCCCTCACATCTTTGAGGTCCCCCTCCTGCATGCCACACTCTGACCCCACAGTTCCCCATGCTCCCCAGATGTCAGGGGCTCCCCCTTTTTCTTACTCATTGCAAAAGGAGATGTTAGTGCAGAGGGTTGGGGATATTTCAGGAGTGAACCTTCCACCATCTCTACCCACCCTAACTACCTTCAGTGTGCTGGAGCATTTTAACCTCCCCCTGCCCCAGTAATCCACCTTTCCTGGGACTGGGGAGGGGCACTTAAATATTGGGGATGCTCAGTATTGGGGTGTGAGGAGAGACATGCCCTTCTGGAGCCCCCATGTCACTGTTATCCCCACACCAATGTCCCTTTCTGGGGCCCTCAGGTCACCATGTGCCCCTGCCACCACAGTCCTTTGTTTCCCTCCTGTCACTGCGCCTCCCCTAGGGCTGCTGACCCTCTGAGGCTCTGGCAGAGAAGATGGATGCCATGCTGAGTGGAAGAGGTTGGGAGGTGCAGGAGAGGTACAACTTTGCCCCAGTGCCTGCTCACCATGTCAGAGTGAAGCAGATTGCTTGCTACATCGTCTTGGCTGTCCTGCTCAATGATCAGATGATGGTTCCCTGTAGCACTGGCTGGGGGGTCAAAGTGACTGCTGGGGGGTTTCCTATGATGCCCATCACCATGGCATCCAGATCTGAGTCACTGCAAGGCAAGACCAGCCCTACCGGTGGGTGATGTGGTCAGGGGGGTGCTGTGATTAAGAGGCAAGAAGCAGGGTGGGCCTGGAGTGTGAGGTCATGGAAGGGAGTTTGGGGTGGTGGGGAGAGAGGTAACTGGGCTGGGGTGATCAGGGTGGGGTGCGGAGGGGAATCTAGGAAGGCAGCTGGGGCCAGGGGTGCCAAAATACAGGTTTTCCTAGTGTGACGTGTGTCCCCCCCCCCCCCCAGGATGTAAACCCAAATGATATTGTCTTGCACTGCACAGAAATCTATACAGAATAACCTCATGCAATTCACTTCATCCCTCAGTGTGGAACAAGATATGCAGAGCTTTTTGCCCCCCCCCCCCGATATGAATTGCGCAAACTGGGTTTTAGAAAACAAAACAAGTTTATTAACTACAAAGGATAAATTTTAAGTGATTATAAGGGATAGCAAATTACTGAGCAAATAAAACAAAACACGCAAACTACACTTAATACACTAAATTAACTGGTTAATAATAGCACATTTTCACCCTAAATGTTGTTTTATGCAGGTTGCAGAGTTTCTTGAAGGTAAACTGCACACATTGCACCTAAAATATACAGATATTCCTTTCACAGGCTAGACCTTTCTCACCTGGGTTCAGCCCACCACCCCCAGCTTAGTTCCTTTGTTTAGTCAGGTGTTTTCAGCATCTTCCTTCTTGGGTGGGAAGGCAGTGGAGAAGAACACAGATTAACTCACTCACTCACTCCCCAGCCTTAAATAGGATTTGCATATGGCAGGAATCTTTTGTTTCCCGGTTTGACCCCCACCCTCTCATAGTGGAAAAATAACAGCAGTCCAAGATGGTGTCCACTACCAGGTGACATGATCACATGACCCTGCAGTGTCTTAGGCCCCATCTACACTGGCAAGTTTGTGCGCAGTAAAGCAGCTTTGAGCGCTCTAACTCCCGAGGTGTACACACTGCCAAGCCACTTAGTGCACAGAAACTACGCAGATGCAGCCCTCTAAAAAAACCATCCCAACGAGAGGCAGAGAGCTTTCTGCACCGGGGCTACAGCATTCCGGTGCCAGTGTAGACACTGTGGTGATTACAGTGCAGCGACTGGCCTCTGGGAGGTGTCCCACAATGCCTCTCCTCACCTCTCCAGCCATTGGTTTGAACTCTACTGCCCTGCCCTCAGGTGACCAACCGTCAGCCCCACCCTGTACATTCCTTTGCAAATTTGAAAGTCCCCTTCCTGTTTGCTCGGTGATGTGTTCAGTGGTCTCAGCGCATCTTTCCAGGTGGCCAAGCCTGCTCCACGAGCCAGGCTTTCCCCAGCTTGGAGCAATGCCAAGCTGCTGGACCTCATCGACATTTGGGGAGAGGAGGCAGTGCAGACACAGCTGCACTCCAGCCGTCGGAATTATGATACCTACAGACAGATTTCTCGATGCATGACTGGGACACAATGCAATGCGGGGTCAAAGTGAAGGAGCTGCAGAACACCTACCACAAGGCACAGGAGGCAAACTGCTGCTTCGGTGCTGCGCCCACGAGCTGCTGGTTCTACAAAGAGCTGGATATGATACTCGGTGGCAATCCCACCTCCACTGCAAAGGACCCTGTGGATACTTCGGTGGCTTGCTTGCCAGTCGAGAGTGGACCGAGTCAGGATGAGGCAATCTTGGACAAAGACGGGGAGGGAGACCCATGGGCAGATGATGACTCAGAGGCCAGAGAGGCATGCAGCCAGGAGCTCTTTTCTATCCCAGAGGAGCCTAGCCAGACACAGCAGTCGGATCTTGGCAAAGCACAAACAGGAAAGGAGGCCCCTGGTAAGTGGATCTGATTTTGGGAATTGCTGAAGTGAGTTGTTAGGGGCAGGAGGGCTGCAGAAAGCCAGCTCGTCTTCCACCACATGCCTAGTCTGAGCGGCAGAACAGGCTGTTGATACACTCCCTCACTTCACGGGAATCTCCCTCAGAGATATCCAGGAAACTCTCGTGGCAATCCGCTGCCGCAGGTTCCTTGGCAGAGCTGCTTTGTTTCTTGCCCTTTAACAGTAACTTTCCCATGCCACTTTGCCGTGACGGATGGATGGACCATTGCTGCATACAGGCTAGCCACATAGGCGCCAGGGCGGAAGCTGCAGGCTTGGAGAAGACCCTCCCTTGATTCCCTGCTCATCCTCATCAGTGCGATATCTTCCATAATGATCATCTCCTGTGAAAAGCGTGGGGACAGGAATGATTATCAGGCCCATCCTACAATGCTGGCTCTCCCCAAGGGCCCAAGAGCCACGTGCCCAGTGTACAGCAGGGTCCAGGAACAGTGATTTACCCTGCCCATGAGGCTACTCACCTTTTGGGGGGTCTTGTGCCTCATGTGTGCTTGCCTGGGGTCAGCCAGTTAGTGACAGGTGTGTGAGTACTGGCTGTGTTTTAAAGCATTGAAACAGTGTTGTCTGTGTTGCAAACAGTACTGCTTCTGTAAAATGTTGCATTTAAACTTCACAGAGATGATCTTGGGAGCACAGCCTCCCTCTTTGTTATTGGCGACAGAACGACTGCGCAGAATTAGAAAGCGGCCAAGAAGAACTAAGGAGGACTTTCTGTGTGAGGTTATGATGCACTCTGCAGCCGAGAAAAAAGAATTGAAGGAGGGACAGCGAGAAGGGGGACCGAAAGGACAATGCGGCACACCAGAAAGAAGCCACGGAGTGGCTGTTAACAGTTATGGAGCACCAAGCGGACACGCACCAGGCGATACTAGCTCTTCAAACCGAGCAGCTCCGTGCCCGCCCTCCCCTGCAGCCGCTGTCGCAAAACTCTTTCCCATGCACCTCCCCCCCACACACACACACCACCAACACACTCTTATCAACCTCCTGGCTCCACTCTCTACCCGCAGCATTCCACTCTTCCCTCCTCAGAGTCCAGCAGTGCGGATTCCCACTACTCACTGCACTCAACACCCATCCCTCTGCAATTTGGCCCTGCTGAAGTACAGCACTCGTTGCATCATTCTCCAAAGGAGAACGTTGGGTATGATCCCGGGACCCCTCCTCCTCTTGAGACCTTCCCTTCCCCCACCCCCCTCCCTGCTGACAATTTTTTTCATTTGACTCTCTCCTCTGGTTGTATGCTTTCAAAGAAATACAATTCTTTTATTGAAAGACATCTTTATTCTATTAAGTGAAAGCAAAAAGAGCACTGCAAAGTAATATACAATTATGTTAAGGCCCCTTCTTGCATCATGTGCACCATCCTGTGCCTTGTGGAAGTTTTTGGAAACTGTAGGGGACAATTTCCTGGTGCAAGTGCTGGAGGAACCAACTAGGGGCGGAGCTCTTCTTGACCTGCTGGTCACAAACCGGGAAGAATTAGTAGGGGAAGCAAAAGTGGATGGGAACCTGGGAGTCAGTGACCATGAGATGGTCGAGTTCAGGATCCTGACACAAGGAAGAAAGGAAAGCAGCAGAATACGGACCCTGGACTTCAGAAAAGCAGACTTTGACTCCCTCCGGGAACTGATGGACAGGATCCCTTGGGAGAATAACATGAGGGGGAAAGGAGTCCAGGAGAGCTGGCTGTATTTTAAAGAATCCTTATTGTGGTTAAAGGGACAAACCATCCCGATGTGTAGAAAGAATAGTAAATATGACAGGCGACCAGCTTGGCTTAACAGTGAAATCCTTGCTGATCTTAAAAACAAAAAAGAGGCTTACAAGAAGTGGAAGATTGGACAAATGACCAGGGATGAGTATAAAAATATTGCTCGGGCATGTAGGAATGAAATCAGGAAGGCTAAATCAGACCTGGAGTTGCAGCTAGCGAGAGATGTTAACAGTAACAAGAAGGACTTCTTCAGGTATGTTGGCAAAAAGAAGAAAGCCAAGGAAAGTGTGGGCCCCTTAATGAATGAGGGAGGCAACCTAGTGACAGAGGATGTGGAAAAAGCTTATGTACTCAACGCTTTTTTTGCCTCTGTCTTCACAAACAGGGTCAGCTCCCAAACTACTGCACTGGGCAGCACAGCATGGGGAGGAGGTGGCCAGCCCTCTGTGGAGAAAGAAGTGGTTCGGGACTATTTAGAAAAGCTGGACGTGCACAAGTCCATGGGGCCGGATGTGCTGCATCCGAGAGTGTTAAAGGAATTGTCGGATGTGATTGCAGAGCCATTGGCCATTATCTTTGAAAACTCATGGCCATCGGGGGAAGTCCCGGAAGACTGGAAAAAGGCTAATGTAGTGCCAATCTTTAAAAAAGGGAAGAAGGAGGATCCTGGGAACTACAGGCCAGTCAGCCTCACCTCGGTCCCTGGAAAAATCATGAAGCAGGTCCTCAAGGAATCAATTCTGAACCACTTAGAGGAGAGGAAAGTGATCAGGAACAGTCAGCATGGATTCACCAAGGGAAAGTCATGCCTGACTAATCTAATTGCCTTCTATGATGAGATAACTGGTTCTGTGGATGAAGGGAAAGCAGTGGACGTGTTATTCCTTGACTTTAGCAAAGCTTTTGACACGGTCTCCCACAGTATTCTTATAAGCAAGTTAAAGAAGTATGGGCTGGATGGATGCACTACAAGGTGGGTAGAAAGTTGGCTAGATTGTCGGGCTCAACAGGTAGTGATCAATGGCTCCATGTCTAGTTGGCAGGCAGTATCTAGCGGAGTGCCCCAAGGGTCGGTCCTCGGGCTAGTTTTGTTCAATATCTTCATAAATGATCTGGAGCATGGTGTGGATTGCACCCTCAGCAAGTTTGCGGATGACACTAAACTGGGAGGAGTGGTAGATACGCTGGAGGGTAGGGATAGGATACAGAGGGACCTAGACAAATTGGAGGATTGGGCCAAAAGAAATCTCATGAGGTTCAACAAGGACAAGTGCAGAGTCCTGCACTTAGGACGGAAGAATCCAATGTACCACTACAGACTAGGGACCGAATGGCTAGGCAGCAGTTCTGCAGAGAAGGACCTAGGGGTTACAGTGGACGAGAAGCTAGATATGAGTCAACAGTGTGCCCTTGTTGCCAAGAAGGCCAATGGCATTTTGGGGTGTATAAGTAGGGGCATTGCCAGCAGATCGAGGGATGTGATCGTTCCCCTCTATTCGACATTGGTGAGGCCTCATCTGGAGTACTGTGTCCAATTTTGGGCCCCACAGTACAAGAAGGATGTGGAGAAATTGGAGAGAGTCCAGCGAAGGGCAACAAAAATGATTAGGGGTCTGGAACACATGACTTATGAGGAGAGGCTGGGGGAACTGGGATTGTTTAGTCTACGGAAGAGAAGAATGAGGGGGGATTTGATAGCTGCTTTTAACTACCTGAAAGGTGGATCCAAAGAGGATGGATCTAGACTATTCTCAGTGATACCAGATGACAGGACAAGGAGTAATGGTCTCAAGTTGCAGTGGGGGAGGTTTAGGTTGGATATTAGGAAAAACTTTTTCACTAGGAGGGTGGTGAAACACTGGAATGCATTACCTAGGGAGGTGGTGGAATCCCCTTCCTTAGAAGTTTTTAAGGTCAGGCTTGACAAAGCCCTGGCTGGGATTATTTAGTTGGGGATTGGTCCTGCTCTGGGTAGGGGGTTGGACTAGATGACCTCCAGAGGTCCCTTCCAACTCTGATATTCTATGATTCTATGAATCACCTCCTAGCATTACAAGCACTGCCATCCCAAGCACAGCAACAAATATTAGTTGCTTTCAGCTTCAAATTGCTGCCTCAAAGAATCCCTGATCTTTATTTATGGCCCCACGCTGTGCCCCTTTAATAACCCTGGTCTCTGGCTGTTGAAACTCAGCCTCTAGGCACTAAGCCTCTGCGGTCCAGCCCTCAGTGAAGCTTTCACCCTTCCTTTCACAAATATTATGGAGCATACAGCACACGGCTATAACCACAGGAATATAACCATTGGCCATGTCCAACTTCCCATACAGGCATTGCCAGTGGGCTTTTAAATGGCCAAATGCACACTTCACAGTCATTCTGCACTTGCTCAGCCTGTTGTTGAACTGCTCCTTGCTGCTGTCAAGTTGCCCCATGTATGGCTTCATGAGCCACAGCATTAAGAGGTAGGTGGGGTCTCCCAGGATCACATTGGGCATTTCGACTTCCCCTACGCTGATCTTCTGGTCTGGGACGAAAGTCCCTGCTTGCAGCTTCTTGAATAGGCCAGTGTTATGAAAGATGCATGAGCCTGTATTAATTTCTGTGAAATGCCCACGGTGATCCACAAGCACCTGGAGAACCATTGAGAAATACCCCTTCTGATTAGTGTACTCAGTGGCTAGGTGGTTTGGTGCCAGAATTGGAATGTACGTGCCATTGATCGCCCCTCCGCAGTTAGGGAAGCCCATTTGTGCAAAGGCATCCACAATGTCACACACGTTGCCCAGAGTCACAGCCTTCCAGAGCAGGATGCAATTAATGGCCCTGCACACTTCCATCAACACGAGTCCAAAGGTCGACTTTCCCACTCCGAACTGGTTAGTGACCGACCGGTAGCAGTCTGGAGTAGCCAGCTTCCACAGTGCAATTGCCATGCGCTTCTCCAGTGACAGGGCAGCTCTCATTTTTGTGTCTTTGCACCGCAGAGCTGGGGCGAGCTCATCACACAGTCCCATGATTGTGGCTTTTCTCATGTGAAAGTTCAACAGCCACTGCTTGTCATCCCAAACGTGCAGCACGATGTGATCCCAGCACTCAGTGCTTGTTTCCCAAGCCCAAAAGCGGCATTCCACCATGGTCAGCACCTCCATGAATGCCACAAGCAATCTCACGTCGTAGCTACTCCACGTGGCAAGATCCATGTCGGACACCTCTTTCGTTTGTAGTTTAAGGAATAACTCCGCTGCCATTCATGAGGTGTTGGTCAGTGTGAACAGTATACTGGTCAACAGCTTGGGATCCATTCCTGCAGCCCGAAAGAGACAGGGCAGGGTGTGCAGTACACAAACCGTTGAAATATGGCGCCAAATGCAAACGGAAGCACAGGGATTGCTGGGATGAAAACCAATGTATCACGGGGCATTGGAACAGGACCCAGGATGCCCCTTGACCCCTTCCATCTTCCCACAAGTCTTAACGGCAAAAGAGAAAGAGGTGTTCTGTGGGGTAGCTTCCCAGAGTGCACCGCTCCGAACAGTGCCACAAGTGCCACAAGTCTGAACATGCTGTTGCACAGGCAGCTGTCAGTGTGAACACACAACAGCGGTTTTCCTTCGGCGCTGTCTGAGCGGCACTGTAATTGTCGGTGCTGTAACTCTGAAAGTGTAGACATGCCCTTAGAAGCATACTAGGAAACTTCTAAGGAAGGACGAAGGTCACTATCCTCAAAGTCCTATTATTAAAGTCCTATTATCCTCAAATTCCTATTATTCTCCCTAACGTCCCAATCCAGACTAATTGCATCTGTGTGGTGGGCATTCCCCAGGTGAAAAAACGGTAGTAATTGTTACCAAGTGAATAAATCTAACTAGTCATACAAAAATGATACATAAATAGAATGGATAATACTATTCAGAATGTCATAACCTTTCCAGTGATACCTCACATGTCCCATCTTGCATAAAACATATCTCAGTTATGCCATATTCAGATCAAGCGCATATCTGTATTAATATTATGGAGCGTAGAGGAACATACAGGATGCTATTTTCCCAAAGGCCGGATCAGGCTGAGACTGAAGGACAAGGGACTCGCAGATACCGCTTCGGCTGCCTGAGGACAAAAGGCTTGCCGCAAAGCCCAGAGTGGACCAGAATGCTCCTTTCCAGGCAGACATCAAGGGTGTACGTGGGTGCAAGCAGGTGGGGATGAAAAAAAGAGAGCGATGGGAGGGAAAGAGCAGCTGCACCAACAGCAGCAGCTTGGAGAATGCGGGTATCGATCCCGCTACCTCTCACATGCTAAGCGAGCGCTCTACCATTTGAGCTAATTCCCCCTTTACCTCCAAGGTGCCCCACCCCCTCCGCCACCCGCTGTTAACTCAGCACAAACCCCCTCCAGAGATCTCTTCACCCCGCAAAACAAATTACCTTTACACTTGCCCAGAACCTGGGAAAGGACTCAGCAAGGACACGTGACATAGCAAACAACGCTGCTTCCCTTTCTTGCCTTTAAACAAAATACACCTGTCCAGAGACCATCAGAGAAAGTCACACACGCCCGTGCCTTGCACACCCACACATACCTAACGCCTCCCTTCATGACAACAAGAAGAGCAAAAACTGCCAAGTAAAGGGGACGAGTTGCCTCCCTGCCCGCCTATTCCGTGCACAGGTCAAGGACAGCAAAGCTTCAGATAACCTACGGATAGCCCGGCAGCTCCTTGACAGAAATTCCGCCAGATCGCGCTTCTAGCAATTCTCCGCCAGAAGCCTTTTACACACTCTCTGCAATCACGGTTGCCCCAGAACAAATCCCAGCTCTACAAATGTGATGGACCAAAGCCCCAAAAGGAAAGAAATGGAACCGCGCCCTCACACTCCTCCATAAAATGACCTTTATGACGCAGAGGAACCATGGACAAAGGGAGAGCAAACCATGGAAACGCACACGTTGCTACAACCATGAGCAGAATAGCCCGCCATCAGCAGCGCACACGATCGGTTGAGCCTGAAGGACAAGGGACTCTCAGCGACTAAAGGGCCTTTTCTTTTCCCCCTACGTTCTCCTCCTCCCTGCCACCAGAAACTAAGTCCCCCCGGCACCTCTGCCCCACGCAAAAAACACCGAGGACAGCTTGGGGACATAGCTTCGGCCAGTCCATTTTATGACAGAGGCGCCCCGCTACCAGGGTGACAAATGGCACTTCCGAAGCCTGACATCGATAGCTCCATGTCTACGCTGTGAGTGCGGGAGGGCGAAGAAAAAGGAACTCTGCCTATGAAGGCGTAAACCGTGGCCTAGATCCTTGGAAGCAGGTGTGGTAGAGGAAAGTAGTGGCAAGTGGTGCTTTAAATGCAGCAGACTTCCATCGGCCTGTCTCGCACAAATGCAGTAAAACAGGGCAATGGGCAGAGTGGGAGCGCTAAAGAAGAGCGTGTAACAAAGGAAACAAAAGGCAGTTCCTTCGAGCCGGAGTTCAACCAGCGACCTAAGGATTCCCAGGAGAATTAAACCTACAGTCCTCCGCTCTACCAGCTGAGCTATCGAAGGAAGACAGGAACAAAGAGCCCACAGTGACTCAAGGTGTCAGGCAGAAGTGCCACTGGCACTAACGGCTAATTATAGGCTTGCCCGTGCCCAGCCCTTGAAAGGAAGAAGCCACACACACCTATCCCTTCATCCTCACGGCTGCCCCGGTTGCTGGGTAGCCGCCTCGTCTACCCTCAATTCACCCAACAGGAAGCCCGCACACATATACCGCTCAAAGGCTCCCTAACAGGCACGGCACGAAGACAACGCCGCAAGGGAAGAACGGAACTCCGGGGGCACGACGCTAGCCCTGCCTGCGAGCCGGGACGCCGCATCCTCCCGCTGACCCACAAGCACGCGCAGCACACCGCTGGGACCCCAGCCCTGATTCCCACCCAGAATAGGGACGGTGGTGCAAGGGAAAACCCCTCCGACGCCGGAGCTTCCTGCCTGGCTCGAAAGGGGCCTTTGAAAACACAACTTTTTCTCAGCCCATTTCCCTTCCCCTTCGTCAATAATTGACACATTCCCACTCCCACCCTTTCACACCCGACTCGGCCTCCCACGCCTCCCTCAGGAAAAACAAACACAAAGAGACTCCCAAAAGAAAAGAACTCAGACACACACGCTCCTGAAAGAGAAGCTGCCCCTTTGGCTGCCTGAGGACAAAAGGCTTCCCGCAAAGCCCAGAGTGGACCGGAACGCTCCTTTCTGCGCAGACATCAAGGGTGTGCGTGGGTTCAAGCGGGTGGGGATGAAAAAAAGAGAGCGATGGGAGGGAAAGAGCAGCTGCACCAACAGCAGCAGCTTGGAGAATGCGGGTATCGATCCCGCTACCTCTCACATGCTAAGCGAGCGCTCTACCATTTGAGCTAATTCCCCCTTTACCTCCAAGGTGCCCCACCCCCTCCGCCACCCGCTGTTAACTCAGCACAAACCCCCTCCAGAGATCTCTTCACCCCGCAAAACAAATTACCTTTACACTTGCCCAGAACCTTGGAAAGGACTCAGCAAGGACACGTGACATAGCAAACAACGCTGCTTCCCTTTCTTGCCTTTAAACAAAATACATCTGTCCAGAGACCATCAGAGAAAGTCACACACGCCCGTGCCTTGCACACCCACACATACCTAACGCCTCCCTTCATGACAACAAGAAGAGCAAAAACTGCCAAGTAAAGGGGACGAGTTGCCTCCCTGCCCGCCTATTCCGTGCACAGGCCAAGGACAGCAAAGCTTCAGATAATCTACGGATAGCCCGGCAGCTCCTTGACAGAAATTCCGCCAGATCGCGCTTCTAGCAATTCTCCGCCAGAAGCCTTTTACACACTCTCTGCAATCACGGTTGCCCCAGAAGAAATCCCAGCTCTACAAATGTGATGGACCAAAGCCCCAAAAGGAAAGAAATGGAACCGCGCCCTCACACTCCTCCATAAAATGACCTTTATGACGCAGAGGAACCATGGACAAAGGGAGAGCAAACCATGGAAACGCACACGTTGCTACAACCATGAGCAGAATAGCCCACCGTCAGCAGCGCACACGATCGGTTGAGCCTGAAGGACAAGGGACTCTCAGCGACTAAAGGGCCTTTTCTTTTCCCCCATGTTCTCCTCCTCCCTGCCACCAGAAACTAACTCCCCCCGGCACCTCTGCCCCACGCAAAAAACACCGAGGACAGCTTGGGGACATAGCTTCGGCCAGTCCATTTTATGACAGAGGCGCCCCGCTACCAGGGTGACAAATGGCACTTCCGAAGCCTGACATCGATAGCTCCATGTCTACGCTGTGAGTGCGGGAGGGCGAAGAAAAAGGAACTCCGCCTATGAAGGCGTAAACCGTGGCCTAGATCCTTGGAAGCAGGTGTGGTAGAGGAAAGTAGTGGCAAGTGGTGCTTTAAATGCAGCAGATTTCCATCGGCCTGTCTCGCACGAATGGAGTAAAACAGGGCAATGGGCAGAGTGGGAGCGCTAAAGAAGAGCGTGTAACAAAGGAAACAAAAGCCAGTTCCTTCGAGCCGGAGTTGAACCAGCGACCTAAGGATTCCCAGGAGAATTAAACCTACAGTCCTCCGCTCTACCAGCTGAGCTATCGAAGGAAGACAGGAACAAAGAGCCCACAGTGACTCAAGGTGTCAGGCAGAAGTGCCACTGGCACTAACGACTAATTATAGGCTTGCCCGTGCCCAGCCCTTGAAAGGAAGAAGCCACACACACCTATCCCTTCATCCTCACGGCTGCTCCGGTTGCTGGGTAGCCGCCTCGTCTACCCTCAATTCACCCAACGGGAAGCCCGCACACATATACCGCTCAAAGGCTCCCTAACAGGCACGGCACGAAGACAACGCCGCAAGGGAAGAACGGAACGCCGGGGGCGCGACGCTAGCCCTGCCTGCTAGCCGGGACGCCGCATCCTCCCGCTGACCCACAAGCACGCGCAGCACACCGCTGGGACCCCAGCCCTGATTCCCACCCAGAATAGGGACGGTGGTGCAAGGGAAAACCCCTCCGACGCCGGAGCTTCCTGCCTGGCTCGAAAGGGGCCTTTGAAAACACAACTTTTTCTCAGCCCATTTCCCTTCCCCTTCGTCAATAATTGACACATTCCCACTCCCACCCTTTCACACCCGACTCGGCCTCCCACGCCTCCCTCAGGAAAAACAAACACAAAGAGACTCCCAAAAGAAAAGAACTCAGACACACACGCTCCTGAAAGAGAAGCTGCCCCTTTGGCTGCCTGAGGACAAAAGGCTAGCCGCAAAGCCCAGAGTGGACCGGAACGCTCCTTTCTGCGCAGACGTCAAGGGTGTACGTGGGTGCAAGCGGGTGGGGATGAAAAAAAGAGAGCGATGGGAGGGAAAGAGCAGCTGCACCAACAGCAGCAGCTTGGAGAATGCGGGTATCGATCCCGCTACCTCTCACATGCTAAGCGAGCGCTCTACCATTTGAGCTAATTCCCCCTCTACCTCCAAGGTGCCCCACCCCCTCCGCCACCCGCTGTTAACTCAGCACAAACCCCCTCCAGAGAGCTCTTCACCCCGCAAAACAAATTACCTTTACACTTGCCCAGAACCTGGGAAAGGACTCAGCAAGGACACGTGACATAGCAAACAACGCTGCTTCCCTTTCTTGCCTTTAAACAAAATACACCTGTCCAGAGACCATCAGAGAAAGTCACACACGCCCGTGCCTTGCACACCCACACATACCTAACGCCTCCCTTCATGACAACAAGAAGAGCAAAAACTGCCAAGTAAAGGGGACGAGTTGCCTCCCTGCCCGCCTATTCCGTGCACAGGCCAAGGACAGCAAAGCTTCAGATAATCTACGGATAGCCCGGCAGCTCCTTGACAGAAATTCCGCCAGATCGCGCTTCTAGCAATTCTCCGCCAGAAGCCTTTTACACACTCTCTGCAATCACGGTTGCCCCAGAAGAAATCCCAGCTCTACAAATGTGATGGACCAAAGCCCCAAAAGGAAAGAAATGGAACCGCGCCCTCACACTCCTCCATAAAATGACCTTTATGACGCAGAGGAACCATGGACAAAGGGAGAGCAAACCATGGAAACGCACACGTTGCTACAACCATGAGCAGAATAGCCCGCCGTCAGCAGCGCACACGATCGGTTGAGCCTGAAGGACAAGGGACTCTCAGCGACTAAAGGGCCTTTTCTTTTCCCCCTACGTTCTCCTCCTCCCTGCCACCAGAAACTAACTCCCCCCGGCACCTCTGCCCCACGCAAAAAACACCGAGGACAGCTTGGGGACATAGCTTCGGCCAGTCCATTTTATGACAGAGGCGCCCCGCTACCAGGGTGACAAATGGCACTTCCGAAGCCTGACATCGATAGCTCCATGTCTACGCTGTGAGTGCGGGAGGGCGAAGAAAAAGGAACTCTGCCTATGAAGGCGTAAACCGTGGCCTAGATCCTTGGAAGCAGGTGTGGTAGAGGAAAGTAGTGGCAAGTGGTGCTTTAAATGCAGCAGATTTCCATCGGCCTGTCTCGCACGAATGGAGTAAAACAGGGCAATGGGCAGAGTGGGAGCGCTAAAGAAGAGCGTGTAACAAAGGAAACAAAAGCCAGTTCCTTCGAGCCGGAGTTGAACCAGCGACCTAAGGATTCCCAGGAGAATTAAACCTACAGTCCTCCGCTCTACCAGCTGAGCTATCGAAGGAAGACAGGAACAAAGAGCCCACAGTGACTCAAGGTGTCAGGCAGTAGTGCCACTGGCACTAACGACTAATTATAGGCTTGCCCGTGCCCAGCCCTTGAAAGGAAGAAGCCACACACACCTATCCCTTCATCCTCATGGCTGCTCCGGTTGCTGGGTAGCCGCCTCGTCTACCCTCAATTCACCCAACGGGAAGCCCGCACACATATACCGCTCAAAGGCTCCCTAACAGGCACGGCACGAAGACAATGCCGCAAGGGAAGAACGGAACGCCGGGGGCGCGACGCTAGCCCTGCCTGCTAGCCGGGACGCCGCATCCTCCCGCTGACCCACAAGCACGCGCAGCACACCGCTGGGACCCCAGCCCTGATTCCCACCCAGAATAGGGATGGTGGTGCAAGGGAAAACCCCTCCGACGCCGGAGCTTCCTGCCTGGCTCGAAAGGGGCCTTTGAAAACACAACTTTTTCTCAGCCCATTTCCCTTCCCCTTCGTCAATAATTGACACATTCCCACTCCCACCCTTTCACACCCGACTCGGCCTCCCACGCCTCCCTCAGGAAAAACAAACACAAAGAGACTCCCAAAAGAAAAGAACTCAGACACACACGCTCCTGAAAGAGAAGCTGCCCCTTTGGCTGCCTGAGGACAAAAGGCTAGCCGCAAAGCCCAGAGTGGACCGGAACGCTCCTTTCTGCGCAGACGTCAAGGGTGTACGTGGGTGCAAGCGGGTGGGGATGAAAAAAAGAGAGCGATGGGAGGGAAAGAGCAGCTGCACCAACAAAAGCAGCTTGGAGAATGCGGGTATCGATCCCGCTACCTCTCACATGCTAAGCGAGCGCTCTACCATTTGAGCTAATTCCCCCTCTACCTCCAAGGTGCCCCACCCCCTCCGCCACCCGCTGTTAACTCAGCACAAACCCCCTCCAGAGAGCTCTTCACCCCGCAAAACAAATTACCTTTACACTTGCCCAGAACCTTGGAAAGGACTCAGCAAGGACACGTGACATAGCAAACAACGCTGCTTCCCTTTCTTGCCTTTAAACAAAATACATCTGTCCAGAGACCATCAGAGAAAGTCACACACGCCCGTGCCTTGCACACCCACACATACCTAACGCCTCCCTTCATGACAACAAGAAGAGCAAAAACTGCCAAGTAAAGGGGACGAGTTGCCTCCCTGCCCGCCTATTCCGTGCACAGGCCAAGGACAGCAAAGCTTCAGATAACCTACGGATAGCCCGGCAGCTCCTTGACAGAAATTCCGCCAGATCGCGCTTCTAGCAATTCTCCGCCAGAAGCCTTTTACACACTCTCTGCAATCACGGTTGCCCCAGAAGAAATCCCAGCTCTACAAATGTGATGGACCAAAGCCCCAAAAGGAAAGAAATGGAACCGCGCCCTCACACTCCTCCATAAAATGACCTTTATGACGCAGAGGAACCATGGACAAAGGGAGAGCAAACCATGGAAACGCACACGTTGCTACAACCATGAGCAGAATAGCCCGCCGTCAGCAGCGCACACGATCGGTTGAGCCTGAAGGACAAGGGACTCTCAGCGACTAAAGGGCCTTTTCTTTTCCCCCTACGTTCTCCTCCTCCCTGCCACCAGAAACTAAGTCCCCCCGGCACCTCTGCCCCACGCAAAAAACACCGAGGACAGCTTGGGGACATAGCTTCGGCCAGTCCATTTTATGACAGAGGCGCCCCGCTACCAGGGTGACAAATGGCACTTCCGAAGCCTGACATCGATAGCTCCATGTCTACGCTGTGAGTGCGGGAGGGCGAAGAAAAAGGAACTCTGCCTATGAAGGCGTAAACCGTGGCCTAGATCCTTGGAAGCAGGTGTGGTAGAGGAAAGTAGTGGCAAGTGGTGCTTTAAATGCAGCAGATTTCCATCGGCCTGTCTCGCGCGAATGGAGTAAAACAGGGCAATGGGCAGAGTGGGAGCGCTAAAGAAGAGCGTGTAACAAAGGAAACAAAAGCCAGTTCCTTCGAGCCGGAGTTGAACCAGCGACCTAAGGATTCCCAGGAGAATTAAACCTACAGTCCTCCGCTCTACCAGCTGAGCTATCGAAGGAAGACAGGAACAAAGAGCCCACAGTCACTCAAGGTGTCAGGCAGAAGTGCCACTGGCACTAACGACTAATTATACGCTTGCCCGTGCCCAGCCCTTGAAAGGAAGAAGCCACACACACCTATCCCTTCATCCTCACGGCTGCCCCGGTTGCTGGGTAGCCGCCTCGTCTACCCTCAATTCACCCAACGGGAAGCCCGCACACATATACCGCTCAAAGGCTCCCTAACAGGCACGGCACGAAGACAACGCCGCAAGGGAAGAACGGAACGCCGGGGGCGCGACGCTAGCCCTGCCTGCTAGCCGGGACGCCGCATCCTCCCGCTGACCCACAAGCACGCGCAGCACACCGCTGGGACCCCAGCCCTGATTCCCACCCAGAATAGGGACGGTGGTGCAAGGGAAAACCCCTCCGACGCCGGAGCTTCCTGCCTGGCTCGAAAGGGGCCTTTGAAAACACAACTTTTTCTCAGCCCATTTCCCTTCCCCTTCGTCAATAATTGACACATTCCCACTCCCACCCTTTCACACCCGACTCGGCCTCCCACGCCTCCCTCAGGAAAAACAAACACAAAGAGACTCCCAAAAGAAAAGAACTCAGACACACACGCTCCTGAAAGAGAAGCTGCCCCTTTGGCTGCCTGAGGACAAAAGGCTAGCCGCAAAGCCCAGAGTGGACCGGAACGCTCCTTTCTGCGCAGACGTCAAGGGTGTACGTGGGTGCAAGCGGGTGGGGATGAAAAAAAGAGAGCGATGGGAGGGAAAGAGCAGCTGCACCAACAGCAGCAGCTTGGAGAATGCGGGTATCGATCCCGCTACCTCTCACATGCTAAGCGAGCGCTCTACCATTTGAGCTAATTCCCCCTCTACCTCCAAGGTGCCCCACCCCCTCCGCCACCCGCTGTTAACTCAGCACAAACCCCCTCCAGAGAGCTCTTCACCCCGCAAAACAAATTACCTTTACACTTGCCCAGAACCTTGGAAAGGACTCAGCAAGGACACGTGACATAGCAAACAACGCTGCTTCCCTTTCTTGCCTTTAAACAAAATACATCTGTCCAGAGACCATCAGAGAAAGTCACACACGCCCGTGCCTTGCACACCCACACATACCTAACGCCTCCCTTCATGACAACAAGAAGAGCAAAAACTGCCAAGTAAAGGGGACGAGTTGCCTCCCTGCCCGCCTATTCCGTGCACAGGCCAAGGACAGCAAAGCTTCAGATAACCTACGGATAGCCCGGCAGCTCCTTGACAGAAATTCCGCCAGATCGCGCTTCTAGCAATTCTCCGCCAGAAGCCTTTTACACACTCTCTGCAATCACGGTTGCCCCAGAAGAAATCCCAGCTCTACAAATGTGATGGACCAAAGCCCCAAAAGGAAAGAAATGGAACCGCGCCCTCACACTCCTCCATAAAATGACCTTTATGACGCAGAGGAACCATGGACAAAGGGAGAGCAAACCATGGAAACGCACACGTTGCTACAACCATGAGCAGAATAGCCCGCCGTCAGCAGCGCACACGATCGGTTGAGCCTGAAGGACAAGGGACTCTCAGCGACTAAAGGGCCTTTTCTTTTCCCCCTACGTTCTCCTCCTCCCTGCCACCAGAAACTAAGTCCCCCCGGCACCTCTGCCCCACGCAAAAAACACCGAGGACAGCTTGGGGACATAGCTTCGGCCAGTCCATTTTATGACAGAGGCGCCCCGCTACCAGGGTGACAAATGGCACTTCCGAAGCCTGACATCGATAGCTCCATGTCTACGCTGTGAGTGCGGGAGGGCGAAGAAAAAGGAACTCTGCCTATGAAGGCGTAAACCGTGGCCTAGATCCTTGGAAGCAGGTGTGGTAGAGGAAAGTAGTGGCAAGTGGTGCTTTAAATGCAGCAGATTTCCATCGGCCTGTCTCGCACGAATGGAGTAAAACAGGGCAATGGGCAGAGTGGGAGCGCTAAAGAAGAGCGTGTAACAAAGGAAACAAAAGCCAGTTCCTTCGAGCCGGAGTTGAACCAGCGACCTAAGGATTCCCAGGAGAATTAAACCTACAGTCCTCCGCTCTACCAGCTGAGCTATCGAAGGAAGACAGGAACAAAGAGCCCACAGTGACTCAAGGTGTCAGGCAGAAGTGCCACTGGCACTAACGACTAATTATAGGCTTGCCCGTGCCCAGCCCTTGAAAGGAAGAAGCCACACACACCTATCCCTTCATCCTCACGGCTGCTCCGGTTGCTGGGTAGCCGCCTCGTCTACCCTCAATTCACCCAACGGGAAGCCCGCACACATATACCGCTCAAAGGCTCCCTAACAGGCACGGCACGAAGACAACGCCGCAAGGGAAGAACGGAACGCCGGGGGCGCGACGCTAGCCCTGCCTGCTAGCCGGGACGCCGCATCCTCCCGCTGACCCACAAGCACGCGCAGCACACCGCTGGGACCCCAGCCCTGATTCCCACCCAGAATAGGGACGGTGGTGCAAGGGAAAACCCCTCCGACGCCGGAGCTTCCTGCCTGGCTCGAAAGGGGCCTTTGAAAACACAACTTTTTCTCAGCCCATTTCCCTTCCCCTTCGTCAATAATTGACACATTCCCACTCCCACCCTTTCACACCCGACTCGGCCTCCCACGCCTCCCTCAGGAAAAACAAACACAAAGAGACTCCCAAAAGAAAAGAACTCAGACACACACGCTCCTGAAAGAGAAGCTGCCCCTTTGGCTGCCTGAGGACAAAAGGCTAGCCGCAAAGCCCAGAGTGGACCGGAACGCTCCTTTCTGCGCAGACGTCAAGGGTGTACGTGGGTGCAAGCGGGTGGGGATGAAAAAAAGAGAGCGATGGGAGGGAAAGAGCAGCTGCACCAACAGCAGCAGCTTGGAGAATGCGGGTATCGATCCCGCTACCTCTCACATGCTAAGCGAGCGCTCTACCATTTGAGCTAATTCCCCCTCTACCTCCAAGGTGCCCCACCCCCTCCGCCACCCGCTGTTAACTCAGCACAAACCCCCTCCAGAGAGCTCTTCACCCCGCAAAACAAATTACCTTTACACTTGCCCAGAACCTTGGAAAGGACTCAGCAAGGACACGTGACATAGCAAACAACGCTGCTTCCCTTTCTTGCCTTTAAACAAAATACATCTGTCCAGAGACCATCAGAGAAAGTCACACACGCCCGTGCCTTGCACACCCACACATACCTAACGCCTCCCTTCATGACAACAAGAAGAGCAAAAACTGCCAAGTAAAGGGGACGAGTTGCCTCCCTGCCCGCCTATTCCGTGCACAGGCCAAGGACAGCAAAGCTTCAGATAACCTACGGATAGCCCGGCAGCTCCTTGACAGAAATTCCGCCAGATCGCGCTTCTAGCAATTCTCCGCCAGAAGCCTTTTACACACTCTCTGCAATCACGGTTGCCCCAGAAGAAATCCCAGCTCTACAAATGTGATGGACCAAAGCC
The DNA here is from genome assembly GCF_965152235.1 of Eretmochelys imbricata. Taxonomy (NCBI): domain Eukaryota; kingdom Metazoa; phylum Chordata; order Testudines; family Cheloniidae; genus Eretmochelys; species Eretmochelys imbricata. The sequence goes on from NC_135573.1 coordinate 38,282,345, forward strand.
CCAAAAGGAAAGAAATGGAACCGCGCCCTCACACTCCTCCATAAAATGACCTTTATGACGCAGAGGAACCATGGACAAAGGGAGAGCAAACCATGGAAACGCACACGTTGCTACAACCATGAGCAGAATAGCCCGCCGTCAGCAGCGCACACGATCGGTTGAGCCTGAAGGACAAGGGACTCTCAGCGACTAAAGGGCCTTTTCTTTTCCCCCTACGTTCTCCTCCTCCCTGCCACCAGAAACTAAGTCCCCCCGGCACCTCTGCCCCACGCAAAAAACACCGAGGACAGCTTGGGGACATAGCTTCGGCCAGTCCATTTTATGACAGAGGCGCCCCGCTACCAGGGTGACAAATGGCACTTCCGAAGCCTGACATCGATAGCTCCATGTCTACGCTGTGAGTGCGGGAGGGCGAAGAAAAAGGAACTCTGCCTATGAAGGCGTAAACCGTGGCCTAGATCCTTGGAAGCAGGTGTGGTAGAGGAAAGTAGTGGCAAGTGGTGCTTTAAATGCAGCAGATTTCCATCGGCCTGTCTCGCACGAATGGAGTAAAACAGGGCAATGGGCAGAGTGGGAGCGCTAAAGAAGAGCGTGTAACAAAGGAAACAAAAGCCAGTTCCTTCGAGCCGGAGTTGAACCAGCGACCTAAGGATTCCCAGGAGAATTAAACCTACAGTCCTCCGCTCTACCAGCTGAGCTATCGAAGGAAGACAGGAACAAAGAGCCCACAGTGACTCAAGGTGTCAGGCAGAAGTGCCACTGGCACTAACGACTAATTATAGGCTTGCCCGTGCCCAGCCCTTGAAAGGAAGAAGCCACACACACCTATCCCTTCATCCTCACGGCTGCTCCGGTTGCTGGGTAGCCGCCTCGTCTACCCTCAATTCACCCAACGGGAAGCCCGCACACATATACCGCTCAAAGGCTCCCTAACAGGCACGGCACGAAGACAACGCCGCAAGGGAAGAACGGAACGCCGGGGGCGCGACGCTAGCCCTGCCTGCTAGCCGGGACGCCGCATCCTCCCGCTGACCCACAAGCACGCGCAGCACACCGCTGGGACCCCAGCCCTGATTCCCACCCAGAATAGGGACGGTGGTGCAAGGGAAAACCCCTCCGACGCCGGAGCTTCCTGCCTGGCTCGAAAGGGGCCTTTGAAAACACAACTTTTTCTCAGCCCATTTCCCTTCCCCTTCGTCAATAATTGACACATTCCCACTCCCACCCTTTCACACCCGACTCGGCCTCCCACGCCTCCCTCAGGAAAAACAAACACAAAGAGACTCCCAAAAGAAAAGAACTCAGACACACACGCTCCTGAAAGAGAAGCTGCCCCTTTGGCTGCCTGAGGACAAAAGGCTAGCCGCAAAGCCCAGAGTGGACCGGAACGCTCCTTTCTGCGCAGACGTCAAGGGTGTACGTGGGTGCAAGCGGGTGGGGATGAAAAAAAGAGAGCGATGGGAGGGAAAGAGCAGCTGCACCAACAGCAGCAGCTTGGAGAATGCGGGTATCGATCCCGCTACCTCTCACATGCTAAGCGAGCGCTCTACCATTTGAGCTAATTCCCCCTCTACCTCCAAGGTGCCCCACCCCCTCCGCCACCCGCTGTTAACTCAGCACAAACCCCCTCCAGAGAGCTCTTCACCCCGCAAAACAAATTACCTTTACACTTGCCCAGAACCTTGGAAAGGACTCAGCAAGGACACGTGACATAGCAAACAACGCTGCTTCCCTTTCTTGCCTTTAAACAAAATACATCTGTCCAGAGACCATCAGAGAAAGTCACACACGCCCGTGCCTTGCACACCCACACATACCTAACGCCTCCCTTCATGACAACAAGAAGAGCAAAAACTGCCAAGTAAAGGGGACGAGTTGCCTCCCTGCCCGCCTATTCCGTGCACAGGCCAAGGACAGCAAAGCTTCAGATAACCTACGGATAGCCCGGCAGCTCCTTGACAGAAATTCCGCCAGATCGCGCTTCTAGCAATTCTCCGCCAGAAGCCTTTTACACACTCTCTGCAATCACGGTTGCCCCAGAAGAAATCCCAGCTCTACAAATGTGATGGACCAAAGCCCCAAAAGGAAAGAAATGGAACCGCGCCCTCACACTCCTCCATAAAATGACCTTTATGACGCAGAGGAACCATGGACAAAGGGAGAGCAAACCATGGAAACGCACACGTTGCTACAACCATGAGCAGAATAGCCCGCCGTCAGCAGCGCACACGATCGGTTGAGCCTGAAGGACAAGGGACTCTCAGCGACTAAAGGGCCTTTTCTTTTCCCCCTACGTTCTCCTCCTCCCTGCCACCAGAAACTAAGTCCCCCCGGCACCTCTGCCCCACGCAAAAAACACCGAGGACAGCTTGGGGACATAGCTTCGGCCAGTCCATTTTATGACAGAGGCGCCCCGCTACCAGGGTGACAAATGGCACTTCCGAAGCCTGACATCGATAGCTCCATGTCTACGCTGTGAGTGCGGGAGGGCGAAGAAAAAGGAACTCTGCCTATGAAGGCGTAAACCGTGGCCTAGATCCTTGGAAGCAGGTGTGGTAGAGGAAAGTAGTGGCAAGTGGTGCTTTAAATGCAGCAGATTTCCATCGGCCTGTCTCGCGCGAATGGAGTAAAACAGGGCAATGGGCAGAGTGGGAGCGCTAAAGAAGAGCGTGTAACAAAGGAAACAAAAGCCAGTTCCTTCGAGCCGGAGTTGAACCAGCGACCTAAGGATTCCCAGGAGAATTAAACCTACAGTCCTCCGCTCTACCAGCTGAGCTATCGAAGGAAGACAGGAACAAAGAGCCCACAGTCACTCAAGGTGTCAGGCAGAAGTGCCACTGGCACTAACGACTAATTATAGGCTTGCCCGTGCCCAGCCCTTGAAAGGAAGAAGCCACACACACCTATCCCTTCATCCTCACGGCTGCCCCGGTTGCTGGGTAGCCGCCTCGTCTACCCTCAATTCACCCAACGGGAAGCCCGCACACATATACCGCTCAAAGGCTCCCTAACAGGCACGGCACGAAGACAACGCCGCAAGGGAAGAACGGAACGCCGGGGGCGCGACGCTAGCCCTGCCTGCTAGCCGGGACGCCGCATCCTCCCGCTGACCCACAAGCACGCGCAGCACACCGCTGGGACCCCAGCCCTGATTCCCACCCAGAATAGGGACGGTGGTGCAAGGGAAAACCCCTCCGACGCCGGAGCTTCCTGCATGGCTCGAAAGGGGCCTTTGAAAACACAACTTTTTCTCAGCCCATTTCCCTTCCCCTTCGTCAATAATTGACACATTCCCACTCCCACCCTTCAACACCCGACTCGGCCTCCCACGCCTCCCTCAGGAAAAACAAACACAAAGAGACTCCCAAAAGAAAAGAACTCAGACACACACGCTCCTGAAAGAGAAGCTGCCCCTTTGGCTGCCTGAGGACAAAAGGCTAGCCGCAAAGCCCAGAGTGGACCGGAACGCTCCTTTCTGCGCAGACGTCAAGGGTGTACGTGGGTGCAAGCGGGTGGGGATGAAAAAAAGAGAGCGATGGGAGGGAAAGAGCAGCTGCACCAACAGCAGCAGCTTGGAGAACGCGGGTATCGATCCCGCTACCTCTCACATGCTAAGCGAGCGCTCTACCATTTGAGCTAATTCCCCCTCTACCTCCAAGGTGCCCCACCCCCTCCGCCACCCGCTGTTAACTCAGCACAAACCCCCTCCAGAGAGCTCTTCACCCCGCAAAACAAATTACCTTTACACTTGCCCAGAACCTGGGAAAGGACTCAGCAAGGACACGTGACATAGCAAACAACGCTGCTTCCCTTTCTTGCCTTTAAACAAAATACACCTGTCCAGAGACCATCAGAGAAAGTCACACACGCCCGTGCCTTGCACACCCACACATACCTAACGCCTCCCTTCATGACAACAAGAAGAGCAAAAACTGCCAAGTAAAGGGGACGAGTTGCCTCCCTGCCCGCCTATTCCGTGCACAGGCCAAGGACAGCAAAGCTTCAGATAATCTACGGATAGCCCGGCAGCTCCTTGACAGAAATTCCGCCAGATCGCGCTTCTAGCAATTCTCCGCCAGAAGCCTTTTACACACTCTCTGCAATCACGGTTGCCCCAGAAGAAATCCCAGCTCTACAAATGTGATGGACCAAAGCCCCAAAAGGAAAGAAATGGAACCGCGCCCTCACACTCCTCCATAAAATGACCTTTATGACGCAGAGGAACCATGGACAAAGGGAGAGCAAACCATGGAAACGCACACGTTGCTACAACCATGAGCAGAATAGCCCGCCGTCAGCAGCGCACACGATCGGTTGAGCCTGAAGGACAAGGGACTCTCAGCGACTAAAGGGCCTTTTCTTTTCCCCCTACGTTCTCCTCCTCCCTGCCACCAGAAACTAACTCCCCCCGGCACCTCTGCCCCACGCAAAAAACACCGAGGACAGCTTGGGGACATAGCTTCGGCCAGTCCATTTTATGACAGAGGCGCCCCGCTACCAGGGTGACAAATGGCACTTCCGAAGCCTGACATCGATAGCTCCATGTCTACGCTGTGAGTGCGGGAGGGCGAAGAAAAAGGAACTCTGCCTATGAAGGCGTAAACCGTGGCCTAGATCCTTGGAAGCAGGTGTGGTAGAGGAAAGTAGTGGCAAGTGGTGCTTTAAATGCAGCAGATTTCCATCGGCCTGTCTCGCACGAATGGAGTAAAACAGGGCAATGGGCAGAGTGGGAGCGCTAAAGAAGAGCGTGTAACAAAGGAAACAAAAGCCAGTTCCTTCGAGCCGGAGTTGAACCAGCGACCTAAGGATTCCCAGGAGAATTAAACCTACAGTCCTCCGCTCTACCAGCTGAGCTATCGAAGGAAGACAGGAACAAAGAGCCCACAGTGACTCAAGGTGTCAGGCAGTAGTGCCACTGGCACTAACGACTAATTATAGGCTTGCCCGTGCCCAGCCCTTGAAAGGAAGAAGCCACACACACCTATCCCTTCATCCTCATGGCTGCTCCGGTTGCTGGGTAGCCGCCTCGTCTACCCTCAATTCACCCAACGGGAAGCCCGCACACATATACCGCTCAAAGGCTCCCTAACAGGCACGGCACGAAGACAATGCCGCAAGGGAAGAACGGAACGCCGGGGGCGCGACGCTAGCCCTGCCTGCTAGCCGGGACGCCGCATCCTCCCGCTGACCCACAAGCACGCGCAGCACACCGCTGGGACCCCAGCCCTGATTCCCACCCAGAATAGGGATGGTGGTGCAAGGGAAAACCCCTCCGACGCCGGAGCTTCCTGCCTGGCTCGAAAGGGGCCTTTGAAAACACAACTTTTTCTCAGCCCATTTCCCTTCCCCTTCGTCAATAATTGACACATTCCCACTCCCACCCTTTCACACCCGACTCGGCCTCCCACGCCTCCCTCAGGAAAAACAAACACAAAGAGACTCCCAAAAGAAAAGAACTCAGACACACACGCTCCTGAAAGAGAAGCTGCCCCTTTGGCTGCCTGAGGACAAAAGGCTAGCCGCAAAGCCCAGAGTGGACCGGAACGCTCCTTTCTGCGCAGACGTCAAGGGTGTACGTGGGTGCAAGCGGGTGGGGATGAAAAAAAGAGAGCGATGGGAGGGAAAGAGCAGCTGCACCAACTAAAGCAGCTTGGAGAATGCGGGTATCGATCCCGCTACCTCTCACATGCTAAGCGAGCGCTCTACCATTTGAGCTAATTCCCCCTCTACCTCCAAGGTGCCCCACCCCCTCCGCCACCCGCTGTTAACTCAGCACAAACCCCCTCCAGAGAGCTCTTCACCCCGCAAAACAAATTACCTTTACACTTGCCCAGAACCTTGGAAAGGACTCAGCAAGGACACGTGACATAGCAAACAACGCTGCTTCCCTTTCTTGCCTTTAAACAAAATACACCTGTCCAGAGACCATCAGAGAAAGTCACACACGCCCGTGCCTTGCACACCCACACATACCTAACGACTCCCTTCATGACAACAAGAAGAGCAAAAACTGCCAAGTAAAGGGGACGAGTTGCCTCCCTGCCCGCCTATTCCGTGCACAGGCCAAGGACAGCAAAGCTTCAGATAATCTACGGATAGCCCGGCAGCTCCTTGACAGAAATTCCGCCAGATCGCGCTTCTAGCAATTCTCCGCCAGAAGCCTTTTACACACTCTCTGCAATCACGGTTGCCCCAGAAGAAATCCCAGCTCTACAAATGTGATGGACCAAAGCCCCAAAAGGAAAGAAATGGAACCGCGCCCTCACACTCCTCCATAAAATGACCTTTATGACGCAGAGGAACCATGGACAAAGGGAGAGCAAACCATGGAAACGCACACGTTGCTACAACCATGAGCAGAATAGCCCGCCGTCAGCAGCGCACACGATCGGTTGAGCCTGAAGGACAAGGGACTCTCAGCGACTAAAGGGCCTTTTCTTTTCCCCCTACGTTCTCCTCCTCCCTGCCACCAGAAACTAAGTCCCCCCGGCACCTCTGCCCCACGCAAAAAACACCGAGGACAGCTTGGGGACATAGCTTCGGCCAGTCCATTTTATGACAGAGGCGCCCCGCTACCAGGGTGACAAATGGCACTTCCGAAGCCTGACATCGATAGCTCCATGTCTACGCTGTGAGTGCGGGAGGGCGAAGAAAAAGGAACTCTGCCTATGAAGGCGTAAACCGTGGCCTAGATCCTTGGAAGCAGGTGTGGTAGAGGAAAGTAGTGGCAAGTGGTGCTTTAAATGCAGCAGATTTCCATCGGCCTGTCTCGCGCGAATGGAGTAAAACAGGGCAATGGGCAGAGTGGGAGCGCTAAAGAAGAGCGTGTAACAAAGGAAACAAAAGCCAGTTCCTTCGAGCCGGAGTTGAACCAGCGACCTAAGGATTCCCAGGAGAATTAAACCTACAGTCCTCCGCTCTACCAGCTGAGCTATCGAAGGAAGACAGGAACAAAGAGCCCACAGTGACTCAAGGTGTCAGGCAGAAGTGCCACTGGCACTAACGACTAATTATAGGCTTGCCCGTGCCCAGCCCTTGAAAGGAAGAAGCCACACACACCTATCCCTTCATCCTCACGGCTGCTCCGGTTGCTGGGTAGCCGCCTCGTCTACCCTCAATTCACCCAACGGGAAGCCCGCACACATATACCGCTCAAAGGCTCCCTAACAGGCACGGCACGAAGACAACGCCGCAAGGGAAGAACGGAACGCCGGGGGCGCGACGCTAGCCCTGCCTGCTAGCCGGGACGCCGCATCCTCCCGCTGACCCACAAGCACGCGCAGCACACCGCTGGGACCCCAGCCCTGATTCCCACCCAGAATAGGGACGGTGGTGCAAGGGAAAACCCCTCCGACGCCGGAGCTTCCTGCCTGGCTCGAAAGGGGCCTTTGAAAACACAACTTTTTCTCAGCCCATTTCCCTTCCCCTTCGTCAATAATTGACACATTCCCACTCCCACCCTTTCACACCCGACTCGGCCTCCCACGCCTCCCTCAGGAAAAACAAACACAAAGAGACTCCCAAAAGAAAAGAACTCAGACACACACGCTCCTGAAAGAGAAGCTGCCCCTTTGGCTGCCTGAGGACAAAAGGCTAGCCGCAAAGCCCAGAGTGGACCGGAACGCTCCTTTCTGCGCAGACGTCAAGGGTGTACGTGGGTGCAAGCGGGTGGGGATGAAAAAAAGAGAGCGATGGGAGGGAAAGAGCAGCTGCACCAACAGCAGCAGCTTGGAGAATGCGGGTATCGATCCCGCTACCTCTCACATGCTAAGCGAGCGCTCTACCATTTGAGCTAATTCCCCCTCTACCTCCAAGGTGCCCCACCCCCTCCGCCACCCGCTGTTAACTCAGCACAAACCCCCTCCAGAGAGCTCTTCACCCCGCAAAACAAATTACCTTTACACTTGCCCAGAACCTTGGAAAGGACTCAGCAAGGACACGTGACATAGCAAACAACGCTGCTTCCCTTTCTTGCCTTTAAACAAAATACATCTGTCCAGAGACCATCAGAGAAAGTCACACACGCCCGTGCCTTGCACACCCACACATACCTAACGCCTCCCTTCATGACAACAAGAAGAGCAAAAACTGCCAAGTAAAGGGGACGAGTTGCCTCCCTGCCCGCCTATTCCGTGCACAGGCCAAGGACAGCAAAGCTTCAGATAACCTACGGATAGCCCGGCAGCTCCTTGACAGAAATTCCGCCAGATCGCGCTTCTAGCAATTCTCCGCCAGAAGCCTTTTACACACTCTCTGCAATCACGGTTGCCCCAGAAGAAATCCCAGCTCTACAAATGTGATGGACCAAAGCCCCAAAAGGAAAGAAATGGAACCGCGCCCTCACACTCCTCCATAAAATGACCTTTATGACGCAGAGGAACCATGGACAAAGGGAGAGCAAACCATGGAAACGCACACGTTGCTACAACCATGAGCAGAATAGCCCGCCGTCAGCAGCGCACACGATCGGTTGAGCCTGAAGGACAAGGGACTCTCAGCGACTAAAGGGCCTTTTCTTTTCCCCCTACGTTCTCCTCCTCCCTGCCACCAGAAACTAAGTCCCCCCGGCACCTCTGCCCCACGCAAAAAACACCGAGGACAGCTTGGGGACATAGCTTCGGCCAGTCCATTTTATGACAGAGGCGCCCCGCTACCAGGGTGACAAATGGCACTTCCGAAGCCTGACATCGATAGCTCCATGTCTACGCTGTGAGTGCGGGAGGGCGAAGAAAAAGGAACTCTGCCTATGAAGGCGTAAACCGTGGCCTAGATCCTTGGAAGCAGGTGTGGTAGAGGAAAGTAGTGGCAAGTGGTGCTTTAAATGCAGCAGATTTCCATCGGCCTGTCTCGCGCGAATGGAGTAAAACAGGGCAATGGGCAGAGTGGGAGCGCTAAAGAAGAGCGTGTAACAAAGGAAACAAAAGCCAGTTCCTTCGAGCCGGAGTTGAACCAGCGACCTAAGGATTCCCAGGAGAATTAAACCTACAGTCCTCCGCTCTACCAGCTGAGCTATCGAAGGAAGACAGGAACAAAGAGCCCACAGTGACTCAAGGTGTCAGGCAGAAGTGCCACTGGCACTAACGACTAATTATAGGCTTGCCCGTGCCCAGCCCTTGAAAGGAAGAAGCCACACACACCTATCCCTTCATCCTCACGGCTGCTCCGGTTGCTGGGTAGCCGCCTCGTCTACCCTCAATTCACCCAACGGGAAGCCCGCACACATATACCGCTCAAAGGCTCCCTAACAGGCACGGCACGAAGACAACGCCGCAAGGGAAGAACGGAACGCCGGGGGCGCGACGCTAGCCCTGCCTGCTAGCCGGGACGCCGCATCCTCCCGCTGACCCACAAGCACGCGCAGCACACCGCTGGGACCCCAGCCCTGATTCCCACCCAGAATAGGGACGGTGGTGCAAGGGAAAACCCCTCCGACGCCGGAGCTTCCTGCCTGGCTCGAAAGGGGCCTTTGAAAACACAACTTTTTCTCAGCCCATTTCCCTTCCCCTTCGTCAATAATTGACACATTCCCACTCCCACCCTTTCACACCCGACTCGGCCTCCCACGCCTCCCTCAGGAAAAACAAACACAAAGAGACTCCCAAAAGAAAAGAACTCAGACACACACGCTCCTGAAAGAGAAGCTGCCCCTTTGGCTGCCTGAGGACAAAAGGCTAGCCGCAAAGCCCAGAGTGGACCGGAACGCTCCTTTCTGCGCAGACGTCAAGGGTGTACGTGGGTGCAAGCGGGTGGGGATGAAAAAAAGAGAGCGATGGGAGGGAAAGAGCAGCTGCACCAACAGCAGCAGCTTGGAGAATGCGGGTATCGATCCCGCTACCTCTCACATGCTAAGCGAGCGCTCTACCATTTGAGCTAATTCCCCCTCTACCTCCAAGGTGCCCCACCCCCTCCGCCACCCGCTGTTAACTCAGCACAAACCCCCTCCAGAGAGCTCTTCACCCCGCAAAACAAATTACCTTTACACTTGCCCAGAACCTTGGAAAGGACTCAGCAAGGACACGTGACATAGCAAACAACGCTGCTTCCCTTTCTTGCCTTTAAACAAAATACATCTGTCCAGAGACCATCAGAGAAAGTCACACACGCCCGTGCCTTGCACACCCACACATACCTAACGCCTCCCTTCATGACAACAAGAAGAGCAAAAACTGCCAAGTAAAGGGGACGAGTTGCCTCCCTGCCCGCCTATTCCGTGCACAGGCCAAGGACAGCAAAGCTTCAGATAACCTACGGATAGCCCGGCAGCTCCTTGACAGAAATTCCGCCAGATCGCGCTTCTAGCAATTCTCCGCCAGAAGCCTTTTACACACTCTCTGCAATCACGGTTGCCCCAGAAGAAATCCCAGCTCTACAAATGTGATGGACCAAAGCCCCAAAAGGAAAGAAATGGAACCGCGCCCTCACACTCCTCCATAAAATGACCTTTATGACGCAGAGGAACCATGGACAAAGGGAGAGCAAACCATGGAAACGCACACGTTGCTACAACCATGAGCAGAATAGCCCGCCGTCAGCAGCGCACACGATCGGTTGAGCCTGAAGGACAAGGGACTCTCAGCGACTAAAGGGCCTTTTCTTTTCCCCCTACGTTCTCCTCCTCCCTGCCACCAGAAACTAAGTCCCCCCGGCACCTCTGCCCCACGCAAAAAACACCGAGGACAGCTTGGGGACATAGCTTCGGCCAGTCCATTTTATGACAGAGGCGCCCCGCTACCAGGGTGACAAATGGCACTTCCGAAGCCTGACATCGATAGCTCCATGTCTACGCTGTGAGTGCGGGAGGGCGAAGAAAAAGGAACTCTGCCTATGAAGGCGTAAACCGTGGCCTAGATCCTTGGAAGCAGGTGTGGTAGAGGAAAGTAGTGGCAAGTGGTGCTTTAAATGCAGCAGATTTCCATCGGCCTGTCTCGCGCGAATGGAGTAAAACAGGGCAATGGGCAGAGTGGGAGCGCTAAAGAAGAGCGTGTAACAAAGGAAACAAAAGCCAGTTCCTTCGAGCCGGAGTTGAACCAGCGACCTAAGGATTCCCAGGAGAATTAAACCTACAGTCCTCCGCTCTACCAGCTGAGCTATCGAAGGAAGACAGGAACAAAGAGCCCACAGTCACTCAAGGTGTCAGGCAGAAGTGCCACTGGCACTAACGACTAATTATACGCTTGCCCGTGCCCAGCCCTTGAAAGGAAGAAGCCACACACACCTATCCCTTCATCCTCACGGCTGCCCCGGTTGCTGGGTAGCCGCCTCGTCTACCCTCAATTCACCCAACGGGAAGCCCGCACACATATACCGCTCAAAGGCTCCCTAACAGGCACGGCACGAAGACAACGCCGCAAGGGAAGAACGGAACGCCGGGGGCGCGACGCTAGCCCTGCCTGCTAGCCGGGACGCCGCATCCTCCCGCTGACCCACAAGCACGCGCAGCACACCGCTGGGACCCCAGCCCTGATTCCCACCCAGAATAGGGACGGTGGTGCAAGGGAAAACCCCTCCGACGCCGGAGCTTCCTGCCTGGCTCGAAAGGGGCCTTTGAAAACACAACTTTTTCTCAGCCCATTTCCCTTCCCCTTCGTCAATAATTGACACATTCCCACTCCCACCCTTTCACACCCGACTCGGCCTCCCACGCCTCCCTCAGGAAAAACAAACACAAAGAGACTCCCAAAAGAAAAGAACTCAGACACACACGCTCCTGAAAGAGAAGCTGCCCCTTTGGCTGCCTGAGGACAAAAGGCTAGCCGCAAAGCCCAGAGTGGACCGGAACGCTCCTTTCTGCGCAGACGTCAAGGGTGTACGTGGGTGCAAGCGGGTGGGGATGAAAAAAAGAGAGCGATGGGAGGGAAAGAGCAGCTGCACCAACAAAAGCAGCTTGGAGAATGCGGGTATCGATCCCGCTACCTCTCACATGCTAAGCGAGCGCTCTACCATTTGAGCTAATTCCCCCTCTACCTCCAAGGTGCCCCACCCCCTCCGCCACCCGCTGTTAACTCAGCACAAACCCCCTCCAGAGAGCTCTTCACCCCGCAAAACAAATTACCTTTACACTTGCCCAGAACCTTGGAAAGGACTCAGCAAGGACACGTGACATAGCAAACAACGCTGCTTCCCTTTCTTGCCTTTAAACAAAATACATCTGTCCAGAGACCATCAGAGAAAGTCACACACGCCCGTGCCTTGCACACCCACACATACCTAACGCCTCCCTTCATGACAACAAGAAGAGCAAAAACTGCCAAGTAAAGGGGACGAGTTGCCTCCCTGCCCGCCTATTCCGTGCACAGGCCAAGGACAGCAAAGCTTCAGATAACCTACGGATAGCCCGGCAGCTCCTTGACAGAAATTCCGCCAGATCGCGCTTCTAGCAATTCTCCGCCAGAAGCCTTTTACACACTCTCTGCAATCACGGTTGCCCCAGAAGAAATCCCAGCTCTACAAATGTGATGGACCAAAGCCCCAAAAGGAAAGAAATGGAACCGCGCCCTCACACTCCTCCATAAAATGACCTTTATGACGCAGAGGAACCATGGACAAAGGGAGAGCAAACCATGGAAACGCACACGTTGCTACAACCATGAGCAGAATAGCCCGCCGTCAGCAGCGCACACGATCGGTTGAGCCTGAAGGACAAGGGACTCTCAGCGACTAAAGGGCCTTTTCTTTTCCCCCTACGTTCTCCTCCTCCCTGCCACCAGAAACTAAGTCCCCCCGGCACCTCTGCCCCACGCAAAAAACACCGAGGACAGCTTGGGGACATAGCTTCGGCCAGTCCATTTTATGACAGAGGCGCCCCGCTACCAGGGTGACAAATGGCACTTCCGAAGCCTGACATCGATAGCTCCATGTCTACGCTGTGAGTGCGGGAGGGCGAAGAAAAAGGAACTCTGCCTATGAAGGCGTAAACCGTGGCCTAGATCCTTGGAAGCAGGTGTGGTAGAGGAAAGTAGTGGCAAGTGGTGCTTTAAATGCAGCAGATTTCCATCGGCCTGTCTCGCGCGAATGGAGTAAAACAGGGCAATGGGCAGAGTGGGAGCGCTAAAGAAGAGCGTGTAACAAAGGAAACAAAAGCCAGTTCCTTCGAGCCGGAGTTGAACCAGCGACCTAAGGATTCCCAGGAGAATTAAACCTACAGTCCTCCGCTCTACCAGCTGAGCTATCGAAGGAAGACAGGAACAAAGAGCCCACAGTCACTCAAGGTGTCAGGCAGAAGTGCCACTGGCACTAACGACTAATTATACGCTTGCCCGTGCCCAGCCCTTGAAAGGAAGAAGCCACACACACCTATCCCTTCATCCTCACGGCTGCCCCGGTTGCTGGGTAGCCGCCTCGTCTACCCTCAATTCACCCAACGGGAAGCCCGCACACATATACCGCTCAAAGGCTCCCTAACAGGCACGGCACGAAGACAACGCCGCAAGGGAAGAACGGAACGCCGGGGGCGCGACGCTAGCCCTGCCTGCTAGCCGGGACGCCGCATCCTCCCGCTGACCCACAAGCACGCGCAGCACACCGCTGGGACCCCAGCCCTGATTCCCACCCAGAATAGGGACGGTGGTGCAAGGGAAAACCCCTCCGACGCCGGAGCTTCCTGCCTGGCTCGAAAGGGGCCTTTGAAAACACAACTTTTTCTCAGCCCATTTCCCTTCCCCTTCGTCAATAATTGACACATTCCCACTCCCACCCTTTCACACCCGACTCGGCCTCCCACGCCTCCCTCAGGAAAAACAAACACAAAGAGACTCCCAAAAGAAAAGAACTCAGACACACACGCTCCTGAAAGAGAAGCTGCCCCTTTGGCTGCCTGAGGACAAAAGGCTAGCCGCAAAGCCCAGAGTGGACCGGAACGCTCCTTTCTGCGCAGACGTCAAGGGTGTACGTGGGTGCAAGCGGGTGGGGATGAAAAAAAGAGAGCGATGGGAGGGAAAGAGCAGCTGCACCAACAGCAGCAGCTTGGAGAATGTGGGTATCGATCCCGCTACCTCTCACATGCTAAGCGAGCGCTCTACCATTTGAGCTAATTCCCCCTCTACCTCCAAGGTGCCCCACCCCCTCCGCCACCCACTGTTAACTCAGCACAAACCCCCTCCAGAGAGCTCTTCACCCCGCAAAACAAATTACCTTTACACTTGCCCAGAACCTTGGAAAGGACTCAGCAAGGACACGTGACATAGCAAACAACGCTGCTTCCCTTTCTTGCCTTTAAACAAAATACATCTGTCCAGAGACCATCAGAGAAAGTCACACACGCCCGTGCCTTGCACACCCACACATACCTAACGCCTCCCTTCATGACAACAAGAAGAGCAAAAACTGCCAAGTAAAGGGGACGAGTTGCCTCCCTGCCCGCCTATTCCGTGCACAGGCCAAGGACAGCAAAGCTTCAGATAACCTACGGATAGCCCGGCAGCTCCTTGACAGAAATTCCGCCAGATCGCGCTTCTAGCAATTCTCCGCCAGAAGCCTTTTACACACTCTCTGCAATCACGGTTGCCCCAGAAGAAATCCCAGCTCTACAAATGTGATGGACCAAAGCCCCAAAAGGAAAGAAATGGAACCGCGCCCTCACACTCCTCCATAAAATGACCTTTATGACGCAGAGGAACCATGGACAAAGGGAGAGCAAACCATGGAAACGCACACGTTGCTACAACCATGAGCAGAATAGCCCGCCGTCAGCAGCGCACACGATCGGTTGAGCCTGAAGGACAAGGGACTCTCAGCGACTAAAGGGCCTTTTCTTTTCCCCCTATGTTCTCCTCCTCCCTGCCACCAGAAACTAACTCCCCCCGGCACCTCTGCCCCACGCAAAAAACACCGAGGACAGCTTGGGGACATAGCTTCGGCCAGTCCATTTTATGACAGAGGCGCCCCGCTACCAGGGTGACAAATGGCACTTCCGAAGCCTGACATCGATAGCTCCATGTCTACGCTGTGAGTGCGGGAGGGCGAAGAAAAAGGAACTCCGCCTATGAAGGCGTAAACCGTGGCCTAGATCCTTGGAAGCAGGTGTGGTAGAGGAAAGTAGTGGCAAGTGGTGCTTTAAATGCAGCAGATTTCCATCGGCCTGTCTCGCACGAATGGAGTAAAACAGGGCAATGGGCAGAGTGGGAGCGCTAAAGAAGAGCGTGTAACAAAGGAAACAAAAGCCAGTTCCTTCGAGCCGGAGTTGAACCAGCGACCTAAGGATTCCCAGGAGAATTAAACCTACAGTCCTCCGCTCTACCAGCTGAGCTATCGAAGGAAGACAGGAACAAAGAGCCCACAGTGACTCAAGGTGTCAGGCAGAAGTGCCACTGGCACTAACGACTAATTATAGGCTTGCCCGTGCCCAGCCCTTGAAAGGAAGAAGCCACACACACCTATCCCTTCATCCTCACGGCTGCTCCGGTTGCTGGGTAGCCGCCTCGTCTACCCTCAATTCACCCAACGGGAAGCCCGCACACATATACCGCTCAAAGGCTCCCTAACAGGCACGGCACGAAGACAACGCCGCAAGGGAAGAACGGAACGCCGGGGGCGCGACGCTAGCCCTGCCTGCTAGCCGGGACGCCGCATCCTCCCGCTGACCCACAAGCACGCGCAGCACACCGCTGGGACCCCAGCCCTGATTCCCACCCAGAATAGGGACGGTGGTGCAAGGGAAAACCCCTCCGACGCCGGAGCTTCCTGCCTGGCTCGAAAGGGGCCTTTGAAAACACAACTTTTTCTCAGCCCATTTCCCTTCCCCTTCGTCAATAATTGACACATTCCCACTCCCACCCTTTCACACCCGACTCGGCCTCCCACGCCTCCCTCAGGAAAAACAAACACAAAGAGACTCCCAAAAGAAAAGAACTCAGACACACACGCTCCTGAAAGAGAAGCTGCCCCTTTGGCTGCCTGAGGACAAAAGGCTAGCCGCAAAGCCCAGAGTGGACCGGAACGCTCCTTTCTGCGCAGACGTCAAGGGTGTACGTGGGTGCAAGCGGGTGGGGATGAAAAAAAGAGAGCGATGGGAGGGAAAGAGCAGCTGCACCAACAGCAGCAGCTTGGAGAATGCGGGTATCGATCCCGCTACCTCTCACATGCTAAGCGAGCGCTCTACCATTTGAGCTAATTCCCCCTCTACCTCCAAGGTGCCCCACCCCCTCCGCCACCCGCTGTTAACTCAGCACAAACCCCCTCCAGAGATCTCTTCACCCCGCAAAACAAATTACCTTTACACTTGCCCAGAACCTGGGAAAGGACTCAGCAAGGACACGTGACATAGCAAACAACGCTGCTTCCCTTTCTTGCCTTTAAACAAAATACACCTGTCCAGAGACCATCAGAGAAAGTCACACACGCCCGTGCCTTGCACACCCACACATACCTAACGCCTCCCTTCATGACAACAAGAAGAGCAAAAACTGCCAAGTAAAGGGGACGAGTTGCCTCCCTGCCCGCCTATTCCGTGCACAGGCCAAGGACAGCAAAGCTTCAGATAATCTACGGATAGCCCGGCAGCTCCTTGACAGAAATTCCGCCAGATCGCGCTTCTAGCAATTCTCCGCCAGAAGCCTTTTACACACTCTCTGCAATCACGGTTGCCCCAGAAGAAATCCCAGCTCTACAAATGTGATGGACCAAAGCCCCAAAAGGAAAGAAATGGAACCGCGCCCTCACACTCCTCCATAAAATGACCTTTATGACGCAGAGGAACCATGGACAAAGGGAGAGCAAACCATGGAAACGCACACGTTGCTACAACCATGAGCAGAATAGCCCGCCGTCAGCAGCGCACACGATCGGTTGAGCCTGAAGGACAAGGGACTCTCAGCGACTAAAGGGCCTTTTCTTTTCCCCCTATGTTCTCCTCCTCCCTGCCACCAGAAACTAACTCCCCCCGGCACCTCTGCCCCACGCAAAAAACACCGAGGACAGCTTGGGGACATAGCTTCGGCCAGTCCATTTTATGACAGAGGCGCCCCGCTACCAGGGTGACAAATGGCACTTCCGAAGCCTGACATCGATAGCTCCATGTCTACGCTGTGAGTGCGGGAGGGCGAAGAAAAAGGAACTCCGCCTATGAAGGCGTAAACCGTGGCCTAGATCCTTGGAAGCAGGTGTGGTAGAGGAAAGTAGTGGCAAGTGGTGCTTTAAATGCAGCAGATTTCCATCGGCCTGTCTCGCACGAATGGAGTAAAACAGGGCAATGGGCAGAGTGGGAGCGCTAAAGAAGAGCGTGTAACAAAGGAAACAAAAGCCAGTTCCTTCGAGCCGGAGTTGAACCAGCGACCTAAGGATTCCCAGGAGAATTAAACCTACAGTCCTCCGCTCTACCAGCTGAGCTATCGAAGGAAGACAGGAACAAAGAGCCCACAGTGACTCAAGGTGTCAGGCAGAAGTGCCACTGGCACTAACGACTAATTATAGGCTTGCCCGTGCCCAGCCCTTGAAAGGAAGAAGCCACACACACCTATCCCTTCATCCTCACGGCTGCTCCGGTTGCTGGGTAGCCGCCTCGTCTACCCTCAATTCACCCAACGGGAAGCCCGCACACATATACCGCTCAAAGGCTCCCTAACAGGCACGGCACGAAGACAACGCCGCAAGGGAAGAACAGAACGCCGGGGGCGCGACGCTAGCCCTGCCTGCTAGCCGGGACGCCGCATCCTCCCGCTGACCCACAAGCACGCGCAGCACACCGCTGGGACCCCAGCCCTGATTCCCACCCAGAATAGGGACGGTGGTGCAAGGGAAAACCCCTCCGACGCCGGAGCTTCCTGCCTGGCTCGAAAGGGGCCTTTGAAAACACAACTTTTTCTCAGCCCATTTCCCTTCCCCTTCGTCAATAATTGACACATTCCCACTCCCACCCTTTCACACCCGACTCGGCCTCCCACGCCTCCCTCAGGAAAAACAAACACAAAGAGACTCCCAAAAGAAAAGAACTCAGACACACACGCTCCTGAAAGAGAAGCTGCCCCTTTGGCTGCCTGAGGACAAAAGGCTAGCCGCAAAGCCCAGAGTGGACCGGAACGCTCCTTTCTGCGCAGACGTCAAGGGTGTACGTGGGTGCAAGCGGGTGGGGATGAAAAAAAGAGAGCGATGGGAGGGAAAGAGCAGCTGCACCAACAGCAGCAGCTTGGAGAATGCGGGTATCGATCCCGCTACCTCTCACATGCTAAGCGAGCGCTCTACCATTTGAGCTAATTCCCCCTCTACCTCCAAGGTGCCCCACCCCCTCCGCCACCCGCTGTTAACTCAGCACAAACCCCCTCCAGAGAGCTCTTCACCCCGCAAAACAAATTACCTTTACACTTGCCCAGAACCTTGGAAAGGACTCAGCAAGGACACGTGACATAGCAAACAACGCTGCTTCCCTTTCTTGCCTTTAAACAAAATACACCTGTCCAGAGACCATCAGAGAAAGTCACACACGCCCGTGCCTTGCACACCCACACATACCTAACGCCTCCCTTCATGACAACAAGAAGAGCAAAAACTGCCAAGTAAAGGGGACGAGTTGCCTCCCTGCCCGCCTATTCCGTGCACAGGCCAAGGACAGCAAAGCTTCAGATAATCTACGGATAGCCCGGCAGCTCCTTGACAGAAATTCCGCCAGATCGCGCTTCTAGCAATTCTCCGCCAGAAGCCTTTTACACACTCTCTGCAATCACGGTTGCCCCAGAAGAAATCCCAGCTCTACAAATGTGATGGACCAAAGCCCCAAAAGGAAAGAAATGGAACCGCGCCCTCACACTCCTCCATAAAATGACCTTTATGACGCAGAGGAACCATGGACAAAGGGAGAGCAAACCATGGAAACGCACACGTTGCTACAACCATGAGCAGAATAGCCCGCCGTCAGCAGCGCACACGATCGGTTGAGCCTGAAGGACAAGGGACTCTCAGCGACTAAAGGGCCTTTTCTTTTCCCCCTACGTTCTCCTCCTCCCTGCCACCAGAAACTAAGTCCCCCCGGCACCTCTGCCCCACGCAAAAAACACCGAGGACAGCTTGGGGACATAGCTTCGGCCAGTCCATTTTATGACAGAGGCGCCCCGCTACCAGGGTGACAAATGGCACTTCCGAAGCCTGACATCGATAGCTCCATGTCTACGCTGTGAGTGCGGGAGGGCGAAGAAAAAGGAACTCTGCCTATGAAGGCGTAAACCGTGGCCTAGATCCTTGGAAGCAGGTGTGGTAGAGGAAAGTAGTGGCAAGTGGTGCTTTAAATGCAGCAGATTTCCATCGGCCTGTCTCGCACGAATGGAGTAAAACAGGGCAATGGGCAGAGTGGGAGCGCTAAAGAAGAGCGTGTAACAAAGGAAACAAAAGCCAGTTCCTTCGAGCCGGAGTTGAACCAGCGACCTAAGGATTCCCAGGAGAATTAAACCTACAGTCCTCCGCTCTACCAGCTGAGCTATCGAAGGAAGACAGGAACAAAGAGCCCACAGTGACTCAAGGTGTCAGGCAGAAGTGCCACTGGCACTAACGACTAATTATAGGCTTGCCCGTGCCCAGCCCTTGAAAGGAAGAAGCCACACACACCTATCCCTTCATCCTCACGGCTGCTCCGGTTGCTGGGTAGCCGCCTCGTCTACCCTCAATTCACCCAACGGGAAGCCCGCACACATATACCGCTCAAAGGCTCCCTAACAGGCACGGCACGAAGACAACGCCGCAAGGGAAGAACGGAACGCCGGGGGCGCGACGCTAGCCCTGCCTGCTAGCCGGGACGCCGCATCCTCCCGCTGACCCACAAGCACGCGCAGCACACCGCTGGGACCCCAGCCCTGATTCCCACCCAGAATAGGGACGGTGGTGCAAGGGAAAACCCCTCCGACGCCGGAGCTTCCTGCCTGGCTCGAAAGGGGCCTTTGAAAACACAACTTTTTCTCAGCCCATTTCCCTTCCCCTTCGTCAATAATTGACACATTCCCACTCCCACCCTTTCACACCCGACTCGGCCTCCCACGCCTCCCTCAGGAAAAACAAACACAAAGAGACTCCCAAAAGAAAAGAACTCAGACACACACGCTCCTGAAAGAGAAGCTGCCCCTTTGGCTGCCTGAGGACAAAAGGCTAGCCGCAAAGCCCAGAGTGGACCGGAACGCTCCTTTCTGCGCAGACGTCAAGGGTGTACGTGGGTGCAAGCGGGTGGGGATGAAAAAAAGAGAGCGATGGGAGGGAAAGAGCAGCTGCACCAACAGCAGCAGCTTGGAGAATGCGGGTATCGATCCCGCTACCTCTCACATGCTAAGCGAGCGCTCTACCATTTGAGCTAATTCCCCCTCTACCTCCAAGGTGCCCCACCCCCTCCGCCACCCGCTGTTAACTCAGCACAAACCCCCTCCAGAGAGCTCTTCACCCCGCAAAACAAATTACCTTTACACTTGCCCAGAACCTTGGAAAGGACTCAGCAAGGACACGTGACATAGCAAACAACGCTGCTTCCCTTTCTTGCCTTTAAACAAAATACACCTGTCCAGAGACCATCAGAGAAAGTCACACACGCCCGTGCCTTGCACACCCACACATACCTAACGCCTCCCTTCATGACAACAAGAAGAGCAAAAACTGCCAAGTAAAGGGGACGAGTTGCCTCCCTGCCCGCCTATTCCGTGCACAGGCCAAGGACAGCAAAGCTTCAGATAATCTACGGATAGCCCGGCAGCTCCTTGACAGAAATTCCGCCAGATCGCGCTTCTAGCAATTCTCCGCCAGAAGCCTTTTACACACTCTCTGCAATCACGGTTGCCCCAGAAGAAATCCCAGCTCTACAAATGTGATGGACCAAAGCCCCAAAAGGAAAGAAATGGAACCGCGCCCTCACACTCCTCCATAAAATGACCTTTATGACGCAGAGGAACCATGGACAAAGGGAGAGCAAACCATGGAAACGCACACGTTGCTACAACCATGAGCAGAATAGCCCGCCGTCAGCAGCGCACACGATCGGTTGAGCCTGAAGGACAAGGGACTCTCAGCGACTAAAGGGCCTTTTCTTTTCCCCCTACGTTCTCCTCCTCCCTGCCACCAGAAACTAAGTCCCCCCGGCACCTCTGCCCCACGCAAAAAACACCGAGGACAGCTTGGGGACATAGCTTCGGCCAGTCCATTTTATGACAGAGGCGCCCCGCTACCAGGGTGACAAATGGCACTTCCGAAGCCTGACATCGATAGCTCCATGTCTACGCTGTGAGTGCGGGAGGGCGAAGAAAAAGGAACTCTGCCTATGAAGGCGTAAACCGTGGCCTAGATCCTTGGAAGCAGGTGTGGTAGAGGAAAGTAGTGGCAAGTGGTGCTTTAAATGCAGCAGATTTCCATCGGCCTGTCTCGCACGAATGGAGTAAAACAGGGCAATGGGCAGAGTGGGAGCGCTAAAGAAGAGCGTGTAACAAAGGAAACAAAAGCCAGTTCCTTCGAGCCGGAGTTGAACCAGCGACCTAAGGATTCCCAGGAGAATTAAACCTACAGTCCTCCGCTCTACCAGCTGAGCTATCGAAGGAAGACAGGAACAAAGAGCCCACAGTGACTCAAGGTGTCAGGCAGAAGTGCCACTGGCACTAACGACTAATTATAGGCTTGCCCGTGCCCAGCCCTTGAAAGGAAGAAGCCACACACACCTATCCCTTCATCCTCACGGCTGCTCCGGTTGCTGGGTAGCCGCCTCGTCTACCCTCAATTCACCCAACGGGAAGCCCGCACACATATACCGCTCAAAGGCTCCCTAACAGGCACGGCACGAAGACAACGCCGCAAGGGAAGAACGGAACGCCGGGGGCGCGACGCTAGCCCTGCCTGCTAGCCGGGACGCCGCATCCTCCCGCTGACCCACAAGCACGCGCAGCACACCGCTGGGACCCCAGCCCTGATTCCCACCCAGAATAGGGACGGTGGTGCAAGGGAAAACCCCTCCGACGCCGGAGCTTCCTGCCTGGCTCGAAAGGGGCCTTTGAAAACACAACTTTTTCTCAGCCCATTTCCCTTCCCCTTCGTCAATAATTGACACATTCCCACTCCCACCCTTTCACACCCGACTCGGCCTCCCACGCCTCCCTCAGGAAAAACAAACACAAAGAGACTCCCAAAAGAAAAGAACTCAGACACACACGCTCCTGAAAGAGAAGCTGCCCCTTTGGCTGCCTGAGGACAAAAGGCTAGCCGCAAAGCCCAGAGTGGACCGGAACGCTCCTTTCTGCGCAGACGTCAAGGGTGTACGTGGGTGCAAGCGGGTGGGGATGAAAAAAAGAGAGCGATGGGAGGGAAAGAGCAGCTGCACCAACAGCAGCAGCTTGGAGAATGCGGGTATCGATCCCGCTACCTCTCACATGCTAAGCGAGCGCTCTACCATTTGAGCTAATTCCCCCTCTACCTCCAAGGTGCCCCACCCCCTCCGCCACCCGCTGTTAACTCAGCACAAACCCCCTCCAGAGAGCTCTTCACCCCGCAAAACAAATTACCTTTACACTTGCCCAGAACCTTGGAAAGGACTCAGCAAGGACACGTGACATAGCAAACAACGCTGCTTCCCTTTCTTGCCTTTAAACAAAATACACCTGTCCAGAGACCATCAGAGAAAGTCACACACGCCCGTGCCTTGCACACCCACACATACCTAACGCCTCCCTTCATGACAACAAGAAGAGCAAAAACTGCCAAGTAAAGGGGACGAGTTGCCTCCCTGCCCGCCTATTCCGTGCACAGGCCAAGGACAGCAAAGCTTCAGATAACCTACGGATAGCCCGGCAGCTCCTTGACAGAAATTCCGCCAGATCGCGCTTCTAGCAATTCTCCGCCAGAAGCCTTTTACACACTCTCTGCAATCACGGTTGCCCCAGAAGAAATCCCAGCTCTACAAATGTGATGGACCAAAGCCCCAAAAGGAAAGAAATGGAACCGCGCCCTCACACTCCTCCATAAAATGACCTTTATGACGCAGAGGAACCATGGACAAAGGGAGAGCAAACCATGGAAACGCACACGTTGCTACAACCATGAGCAGAATAGCCCGCTGTCAGCAGCGCACACGATCGGTTGAGCCTGAAGGACAAGGGACTCTCAGCGACTAAAGGGCCTTTTCTTTTCCCCCTACGTTCTCCTCCTCCCTGCCACCAGAAACTAAGTCCCCCCGGCACCTCTGCCCCACGCAAAAAACACCGAGGACAGCTTGGGGACATAGCTTCGGCCAGTCCATTTTATGACAGAGGCGCCCCGCTACCAGGGTGACAAATGGCACTTCCGAAGCCTGACATCGATAGCTCCATGTCTACGCTGTGAGTGCGGGAGGGCGAAGAAAAAGGAACTCTGCCTATGAAGGCGTAAACCGTGGCCTAGATCCTTGGAAGCAGGTGTGGTAGAGGAAAGTAGTGGCAAGTGGTGCTTTAAATGCAGCAGATTTCCATCGGCCTGTCTCGCACGAATGGAGTAAAACAGGGCAATGGGCAGAGTGGGAGCGCTAAAGAAGAGAGTGTAACAAAGGAAACAAAAGCCAGTTCCTTCGAGCCGGAGTTGAACCAGCGACCTAAGGATTCCCAGGAGAATTAAACCTACAGTCCTCCGCTCTACCAGCTGAGCTATCGAAGGAAGACAGGAACAAAGAGCCCACAGTGACTCAAGGTGTCAGGCAGAAGTGCCACTGGCACTAACGACTAATTATAGGCTTGCCCGTGCCCAGCCCTTGAAAGGAAGAAGCCACACACACCTATCCCTTCATCCTCACGGCTGCTCCGGTTGCTGGGTAGCCGCCTCGTCTACCCTCAATTCACCCAACGGGAAGCCCGCACACATATACCGCTCAAAGGCTCCCTAACAGGCACGGCACGAAGACAACGCCGCAAGGGAAGAACGGAACGCCGGGGGCGCGACGCTAGCCCTGCCTGCTAGCCGGGACGCCGCATCCTCCCGCTGACCCACAAGCACGCGCAGCACACCGCTGGGACCCCAGCCCTGATTCCCACCCAGAATAGGGACGGTGGTGCAAGGGAAAACCCCTCCGACGCCGGAGCTTCCTGCCTGGCTCGAAAGGGGCCTTTGAAAACACAACTTTTTCTCAGCCCATTTCCCTTCCCCTTCGTCAATAATTGACACATTCCCACTCCCACCCTTTCACACCCGACTCGGCCTCCCACGCCTCCCTCAGGAAAAACAAACACAAAGAGACTCCCAAAAGAAAAGAACTCAGACACACACGCTCCTGAAAGAGAAGCTGCCCCTTTGGCTGCCTGAGGACAAAAGGCTAGCCGCAAAGCCCAGAGTGGACCGGAACGCTCCTTTCTGCGCAGACGTCAAGGGTGTACGTGGGTGCAAGCGGGTGGGGATGAAAAAAAGAGAGCGATGGGAGGGAAAGAGCAGCTGCACCAACAGCAGCAGCTTGGAGAATGCGGGTATCGATCCCGCTACCTCTCACATGCTAAGCGAGCGCTCTACCATTTGAGCTAATTCCCCCTCTACCTCCAAGGTGCCCCACCCCCTCCGCCACCCGCTGTTAACTCAGCACAAACCCCCTCCAGAGAGCTCTTCACCCCGCAAAACAAATTACCTTTACACTTGCCCAGAACCTTGGAAAGGACTCAGCAAGGACACGTGACATAGCAAACAACGCTGCTTCCCTTTCTTGCCTTTAAACAAAATACACCTGTCCAGAGACCATCAGAGAAAGTCACACACGCCCGTGCCTTGCACACCCACACATACCTAACGCCTCCCTTCATGACAACAAGAAGAGCAAAAACTGCCAAGTAAAGGGGACGAGTTGCCTCCCTGCCCGCCTATTCCGTGCACAGGCCAAGGACAGCAAAGCTTCAGATAATCTACGGATAGCCCGGCAGCTCCTTGACAGAAATTCCGCCAGATCGCGCTTCTAGCAATTCTCCGCCAGAAGCCTTTTACACACTCTCTGCAATCACGGTTGCCCCAGAAGAAATCCCAGCTCTACAAATGTGATGGACCAAAGCCCCAAAAGGAAAGAAATGGAACCGCGCCCTCACACTCCTCCATAAAATGACCTTTATGACGCAGAGGAACCATGGACAAAGGGAGAGCAAACCATGGAAACGCACACGTTGCTACAACCATGAGCAGAATAGCCCGCCGTCAGCAGCGCACACGATCGGTTGAGCCTGAAGGACAAGGGACTCTCAGCGACTAAAGGGCCTTTTCTTTTCCCCCTACGTTCTCCTCCTCCCTGCCACCAGAAACTAAGTCCCCCCGGCACCTCTGCCCCACGCAAAAAACACCGAGGACAGCTTGGGGACATAGCTTCGGCCAGTCCATTTTATGACAGAGGCGCCCCGCTACCAGGGTGACAAATGGCACTTCCGAAGCCTGACATCGATAGCTCCATGTCTACGCTGTGAGTGCGGGAGGGCGAAGAAAAAGGAACTCTGCCTATGAAGGCGTAAACCGTGGCCTAGATCCTTGGAAGCAGGTGTGGTAGAGGAAAGTAGTGGCAAGTGGTGCTTTAAATGCAGCAGATTTCCATCGGCCTGTCTCGCACGAATGGAGTAAAACAGGGCAATGGGCAGAGTGGGAGCGCTAAAGAAGAGCGTGTAACAAAGGAAACAAAAGCCAGTTCCTTCGAGCCGGAGTTGAACCAGCGACCTAAGGATTCCCAGGAGAATTAAACCTACAGTCCTCCGCTCTACCAGCTGAGCTATCGAAGGAAGACAGGAACAAAGAGCCCACAGTGACTCAAGGTGTCAGGCAGAAGTGCCACTGGCACTAACGACTAATTATAGGCTTGCCCGTGCCCAGCCCTTGAAAGGAAGAAGCCACACACACCTATCCCTTCATCCTCACGGCTGCTCCGGTTGCTGGGTAGCCGCCTCGTCTACCCTCAATTCACCCAACGGGAAGCCCGCACACATATACCGCTCAAAGGCTCCCTAACAGGCACGGCACGAAGACAACGCCGCAAGGGAAGAACGGAACGCCGGGGGCGCGACGCTAGCCCTGCCTGCTAGCCGGGACGCCGCATCCTCCCGCTGACCCACAAGCACGCGCAGCACACCGCTGGGACCCCAGCCCTGATTCCCACCCAGAATAGGGACGGTGGTGCAAGGGAAAACCCCTCCGACGCCGGAGCTTCCTGCCTGGCTCGAAAGGGGCCTTTGAAAACACAACTTTTTCTCAGCCCATTTCCCTTCCCCTTCGTCAATAATTGACACATTCCCACTCCCACCCTTTCACACCCGACTCGGCCTCCCACGCCTCCCTCAGGAAAAACAAACACAAAGAGACTCCCAAAAGAAAAGAACTCAGACACACACGCTCCTGAAAGAGAAGCTGCCCCTTTGGCTGCCTGAGGACAAAAGGCTAGCCGCAAAGCCCAGAGTGGACCGGAACGCTCCTTTCTGCGCAGACGTCAAGGGTGTACGTGGGTGCAAGCGGGTGGGGATGAAAAAAAGAGAGCGATGGGAGGGAAAGAGCAGCTGCACCAACAGCAGCAGCTTGGAGAATGCGGGTATCGATCCCGCTACCTCTCACATGCTAAGCGAGCGCTCTACCATTTGAGCTAATTCCCCCTCTACCTCCAAGGTGCCCCACCCCCTCCGCCACCCGCTGTTAACTCAGCACAAACCCCCTCCAGAGAGCTCTTCACCCCGCAAAACAAATTACCTTTACACTTGCCCAGAACCTTGGAAAGGACTCAGCAAGGACACGTGACATAGCAAACAACGCTGCTTCCCTTTCTTGCCTTTAAACAAAATACATCTGTCCAGAGACCATCAGAGAAAGTCACACACGCCCGTGCCTTGCACACCCACACATACCTAACGCCTCCCTTCATGACAACAAGAAGAGAAAAAACTGCCAAGTAAAGGGGACGAGTTGCCTCCCTGCCCGCCTATTCCGTGCACAGGCCAAGGACAGCAAAGCTTCAGATAACCTACGGATAGCCCGGCAGCTCCTTGACAGAAATTCCGCCAGATCGCGCTTCTAGCAATTCTCCGCCAGAAGCCTTTTACACACTCTCTGCAATCACGGTTGCCCCAGAAGAAATCCCAGCTCTACAAATGTGATGGACCAAAGCCCCAAAAGGAAAGAAATGGAACCGCGCCCTCACACTCCTCCATAAAATGACCTTTATGACGCAGAGGAACCATGGACAAAGGGAGAGCAAACCATGGAAACGCACACGTTGCTACAACCATGAGCAGAATAGCCCGCCGTCAGCAGCGCACACGATCGGTTGAGCCTGAAGGACAAGGGACTCTCAGCGACTAAAGGGCCTTTTCTTTTCCCCCTACGTTCTCCTCCTCCCTGCCACCAGAAACTAAGTCCCCCCGGCACCTCTGCCCCACGCAAAAAACACCGAGGACAGCTTGGGGACATAGCTTCGGCCAGTCCATTTTATGACAGAGGCGCCCCGCTACCAGGGTGACAAATGGCACTTCCGAAGCCTGACATCGATAGCTCCATGTCTACGCTGTGAGTGCGGGAGGGCGAAGAAAAAGGAACTCTGCCTATGAAGGCGTAAACCGTGGCCTAGATCCTTGGAAGCAGGTGTGGTAGAGGAAAGTAGTGGCAAGTGGTGCTTTAAATGCAGCAGATTTCCATCGGCCTGTCTCGCACGAATGGAGTAAAACAGGGCAATGGGCAGAGTGGGAGCGCTAAAGAAGAGCGTGTAACAAAGGAAACAAAAGCCAGTTCCTTCGAGCTGGAGTTGAACCAGCGACCTAAGGATTCCCAGGAGAATTAAACCTACAGTCCTCCGCTCTACCAGCTGAGCTATCGAAGGAAGACAGGAACAAAGAGCCCACAGTGACTCAAGGTGTCAGGCAGAAGTGCCACTGGCACTAACGACTAATTATAGGCTTGCCCGTGCCCAGCCCTTGAAAGGAAGAAGCCACACACACCTATCCCTTCATCCTCACGGCTGCTCCGGTTGCTGGGTAGCCGCCTCGTCTACCCTCAATTCACCCAACGGGAAGCCCGCACACATATACCGCTCAAAGGCTCCCTAACAGGCACGGCACGCAGACAACGCCGCAAGGGAAGAACGGAACGCCGGGGGCGCGACGCTAGCCCTGCCTGCTAGCCGGGACGCCGCATCCTCCCGCTGACCCAGAAGCACGCGCAGCACACCGCTGGGACCCCAGCCCTGATTCCCACCCAGAATAGGGACGGTGGTGCAAGGGAAAACCCCTCCGACGCCGGAGCTTCCTGCCTGGCTCGAAAGGGGCCTTTGAAAACACAACTTTTTCTCAGCCCATTTCCCTTCCCCTTCGTCAATAATTGACACATTCCCACTCCCACCCTTTCACACCCGACTCGGCCTCCCACGCCTCCCTCAGGAAAAACAAACACAAAGAGACTCCCAAAAGAAAAGAACTCAGACACACACGCTCCTGAAAGAGAAGCTGCCCCTTTGGCTGCCTGAGGACAAAAGGCTAGCCGCAAAGCCCAGAGTGGACCGGAACGCTCCTTTCTGCGCAGACGTCAAGGGTGTACGTGGGTGCAAGCGGGTGGGGATGAAAAAAAGAGAGCGATGGGAGGGAAA
The DNA here is from genome assembly GCF_965152235.1 of Eretmochelys imbricata. Taxonomy (NCBI): domain Eukaryota; kingdom Metazoa; phylum Chordata; order Testudines; family Cheloniidae; genus Eretmochelys; species Eretmochelys imbricata. Next base: position 38,310,828 of record NC_135573.1, read on the forward strand.
GAGCAGCTGCACCAACAGCAGCAGCTTGGAGAATGCGGGTATCGATCCCGCTACCTCTCACATGCTAAGCGAGCGCTCTACCATTTGAGCTAATTCCCCCTCTACCTCCAAGGTGCCCCACCCCCTCCGCCACCCGCTGTTAACTCAGCACAAACCCCCTCCAGAGAGCTCTTCACCCCGCAAAACAAATTACCTTTACACTTGCCCAGAACCTTGGAAAGGACTCAGCAAGGACACGTGACATAGCAAACAACGCTGCTTCCCTTTCTTGCCTTTAAACAAAATACATCTGTCCAGAGACCATCAGAGAAAGTCACACACGCCCGTGCCTTGCACACCCACACATACCTAACGCCTCCCTTCATGACAACAAGAAGAGCAAAAACTGCCAAGTAAAGGGGACGAGTTGCCTCCCTGCCCGCCTATTCCGTGCACAGGCCAAGGACAGCAAAGCTTCAGATAACCTACGGATAGCCCGGCAGCTCCTTGACAGAAATTCCGCCAGATCGCGCTTCTAGCAATTCTCCGCCAGAAGCCTTTTACACACTCTCTGCAATCACGGTTGCCCCAGAAGAAATCCCAGCTCTACAAATGTGATGGACCAAAGCCCCAAAAGGAAAGAAATGGAACCGCGCCCTCACACTCCTCCATAAAATGACCTTTATGACGCAGAGGAACCATGGACAAAGGGAGAGCAAACCATGGAAACGCACACGTTGCTACAACCATGAGCAGAATAGCCCGCCGTCAGCAGCGCACACGATCGGTTGAGCCTGAAGGACAAGGGACTCTCAGCGACTAAAGGGCCTTTTCTTTTCCCCCTACGTTCTCCTCCTCCCTGCCACCAGAAACTAAGTCCCCCCGGCACCTCTGCCCCACGCAAAAAACACCGAGGACAGCTTGGGGACATAGCTTCGGCCAGTCCATTTTATGACAGAGGCGCCCCGCTACCAGGGTGACAAATGGCACTTCCGAAGCCTGACATCGATAGCTCCATGTCTACGCTGTGAGTGCGGGAGGGCGAAGAAAAAGGAACTCTGCCTATGAAGGCGTAAACCGTGGCCTAGATCCTTGGAAGCAGGTGTGGTAGAGGAAAGTAGTGGCAAGTGGTGCTTTAAATGCAGCAGATTTCCATCGGCCTGTCTCGCACGAATGGAGTAAAACAGGGCAATGGGCAGAGTGGGAGCGCTAAAGAAGAGAGTGTAACAAAGGAAACAAAAGCCAGTTCCTTCGAGCCGGAGTTGAACCAGCGACCTAAGGATTCCCAGGAGAATTAAACCTACAGTCCTCCGCTCTACCAGCTGAGCTATCGAAGGAAGACAGGAACAAAGAGCCCACAGTGACTCAAGGTGTCAGGCAGAAGTGCCACTGGCACTAACGACTAATTATAGGCTTGCCCGTGCCCAGCCCTTGAAAGGAAGAAGCCACACACACCTATCCCTTCATCCTCACGGCTGCTCCGGTTGCTGGGTAGCCGCCTCGTCTACCCTCAATTCACCCAACGGGAAGCCCGCACACATATACCGCTCAAAGGCTCCCTAACAGGCACGGCACGAAGACAACGCCACAAGGGAAGAACGGAACGCCGGGGGCGCGACGCTAGCCCTGCCTGCTAGCCGGGACGCCGCATCCTCCCGCTGACCCACAAGCACGCGCAGCACACCGCTGGGACCCCAGCCCTGATTCCCACCCAGAATAGGGACGGTGGTGCAAGGGAAAACCCCTCCGACGCCGGAGCTTCCTGCCTGGCTCGAAAGGGGCCTTTGAAAACACAACTTTTTCTCAGCCCATTTCCCTTCCCCTTCGTCAATAATTGACACATTCCCACTCCCACCCTTTCACACCCGACTCGGCCTCCCACGCCTCCCTCAGGAAAAACAAACACAAAGAGACTCCCAAAAGAAAAGAACTCAGACACACACGCTCCTGAAAGAGAAGCTGCCCCTTTGGCTGCCTGAGGACAAAAGGCTAGCCGCAAAGCCCAGAGTGGACCGGAACGCTCCTTTCTGCGCAGACGTCAAGGGTGTACGTGGGTGCAAGCGGGTGGGGATGAAAAAAAGAGAGCGATGGGAGGGAAAGAGCAGCTGCACCAACAGCAGCAGCTTGGAGAATGCGGGTATCGATCCCGCTACCTCTCACATGCTAAGCGAGCGCTCTACCATTTGAGCTAATTCCCCCTCTACCTCCAAGGTGCCCCACCCCCTCCGCCACCCGCTGTTAACTCAGCACAAACCCCCTCCAGAGAGCTCTTCACCCCGCAAAACAAATTACCTTTACACTTGCCCAGAACCTTGGAAAGGACTCAGCAAGGACACGTGACATAGCAAACAACGCTGCTTCCCTTTCTTGCCTTTAAACAAAATACACCTGTCCAGAGACCATCAGAGAAAGTCACACACGCCCGTGCCTTGCACACCCACACATACCTAACGCCTCCCTTCATGACAACAAGAAGAGCAAAAACTGCCAAGTAAAGGGGACGAGTTGCCTCCCTGCCCGCCTATTCCGTGCACAGGCCAAGGACAGCAAAGCTTCAGATAACCTACGGATAGCCCGGCAGCTCCTTGACAGAAATTCCGCCAGATCGCGCTTCTAGCAATTCTCCGCCAGAAGCCTTTTACACACTCTCTGCAATCACGGTTGCCCCAGAAGAAATCCCAGCTCTACAAATGTGATGGACCAAAGCCCCAAAAGGAAAGAAATGGAACCGCGCCCTCACACTCCTCCATAAAATGACCTTTATGACGCAGAGGAACCATGGACAAAGGGAGAGCAAACCATGGAAACGCACACGTTGCTACAACCATGAGCAGAATAGCCCGCCGTCAGCAGCGCACACGATCGGTTGAGCCTGAAGGACAAGGGACTCTCAGCGACTAAAGGGCCTTTTCTTTTCCCCCTACGTTCTCCTCCTCCCTGCCACCAGAAACTAAGTCCCCCCGGCACCTCTGCCCCACGCAAAAAACACCGAGGACAGCTTGGGGACATAGCTTCGGCCAGTCCATTTTATGACAGAGGCGCCCCGCTACCAGGGTGACAAATGGCACTTCCGAAGCCTGACATCGATAGCTCCATGTCTACGCTGTGAGTGCGGGAGGGCGAAGAAAAAGGAACTCTGCCTATGAAGGCGTAAACCGTGGCCTAGATCCTTGGAAGCAGGTGTGGTAGAGGAAAGTAGTGGCAAGTGGTGCTTTAAATGCAGCAGATTTCCATCGGCCTGTCTCGCACGAATGGAGTAAAACAGGGCAATGGGCAGAGTGGGAGCGCTAAAGAAGAGCGTGTAACAAAGGAAACAAAAGCCAGTTCCTTCGAGCCGGAGTTGAACCAGCGACCTAAGGATTCCCAGGAGAATTAAACCTACAGTCCTCCGCTCTACCAGCTGAGCTATCGAAGGAAGACAGGAACAAAGAGCCCACAGTGACTCAAGGTGTCAGGCAGAAGTGCCACTGGCACTAACGACTAATTATAGGCTTGCCCGTGCCCAGCCCTTGAAAGGAAGAAGCCACACACACCTATCCCTTCATCCTCACGGCTGCTCCGGTTGCTGGGTAGCCGCCTCGTCTACCCTCAATTCACCCAACGGGAAGCCCGCACACATATACCGCTCAAAGGCTCCCTAACAGGCACGGCACGAAGACAACGCCGCAAGGGAAGAACGGAACACCGGGGGCGCGACGCTAGCCCTGCCTGCTAGCCGGGACGCCGCATCCTCCCGCTGACCCACAAGCACGCGCAGCACACCGCTGGGACCCCAGCCCTGATTCCCACCCAGAATAGGGACGGTGGTGCAAGGGAAAACCCCTCCGACGCCGGAGCTTCCTGCCTGGCTCGAAAGGGGCCTTTGAAAACACAACTTTTTCTCAGCCCATTTCCCTTCCCCTTCGTCAATAATTGACACATTCCCACTCCCACCCTTTCACACCCGACTCGGCCTCCCACGCCTCCCTCAGGAAAAACAAACACAAAGAGACTCCCAAAAGAAAAGAACTCAGACACACACGCTCCTGAAAGAGAAGCTGCCCCTTTGGCTGCCTGAGGACAAAAGGCTAGCCGCAAAGCCCAGAGTGGACCGGAACGCTCCTTTCTGCGCAGACGTCAAGGGTGTACGTGGGTGCAAGCGGGTGGGGATGAAAAAAAGAGAGCGATGGGAGGGAAAGAGCAGCTGCACCAACAGCAGCAGCTTGGAGAATGCGGGTATCGATCCCGCTACCTCTCACATGCTAAGCGAGCGCTCTACCATTTGAGCTAATTCCCCCTCTACCTCCAAGGTGCCCCACCCCCTCCGCCACCCGCTGTTAACTCAGCACAAACCCCCTCCAGAGAGCTCTTCACCCCGCAAAACAAATTACCTTTACACTTGCCCAGAACCTTGGAAAGGACTCAGCAAGGACACGTGACATAGCAAACAACGCTGCTTCCCTTTCTTGCCTTTAAACAAAATACATCTGTCCAGAGACCATCAGAGAAAGTCACACACGCCCGTGCCTTGCACACCCACACATACCTAACGCCTCCCTTCATGACAACAAGAAGAGCAAAAACTGCCAAGTAAAGGGGACGAGTTGCCTCCCTGCCCGCCTATTCCGTGCACAGGCCAAGGACAGCAAAGCTTCAGATAACCTACGGATAGCCCGGCAGCTCCTTGACAGAAATTCCGCCAGATCGCGCTTCTAGCAATTCTCCGCCAGAAGCCTTTTACACACTCTCTGCAATCACGGTTGCCCCAGAAGAAATCCCAGCTCTACAAATGTGATGGACCAAAGCCCCAAAAGGAAAGAAATGGAACCGCGCCCTCACACTCCTCCATAAAATGACCTTTATGACGCAGAGGAACCATGGACAAAGGGAGAGCAAACCATGGAAACGCACACGTTGCTACAACCATGAGCAGAATAGCCCGCCGTCAGCAGCGCACACGATCGGTTGAGCCTGAAGGACAAGGGACTCTCAGCGACTAAAGGGCCTTTTCTTTTCCCCCTACGTTCTCCTCCTCCCTGCCACCAGAAACTAAGTCCCCCCGGCACCTCTGCCCCACGCAAAAAACACCGAGGACAGCTTGGGGACATAGCTTCGGCCAGTCCATTTTATGACAGAGGCGCCCCGCTACCAGGGTGACAAATGGCACTTCCGAAGCCTGACATCGATAGCTCCATGTCTACGCTGTGAGTGCGGGAGGGCGAAGAAAAAGGAACTCTGCCTATGAAGGCGTGAACCGTGGCCTAGATCCTTGGAAGCAGGTGTGGTAGAGGAAAGTAGTGGCAAGTGGTGCTTTAAATGCAGCAGATTTCCATCGGCCTGTCTCGCACGAATGGAGTAAAACAGGGCAATGGGCAGAGTGGGAGCGCTAAAGAAGAGAGTGTAACAAAGGAAACAAAAGCCAGTTCCTTCGAGCCGGAGTTGAACCAGCGACCTAAGGATTCCCAGGAGAATTAAACCTACAGTCCTCCGCTCTACCAGCTGAGCTATCGAAGGAAGACAGGAACAAAGAGCCCACAGTGACTCAAGGTGTCAGGCAGAAGTGCCACTGGCACTAACGACTAATTATAGGCTTGCCCGTGCCCAGCCCTTGAAAGGAAGAAGCCACACACACCTATCCCTTCATCCTCACGGCTGCTCCGGTTGCTGGGTAGCCGCCTCGTCTACCCTCAATTCACCCAACGGGAAGCCCGCACACATATACCGCTCAAAGGCTCCCTAACAGGCACGGCACGAAGACAACGCCGCAAGGGAAGAACGGAACGCCGGGGGCGCGACGCTAGCCCTGCCTGCTAGCCGGGACGCCGCATCCTCCCGCTGACCCACAAGCACGCGCAGCACACCGCTGGGACCCCAGCCCTGATTCCCACCCAGAATAGGGACGGTGGTGCAAGGGAAAACCCCTCCGACGCCGGAGCTTCCTGCCTGGCTCGAAAGGGGCCTTTGAAAACACAACTTTTTCTCAGCCCATTTCCCTTCCCCTTCGTCAATAATTGACACATTCCCACTCCCACCCTTTCACACCCGACTCGGCCTCCCACGCCTCCCTCAGGAAAAACAAACACAAAGAGACTCCCAAAAGAAAAGAACTCAGACACACACGCTCCTGAAAGAGAAGCTGCCCCTTTGGCTGCCTGAGGACAAAAGGCTAGCCGCAAAGCCCAGAGTGGACCGGAACGCTCCTTTCTGCGCAGACGTCAAGGGTGTACGTGGGTGCAAGCGGGTGGGGATGAAAAAAAGAGAGCGATGGGAGGGAAAGAGCAGCTGCACCAACAGCAGCAGCTTGGAGAATGCGGGTATCGATCCCGCTACCTCTCACATGCTAAGCGAGCGCTCTACCATTTGAGCTAATTCCCCCTCTACCTCCAAGGTGCCCCACCCCCTCCGCCACCCGCTGTTAACTCAGCACAAACCCCCTCCAGAGAGCTCTTCACCCCGCAAAACAAATTACCTTTACACTTGCCCAGAACCTTGGAAAGGACTCAGCAAGGACACGTGACATAGCAAACAACGCTGCTTCCCTTTCTTGCCTTTAAACAAAATACACCTGTCCAGAGACCATCAGAGAAAGTCACACACGCCCGTGCCTTGCACACCCACACATACCTAACGCCTCCCTTCATGACAACAAGAAGAGCAAAAACTGCCAAGTAAAGGGGACGAGTTGCCTCCCTGCCCGCCTATTCCGTGCACAGGCCAAGGACAGCAAAGCTTCAGATAACCTACGGATAGCCCGGCAGCTCCTTGACAGAAATTCCGCCAGATCGCGCTTCTAGCAATTCTCCGCCAGAAGCCTTTTACACACTCTCTGCAATCACGGTTGCCCCAGAAGAAATCCCAGCTCTACAAATGTGATGGACCAAAGCCCCAAAAGGAAAGAAATGGAACCGCGCCCTCACACTCCTCCATAAAATGACCTTTATGACGCAGAGGAACCATGGACAAAGGGAGAGCAAACCATGGAAACGCACACGTTGCTACAACCATGAGCAGAATAGCCCGCCGTCAGCAGCGCACACGATCGGTTGAGCCTGAAGGACAAGGGACTCTCAGCGACTAAAGGGCCTTTTCTTTTCCCCCTACGTTCTCCTCCTCCCTGCCACCAGAAACTAAGTCCCCCCGGCACCTCTGCCCCACGCAAAAAACACCGAGGACAGCTTGGGGACATAGCTTCGGCCAGTCCATTTTATGACAGAGGCGCCCCGCTACCAGGGTGACAAATGGCACTTCCGAAGCCTGACATCGATAGCTCCATGTCTACGCTGTGAGTGCGGGAGGGCGAAGAAAAAGGAACTCTGCCTATGAAGGCGTGAACCGTGGCCTAGATCCTTGGAAGCAGGTGTGGTAGAGGAAAGTAGTGGCAAGTGGTGCTTTAAATGCAGCAGATTTCCATCGGCCTGTCTCGCACGAATGGAGTAAAACAGGGCAATGGGCAGAGTGGGAGCGCTAAAGAAGAGAGTGTAACAAAGGAAACAAAAGCCAGTTCCTTCGAGCCGGAGTTGAACCAGCGACCTAAGGATTCCCAGGAGAATTAAACCTACAGTCCTCCGCTCTACCAGCTGAGCTATCGAAGGAAGACAGGAACAAAGAGCCCACAGTGACTCAAGGTGTCAGGCAGAAGTGCCACTGGCACTAACGACTAATTATAGGCTTGCCCGTGCCCAGCCCTTGAAAGGAAGAAGCCACACACACCTATCCCTTCATCCTCACGGCTGCTCCGGTTGCTGGGTAGCCGCCTCGTCTACCCTCAATTCACCCAACGGGAAGCCCGCACACATATACCGCTCAAAGGCTCCCTAACAGGCACGGCACGAAGACAACGCCGCAAGGGAAGAACGGAACGCCGGGGGCGCGACGCTAGCCCTGCCTGCTAGCCGGGACGCCGCATCCTCCCGCTGACCCACAAGCACGCGCAGCACACCGCTGGGACCCCAGCCCTGATTCCCACCCAGAATAGGGACGGTGGTGCAAGGGAAAACCCCTCCGACGCCGGAGCTTCCTGCCTGGCTCGAAAGGGGCCTTTGAAAACACAACTTTTTCTCAGCCCATTTCCCTTCCCCTTCGTCAATAATTGACACATTCCCACTCCCACCCTTTCACACCCGACTCGGCCTCCCACGCCTCCCTCAGGAAAAACAAACACAAAGAGACTCCCAAAAGAAAAGAACTCAGACACACACGCTCCTGAAAGAGAAGCTGCCCCTTTGGCTGCCTGAGGACAAAAGGCTAGCCGCAAAGCCCAGAGTGGACCGGAACGCTCCTTTCTGCGCAGACGTCAAGGGTGTACGTGGGTGCAAGCGGGTGGGGATGAAAAAAAGAGAGCGATGGGAGGGAAAGAGCAGCTGCACCAACAGCAGCAGCTTGGAGAATGCGGGTATCGATCCCGCTACCTCTCACATGCTAAGCGAGCGCTCTACCATTTGAGCTAATTCCCCCTCTACCTCCAAGGTGCCCCACCCCCTCCGCCACCCGCTGTTAACTCAGCACAAACCCCCTCCAGAGAGCTCTTCACCCCGCAAAACAAATTACCTTTACACTTGCCCAGAACCTTGGAAAGGACTCAGCAAGGACACGTGACATAGCAAACAACGCTGCTTCCCTTTCTTGCCTTTAAACAAAATACACCTGTCCAGAGACCATCAGAGAAAGTCACACACGCCCGTGCCTTGCACACCCACACATACCTAACGCCTCCCTTCATGACAACAAGAAGAGCAAAAACTGCCAAGTAAAGGGGACGAGTTGCCTCCCTGCCCGCCTATTCCGTGCACAGGCCAAGGACAGCAAAGCTTCAGATAATCTACGGATAGCCCGGCAGCTCCTTGACAGAAATTCCGCCAGATCGCGCTTCTAGCAATTCTCCGCCAGAAGCCTTTTACACACTCTCTGCAATCACGGTTGCCCCAGAAGAAATCCCAGCTCTACAAATGTGATGGACCAAAGCCCCAAAAGGAAAGAAATGGAACCGCGCCCTCACACTCCTCCATAAAATGACCTTTATGACGCAGAGGAACCATGGACAAAGGGAGAGCAAACCATGGAAACGCACACGTTGCTACAACCATGAGCAGAATAGCCCGCCGTCAGCAGCGCACACGATCGGTTGAGCCTGAAGGACAAGGGACTCTCAGCGACTAAAGGGCCTTTTCTTTTCCCCCTACGTTCTCCTCCTCCCTGCCACCAGAAACTAAGTCCCCCCGGCACCTCTGCCCCACGCAAAAAACACCGAGGACAGCTTGGGGACATAGCTTCGGCCAGTCCATTTTATGACAGAGGCGCCCCGCTACCAGGGTGACAAATGGCACTTCCGAAGCCTGACATCGATAGCTCCATGTCTACGCTGTGAGTGCGGGAGGGCGAAGAAAAAGGAACTCTGCCTATGAAGGCGTAAACCGTGGCCTAGATCCTTGGAAGCAGGTGTGGTAGAGGAAAGTAGTGGCAAGTGGTGCTTTAAATGCAGCAGATTTCCATCGGCCTGTCTCGCACGAATGGAGTAAAACAGGGCAATGGGCAGAGTGGGAGCGCTAAAGAAGAGCGTGTAACAAAGGAAACAAAAGCCAGTTCCTTCGAGCCGGAGTTGAACCAGCGACCTAAGGATTCCCAGGAGAATTAAACCTACAGTCCTCCGCTCTACCAGCTGAGCTATCGAAGGAAGACAGGAACAAAGAGCCCACAGTGACTCAAGGTGTCAGGCAGAAGTGCCACTGGCACTAACGACTAATTATAGGCTTGCCCGTGCCCAGCCCTTGAAAGGAAGAAGCCACACACACCTATCCCTTCATCCTCACGGCTGCTCCGGTTGCTGGGTAGCCGCCTCGTCTACCCTCAATTCACCCAACGGGAAGCCCGCACACATATACCGCTCAAAGGCTCCCTAACAGGCACGGCACGAAGACAACGCCGCAAGGGAAGAACGGAACGCCGGGGGCGCGACGCTAGCCCTGCCTGCTAGCCGGGACGCCGCATCCTCCCGCTGACCCACAAGCACGCGCAGCACACCGCTGGGACCCCAGCCCTGATTCCCACCCAGAATAGGGACGGTGGTGCAAGGGAAAACCCCTCCGACGCCGGAGCTTCCTGCCTGGCTCGAAAGGGGCCTTTGAAAACACAACTTTTTCTCAGCCCATTTCCCTTCCCCTTCGTCAATAATTGACACATTCCCACTCCCACCCTTTCACACCCGACTCGGCCTCCCACGCCTCCCTCAGGAAAAACAAACACAAAGAGACTCCCAAAAGAAAAGAACTCAGACACACACGCTCCTGAAAGAGAAGCTGCCCCTTTGGCTGCCTGAGGACAAAAGGCTAGCCGCAAAGCCCAGAGTGGACCGGAACGCTCCTTTCTGCGCAGACGTCAAGGGTGTACGTGGGTGCAAGCGGGTGGGGATGAAAAAAAGAGAGCGATGGGAGGGAAAGAGCAGCTGCACCAACAGCAGCAGCTTGGAGAATGCGGGTATCGATCCCGCTACCTCTCACATGCTAAGCGAGCGCTCTACCATTTGAGCTAATTCCCCCTCTACCTCCAAGGTGCCCCACCCCCTCCGCCACCCGCTGTTAACTCAGCACAAACCCCCTCCAGAGAGCTCTTCACCCCGCAAAACAAATTACCTTTACACTTGCCCAGAACCTTGGAAAGGACTCAGCAAGGACACGTGACATAGCAAACAACGCTGCTTCCCTTTCTTGCCTTTAAACAAAATACATCTGTCCAGAGACCATCAGAGAAAGTCACACACGCCCGTGCCTTGCACACCCACACATACCTAACGCCTCCCTTCATGACAACAAGAAGAGCAAAAACTGCCAAGTAAAGGGGACGAGTTGCCTCCCTGCCCGCCTATTCCGTGCACAGGCCAAGGACAGCAAAGCTTCAGATAACCTACGGATAGCCCGGCAGCTCCTTGACAGAAATTCCGCCAGATCGCGCTTCTAGCAATTCTCCGCCAGAAGCCTTTTACACACTCTCTGCAATCACGGTTGCCCCAGAAGAAATCCCAGCTCTACAAATGTGATGGACCAAAGCCCCAAAAGGAAAGAAATGGAACCGCGCCCTCACACTCCTCCATAAAATGACCTTTATGACGCAGAGGAACCATGGACAAAGGGAGAGCAAACCATGGAAACGCACACGTTGCTACAACCATGAGCAGAATAGCCCGCCGTCAGCAGCGCACACGATCGGTTGAGCCTGAAGGACAAGGGACTCTCAGCGACTAAAGGGCCTTTTCTTTTCCCCCTACGTTCTCCTCCTCCCTGCCACCAGAAACTAAGTCCCCCCGGCACCTCTGCCCCACGCAAAAAACACCGAGGACAGCTTGGGGACATAGCTTCGGCCAGTCCATTTTATGACAGAGGCGCCCCGCTACCAGGGTGACAAATGGCACTTCCGAAGCCTGACATCGATAGCTCCATGTCTACGCTGTGAGTGCGGGAGGGCGAAGAAAAAGGAACTCTGCCTATGAAGGCGTAAACCGTGGCCTAGATCCTTGGAAGCAGGTGTGGTAGAGGAAAGTAGTGGCAAGTGGTGCTTTAAATGCAGCAGATTTCCATCGGCCTGTCTCGCACGAATGGAGTAAAACAGGGCAATGGGCAGAGTGGGAGCGCTAAAGAAGAGCGTGTAACAAAGGAAACAAAAGCCAGTTCCTTCGAGCCGGAGTTGAACCAGCGACCTAAGGATTCCCAGGAGAATTAAACCTACAGTCCTCCGCTCTACCAGCTGAGCTATCGAAGGAAGACAGGAACAAAGAGCCCACAGTGACTCAAGGTGTCAGGCAGAAGTGCCACTGGCACTAACGACTAATTATAGGCTTGCCCGTGCCCAGCCCTTGAAAGGAAGAAGCCACACACACCTATCCCTTCATCCTCACGGCTGCCCCGGTTGCTGGGTAGCCGCCTCGTCTACCCTCAATTCACCCAACGGGAAGCCCGCACACATATACCGCTCAAAGGCTCCCTAACAGGCACGGCACGAAGACAACGCCGCAAGGGAAGAACGGAACGCCGGGGGCGCGACGCTAGCCCTGCCTGCTAGCCGGGACGCCGCATCCTCCCGCTGACCCACAAGCACGCGCAGCACACCGCTGGGACCCCAGCCCTGATTCCCACCCAGAATAGGGACGGTGGTGCAAGGGAAAACCCCTCCGACGCCGGAGCTTCCTGCCTGGCTCGAAAGGGGCCTTTGAAAACACAACTTTTTCTCAGCCCATTTCCCTTCCCCTTCGTCAATAATTGACACATTCCCACTCCCACCCTTTCACACCCGACTCGGCCTCCCACGCCTCCCTCAGGAAAAACAAACACAAAGAGACTCCCAAAAGAAAAGAACTCAGACACACACGCTCCTGAAAGAGAAGCTGCCCCTTTGGCTGCCTGAGGACAAAAGGCTAGCCGCAAAGCCCAGAGTGGACCGGAACGCTCCTTTCTGCGCAGACGTCAAGGGTGTACGTGGGTGCAAGCGGGTGGGGATGAAAAAAAGAGAGCGATGGGAGGGAAAGAGCAGCTGCACCAACAGCAGCAGCTTGGAGAATGCGGGTATCGATCCCGCTACCTCTCACATGCTAAGCGAGCGCTCTACCATTTGAGCTAATTCCCCCTCTACCTCCAAGGTGCCCCACCCCCTCCGCCACCCGCTGTTAACTCAGCACAAACCCCCTCCAGAGAGCTCTTCACCCCGCAAAACAAATTACCTTTACACTTGCCCAGAACCTGGGAAAGGACTCAGCAAGGACACGTGACATAGCAAACAACGCTGCTTCCCTTTCTTGCCTTTAAACAAAATACACCTGTCCAGAGACCATCAGAGAAAGTCACACACGCCCGTGCCTTGCACACCCACACATACCTAACGCCTCCCTTCATGACAACAAGAAGAGCAAAAACTGCCAAGTAAAGGGGATGAGTTGCCTCCCTGCCCGCCTATTCCGTGCACAGGCCAAGAACAGCAACAGCTTACTGCCCTAGGGTAACATTTTCAAAAGCAGATTGTAATTCTGAGAGCTCAGTTGGTGAGTGCATGGGCCAGATTTTCAGAATTGCTGAGTACTTTCAGCTTCCATTGACATAAGATGGAGTGGTAAGTGCTCAGCAATTCAGAAATGCAAGCCCAATGTGTCTTAGGCAGCACACCTAATCAGTTGCCACTTCTGAAAACCTTAGCCTTGCCCACTCTATACACACCAGACCTCTGTGTATCCCTCTCCCACTCAACCATTTTTCCTTCAAAGGCATGATTTGTCATAGATCCCATAAACTAACGGTATCTGAAGCACTGAAATACTTTTCTTTGGATGGATAAGACTATGCAAAAGAAGTGTGCCATGTGTTTGAGATCATTATTAACCATAAACCAATTACCTACTTGTAATTTGTACAAACCTGGATGCATTTTGAACCCACCGAGTGTTTCATATTTGAAACTAAATCGAACATGGCAACAATATGCTGGCGATAACTTTCATCTCTTAAAAAAAAAAGAATACCTGAACCCTATTTAGTCTTATGGAGGATTTTAAAGTTGTGCATAATTTAGTATAGTGTTCATACCTTTCAGAAAGATTCTGGCTGCAAGCCAGTAGTTTATATGATTAAGATCATTTAGGCTTTCTATAATACCAAGAGAGTTTTCACATTTGTCAAGTGAACTGCTTCTGTTTCTTTTATTCTGCAATCTTTATGCCTATTACAGCTTGCTGCATGTAATTTTTACACTAAGAGTTTTCTAAGCCTCATCTATATAACAAGCCTTCTAAATTATTATAAACATTTTCATTCTGCACAAAAGCTTTTCAGTTGTGCAAGTACTTTTTGTTATTTCCTGGTCAGAAATCCCTGCTAAATTACTGTGGTTGGAAGGGAATCTAACACTGTGATTCAGGTTTGCCACCTACTGATGCTAAACTATTAGTGTTTCCATTTCTGTATATTGACATGTGACTGCAATCTGTAACACCTCCCGCCACCCTGAATTTTCCAAGCTGAATTTGAGCCACATGACTCCCCATTAAAAGAAGTCACTGAGAGTCATGGAACTAAAATTCCATGCACTGCTCTGAAAATGCTCATCCTCACATGCCACACAGAGCGTGGGGCTCCCCCGCCACATCTTGTATGTTAAAGGCTTAACATAAAAAAGAATCACAAACGCTTTTTACTGGGATTCAAGAAGGGACCTCTGGGTGTTAGGCACCCTTCCCTCATTAAAAGTCAATGGGAATCAGGCACTTAGCTCCCTTAGGCTTCTTTGGAAATCCCAGCCATAAGAAATAAATGTAATGCTCATACAAGCAGCTGGATTGACAGCCCCAGAAAATTAAGTCCTCTGTTTAGCTACAGAACATGCAGAGGTAATGTGTTCACCTCTGCCCTGCCAATATACCTAAATTCTGATTTGAAAGGACTAGCCACATCTGCGGATGAGACGGCAATTCAGTCTCCATGTCCATTCACTTCTTGGTCTTTCTGACAGGGCTGCCAATTATTGCTGATTGTGAAGGTATGGAAAGAAGAAATGAAAGATAATGCTACACAACAGCAGCAAAGGGCTCTGGGTATGGTTACTTCCTAGCTTTTCAACTGCCTGAGAAATTGGAGCCTTTCTGTTTCTAAAGGAAAACACACAGGGCCTAATGCAGACCCAGTGTTGGAGTGGCACCTGCTGGCACTCACGAAACCTGAGTTTGGCCCAGTTTATTAAAAGCAGGTTTTTTCTTGGCACACAGCGGATAAGCAGCCACTGCAGAGCTTCCCCCAGCAATGTATGGGGTCACTCCCCACACTCACATGGGGCAACGAGACTGGCATCAAAGGCAGAGTGGAGGCATTGAGCGGGGGAGGCACTACAGGAGACCAGATCTGAGATGAGGGTTAGGGCAGAGCTGGAAAGGGCTTTGAAGACACGAACATGGAAGCCCCGGGGAGGCTTTGCACTTTCCCCACAATCCATCAGCTCTGAAGCACAGTGTGAGACGATGCCTGTGTGATAGTGGACAGTTTGGTGTTCTTTGGCTTTGCTATTTTCATACCACATTTCCTCAACGGTGAATGGCATAGAAATGCTTTTCCCCTACTAGCATTTTTTTCTCTAAAAGACATACACCTTCCTTCAAGGTCTAATACAATGTTTCAGGAAATCCCTTTGCTTACCTTACCAGTGCACAATCAAAATCCTGCCGAGTCTGTGCATGAGCATCCTAAGAACTGGAGAGGGCGACCATTCACTAGAACTGGGGAGGAGGGAAACGGGAAGTTTAGCTCACTTTATATACAGAGAGCCAAATTCAGCTCTGGATCACACCAGCGTAAATCTGGAGTGATTCTATAGAAATCAGTGGAGTAAATCCAGATTTACAGTGATGTAACCTAGAGCAGAATTTGGCCCAACAATTTGATTTCCACAGTTTATAATGTGATGATTTGATAATGGCCCAGGTTTCTGTCACTTACCCGGTCACAGCACAAGTCAGAATGGTAGACCAAGTTTGCAGCCATGTCAGTGGAGAAAAACTGCAACCACTTAAACTGTTCCATAAATCATTCACTAATTTCTTCAGTATCTCGGGGCACTGCATAATAAATGAACATAATGAATGATATACTGCAGGAAAGCCCTATGGCTATGTAGTGAATATGACTCGTAAGTGAAGATCAAATGACTATTTTTATGAACAATTAATGACCATTTAATAGCCACTAAACTTGGTAAATGGCTCAATTTAAAAAACAAAAGCGGTGGGGCATACAAAAGTCACTGGAATTGTGGGGCTGGTGACTGTCACAGCCTGGCAGAGGCTCTGCAGAGGGTGCAGTTTGTCTCAGGTCCTTGCTGGTGCACAGCAGACATCAGGAGTTTCACCTCAGGTACCTGCCTTCAGGGGAATGGAAGGAGAATTTATGAGCTGAGAGCCTGGGGCCCAAAAGGCACTCCAGGTGCAGGTGCTATTCTCACTCGTCACCCCCAGCACCCAGGAATCAGAGGAGGTCTCGACCAGGTCCCAACAAAATTTGTCTTGCTGGGAAAAGCTTGGTTGGTGACCAAAGCCCTGTCCCAACTGCAGCTCCATCTGATTTAAAGAATAGAATTTATACCAATTAGAGACCCGTTCTCATAAGACAAAAATTCATGTTTAATCCCTGTGCTGGAGAATTTAAACATGGCTGTGGCCCAGTGGAGACCAGACAGTATGGAGAGGCCAAACCATGGTTTGTAGTTGACTTTGCCTTAGATTTCTTCCTGGGCTAGTGCATGATTTCTTCCTTCTTTAACCTGATGTAATTACTGGGACTGCTCCCTGCTGGAATGCGTGGAGTGCCACAAGTATGCCTCATGTTCCATGAATCAGAGGCAAGCACTGTAGGTGTCTCAGCAGCAAGGCCTTGTAGACATTAGCCCTGGTGGGTCCCAATAGCCACTCAGACGTATGGCTAAGGGAAAGGGTATTTTACTAGGGCTGGCAGGAAAGGAAAAGATTGCAAAGACCTGAGATACAGAAGCTTCAACAGCTACAATTCAAAGTGAGCAATAGTGGCTCTTGTTTGGGCTCCTGGGGCAGTCTAATCCAGAGTCATGGCTCTTCAGTGCTTGGGGTGTCACTCCAGTCCAGTCTCTATTCAAGCAAATAGGAGCTTGTGGGTTTCCAGGCCAGACTCAGTTAGGTCTCTCATTGGGGCTCCTCTGCACTGGCTCCCTGCCCAGCTGCTGCTGCTCCCCTATAAGTCCCACACTGATTTGCACCTAGCTGTGATGTCTGGCACTCACAGACAGTTCTACAAGCAGCTCTACATACAGTTCCAGGAGTTCCTCTCTGCATCTTGCTTCTCTGCAACTCCTAGCTCACCATGCAGCTGCTACTTCCTAAAACAGTTTGTGATGGGGCAGGGAAACTGCTGCCTGGCACAGCAGGAGTTAAAGAAAACCGTTGGGTTCAGCTAGCCCCACCCCATTATACCTGCAGCCAATGCCAGGCCTGGAGGGGGGAGAAAAGAGGGGAGCCTGGCTCAGTTGAGGACTGATTTGTGAGGAAGCAGGAGCTCTCTGTTGGCCTGCCTGAAGAAGTGGATCAGCAACCTGCCAGACAATGTAGCCACTGGAGGCAAGTAAGCTTTCCCCTGCCAAGAGGAGTCTGTAGATGAGTCCCAACTGTGGGGCAACTGGACTAGCATGGCCAACTATAGAGACTTTAGTAGGAAGTAGCCCAGAGAAACTGGTCTTGACCCATCTCCCCTGCTTAGGGATTGAACTACACAGGTCCCTGGGCTGGGACCTGGTGGAGAGGGAGGGCCCAGATTTCCCTCCCCCCCCACCACCTTCTCTGACCAGTAATCTAGACACTAGGCCACCTGGCCACTGAAGACCCTATCACAGGACCTAATCCTTTCCTTGGTCAGGACCTTTTCCTTCCCTGGCCAGGAGGAAGAGAGGTGTGTAGTGGGGAAAGGAGTGCTGCTGGGAATAGTAGTCCCCTGTTTAGCAGATGTACCACACTGGTATAATGTGTTTTGCCCATTGTTTTGGTTTAAATTAGGCATAAGTATTGCAAAGCCAATCTATTTCTTTCCTTTCTGGGGGAAGGAGGCATGTGGTGAGGGTGGATCTTTGGAGGAGGATGGCATAGTTTTCAGGTGGCTCTTTCTGGTAATGTGAGTGAGACTAGATGTACTGTGCCCTGTGCAAAGTGGGTGTCAAATGCTACTAAATCAGATGGGTGGAGTTTTACACTCAAAGTGCAACTCACTTGCACTGGTGTAAATGACTCACCAGAGGCTCTATTCTCCATCATGTTCCAGCTCTGCAGGAAGGTTAAAGGGGTGCAGCAGGAACCTGTGTTGCACAGTCACAGAGGAAGTTAAGTTAGCTGGAGGAAGGATTGGTACAGTGGAACTCCACTCCTTCACACATACCCCAAAGCAATCCTGCCATGTCTGATTCCTTCCCTGAACACCAGAGGGGTGACTGCACAGGAGCTGGTTCTGCTTCCTCTGCTGGGCCTTTATCAACAGAGAGCTGTCCTTCATCAGGGGATGTTTCCCCTGGCCAGCTACAGTCAGAACTCATCTATTTTATGTCCCACAAGTGACACAGAATGGACACATTCTCTGGGCATTGGAAAGCCAGGGCCACTGTTTATAAGAACTTGATTTCAAATAGCTGGTAAAGGTGCTGAGCACTTGAGAGGTGCCGTAATGAATGGACATGACTGTTGATCTGGAGCCCCAACTGATATAGGTCCCCTGAAATGGAGGGGTAGGATGTCAAGGGCAGCAAAGTTTCAGCGTACTCCTCCCACCATCACAGACCAGAGGCTGGAGGCCAGTACAGCTGAATGGGTCTAACTGTCAAACAATGGAACTACCATCTTAGGTGACCTGGCTGGCCAACTGGAAAAGACTTCAGAGGTCCTCAAACAAAAACAGTTGGTCAGGAGGGTAACTAGGTTCAGGCACACCCAGGGAGGGTGGAATGTTGAGAACAGGGTGCTTCCCTGAGAAGGGGGAGCAGCTTGGGAACATCTCTCTAAAGAAGGTAAACAGAGACCCAAATGGGTCCCAAGAGCTCCTTGGCTTCCCAAAAGAACACAAGTTGAGTCTGTTCCATTCCTGTAACTTGAGGGAAGCCCACCTAACATACCTGTAGCAAGGCATCCAATTAAATGAGTCTAAACATACACATAGGCTGGCTGTTTTTAAAAAAAATCTCTTATGCTGTTAGGGGGCTTATTCCTTCACCCACTTACTTCCCTGGTCCTTCTTGCATGAACAGAGAGCAACAATACCCAAAGTCCAAAGGTGCAAACAATTTGTTTATTGGGGTGAACTTCCAGCAAGCATGATTCCAGTTTCCTTCCTTAGTATCCTCCTTCCCAGCTCTGACACCACAGAGCCTTGCACCTGTGTCCCTGTTCCCATTCCTGCCCTCATCAAAACATGATTCCAGTTTCCTTACCCCATTCCCTGTTCCCATTTTCCCCTCCCAACCCCACCCACTCATTTACTTCCTGATTGACTGCAGACTATATAGTAAAACTTGAGTTCTGCTTAGCTATACCTAACCAATCATTTTCCTGAAATTTAACTAACCAATCCTAACATTGTAACATGATTATGTAACCAATTATATCCCACCACCTTAATTAATTTACACCCAGCAAAATTAATTATACAGTAGACAGAAACAATCACAGAACCAGACAGAGATTATACAAACAGTAGCAAAGTGGGAACTATAATGACAAAACAATACAGAAGTGAGGATTTCACATCCCAGCTATTGATAAGTGAGTTCTTGCCATCTTTGACAGGATGCTATCAAACTAAGTTTCCTTTTACATTTTCTAGGCACTTCCCTTTCTCTGGAGGCGATAGGCATTATCAGGACAGGATTGTATTCCTAACAGCCCAATAGCATCTTCTTTCAATGTGACTAGTTTGGAATGTGAGGATGTGACCGTTGGCTTCCCAGCTTATGGCTGCCTCCGTTGCTTAGCCAAAGGCCTTAGCTTAAGAACAGGGCCTCACTCTGTCACAGTAAGAGAAGGCCCTTACACTGGCAGACAGTGATTTTGCTTCTTTCTTTTATACCTCTATAACTAGACAATTGATAAGAATACACCTAAATTCTTAGAGTATAGGCCTTTACAGACAGACCTGAATATCTATATCCTAACACTCCACCCCTTTTTTTTCTTTTTCTTTTGGGATCCTCCTGCCCAGGTATCCCTGGAAAAGCATAGGACATATGGCAACACATTTCCTGATAGGGCCAGGCATCAAGGTGGAAGGTGTCGATATTCCATTTGTCCCAGTGCCCCTTGTGTAGTACCATGCCCTGCACCTTCTCTCATACGGGCATACCACACCTATTCCAATTAGTGTTCCAGACTTCCCATTATAGTGGGCCTGAGAAGGTTGGGTCCGGGTTGTCTAGTACACTGCAGGGTTTGGAGGGCTTATTACATTACTTATAGGTTATCTCCCTATGCAACATAACACAAGTACAGTTAACAATACAAAATCCACAGCAACACCGAGTCCTGACCACAGCAGTATGATCCAACATCCGAGACACCCCCAAAACACTGCCTCTCCTCCTTCGACGGAGTCACAATCTTACGTGTCCAATTGCTGGTAGTTGCAACAAGCTGCTACTGCAAGTTTTGCATGCTTTTGTCCATATAATAAGTCCATTGAATGTTCACAGAGAAATGGGATATTGTCCAAACCAGCTTGACCACTTGGTATGGAATCAGGCAGTATGCCCTGGTTAGATTATTCACAGCAATAAGATTCACAGATCCATTTGTGCACCAAAGTCCAGATAGCAGCATGTAGATGTGTGTAGTTTGGTTATGGGCTGGTGTAATTGTGCCCCCAGTACTATGTACATTCCCAGCAAAACACCTTATACACAGGACACCCAATTGTCCACCCCTTGCATAGGCCATTGATCCTGCTCCTCTATAGTCATAGGAGAGGGGCACATCCAAACATCTTCTATTGATTTACACTATTTTACACACCCCTCCATTGATTCCCAGTGAGCTCTTCCCCTTCTCATTAGTTCCATAGGGCTTGTGGGGGCCACCTTAGTTGCCATTCCATTTCCAGGTACCATGGTAGCTATTACTCAGGTGCTGGCCTCCTAGTTGAGCATTTTGCATTCCCATACACATCTTCACCCAGGGTCAGCCTTTTGAAGCCATCCCCCACCCATGTCATGAGGTTTTCTGTTCATTAAAACACAACAATGCTAGCAACAAGACAAACACCACAGACAAACAACACAAAACATAGATCCATGGTATTCTGAGTTATTCTTCCACTGGCGCCAGCTTGCTTGTAGAGTGTCTGAAAAACAAAAGAAACAGTTTCCACCCCCATGGTGGGGACAGACTATTGCTTAATAATAATACCACTTTCTTTTACAAACTTCCTTGCTAATTGCAGGAAAAACAGAAGAATTACCTCCAGGCTGTCCTTATTTTGTTCTATAGTCAGGCTAGTGAATTACCCCACTCACTGGTCATTTATGAAATTCATGAGGTGGTGTACCTCAGTTTCCCCTCTTGTACAACAGACCATGTTTGCAATAGTTTCTCTGCTGTACCAAGCTTTAAGTTTATTCTCAGGTAATAGCTGAGACACAGCTTCAG
The DNA here is from genome assembly GCF_965152235.1 of Eretmochelys imbricata. NCBI lineage: Eukaryota > Metazoa > Chordata > Testudines > Cheloniidae > Eretmochelys > Eretmochelys imbricata. Next base: position 38,331,946 of record NC_135573.1, read on the forward strand.
ACTTTAGCACTGTGTGTACACACACACCCTTAAGGTTAACCTGTCCCCCTTATTTTCAGGCTTGACTTGTTTTTTCACCTCCCTTTCCTGGAGGGCCATAATTTGAGTCTTCCAGCAGCTTGTTTGCTGACCAGATGTATTCATTATTTGCAGCTCCTTTGTGCCCATCAGCTAGGTAATTTTCATTTACACACAGAGGCTTACTAGCTTGCTTTTGGATCCAAAGCTGTTAGCTGTTTAGAGAGTCTTAAAAGGGAAACATTCCACTTCCACTAGAGTTCTGATTACTTTCCACTTTCATCTCCTGCTCCAAAACACACACAGATCTGAAAAAGAAAGCACAACCTATCGTGGCCCCTTTTGGAACCCTAATAGGATTTTAATTAAGTACCATGTTTTATTTGCATTTCTTTTACCCCTTCTCCAATATACACTGCACACGTCCTGGGAAAATACACATTCCTTCCATATAGTTTAACCTCCATAACATTATATTAGCCATATTAATTTTACACAAGGTGTAACTGCCTCCCCCATGCCCACAGAGTTTTCATGCACACCCACCAAAGCAACAATCTGATCCCCCCCAGAGCCACCCCAAGGCTCAGTGTTCCCATCATTCCTCCCCCTTTCCTTTTCTTTTACCACACAATTCTCTTTTGCCTAACATTTCTTGCACTGTGATTACTCTTTTTTACACAACTGTATCCCGATTACACTTCCATCTTGTACAACTAGACACAACCAGGGGCAGCCAAGTTAAGTTCCAATAGAAACCCCTTACATCCTTCAGTGATTTTGATTACGTTAACCTATAGTCAAATAATTTTGATCAGATTCTCTCTCTGCTTGCAGCAGTCCCTTATAGACCATTTCTGTGGGAAAAGGGCCCATTTTCCCTCAGAATAGCTGTAAAGGCTTCTGGGGACAGAAGCATAGTGGTGGTAGTAACCACTTTATGTGACCCCCTTGGATAATTTAATTACCAAGCTTCCATCCAATGTGACTGCACAGAGTTGCACATACAGTTACATTTATATAACTGCATTTTATCATTAAACAAACTTTCTTCTTGACATCTCACATAAGTATCCAAAGTACCCTCCATTAAAACTTCAGAAAAACAAGAGAGTGGAAAGGCAGGTTGCACTTTGCAACTTTTTTTTTCTTCCCCTTTCTCTCCACTCCTCCAGGACCAAGTACCAGCTCCAGTCTCTAAAGGTAGTCTGGTAACTCTGCTTTTGACTTTAAAGATGATTTGGCACAACAGGGTTTAACTACCCCTAACTAATTTACAACCCTTCAGCAGCCCTTGCTGAAGCAGCACCAAACTTGAAAGATTACTGGCAGCTTCCCATAATGCTGCCCTTACTTCAAACCTCTCACAAGCAGACTGAAGTGCCTCCTTTCCCCACAAGACATTCAGTCCCCATGGGCAGGGACCTTCTTCCACTACCCATATACCAAGGAGGGTGGGCTCCTCAGCCACCCCCCATCCCTCTGGGTCCCCTAACACTTTCTCCATCTCCTTTTTAATCTCATCCCAGGTTGACCCCTGCACCTGGTATGGGCCCTGGTTCTTCCTTATCCATTTATTCAAAAAATCCTTTCCCCTAGCTTGCCAGAACCCGCAACTGCCATCACGAGAGTTCGCGATACCCCCTCCAAGCAGCTGCGCGGACTGTTGGGGAGGGGGACTTACAGGCTGCCACTCACCTATCCAATGCGATGCATCCGAGTCACCGGCACCAAGATGTTAGGGGGCTTATTCCTTCACCCACTTACTTCCCTGGTCCTTCTCGCATGAACAGAGAGCAACAATACCCAAAGTCCAAAGGTGCAAACAATTCAATGTTTATTGGGGTGAACTTCCAGCAAGCATGATTCCAGTTTCCTTCCTTAGTATCCTCCTTCCCAGCTCTGACACCAGAGCCTTGCACTTGTGTCCCTGTTCCCATTCCTGCCCTTAGCAAAACATGATTCCCATTTCCTTACCCCCATTCCCTGTTCCCATTTTTGTTCTATTTGCTAATAAACGTATTTGTTTTAGGTGGGCTGCTTTTCATTATAGCATTGGTCACAGGCTCCCAAAGGGAAGTGTCCAGTTGGACCTGTGTGGTAATAAGCTATTGGCATAGGTGGGGTGCTATACACATCCCACTCTGGTGAAATTTTGCAGTTTTCTCACTTAAACAGGTTCAGGCACGAGGCCTGACAGCTGGTGGCGTGGCAGGGGGGCAGTGGCACTCAGACACCAGGAAGGGAACTAAGGTGCAAGCAGCCCCATAACTGTCACAGATACAGTTTTATTTTATAAATCAAAATCAGTAAACAAACAGTTTGACTTGTGTAACCAATGGTGGCCAAGCATGAAGGAGCATATGAATGTTTAGTATATCTGGCACATAAATACCTTGCAATGCCAGCTACAAAAGTGCCATGCGAACATCTGGTCTATTTCAGGTGACACTGTAAATAAGAAGCAGGCAGCATTATCTCACATAAATGTAAACAAACTTGTTTCTCTTAGCAATTGGCTGCACAAGAAGTAGGACTGAGTGGACTTGTAGGTTCTAAAGTTTTACATTGTTTTGCTTTTAGTGCAGTTATGTAACAAAAAACCAACATTTCTAAGTTGCGCTTTCATGATAGAGATTGCACTATGGTACTTGTATGAGCTGAATTTAAAAATACTATTTTATCATTTTTACGATACAAATATTTGTAATCAAAATAATATGAGCACTGTAAACTTTGTATTCTATTGTTATTGAAATCAATATACACCTCTACCCCAATATAATGTGGGTTCATATACAACGCGGTAAAGCTCCAACACCTGGCTCTGAGCAGCACGTTAAGGGTGCTGGGCCGGGCTGGGGCCCAGGGATTGGATAAGGGGCCGAGAGTCTCGGGGGCAGTCAGAGGCTCCCCTCACCCCACCCCTGGATCTGGGAGGCAGGAGCTGTGTGGGGGCACTTTTGGGGTGGCCACGCAGTGCCAGAGTGGCCTGGGGGATTAGTGGGGGCGGGAGCAGCCAGCTCCACTTCCCTCGCTCCGGCCCCAGCCGTGTCTGTCGGAGGAGAGGGCTTGGGGAAGGGATTCCCCCCGTACTCACCAGCAGAAGCGGAGCAGCCCGGCCCCAGCCTGCTCCACTCCGCCAGCTCCCAGCAGTGGCGCTCCGCTTCCCGCCACAGGTGAGCGCGGGACCTTTCCCAACCCACCTCCCCCGCCCCCCAGCAACACGGCTGGGACCAGAGCAAGGAAATTGGAGCGGGCTGGGGCCGCGTCGCTCTGCTTCCCGCTGCAGGTGAATACGAGGGGGGGGGCGTCCTTTCCACAACTTACCCGCACTCACTGGTGGCGGGAAGCGGAGCACCGCATCGGGGAGGTGGTGGAGTGGAGTGGGCTGGGGCCCTGTTGCTCCGCTTCCGGCCGCTGCTGGTGAGTGCCTGTCCTGGGGGGTGGGGGGGTGGATAGGGGTCTGATCAGTCAGGGGACAGGGAGCAGGGGGGTTAGGTAGGGTGTTGGGTCCTGGGGGTGATTAGGGACAGGGGTCTCTGGAGGAGGTGGTCAGGGAACAAGGAATGGGGGACCAAAGCAAGTTTGATATAACATTTCACCTATAGTGCGGTGAGATTTTTTTGGTTTTGGTCTCCCAAGGACCGCGTTATATCGGGGTAGAGGCGTATTTGAAAATGTAGAAAAACCTCCAAAAATATTTAATTTCAGTTGGTATTCTAGTTAATTAAAACTGCAATTAATCACACTTAATTCACGTAATTAACAAAAAAAATTAATCGACCGCCCTATAAAACACCAGAGACCAATGCTTTATAATTGTCTTATACCCTTAAAATTAATTTGCCCAGCTCAACTCATTTAAAAAATGTTTTGCTTCTTGGCTGAACTTTTAGCCAATTTTTTGTATTTTGCTATCCAGTTTATGATGGAAGTAGCACTACTGTAATGGGGATGCATTTTACAACACTAAGTCAGATAAGAAACCACTGAGTCTTGATTCCTAATCGGCTAGGCTGCAATACGGATTTAGGGATTTAAAAGAGGTCTCACATGCTTCAGTCCTCCATGCATAGTGGCTGGCCAAACCACATTAGAAACTGGTTCACCTTGAAGGGTGTTTGTACTCTGTTCCCAAACTGGTTTAAAGGTTTGTACAGAGGAGGCCTGTAGGGAAGCCAGCATCTGCAATAGCTGCCTGGAGAGGGGCATTTGGGGGCGGGGAATAGCATCTGAGTTGAAATCTACCCTTCCAAGAAGAGTGAACTTACTGAGCCTTGGTCTACACTACGAGTTTAGGTTGAATTTAGCAGCATTAGGTTGATTTAACCCTGCACCTGTCCACATGACCAAGCCTGTTTTGTCGACTTAAAGGGCTCTTAAAAATCTATTTCTGTACTCCTCGGTGAGGGGAGTAGCACTAAAATCTACCTCACTGGGATGAATTTGGGGTAGTGTGGATGCAATTTGATGGTATTGGCCTCCAGGAGCTATCTCTGAGTGCTCCATTGTGACTGCTCTGGACAGCACTCTCAACTCATGCACTGGCCAGGTACACAGGAAAAGCCCTGGGAACTTTTGAATTTCATTTCCTGTTTGGTCAGCGTGGCAAGCTGATCAGAACAGTGTGATCATGCAGAGCTCATCAGCACAGGTGACCATGAAGTCCCAGAATTGCAAAAGAGCTCCAGCATGGACCAAATGGGAGACACTGGATCTGATCGCTGTATGGGGAGAAGAATCCATACAGGCAGAACTCATTTCCAAAAGACTAAATGCCAGTATATTTGCCAAAATCTCCAAGGGCATGATGGACAGAGGCTACAAGAGGGACACACAGCAGTGCCGCTTGAAAGTTAAGGAGTTGAGGCAAGCCTACCAAAAAACAAAGGATGCAAACGGTCGCTCCGGGTCAGAGCCCTATACATGCCACTTATATGATGAGCTGCATGCAATTCTAGGGAGTGCCCCTACCACTACCCCACCACTGTCTGTGGCCACCTGCAAGGGGGGAGTCTCACGCAACAGGGATGAGGATTTTTGTGGATGAGGAGGAGGTTAAGGATAGCGTACAGCAGGCAAGTGGAGAATCCCTTCATCCCAGCAGCCAGGAACTGTTCATCACCCTGGCGCCAATACCCTCCCAAGGTGGACTCCCAGACCATGAAGCCAGAGAAGGCACCTCTGAGTGCACATTTTGTAAATATAATAAAGGGTTTAAAAGCAAGCGTGTTTAATGATTGATTTGCCCTCGAGACTTGGGATGCATTCACGGCCAGTATAGCTACTAGAAAAGTGTGTTAACATGTCTGGGGATGGAGCAGAAATCCTCCATGGACATCTCCATGAAGCTCTCCTGGAGGTACTCTAAAACCCTTTGAAGAAGGTTTCTGGGGAGGTCAGCCTTATTCCGTCCCCTGGGGTAGTACACTTTTGCCACACCTAGCAAGTCTGGAATCATTGCAGAACAAAACATTGCAGCAAATGGGCCCAGGCTTTCAATCAACATCTGTTCTTTATCTCTTTGTGTTAGCCTCAAGAAAGTGATATTATTCATGGTCACCTGGTTCAAATATGGGAAATTTGTTTAAGGGGACATTCAGAGGTGCCCGTTCCTGCTGGGCTGTTTGCCTTTGGCTGAAAAGTAATCATCCCTGCTGTTAGCCACGTGGTGGCGGGAGGCCCGTTCATGCTGAGCTGTTTGCGTTTGGCTGACAGGGCTCTTTGCTGATACTGGCCATGTGATCATCCCAGAGAATTGTGGGGGGGGTTGGGTTGTGCTGCACATTCACCCTAAAACCACAGCCCCTCCTTTTAAATGGCCAACCCAAAGGGCTTTGCTTGGTATGGGAAAGGAGATCGCTGCTGTTTGAAACCATTCCCACACGTTATGGAGGTTGAAGCTGACACCCTTTGCCTTACCATGGCTGCCTGCAAGCCGAATTCTGTTGCCCAGCAGAGTGTGTGTGATGTCTCGCACCAAACCGGCAGGCACTCAATATAAGAGGCAAAATGCAACCTTGTACCAAAAGCACATGTGCTATGTAATGTGAAACTGACTCAGTGTGAAATAGTCTTCCCTTTGTTCTCTAAAATGTATCTTTTTGAATACTACTCTCCCTTTTTTTCCCTCCCGCAGCTGCAAATTTTTCTATGCTCCCCTTATCTCCATCACAGAGGCTAGCGCAGATTAGAAGGTGGGAAAAAATGCACTCACGATGAAATGTTGTCAGAGCTCATGCAGTCCTCCCACACTGAAAGCTCAGCAGACTGCGTGGAGGAAAACAATGGCAGAGACCAGGAAAGCATTAAATGAACATGATAAGAGGAGGGAGGAGCACGATGAAAGGAGGCAGGATGCAATGCTGAGTCTAAGGGGGGAGCAAACTGACATGCTCAGGCATCTGGTAGAGCTGCAGGAAAGGCAGCAGGAGCACAGACTGCCGCTGCAGCCCCTGTATAACCACCTGCCCTCCTCCCCAAGTTCCATAGCCTCCTCAGCCAGATGCCCAAAAACATGGGGGAGGCCACGGGCACCCAGCCACTCCAACCCAGAGGATTGCCCAAGCAACAGAAGGCTGGCATTCCATAAGTTTAACTGTAGTGTGGCCTTGTCCTTCCCTCCTCTGCTCATCCACCACCCCACCAGGTGCTTCACTCCTCCTGGGCTACCTTGCGAGTTTCCCCCATTTGTGATGAATTAATAAAGAATGCATGATTTTGAAACAATGACTTTATTGCCTCTGCAAGAGATGATCAAAGGGGGGAGGTCAGTTGGCTTACAGGGAAGTAGTCAACCAAGGGGGTGGGTTTTCATCAAGGAGAAACAAACAGAACTGTCACACCGTAGCCTGGCCAGCCATGAAGCTGGTTTTCAAAGCTTCTCTGATGCACAGGGTGCCCAGCTATGCTCTTCTAATCGCCCTGGTGTCTAGCTGTGCATAATTGGCGGCCAGACGATTTGCCTCAACCTCCCACCCCACCATAAATGTCTTTCTCCCTCCCCCCCACCCTTACTCTCATAGATCTTGTGGAGCACACAGCAAGCGGCAATAACAATGGGAATATTGGTTTTCCTGAGGTCTAACCGAGTCAGTAAACTGTGCCAGCAAGCTTTTAAACATCTGCTGAATTGGAATTCATTTGCAAATTGGATGCTATTAATTTAGGCTTAAATAGAGACTGGGAGTGGCTAAGTCATTATGCAAGGTAGCCTATTTCCTCTTGGTTTTTTCCTACCCCCCCCCCCAGATGTTCTGGTTTAACTTGGATTTAAACTTGGAGAGTGGTCAGTTTGGATGAGCTATTACCAGCAGGAGAGTGAGTCTGTGTGTGTATGGGGGTGGGTTTTTGGAGGGGGGTGAGGGAGTGAGAGAACCTGGATTTGTGCAGGAAATGGCCTAACTTGATTATCATGCACATTGTGTAAAGAGTTGTCACTTTGGATGGGCTATCACCAGCAGGAGAGTGAATTTGTGTGGGGGGGTGGAGGGTGAGAAAACCTGGATTTGTGCTGGAAATGGCCTAACCTGATGATTACTTTAGATAAGCTATTACCAGCAGGACAGTGGGGTGGGAGGAGGTATTGTTTCATATTCTCTGTGTATATATAAAGTCTGCTGCAGTTTCCACGGTATGCATCTGATGAAGTGAGCTGTAGCTCACGAAAGCTCATGCTCAAATAAATTGGTTAGTCTCTAAGGTGCCACAAGTACTCCTTTTCTTTCTACCACCATTCTGCACTTGCTCAGACTATAGTTGAACTGCTCCTTACTACTGTCCAGGGTGCCTGTGTATGGCTTTATGAGCCATGGCATTAAGGGGTAAGCTGGGTCCTCAAAGATAACTATAGCCATTTCACCATCCCCAATGGTTATTTTCTCATCAGGGAAGTTCCTTCCTGCAGCTGTTTAAACAGACCAGAGTTCTGGAAGAGGCAAGCGTCATGCACCTTTCCTGGCCATCCTAAGTTGATGTCAGTGAAACGTCCCTTGTGATCCACCAGTGCTTGCAGCGCCATTGAAAAATACCCCTTGTGGTTTACGTACTGGCTGCCAAGGTGTTCCAGACCCAAAATAGGGATGTGGGTTCCATCTATCACCCCACCACAGTTAAGGAATCCTATTGCAGCAAAGCCATTCACTATGACCTGCACATTTCCCAGAGTCACTACCCTTGATAGCAGCAGCACAGTGATTGCATTCGCTACTTGGATCACAGCAGCCCCCACAGCAGATTTACCCACTCCAAATTGATTCTCGACTGACGGGTGGCTGTTTGGCATTGCAAGCTTCCAGAGGGCTATCACCACTCACTTCTCAACTGTGAGGGCTGCTCTCATCTTGGATTCATGCGCTTCAGGGCAGGGGAAAGCAAGTCACAAAGTTCCATGAAAGTGCCCTGAAAGTTTCGCAGCCACTGGGAATCATCCCAGACCTGCAACATGATGAAGTCCCACCAGTCTGTGCTTGGGGTTTCCCAGGCCCAGAATTGGCGTTCCGTGGGACGAACCAGCCCCATTACCACCGTGATATCCAAATTGCCAGTACCCGTGCTTTGAGAGAAGTCGGTGTCCACGTCCTCATCGCTATTGTGATCGCGCTGTCGTTGCCTCCTCGCCTGCTTTTGCAGGTTCTGTACGTACCGCAGAATAATGCGTGAGGTGTTTGCAATGCTCACAACAGCAGCAGTGAGATGAGTGGGCTCCATGTTTGCCGTGGTATGGCATCTGCAGGAGAGCAGAGTTGCAGCGGAAGTGGTGGATGACCACAGATACCACAAGAATACATGATTATACAGAATGACAAGAGGACCTGCGAGGTGGATTCATGGCACCAGGAGAGCAGAGTTGCAGTGAAAGCAGTAGAGGACGACGGTTAGCACCACGCACATTTCCCAAGCAAGAACACAGGTACCCAGGAGCACATGACAGACAACATGGAGAAATTTGCTATTGAGACAAGAGCAGCAGAGCAGAGTTGCAGCGGAAGAGGTGGATGACGACGGTTTGCAGTCCTACTGCACTGTCTGCTGACGCCGTACCATTGAACTGACGCCACAGTATGGCATCTGCACGGAAAAAAGGTGAGAAATGATTGTCTGCCATTGCTTTCACAGAGGGAGGGGTGACTGATGACATGTACCCAAAACACCCGCAACAATGTTTTTGCCCTATCAGGCACTGGGAGCTCAACCCAGAATTCCAACGGGCAGCAGAGACTGCGGGAACTGTGGGATAGATACCCACAGTGCAACGCTCCAAAAGTCAACGCTAGCCTCGGTACTGTGGATGCACCCCGCTAACTTAATGCGCTTAGTATGGACATACGCAATTGACTGTATAAAATCAATTTCTAAAAATCTATAAGATCATCTTAATTATGTAGTGTAAACATACCCTGAGGCCCTAAGGAGTCTCTGCAGGAGACTGAGAACTGAAGCTGAGGGGAAGGCCCTTACACATCCTCTCACCATAGAGGAATCTGAACTCCTGATCCACAGCAGGACAGGTGCTTGAGAACTGTTTGGCAGCCTCCCGTAAGTTTTCACCAATAAGATTCAGTTCTTTACTTTGGCCCCAGTGCAGCTGCAGAGCCTCAGATACCTAAGGCCCATTGGGTAAGTGACCATATAGTTGCTAATCTGATACAGGAAGGAACCTGACTGTAGTGTAGAATCAGATTTCAGAGTAGCAGCCGTGTTAGTCTGTATTAGTAAAAAGTAAAAGAGTACTTGTGGCACCTTAGAGACTAACAAATTTATTTGAGCATAAGCTTTCGTGAGCTACAGCTCACTTCATTGGATGCATACAGTATGCATCCGATGAAGTGAGCTGTAGCTCACGAAAGCTTATGCTCAAATAAATTTGTTAGTCGCTAAGGTGCCACAAGTACTCCTTTTTCTTTTCGTAGAATCAGAGTAGCTTTCCCAGTGTTCCATGGTGAGAGCTGGAATCTATGGAGATCATTATGCTGAGTAACTTTACACCAAAAGACTATATATAATCTTCTAGTCCTAAAGTGGCTATGTATAACAGACATGGCTTGTCAGCTTCTGAATCTGCCTTCATTTGAAAATCATGCCTATCTTTTTAATTTAATAAGGCAATACATTTTCCTAATGCTGTCCTGGAGCTCGTAAAATCAAAGATGTGAAAATTCATCTGCAGCTTTACACTACACTGTCTTATGTCACTGTCATGGTACTTGCAAGTGGTAAAGGTGGAGAGTAGCCTGCTTCTTTCTAAGTGTTCCACACTGCCTCTTGCATCTCCTTCTGACCGGCCAGAGAGTCAGTTCTCAAAGGCTCTAGCCAGATATTCAACTGCATCTGCAGCATCAATATGTAATAACTGAGTAATTTTACAACGTAATTCCAGGGTTATTTCTGAGGGCAGAAATAAAGTGCTACCTCATAATTAAAGAATAAAGAGAATGACCTTTCTAATCACCAGGTTTTAATTAGGCTGACAATTATTTATAAAGTGCAAGAATTGTATCTCTATATTTGCTATCGTTCCCCCACATAGGAATTTTAACCTCCTGCTTGCTGCAAAGCAGTATAGTGGCATTCCTTTGAAACATCAATGTTCCAATGTAATTTACCTACTAACATAGCTTCTAGTCCACGTATAAGGTAATGTGTGTTTTTTCCCCATGTGTCTCATGAGCAGTGGAATAGGAATCAAAGGGCCCATGTTCCCTGGAGGGACTGTTGTTGCTGGGACACCCAGGGAACACATGGAATTAGGCTGGAAGCAACTTAGCCACATGGACAGACTAGAGCAAAGGGTTTAATAAAGTTCCATTTGTTCATCTTAATGTGTTTTCAGCTTCACTCTTTGCTAATGAAACAACTAAGGAGAATGGTTGCCATACCTCCCTGCTGTATCTTCATACAAAGTGTCATAGCTTTTTTTAATTATGTGATTATCCTGCACACTATTCTATTCAGGTTCTTATGACACCCTAATCACGGAAGTACCTGCGAGTCTTCCACTAGTGTATTAAACACTGTGGCTAACATCTGTCACGTGTGATTCTCTCTTCTCCCTTTTTCTCACCAAGGGGAAAATTGAGAGGTTGTTTGATTTTACGTGGGCTGTGCTGTGTGTGTCTGTTATTGAAGGCCACGTCAAAGTACTTCTTACCCTTAGAATGGAAAGTGTTGGTGTTGGATTTGGTTCTTTTATCCTGTGGGAGTATGTTCCACAGGCTAGAACTGACCCAAAGAAAGCTCGGTCTCCTGTGCAGGGAGATTTACGCTGGTTGTGGACAGCTCCATTGTTGTTGACCATGGTCCTCATCCTGGAGCTTCAGGCGATCTTTTAAGTATCCTGGGCCCAGACCATTGAGTCCCTTGAAGATAAAGGGGTGTTACCTGTCAGCTCTGTGTTCTTGGGGAACCAGGGCACAGTATCCAGCCTGATGCCTGGATCCAAAATCTGCATCAGTTCCATTGGGACTTCATCTTTTCCTGACTGATCGTGCTGGGGGCTCTGCCTGTCTCCAGCATTCTGGACCCTCAGCTACCACCACCATGTGGGAACCCTGACCGATTGAAGCTTCACAGAGTGGTGAGAATCCATTTCTCTCTCTCTTTTTTTTTTTTTTTTTTTCTACTCTAGGTATAGCTTTCTAACCCTGACTTGTGTGATCAGGTATAGTTTTCTAAACCTGATTTTTGTAATCAAATTTAAGCTAGATTTAATATTGTAACTGTTTTGTTTGTTTGGCTCTCCTTGTATGGTTATTACCTGGCAATAAATAACTTTTATGGTTAAGCTGGTTGTTTTTCTCTTTCTCTGTGTTTTTTGACTTCCCTATTCGCTTTGCAGCAATGCTCCTCTTATCTAAGCTAAAGATCCCTGTAGTGCCCAAAAATCCTACGGGATTTGCTCTTCAAGTGGGTTACTACCAGAACAATTGTAATGTGAAAGTGGGGATAGGGACGTGCTGAATCTGTGGCATAGGAGGGTGGCTGCTTGGAAGTGCTGCTCGACCCAGCCTGCTCAGGCATACTCTATGCCGGTGCGGTGCCCATGGCATATAAGGGTGACAGCTTGGAAGTGCTGATTAACCCAGTCCGCTCAGACACACTGTGTGTGTTCATCTGGGGCTGGAGGAACCCAGCCCTGGGGAACCTAGGTCCCACAGGATAGCTCCATTGGAGGGAACTTGCAGAAGGGAGAAGTAGAGCTCCATATGAAAACACAAGTGACACAAGCAGCACATTGATAGAATTACAGAAACACCTCCCCCACAGAAGAGTTACCCTAATAAATGAGCATACCCCAAAGTAGCGGGCAAATATGATCCCATGGGTGACATTCCAGCCCCATTGATGTCAATGGCAAAGCTTCCTTTGTCTTAATTGGGCCAGGATTTTGCCAAAGAGCACTACACTACACCAAACTTCATCCAAAAATAGGGGGAAGTTTATTATAGGCATCATGGCAGAGGAGAAAGGAAGGAGGCATTCCTGCCTTTAAGCATTCCTAGAAGATCTTATCTCTGATGCCTGCTATAAACTGTTTTGTGTGCTGCTGCCTGACACCTGATCTTAAAACATCTAGCTCAGCAACTTGTACAAAATATAATTTTAATACGGAAACCATAAATTATAAGGTATTTCATCTGTTTATATCTTAATGGAAGATGATCATAGCCTGGTATCTCTTCATTCTTAAAATATTGTAGCAAATATATTTCATTGTTCATTCTAGCATTCACCTTGGGGCCATACAACATGGATGTTCTAAGTGTGATACAAAAGACACATATAATGGATGTTGTCAAGGTTCCTCCCCCACTCTGAACTCTAGGGTACAGATGTGGGGACCTGCATGAAAAACCTCCTAAGCTTATCTTTACCAGCTTAGGTCAAAAACTTCCCCAAGGTACAAAATATTTCCCCCGTTGTCCTTGGACTGGCCGCTACCACCACCAAACTAATACTGGTTACTGGGGAAGAGCTGTTTGGACGCGTCCTTCCCCCCAAAATACTTCCCAAAACCTTGCACCCCACTTCCTGGACAAGGTTTGGTAAAAAGCCTCACCAATTTGCCTAGGTGACTACAGACCCAGACCCTTGGATCTTAAGAACAATGAACAATCCTCCCAACACTTGCACCCCCCCTTTCCTGGGAAATGTTGGATAAAAAGCCTCACCAATTTCCATAGGTGACCACAGACCCAAACCCTTGGATCTGAGAACAATGAAAAAGCATTCAGTTTTCTTACAAGAAGACTTTTAATAAAAATAGAAGTAAATAGAAATAAAGAAATCCCCCCTGTAAAATCAGGATGGTAGATATCTTACAGGGTAATTAGACTCAAAAACATAGAGAACCCCTCTAGGCAAAGCCTTAAGTTACAAAAAAGATACACAGACAGAAATAGTTATTCTATTCAGCACAATTCTTTTCTCAGCCATTTAAAGAAATCATAATCTAACACATACCTAGCTAGATTACTTACTAAAAGTTCTAAGACTCCATTCCTGGTCTATCCCTGGCAAAGACCCAGCATACAGACTGACACAGACCCTTTGTTTCTCTCCCTCCTCCCAGCTTTTGAAAGTATCTTGTCTCCTCATTGGTCATTTTGGTCAGGTGCCAGCAAGGTTACCTTTAGCTTCTTAACCCTTTACAGGTGAGAGGAGCTTTCCCCTGGCCAGGAGGGATTTCAAAGGGGTTTACCCTTCAAGACTTTTAATATTTATGACAGATGTATTCTAGTTAGGTGTGCAGGATGCTCTTATCAGAGACAGTGTCATAAAAGTCACACTCATTTCAACAGTTCTTAGCAGTGCTGCTCACCTGGTAAACTTTTATAGACTAGGCATAACATTTTGCTAAAAATCTCAGCCCTGGGGCTAATTTAAAAAAAAAGAAAGAAAGTGTGTCCAGATTGTAGTTAAGAGTGTGGAAGAAATGACTAGATATTAGGTTTCAGCTGCGCTTTTGCATTTCTAACTCAAACCAGCTTTGTTTAGTTTAAATAAAATTCTTCAGGCCATTGGCCACTGTCCTCTATTCAAACCAATCAACTTTTCAGAAACCTCTCCTCCTTTTCCTCTACTGATCTTATACCTTCAATATGGCTGGGAAGACAGCAGGGGTGAGCTAGCTTTCCTTCCTGGTCCCTCTTCTCCCCCACTGGTCAGAAGGAGCGAGAAGTCATGCCAGCTGGATCCTTTACCAGAGGGAGTTATCAGAGAGGACCCTAACAATCACTGCTAGCTTGGCTTTGCTCAGACTAGGCCCAGTTACTACAGTGCTGATGAATGCACTGAGAGACCAGCAGACCCCACCATCTTCTATTACCTTTAGGACTCTTCTACAAACATTGTCCCCACCTACCCAGATCAAATAAGATGTTTGGCCAAAATCCAAAGATCCTTTAGTTTCAAATGCCCAAAAAGCTGAAGGGCAGGAAAAGAGGATCCCCTATGCTGGTACTAATACAACTCCCACTTCAACAAATGTCGGAAGGGCTTGAGTGGGAGCAGCAGTACCCATCCAGGCTTCCCAGACACCCTCCACAACCTGTATACAGACAGAAAAACCAGAGGTAATTCCTGAAACAGACCTCCCATGTCAGGCCATGGAGTATTGTCATTGGGACTATGAGTCAGCTAAGGTGCCATGCATGAAGAAGAAAAAGACGCGCTGGTTAATGTCAGCCCATTGTAGATGTAAGCAGAGTCAGGATGAGCTCCACTCTGACATCTGGTGGTGAGTTTGGCAAGTTGTGGAAAAGAACTTCAGGGGCTGATCTCATTTGCATAGGCACACCCACCCCGCCTCACATGAGCCCATAGCTGCCCAAAATGTCACTTTGGCTGCTGTGGGATCCCCAGTTTCTCTGTCATTAGGGCAGGAAGAATAAATTGTTATTATCCTGATTATGTGAATCAAGGACAGTGGAACTGTACTTGGCCTTTTGTTATGATGGAGGGACTTGCCATCAACTAAGTAGCACTCGCTAGGCAAGGAACATGGGTTCCAAAACTCAGTGAATTGAGAGAGGCTGGGGACAGGTATTAATACCTGGTGGTGAGAGCCCTACATGCCAATTGCACCGCCTCCTCTCTCCACTGTGGAATATCAGAGCTAATTTTGATTCTATTAGGAGTTTAATTACAGGCTGTTGAGCTGAATTCACTTTGTGCCAATGGTGCACCAGCACTGAGGCTCCCGTACTACAAACTGAAATCACAAAAGAGCTTAAAATCTCTGAGTGTTATGTTAAGTAGTCGGGGGGGGACCTGAAGATATATTGCAGAGCAGCTCACGGGATGGCTGGAGCAGCTCATGGGATGGCTGGCAGAGCAGAGCAGCTGGTGGAGTGGAGCAGTTTGCGGGATGGCTGGAGCAGCTCATGGGGTGGCTGGCAGAGCAGAGCGATTCGTGGGATGGCTGGTGGAGTGGAGCAGAGCCCCACGGAGAGGTGGGGCAATCGGCTTTGGACCACGTAAGGTGCCCCTTAACCCCCCATCTCCACCCAGGTTGGGAGGTAAAACTCTGCAGATAAACTTTTGAACTCTGGGGCTGCACTGACCAGGGGCAGAGACTTTTGGGTTGTTGGACTTTGGGTGACTTTTGGGTTGCTGGACTCGAGAACCAAAGGGAAAGGACACGGCCCAATTTTCTTGGGGAGAGTTTTTTGCTCATGGGTTGTTTTATGAAGCCTGTTGGTGGTGTTTCCCCAACATAATGCCACATTGTTTCTCTCTGTTATTAAAATTTTTTTGCCACACTCAGACTCTGTGCTTGCAAGAGGGAAGTATTGCCTCTTAGAGGTGCCCTAGCGAGGGTGGTATATATTTGTCCCAGGTCACTGGGTGGGGGCTTGAGATGGTTTTGCATTGTGTTATTGGAATGGAACCCCTATATACTGAACCCGGCCCTTGTTACTACCAACTCTGATGGGCAGAAGGGTTACATAATGAACACAAAGTGGTTAGTACTGTGACAAGATTCTTCAAAACATACAAAAGAAGACAGTGATGAGCTGAAAACTGAACTCTCTAAGGCATTTCAGCCCGAACGCGCAACAACCATGTACATTTTCCTTTGCAACTGTATGTAGACATTTATATTGGTTCCTATTACCAGGAAAGGTGAGTTAAATGCAATCCATTGCAAATCAATGGGATATAATAAAAAAACCCAGCTCTTACTCTGGTTATAAACCATCAAACGTCTAAACAACTGGGGCCAGATCCTCAGCTGCTGTAAATTAGAATAGAACCATTGACTTCAGAGAGCTACTCTGATTCTCATCTACTGAGGAGGTGACCCACAGATTTTCTAGCTTACCCTGAAGCTAACCAAATTAAGGTCAGATGAAGTCCTGGGCTCCCCATTCACAGCTGGAAATGCAGTGTTAAGGTACACATCAATGCAATCTTAACTCTGCTCCTTGGAACTGGCAATAGCCGCTAGGAATTATTTACATACACTCCAGCTGCAGTCACTATGGTAGGTGTAGCTGTATTGAATGGTGGAGGGATTACTGGAGCATCTTGTCAAGAGCTGTGATTGTGATTTGAAATGATCTGGGGGACCCTGCCATTTGAGGGGTCTGAGCTCTATTCCCTCCCCTCCCCTTCTTTGTGTGTTCAAAGGAAAGACATGCACATATACCTTTAAGGGTCCTGTAGACCTTATCTTGGTGCTGAGTTTTGTAGGTTGTGTCAGAAGCAGTTCACAGGGGTCTTCTTACCATGAGGATTGTCAGCAGCAAGGTAGAATATAAGAATGATCTGTAGGTGTAATGATGAGTAAGTGAAAGTATAGTGTTAGATGGCAACGTGTGCCTAAGGGTGAAGGGGTTGTAAAAAAAGATGAAGATATCCTAAAATGTAGCAGGTGTGGTGATATTTCTGGAGAGTGGACTAATTATTTGAGTGTAGGGCATGTATAGGTAGCACTTGTTCAGTACAGCTGAACGCCTAAACACAAGTGTTGCCTTAACAAAGAGAAGGAATTACACTGTATGCTAAAGTTGTCATGTGCTCTTTCACTGCGTGGTCTGCACTCTCTGCAAAGGCACAGTATGAGTCTGGGTGTTATGGGGTATCACTCAAAGAAGGCAGAGTGAAGGTTGCATTGGTATGTACCTTAGCTCCTGTATTTCCTGATTTTCAGAGGTTTCAATTTTGCTGAACTCGACATTCTGAAAGGAGCACGAGGCAACTTGAGCTCTTACATTAAAGAAGTTTTTTGTCAGTGAATTTCCCAGTATTTTTAACAGAAAGAAACATTTTTTTGTAGGAGTTAGGTCTTGTCTACAAAGGCAAGTTAATCCAGAATAACCTAGAGTGGGAATTTGAAGTGCAGTGGCTATTCAGCACTAACTCCCTGTGGACATTTATATTCCACACTAAGAATGCTTTCATGCAGTTTAGCTTAGTTCACTTAAAATTGGATTAACCTAAACTGGATACAGTCTTTATTTAGGCAATAGTAGTTATCACATAGGTTTACAGCTGAGGCACTGATGTGGTTAGCTAAAGAAGGTAAAGGATGCTATGTGATTCCTCAGTGCCCCCTCCCCCCCCCCGCTCCTCCTGTACACTGTTTATAGTTATGGTCATGCTTTGAAATGTTTGGAAGCTGAAGTTGCTGACGGCAGGAAGAGAAATCTCAGCTATGGCCTATGTCCCAAAATCTTGACAGTTTTATTCCATGTTAGTTACAGTAACTAAACATGTGAGAGAAGATGGGTCTCTCTTTCTCTCTCTCTCCACCTTCCTCCTCCGCCATCCCCTCAAACATAGAGCCCCTCTTTTAAGATTTTTTGTTAACCTTCCTCTTCCCACCTCATGAAGTTACTAGCACTTTAGAAGCCATTAGCATGTATAAAGTTGTTCTCTCTGGTTGGTGCCCACTGCTGCTCTGTACACGTGTCACAGACAGCAGCTTGCTGAAGGATTACACACTTCCTTGGTTATGTAGGCTGGCCTGTACACCAACCCAGGCACCGCTCCCCTACTATCCACCCCCAGTTGGCCCGTTGCCCTCACTCTGGTCAGGCCTCCCCAGCCATGTTCCTGGCCTACCCAATCTAACCCTGCTCCAAGCTGGCTCCCTCCATTCCCAACTCTGGCTTGCCCTAACCCCACATGGGGATGGAGTTACTTTAACTTTGTATTTCTTGATTTTCAGAGGTTGAAGTTTAGCTACACTCCACATTCTGGAAGACCACTAGGCACAACTGGGCAACCTTCACTCTCTGTTAATTAAATTTTGGGGGCATTTAATTTCCTCGATTTTTTTTTTTTTAATTCTCTGCAGCCCTATGCACCACAGCCCAGTTCTCCCCCTCTGCTGCCTCTGCTCTTTGCCAATGATTAACCACCAAATGGACTGGCTGTATGATGGCCACTTCACTGCCTCTTCATCATCTCCTCACTGCCTTTTCTCTGCTGGTCCAGCACAGCCTGGTTCTCTCTCCCCAGCTGTTCACCCCATGGAGAGGCAGGCATCGGCATGGGACACAGAGGTTGAGAAACTGGGGAGAGGATGTATGAATTCTGCAGAGACTAGCATGGGTCAGTGGGGAAATTTTTGGAGGGAGGCATGAGAGGAAGGGTGGTCCTGTGGATAGGACCAAGGCTTGGGAAACCTGGATTCAGTTCCCTGATCTTCAGCAGACTTCCTGTGTGACCATGGGCAAGTCACATCTTTGTGCCTCAGTTCCCCATCTGTAAACACAGATAATAGCACTGCCTTGCCTTACAGGGGTGTTATGAGGATAAATACATTAAAGATTGTGAGGTGCTCAGACACTACACTAATGCGTGCCATATAAGTATCCATTACTGATTGATTTTATGGCTGTGAGGGCTTTAGGGGAACAGATGAAGCCTCCCCAACATCCCCCACTGTACTGTCCTTTCCATCCCACTTTCCCTGTGTTGTTCCAACACTCCCTCTTGCTGCTCCAACCCCCATATGCCCCCAGATTTTTCAGACTCCCCTTCCATTGCTCCAATTCCTCCATCATGCCCATTGCCCCAAGTCCCCTCCTCACCTTTCCCCCCACTACCATGCACCTGTTAAGGTGCAGCACTAAGAGGAGTATGTATACTAGCTGGAGGCAGGAAGGGGTGGGAGAGTGGATAGGCAGAGTCCCTACCCCAGATTTGGGTCTAGTATATGGGGAAGGGAACTTTCAGCTTCCCTCTAGTTAATCAATGCTGATTAGGATTGCCAGGCAGCCGGTTTTTGACCAGAACACCAGGTTGAAAAGGGACCCTGTTGGCTCTGGTCAGCACTGCTGACTGGGCCATTAAAAGTCCATTTGGTAGCGCAGTGCGGCTAAGGCAGATTCCCTCCCTGCCCCAGCTCCATGCGGCTCCCAGAAGCGGCCGGCATGTCCCTGCGGCCCCTAGGCACAGGTGCAATCAGGGAAGCTCTGTGCGCTGCCCCCACCCTGAGTGTCATCTCCACAGCTCCCATTGTCCCCTGCCCACCCCTGTGCCGAGAAGCCAGAGGGGAATGCTGGGCACTTTCAGGAGATGCCTAAGGGAAGTGCCACCCAGAGCCTGAACCCCCTCCTGCATCCCAACCCCCTGCCCCAACCCTTAGCCCCCTCCTACACCCAAATTCCCTCCCAGAGCCTGCACCTCCTCCCACATGCCGCACGCCTTGGCCCCAGGCCAGAGCCCCCTCCATCACCCTAACCCCCTTATCCCCAGCACCACCCCATAGCCTGCACCTCCACCTGGAGCCCTCACCCCTTTCCACACCCCAACCCCTTGCCCCAGCCCTTTGAAAATGAATGAGTGAGCAAGGATGTGGGAGAGTGAGTTCAGCGGGAGAGGGATGGAGTGAGTGGGGGTGGGGCCTTGGAAAAGGGGCAGGGCAGGGCCTCTGGGTAGGGGGTGGGGCAAGGGTGTTTGGCTTTCTGTAATCAGAAAGTTGTCAACCCTAGAGCTGATGCTCCACTGTAATAATCTCACAGGTGGGAAAAGTAGCCATATGCAGAGCAATCATTCTCTCATGTGCATAGAACATGTGTAATTTATTATCTTTCAGAAAATAGTTAGAGCTCCTTCTAAAATAGCTGTACAAATTAGTAGAACACATTTCATAAAACCATAATAACTCCTTAGCAGAGGCAGATAGTAACAATATGCCTACAGACTTCTCTCAAAGTTAGGGTTGTTCAGATTTACAGTGCATGAGTTTAGCTCAGATTCAATGGGCCCAGCATATTCACTTGAGCCACCCTTGTAATGTGATAACAGGCTGCCTCAAATTGCTTGCCCTCGTCTTGCTGAACATGCATGTTTCAATTTCTTTGGCATGTGAGTGTTTGGCACATACCTATTTTATATAATTATATACATAGTTGATTCTGTCAAATACTTTTTTTGGGGGTAGGGTTGTAACTCTAGACCCATTGCTCAAATTACCCCAAATTTGGAGCAGTGACACTGCCAATCTCCCCCATGAAGCACAGTGCATTTCAAAATAATCTAAGTAAGCATGTAGATTTTAGAGCACTTAAATGAGTCTTCTTTTAAACATAAAGCGCTGCTCAACCAAAACTATAGTGGAGCTGGCTCTCCCCTATAATATATATATATATATTCTTCACCTCTGTATAAGGAGTCATCACCTGGTCACCTAAAGGTTACATGTTGTCTGTATTGTGGTCTGTTGTTAGCCATTTTATATTGTAAGCTCCTTGGGCAGGGACCAGGTCTATTTCACATTCTTTACAACTCTAAGCACGTTGGAATTCAAGAAATAAATAAGGGAGTGGTAAAGATGGCTGCAAGAAACTGAAGAATAGTAGTTAGTCCTTCAGAGATATTTATTATGGACTTCACGCTCCAAATACAATTTTTTCATTAATAAAGTGAAGTGATGTTGATGAGGTGTGTTGGTTTGTTATGCAGGGAGGTTAGATAAGTGGAAATATTACCCATGTTCTTTTTCCTGTCCAATTAAAGTACAATCAAATCTCTCAATAATTTCCATTTCCATCCCGATTTTCAAAATAAATGTTGCAGGATGTTTTGTCACCTTGCCCAGTATGATAGGATCAATGGAAGGTACATGAATGATTTCCAGCAGCAACAGGTTTAGCAGAGTTCCTATTGGTTCAGCCATGGCAAGACTTACTTTTTTGGCTCAGCTACCACCACAAAGGTTCTTGTTCAAGCCTCAACCATGGCCAAATGCAAGGCGCACACACAGAGTTAAAGCACCAGATGAAGTATTCCCTTAACTGTTTAAATCTGCTCTAGTATCTGGCTGTTAGTGGGCTTGCGTGTTTGTGTTCTTCCCATGTGCTTTCCCAGCTCTATGCAGATAGCTGGTTCAGCTGAAATCTTGTTGCCTCAGTAGCGCTGTTTAGGCTGCTCAGTGCTTCTGTCCTTGAAGCTTCAACATTATTAGTAGATAGCACGGTATATTAGTTTAGCAGATTTTGATGTTACTCATAAAGGAAGACCACAGGCATAGTTTAGTGGCAAAGGCACTCAGCCAGGTTTATTGCTCTTTATTTACCATCCTAGTGCCCTGGCTCCATGGTTACAGGTATGCTAACACATGAGTGCCCTGTGGCAAGGAACGACTCAGTCAGTGGTGGAACTTTCTGCTGCCCTCTTGGCCAACAAAGAATTAAGGCAAAGTATCTCTACATTTATAGGCTAAAACAAACAACTAACCTACAAAACTTACACACCACCTTATGTATTTCATGACATCTGTTTGTTACTTACCCTCGTTCCGGATATCTTGGACAAAACATCCCTAATCATTGTTTTGTCAAACCATCTTATCTTGTACTAGATTGAGATGTATCTGTACTACCTGGAATATATTTAGGTAAATATCTAGTGCCTAGTACACTTTCAACAGCTTTGCCAAGTTCATGTACTGAACAGTGAACTTGTAAGCATCTGCTTTAATACATGGCCTGACTTTGCTTCACAGCCTCTGGTTCAGGCCTCAGACCGTACACCAGGCCCAGTGCTCCAGCTCTCTCTCTCTCTACTACACTGGCCACATTGGAAGACACAACTGTGACACTTAGGCCTATTGGTGCCCATGGGCAAAGGGTTCAATGTTCATTACAAAAAACTCCTGTTTCAGACCTGACAAACTCACTACACCCAATACACCACTTTCATGGTATTTATCCATAAAGGCTAGCATGTGTAGTCTCTACTGAAGTCTTGTAACTTATTGATACTCATAATCATTGAGATGTGTGTATGGATGTGACATACTAGGGTGCAATCCAGACCAGTGAGGGCTGTGTCACACTTCCCTGCAACCTTGGGATGCCTTACAATACCCTGCTGCAGTGGCTCCCATCTGGGGCACTGACAAACAGCCTGCCAGCATGCAAGCCAGACCCTGGGTGTCTGAGTATAACCGCAGCCTGCCAGCCCCACTTTTACCAGCCGTGGTTACCTCTGCAGGGTGACCCCAGCACACTCCCAGTCCCAGATTTCCCCCACAAAAAACGTATGTCTTGTACTGTCCAGCCCTCTCCTGGACAGTTTCAAATGTATTAAGTCCATTATTCCTTTAAGGAAATAATATACACTAGCTTGTTGCCTTAAATGGAGTTACCCAGACACTTCAGCTTAAACACACTGTATTACATAATATAATAAAACAAGTTCATTAACTAGAAAGAGGTAGATTTTAAGTGAGTACAAGAAATGAGGCATAAGAGTCAGAAATGGTTACAAGAAAAATAAAGATAAAATGCTGTCTAGTGCCTAATCTAACAAACTATTTTAGATTCAAAGCAGTTTCTCACCATATGCTTCCAGCAGCATTACTGACCAAGTCCTTCACATCAGGACCCCTCCCCCACAGTCCAGGGCTGCTGCTTTTGTCTTCTCAGGTGCAAAGGGTGAGAGGGGCGGGGAGGAGGGCAGGGGCAGTGAGTTACATGGGCCTGTGGTGCCCAGGCTCCAGCAATATTCAGGGCCGGGAGCCCAGCTCCACCAATGTTCGGAGCTGGGTCTCTGCCCCAGCCCTGCCTGGAGCGTCCTCCGGCCCCGCCTGCTGTCACTGCTCCCCCCCCCCCCCCCCAGAGCATCCCTCTCTGATTAAAAGCATGTGGCTGCCCTGCCGCTCCATGCTGCTCTCCTTTGCCTGCGCTGCCACCTAAGGCTAAGCTAAGCTACAAGAGCAGGCTGAGGCAGCTGGCTGCTGCTGCACCGGAGAAGGGGAGGAGGTGCATACATGATTGGTAGCCCTCCCCTCCCCCAGAACCCACTGGGAGAAGATGCTGGAAGAGACCTCTGGACCTCACTCACAGAGCAGCTGCTGGGGCTTCCTTGAGTGTCTGACCCTGTGATCCTGCCCCCACCCTACAGCCATGGGGCAAGGGGCAGCCCTGCCTGTGAGGCTACGGTGTGGGGCAGTGAGCTGCAGAAGGGGAGGAAACCACATGTAATGGAAGCCCCCCCCCCAGCACCCACCCACCACAGGGGAGGTGAGGAGGCTTCCTGGACCTGAGCAGCTGGGGCTTGGGTGAGTGTAGTGACACCCTGCATTCCTCCACCCACAGTCACTGCTTCTTCCCCACGCTGGGCAAGGGGCAGCCCCATCCCCCACCCACAGAGGCTATGGTGAGGGGGAGCAGCAGTGGGGGAGAGGGTTGGGGGGATTCCTCCTCTCTGGCCTTAGCCCCGAGGCTGCCTGCCTGCACCCCAAGCTCCTCTTCCCTGGCCCTGCCACATGCCAGAGCCTGTGCCCCCAACCCCCAGCCCTGAGCCCCCTCCTGCACCCCTGCCCCAGCCCAGACCCCTCACCCAAACGCCCTTTCAGAGCACATCCCCCACACCCACTCTTCCTGCCCTAGCCCAGACCCCACACCCCAACTCCCTCCCAGAGCCCATCCCCTGTGCCCCAACTGCCTGCCCCAGCCCAGGCCCCACACCCCAACTCCCTCCCAGAGCCTACCCCCTGCAACCAAATGCCTTTCCAGAGCCCACCCCCTGCCCCAGCCTAGAGCCCGCACCCAAACACCCTCTCAGAGCCTGACAGCTCCCCCCTCCCACACCCAAACTTCCTCCCAGACCCTTAGGGAGGTGGGGCGGGGGGGCACAACTTGGACCCGTTCTGGGCACCGTCAAAAATTATACAAACCTGCTGCCCCTGGAGGAGGGGTCTTGGAGTGTTTGCCCCTCCTTTTTATAGTGTGTGCCTCTTTGAAAAGCATTTCCAGCTGAGATCCAAGAGACAGGGAATCTGGTGGAGGAAGGAGACTTGATGATGATTCTTTGCTAAGCTGCAGAGCTCTATCCCTGCCCCTCTTTCTTGCCAAAGAATGGCCACTTGGTCGGTGATGGCTCATCAGCTTTGTTGACACCTGGCTGGGGTGTCAGCTTGCCTTTTGTCTTTGTCACATTGTAGCTGGCTGACAGGATCCAGGAGGGTATGGCAGCTTTGTGAGTAGAAGGTATCTAACTTGTCTGCGTGAGAAGGAGGTTGTGGGTTTATCGGGGTGGAAGGGGAAATCCAGACAGTGACCATGGGTTTGTCAGCCGGAGTGTTGTGATGGGGGTTGCTCATTTGTTCTGGGGGACTGGAAAGGGGATGTGGCCTTCTTAGTGACAGGAAGGTGGATGTAGGTTTGTCAGCACGGGGAGACTGAGAAGGGGATTTTAGGATTGTCTTGGGGGATGTCTTGTCAGAGGGTGAGAGAAGGGTTGTGGGCTTGACACTGAGAACACTGAGACATCTCCCTGGCTAGGAGATGCCATCCTATCCTAGAAGACGAAGACCTGGCCTCAGTTATATACATCTTCACTACCTTCCATGTGGACTACAGTAATGTGACAGACCTGAGCACAAAGCCACTGGGCCTTAAGAAACTCAGACTAGTACAGAACCCTGCAGCACAACTCTTCAGCCACACAGGTTGCTGCAAGCACATCAAACCTCTGCTTTCTGCCCTGGCTTCCCATAGAATATTGCGTCAAGTTCAAGGGCTCAGGCCTTTTCTTCCAGGTGTCCCACTGTGTGAGCCCAGGATATCTAAAAGACTGCCTGAAGCTCTGAGATGAAGACCGTGTCCAGTAATTCCTCTGCTCAGGCACAATGGAACTTTATACCACAAGGATAACTCTCATCTGTTCAAGAGACAGAACTTTCTTGGGGTCTGGCTCGCACAGAAATTAAGGCCCATTGCAAACCTCACTACCAACTTCTGCT
Organism: Eretmochelys imbricata; assembly: GCF_965152235.1. Lineage (NCBI taxonomy): Eukaryota > Metazoa > Chordata > Testudines > Cheloniidae > Eretmochelys > Eretmochelys imbricata. Next base: position 38,357,174 of record NC_135573.1, read on the forward strand.
CCAAGTGCAAGGTGCATTTCTTTGACCTGCTTTCTGTGACATAAACATGAGTAGCATGTATATTAACACAACAAAACAGGACCCTCCATTGCACACGCAATGCTACCCATGAAGAGGGTGAGAGAATGACCCTGTGACAGATGTTAGTCTCACTGCACCATTGGAATGCACTCGGTTACTACGGTGATGAGGGAGGCACAAGAACCTATATAGAACAGAAGAGAGTGTATGGATAGTAAAAGCACACGGATGCAGTTATTTGCAAATCTGATAATCAGATTTTGAGTGCTGTCCAGGCAAGCACTCTGAGGTTTGCTCTGGATTTAAAAGTGTGAACATTTTGAAATACATGGCTAAAAGGACAGACAGATCAATGAGGGGCCCAGCAGAAATTCCAACGGACCTGAAGGGAGAGTCATTAGGACATCTAGCCATCCCCTCCACACACACTATCATTCAGCGCAGCAGGAGGAATCCCAACTGGTCTGAAAGACTTCCTCCCCCACCCTGCCATCTGTTGCAGATGTTGCAATCTTTGAAAGACATGAAGCACTCAGGGGCAAAGGGAGCCCACGAGTGTCTAAAATTTGAACTCAATGTGTAACAACAACTTTTTGGAGAAAAATAAATAGAAGACAAGAGTATAAAGGCCAGAATGTGCACTGAGATCAGGGAGGGAGTAGAGAGGTTTTGCTTTGTTTTAATGTACAGTTCTAGACCCCTGCAGGCATCTGCCTGGTGTAGGACATAAGAGGGCAAAAGTGTGTTAGGAAGAATTTTCCAAGCATGATTAATACCCTTTTCAAAAGTCCCAGATCTCAAAATCCGCTTTTCTACTTCACATTATAGTTGGACAATAAGTTGTCTGAGGGCCGCCACCCACCCACACTTCTACAACACAACCTGAAGCAGAAAGGACCTTTTTAAAAAAATTATGGGGAGTAGGAGAAATTGGGAACATAATGGAGGGCAAGTGACAGCCTGACCTGGGAAGCACCTGTTGCCTCTTCATAATATAAATTTTAATTTGGCTGTGACTCAATTAGTAGTAGTAGGGATGGGCCAAGAGTTGAACCTCTGATCCAAACCACCTGAGATCAGATCTTCCCTCAGGTTCCAAGATGTTCAGATCTGAGATTTAGAGAACCTGGGGGACAGTAGCAAATTTCAGATCCAGTTCAGAAGTTCCCCAGAGTCTTAGGGGAGTTTGTGGTTCAATCTCACCTGAATACCCTTCAGAGAGGAAGAATGGCCTTGTGGAACTGATCTGGGTTCAGTTCCTGGCTCTGAGCCAGACTCCCTGGCTTACCTTTAGACAGGTAACTCGGGGCCTGATTTTCAGAGGTGCTGAGCTTTCAGTGGAAGCTCTGGATTCTCAGTGCTTCTCAAAGTCATCACTGACCTGATATATTTGCACCTTAGTTCCCAGAATATCAGTTACTGTACGTAACTTGTACAACAGAAAACCATGATGGAAAAGACCCGTTGAAATGAAGAGAGAATGATAACCAACCTATGGAATTTCTAAGCCAACATATTCTGTGGCAGGGATATAAATCTCTACCTGTCTACATGTCTACAGGATCCTCTAAAATTTCTGTTGAAAGGATCTAATTCTCTGTTTAATCCTATTGGATTTTAGAGAAATGTCTGAAGCCCTATTTCATGCCATAGAACCTTATTGGTTTTATCCCTGTTCAATTATAAGGCTTTTCCTTATGGATTAAGGGTTTATTTCTGCAAGGTGCTGAGCACTTTGCCTCCACTCTAGCAAAGCAAGCATGTGCTTAGCTTTAAGCATGTGAGGAGTCCCATGGAAATCACTGTAGTGTGCTTAGCACCTTGCAAGATCAGACACTGAGCATGCTACTAAGAGACAGCCACAGAATTGCTAGTATCCTCAGCACTAGTGCTAGTCAAAGTAATTGATTATTAAATTACTTCTGAAATAGTGAATTTCATTACAAACATATTAGCTCACTCTAACACCTGCCTCACTTTTCCCCTTATTTATACAAATAAGTGCAGCAGCTCAAAAAAAAAAAAAGGCTTAGTATTAAAGCAGGGAAATGATGACAAGGCGAGAGATATTTGTGGCAAAAAATAAGGCTTGCATAGCAAAACAGCAATCCTATTATCTCATCAACATGGCACAGACTGAGGTGGAATTATAAATAGCAGCAGTGGTAATGCCTGGGAGTTGCAACTTGGCGCTGCTGCTGGCCACTTCTTTCTGGCTGTAGTTCAAGCTAACGTAGAAAGGGTAGGAATTATAACAGCTAGAGATGGAAACTACCTATCAGCCCACTGATTCCATTCTCCTGCAGAGGCAGGACATAGTCCTCAAACAGAGGATGCATCAGATACAAAACTGACACTTGGGCCTAGTGAAAAGGCCAGTAAGGAGCAGAGGAGTTTATTTTGTTAGCAGATGCACTTTTAATGCTGAAAATAACTGAAAGACTCAAAGGGCAGAGCTGGGAGACTAAGAAGGTTAGTTGTTTTTAATGAGTTGTCCTGACAATTAAGGGTATGTCTACAGGCAGCTTGGCTGGGATTGTACTTGGGCTACTAGACCCTCCCCCTGCTTGTACTGCCATGGTTAAACTCTATTTTTAGCATGCTGTCTCCATCAGAGCTAGTGCAGGTATGTCTCCACAGGCTGGGAATCACACCCCTAGCTTGAAGTGTAGGCATACCTTAAGAATACACGGTATATAGTGGTTCTCAGCCTTTCCATACTATGACCCTATGTTACATTAGGAAACAATTTTTCCTCCCCTCACCACCTGCTATCTAATTATAAAGAACAGAAGGGGGGTTCACAACCTCTCTAGAGTGCTCATGACCCCCCAGTTGAAAATTCATTCATCCCTAAAGGAAGGGTTTTGTATGAATAGCCAAGAAAATGGACCATGTACAGCACTGTAGCATGTAATAATTTGTAGGAAGTGTGGCAGACACAACTGTGAATGAGTATATAGTGCCTTGACTGTTTCAGCCCTTTTCAAAAAGACATAGGGACACTCACTGACCTTTGTATTTAGCCATTCTCCTTAAATGCTGGAATTCCAAAGTGTGTCTGTGTACATTAATTTTCTTTTTAAGTTCAATAACTTCCATTGGCTTGAATGGGTTATGGGTCAGATGCTGTGTGAGGGGTGCTGAATGGTGCCTTTACTTCCCACCAAGTACTTGTTCATAAAGTGCCCTCTTCTATTCTACAAATGAATTAATAATGAAGCTAAGTCTGCACTGTGGTCTGTTCATCTGAGCACAGGTTTATCGTCTACATGTCAAGAAAAGAGGACAACTCTGTGGGGGAAAAAACAGTGCAAAGCTTATTTTTAAGGGACAGAACCTCTGGAAGTTTTAATTGAGATACAAAATTATGCATTGCATAAAATCATGTATTTGTATCCCAGTATATGATCCTTTTCATGATTATTGCTGAAATATAGTATATGCTATATTGACTTGATATGGGACATTCTGCACCAAATAACACACAGCTTGTCATCCTAACTGGGAGCAAGGGACTTCTTAGATCTAATTTTGGCTCCACTGCTAATTCCCTTTGTGGCCTAACATGTCACTTAATATCTCTGCCTTAGTTTCCCCATCTTCAAAATGGAGACAACAACACTATCTACTTCTCAGAAGTGCTGTGAGGATTAGTTAGTACATGATTTAAAAAGCGCTTTCTGGAAGAAAAATGCTGTATATGATTTCAGTTGTCCTGGATATAGGGCAGATTAAGAAGAAACCATGCAAAGACCTGCATTTTTTACTTTCTGCAACAGCTCAGAAAGTCAAGGTAGAAGAGGGAAGCCATCACAATAACCAAAAGGCTATAAATGACCTTTCATTGAAAGGTGATAACTGTGGCAAGAAGCCAAGGAAAATATAATCCAACCACTCTATCTAGAAAGTGTTTTTAAAATGTAACTCCTTGAAGAGGAAAGCTATGGATGGGGCCTTTTTATGAGCATCTCCCAAAGGAAAAAAGGATAATGCTCGAGGATATGTAATTTCCAGATGCCCACAGACCTTGTAACAAAATATTGGACAGAGGGAAGGGACCATTTAATAAAGCAAAGTTTGCAGGAAACATCTTCTTCTGGAATTGGAAAGAAAAGAGGCCTCCTTCCCCTTGAACTGAATATCTGTGGAACTAGCACCCAGCCCTTCTACAGCACTTTACATATCCAAAATGCTATAGAAACAAGTAAGTAGTCTTCACAGCACCACTGTGGAACTGATACCAAGAAAACAGTCTGAGGATTCTAGAGGTGGTAACGTTGCAGTCTGTTCACTTTGCAGTTTTCTCCTTTGTGTTTCCTTGGCAGCTCCAAATTATGTGACTGCTCTCTGGTGGAAACGAACCGACTATACAGCTACAATAATACTGCTCCTTCAGAATGTGCAGCATTACAATGCATTTCTCTTAGCTGTATCTTTTTTAAAAGTATCTCATTGTATATGTAGTATAGCACATCACTCCAGTGTGTGGATGACAAAGAAATAGCAAAGCTTCACAGGGTGAATGCTGCAGCAATGAAACTTTATAGCTCTTTTTCATATATGCAAATGGACAGTATTTCAGAATAAAATGGGCAGCTGAAAGCAATGATAGTCTTGAAGCATCTGTTTGGGTTGGTTTGCTTGTTACTAAGCTAGCTAATTTGTCCTTAATGACCAGAGCTAGCTACATAATGGAACATGGGTTGCAAATATGTATTTGATGAGAAAGGGACAACATTTGCAATGAATGTCCCCTCTCAAAGACTTGCGGTGTTGATGGTGAGTGACAAAGCTAGAATATCATTCAAGGGTCTCGATTTAACTTGCCCTCAAGGGATTCAGCAAGATTGTAGTGGGTGGATGGGGGTTACCTGCAACCACATAGTCCTTCTACTTGTAATTATTTTTTATATGTTTCAGAGTAGCAGCTGTGTTAGTCTGTATTCGCAAAAAGAAAAGGAGGACTTGTGGCACCTTAGAGACTAACCAATTTATTTGAGCATAAGCTTTCATGAGCTACAGCTACAGGAAGGCATCCGATGAAGTGAGCTGTAGCTCACGAAAGCTTATGCTCAAATAAATTGGTTAGTCTAAGGTGCCACAAGTACTTCTTTTATTTTTTATATGTTATGTCCTTGTGTTTCAAGTAGTGTCTGTTTCTTAGATCCCCTCGAGTGCTCAGGGATCGATATCCACTCTCTGCCCACCTCATTCCCTTGGCCTGTCCCCAACCCACACCCTACACAACGGGGAGGGGGAATCGGACTCAGTTGCAGAGAGCTGGCTACAGCAGCCTTACGCCATCTGGACAGTCCACCTCACCAAGAGAATTCCCTGGCATACTAGCTCTCCTTCCCTCTTTGAACTGCTGGAGAAGTGCACAGGGGATGGAGCCAGGATCTGGCCCTTCATCTTTCTAAATCACTGTGTTTATGGTGACTGTAAACATTTTTCTAAGGGGAGGGAGTTGCGGGGAGAGAGGGAGTAAAACAAAAGCAATAAGAGAGATGTGTGGTCCATGTAGTCTAGTATCCTGACACGGATACTTCTGAGGAAGCTGCAAGAGACCCCTGCAATAGACAGGGGAAATAATCACATCCTTAACCTAAATAGTTATATTATAAAACTTTTAAATGCAGACCAGGCCGATTACAAGGCATTTTCTCAGCACGGGGCAAGGGTGATGTGTTGCAAAAGTATAAAATAAACAAAGTTCTTAAGATCTGGGGAAAATCCCTGCAAAAGTCACCACAAAGCCTGAGCAGAATTCTTGCAAGCTTCACCTTTTTTCCTCTGTGGTTGCCACTGCCATGGGTAAGCAGAGCAAGGGATAGAACATGAGCTACATGGGTTTCCAAAAGCTGTTGATTCTAATGTCCTACTTAAAGTCAGTGGTGCAAAGATCAAAGGAGAAAATGAGACAACTGAATAAAAAACAATCCAGCGTTCTAGTCCAAAAGTACCCATCCCAATAAGAACACTGCTGTCCTAACACATTACTCATCTACAAAAAATAGTTCTGCTGGCTAATTAACTTCAAGTGTTCGTATTCTCTCTTGTACAGTTGTGTGTTATTGTCACTCTCTCTCTGTATTCTGATTGATAGCACCTCATGTCATTGTAATCCAGACAGTACTGTGCAGTAGCCAGAGCAACTTTTACTGATGAAGCATTTTCTAATCTGTTTGTTTATCAGCAGAAGTGGTTTCTCTCCGTCGTGTACCAGACTTCTATCTCCTTTGCCTGTCACCCACCTCAGCACCCGTCTGATTTTCCTGTCTATCTCCTTCAATATTTGTTCTTTCCACTGAGTCACATGAGGCCCAGAGTTTTTGTATCCCCAGTGTGCCTCAGAATCTCAGCTGCTATGGCACAAACAAGGGCCCTGAATATATCTATCTTTTTGTTGAAGGCAAGGTGGGAATACATAACCACCTAGTACATTTATAAAAAAACACAAAATAGCAGAGAAAATATTTCAGAGGACATGAAGAGATACAAGGAAGTATTAAAGGCTTTGAGTAAAGGTACCCTCCTAAGTTTGATATGATGCCAGAAGACCATAGGCTAATGGTAGTTCTGTCATTTTCACCATGCAGGTTGGCAGTCCATTTCTCCAAGTTTGCATTGTCATTCATTTGGCAGATCCACTGTCCAACTCCAGTGTAGGTTTACAGAAACAGGAGCATCATAGGACTGGAAGGGACCTCGAAAGGTCATCCAGTCCAGTGCCCTGAATTCATGGCAGGACTAAATATTATCTAGACCATCCTTGACAGGTGTTTGTCTAACCTGCTGTTAAAAATCTCCAGTGATGGAGATTCCACAACATCCCTAGACAATTGATTCCAGTGCTTAACCACCCTGATAGTTAAGAAGTTTTTCCTAATGTCCAAACTAAACCTCCCTTGCTGCAATTTAAGCCCATTGCCTTTTGTCCTGTCTTCAGAGGTTAAGGGGAACAATTTTTCTTCCTATTCCTTGTAGCAACCTTTTATGTACTTGAAAACTGTTATCACGTCCCCTCTCAGTCTTCTCTTCTCCAGACTAAACAAACCCAATTTTTTCAATCTTCCCTCATAGGTCATGCTTTCTAGACCTTTAATAATTTTTTATTTTTGCTCTTTTTTGAACTTTCTGCAATTTGTCCACCTCTTGCCTGAAGTGTGGTGCCCAGAACTGGACACAATACTCCAGTTGAAGCCTAATCAGCATGGAGAAGAGCAGAAGAATTACTTCTCATGTCTTGCTTACCACACTCCTGCTAATACATCCCAATGATGATTGGTTTTTTTTGCAACAGTGTTACACTGTTCACTCATATTTAGCTTGTGATCCACTATGACGCCCAAATCCCCTTCCGCAGTACTCCTTCCTAGGCAGTCATTTCCCATTTTGCATGTGTGCAACTGACTGTTCCTTCCTAAGTGGAGTACTTTGCATTTGTCCTTACTGAATTTCATCCCATTTACTTCAGACCATTTCTACAGTTTGTCCAGATCATTTTTAATTTTAATCCTATCCTCCAAAGTACTTGCAACCCCGCCTATCTTGGTGTTGTCTGCAAACTTTATAAGTGTAGCCTCTATGCCATTATCTAAATCATTGATGAAGATATTGAACAGAACTGGACCCAGAACTGATCCCTGTTGGACCCCCTCAATTTGCCCTTTCAGCTTGACTGCAAACCACTGATAACTACTCTTTGGGAATGGTTTTCTGACAAGTTATGTACCTACCTTGTAGTAGCTCCATCTGGGTTGTATTTCCCTAGTTTGTTTTTGAAAAGTCATGTGAGATGGTTTCAAAAGCCTTACTAAAGTCAAAATATACCAGATCTACTGCTCCCCGCCATCCACAAGGCTTGTTACCCTGTTAAAGAAAGCTATTAGGTCAATTTGACCTGATTTGTTCTTGACAAATCCATGCTGACTGTTACTTATTACCTAATTATCTTCTAGGGTGTTTGCAAATTTATTGCTTAATTATTTGCTCCATTATCTTTCCGGGTACTGAAGTTAAGCTGACTGATCTGTATTCCCCAGGTTATCCTTATTTCCCTTTTTATAGATTGACACTATATTTGCCCTTTTCCAGTCCTCTGGAATCTCTCCCGTCTTCCATGACTTTTCAAAGATAATCGCTAATGGCTCAGATATCTCCTCAGTCAGCTCATTGAGTATTCTAGGATGTATTTCATCTGGCCCTGGTGACTCGAAGACATCTAACTTGTCTAAGTAATTTTTAACTTGTTCTTTCCCTATTTTAACCTCTGATCCTACCCCATTTTCACTGGCATTCACTGTGTTAGACATCCGATCATGACTAACCTTTTTGGTGAAAACTAAAACAAAAAAGTTATTTAGCACTTCTGCCATTTCCACGTTTTCTGTTACTGTTTCTCCCACCTCATTGAGTAATGGCTCTACCCTGTCCTTCATCTTCCTCTTCCTTCTAATGTATTTGTGAATGTTTTCTTTTTACCATTAATGTCTCTAGCTAGTTTATTCTAATTTTGTCCCTACATACTTGTGTTGTTTATATTCATCCTTTGTCATTTGACATAGTTCCCATTGAAGATCTCCTGGTTAAGCCAGGGTTGTCTCTTGCCATACTTCCTCTCTTTCCTATGCAGAGCAATAGTTTCTCTTGTGCCCATAATAATGTCTCTTTGAAAAACTGCCAACTCTCTAAACTGTTTTTCCCTTTAGACTTGCTTCCCATGGGATCTTACCTACTAACTCCGTGAGTTTGCTTTTGTCCTCATTCTTGAAATCCATTATCTTTTTTGCTGTTTTCCCTCCTACCATTGTCAGAATCACGAACTTTCCCATTTCATGATGACTTTCACCCAAGCTGCCTTCCACTTTCAAATTCTCAACCAGTTTCTCCCTATTTGTCAAAATCAAATCCAGAACAGCTTGTACAAATCTGTAACAATACTCATGAAAGAACATAGGAATACTGCAAGACATGTGCTGGAGTACGTGGGTCACCCTGACTTTACAGGTAGCGGACTCTGATTTGGGAATGGAATTCAAGTTCAACAAGAGTCTAGGGTAGATGGCTCTGTTCTAGAGACCAGGAGCTCTAATCTGAGGAGTAAGAATTCTGTCCAAGGGTCCTGAGTTATGCTAGCTTTCCCACCTGTAGATTCTAAACTGTGTGGAGTGATTCTGCAGGACTCTGGCAATGGCAATGGCAGTGCTAGTGCCGACTTCCTAGCAAGAACCTGACTAGCCCAGCAGCAGTGGTATAATGCTGACTTCCCAGCATCCTGACAAGTAAGAGTGCAGAGCTGAACTTTACAATGGGACCTAACCACACCAGCAGCAACAGGACTAATGTCACAGAACTGGACCCAGTAGCTACACATCAGAGTGGGCCTTGTTGGCAAGCTCATCCCTAGACTGGAGCAGACACGCAGAAGAGAGGCACCCCTGACTACACTGAGTCTGAATGGATCTGTGAGTGGGGTTTTAGGTGAGTAGGGATTGCTGTGTGATTGAGTTCAGGACCTAAAAAAATCAGATTGTTAATTGTCAGAACTGTGGAGTTAGCTGTACTCCTGGTACACGGACTGAGTTTAATCATTATAATTATACGGTTATTCTGTTTCTTGTGTCTTTTTCCCCCAAATAAAAGGTCCTTGTGAATCCATGTTCCCAAGAACTCTCAGTGCTTGCAAGTGGGGAAGAACCACCTGCAACAGTGATCACAAGGAGCTTCATGTTTAGTTTCCCAAAGCCAGAAGTAGGAGTAGAACTCTGGATGGGGGCTCGGGCCATTGTTTTATTTATTGTAGAAAAAGGACCCCCAGACAGATTGAACACAGCCCTTGTTGCCACCCTTGGCACCTGGCACAAAGGCTACATAAACATGACTGTCTTTGTACACTGTAAAGTCAAACTTGTGCTAATTAACATGTTTTTAATACAATGCATCTTCCCAGCATAGAGAAGGCCATTGCGATGGTATTCTATTCTAATCAGGTTCTTATACTGCGCCCATAGTGTCCAAGCAGTGCAGCTTTTGGCTGAGATGCAAGGTTTGGCAGTCTGATGCATAATGACTGTCCAACAGAAAACGTGTTTCAGAGAAACTTGTATAATTCTCAAAAAGAAAAGGAGTACTTGTGGCACCTTAGAGACTAACCAATTTATTTGAGCATAAGCTTTCGTGAGCTACAGAGCTCACGAAAGCTTATGCTCAAATAAATTGGTTAGTCTCTAAGGTGCCATAAGTACTCCTTTTCTTTTTGAGAATACAGACTAACATGACTGTTACTCTGAAACCTGTATAATTCTGTTTCCAGGTTTTCCTTCTAATACAGAAACTGGTGGCTTTTTTGTAAAATGTTCGTGAAGTGCTCAGCTTCCACATTTACTGGGGGCCAATCAGAAATCATGTTCCCGTTATGGAACTCGAAACCCTGGGCAAAGTTTGCAAAATCTTGGCAGAGAAATGGCGGTGCATAAACAGAGATGACCTCCAAGATAAAGAGAATAGTTTGCCAAGTAATGGGATAACCTTTTTTGAAGAAGTAGGTGAGGCAAGTTGTACCCTGAGTCACATGAGCATTCATAGAGGATATCCAGGAGATGGCTCAGCCACTGTGTGAACTAGAGTCACACAGTCACGAATGAAGTGTGGAAAATAGTTGAGCATTACAGGAGGCTGCGTACTTCATTGGAATTCTGGGTGCTGCTAACAAGCTTTTGGTGGCCGCTATCTTGTTAGTATCTGGTGCTGTGCCAGCTGCAGAAAAACATAAGGTCAAAAAACTCTGAGGTTTTAAGGAACTCATATGTATCTTGATTTAGAGTGAAGTTTGTCTGCTGAAGTCTCTTAAACTCTGCTTTAAATTATTTGTCATTGGCCTCACAACTTATCATGCCATGTATGTTGTCATTGTTGAAATGTTTTTATTGCAGGGTTGCCTTGCACAACAGGCTGCACTGTGTTCTGGAACACTTCAGCAGCAGAGCAGATGCTGACAGTGAGCCCTGTGCATAGTTGAAGACCAATAAATATCTTGATGCTGGTGCAAGCTCCAGCTGGTGATGTCCAGAATTGTGCTCAAGATTGAAGAAAAGTGTAGTTCTATGGATGAGATATACCACTACTAGAGAACTACAGTTTTAGGGAGACTCATGCCCACACATGTTCTGAGTTTCTTGAGTTTTGCACTTACTCTTCTAGACAGTAAGACCTGCGTGCACAAAAGGAGTTAGACATTGTGACACTAAGTGTCACAGTGCCTAACAAAGCACTGTGGTCCAAGTCCCCCCTCTGCCTGATGGGGAGAATGGATTTGAACAGGGATTAGATGCCTCTTAATAAAGTGCTCTAACCACTGGGCTATGAGATATTCTGATGTGAGCCTCCCTTAGTCTCTCCTGTTGAAGCTGTTGCACTCTGGATAAATAATGAGTCATTGGAGCTGGGGGACTGGATCGTGGGTCTCCCATAACCCTGAATGCTCTAAACACAAGGCTATACAATCATTCTCATGCTTGTGCTCTTGCTCTGTCTCTCTCTTGCCCAAATGACTCAGCATGAGAATTAAAATGACTCTATAGGTGCCTGATGGTTAGAGCATTTACCGAAAATGTAGGAGATCCAGTCTCCCTGCTTCAATGACTTTTCATTCTACTTCTTTGAACTCTAGGCACTACTGCAATGTAGTAGTATTTGTTAAATAACAAATCTGAGCTACGCACAATGTATGTCCATTTACTTTTTCCGTGATCTCCATTTCTTCAGTATATTCAAGCTTTTTGTTCCACATTTTGAAATGGAATCAGGTGGCTTGATGTGACTGGTAGTATACTGGCATTAGTGGGTAGCTTTATTTGGAAGCCTTTGACTTTCTCAGTGCTGTTGAGAAGGTTCTGGGTACCACTGAAACAGCGGATCAATAGTAATTCCAGTGGGCCGGATGCTCCACTCCACTGAGGCCATTTTGCTTCATGTTTGTGACACAAAGTGGCTTTAAAGCAACTAGAGATACCAGCAGAGAACTTCCACCATATAGAGGAAATCTCCAAAGGTGTAATCACCTCCTTTTCCAACTGCACTTTACCGAGGTATTGCATATTCATTTCCAGTTTCAGGTCTAGCAAAGACCTGAGTGACTGCTGCATTACATAGCTCACTTTCTGGAATCATCTCGAAAGTTTGGTGCTCTCCAGCAGTTTTCAAAATACTGAATCCATTGTTCAGTGTGTCAAATATGATGTGAGCCCTGCTGCTCTCAGTTTCCCCTTCAGTTTCTTTTTATTGTCTGATTTATGGTTTTTGCATTCTGTTTTTGTATTGAAATTACTGAATTGTAATTTATCCTTTTTTTCTCTCTCATTTTCTTTTCTATCCAGGTTTAATTGTTCCAACATATAGAAATTAAACATTACTGTCCCTTTAATGTTTGGTTTCCTCTAGGCACACTTGGTATGGCTTGTTTGCATTGTTTTTACCACTTACAAGATGGCTGCCAACTAGCTTCCTGGGCAGGTTCAGAGCCCTCTATCACTCATAAAGATGGATTCTACTTAGGTAAGAAGTCTGCTTTCCTCTGTAGTCGAGTTCAGAATGGAACAGTTTTTCCTTTGAGAAGCTCAGGATATCATCTATATCAGTGGTTCTCAACCAGGGATACGTATACCCTTGAAGGTACACAGAGGTCTTCCAGGGGGTACATCAACTCATCTAGTTTTACACCAGACTACATAAAAAGCATTAGCGAAGTCAGTACAAACTAAAATTTCATACAACTTGTTTATACTGCTCTATATACTATACATTGAAATGTACGGAGAATATCTATATTCCAAGTGATTTATTTTATAATTATATGGTAAAAATAAGAAAGAAAGCAGTTTTTCAGCAACAGTGTGCTGTGGCACTTCTGTATTTTTATGTCTGATTTTGTAAGCAAGTAGTTTTTGAATTAGGTGAAACTTGGGGGTATAAAAAAGAAATCAGACTCCTGAAAGGGGTACAGTAGTCTGGAAAGGTTGAGAGCCACTGATCTACATTAAGATTTTACAGTATTCTTGTTTGAACTAAATCTGTTGCACTGAGCAGGTTTTGAGTCCTCTCTTAAGGTGCGTTGACACTTGTCTGAACTAAGTAGGCTACCAAAAGTACAAAGCATTATCAGCCATATACACTCAGTTTAAGGTAACTGACACTCCCTTGTGAAAGCCACAGTTCCTTGCTTATCTCTCTGGCACAGTTTGCACAATGTCAATGTTCTGGCCCAGATTAAGAAATCATGATGAATTTGGAATTGATTGCTAACTATAGTAGTTACTTACCTAGGTCAGATTGCTTGTGCCTTACTAGCTCATTAGCTTTACCTAAGCAGTTACATTCAGGTAAACATTAGCTCAGAGCAGCAGCTGGAAGATCCTGAGTAAGCTACAGCAGGCAACAGAATGAGACCCAGACTTAGCTCCAAGGGACCAATTCTCCTCTCACACTGGTATAAACTGAGACTAGATCCATTGAAGTCAGTGGAGCGACACTGCTCCATGTCACAGAGAAGAATCAGGGCCCAGAGGTTTTCACTCCACATATCTGTAAGGCACTGTCCATACTGCAGGCCAATTTGAGTAGCAAAGTGAGATAGAAAAACCTCGGAGAGGTGGCAGCAGGGTGATGGGACTATCAAAGCCGCTGGAGGGGAGTAAGTCTGTTGCCTGTCCCTAATGCCTGAGGAAGGCATCTGCCCAGCAGTTTTCCTACTGCAAAGAGTGACTGTTGCGGGGCAAGGTGGCTGTGTGTCAGAACCATGGGGCATGGTGAGGATTGCTATAGATTCATATAAGCATCTGTGCTGCTGAATGATTACCCAACCCATTCACAAATGCCAAAGCTTCTGAGATCTCTTTATCACTGTTGTCTGCATATATTTTGGCAGTGTCAGCACATGTTGCGTGGCTTTGTTTTTTTACGTTATATCATTATGGTGAAACTTCACTTATTAATGTAACCTCACGGGCAAATAATGTGTGATTTAGTGGATATTTTGTTTTAATTCTGTTGGTCTGCTCCATGAGATCTTTATCAGACAGAAAATTGTATCAATTTTGAAGCCCTGATATTTGTATCAAAAATACTGTAACAAAGCTGTGGCCATCTAGGATTTCCCAGTTGTCAGTCACTGTGAGGCATATTATGGCTACTGAAATCTTCCCAGGAACACCAGGCATAGTACTCTGCTCCAAAACACATACTCTTACAGTTTGAGCTTGAGGAGAAAATTCCTTAGCTGTTAGAAGTATAAGGCATATGACACACAACTCAGCAGTTCTAATTCTAGCTGGTAGAGGGCAGTGGCAGACACACACACAGTAGTAAGTACTTCACAGTAATCTAAAATTCACCAGAGTTTTACATGCACACACCCTTGACATGCTTTATTAAAATTGTTCTTTGGGGAAATGTTTTTGCCAGCTATGGTTTGAGACCCATAAAGTAACTTCTCACCACTGTCTTTCTCCTCTGCATCATGACTATTTGTGGGACAGGGAGAGGATTTCTCCTCTTTTGCTATTTCCAAAATGACTTCTTTGTATCGCTCCTGACCTTTGTTAAGGAAACAGAAGTACAACGTTTTGAATGGTTGAGGAGTACCCTGTTTTAAGGTCTGTTTTGTAAGTGAAGTGACTGCTTTGGCTGTTGGCCACGAGAATTTCCACAAATATATAGCTTTGAGGGTTTTTTTTCCTCCTAGATTATTATTTTTTAAAAAATATTACTTGGAATTTGGGACTGCACTACCCAAAAGATTATCTGCCACTGAAAAGCATGTCTGAACTAAGTAGGCTACCAAAAGTACAAAGCATTATCAGCCATATACACTCAGTTTAAGGTAACTGACACTCCCTTGTGAAAGCCACAGTTCCTTGCTTATCTCTCTGGCACAGTTCCTCAGCCTTTTAGCTTTCATAATAGTATTTTTAGCACATGGTATTGCACTGCAACTAGTTAAGAGAGGAAAAACTAGAAGAGGGCAAAGAAAGAACTTGCAGTACCTGAGCTTAACAGTGCAACACATCTGAATGCCTAGACTTGATTTTCTAAATCAAGTATTACCTGTGTTTTCAAATGACTAGACTAACAAACAAAGAGCAAAAAACCTGAAATACAAATCCAGAATTAGCACACTTTGGACACAAATTTAAAACAAATGTTTTCCAAACCAAATTATAGGGTCTGATCTGTATTTATCATTTTCAAGGATTAAATTGTATTTAGTAAACTTCACCATATAAACATTAATACTCACAGTCCCACTTCCTATGGGGCAGAAAGGGAAATCTACATTAATAAAGTATTAACCAATTTAATTATTTCCATTGAAATCTAAAATGATCGAGAAATAAGTAAATTCACAAGTCATAACATTTTTGATACAAGGAAAATCTTAACTGTTTAGAGATAACTAGGGCCCTACCAAATTCATGGTGCATTTTGGTCAATTTCATGGTCATAGGAATTTAAAAATAATTTCATTTCAGATACTTAAATCTGAAATGTCACGGTATTGTAACTGTAGGGGTCCTAATGCAAAAAGGGCTAGTGTGTGTGGGGGGGTATCACAAGGTTATTGTAGGGGGATGGTGGTATGGCCACCCTTACTTCTGTGCTGCTGCTGGTGGCGGTGCTGCCTTCAGAGCTGGGTAGCTGGACAGCAGCAGCTGCTGGCTGGGAGCCCAGCTCAGAAGGCAGCGCCACTGCCAGCAGCAGTGCAAAAGAAAGGGTGGCCTGGTATGGTATTGCCACCCTTACTTCTGCGCTGCTGCCTGCAGAGCTGGGCATTCGGCCAGCAGCCACCACTCTCCAGCCACCCAGCTTCGAAGGCAGTGCAGAAGAAAGGGTGGTAATACTACAACTCCCCTACAATAACCTTGCGTCATAAATATAAAGGGAAGGGTAACCACCTTTCTATATACAGTGCTATAAAATCCCTCCTGGCCAGAGGCAACATCCTGTTACCTGTAAAGGGTTAAGAAGCTCAGCTAACCTGGCTGGCACCTGACCCAAAGGACCAATAAGGGAACAAGATACTTTCAAATCTTGGAGGGGGGGGGGCAGGCTTTTGTTTGTGCTCTTTGCTTACGTGTTGGTTCTCTCTTGGGACTGAGAGAGGCCAGACAGTAATTCATCTTCTCCATCCCATCCTAATCCAAGTCTCCAATATTGCAACCAGTATAGGTAAGCCAGGCAAGGCGGATTAGTTTATCTTTTGTTTCATGTGAATTTTCCCTGTGTTAAGAGCGAGGTTTATTCCTGTTTTCTGTAACTTTAAGGTTTTGCCCAGAGGGGGATCCTCTGTTTTGAATCTGAATACCCTGTAAAGTATTTTCCATCCTGATTTTACAGAGGTGATTTTTACCTTTTCTTTAATTAAAATTCTTCTTTTAAGAACCTGATTGATTTTTCATTGTTCTTAAGATCCAAGGATTTGGGTATGTGTTCACCTGTACAAACTGGTGAGGATTATTATCAAGCCTTCCCCAGGAAAGGGGGTGTAGGGCTTGGGGGGATATTTTGGGGGAAGACGTCTCCAAGTGATCTCTTTCCCTGTTCTTTGTTTAAAATGCTTGGTGGTGGCAGTATACTGTTCAAGGACAAGGCAAAGTTTGTACCTTGGGGAAGTTTTTAACCTAAGGTGGTAAGGATAAGCTTAGGGGGTTTTTCATGTGGGTCCCCACATCTGTACCCTAGAGTTCAGAGTGGGGAAGGAACCCTGACACCTTGCAATCCCCCCGCAACCGCCTTTTGGGTCGGGACTCCTAATTTGAGAAACGCTTGTCTCCCCTGTGAAATCTGTATTGGAAAGGGTAAAAGTACACAGAAGACCAGATTTCACAGTGGAGACCTGATTTTATGGTTTGTGATGCGTTTTTCACAGCCATGAATTTGGTAGGGCCCTAGAGATAACCATTCCACCAATTCAACTGTGCTTAAAGTTTTACGTGATCCTTATTAAATTTCACGTTAGGCCTCTGCGCTGAGTAAAGATTCTGAAATGGCTGACCAACCACTATCAGTGAAATATAGCAGATATACTTGGCTTTTGTTCTCGTGTTCAGTGGTTTCATTCTTATTTAGCTAACAGTAGGCAATTTGTCTATCAGCACTGGTAAGTCTTCAGAACTTCATCAGGATTGTGGAATGTTCCAAGGACCCATAATGAGAGAATTATCGCTCCTTATGCGCCTTACCCTGTTAGGCTAGATTCATCCAAACTGTAAAAGAAAGCTGTAAATTATCTCCCCATGCCAACTGGATCCCTTGTTTTAAAGGAAGATTTACCTTGGAGAGTGGCCATGCTTCTGCATGAGGAAGAGCTTTCAGTTTACTCAGTTGTCCTTAGCATATATGATGACAAGGGATGCACTGAATATGGACAACATGACCATACCCTCTCCCTATAGGGGCTGCACTGGTCTCCTTTTGTCTTCCTGGTGGAAAGGAGGTTGTGGTGAGCAACCTCCAGCAGGCAGGTAAGCAACCATCATATAGGGGTTGAATAGCATCAGAGCCAAAATGGATCCAGGAGATACCATATATGACATCAGTAAAGATCAACAATAATTTTCCCAATGAGATTTGCTAGGAATGCGCTATTCAAAGCTAAGCCCCACATTCTGTGTGGCATGTTATACTTAAATTACATAGCAGGGACCTTCCAGTTATGCAGCACTTTGTTCTTGAGTCAGCAAGCTTCTTAAGCATGTGCTTAACTAAGCATATTAATAGTTCCAATGAAGTCAAATGGGACTTAAGTTAGGCACATCCATAACTAGCTTGCTGAACTGGATCTATTATGAACACATTCCTGTCCCCAGTCTACTTCACTCTCATTGTCCTCTCCCAGTCCAGTTAGTATAATCCAAGTGGACTCCAGTCACTGAGCAATTCTGGGGATGAGGAACTAAAGAGTCCCCAAGGAAAAAAATGTGTTAATGGGGAGTGTTACAGAGTGCAGGGAGTGAACACCTATTAAGTTCTAGGGGTGGACAGAAGGAAAAAACACTATTGCCTGAGAAGTTGCAGAATGGTGGTCAAGTATGCATTTGGCTGTTGGAAAGGCAGATGGTATTGTTCACGAAATAGGTTGGAAGCAGCAGAAAAAACAAACATTCTGACCATTATAACTCCATGTTGTGTTCTACAGGATATTTGTGAGAGCAAGAGAGGAAGTGTTCTTGGTGGGTGGGAGGCAGAGGTATGGAGACTTGCTTGGAGATTCAAGCAGCCAGCTAGGCATCCCACAGAAAATACTAACGCCCAGGTGAATGCTGACAGGGATGCCTATCATTTGTATTTTGAGTCTTATGCCTGAGCATGTTAGCATGTGGAGGAGAGAGTTGGGAAAGATACATTGCAAGCACTGGGGTGCTGTGTTTGGATGATGGAAGTGAAACGTTCCCTAGGTACTTTTGTAAAAGCCTAGGAATTATTTCAGCTTTATTTAAAGAAATTTCAGTTAAATGCAATGATGACTCATCCCAGATGCATTGTAAGCTGTTTTTATTATAAAGAACGAAAAACCCAAAATAAAGGTTTTATGAAACCAATGGAAAAAATATACATTTTGCAAATAAATTTAAACCTACTAATTAACCAACTATAAGCCAACCTTTAATCAAAGCAACAGTACAAACACTACGGAAAGTGCAACAGTAAGAACACTGCAAATAGAAAAAAAACTGGGGAGGAAGGGAGTTAAAGTTACAGATGTGTATATGACTTCCATCTGGATCTTCTTCTCCGCAAGGGTTCTTCAGTGAAGTGTTGTCGCTCAAAGATTTCAGGGGCATTGCAGGGAAAGAGCTGCGTTTTCAGGTGGAGTGTTCTTGGTGCCCAGAGGTTGGTTCTGAGAGGAGAACAGCATCAAGAGCACTGCTGGGGGTAGTTTGGTGGGAAGAGTTGCTGCTGGTCCCAGTACCCAGTATTGCCTATATGCTGATGGACTCAGCTGTGTCCAGGATTACAGGACCTGCTGGCCAAACAAGAGCGTGTTTTGGAGGATAGCATATTCTGGCTGAAAATGGCATCCACGAGTTACCACTACATCCCTGTCTTTTTCCATGCTGTCCTTGGCCAATGCCACAATCTCTTGGGAG
Organism: Eretmochelys imbricata; assembly: GCF_965152235.1. Lineage (NCBI taxonomy): Eukaryota > Metazoa > Chordata > Testudines > Cheloniidae > Eretmochelys > Eretmochelys imbricata. The sequence continues at coordinate 38,376,343 of NC_135573.1, forward strand.
AACTGCATTTCTTTCTCCCTCCTGGTCCTCATATACAGCTTCCACTTCTCAGACAATCTGGTTTTCCTCAGGGACTCTGCCATGAGTTCTGGAAACTTCTCATCCCAAGTCTTCCCCCCTCTCCTCCTCAGGTTAGCCACCCTCTCAGCAACACATAGAGACCCTGTCCTTGAGAGTCTGGCCATTGCAGGTGCTGTGGGAGTTTGGAAAAAAATAATTGCTTACTGTTCATATTCCAGACTAGCCATGGTAACATTTTTTATATAGCTACATGTGATTAGCTCTCTGAGACTCTTCCCAGTCTTCGGAGAATCTCTCAGATGGTAAATGATCTACATGTGAAGAGGAGGGTGCTGGGTGCATTGGGATTTCTGTATATGCTGTTCGAGGGTGAAGGGGTTGCAGTTATGTTCCCATTTTGTTTGTGCACTAAAAGCACTTTATGGTATGAGAAGTTAAAGGGGATTTATGGCGGGGTATGGGGATGAACTGGATAGTAATCCCCTCTATATCCCCTTTAGGCTCTCAATGTTGTGCTGAGGTGAGGGACTAGGAAGTACAGAATGGTTTTATTCAAAAAGGCAGACCAGCAAGATACACTGAAGTTTTTCACCAGGATAGGCCTCCTAGACGTATGCGGGAGGGCCTTGCAAGCTATACCGAAGAGGGGGCACACAGCCATGCACTATCATGTGCAAAACAAAACAAATGGAGCAAATCCTCAGTCTTCAGTTCTGCTGAATCTCCCTTGCAAACATGGAGAAAGTGCAGAGAAAAACAGACAGGGTCCTGTAATGATTAGGAGTCTGGTGGCACCTTAAAGACTAACAGATTTATTTGGGCATAAGCTTTCATGGGTAAATCACTTAACTCCAACCCCTTCACCCCCAAACAGCATATATAGATATCCCCATGCACCCAGCACCCTCCTCCTCACATGTAGATCATTTACCATCTGAGAGATTCTCCGAAGACTGGGAAGAGTCTCCGGGAGCTAATCACATGTAGCTATATAAAAAATGCTACCATGGCCAGTCTGTAACCATTGTCAGCTTGAATGCATGTCACAGGGCATTTATATCTCAGCAGGGAGTAGTATTGTTTACACCCTTACCCAGATCTGTAATATGAATTTCTCTCTCACTAACCAAACACTATGAACACTAACTAAACTTCTTCTCCCATAACCACTGTCTCAGTAAACCATTGACTTTTGCCCAAATTAATGCTTTTGTTATTTGAATCTGTTGGAGGAGATGATGGTGGTGTGGTGTAAGACTGCAGCTACACCATGATGGCAGCCCCATTTTGAGACAGCAGAAAGGGGGAGGGGGTGTTTCACCACTCAGGACAGATGATGGAAAACAGCCAGCTGGGCAAAATTGTTCTCCACACCATATACCTGTAAACAATTTGATAGCTGTGGTGTTAGCATGTCACAGAGGCTGATTGCCAGGTGAAACAGCTGTCATTTTGAACACATGCAGGGGACAGGTGGAGCTCAACAGACAGCATGGGCTGAGGGAGGGAGGTGGGGGCTGGATACTCTGAAGGGCTCCTTGCTCACATCCACCTACAATGGCAGCGGTCCTGGCACAGTGTTTCCTCTAATTTTTTACGTCCATGTGTGGAATGAATTTTGTTATGTGCACCAATATGGAGGTGATGTGTGACACATCACCTTCGTATTGGTGCACATAACAAAATTCATGTGGTGGGGGTGGGGCCGAGGGGTTCAGCGTGTGGGAGGGGGCTCAGGGTTGGGGTGCAGGGGGAGGTGAGGGTTCTGGAGTGGGTCTGGGGATGAGGGTTTGGCGTGTGCGAGGGGGCTCGGGCAGAGGGTTGTATGCAAGGAGTGAGGGCTCTGTCTAGGGGTGAACGCCCTGGGGTGGAGCTGGGGACGAGGGGTTTGGAGTGCAGGCTGTCCCAGGGCTTCAGCGGGGAGAGAAGACTTCCCCCATCCCTCTCTCGCCACAGCAGCTCGGGGCCGGAGGGAAAGGCACCTCTCCCCAGCAGCTCCAGCGGGCCTGGGTCAAGGAAGGGGCTCTTCTCTCCCGGCTGCGGCAAGTTTGAGACAGGTCTGTGCTGGGGCCGGCCGAGAGCGACACCTCTCCCGGCCGCAGCAGGTCCGTTCTGGGGCTGGCAGGGAGGGGTGCCTCTCCCCACCCACCGCAGCAGCTCCATGGCATCTCTCTCTGCCACAGCCCTGAGCACCGTGCAGCTTAGAGGGAACTTAGGTCCTGGGGTACCAGAACTGAAGCCACAATGCCAGTATTGCACAATAATAATAAATAATGAATTATAAAGATAGATACTAACATGTTGCGGTTCCTTCCAGGGAATCTGCCTCTATGATCCTAGCCTGAGTTTCTCACTGGGACTTGGGCTCAGCTGATGCAGTGCAGAAATCAGGGTCAGATGCAGTAGGGCTGGTCTAGGGCTGGCTTTCCAGCTGACCATCGTCAGGGTCCCGAGTCCCAAAAAGACCCTGGTTGTCAGAGGACAGCTCCTCTCTGGCATCCTCCTGCTCAGACCCTGATGGATTTTGCCAGCTGGCCTCAGGTGAGGGTGAAGTGAGGGCAGAAGGCCCAAAATTGTGCCTGGGGTGGGTTGTGCTATAATTGTGTAGAATACGGTCCAAGTCATCAAAAACCTGACAGGTCACATGTACCCTGCTGGCCTGTCTCCTTTGTCCCTTGTTTCAATGTATTTTCTCCTGAGCTGCTTGTTCTTTACCTAGCACTGGTCAATATCCCAGTCGTGACCACTCACAGACACCTGCTTTGGAATGTCCACAGACTGGCCACAAGAGCTTCCTGAAAAGATTCTTCTCCCAGATGGCAATGAGATCCAGGGGGTCAGCAAGGCTCCAAGCAGCTGCACCAGGCATGCTGTGGGGTTTCCAGTATGTTATTGCATTTTTATCACAAGAATGCTGATAGATTGGGATTAGGAGCAAGTGGGCCACAGCTGGCTCTGTGCCAGCTTTTAAACTTGGAGGAGTAGAGTTATCCTGGGAACTTGACATCAGAGTGGGGAGGGCACACAGGAAAACAGACATCTCTAAGTCACCCTGCAAAGCAATGTGAGATAACTGTTGGAAGCATAGTTATGCAGATGAAACTACACAGGATCTTTTCAGGGGACAAGACAAGATGTCACGTTTATTATAATAACACAATTTGATTTATGACCAATAACTAATACCTATGTATGTACACACACACACACAATATTCTGCAGCTGATAGATAGTTACCAGTCCTGAATGTACCTTGAGTTTGTGGCTTGGGTTCGTAGCTTGCGGCAGCTAACTAGCCAGGAAAGCCGGGCTCAAGGAAGAGCTGGGTCTCTGTTGGGCATGCACCGATGCCCTTCCATGTTGGCAGCAGAATGTTACCCTCCAAAGTCTTCCATCTCACCAATCCTTTTTGTAGGCTTTAGTTTGAATCCAGAGTCTATAGGTCTTGCTGTGTCAGGCTGTGATTGATCACCCGTCAATTGCAGACATGACTTTCAGCCTAGGACCTGGCTTTGATGTTTCTTCAATTGTACTTTTGTTCTTTTCTTTTTGGGGTGGACTCTTCTTGCTTTGTCAGGGCTGTTGTCTGCATCTTCAGCCATTGGTATTTACACTTTATTTCAACAGAACAGGCTGGTGCTGAAGGTTGATTCCATCATCCATACATACCTCATTCACACATCTAAACTACACTACATCAGGGTTTTGCAAAATGAAGGTTGCAGCAGGGTTTACAAAATGGAGTGAGCATTTTAAAATGGAGTTTGGGACAAGTTAAATTGGAGTTTGAGTTACAATATGGACAAGTATAATGAATGGCAATCAGTGAGCAGAAGTTACGATGTTGAAAGAGTATAAGTTTCAGCGATTTAAGCAGCAACTGGATTGAAAGTGAAAATCAATTAGCCAGTTATTGGGGTAACCGGTTTTAAGAATGAATGTTGTTTCATTCACAGAACTTTGCTTATGAAGTTATATTAATAAAGTGAACAATTAAAAATAATTTCACTGATCAGATCACTACAGCATGCAAAAAGTGATGCGCAGCAGTTACGTCCACACAAACAACAGACCAAACTAATTCAATTCGAAGCAATCCAAGTCCAATTTGTAAGAGTACTCCAGAAAAATACAGTGTTAATGCTCAGTGATGGATTGGGTCATGTCTATACAAGCATTTTCAAACCAGATAAACTCAATTTGATCTGGTTTAAAACCACCATGTAGACAAACAGTTAGTCATCAAAGCAACCTTAATTCTTCACCTGTCAACAGCAACCAGAAACAATAATATTACAGGAGCCACAGAGTGAAACACAGGGTCACTTTATCAGTGACCACCAAAATTAACACCACAGTTTACTAGGCTCTCTTTTTCATAATCCTACAAGTGACTGAATAGGACCATATAGCAAAAAATATATTGCATCTCTGTTTTCATGGCAAATCAACATGGCTCCTGGCTTCTGTGACAGATCAACCTTCACCTACCAACAATTTATATTTGATATAGAGAAGAAATAATTCTTCAGAGAAAACTATTAGAAAATAGGAGCACTGTATCTTTGTTGAAGGGTGTGTGAGGGAACAAAACACCATTTTCACCTCCCACCCCTCAAGCATCTCCATCTTTCCTGGCTGAAATCCTTCTGGATACTAATTAGGCTTCCATTGACTTGACTGAGGGCGTTGCATGACCATTTGTTTTAATTAGTTTCAGCTGGAACAAGTACAAATGATCTTTATAGAAAAATGAAACTAAACATTATTTTGCCCAGGCCAAAAGGAACCAGTTTTTTTTCCTCCAAGACAGGTGCACCTGTGAACTACACATCAATATGATAATGTAGTCTCATTCCAAAGTTCTGTCTATAGGGGACATCTGCCTAAGACAAGGGGACATTGCTGCAGCTTAGCAGAGTGACACTCAAGTGACTGACACAGTACCATAAAGTTGCAAGCAGGTAATTTTCAAATTTATCATTTCTTACCTATACATCAGACCCTGTTTAGATTAACTTTACCAAGTTAAGGCTACATAGACATTCATACCATTGTATTGTTTTGATATGACTTTCTCTACTTCCAGTAAATCATGTTTTAATGAAATCTATGAAGTTAGCCTATATTATGTGGGAAATTCAGTCTGTCTGCAAAGTAGCAAACACACACAACCACTCCATAATCGAAAAGCACACAGAGGAAAATTGTTCTATGCTGATCACCAAAGGTACATCTTCCTCTGAATCTGAAAGTATTGCTAGACACATAAATTATAACCATCTTGTTTACAGTATTTACAGATACTTAAATACCAAGCCCTGAATTACGTAAGTTACTTGGTGAGAACAGAAGGTAGTGTAGTGGTGAAAAATCACCTGTAGGATTGAAGACACGTGTATGTATAAAAACATGTGCTTCACATTTATTACAATCTATATGCAAGCTTTACCAAACTAATTCTCTTTTCCAGTTTTGAGATAACTGCTGATTTTTGAAAACTCATTAAACTTTCAAAATGCATTTATTTTTTCTTGTATTTATTTACAAGCATTTTTTTGGCACTCAACATGGCAATACCTGAATACCTCACAAATGTGAATGAACTTAGAAGCCTGAGAAGCAAGGAATAATTACTATTTTTCAGACAGAGAAAATGATGAACAGAGGTCAAGTGACTTGACCAAAGCCGCAAAGAAAGCCCTATGACAGTACCAGGAATGGACCTCAGGGCACAAGATTAAGCTGAGCTCTAACCACAAGACCATTCCTTGCCTTCTCCCCCAAAGCGACTGACCTAGACCACATCTTACAAAGTAAGTTTAAAGGTATGCTGGATAGGATCCTTTAATGTGATACAAGGGCACGACTGATGTTGTTTGGGTAACACTAACTGCCTATTTATACACTTCCTAAAGGTTAGTTTTTCCTTTTTAAAGAGGAAGCTAAAAGTTGCTTGTCCAGTTTAATATTTTGTAGTGGTGGTATATGATAAAACAGTGTTAATACAGGTTCCCTCCCCTCTTTTTCTTTATTTTTACATTAAAGCAAAAATGGTTCAGCTCTTTCTGTGCACTAGAAGAAAATAAATTGTTTTGATGAGGATTAAAATTCTTACAACTATTTAATTGAGAAGCTCTAGCATATCCATGCTTTGGAGCAAGGATTTGAAATGTGGAGGAGGATCATCCCGTGGCCAGAGAGGTTCCTTTATACTGCCCCTGTGAAAATCAACTCAAACTTCTGAGTTGAAAACCTATACAAATCACTGTTTGCATATTCTCAGTAGAGGTTTGTTAAAGGCTGGCAGCCAAATGCTGTGAACATTCCATTTCTACTGAGCACTGCTCAGCTCTGGGGTGAAGCAGACGTTTTTTGCAATTTTTTCTGACTGCCAAGCCATTACTGTGCTCGGTGATGAAACTAAGAACGGGAAAGGTAAGTCTTACATTACAAGCACTGAAGCCGCACAGCTACAGCGACACCACTGTAACATAGACATGTTAGAGTGACAGAAGGGGTTTTTCCCTTTATGACCAAAAGGTCACTGTAGTAAATCTGTAGTAAATTCACCCCCTTGAGAGGTGGTACCTAGGTTGACTCAAAAATTTACTGTCAACCTAGTGGTGCCTTCAGTGTTGCTTAGGTTCGCTTCACTTTTTCATACCTCTGAAGAACGTGGCTAGGTCAACTTCAGTTTTAGGTTTAGACCAGGCCAGAGTGTGTCTCCTGTGTTCCCAGTACTCCCCTGCTGATGCCAAGGCAGCATGGAGGAGGAGAAAGCAAGTTGACTCAGAGACAGAGGGGTAAGAAGCAGGAACTGGCTAGGGGGGATAGAACAGGGTGGGATAGAAGCAGGGGAACAGAGAAAAGGAGACACTGGAGAACAGGGAAGAAAGGGGAGGCTAGTGGGGACACAAACAGAAGGGTCTGTAGCACACAATTGAACATACTCATCTTCAAAACTTAGAATGAAACTCAAGATTCTTGAGTTACATTATTTCTCTGCTATCAGTAAATATCTCTGAAAACCACTGGCAAAAACTGGCAGTAAGAAATATGATTGCCCATGCAACATTAATTTGTATTCCTTGTATATAGGTATTAGGATAGCCCTCAATTACATGACCACATTTTTCCACAGGATACTTGCCTCATACACAGGATGGGTCGTACTTAGGGTAATCAGGGTTGTGTAGTAAAGAAGGCTGTTGTCTGTAAGATCCTTGCCTCGTTTGTTGCAAAAGCTGGAAGATATGAACTGAATGAGGCAGGGAACTGCAGAAAGAGAGAGGGTGGTCTTGTGGTTAAGGCAGTGAATGCTACCAATGAGAATTAGATTTTATCCCTGCCTCTATCTGAGTCCCCAGGCGATGCTGGGTAAGTCACACAAACTGAATTTTCACAGCTGGCAACTGTATTCCTCATTTTCTGGGTATCCTATTTGAGAAAACTTGGGCCAGGTTTGCACAAGTGGTGAACACCTATAGTTACAACTAAAGTCAGTAGGAGCCATGCTTCAGAGTGCTATTAAATGCTAAGTACTCTGAAAAGTCAGGTCATGGCTTCTCAAATTGGGCACCCAAAATTTTTCCTTTCTTATCTCGTTGCCTAAGTTCCACATGTCTAAAATGAGGATAACAACACCACTTCAATTCACTGGTGTGTATAATTAATGTCTTTTATGATTATGAAATGCTCATGCTACAGTGAGCCCCAACAAGACTCCCTGAGGAAATTACTAAGGCCACGTCTACAATTACAAGCTTACAGTGGCACAACTGTACCGATACAGCTTTGATGCTGTAAGAGCACTCATGTAGTCATGTTATGCTGACGGGAGAGAGCTCTCCTGTCAACATAATAACAGCAGCTCAATGAGCGGGAGAATCTATGTTAGCAGGAGAGCGTCTCCCACCGACATAGCACTGTGCACACGAGCGCTTGTGCCAGCAAAACTTATGTCACTCGGGGCGGGAGGTTCACACCCCTTAGCGACAAAAGTTTTGCTGATATAAGTGCTGGTACAGACATGGCCTAATTCTGTACTCAATACAGAGCTTGAATGGTATGTAATAAGTAAGGAATTGGACCACATACAGAATGATGAGGATAAAAAAAATTAAATAGTTACTAGAGCTGGCGAAACTCACAATTTTTGGTTCATAAGAATTTAAATCTGGGTTCATTTTGCACTGGAACAAACCCAAATTTGCCAAAATTTCTCAATGAATCAAGAATTTTGTTTTGGAAACACTGAATTATAATGTTTCCTTCATGAAGGTAAAAGAATTAATTTCTGCTGGAACATTTCCGACCAGCAACACATTCAGTGAGAATAGTCTCTCCTCTGCACTTGATGAGGCTAGGGTTCTGTGGAAAAAATAGCATATGATTATGTACTAAGACTTTGTCAAAGTCTACACACAAGGGTGGCTAAATTAAGGTTGCATGGGCAACTTTAAAATTTGGCATTTCCTAATTTAAATGCTTGACTTTGCAACTTTAGCATTCTTAGATTTGTAGTGTATGCATATACATACACTATACTTTCATCACTAGGCCTTTACTTTAGAATGAAAGATTAAAAACAGCAAAAAATAACTACTATAATGTAAATTAGCATGTAAACATAATTGGATTGTATCTGTTTTAATACATCTGACTATCTTATTTCTTCCAAATACATTTGTAAACAAGATTGTACTTAAGTCTGTTCTGTTGTAAAATAAAACCAGAAATCTTCGTTTATTCTTAAATCTGGATTAAAACAATTTCATTGACAAATTATCACTATTAACATTCAATAAGAGGTTATCACGTTACACTGTTTGAATACCCAGTTCCCTAGATTATAATTTCTCCATTGCAAAATTCAGTGTCTTCACAAGAGGACTAACTCCCTCCACCCCACCTCCAGATACAATTCTTTTGGTGGGTTAAGGATTCTCACCCTCGCAAAATCACTCTTAACATGTGACAGCAAAGACCACAAATAATCACTCCAGCAGCTCTATTTAGGGCTCAGGATGACAGATGTTGGTGAAAGGAAATGAAAACAAGATTTCAAATCCTGGGCTCTTACTCTTTCCCCTGAAACTACGTAAAGAAGCCTCAGAAGGGGGAGGGAATGAAGCAATCTAACAAAGATAAAAAAACAAGTAGTATATCTAACACTACTGTGAAGCAAATGCCTCTTAGCCTATGATATTTTAGGTCTGTGTGCTGTAATGAACACAGAAGCAGCCCATTTAAGCAGTTTTTCTTTACCGAGAATCTGAAATTTTATTTAATTATCTTAACAGAGTACAAAAGACAAGACTGTACAATTCTAAACGAATGCTAGATCCTCCACTTCTAAAATGGAGGATGTTTATAAAGAGGAAGTTTGTATTTTTTATGAGGAGTACTGTCACACAGCCTTTCTAAACTGCATCCATAGTGTTTGCACCAGTTATTTCTTCCCATAATTAATTTCTTATGTGTTGAAGATCATGAGGTGGTTTGTGATAGGCTCCTAATTAAAAAGTTAGAGAAAAACTGAGCTGTTTATCATCCAAAAATGCCCAGATATGGAATTAAGTCTTCAGTACCTATTTCAGAAACACAGCAAATTGTGATAATAGAAATTCTGTGGAACAGTCTAACTTAACTAATCAAAATTCGAATTTGTAGGTTACGTAAACTCAATAGACTAATCATATAGAGCAACTGGAGCAGAAACGGATGTCTTGCCTACACTAGAAAGTGTTTGCCAGTACTGCTATGCACACATCTTATTCTGCCAGACTTCTTTTGCTCGTATAGCTTATACCAATCCACAGAAGGACTTTTTGCCAATATAACTGCATCTACATAGGGCTTTTGCTGGCATAGGTATGTCAGTCAGAAGTGTCATTCCCCCCCCCACACACACACACACACAGAGTTAACCAACGTGGCTGTGACAGCAAAACTTAAGTGTTAACCAAGCCTTAATGTGATACACCAGAATGATAAAGTCCAGCAGTAAAACTAAAAGCCTCAATAATATGAAAGCCAACCTGCTTGGAACACAAATTCTCAACCAGTAAAACTGATTTCTAGAGACTGAGGCAAAAGCCCATAATTTGAGGATTAAAAACCAATCTATCTTTAAATTTTTAAAACAATAGCTACTAGCACTATTAAAATAGAATCCAAAATAAAATTCAATTTATTTTGAACAGATTTAGTAGGTACCAAGATGAGGGCAAAATAGTTTGGCAAAACCAGCTAGTATTTATTCTCCGCTTTTAGACGAGAAGACATCATCAATAATCTGCTAGCATTAGGATATTACATAAAACAACTATCTTGATCTGTAGGCCCATGCAAAGGGAAAAGAACTCCTCCTCCTAAAGCAGGCATTTATGAAGAAAAATCATGAGGTAGGCTGCTGTATCCTGCAAATCTTTGAACATGATGCAGTGGAGAACTGTAAATCCGAAGGACAAAATGCTCCACACTTGGGTCTAGATCCACAAAAGGACTTAGGCACCTAAAATAGCAGTTCAGTGCCTAAGTTCAACATCTTGGCACCACTGAGATCCTCAAAATCCCTACTCAACTGCCATCTAACTCTGCAGGTGCTAAAGATTCTGCCAGTGAACATGAGTACGGTAACTCCCCACTTAACGTCCTCTCGCTTAACGTTGTTTCAATCTTACATCCCTGCTCAATTACAGAACATGCTCCATTTAAAGTCGTGCAATGCTTCGCTATAACGTCGTTTGGCTGCCTAATTTGTCCACAGCTGGCAGCCCCACCACAGCACCTTCCGCCCACCGGCAGACCCGTGGATCAGCATCTTCCCCCTCTTCCCCCTGCCTCCTCCTGTGGCAATCAGCTGGCTTGCGGTGTTCAGGAGGGAGGGGGGAGGAGCAAAGACTCAGTGCGCAGGCTCCCCCTCCCTCCCGAACGCTGCAAACCAGCTGATTGCCACGGGCAGGAGAGGGAGGGGGGAGGCTGCACACACAGTCCTCACTCCTCCCCCGTCCCTCCTTCCCCCTGAAAGCCACAAGCCAGCTGATTGCCGTGGGCAGGAGGGAGGACTCGGCGCACAGCCTCCCCCCTCCCTCCTGCCCGCAGCAATCAGCTGGCTTGCGGTGTTGAGGAGGCAAGGGAGGGGAGCGAAGACACGGTGTGCGGAGTAAAGGGGTGGAGTGGGCGGGCCGAGGGTTGAGCCCCTGCCCCTGGTGCTTGCAAAGTAGGGGAAGTTACCACTGCTTCTGCTGCGCAACATGCTTCTCCTAGCCTACAGCACCTTCAGCCTCCTTGCCTGCCTCATGGTCTCCAGTGCCAGTGGGCTGTGCCTGTGTGGAGTAGGGCGGGGGCACCTCCCAACTATGGTACTCTATGGCAAAAAAACATGTCCCTGGAACCTAACCCTCACATTTACATTCATTCTTATGGGGAAACTGGATTCACTTAACATTGTTTCACTTAAAGTCACATTTTTCAGGAACATAACTACAATGTTAAGTGAGGAGTTCCTGTACAGCCACCTTGGTCCAGGTACCAAGCTCAAGCCTAAGCCTCAGTGGAAGTCCTCAAACTGGCCCTTTCCCTGCCTATCTTACCTGTAGAACCCAATCTGGTTGGCACTCAGAATATAACCTAACCCCACACAAAATGGCGAGGGCAGGAGGTGCCACCTCCTCCCACACACTTTTTTTTAAAATCTAGTAGTTACAGCACTCACGTGGGATGTAGAAGACTCAGGTTCAATTCCCCCCTATGCCTAATGTGGAGCAGGGATTTGCCCTTGGGTCTCCCGCTTCTCAGAAGTGTGCTCTAACCACTAGGCTATTGGATATTCTGGGGAGGCATCTCTCAATCTCTGCTGTTAAGCTATTCCACTGTGTATAAATAATTAAATATGCACTGGAACAGGGAGGAATATAGGCCTCCCAAATTCCAGGTGAGTGCTCTAACCACTGAGCTAAAAGTTATGAGGAGGCATCACAACCTCTTCTAGTATTTCTTGAAAAATAAAAAACAGCTCAGGCACCTAACTCCAGGGGAGGTTTAATGACTATAAATCCAGGTGGAAATAGGTGTCTAACCCCCTCCGATGGGCAGAGCTTAGGTCCCAACCCTTTCCTCACCATTTCCTATTGGCTGGCTGAAGCAGCTCCCTGCTCACCTTGCTGACTGTAGTGGAAAACTTTTTTAGAGGCCTCTCTCCCCATGCATTATATCAAGAGCCTGGGTGCTTAATTCAGGCCAGTGGATTTCACTAGGTAGCAAAGTACTACAACGGTGAGTGTTGCAATGCCTAAGTCACCAGCTCTAGCCCTGCGTACATGATGTTAGACACCTAAAGAAGTGGTCTATTTTTTAGTGCTGGGAGCCGCAAATGCCTTTAAAAAAAAAATCAGACCACCTAGTTAAGGGCCCAACTTGAAGCACTTTAAATTGAAGAAAAATTGCCTAAGGATGTAGCAGTTTCCAATTTTCACATGGTAAATAAGCACCCCAACTTTCACAATAAGCCAAAAATCAATCCCATTTCAAAACAAGGCCAAAACAAGCCAATCCCTAAGAACCATAACACTCTGTGACTAGATCCCTCCGGCGTGAAGTCTGGGACTGTGGTGGGCCCACTGAGCACCCCTGACTCTCTCCCACCCTTTCCCCGGCTTGCCCCCCCTTGCCGGGAGCCGATTAAAAAAAAAAGCAACAAGCTGCAAGCTCAACAAGCCAAAAACTAGCCAACAAGCAACTCACAAGCCAATTAAGCCAAGAACAAGCCCAATTTCTGCATTTTTTTCACAGGTTTGGTCTGGGCTGTAGATGAACACAGGGTACATATGCGCTACAGCAGCACTGCAACTATGAATTTTTCCGTTCACCTATCAGGGTCTACATTGGGGCTTAGATCACCTTAACCACGTCTCAGGGGTGTGAATTTTTTATGCTCCCTCAGTAACGCAGATAGGTGGACCTAAGTTTTAGGTGTAGACCCAACCAAAGTAAAAACTTGAGATGTAGGCCACTCAGACCCTTACAAAAATTTAAGTAACATTAAGGCAGGGGTGGCCAACCTGTGGCTCCAGAGCCACATGCGGCTCTTCAGAAGTTAATATGCAGCTCCTTGTGTAGGCACCAACTCCAGGGCTGGACCTACAGGCACCAACTTTCCAGTGTGCCAGGGGTGCTCACTGCTCAACCCCTGGCTCTGCCACAGGCCCTGCCCCCACTTCACCCCTTCCCACCGCCTCCCCTGAGCCTGCAGTGCCCTCGCTTCTCTCTTCTCCCCCCCAGAGCCTCCTGCACAAAACAGCTGATCAGGAGGTGCGGGGAAGGAGGAGGAGGTGCTGATCAGCAGGGCTGCTGGTGGGGGGATTCACTAAGAGTGGGGTGGGGGAGCTGATGGGGGGCTGCTGACATATTACTGTGGCTCTTTGGCAATGTACATTGTTAAATTCTGGCTCCTTCTCAGGCTCAGGTTGGCCACCCCTGCATTAAGGTGTCTATTCTCCAACTAATTTAATTAGTCCTAAATAATTCAGCTGACTGTGCTAAGACCTCCTTGCTCCCCTCAACAAAAAGTTGAAGGAACTGGTGGGTTTAGCTTTTTTATGAACCCTTGCATAACTATTGCAGTTAAAGTTACAGAGACTTAGGTCTGTTCTACATTAGGAAACTAGGTTTCAGAGTAGCAGCAGTGTTAGTCTGTATCCGCAAAAAGAAAAGGAGTACTTGTGGCACCTTAGAGACTTAACAAATTTATTAGGAAACTAGGTCAGTGTAACTATGTTGCACAGGGGTGTGAAAAATCCATACACACCTCTGAACTGACCTAACCTCCGCTTTAGACAGCATTAGGCGGACAGGAGAATTCTTCTGTCAACCTAGCTACAGCCTTTCAGGGAGGTAGGTTGCCTATGCCAATGGGAGATGCACACCCATTGGCACAGGTAGGGTCTTCACCAGGAGCGTGCACAATGGGGGACAAGCAGGGGCTGGGGCCCCCCAGTAATCAGTGGAGGCACAGAATTCCTCCAACGGTGGGGCCACAGCGGGGAGAGCAAGGACCTCTGGCCCCCTGAGCCATGGCAGGGTCACAGAGCTCCCCCAGCCCCTTGGGCCATGGCAGAAACTGACAGCTCCTCCAGCCCAGGCTGTGGCTAGGCACAGAAGGTGCCCACCCAAAAGCAGTCAAATTTAAATTACTGTGCACACCCCAGTCTTCAAAGAAGCCCACCAGTGCCCCATTAGCGTTTTAAGTGTAGACAAGCCCCAGCCATAGTGTTCATATTGCATATGAGTAGGTCTCATATTAAAGCAAACGATCATCAGCAGACAGCTGGCTGGTCACATAATTCTAAATCTCTTCACTGTTTCCACCTGTTACTGTGTTTTTAGCTGCTTTTGAATGCAATTTATTTTCCTACTCTGACTTTTCAGGGCCATTTAAGGAACTGGGGCAAAAATTGGGGATTGGTCCTGCTTTGAGCAGAGGGTTGGACTAGATGACCTCCTGGGGTCCCTTCCAACCCTGATATTCTATGAGGAGTCTGAGAACTGCTGCCTTGCATGTTGAATGTGGGCAGAAGCTGGGCATGGCCAAACTCTAGCCCAGGGTGGGTCGGGGAGGGGGCAGTTTACAGATGGAAAGGAGGATACGGATTACCGGTCTCTGCCTGCAATGGGCCAGTTGGATCCCAACGGCCCCGCAAGGCGTTACCTCCCCGGCCTCATGGCGCCATGGGAACATACGCAGGCAGGGCAGCGGCTGCTGCAGGTGAACGTCGCCAGCCAGGCAGCACCTTGTACTGCAGGCGGGGGAGCGGAGGTTGACGGAGCCCCGCCGGTCAGCCCTTCCTTCGGCGCACGGCGATGTAGCGCAGCCCGTTCCCGCGCCCCAGAGCAGGGCGGGGACAGAGAGGCGGCCGAGCAGCAAAGGCCGCGACTAGGTCACCCAAGCGCTGCCCCAGCGGAACCGCCTCAGCCGCGCGCAAAGCCCCCCCCTCTCCCGCCTCGGCGACTCAGAAAACAACAGCACCCCTGCGACCCCTCCCCTCACGAAACGGGCTCCCTCAGGGGACGCGCGCGGGAGGCACGCAACGCTGGCGAAGGGCACGAGCCACAGCTCAGCAGAAGCCTCCTACCCACGCTGAACGGAGACAGATCCCCGCACACGCGCTCTAGGGCCTTCCGCCTCACACCCCATGTGACACGAGCGCTCAGTCCTGTCACAGCGCGTGCGTGGTCAGTATCTTCCTGACCTCCCCTGCTGGGGACGGACAGACGGACACACACAGTTCTTTAGCGTATGCGCGCTCTTGAGATCCTAAGCCATCATCCCTAGCTAGACAGCTTGGCTTTCAGCGGCGCACGCACTTTATGTCTCATCAGAGTCGTCACACATCTCTACTGCGCATGCGCTCTCGAGCGAGTTCGTTCTCCTCCCTTTGCACGTGTACGGTCGTCCCCGCTGCTGTCACGTAGCACATGCGCTCTCGTCCACTTCCCCTTTCCCCCCTTTTCTGCTGCGTGTAGTCTGTCGTCCGCTCCGTCTTCGGCGCATGCGGCTTTCCCTCGCTCTCCTTGTTGCGCTCAGGCGTTGTGCGCGTCCCCTCAGTCCCCTGGGCTGGCGCCTGCGCGCTGCGTGCGGTCGGTGCGTGGCGTGCAGTGCGGTGGGGGCGGGCGGGGGCGGGGCGGGTATATATAGTGCGCGGCCGGGGCGGCGGCCTCCCCCTTGTCCCCCGGCCGCTGTCGGTGCTGTGTGCGCAGTGCGTGTGCTCCGGCCCCCCGGACACGCCGGCCCGGCCCCGCCGCACCATTTATTACTAAAAATACTAAAAAAAAAAAAAATAAAAAAAAATCCAAAAACCCTGAAAAACCCATAAAAATCCCCCCCCGAAACCGGCCGGTTTGATATAAAATAACCCGGTGAAGCGAAGCCCCGGACCCGGCACAGCCGAGAGGAGACACCGAGCGACCCCCGCCTAGACCAGGAGCAGCCGAGACCTCCGCCAGGGCCGGCCCTGAGCGAGCCGGGCCCTCCCCGCCGAGAATCCGCCTCCCGGAGCCGTTAAGTTTCGAATCTTCCACTCGCCCCTCACGGAACCCGGGGCCGCCGCGGCCTCCTCGCGCCAGTGTGACCCCTTCCCCTGCTGGAGACGGCGGCAGGATGAATCCCAGCGCCCCCAGCTACCCCATGGCTTCCCTGTACGTGGGGGACCTGCACCCCGACGTCACCGAGGCCATGCTCTACGAGAAGTTCAGCCCCGCCGGGCCCATCCTCTCCATCCGCGTCTGCCGGGACATGATCACCCGCAGGTCTCTGGGCTACGCCTATGTCAACTTCCAGCAACCCGCCGACGGTGAGCACCTGTGGGGGGCAGTGGGGCAGACCCACACCCTGAGACGGGAGGGTCGGAACCGGGGAGAGTGCTCCCTCCCCCCAGCCGCAGTGTTCCTCACCCCTGCGAGGGCTCAGTCTGCCTACCCCACCCCCTTAGGTGGTTGGTGCTCCCTTTGCACAGCTGTGAAGCCCCTCTCCGGTCTCCTCTTTTCCCGGTATTTTCCCAGCTGGAAGTTGGGGGGGGGGGGGCGGGGGGTGTTGGGACACGAGCAAAACTTGGCGCGGTGCTTGCGGAAGTTTGTGCGTTGGAGCCCCTGCTGCTGCTCGGTGACATGCGGCCTGGGGCTGTGTCTGCGCCTCGTGGCGTGGGGGAGGCGCTTACTCGGGAACCGAAAGCAATTGCGAGCCCATCAAACTCGAGAGACGGGCCTCGCCTCCCAAAGGCCTCCTGGCTCCGGGAAGAGCGTTCGGTAGCTCGCCGAGTTGTAACCGCCGGCCCAGCCGGCTCTGCTCGAAGCTAGTTTCAACCTCACTGCAGCGACTCCCTGGTTTCCCTGGGCTCGTGAAAGTATCGGTGGTCACCAGGAAGGGTGTGTCCAGGTAATTCTTCCGAGGTTAACACGCTGCGCACACGGAGGGAATTAAAGCTTGTTCGAAGGAAATGCCACAGTAATTAGCACCTTCGCTGTTGCCCTAGGAATTTCTGGGCGTGTAGGCATGATGTGGTGAAGTGGTAAGAGGTGGAAGTGTCAAGCCATTGTGAAATAACCTAGTAGTCAGATATGAAGTCACATACAGTCCATGGAAATGGATGGGTGTAAAAAAAAATAGTTAAGCATTATATAGCAGGTTTGTGGAGCAAAATGTAGGGTTTTACTTTTGAAATAATGTGTTGAATATCTACAATCTGTTTGTGTCATCTAACAGGTTTGCTTTTGGTACTTAATTTGTCTACAGTAAATTCCTCAATGTGTACTGTTGTGTTGTAAAAGCTTGCATTACAATGTTGGTGCAGCTATAAGTTAGGTTAAAGCAAAGCAAGACAAATTGTTTTTATGCAGTTCACAAATGATCTGTGAAGAGAGCTTCAAGGTGAACCTTGGCATACAAGGCCTTCCTTTGGAATTATAGTTTGTAGACTCTATCTGACCAATTTGAAATGGAATGACTTGTCTGATTATGAAATGTCATTATCTCAGATGGCTTTGAGTAAAACACAATTTGACAAATATCAAAATGCGTATTTTTAGAAATGTTAAAAAAACCACTTGGTTTCCCAACTGTTCAGGCATGTGGATTAACTGGTGTTTGAAATTAATTTTCCTATGTACTGGTATATGCTATGGCCAGATTCCTGGGTCAGATTTGCTGGCATCTATATGTATTAATTGTCTATATTTACAGGATGGTAGATATGGTCTCTTCAGCCTATTTAACAATTCTCTCACACTTTAGAGAGCTTTTAATTTTATTTGATGAATAATTCAAAATGAGAAGATTTAAATGCTTATTTTATAAATTAAATTTTTCTGGTTTTAAATTGACAAAGGCCTACAATCATTACCCTTGTGCTGTGATCCAGACATCTCTCACAAGGAAAAAGGGTGGGGTTGGGACTGAACCAGTCAGTACTTTGATGTGGTAACTTCATGGCATGTGTAAGTGCTTTAGGAAGTTGTAGGTAATTCAACATATGCCACTCTTCTTTCTGATTTTGTATTGAAACATGCCCTTGTATATTACAAGGGTTAATCTTATCACTTTAGTCACTCAATTGAATAGGTAATTTAATTGTCCTTTATGCCTAAATTTTATCTGCAGTTTCAATTGGAT
The DNA here is from genome assembly GCF_965152235.1 of Eretmochelys imbricata. NCBI lineage: Eukaryota > Metazoa > Chordata > Testudines > Cheloniidae > Eretmochelys > Eretmochelys imbricata. The sequence goes on from NC_135573.1 coordinate 38,394,533, forward strand.
AAGATGAACTTTGAATTATCTGCCTTTTCTCAATCTAGGCTTAATTTTTATCTATACTTTAACATAGCTTTTATTTTTGTTAACTATTAGTAATTAGTTAAGAGATCTTTGAAATTCTTGTTTCACATATAATCCAGGACTCTCAAAGCTCTTTTCAAACACTAATTATGTCTGATGACATCCTTGTGAGGTATGCAAGTATTTCCACTTCATTCTGTGGTTTATCTGATGAGAATGAGTCAGTGTCAATCAGGGCTAGAACACAGGTATATTGTCTAATCCCTGTATACTAGAGATAATTATGGGCAAATACTCAAACAGCAGCTTTTTTCAGAAGATTTCTAGATTAAATAATGTTCGCAGCATTTTGCTTAGTGTACTAAAATATATTTCTGTATATGTGTAGCAGAACCATTCCTGTTTTTATAGCATATATTCCATGCAGAGTCTATATAAAGTGATAAAGTGCAGTCACTTCTGAAGCGGACTGTCTGGTTCCCAACTAAAATGGGAACTAGTGACTCATTCAATAGACGCTTAAGCAGAATCAGCAAAAGTATAACATGGGTAAACTCAGTAGGTGTGGCCATTTTGTACTAAATTAACTATTTAATCTATTTGTCTCTTACAAACTAATGCACAGTCCTTTATGGAAAAGAAGCTAAAATATATTAGATGCAGTCAGTTTTATTAGTTATAACTTTACAGGTGTGGGAAAAGGCCAGTGACTGACTCTGATATCTAGTTTGCGGTTAAAGCATATTCAGCTCTCATTTTATGCTAAGTGACTAGAGCTTTACAGATGGAAAAGGAATTTAAACTTTTTCTCTATACAAAGGTTATTGTTTAAGAATTGCTGTGAATTCAATGCGCAGGAAAGGTGCCAAATTAGCAGTCATAGAAGCTGATGACATCATCTGTTTATCCAGACCAGGTATATCATGGGCAACAGCTGTTCAGACTTTTTGCGCTGGCCTTGTCTACATGGGAAGGTTGCACCAATCTTAAAATATGGTCACTAACTTAGTATAGTTAATGTTTGTAAAAGGGTAGTCTGGACTTGCCCTAAAACAAATGTTTAGGGAATGTGTCCTGGAACAACACTATCCTTTACAAACAAAGTATATGCACAAGTCCATAAGTATTACTGGAAACAAATAATGAACTCATTTTTGGCCCCTCTTCTAAGACTGCCAACAGTGATTCTAATGATATCCAGTTGTGGTACCAGAGAGAATTTTACTGAATCCTCCAATTAATTTCACTTGGCCACCAACTGGTTTGATGGTAACAACTTCTGATTTTTATTAGCCTCAGATGAGACTCCATTTCTCACTACTAATAACCCAAATTGTCCATTCTTCCCGACTCCATGTTCATAATTAAATTTGTGTGTACATTGATTTAGCTTATTCAGTGGAAGAATAAACTTCCATTTTGTACAGTTTTAATTTTTATCCAGTTTAACAATTTTAATGAAGTGTTTTATGCAACCTGATATTTTCTCCAGAGCAAATACTAGTCTCATTTTATTCTTCCACTTTATAACTGATACTGTTATGTGTGAATATAGGGATATGTCGTCTGTTTGGCTGAGAGTTTAAGTGAAACCAATTTTCCATCAATTTCTTTCAAGTAGTAGACCCCATCAGTAGTATGTACCTACTTACTTTCTGCAGAGAAAATAATCTTTCAACACAAACAGATCTCTAGATTTATGTGAAAATCTGAAAATTAGGTAGAAGTAACAGAGGCATGTGCATTATCAAAAAAAGGCAGTGATCAGGATATAAAGATTTTCTTTGGGCTAGGATATGCACCTGTTTGGATAGCAATGAGATGGCAATTCAAAAATACATAAAATATTAGTAATTTAGGCAGCATTCATCTTGTTAGAAATAATTTTTAAGTAGATTTTGAAATAGAAATTGGCAATAAATTCTACAACTCATGTTTGACCCTTCCACTTAGAAAAAATGGTTAAATGACATGACTATTTTTAAAAGAACGGCTTACTAATACAGTACAGTATTTTGATTTTCCATTAACATTTTTCTACTATATCACTAAAATTATTCAAAGTTTCCTTTTGTTGTGAAAAGGACAGGCTCTAACCATTTTGCTTATTATTTGTCAATTTTGTTCTTTTCATAGAAGTCATGTTATCTTTTTGGATGACTACAACAGTAAAGAATGCTTTGTAAAAAGAATGGTGCTTAAGGGCTCATAGGCTAGAAGGGATAATTCCATAGAGTTGATATGTTTTTCTTTTGAAAGTGAACAACATTTTAGTCCTGATAATTACAGCTTTTTATTTGTATCAAAGGTTTTTCTGATTTGGTTGCTGCTTACCTACATCGCATCGCTTTCTCTGAAAGCAGGTAGCAGTTCAACAGGCTATATAGTACTATTGGTTGAGACTTCACGCATCTACTGGGGCTCTGTTTTAAACTCCCCCTCCAGACTTATATGAAAGAGATGAACTCTGAAAGAAGCTAGTCCAGGAGACCATGAATATGTCCACCATAATTTAGTACCATCACTACTTCTTGCTTAAATAACTTTTCTCACTCTTTTCATATGTGCCTGCGATTTTTAGTCATGTTACTGCTAGGAATTAGCATCCCATGGACATGGACGATTACTTTTAAAAGATGGAAATGTCAAATACAGTGACATCAGAAATCCTACTCTTCCTTCCAAAGAAATTGGCTGTGGACTTCTACTGGATAAGCTACTCCATGGGAGTGGTTAAAAACTAACTTACATTATTTCATGTTATATGTAGTGTTGTAGCTGTGTTGGTCCCAAGATATTAGACCAGAGGTGGCCAACCTGTGGCACCGGAGCCACATGCGGCTCTTCAGAAGTTAATATGCAGCTCCTTGTATAGGCACCAACTCCAGGGCTGGACCTACAGGCACCAACTTTCTAATGTGCCAGGGGGTGCTCACTGCTCAACCCCTGCCTCTGCCCCCACTCCACCCCATCCCTGAGCCTTCTATGCTCTTGCTCCTCTCCTGGAGGCTTGCCAAAAAACAGCTGATCAGGAGGTGCAGGGAGGGATGGGGAGGTGCTGCTGGTGCGTGGGAGGCTCTGCAGGGGGAAGAGCTGATTGGGGGCTGATGACGTATTATTGTGGCTCTTTGGCAATGTACATTGGTAAATTCTGGCTCCTGCTCAGGTTGGCCACCCCTGTATTAGACAGACAAGGTGGGTGGGTAGTATCTTGTTTGGATCAACTTCTGTTGGTGTGTGAGACAAGCTCTTGCATTTACACAGAGTTGTTTTGGTCTGGGAGATGTAGTACATTTGTGTAAACTATAAGCTTGAAAGCTTGTCTGTCTCCTAGCAGAAGTTGGTCCAGTGAAAGATATTATGTACCCACCTTCTCTTCATTATTTCATATTGCTGTTTTAATATTTAATACTTTATACATCTTGCAGATTTTCTAAAAAAAAATTGCTTTATCTGTAGAAACAGTTTGTATATGAAAAGTACGGCAAAGCGTTTCCTTAAATCCATTGTTTAGAAGTACAAATAGCATTTCTGTGCTAATGAGTTAAATGCTTGTCACATGCATTGTTCACTCTGTTCACGTCTTTCTTTGAATATTTGAAAACAGTATAAACTTGGTTAAACTAATATGTCCTAGCCTTACTTTTTCATCCTTGTCGTTCTTGGATCCCTCTTCTACGCATCACACCATCTTAGTAAACATGTTGCTCTAAGGGTTGTATTGGACTTATTCAAGAACTAGGCTTAGGTCAGGTCAGGTCTACACGAAAATTGCTGGTAATGTTAGAGGTACAATTTTTTGCAACTTTTTATACCAATAAGAACCCATATGTAGATGTAGTTGTATCAGCATAAAAGTGCTTTTGCTGTTGTAACTTATTTCATGCAGAACTGATATCAGTTATATTGGCAAAAGCACTTTTTTGGTGTAAGCTATATCTGCAGTAGGAGGGTTTGCTGGTGTAAGTATACCAGCAAACTTTTTCTAGGGTGGAAAGAGTTGCCACCAATTGATACATTGTGATCCTTGCTCTTCCATACTGTATCTTGAGCACAGGGTGTCCACAGTGATCACAGCTCTTGTTAACCCAGGAATAGACAAAAAACCTACCAATTGGCAATCCAATCTATATATTTTTCTTTGGTAGAATGGAGTTAATTATGTCTAATGTTCATTCAATATCCGTACGTAGTGTTTTGTTCAGAGATTTAAGTTATTTTGGTCATTGAGATGGGAGTATGAAAGTCATTATCAAAACATCTCTAATGGCTACAAGTTAACCAAGAATTAATGAACTTCAAGTGGAGTTAGTGTGTTGATAAAGATAAATGGTTTAGTACTTCTCACTAACTTTAGTGTCTCTTTCAGCTGAACGAGCTTTGGATACCATGAACTTCGATGTCATTAAAGGCAAGCCAGTGCGCATCATGTGGTCTCAGCGTGATCCATCTCTGCGCAAAAGTGGTGTCGGAAACATCTTCATCAAGAACTTAGACAAATCAATTGATAATAAAGCTTTGTATGATACATTTTCTGCTTTTGGAAACATCCTCTCCTGTAAGGTAAGTGGAAAGTAATAAATGTGCCCAGTGATTTGATATTAGAAGCTACAAAACTATACTGGGGCTGTTTGACAAGTTGAAATTTTTTCTTTAATAGGTAGTATGTGATGAAAATGGGTCTAAGGGCTATGGATTTGTACATTTTGAGACACAGGAAGCAGCGGAAAGAGCTATTGAAAAAATGAACGGTATGCTGCTTAATGACCGCAAAGTGTAAGTACATAAATATATACTCTGGGGCTCTCAACAGACTGTAATTCAACCTAAAGTAGATTACTTCCTGAATTTTATCTAGAAAAGGCAGATTTTTCTAAATATGTTGCTAATTTTGAAATCTAGTGCAGTTGCTCCGTAAAAATATTGATTACATATGCTGAAGGTAAGAGGAATGTGAATAAAAATTGACATTTTAAAGTCTTTAAAGCGCAATTTGTGGTGTTAAAATAATGTTGCAGCTAATGTGTTTACAGCTGAATGTCGTACAGTTGGAAACTGGGACCTGTTACTGGTCTTCAAGCCAGAATAAAATCCTTTTGATCAGGCTAGAATAAAATTGAATCCATCAAGTATTCAAAACAATACTTATTTCCCACTGCAGGTGTTATCAAAAACTGTGACACGAAAGCTCTTGTTTGACCTTTGGATTCCTGTTTCCTAGTCTAATGGAGGTTTGAATGTGTTACACAAAAGATTCTTAGGACATAGTAATGATCCCTGTTCCAAACCACGGTACTGCTAAAACTTAGCATGTGCGACACAAGCATGGCTTTGTAACAGTCTTTTGGAGGGCAGACTAAGGATGGTAGTGGCTTGGTAAAATGGGAATAATAGAAAATCAGCATTCTTTTTTTCCTGTTATCTTCATTTATACATAGAGAAGAAGTAGTGAGGCAGCAGCCAGGAAGAGTCCATATCTTAGAGGTATGAGGCCCTGCTCTGTAAAAGGTTGCTATGGGAGGTTCTTCCAAGTAGTTTTATACCATGATTTTAGCTGAATTGAGGCACTTAATAGGTGGTGGTAGTTTTGTAACTAGCCCAATAGTTCCAGCAAGTTAATCACTGAAAAAGCCTGTAGTTTAAATAACTAAACATGATTTAGTGTACCATGAAAGTTACATTTGCTTCAGGCTTCTATTTAGATCATAGAGTAGTAGGACTGAAAGGGACCTCGAGAAGTCTAGCCCAGTCCCCTGAAGAACATTTTAAAGTAGATTAACCATTTTCCTGAGTATCAAAATCTGCAGAGTACCAGGCATCATCAACATTAAAGTCCAAATGTAGCTACAAACCAAGTCAAGGCAATGTTAACTTTAGACTGCTGAGCCATATTGATTGGGATGTGGGTTTGCAAGTGGGGTAATTTTAAAATATAATTGGAGAGACGAGAAGACTGGTGCAGAAGTTGAGTCATTCATGTAGTAGCATTTGTGATTGTACTGAAGTGGTTCTGTGGGCCAACAAAGGCTGTGCTAAAAGCACATTCCTCCTGTGGTGATAGGAACTGACCTCACTGTTATCAATCAGCTTTTGGCATTGGCCAATTCAAGAGCAAGCCAGATCCATACCTCCTTACTAGTAAGGAGGAACACTATGATATGAGGCTTCTGTAGGTAAGAGGAAAGTTGGGGGTTTAGTGAGAGTCCCTTGCCTAAAAGTCAGATGGGCAATAGAAACAATATTTGAAGGTTACAAAAAACTTTAGTGTAGCAAAAACCACTATGCTAGAGTTTCTCCGTTGTCTGATTACTGATGCTGAAAAGTAAGCTTTACACTAATGAAAATTACAGTCCTATCAAGTCTTTGGTAAGATTGCTATCACAATTACTATGATAAAAAGTATTTAAATGGTAAATAGTAGTCTAATTGTCTCTGGTAAAGTGGTATCTTAAGTATTTTATCTGTTGGGGATTTCATATCGTTATATTGATCAATACCGCGTTTAAGAAATAATCCATGGTTGAATATTTGTCTAGCCATGTGCTGATGTATGTAGTCTAGGAAAGACCTTGGACCTGGATAGATTCATTTTAACCCTATAGTCACCTTGGTTTCCTGTAACTAGATTTGTTGGAAGGTTTAAATCCCGTAAAGAGCGAGAAGCAGAACTTGGAGCTAGAGCAAAGGAGTTCACCAATGTTTACATCAAGAATTTTGGAGAAGACATGGATGATGAAAGACTTAAGGAACTCTTTGGCAAGTTTGGTAATGTCTTAATTTTCCACATTGTTATATAACAACAAATAGACAAGCTTCAGTTTGCTTGTTAAAACCTTTTTAACATTAGGGTTCAGGCCATTGTGTAGAGACAATTAAAATGCATGCATGCTGAACAGTTAGTTGTCAGTTCAGCATTCAGATCGAAAGAAGTGATTGACTGATACCCACTAAAGAACTTCAATTGTCCAGAGTAGCACACACGAAAACCTGGCCATCAGAAATGTCCTCATCCAGTTAAAAACAGGGGGGCATTACATTTGAATAATACATATAAATTGTTCTGAGGATCTTGGAGTTACAAATGAAATGAGGAAGTGAGTGTTTTAGGTTTGGTATGGCCATTGAGTAGTGGATCTTTGAAAGACGTGTAAATGAATGATGCCTTTGTTACATCTCCATTGCCATGCGGGTACACCTGTGCATTCTTCCCTCTGTTGAAGGTCTTCTGCTGTTTCACGCAGTTGTTTGCTTGGTTTCTGAATTAAGGATGGAAATATAGAAAATTAAGCTATTGACAATATCCGTGTCAAGAGGTTTAAATTTAATCTTGCATAACAATTTTGTTTAATGCCTGAAGTCTCTATTGGTGTGGTCATTCATGGCCTAAAGAAAAGGAGTACTTGTGGCACCTTAGAGACTAACCAATTTATTTGAGCATAAGCTTTCGTGAGCTACAGCTCACTTCATCGGATGTAGCTGTAGCTCACGAAAGCTTATGCTCAAATAAATTGGTTAGTCTCTAAGGTGCCACAAGTACTCCTTTTCTTTTTGCGAATACAGACTAACACGGCTGTTACTCTGAAACCTGTCATTCATGGCCTAGTAATTCATACTGTGACACATCACTATAGAACTTAGTGACGTTAAAATCTTTGTAAATGGTTTTTTCGAACATGTTAATACCACCTGCCAAGCCATCTTCTAGTTACTGACATGGGTGGTGATATAGGACATTTAGCAAATTATATGGAGGAAATAGTTTAGTGTACAAAACTTGAAATTCTCGTTCTGATTTATTTGGGTCATTATGTACTGTTTTAATTCCAGATGTGTCATGATCTTGCTTGTGTTTAAAAAAGGATTTCATAATTCATATGCACGCTTGATGACTAATGTCCTTTTAAAGTTAGTATATGATGCCCACTGTGTCATTTGTGAAAGGGTGGAGTGAAGTAAATTCCAGGCTCTGGAAATGCTCTAGTGGGCATAGACTCTCTTGCTTGCAAAAATGGGCAGATGTCTTTTGACCTATCCCCTCCAACCTGTTTTTGTAAGGCTTATAAATTGGCTAAATTTGACTGGATTTTCATGGGGTTAGCAAAAGGCATGTCCTTGGCCAGCCACTCCTATGCCAAATTCAAGTCCTGCTTCAAAGCATGGGGGGGCACTACCACTTTTCAATGAAAAGTTCACCGTAAATTTTTAGTATGGGCTAAACAATGTATTTTTCCCCTAACCTTGTTCTCTGAAATGACTGGACTGTTTCAGCTGGAATTTTCTGGAAAAATTGTGCCTGAGGCAGACACCAAGGGTGGAAACTTTCAGCCCAAATTGTTGATTTGGCAAAATTATAAGGAAATTAAAACAGTTTTATAATGAGAAGTATTGAACGAACTTAATAGGTGGGGCTACCAGCCCTGCCTGTGCATTTGTACAAAGGAAATAAACCCTATTGAAATTTGTCATAAAATTTCAGGGTAATGTCAGTTAAGGTAAACTCATCAAGGAAAGCCCCATTTGTTTATGCAGAATCTTGCTGTCAACTTCAGTGAAAAACACCAAGTGCCTAATGTTAAGCTCCTAAATACAAGTGACTTATTTCTCAAAGGTGCTGAGCATCAGTTGGCATATGTAGGATTTGTGGATGCTCAGTATTTGTGAAAATCAGTCATTTTCTGTTTAAATACCAAAATGTAGATTTAGGAGCCTAACTTGAGGCAACTGTGACAGAACGTTTGGCCAAAGGTCTTAAGTAAATATGGCTCTTATAGAAAGTGCTTCTAGGGGCTGAGGATGGCAGCACGCTTGGGGCATTCTTCAGGAAAGGAATCTGCTGTTCACTTAGCAACTGGAAAATGTCGGGACCAATAGACATTCTGTATGGCATTAGTGATAACACACGCCTTAGTTAGACACTGACTAATATAAACTAGATTGTAATCTCTTCAAGACAGGGAGTTTGTCCTTTTGTACTATAAAGCAGCTAGAAAACTTGTGAAAGTTGTAAAACTTTATTTAAAAAAGGGGTGGGGGGTGTTTGGAAAATGGATTTTTCTGGAAAACCCACATCTTCAAGTGGTATGTAAGATCTCATAACATCATATGGTATTGTGAATGGAACAGATTAGTAATTCTGTAGTTTTCTTAAGATGTAACATCTTGCAGGTAATACTGAGATTTAACCACCAAACAGATGAGTATATAGAATGTACATGTAATACAAATATTGCATACTTTTTTCAGGCCCTGCCTTAAGTGTGAAAGTTATGACTGATGAGAGTGGAAAATCCAAAGGCTTTGGCTTTGTTAGCTTTGAAAGACATGAAGATGCCCAGAAAGTAAGTTTACACAGGATTTTTTTTTTTAGATGCATCATTCTGGGAGACTAGTAATTTTGAGTCTTGAATACAAACTTCTTTTTTTGCATCCTGTAGATCCTTCCAAATTTTTGATTTGATTTTTATAAAAAGATGTGAGGAAACAGGAGAGAAATCTATTTTGGATGATGTAGTGGGTTTTTTTATTTGATTCACATTGAACAGGCTAAGTTTGCTGCCTCCCCAGAAATATTCCTGTCTAGAAATGATATAATGGCCTTTAAATTATTTAACATTTATGTTGTAATAGTGCCTTCAGATCTCAGTGGGGTTTGGGTCTCGTTGTGCTAGGCACTGTGAAAACAGTAAGTAACCCCTGCTCCAAAGAGCTTATGATCTGAAAGACAGGATACAACAGGTGGCTATGAGAAGTGGGCAGGGAGAGTGCATTGTTTTTCAAAAATTACTAAGACTAGAAACTTTACACAACTGTTGCCCATACGTATTCAGCCATATCTACTTGCTTTAGTAACAGCATATGGTTTGCGCTGCTTTTTATTTCTTTTTGCATTGCAGAGCCAACACAGCTATGACAAGTGACCTGAGGACTCTATTCCATCTTGTATACATGGACAGTCCTTTAAGCTATAGTTACTTACACCTTTGCAAAACATACTGGAAAAAATAGGACATAATTTGGCCTATATAATCTTTATTACTATTGATTTGCACGACCGGCATAATGCTGTTTTGAGCGCAGGCTAATGTTACAGGACTGGGAGTTAGAAAGAGCATCTTAGTTTCCCTCAATTGTCACCAGCACAAATATGCACACAACAGATTAGAATAAATCCCACCTTATAAATATATAAGTAACATTTAGGTTTGCACATTTTCTTAGTCTGAGTGTAGTTAAGCTGTCTTGTGTTGTATATATGTATTACATTCTTATGGAAAATGGTTCACTTTAGTAACTGTAATGCATTTGCACAATGGTAGAGAAGTGATTCCGGTATATGGGTAAATACACATTAAAAAAATAGCTTTAAAATTAATAGACATAGACCTGTACTAAAGCTTTCACAGTGAAGGGGATATACTGTAAATTCAAAATCTTGGTGTCCAGTATTGCCTCTGCTAGAGTGCCCTTACCAATTTAGAATTGACATTCAATATTGTCCTATTTTGAAAATGTGTGAAAGATGCAGGAGGAAAAAAAGAGAAATTGAGTATATGGATGGCGCTGTCAAATGCACAAAGTGAACAAAATTTGGGAAAATTTTTTCTTAAATCTTTAAGTGACGGTAATTTTACATGTTTAACAATTGTGGGTAAAATTCAGGTGTATGATTTTTGAGCTGATGGCCCTTTAACCCTCTTCTCTTTGCATATGATTCAGAGTATGCCTATACTAGAAATGGTATAGGGGCACAAGTGCACTGCTGTAGTTGTAGATACTTGACCCACCTCTCTGAGAGGTTGTGGCTAGGTTGACTGAAGAATTCTTCCATCAGCCTAATGGTGTCTACACCATGGGGGTGGGTTGGCTTAACTATGTCACACAGGGCGTGAAATTTTTCGCAGCCCAGAGTGGTGTAGTTAGGTCGACTTAACTTTAATGTAGACTAGCCCTGAGTTAAACGTGGCTATGAACATGGTGTGGGTTTTTGATATGTATTCTCTATGGGACTTGGTTTTCAGAAAAAAATCTTAGAGGATATCTTTAATATTCTTTTCAGTGCATTTAACTGTACAATTGATGAATGTTTACTTCTGTCTCCTTCTAATTTTTCTTTTGTCCATATACTGGACAGAAAATATACTTGTACATATCATCTTACACTTAAATGCAGTATGATCCAAGAGGTTCTAGAGATGGCTTTGTTTCAATTAACCGTATTTTAAATCTGTTTGTTGGGGCAGTAGCTGGGGAAAATATTTAGTTTTTATTGTCGGAAATTTTATATAACTTGTGCGCTTAAACTGCATTAGTCAGTGGCTGAAAAAAATGTTAGGTTTAATATACCATGAGCATTGGTAACCCTTTGTTTATTTATGAAGGCTGTGGATGAGATGAATGGAAAGGAGCTCAATGGAAAGCAAATTTATGTTGGCCGGGCTCAGAAAAAAGTGGAAAGACAAACAGAGCTCAAGCGCAAATTCGAACAAATGAAGCAGGATAGGATCACCAGATACCAGGTTACACTTTTAAATTGAATGAACAAGTTTATTTTATTACTAATCTTTAACAATTCTGTCTTTTCTAAAGAGGGTCGTTTTATTTTTTTAGGGTGTAAACCTTTACGTGAAAAATCTTGATGATGGGATTGATGATGAGCGTCTACGAAAAGAATTCTCCCCATTTGGTACAATCACTAGTGCAAAGGTAAAGTTAGCATTTTAGACTTCATTTGTGTTTTGCAGTGTCTTGTGTGAAAGGAGGAATGTGATGGTTTGTCACCTAAGAAGTGAGTGGCATTCAACTTTTTCTCAACTCCTTTCAACTGGCAAAAATAAGATGTGGAGATATGGTATAACCACCCCTACATCCAACCATCATTAAATTTGAGTACTGATTCTTACTAAAAACTTAACTCATACAGTTTTTAAAGGTGTATTCATGTTGTATTTTTGGATGCAGTGATACGTAACAGTTTTTAAAATGCATGCATTATAGACTGTCTGTGGTACCTTATTACTCCTTTTTGTGCATCACATTCATTGTCATGAACCACTGCATGAGTATTTATTTCTCTCATTTTTTCACAGATCTTTAACAATAAAAACTCAGACCAATCAACCATAGAAAAACTCCAGAAATCTCAATCCATATCTGGGATGGGTGGATGCTGACATTGCATTGAAAAAATGTTTGATTTTTTGTTAGTAATGGTTCGTTCATACTGTTCCTCGCTAATAGGCCTGAAGGTGACTAGTGTTGCTAGAGGATAGACTTGTATCTGATAAACCAGCTGTGAAAGAAAACAATAAAAATCATCATGTGCCATTCACGGTCCTGGCACAGGAGCTGTTGCAGGTCCATTGTATGCAGAGCAACTGATCAAAAGGGATTTTTAAATACATATATTCCTCCGTTCAAAACTGGAACAGATTATTTGATTTTTAGACAATTGTAGGTTAGATCAAAAATTTGAGATGTGGCCTGTTGAATCCAATCCAGTTGACTGGGAATTTTTTCCCTACCAGAAGGCAGCATTGACAGTGGGTATATTATGTCTCAAAACTAAGCAGTATACGTCGTATACTGTCCACTTGCAGAAAGTGTAAAATATAATTCAGAAACCTGGAATTCAGTTCTTACCTGTACCAAATTGTACATCCTGCTCCAGGCTGGTTTTAAAAAACTACCTCGTTTTTATTGGCAGGTCATGATGGAAGGTGGCCGCAGCAAAGGATTTGGGTTTGTATGCTTTTCTTCACCAGAAGAAGCAACCAAAGCTGTCACAGAAATGAATGGTAGAATTGTGGCCACTAAACCATTATATGTAGCTCTAGCCCAACGCAAAGAAGAGCGCCAGGCTCACCTCACCAACCAATATATGCAAAGAATGGCAAGTGTGAGAGCAGTACCTAATCCTGTAATCAACCCCTACCAACCAGCACCTCCTTCAGGTTACTTCATGGCAGCTCTCCCACCGGTATGTATAGAAATAATTAATTTCATATTCTATACCATTGATAGAATCAGTTTAGATTTAGCAGTAAATTATGACTTAATAAAACATCTGTAATGTTAATATGTTAACCAAAATCACTAGCTTTATGAATTTAAGTACTGAAGAACCTATGAAAATGTCTAAACTTCTGGATGGAACAATACATTATATTCTATAAATCAGGATTTTTTTAGATATTTGAAATAGGAAAGTTTATAGAAGAAGGTATTTAGAAATGGCTGGGTGGTGGGTGGAACAGGTACATCAAGATTAATAAACACGTCATTTTATTTTTGACAGACTCAGAACCGTGCTGCATATTATCCAACTAGCCAACTTGCTCAACTCAGACCAAGTCCTCGCTGGACTGCTCAGGGTGCTAGACCTCATCGTAAGTAGTCTCCTTAACTTTCTAAATAAAGAGGCATTCATGGAACACTTACTGTCTAGCGAAGGTTAAGTATGTGCCACTAAAATACAAATGTTTGATGGTCATTACATGTAATTGGTAGAAAGGTAATATGCCAGTTCTGGCTCCTGTTTGCAGATGTTTGCCAGGAAACCTAATTTAAGGTTAACTTTTTAAAATAGTTTTTATAATAAACCACCTAGGTTTTATTTAGCAGCTGTATCACAAATTGTCATTGGGTTGAATTCCAGCCCCCCCAAAAACTAGACTGCTGACTTTTCCCTTTCTACACTTGTCTGTAATATTGTTATGCCATGTAAGGATGGCAAAGGAAAAAAAATGAGTCTTCGTCACCATTCAGTATTGTTACATGATGCAACTTAAACACTCATTGTTTTAAATGCAGCATTCCAGAACATGCCTGGTGCTATCCGCCCAGCAGCTCCCAGACCACCATTTAGTACCATGAGACCAGCTTCTTCGCAGGTTCCACGAGTCATGTCAACACAACGTGTTGGTGAGTTTCAGGTTTAAAAGTTGCATGTTCCTACATCAGGCTGCACCAATATTCACCTTTCTTTAGGTATGTAACTCATTTGTGGCCACACTACAGAGATTCTGTTAATGCTGAATAATATTTCATATACCTTTTTGAAGCTCAATAGTGCAGAGGAGGCACCACTTTGCTCTGTTATTGTACCTGCCCTAGCTGACTTGGGGTTTCTGACCTCCTAATGGCCAGCTAACATGTTAGCCCCGTGTGTATAAGGGAGGTTGAGGAGGCTCCTACTCCCCAACGCATCATCCATTTCTCTTCTGCTTATGGCTATATGGCTATTTCATACTTCTCAGTATTTCCCTTGCATGTTAGATTGCTGTCGTCCTACTCCCTCGCTGTGATTTCTCTACCACCTACCCCTCTCCCAGTATCAAACCCTCTTCCTGCTTACGAATGTGCCCTGTCAAGACTGCATATTTGAGGCTGACCTAGTGTCTCTAGGAGAGGCTGCTTGTTTAATCCTTCTCACTCTTAACCTGCATTTTCCAGTTCTTTTGCAACTATGAGAAAATGTTGCTCAATATATAGATCAACGTAATGCATTAGATTAATAGTATTAACTAGGAGTTCTCAACTTTTTCATACTGTGGGCCACATCTTAATGATATTGCTTAGGTGGCTTCCCCCTCCCATTTGTATCTGTACCATTCCTGTGGTAACTACAGCAGTGGATTATGTGGAAGAATAATATTGAGATAGTATTTATTTTTAGCTCTTAACATTGTTGCAGATGGGAACAAGGAGTGCCAGTATCACATGACAGTACTGGGGGGAGGGATAGTTTAGTGGTTTGAGGATTGGCCTGCTAAACCCAGGGTTGTGAGTTCAGTCCTTGAGGGGGCCATTTATGGATCTGGGGCAAACATTGGGGACTGGTCCTGCTTTGAACAGGGGGTTGGACTAGATGACCTCCTGAGGTCCCTTCCAACTCTGATATCCTATGATTCTGCTGTCTAGAGATCAGCAGTAAGTGGTACAGACCAGGTTCTGGGGACCACTGTTACATAAAGAAAAGCACATTCAGAATGTATTAATCTGCTATATCTCAGTAACTCATCTAATCGTTTAAAGTAATTTTTAGGGTAATTTAATTGGCAAAATGTTTTAAATTTTTAAGAGACTCGCCCTTAATTATGACTGGGGTAGAATGAAATTCAAGTAAACCTGTTTAATCAAAAGCAGATGTTCTCTCCATGGTGCTTTTTTTATAGTGTTTAAAAAAAAAAAAAGCAAATAATTAGCAAAATAATGAGAAACGAAACATGCTTTTGGTTCTGAGCCCACAGGTTGACCATTGGTGTTTTTATTTAGTAACATTGCTGTAATCAAATATAATACAATACTAAAATTAGATACTCATTATAGTCCTAACACTGTGTCCATTCATTGACTTGTACAAAATGTAAGCTTAATGAAAGCTGAATTATTAACACATAAATCATGTTAATCTTCACAGCTAATACATCAACACAGACAATGGGTCCGCGTCCTGCAGCAGCTGCTGCTGCGGCCACTCCTGCTGTACGCACAGTTCCACAGTACAAGTATGCTGCAGGTGTTCGTAATCCTCAACAACATCTTAACACACAGCCACAGGTTGCTATGCAGCAGGTATGTAGTCTTGGTTTTGGTAGCCAACTGATGTCTTTGCTGAGGAAACTTTCCTTTTGCCTAATCTGTATCATAACTGCAAAGCGTCTGCCTTCACCACTGAGATCATTGAAGCCACAGAGTCTGATGTTTAGGCAGGGGCAGGCAAACTTTTTGGCCTGAGGGCCGCGCCGGGTTTCTGAAATTGTATGGAGGGCCAGTTAGGGGAGGCTATGCCTCCCCAAACAGCCAGGCAAGGCATGGCCTGGCCCTTGCCCCCTATCCAACCCCCCTGCTTCTTGCCCCCTGAGACTCCTGCCCCATCCGCCCCGGGATCCGTGACTACACCCACCCACCCGAACTCCCCTACCCCCTTACCTTGATGCCTGGAGTACTGGTGGTTGGTGGTGCAGCTACGCCATGACGGGCAGCCACGCAGCACAGAGCACCGGGTCAGGCCGCACTCTGCAGCTGTGCTGCCCCAGGAGCTCACTGCTCCGCCACCCAGAGCATTGCGCAGGCAGTGCAGTGAGCTGAGGCTGCATGTGGAGGGGGAACAGCAGGGTAGGGGCCGGGAGCTAGCCTCCCAGGCCAGGAGTTCAGGGGTCGGACTGGATGTTCCCGTGGGCTGTAGTTTGTCACCTCTGTGTTAATGGCTTTATTTTTCACAAATCTAAAATATATTGGGAACAAAGCTTATTTTCTATTGTTATATATTTTTGAGTTTTCTTATTTATGTGGTTGACATTTTGTGTGTTTCTGCATTAGTCTTCCCCCCATTGCACCAAAATTCAAGTACCAAATTGTGGCACCAAGTTTGTAAGCCTGGAGTTTAAAATAAATCTGAAGCATTCTTAAGGAGGGCATGACCCTGTTCTACTTGTTTTGTACTACCGAAGTGCTTGATGATACATTCTGTGCTCGATGATACATTCTGCGCTTGAGCTTTGCTTAATATATAAATTATGCTCAGCAAGGGATTGAGTCAGCATTAGTGTGCCTTGCAGTATCAGTCATCTTTTACCAGCCTCTTGATGAAAATTACGCAACCATAATTTTTTCTAATATTTGACAAATATGCAGGCATGGTTGTTACATTGAAGATTCCCTGTCTGTTCATTCCCTCTGAAGCACCTGGCATTGGCCACTGTCAGAAGACAGGATACCGAGCTAGATGGACCGTTGGTCTCACTCAGTATGGCCATTCTTATGTTCTGAGTTGTGGAGGTATAAAATATGTTTCAATGTTCCAGAATTTAACTTTAAAATACGTTTTATTAACTTGCAGCCAGCTGTCCATGTGCAAGGTCAGGAACCCTTGACTGCTTCCATGTTGGCTTCTGCCCCTCCACAAGAACAAAAGCAGATGTTAGGTATGTACATTTGATCCTACTAGCCAATTGTAATAGAAATTAAATAGTTTTCAGTCTTTTTAAAATATGTGCTTCTAATCAGTTGTAAAGGAGTATTTTGAATGTTACTGTTGTAGGATACATGGTTGAGTTTTTAAGATGAAAGTACTTGCCCCTTTTCACATTGTAGGATTTGACATCTGACTAACACTGCTCAGTCTGTCCTCAGCAGATGTAGAATGGAGAGATCTGCTCCCTGGAGAAATTTTAGTATGTCATTTAACATGAATGAAATATCAGACCACTTTAGGTTAGGATTAGGCAGTTGATATATTTTCTATTCCAATAAACCAGTATTTTGTTTACCTAATGCAAAAGCCTTAACTAGGTGAGAGCATGGAATGCATATTAGTGGGGTCGATACTACTATAATTTAGGCTTTTAATGGATACTACTTTTGTGCAACAGTTAACCTCTGAGTCTGTGATTGCTTTGCATAGTCTCCATTGCTGATTACTTTAAAGGCTCCTTTAATCTTGTTTTTTATGACTGATACTTTAGTTTTATACAGTCATATTCAGGAGTTTTTATTTTTAGCATTCAAATGAGTAGGATATAATACTTATCCTTTTAATAATTTTGAGGAATTTAGGTACAAGTCCATAGATTGCTTAACAGATTTTAGTGCCTGTGTTTAGCGTTGTTAAAGGCTAAATTAATTTTTAATGAAATCGATCACTGTAGCTGACTGTAGTGTCTTAATGTTTTTCTAGGTGAACGGCTGTTTCCCCTTATTCAAGCTATGCACCCTACTCTGGCGGGTAAAATCACCGGTATGTTGTTGGAGATTGACAACTCTGAACTCCTTCATATGCTTGAGTCTCCTGAGTCTCTTCGTTCGAAGGTAGATAGACTATTAGCATCTAAGCCCTCCTTTTGATGTTACATGTGTATTTTGTGTAATTTAGCTGCTTCACTATCTTAAATGTACTGAAATTAAGTAAAGCATTATTTTGTAACAATTGTTTTATCCTATTAGGTTGATGAAGCTGTAGCTGTACTACAAGCCCACCAAGCTAAAGAGGCTGCTCAGAAAGCAGTTAACAATCCCACTGGGGTTCCAAGTGTTTAATATGTAAGTTTTCCTACAGAATACATTCTTAATTTTTCTCAACTGATCAGGGTGTTCTACTGGCATTTTATTGTATGTATAGTTAGTCAGGAATGTTTTAATATGACCTGCAGTAGCTAAAGTTTCTGTACTCCTAGAAATAAGTTTCTAGTTATAAGCCACTGTTAAATAGACTATCATTAGACAGATCTGGCCATAATAATTTGGAAAGAAGGGAATAAACTAAAGCTACATTTTTAAATAAAGTTGACCTATTTACTAGAGCTATTAGGATACAGGACTTCACTAAAGCTTGTCCCTAATCTGGTACCTCATAAACGTGAGACTGCTTAGAGATGGCCTTTTTATTCCTCAAACAAGAGGTATGTGCAGCTATGTGAAGGTTAAATTTTGTCAGCTACTCATATACTTTATAAATCAGAAACTTTCAGAATAAAAAAAAAGATCATAGAATATCAGGGTTGGAATGGATCTCAGGAGGTCTAGTCCAACCCCCATATTAATACCTGAACATAAATGCAGCTGCAAGATTCTATTGTAAAGTCTTCAATAAGGGGGCGGGGGGGGGATAGAAGGGGGATTAGAATTGGAACTGTAAAAGGAATATGCATAATTAGCAATACAGAAGATACTGTTCATAATTGAAATGTAAATGTCCTCAGAAATACAGTTCATTGAGGAATGCATCATAAATTAGAACTTCGGAGGAAGTCACAACCTCTGACCAATATAAATTGCCATCCATATAATTCAAGCAGCAGCTTGAGAATTTTGGGGGAGGTTTGATGAGAATTATCTTTAGGATACACAAACTTGATGGATTTGTTTTACAAATCCATTTGTGGGATTTATTTGTCGATGTTCTTTCCTACACGTCCCTTTTTTCAGTAGATATGGAGCTCAGCTATTTATGCTATAGTTTGTGCATAATTGAACACTTCACCTGACCCCACCCCACAGAATGCCTGGGAATGCCTGCCGGGGGGGGGGGTGGTAATGGGCATGGGGGAGCACACGGGGTTACCTGCCACTGGGTTTCCCCCCTCCACTCCCCCCCCTATTTCTGCAAGTGCAGAGCTGCCCAGCTGAAGGAGGGTTGTCTCGGATCAGCTGACTCTTTAGCTGAACACAGCCTCCTGGGTCTAGTGCCAGCCTTCCTGTTTTCTGTTCAACAGTGAGTGCCCATGGTGGGGCTGGGGAGAAGAGACAGTGGGGAAGGAAGAGGACAGGGGGAGGGGAATGTGGGAGTGAGAGGATGGGGAGGGGAATGAGATGAGGAAGAAAAAAGGGGTAGGGGAATTATTGGGGGGAATCGGGAGCCCAGCATGCAGCATCCCCTTGGCAACAGCTAATGCTTCCCTGTTAAGCAGGTCCATCGAACCCTCATCCTGACAAGCCCTACCCCCCTACATCTGGAACCTCCCGCTGAGCCCCAACCAGCTGCACCTGGACCCCCACCCCATCAAGCCCCAGCACCCAGACACCTCCCCCTCCAAGCCTCATCTCCCCACACTTGGACACAACACACCTAGAACACCCCCTGCTGAGCCCCAACCACCTTCACCTGGATCTCCTGCAGAGTTCCTATTGTCCCTGCACCTGGAATCCCCCAATGAGACTCTGTGCATCCAGATCTCCCACTGAGCTGCCGACACCCAGATTGCCCCACACAGAAACCTCTCACCTCACACTTGGATCCTGCTGGACTACCCTATTCACCCACACCTGGTATGCCTGACCAGGAGTGCTGGAATAGTTTTTAGAGTGGGGATTCTGAGAACTATTGAACCAAACTGTAAACTCTATATATAATGGAAATCATTTCAAGCCTGGAGCACCCTTAGTTCCAGTACCTATGCATCTGGTGCAGAGAGGCAGGGCCCTGGGGTGTCCCTGTACTGGGGGAAGTGGGGGCTTCAGAGTGATCTCGTACCTCAGTGTAGCCAGTGGCCTGTGCTCCACACTGCCATGCTGGAACCACATCTATTTATTGACAATTTTCAGAGTTTTAAAATATTGTGCACATAACTTTTTGGTGCAGAATTCCCTCAGCAGTGACCATTGTCCAACTAGCTGTGTATATAGAATTCACTCTACAGGGTTTTCTTTACATGCTGGTTAATTTAATTTTTATATTGCCATTAAAAATTGTCCTCCCCATGGGGTTGCTAAGTTTTATGTCTCTATTTTACAGATGAGAAACTGGGGCAGAAATGTTAAATAACTTGGTCAAGTCCAGAAAAGGAACAGAATTGCAGTCATGATTACAATGTACGAGGTCCATCGTTCAGTCCAGTGTTTAGTCCAGTTAAACCACATTACCTGTCTTTATATATATTGGGATAGTCCATAGCAGACCGCAGGCCAAATCTGGACCGCTAACGCTTTTTATTTACATATAATTATTATTGCTTTTTATTATTTTCTGTGGTGTCTGGACCTTGACTACACCTTGACCAAGAAATTTAGACCTTGACAAAAAAATAGACTACCCCTGATATAAGTTAACATTTTTGAACGATCTTCACCAGAAATGGCTAGGGACATGCTTTTAAAAAATGAAAGTTTAAATTCTACATCTAGGTCCCTAAAATGGGGGTTAGATTGATTCTCTCTCTCCTCACTTCCCTATCTAAACGGCCAATTGTTGTCATCATTAGTTTGTGCCTAGATGAACAGGGGAAAATGTGTGCACGCTACTTGAGAAGAAAATATGCTTTCAATTCTAATTTTGGCCCAAACTCATTATGTAGCATCTGAAGAAAATGGATTATTTTGGTAGTGTTCTCCAGGAAATGTGCTCATATTTAACGTAGGTTGTCTTGGAGCTCTACTTGGGTACCTGATGCCTCTTCTCCACTATTAAAGGGGAATCAGATTTGATGTCCAGCAAATTACCATCCATTAAACATTAGTATTACTTTCAAAGATCATTCACTACTACTATCGCAATACTACTTACCAGCATATGTGCTTGCCCATACTGTGATATTGTTTTTTGGGCTCCATGACACATTACTACTTGGCATTGGAAATAGTTACTAAATTAAGTGTTATCCAGTGCTGTAATTAAGTGTCTGGTAGTAGTTGTCCCAGAATGAGGCAGTATAGTCCAGTGCTTAGAGTAGGGAGGACTTTAATTAAAACTATTTATTTGTATTACTGTAACCCCCTGGACCATGGCCCCATTGTGCTAAGCTCTGTACAAGGATAGGAGATCTAGTTTCAGTTCTCATTAACTAGTTGTGACCTTTGGAAGAGGCACAACTTCTCTGTTCCTGTTTCCACATCTGTACACAAAGTTGTAATGTTTGTGAAGGTCTTTTTAGATCATTATATAGAAGATACTATGAAAGTACAGAATATTGATGTGAGTTACTAATTTTTCACATTAACAACTGCTAATATTGTTCTTGTTTACAGAAAGATCCGGGACTTCAAACTAGAACTTCGCTTCACCGAAGAAAAAAAATCTAAACATGGAAAAATGATTAAATATTGAGAAAAACATTGCAAAATATAAAATAAATAAAAAAAGGAAAGGAAACTTTGAAGCTTATGTACAGAGCAAATGCCAGGGCTAGCAAAACTAATGCTGGTCCTAGATTTACCTATTGATTTAAAACAAAAAAAAAATAGTAAAATAAAAAATACAAATTAATGTTTTATAAACCCGGGGGAAAAGAATTTTCAGCACAGTACAGAAATTTAAAGCATTCCTTTCTTTAATTTTGTAATTCTTTACTGTGGAAAAGCTCAGAATATCACCACTGTTTTAATTAACAGTGAGAATTGATAGCTGAGCAAAGAAACGTAATTTGGATTATAAAATTCTTGCTTTAATAAAAATTCCTTAAACATGGTTTTATTAATACTCTTTCCTTTCTCCTGTCATGTTGGTATGCCTCAAACTACATTGGTGTCATTCTAGAGTCTGAGTTGGAATCCCACTCACGATAATACCTGTATGCAGTTTCCAGATCAGATTAATCTACATTTAGCCACCTGTTGCTAATATTATAAACTCAAGTACTAAAACAAGTGAACTGAACAGCTGGGTCCACCCGTTTTAGTTTTCAGTTCTTAGTATCATGCATTTTCTATGTCTTCCTGAACATATTTAACTATTTATAAATAAGATTTTGAATTGTTCATGTTTTAGGGTGGTCTAAAGGACGTAATTCAATGTATAGGACTGTTGAAATTGGATCTCACTCCCTTGTGCAGTAAGGAGAACTGTACCAACTCTTCCCATTTTGTGGAAGGAAACATGATCTCCATGCACCCTTTTGGCTGGCTTTAAGAAGGCTGATTTACTCTGAAGGAGTTTCATCCACCATAGCTGAAGCAAGAATTTGAGTGTGGGCTGGTCTAAAGGGAGATTCTCACAAAAAGATACCCCCAGGGATGTGGAAGAATTAATGGGGATTCTGTAATTGACACCTGCAAGTTTCCTCTGCCAATAAAGGATATTATGTAACTTACACTTAGATTATCTTAAAGTAATGCAGGTTTTTTTAATGCGTTTAATTCAGTCAGTGGACCTGGTGATGTAAGAAGCTGAAGGTGTCCGAGCCTAATCGTCCCCAATTACTGAACAATTTATTCACAAGCATATTTCTAGGGTAGTTCACAGCATTGGCACTAATACTTTATATGCAGGAGCAATGGAAATTTGCAGTGAAACAGAATAATCTATTCATAACTTCCCCATTCATAAGATGTGATTTCTAGCTTTTTTTTGTGTGAGATGTGTGCAGGGGTGGTGGTTTTGGCAGGTAGATGATGGATGGCCTGAACTCCTACTTCCCCTCTCAGAAACACTTGGTAGAAACCAGCAATCCCACTGTCCCAAGTTGAAATTATAAAGCGCAGTTCTCTGGCAGAGTGGGGATCCTGTGGCAAATTTTAAAAAAGTTGTCCATAATCTGTTTGAACCTGTTTCTCCATGTAAAGTTAGCTTCTTGGTTCTTTCCCACTGTTTAGAAGATGACCTAAAACTAGGCATTTCACAGTACGTGTTCCCTCTATTTGGTCTCTAAAATAAGTTTCTCAATTTAAAATTGAGATCTAGGGAAAATAATGTGGAATGACACAAAAATTAGCCTGCAAGTATTCACTGAGGGTAGAACAGGAACCTCTGCTCATCTTCCTTGTAAGACGAGAGGGATGTTGAATGAAGTTGAAAGGTGGCAAATTCAAAAGTGAAGAAAGAAGGAGATGCTTTAAAACAATGCACAAGCAGCTCCTGGAATTCATTGCCAAAGAACACCCTTGTGGCCAGTAGCTTAATAAGGTCAAAAAAGTTCAATGTATAACAGGAATATCTGGAATTGCAATAAATATTAAAACAGGAAATTTGAAAGGATAAAAACCCTCTGAAAGTAAGCTATCTAATTGCTGGTGTTAAGAAACTCCTTAGAGACAGGTTATCCCAGAGCTGCCTATTAGGAAGTTTCTTACTCTCCTCTGAAGAACACTCACAAAGGCCCTGCTGAGTAGGGACTTGTGGGCTATGTCTACACTTTGAACTTAAGATGGTGTTCCCCCCTCATAGGATTTCAAGGGACCTTGAGAGGTCATCGTGTCCAGGCCCCTGCACTCAAGGCAACATAGAATCATAGAATATCAGGGTTGGAAGGGACCTCAGGAGGTCATCTAGTCCAACCCCCTGCTCAAAAGCAGGACCAATCCCCAATTAAATTATCCCAGCCAGGGCTTTGTCAAGCCTGACCTTAAAAACTTCTAAGGAAGGAGATTCTACCACCTCCCTAGGCAACGCATTCCAGTGTTTCACCACCCTCCTAGTGAAAAAGTTTTTCCTAATATCCAACCTAAACCTCCCCCACTTTCACTTTCTTAAACATTACTGTGTGCAAGAACATCAGTCCCATGAATGTTCACAGAAAACAAATGATTTTCAATACAAAAGCAAATTAATGGGTTTTATTTGGACAAATGCTTTTGAACCCTTTATTTGCAGTAGTCACCCAGCTTTGCCAACAACCCCTACATAGGCGAAAGTTTCTCATGACAACCATTTAAGGCTATAGACAGTACTTTCCTCTTCAATGGGCAAGAGATAGGGTTTGGTCCTGCACAGTGCTGATGCAGGGAATGTTGTGTATGTGAAAAGTCAAAAATGATCAGCAGAGCTGAGTGCAGAGGAACCCCATCCTGCATTAATGAGAGCGCTGCTATGCACTGCTAGGGCCAAGTGACTCCTGCCTAGCAGCGGGCTACACTGGAATATGTAGTGAAACAGTGCAGTGTGAGGATGTCTCCTCAGACTCTCATTTTCCACACACCCCTTTTTCACTCTGCATATTTACAAGCCAGAAGGGACATGGTGGGAGGGGGACTTGAGACTGTCCGTTGCTCAATGCAAAAGTTAATGCCTAGCAATATCCACTTGTACTGGTATTACATGTACTCAGTAGCTCTCATCGGGCTAGCAAGAGTACAAATAGCAGTCTAGCTACACTAGCACAGGTAGCAGTAGTGGAGGTAGAGGTTTGCTGGGCTGAGTAAGTACACCCTGAATTTACAAAAAGCTTCCCTTTGTTATAAAGGGAGCATTAGGTTAATTACTATAATCTCTTTAAAGGCGTTGTGGCCTTTTTCTTGGTCTGAATTTTTTCAATTCATCCTATCCTAAAATGGTAGACTTTGCCATATTCTGAAATGATTTAAAGTTCTCTTAAATATGGACGTTTTAGAAGATCTAAACAAAACTGCCTGGAAATGTGGACTTCTAGCATATGCCAGACCCCCTCCAAACCAATTGAGTGCAAGAATATATAGTCTTCTACAGAACAGCAGGAGTATGGATCTCTGATTTATTCACAACAGGGTTTGAAATCTTTTTTTCCACAGTCCCTTAAACATTCTCTAGTCATATTTACTTGATTTTAAAACAAGCTATACAACATGCTGACCAATAGACACAAGATTAGCTGGGCCGGGCCTGGCCTGGCCCTCTGTCTCTTCACATTCTCCCCTGAAGATAACCATACTTGGGCTCTGAGAAACAGGAAGTGAATTCCAGAATTAAGGGTATGTCTACACTACAAAATTAGGTCAAATTTATAGAAGTTGGTTTTTATAGAAGCGATTTTGTACAGTCGATTGTGTGTGTCCCCACTAAGCGCATTAAGTCGGCAGAGTGCGTCCACAATACTGTGGCTAGCATCGACTTTTGGAGCATTGCACTGTGGGAAGCTATCCCACAGTTCCTGCAGTCTCCACCACCCATTGAAATTCTGTGTTAAGCTCCCAATGTCTGATGGGGCAAAAACATTGTAGTGAGTGGTTTGGGGTACATGTTGTCAGTTGCCCCTACCTCCATGAAAGCAACGGCAGACAATCATTTCACACCTTTTTTCCATGCAGACACCATACTGCTTTCAGCAGACGGTGCAGTAGGACTGCAAACCGTCGTCATCCACCGCTTCCACTGCAACTCTGCTCTCCTGCAGACACCATACCACGGCAAGTGTGGAGCCTGCTCAGATCACCGCGGCAGTTATGAGCATTGTAAACACCTCACATGTTACCCTGCAGTATGTGCAGAACCAGAACCTGCAAAAGCAGGTGAGGAGGCAATGGCAGCACGGTGACAAGAGTGATGAGGACATGGACACAGACTTCTCTCAAAGTATAATCATTAAATAAGCTTGCTTTTAAACCATGTATTATATTTACAAAGTTACACTCACTAGAGGTGCCTTCTCCAGCTTCAAGGTCCGGGAGCCTGGGTTGGGAGGGTATTGGCTCCAGAGCGATAAACAGTTCCTGGCTATCGGGGAGAACGGTTTCATCCTCCGCCTCCTCATCTTCCTTGTCCCCAAAATCCTCATCCCTGTTGCATGAGGCTCCCTGCTTCAGAAGTCCACGTATAGGTGTGGGGTAGTGGTAGGGCCCCCCTCTAGAATTGCATGCAGCTCACTATAGAAGCGGCATGTCTGGGGGTCTGACCCGGAGCAGCCATTTGCCTCTTTGGTTTTTTGGTAGGCTTGCCTGAGCGTCTTAATTTTCACATGGCACCGCTGCCGGTCCCTGTTGTAGCCTCTGTCCATCATGCCCTTGGAGATGTTTTTCAAATATTTTGGCATTTCGTCTTTTGGAACGGAGTTCTGAGAGCACGGATTTGTCTCCCCATACAGCAATCAGATCCAGTAGCTCCCGTTCGGTCCATGCTGGAGCTCTTTTGCAATTCTGGGACTGCATGGTCACCTGTGCTGATGAGCTCGCCATGCTGGCCAAACAGGAAATGAAATTCAAAAGTTCCCAGGGCTTTTCCTGTGTACCTGGCCAGTGCATCTGAGTTGAAAGTGCTGTCCAGAGCGGTCACAATGGAGCACTCTAGGATAGCTCCCAGAGGCCAATACCATTGAACTGCGTCCACACTATCCCAAATTCAACCTGGCGATGTCAATTTCAGTGCTATTCCCCTCCTCTGGGAGGAGTACAAAAATTGATTTTAAGAACCCCTTAAGTCGACAAAAATAGCTTTGTCGTGTGGACGGGTGCAGGGTTAAATCGACCTAACACTGCTAAATTCGACCTAAACTTGTAGTGTAGACCAGGGCTCAGAGTCCTCTCCTGAGCGTGGAGCACGCAGATTTGCAGCAATTTGGCTTGGCAAAAAGGAAATCTCTATTAAACTTCTCCCTTTTCTAGTTATAAAATTGATAAGATGTCTGGGCTGATCCTTAACTTTTATTGAGTGGCAGCAGTGATCAGTGCTGAAGAGAACAGAAGACATTGAGTGGGACTTTTGTCACTGACTTCACTGGAAGTAGGACTAGGCTGTATGGGACCTCTTCTCAAAACTTGTAGTCCCACTGAAGTCAATAAGAAATGCTTTGCGGGACTGGGCCCTAAATTGGATGCAGTCAGTATAGATCAAACAATGTCATACAATGTACAGAAGGCACACACATTAAATGAAAGGCTGAAGGTCAAACCTTGTCTGGCACACAAATTAATTATATGCAGTTAATATTTGGTGGATTATCATTGAAAAGCCTTGTGGAAGGAATGTTTTGTGCCCCATTCTGTCCTATCTTAAAACCTTTTTTCTGTTTGAGACTCAGGATTATTAAGACGGAACAAGAGGATTTCTTTATAGCCTACGCTGTTTGGCAGGCCCTCTACTCATTCCGATGCTTGGGTAACAAGCTGCTAGGTGCTATGGTAATGCAAATAATGAAAATTAAGTACAATAGACTTAATTATTAATTATACTTACTTACTTATACAAGGCTCTTTGACCTTATCAAAACAGTACATGATAATTTTTCACAAATTCAGATTAACTCATTGAGTTTCCATGAAACTGATTTTAAATCAAGATTTTTTTTGATGGAAAACTGTTAAGTTCTACGTGAGAACTACAGACCAAAATTGACTGCTATCCCTGAGAAGATTATAGAGTTTATTGGTGGGAATGACATATTCTGGGCTGTATCATGGTTTCCAGTATTCCCCACAGATTAGAGAAAGTAGTGGAAAACTCATTATATGCAGGACTCCTTATACTTCATAGCACAATGGTGCCAAATTCTGTGGTGATAACCCCTAAATTCCACAACCATGTTGGTTTATCCAGTCATGATGAAGTCTCCTTTGTTCCCAGCCCCCAAAACACACAGCGAGACTCTGGCAAGGCACTAATTGATATAAACATTGTTGATTTTTCTACCATTATTATTGTTTTCAAGGATGGGTTTTTCATCACACTCTCTATCTGCTACAGATCCCCATCTCAGCTCCCATGACGTTGTCCAGGAGACCCAGCTCAAAACCGCTTTCTCCCAACATGCCAGGGAAGCGGGGAGCTTGGAGTCAGCTTCTATAGTTTATCTCCCCAGATCTCCAGGTCTTAGGCTATGTCTACTCTGCGCATCTTACAGCGCACAGTTGTGCTGCTACAACAGTGCCACAGTAAGGGCTTGGCTACCCTTGCAACTTAGAGCGCATTAAAGCAAGCCCAGACGCCCTAACTCACGACGCGTCCATGCTGGCACAGCACGTAGAGCCCCTGACTCCACGGCTGGAGCGCTCCTGGTAATCCACCTCGAGAAGAGGCATAATGCTTGCTGCGCCCCAGCTGGAGTGCCGTGGCACCAGTGCGGACGCCTTGGTCTGTTAATGCGCTCTGATTGGCCCCCAGAAGTGTCCCACAATGCCTGTTCTAACCACTCTGTTAGATGGTTATCTGGTCATCACTTTGAACTCTACTGCCCTGCCCTGCCCTGCCCTCAGGTGACCAACCATCAGACCCGCCCTTTAAATTCTCTGGGAATTTTGAAAATCCCCTTCCTGTTTGCTCAGCAAGGCGTGGAGTGCTCTCAGCAAATCTTTCCAGGTGACTATGCTACCACGTGCCAGGAAATCCCCAGCACGGAGCAATGGCAAGGTGCTGGACCTCATCAGTGTCTGGGGGCAGGAAGCTGTCCAGTCCCAGCTGTGCTCCAGTCATAGGAATTATGATACCTTCGGGCAGATATCAAGGGACATGATGGAAAGGGGCCATGATCGGGACGCACAGCAGTGCAGAGTTAAAGTGAAGGAACTGTGGAATGCCTACCACAAAGCCCGCGAGGCAAACAGCTGCTCCGGTGCTGCCCCTGCGACCTGCCGTTTCTACAAAGATCTGGACGCAATACTTGGGGGTGACCCCACCTCCACTCCAAGTACCACCATGGACACTTCAGAGCCCATATCAACAAGGCAGGAGGAGGAGGAGGAAAGCGGGAGCAAGGGTGCTGAGGGGGAGGGAGACACCCCGGCATCCCTAGATGCGTGCAGCCAGGAGCTGTTCTCAAGCCAGGAGGAAGGTAGCCAGTCACAGCAGCCGGTGCTTGGGGAAGAACAAAGAGCAGAGGAGGTGCCTGGTAAGCAGCTTTTATTTTGGGAAGAAAGTTGTTCGGTGCTGACTCTTGGGGCGAGGACGGTTAGGGCTGGATGCATATCTAGATGTGGAATAGGGCGTTGATGTGCTCTCTCACATCGCGGAAATCGGCCTCAGTGATCTGTTCAAAGGTCTCATGCAGAAGCTGGGCAATGCGTGTGTGTAGGTTCCTTGGGAGAGCTACTATACTACTTGTCCCAGTCAGGCTAACATGTCTGCGCCACTGTGCCGGGGCGGGGGTGGGGGGACCATTGCTGCACACAGGCAAGCTGCATATGGGTCAGGGCGGAAGCCGCATTTTAGTAGAAAACCCTCCCTTGCTTCCCAGGTCACCCTCAGCAGCGAGATATCTTCCAGGACAAACTCCTGTGGAAAATGTGGGAACAGTGTTCAGTATAGGGGCCCGCTGCAGCTGTTAGCTCTCCCCAAAGCACAGAAACCCAGAGGACAGTACGGCTGTGAAACAATCAGTACTCCTTGCCCCTGTGCTTATTCACCATTTGGGGGCTCTTGTGGGTTATGTGCACTCCCGTTGGGACAGGCAAATTCTGCTATTGTGTGGACTGTGCTTGTCTTTAAGTACGGGGGAATCATTGCTCTGTCTGGTGTGAACAATGCTGCCTCTGTTAAGTGTTGCATTTTGCCTTTACAGATGCAACCTTGAGATCTCAGCCGTCTTTGTTATCACCGGCCGAAAGACTCCAAAGAATTAGGAAGAGGCCACGTAGAAGCAAAGAGGACATGCTGCACGAAGTAATGCAGCAGTCCCTTAATGAAAATCAAAAAGTGCAGGAGTGGCAGGAGAGTGAAAGGTGGTCCGCCAGCAGAATGCGAATCGCCGGCACCAAAGCACGGAGCGGCTCAGAAGCATTATGGAGCGCCAAGGGGACTCGATCCAGGCACTCGTAGCAATGCAGGCGGAGTACTACCGCATCCGCACCACGTCCCTTGCAGCCGTTGTCCCAAAACTCTTTCCCTTGTGCCCCCATGTCCACCTTCAACCCACTTTCCCCCACATCTGGGTTCTTCTCACCACCAGCTGCCTCCAACACCTGTAGCTTCACCACCCAGCCCTGCAAACTACGACCCTTACCCACTGCACTCAACCCACATCACCATGCATATTAGCCAGCCTGAAGTGCAGCACTCATTGCACAGCACTCCAGACAGGACATAAGCAAATCTGTGATTGAACTGTTTCCCACCCTACCCCCTTGACCTTTCTGTTTCCCAAGCAGTTGTGTTTCTTTTCAATAAATGAATTTTCTTTTCAATAAATGGATTTTTTGGCTTTGAAAACATTCTTATTATTGCATAAAGTAAAAGATACCGTAGCCCAGGAAAGCAACAGGCACTGCAAGTCAGTGTAGCAAACATAGATTCCTACTAACTTTGGAACCACCACTCCTCACTCCTGTGCAGGGCATCAAACATTACTGGTGGCTTTCAGCCTCAAATTGCTCCCTCAAGGCATCCCTAATCCTTGCAGCCCCGTGCTGGGCCCCTCTAATAGCCCTGCTCTCTGGCTGTTCAAATTCAGCCTCCAGGTGTTGAACCTCCGAGTTCCATGCCTGAGTGAATCTGTCACCCTTCCCTTCACAAATGTTATGGAGGGTACAGCACGCGGATATAACTGCGGGGATGTGGTCATCAGCCAAGTCCAGCTTCCCGTACAGACAGTACAGACAGGCCCTTTAAATGGCCAAAAGCACACTCCACAGTCATTCTGCACCGACTCAGCCTGTTGTTGAACCGCTCCTTGCTGCTGTCAAGGCTCCCTGTGTAGGGTTTCATGAGCCATGGCATTAACGGGTAAGCGTGGTCTCCAAGGATCATAGTGGGCATTTTGACTTCCCCTACAGTGATCTTCTGGTCCGGGAAGAAAATCCCGCCTTGCAGCTTCCTGAACAGGCCAGTGTTCCGAAAGATGCGTGCATCATGCACCTTTCCGGGCCAGCCTGCGTTAACGTCAATGAAACAACCAGAGTGATGCACAAGCACCTGGAGAACCATAGAGAAATACCCCCTCCGATTAATGGACTTGAAGGCTACGTGGGCTGGTGCCAGAATTGGAATATGCGTCCCATCTATCTCCCCTCTGCAGTTAGGGAAACTCATTTGTGCAAAGACAGCCACAGTGTCATGCATGTTAGCCAGAGTTACAGTTCTTGTGAGCAGGATGTGATTAATGGCCCTGCAAACTTGCATCAAGACGATTCCAACGGTCGACTTTTCCACTCCAAACTGGTTAGCAACTAATCGGTAGCTGTTAGGAGTTGCTAGCTTCCAGATTGCAATAGCCATCCGCTTCTCCACTGGCAGGGCAGCTCTCAATCTCGTGTCCTTGTGGCACAGCGTGGGGGCGAGCTCCTCACACAGTCCCATGAAAGTGGCTTTTCTCATCCAAAAGTTCTGCAGCCACTGCTCATCATCCCAGACTTGCATGATGAAGTGATCCCACCACTCAGTGCTTGTTTCCTGAGCCCGGAAGTGGCATTCCATGGTGGTGAGCATGTCTGTGAATGCCACAAGCAATTTCGTGTGATATGCGTTACGCGAGTTGACATTATCGTTGGACTCCTCACTGTCAGTTTGTAGCTTAAGAAGTAACTCAACTGCCAAACGTGACGTGCTGGCGAGACTTGTCAGCATACTCCTCAGCAGTTCGGGCTCCATTCCTGCAGACCGAAAGGGAAGACAGAGCGCACAGTACAAAAAAGTTGAAAGATGGCACCAAATGTAGACGGAAGCACAGGGATCACTGGGATGCAAAGCGATGCATCACGGGGCATTGGGACAGGACCCAGAATGCCCTCCCCGCCCCCTTCCCACAAGCCACAGCGCCAGAATGGGAAGAGGTGCTCTGTGGGATAGCTGCCCATAATGCACTGCTCCCAATGCCACTGCAAGTGCTGCAAATGTGGCCACACCAGTGTGCTTGCAGCTGTCAGTGTGGACAGACTGCAGTGCTTTCCTTACTGCGCTCTCCGAAGGCAGGTTTAACTCACAGTGCTCTACATCTGCAAGTGTAGTCATGCCCTAAGGTACGCAGTGTAGCTGCTCTTTGTTGGCAGGAGAGCTCTTTCTCCTGCTGACAAAATAAAACCACCCCCAATTAGGGGCGGTAGCTTTGTCTCCTGCCGACAAAGCTATGTCCACACCTACCCTTTTCGTCTGTAACACTTTTGTCAGTTGGGGTGTGTTTTTTCAAAAGTTTTACTGACAAAAGTTTTACCAACAAAAGTGCAGTGTAGACATAGCCATAGCTGCTGCACTGTTCTCCAGAAAAACTAGTTTGCCAGACTACACTTCTGCTTCCTCTGGCTGGGAGCTGGATTCTACTTCTCACTCCCCTGCTGCCTGGCTCCAAGGAACAATGCAAGGAGCATATGCTGTAATCCAATTAACTCCCCCAATTAACTCAGGGTGACAGAGAAAACAAAACATTGGCTTCAGCAAAATGGTAAATACTGTGGCAGGGATGCTGAATTCCATGGCATCTTGGGAAAATTTCAAGTTATCCAGCCACCGAATTGTGGAGTCTATCAGGCTGTAAGTGAGATAAGTGGGGCAGGTCACTCCTCTCAGAGCTATTGGTTCTTGTTCTGATCAGATGTAGGCAAATGGACACTGCACTGATTTATGCTTGGTTCGTATACTTGAAGGTTTTTTCTGTAACCATAAGGGCTGCTAACATACTGTTTTAAAATGAAAGCTGAGACTCTGGAGCACATTTCTGCAACAAATCCCACAGCCATGGAATCACAGAATACACAGCGGGCCCTGCCTATAAGTTAATTGCCCCAAATCTGTCAAAGGGAGAGGAGCTGAGACCAAGCAGCAGCTGCCCCTTTGTCTCATTACCAAGCTTGTGGAAGGCCTGCATGGAAGGAGCTCCAGAAGTTTAGGTGATTGCAGATCCAGGACAGTAGCCTGTATCTGCAGGAGTTAATGCAATATTATTCCTGTGGGTTTCTAATCAGCATTGTCAATACCCTTTGTGGGGGTATAGCACAAACCAGACATGGATGGAGAGTCCAAGGTAGGATGGCAGCAGAGACTAGTGGAGAGGGCATTTCTACAGAGGTTCATACAACTGTCAAATTTTCTTATGAAAATAAGAATATGAGTGAGTGGTGCTGGACAGCCTCATCCTCCACCCCCAATTCCATGCCATTGGACTGCAATCCCCCCATTAAACCTGCATGATCTGCAGAAACTCCACAAGAAGATATATGCAGATTTTTCTAGGACATCCCTATCTCCTGTTGGGTTTTCCACACTGAAGGTGTACCCAGGCCCTTTTTATCAGGAGCCATTTGTGTGATGTTAATGAGGAATTTGACCGACTGGGGTAACAACAATATCCTAAAGCTTTTTTCTTCTTGGACAATGAAGGGAATTATGCTGGTTCAGGTTGGGTCGCCCTGTATTCACACCCTATGCGCTATTGTAATAATCTTGTACAAAATATGCATTGTAAGGTATCATTGGAAAACTAAATTACTGGTCACTAATATGGTGATTTGTGTGTAGCAACAACATGTGTAAAGTTATGAAATCCCCCCTGTATGATGGTAAAGGCACATGTTCAAACTCATGTATCCCTGATTAGGTAGAACTGGTCTGTCTTAAACAAAAGGATGTGTGTTTACCTGAATTTGCATATAAGCTGTATACAGAGGCCTCAGACAGTGAGAAGACATGGATGGAAGAAGACAAAATCTGCATTTCAGCAAACATGGGGAGAAGGAATAGCCTGGCACCTCTTCCCCACCAGACTCCATGTCTCCTTGCTCTCAGCCAGAAAGAACCTTATCTAGGAGTCACTCTCAGGAATTTCAAAGGGTGACTGAACTATAAAAGTGAGGGGTAAAAACACCCCATGTTATATCTCCTTGTCCATCTCTCTTTTTTCACCTTAGAAGACAAAAGAAACAGACCACTGGATCTTCTGAGCAGTTACTGACCTGAAACTTGGTCAGCAAGACCACTGAAAACCTGTGGTAAGAAGTTCACCTTGAACCAACTTTAGTATAAGTTTAGAAAGTGTTTTTACCTTTATTTTTCATTTCTGACTTTAGTGCCCTGTTGCTTGTTCTCATTTAAAATCTACCTCTTAGTAGTTAAATAAACTGTTTCACTCTTTAATCAAAACTAATCTAGTGTTGTGAACTGTGGTTAACTCAATTTAAGGTGGTAAGTTGCTGTATATTGTTCTCCTACAGTGACAATGAACCTGAAGTATCTGAACTGTCCAGGAGAGGGTTGCACAGTACAGAACACACATTTCTGGGGGAGGAAGATTCAGGACTGGGAGTGTGTTGGGGTCACCCTGCAAGTAATGACCCAGGCTGGCTGAAGCCGGAGTGTGGCTGGTGTTTGCTGACAGGCTGCTGGGATCAGAGTTGCTGAACCAGCACTGTGACCATACACAGACACTCTGTGTGTGACCTGTACACTGACAGGTTATTTGTGAGTTACCCAGGCGAGAACTACAGTAGCAAGGCATTGTGGGCATCTGAGGTTGCCGGGCAGGGGTGATGCAGCCCCCTCACTCATCTGTATTGCACCCAGGAATGTCATAGGGCTTAATTCTGATGAGCTCACTGATGCTTACACACAAACATAAAAAAATATTTGAGAGAACACAGGGTCGTTGTCAGGAATATCCCCTGATTCCAGTAAGTCCACATCCCCTTTATACACTTGTTGAGGTGGAGTGGTTGCAACCTCAGCTGGGAAGGCCTGGCTAGTGCCTTCTTGTCAACAGATCCTATCAAAAAGATTTATGCTGGCTTCATCAGGAACAGTGCTGGATTAAGGCGTAAGTTAACTAAGCTACATCTTAGGGCCTCACACTGACTCCATTTCATATTTTATCAAAATCGGTTGATAAATAAAGGAGATATGGGGAAAAGAAGATTATTTCTAAATGTAGACATTTTCATTCAAATACGACAAAAATATAACCATCTTGCTACACAAATACCCTTACCCTACCCTTACCCTTCACTAATTGTTCATTATTGACAGGCGGGAGCAGGGCTGAGAAAAAAACAATAATTGCACTTGTAAAATTAGTATTTCTACGAGTAAGTCTGTTATCAATCTCCTACAGCAGCGTTTTGTTAGCCAGCTGGTATTGGTAAAATTCTGACCGTGCCTTCATAACTTATTTAAATAAATAAATAAACAATCTCATTGCTGATAAAATTGGGAAAAATGTGAGGTCGGAGACGGCACTGCCATGAAGCCATCCTGCCAAGCTCATACTCATATGTTAGTGTGTTCTTTCTTCTTTTGATCTGTACATATGTACAATTGTGTATTTTAGGGCGTACACTGCTTTCTGCTTCATGTGCTATCCATGCTTCACATGATTGAGGTTGAAGGTGATCGTCTTATGGACTTGGGTCAAGTGGATCTTGAGGAGGATAAATTTGTGTTGGCTTCCCTCCGTCAGCTTCGGGAACCTTCATGGTAAATATCAGAAAGTGCTGATGAAAGGATAAATAGAGGGTTTTGAGAGAAGTGAAGAAAGATATACATATACAGTAACTCCACACTTAACGTCTTCTCACTTAATGTTGTTTCAATCTTCCATCCCTGCTCAATTACAGAACATGCTCCATTTAAAGCTGTGCAATGCTTCACTATAACATCGTTTGGCTGTCTGCTTTGTCCACAGATGGCAGCCCCCCATCAGCTCCCCTATGCCCCCCCCACACAGTGCTTCCTGGCCGCCGGCAGACCTGACGGATCAGTGCCTTCCCCCTCCTCCTCCCACTTCCTGCTTGCGACAATTAGCTGGCTTGCAGTGTTCAGGAGGGAGTGGGGAGGAGCGAGGACTGGGCACGCAGGCTCCCCCTCCCTCCCCTGCCTCCCGAATGCCACAAACCAGCTGATTGCTACAGGCAGGAGGCAGGGGAGGGAGGGGGGAGGTGCGAGGACACGATGTGCGGAGTAAAGGGGGGGTGCTTCGGGGAAGGGGTGAAGTGGGTGGGCCAAAGGTTGAGCCCCCCGCCCCTGGTGCTTGCAGAGTAGGGGAAGCTGCTGCTGCTGCTGCTGCTGCTCTGCAAGGTGCTTCTCCTAGCCTACAGCACCTTCAGCCTCCTTGCCTGCCTCATTGTCTCCAGTGCCAGTGGGCTGTGCCTGTGTGGGGTAAGGCAGGGGCACCTCTCAACTATAGTACTGTACTGTATGGCAAAAAAAAATTCCCTGGACCCTACGCCCACATTTATATTCATTCTTTTGGGGAAATTGGATTCGCTTAACATCATTTCACTTAAAGTCGCATTTTTCAGGAACATAACTACAACGTTAAATGAGGAGTTACTGTATATCCAACTATTCTGAGTACTTGGTGAGCAAGTTTTTCATAAACATACAGCTAAGGGTATCATAAAATCCCTCCTTACCTGTAAAGGGTTAAGAAACTCAGGTAACTTGGTTGGCACCTGACCAAAAGGACCAATAAGGGGAGAAGATACTTTCAAATCTGTGGGGAAACGTTTTTGCTTTATTCTCTCTGTTGGTTCTCTCTGGGTCAGCAAGGAATCAGGACAGGGAAAATACATCTCCCAAAGCCCTACTTGAACTAAGCATCTAGATTACAAAAATTGTAAGTAAAGCAAGGAAATACATTAATCTATTGTTTTAGCTTGTGAATTTTCCCTGTGCTAGAGGGAGGTTTATCCCTGTTTTTTTGTAATTTTTAAGTTTTGCCTAGAGGGAAATCCTCTGTGTTTTGAATCTGATTGTCCTGTAAAATTACCTTCCATCCTGATTTAACAGAGGTGCTTCTTTTGCTTTTTTTTTCTTTATAATAACCTGTTTTTTAAGAATCTGATTGGGTTTTTAGTGTCCTACAAACCCACGGGTCTGGTTTGTGCTCACCTTGTTTATTTTTCAAGCCTCCCCAGGAAAGGGGATGTAGGCCTGGGGGGATATTTTGTGGGAATAGGAACTCCAAGTGGTCCTTTCCCTGACACTTTGTCTAAATCACTTGGTGGTGGCAGCATACCTCAGTCCAAGGACAAATAGAGATTTGTGCCTTGGGGAAGTTTTAACCTAAGCTGGTAGAAATAAGCTTAGGGGGTCTTTCATGTGGGTCCCCACATCTGTACCCTAGAGTTCACAGTGGGGAGGGAACCCTGACAAAGTTATTTCAAACTATGTGCATATAAGATTTATAGGCCATTAAAACTGACAATATTCATGATATTTGCTTGAATATAGGCTAGTTTTTCTCACTTTCTCAATGCCTGTCAAGAGATTACCAGTCTTTTTTCTGGTAAATTCTTTCTCTTTCATGCATATAGCTTGTTGTCACTCTGTGTATTAGAGGTGTTTACTCGAGATTAATTCGTGGTCCTGGGGGAGAGAGAAGATAGAGACGCAAACGTGAAAAGAGATGTCTGCCTAGAAAAAAGACTGGGATTTTCCGCTCATCGGATTTGGAGTGCCCAAGATAATATTTTATTACAGGTAGTATGCTGTGTAAAAATTCTTATACAGACTTATAAATCACGTATCATATGCATAATGCATTGTAGCATTTTCATAGTATGGCAAAACAAAAATTCCAACAATTCATTTTTTCATAGTAACAATTCAATCAGAATAAACATTTGTAAATATATTTCATATATTATCTGGATAAACTTTGTATTTCCCAAACAAAATCTATCAAATGTTTTTTTCATTTATTCATATGAAAAGAAGGATAATTTTCCTTATTCATGGTGTAAAAAAAATTATATATCCTCTCTTGTTTTCCTGTGTGAACACATATGAAATAGCACTAACTTCCACAGAAATATCCTGGTAAAATAACACAGGTTCTTCTTCGAGTACTTGTTCACGTCAATTCCAATCAAGTGCGTGAACGTCGCGTACACAGTCATCAGAAAGTTTTCCCTTAGCACCTCCTGTCGGGTCAGCTGTGGAGTCCCCTGGAGTAGTGCCTTGATGGCGCTCAATATCCGACCCTGCCAACCTGGGCCCGCCTCAGTTCCTTCTTACTGCCAGTGATGGTCATTGGAACTGCAGCCGCTTGCTTAGCAAGTCCTTCCCTTAGTGTTCTTTCATATAGTTAGCTTAGCCTAGTTTAGTTGTAGTTAGTTGTTAGTGTATATATAGTGTATATAGTGAGGTTTGGGAGCAGGGTTTCCCTATCCCAACCTGCCCCCACTTGGGCTCCGGGCCATGCCGCGAGCCCAAGACTTTAAACCCTGCAGAACCTGCAGCAAGCCTATGCCAACGAGCAACCCCCATGACTTGTGTCTGAAGTGTCTGGGGTAGGCACACCAGACAGAAAGGTGCAAGATCTGCTGGACTTTCCACCCCAGAACTAAAAAGGAGCAAGATTTCTGATTGAAACAGTTGCTCATGGAATCCGCCCTTCGTCCCCAGTCTGCTGTGGACTGCCAGGACCCTGTATCCAGCACGTCCATACGGAGTGCCGTGGCATTGGTATGTGACACGATGCCGAGGAAGGACTCTAGTCTAAGAGACCCTCGGCACGAGCGCTCTCCGGCACCACAGGATGCACAGACTATCCAGCACTGCTCGCATTTGCCGGTGCCGTACAAGCGGCATAGAAGAGCTGACAGGGGGCACTCCTTGGTGCAGAAAACAGTGGGACCTGCAGGCGCGGTACTGGGGCATCCCATGAAGGAGCCCTCGGTGTCCAGGCAGCAAGAGTCAGTGCCGTCGACTTCGGTTCCCACAGGGACACCGTTGAGTCCAGCACATAGCAGCTCCCAGGATGGGCAGTGCCAGGTGGAGACGTTGGCGTTACCTTCCACCCCAGACACTTTTGAAGCCACCAGAGACTTAATAGCAATGACTGCTCCTTCTCTCCCCGGTGATCAGAGATAAGCCTCTGTACTGCCACGACCAGTGCTGTCAAGGTTGATTTCCCACTCTGTCACTTTAAGTGCAGAAGGTGGGGGCCCACAAGGATTCTAAAAATTAATACTGGCCACTCCAGGCTGGTATTAAACTCCCAAGGTCACAGCTTCTCTCTGACCTTGGATGGGTAGATGCTGCCATCACCCAAGTGCAAACTCCTCCCCCGCCTGTTGAGACACCAGTCCCCGGCCTGGGCATCTCGACACCAGTACCCTGCGCATCATAAACTCAGCACAGGTACCTGGCACAGTATCATGTGGTGCCACCGTGGTCATCTCAGTTGAGATCCGTGTCTTCAGACTCAGACGTTGACTTGTACTATTCCTGTCGCAGCAGGCATAGATCCGACAAGCGACGGAGGGAGGCACCAACTGCATAGCAAACCCAGTGGCAGCCTCTGGCACAATGGCCCTTTTGGACCCCTTGGGCTTACCATCAGGCCAAGGGCTCCTTTTCCAGGGGCTCCCTTTTGGTAACCTTGGAGCACCGACCACCCCACACAGCCAAGAACCAGCCTTCGCCCCGTGGTTCTGAGGCAACCTTGGCGCAAGCCTCACAGCCAGCCCAGGTCGCTGCCAAGGCAACTCTGAGGCACGATGCATTGCAAGGCCAGGCTACTATCACCTTGGCTATGGTCGCCACAGAGGCCCCAGATGCTGAACAGGAGGAGGTCAGGGAGCTGGAGGGTCAGGAGGACCCCGTATCACCTCTGGCCTCCTTATCTTCATCCCTGGGTGAAGCAGTGTTGGGAGCTTCAACCTCAGGCCTTCCCCAAATTGACCACAGGGCCCACCATAACCTTCTATGAAGGATTGCCCATAACATGGTGTTACAAACAGAGGAGTTGGTCGAACCCGAAGACCCCATGGTCGACATCCTTGTGCCAGAGGGACCGTCCAGGGTAGCTCTGCTACTAATAAAACTATCCAAAGCAATATTAAGACTCTGTGGCAGACCCCTGCCTCAATCCCACCCACTGCCAGGGAGGTAGAGCGCAAGTACTTTCTTCCCTCCAAGGGATATGAGTACCTGTTCTTTCACCTGCAACCATGCTCCCTCGTAGTATCGGCGGTGAATGAGAAAGAGAGACGAGGCAGCAAGGGCCAGCCCCTAAATCCAAGGAGTCAAGAAGGATGGACCTTGCAGGAAAATCTATGCAACTGGGGGCCTGCAGCTGCGGCTAGCTAACCAGCAAGCTATCCTCAGCAGGTACAACTTCAACTTGTGGGCCTCCATGTTGAAGTTTAAGGAGCTGATTCCACCAGACTCCAGAGCCGAGTTCTTAACTATCATTGATGAAGGGAAGGCAGTGGCATGAACCTCCCTCCAGGCTTCATTGGACTTGGCGGACTCGGCCACCCACACCCTTTGCTTAGGAGTAGCCATGAGGATGCGCTCATGGCTACAGGCATCTGGGTTGTCCCCAGAGCTATAGCAAACCCTGCAGGACCTACCATTCAAAGGTGCAGGGTTATTTTCAGAGCAAACAGACTCCAAGCTGCACAGTCTCAAAGACTCCTGGGCGACTATGAAGTTGTTGAGCATATAGCAACCCAATGACAATATTTCAAGCCCCAATCACAACAATACTGCCCCTATCCTCCTCGGCCAAGGCAGAATTTTTATAGGCATAGGAGCAGGAACAGCAGGTGCAAACCTTCCAATCCCCATTCTGAGCAGGGCCAAGGCCCAACCAAACCTTCATTGGGCTCTAAAAAGGCCTTTTGAACGGACGCCCGAGGACGGTGCACCCTCCATGACACCAGTTCCTTCCCCCTATTTTATGAATTGCCTATCCCACTTCTACCGTGCTTGGTCCCAAATAACATTGGATCACTGGGTTCTCCGCATGGTAGAAATGGGATATTCTCTCCAATTCTGCTCCTTCCCTCCCTCCCACCTCCCTTCCCCGTCCCTCTTCAGGCACCCTTCTTACAAGCAACTTCTTATCCAGGAGGTGTAGGTGCTCCTTGCAGCTGGGGCAGTGGAGGAGATTCCTCAGGAGCTAAGAGGCTAGGAATTCTATTCCCATTATTTCCTAATCCCCAAAGCCGGGGGGGCAGGGGGAGGGGTCTCAGACCCATTCTAGACCTGTGAGGTCTCAACAAATTCATGATAAAGTCGAAGTTCCACGTGTTCTCCCTAAGTACAATTATCCCTTCTCTAGATCCGGGGGGCTGGTACCCCGCCCTCAACATGAAAGATGCATATTTTCACATAGCCATTTGATCAGCACAAATCTCCGGTTTGTGGTCAACCAAAAATATTATCAGTTCATGGTTCTCCCCTTCGGCTTGTCAACAGTCCCCCGACTGTTAACAAGTGCATGTTGGTTGTAGCAGCCTTCCTCCGAAGGAGGCAGGTGCAGGTATACCCATACCTTGATGACTGGCTTCTCAGGGGCCGCACCAGGAAGCAGGTGGAATCTCAAGTCCGATTAGTCAGATCCACTTTCGATAGACTAGGTCTCCTCCTCAACCTGAACAAGTCAACCTTATCACCGATCCAAAGAATAGAGTTCATCGGGGCGTTACTGGACTTGGTATGGGCAAGAGCGTTTTTGCCAGACACCCGATTGCAGGCGATGACAGACATTATTCAAGGCCTCAGGTGATTCCTGACCACCACAGCAAGGGGATACCTCAGTATCCTCGGCCACGTGGCAGACTCCAGGCGTGACTCACTTCAGCCTACTGCCTGGGACGCGACAGCCTGGACATAGTGGTCATGGTGCCAGGCCAAGTACTCGAGTCCCTCCAATGGAGGCTCGACCCTCGGGCAGTCTGTGAGGGAGTTCCATTCAACAGCCCCCAGCCCTCCTTGCCCCTTGTAACAGAGGTGTCAGCTCTGGGATGGGGCACACATTTGGGAGACCTCCAAACACAGGGCCTATGGTCACTTGAGGAGTTTCCCCTTCATATCGACATCAAGGAGCTCAGG
The DNA here is from genome assembly GCF_965152235.1 of Eretmochelys imbricata. Taxonomy (NCBI): domain Eukaryota; kingdom Metazoa; phylum Chordata; order Testudines; family Cheloniidae; genus Eretmochelys; species Eretmochelys imbricata. The sequence goes on from NC_135573.1 coordinate 38,436,363, forward strand.
GCAGTATGGTTAGCATGCCAAACCTTTCAGGCCTGGCTACAAGCTCAGTGTGTGGCAGTGATGATGGACAACACCACTGCCATGTTTTACATCAACAAGCAGGGTGGAGTCCATTCCTTCCTGCTATGTCGAGAAGCCCTCCAGCTATGGGAGTTCTGCATAGCCCACTCCATTCACCTGGAGGTGTCCTATCGCTCAGGAGTGCAGAACGAACTAGCAGACCACCTCAGCAGATTGTTCCGAAAACACGAGTGGTCCATCCATTTGAATGTCTTACACGCCATTTTCCAAGGGTGGGGGTTTCCCCAGGTCGATCTGTTCGCCACCAGGAAGAGTCCAATGTTCTGCTTCTTCCAGAATCACAGTCCAGGCTCAATCATGGATGCGTTTCTGCTTCCCTAGGGGGGCCCTTTCCCCCGATCCCTCTCATGCACAAGGTACTTCTCAAGGTCCGCAGGGACAGAGAGGAGGTAATTCTGGTGGCCCCCACTTGGCCCCGACAACACTGGTACGCCGCGCTCCTGGAACTGTCAGTGGACACTCTCATCGAGTTACCACTGCATTCCGATGTAATCACTCAGGACCACCATTGCCTTCACCACCTGGACCTCCAGTCCCTCCATCTCATGGCCTGGAAGCTTCATGGTTAAACCCCATGGAGCTTCTGTGCTCAGAACCAGTAAAGGAGGTCCTGCTTGGCAGTAGGAAACCATCTACTAGGGCCACATATCTAGCTCAGTGGAAAAGGTTCACTTGCTGGTGTGCCAAGCAGCATACGCCTCCACTACAGGCGTCTATACCACTCATTCTAGAGCACCTTCTGTCCCTGAAACAGCAAGGACTGGCAGAGTCATCCATCAAAGTACATCTCGCTGCTGTCTCAGCCTTCCACCCGCAAGCATCTGGCCGATCAGTATTTGCTAACCTCATGGGTCGGCAGGGTCATATATTGAGCACCATGAAAGCACCACTCCAGGGGGCTCCACAGCTGACCCGATGGGAGCTGCTAAGGGAAAACTTTCCGACAACTGTGCACATGGTGCGCACACACCTGATTGGAGTGGACATGAACAACACATCTCGAAGAACAACAGTTACGAGAAGGTGCGTAACTGTTTTTATGGCATATAGATATAGATATATGTTGTATAGATATATAAACCTCAATATTTATAATATACAATTAATTTTTTTACTGGTTTCAATAAAAACTTTCTGCTACTAATTTTAGTACCAATATTAGGTAATTCAGCATAACCTCAGAAAAAAAAATCAATTTTTTTGAAAAATACAACCCGCATACAATTTTTTGATGGTTTGCTTATTACCTGGGTATAATTCATATCAATATAACAAATAGTTGAACTTTAAGATTGTGGGTTATCTGCATCCTGTATCCTCTATTGCCATCTTATCTCCTCTAAGAGTGTCACTGTGTATTCAGGCAAGGAATTCCACAATTTAGATGCCCCAACAGAGAAGAAAACTTTCCTGAGAATTCTCCTGGTAAATTGTATTATTTACTGTATTTTTTTATTTTTTATTTTTTATATTTTATTGTTTACTTCTACTTTACTTACATATGCAATTAGTTCAAAGAATTTGTCTAAAATTTATTTCTGTCATGATGTCATCGTTACATAGAGGGCTGCTGAAAATTAAGATTATTATTCTATTTTTACAACTTTGCCTTTTTATATATGCAAATATAAAGCTTTCGTGTTTATATTCTTTTTTTATGGTATGGGGCCTCTTGACACGACATACCTCAGAATGTCATAATCCAGCCCTGATCAGGACTGAACTAGTTGCAACTACTGGTTGTAAAGAGATAAGAGTCTTTTTTTGTCACGGCAGCCTGACCATCTTGTGCCTAGATACTCTGGTGACCGGCACTTTTCAGGTTTAGTAAGTTTGAAGACTAGCCTGAATTTTCATTTCAACAAAAGCTTTAGGTATGATTCTGGGAGACCAGGAAAAAAAGGGTGAGATATTGTGTGCTTTGTCTCCAGGAGGCCAAACGTGGCCTAAAGCCATCTTTGCACTCTCCCATTTCTGAGCCAGTCAGGGGCCAAAATAGTCCTTGGTGTCACAAGTAGCCCAAGGAGCTGCTGTAAGTTATAGCGGGACTTACAGGGTTTGTCAGGGTTCCTTCTCCACTCTGAACTCTGGGGTACAGATGTAGGGACCCGCATGAAAGACCCCCTAAGCTTATTCTTACCAGTTTAGGTTTAAAACTTCCCCAAGGCACAGATTCCTTTCTTGTCTTGGGATCACTGCTACCATCGAGTGATTTAACAAACCATCAGGGAAAGGACACTTGGAGTCCTATTCCCCCAAAATATTTCCCCAAGCCTACACCCCTTTCCTGGGGAAGGCTTGAGCATATATCCTCACCAATTGGTTACAAAGGGACTACAGACCCAAACCCCTGGGTCTTAGAACAATGGAAAAATCAGTCAGGTTCTTAAAAAGAAGGATTTTATTTAAAGAGAAAAAGGTAAAAGAATCACCTCTGTAAACTTAGTCTGATACTTAACCTTACAGAGTAGCAGAAAATTCAAAAAGCACAGAGGAACCCCCCCAGCCTTTGTTTCAAAGTTACAGCAAAACAGGGATAAACCTCCCTCTAGCAAAGGGAAAATTCACAAGTTGAGAAAACAAAGATAAACTAATATGCCTTGCCTGGCTGTTACTTACAAGTTTGAAATATGAGAGACTTATTTTGAAAGATCTGGAGAACATGGATTGATGTCTGGTCCCTCTTAGTCCCAAGAGCGAACGGCCACAGAAACAAAGAACCCAAAACAAAACCTCTTCTCGCCCACCAGATTTGAAAGTATCTTTTGTCCCCATTTTGTCCCCAAATTTGTTAATCTCTAAGGAGCCACAAGTAGTCCTTTTCTTTTTGTTCCCATTGGTTCCTTTGGTCAGGTGCCAACTAGGTTACTTGAGCTTCTTAACCCCTTACAGGTAAGGAGGAATTTAGGCTACCCCTATGGTTATGACAGGGTTGTACTCCACACAACCCAGAGCTGTCCCACACTCTCCAGTTCACTGTCTTATGTCCTTACCCCCTCCAGCCTCAGAGATGGCCCCAGCCATGCTTGCTAAGCTGGTGCTTGCAGCCTACAATGCCTGTGCTGGAGGAGTTCCCCCATGACTGGCTAATGAGTTTTTACAGCACTTGCACATTACTGCAGTAGGGTATGGGGGGCCATAGTAGGAGAATCCCTCCCAATGTCAGGGGAACAACCCTACTGGAAAGTTTAATTGTAGAAATGGGAGAATTTCTTACCTCATCTGAAGTATTCTGAGCTGCAGAGGCAGGTTTGTCAGAACTGCTGGAGATGGAAGACCCTGGCAGAACAAGTGTTTCTTATAAGTCCTAATCACATGAAACAGTGGAACATGAGACTCTGGCAATGTGTGTCAGAATTATGGATCATAACTTGGATTATCTCTAAAGATAAATAAAACCCTTGTTTTGAAGATTTTCTTAATATTTCATGAAAAATCTTAGTTACTAGAGCAGAAGGTAAAAAGCCTATTTGCCACGGTTCTTAGTCTAGGAAAATGATAGTGGCTCTCTTCCAATATCCAGTTATCCATGACAGTCACTGACAAAGTTGCTGATTCCCTGTAGGGGAACATAATTAGCCTGAAGGGCATTGTTTACTTTTTGAAATGCAGATTGTGTTTTGATGTGGTAGGCACAGAGCCTATCTGAGGTAAGAGAGGGCATCTGTGATTATGCTGCGTGAACCAGGGATACTGATCAGATTTTCCCCTCCAAAATCTAATCCAGATCTCCAGGCCCTCTGCAGAAACCCAAAGAGAATGCTTGTCAACCCAAGCAATTTCTGTATAATCGTTTGTGTGTGACTACACTAAAGTATTCTCTGCTTAAGAACCTCAGGGGTTTACCTGGTTCCATCAATTAATTCTAGTAACCCTACATTTCATGGCTAGGGCCAGCGGCTTTTGACTCTTTCTCATACCAATTCTGAAATGTTTGCTGTGGCTAAAATGGAAGATGGGGGAGGGCTGAGGGAACGAAATGCTCGAGGATTCATCAAAATCGGCTAAGGGCTGAGTGGTTAGTGGTACTGTAGAGGATCAATGTTTCCCTGTTTTCTGCTCTGGATCAGCTGAGCTAATGTAAGCCTCTGATACACAGAATGCCCTGAGGGAATGTGAGATAGAAGGAAGTTGCTGATTAAGCTGGCTAATAGCCTGAGGGAACAGTGCCCTGCCTTCTGAGTAAACTGACATTTCTGAGTGGGGGTTGTAGCAGAAATGTTAACAGTGACACTTTAAAAGGATAATCTTGTATTAAGCAGTAAAAATAAATAATTCTGTTAGCTCTAAAATAATTTAAAATACAGAAACAAATATTTTAGAAGGTAAAAGAAATCATAGCAATTAGGTGTCTGTTGGCTAGCCTGGGTGGTTGATCCTGTTCTGATTGAGGTCTCAATGAATGGGAGAACTCCAGCTGACAGCATAATTCCCTCTCATCCCTGCACACATTTGTTGCTTTGTTTAGTGCTGGCACAAATATTACTCTCCCTGAGCATTTATACAGCACTTGTTCATAGATCTCAAAACACTTTACGAGGGTGGGAGAACATAATTTTTCCATTGTACAGATGGGGAAAATGAAGCACACAGAGGTTAAATGACTTGCATACCATGACTTGCATACCATGTGGAAGCACAGGCGTTCAACCCCCTGGCTCTGCCCCAGGCCCTGCTCCCACTCCACCCCTTCCCCCTAGGCCCCACCCTGACCCTACCTCTTCCTACCCTGCTCAACCTCTTTTCCCTAGGCCCCACCCGCCCTGCCTCTTCCCACCCCTGCTCCAACCCCGACCCATCTTTTTCTACCCCCGCCCCACCGCTTCCCACCCAGTTCTGCTCCCTCCCCTAAGTGTGCCACGTCCTCACTCCTCCCCCACACCCTCCCAGCCTCCTGCATGCCGCAAAACAGCTGTTAGCAGTGGGTGGGAGGTGTGCAGAAGGAGGGGGAGGCGCTGATCCATGGGGCCCGCTGGTGGGTGGGAGGTGCTTGGGGGGCATAGGGAGGAGCTGATAGGGGGGCTGCCAGTGGGTACTCAGCACCCATCATTTTTTTCCCATGGGTGCTCCAGCCCCAGCGTCGGCACCTATGTGTGGAAGAACAAAGAATAAATCCAGGACTCCTGACACTGCTACTCTAATCACAGGACCATGCTGCCCCCCCAGCTAAGAGAAAAAGTCAATATTGCATAGGTTCACTTATTTTTTTATGCTACCAGGACCCCATTGTGCTAGGTGCTGTACAAAGACAGAACAAAAAGACAGTCCCTGCCCCAAAGAACTTTCAATTTGTGTAAGACAAGAGCCGACAGATGGTGAAGCACAAGGAAATGATGAGAATATTGGTTACCATGATATGCAGTAGTATCTGTATACCAGCAGCCTAACCTTTGTCAAGTTTTTTTGTAGGCATCATGGAAAAGAGGAGTTTTGACCAGGGATTTGAAAGATAATGACGTAGCTTTGTGGATGTTTAGGGAGAATGCCCCTGTGACACTGAGCCAGTGAGGGTTAAGCAACTAGCAGGCTGATAGAACTAAAAGCAACCTTTTAAGGACATATTAGAAAAATATTGAACTGGTAAACAGAGCCATTCCTTGAAGATAGTTAGCAAATCCATGTTAAATAGACTAGAGTTCTTGAAATGTAAGACTGTATTGTTAGACAATCAGAAGTAGATACTAACTGTATTTGTCTGTTGTGACAGGGTCGGGCCAGATGGCTACAGGAGAGTAATAGAAGGCAGGTATATTAGCCCCAGGTTAAGTAGGTCCCTTTTCCCTGGGTAAGGTAACAGGGAAGGTTCCAGAACAATCAGGAACCTTCTGGAGACAATTAAGACAGACAGGCTTATTAGAACACCTCCAGCCAATCAAGAAGCTGCTAGAATCAATTAAGGCAGGCTAATCAGGGCACCTGGGTTTAAAAAGGAGCTCACTTCAGTTTGTGGTGCGCATGTAAGGAGCTGGGAGCAAGAGGCACTAGGAGCTGAGAGTGAGAATGCATACTGTTGGAGGACTGAGGAGTACAAGCATTATCAGACACCAGGAGGAAGGTCCTATGGGGAGGATAAAGAAGGTGTTGGGAGAAGACCATGGGGAAGTAGCCCAGGGAGTTGTAGCTGTCGCACAGCTGTTCCAGGAGGCACTCTAGACAGCTGCATTCCTCAGGGCCCTGGAACCCGGAGTAGAGGGCGGGCCCGGGTCCCCCCAAACCTTCCAACTCCTAGTCAGACACAGGAGGAGTCGACCTGGACTGTGGGTTCAGAAAAATGGCCAAGCTGAGGGCTGCCATGAAGCTCCAATAAGTGCAAGACCCACCAAGGTAGAGGAGGAACTTTGTCACACTGTGTTTACCTATATCTTGTTAGAAGTTTAACAATGTAATCTAATTAGCTTATAGATGCTAAACTTCTGTTCCTATCTGTAATTTTTCATCACTATAGTCTATTGATTCAGAGATATAAAGGGGATATTAACATTTAGATGAAACTTGTTATGTAATAAAATCATTGTGTTTATTTCTCTTTGAAGTTTGTAGTAAACTATCTAGGAACCGTTTGAGTGGTTAATTGCCTTATAGTTTATCAGTGTACCTAGTTATCGGTATATGCCTAGGAAATAGAGATTTACTTCAAAGCAACAATGTACATTACCTATTCTTCATCCAAGGAATGCCTGCTGTGATCATTTGCTGACAAGAGGCTAATCAGCTGAGCTTTGGCTATAAAGGGACTTTGGGAATTGATTCTTACTATCTCAAATCTGCTTAAACTTTGTCATGGGAAGTTCAAACTGCAGGATTGAGATCTCCAGGTCGACTCTGGATTAGCCCTGCAATTTCTCATGGAAGAATTTGAACAAACTCTGCACATGGACTGCTTATTGGACTATAACCTATTGAACTGATTCTGGAAGGACTTTCACAAATTAGCAGTTTCACCATCTCTGCTTCTGAAACTGACCTAAGAACTTTACTCATATCTGTATGTATCATCTTTAATCATAGTAACTCTTTTCTTTTTTAATAAATTTTAGACTAAATTCATGAGAATTGGCTGTAAGTGTGTATTTGAGTAAGATCTGAAATATTCATTGACCTGGTGGTAATGCATTCGGTCTCTTGGGATTGGTAGAACTTTATATATGACGAATAAGGTTTTAAATAACCCTCACTATATAGACTTGGCTGTCTGGGTAGGAGCCAAAGGCTGGATTGCTTAAAGGGAATTGTATTTTGGCTTCTTGGTAATTAGTAAGGTAGTTTTGTTTTGCTGAAGCTGTTTTGTTACTGGCTTGGTGAATCTAATTATAAGAATAAACCAACAGATTTGGGGATCGTCTGCCCTACTCTTTGCAGTTTTCCCTGACTGAGCATTCTCAGTACAGCCCCTCCAGCGACCATCGTCACAGCCTTCCATGCACATAGGGTAGCATGGGAGAAAGCACAAAGGTATTTGTTTTAAAATTTAGCAAGTGGGCAGTGGAGGCTGGCATCATGAGGTGATCAAAGGCTAACATTGACAGCTCCATTGCAAATGAGATGATAGGTAGTGCTAAATGAAATTGAAGTGAAGTAGGACCCACTGTCTGGAGTGACTCACAAGCTAGAATATCAACCTCAGGCAGACTGTTAAGAAACAGGGCACAAACCCCAAACTGGTTGTGAGTTCTGTAATTAGAGTTCACCAACCAAGTAACAAGTGGTGGAAAGGGAGATAACAGTGAAGGGCAGTGTCCTGATGTAGGCTCTCATAGCTGTGTGTAACTCCAGTTATAATTTTGGAAGCTGTTCGAAGGGGTGGTGTGAACAGGGTACTTAGATGGGCCAGGAAGATGCAAGGAATGTGTGTGGGAGGAGTTTGGAGAGAGCATGGCAAGCAGTTCTGTATCGGCTGCAGGACGAGAGGTGCACGCATTCTGCCGGCAGTGCGAGTAGGGACTTCAACATCTCCGTTTACTTCTCCATCACTTTTATCATCTGCTCCTGACCCATTAAAATTCACTCCTGACTCTCCTTCCTGTCCTGCCTGTCTATTTTATAATGTTTCTAATGTTCATTTACAGTCTTTCTCCATGCCCTGTGTTCTTGTTTTTCGGCATCTGAGGATCGGAGCAACTCTCGAAACAGCTCCTGCTCAGTCACTTCCTTATCTGGCGAAGGTGATCCACCCATGTGTAGGGGGTTCCCCTAAAGGCCACATCTGCAGAAGCACGAGAAACAATAAACAGAAGCATCTCCTGGAGGCCATTTAAAGTGACATAACCAAGCACACTGTGTACACTGACACTTTATCTATCTAACTTTGCCGCAAAAAGCTCTATGTTCCTCGTCGAGGTGGCTTTATTAAGTTGGCAGAAGTAGTATTATAGTGTGTACACCTCCAGTGTTTTGTGAACAAAAGCTGACTTTTAGCAACAAAACTCTGTAGTGTAGATAAGGCCTCAGACACGAGTTCAGCATGTAACACAAATGGGTGTCCTAATCCAAAATGGAGGTTACAATATAAAATGGATCTCACTATTTGGCCCAGACGTATTCCATCCTGTCATGCCTTCATCTATAAGTATCCCCCAGCCCTGTCTCCTTCCACCATAAAAAGGGGAAACCAGAAAAGGAGGGAGAGACTTTGCAGCTAAAAGTGCCACAGCTTCTCCCTCTGGAAGAACTCCTGTGGTTTGCAAGAGAGGAGCCATGGTCTGATAGACCAGCTGTTGGAATTATTGTTTGTGCAGGGTATTACCATGGCACTCATTTAACCATAAATTCCTTTATTAAATCCAAAGGCTGAATGATATTTACACAATTGCTCTAAACATCCCTAAAAAAGCCTAAATAACAAGCAATTCACTTCATCCAAACAGTAACAAAATACTTATAAGCATCTGAACTTATAAGACACTTAGAAACAGGCTAAACTCAGGGGTGTTTAGACCCATATTAGTTGACTCTAACTGGGTCAGGCAGGTACAGTAACTCCTCGCTTAACTTTGTAGTTATGTTCCTGAAAAATGCGACTTTAAGTGAAACGATGTTAAGCGAATCCAATTTCCACATAAGAATTAATGTAAATAGGGGGGTCAGGTTCCAGGGAATTTTTTTTCACCAGACAAAAGACTATATTATATATATATATATATATACACACACACACACACAGTATAAGTTTTAAACAAACAATTTAATACTGGTACACAGCGATGATGATTGTGAAGCTTGGTCGAGGTGGTGAAGTCAGAGGGTGGGATATGTCCCCGGGAATGCCTTACTGCTAAATGATGAACTAGCAATCAGCTGAGCCCTCAAGGGTTAACCCATTGTTGTTAATGTGGCCTCACACTCTACAGGGCAGCACGAATGGAACGAGGGCAGACAGCATGGCAGACAGAGACACACACCCTGTGTGTGAGAGAGAGATGCACATTGCTCCTTTAAGTACACTGCCTTTTAAAGTTAATCAGCAAGCTGAGATGGCAGCTGCTGCCAGGAAGCTCCCTCCATCCTGAGCCCTGTCATGTGTCCCCCCTGCTCTATGGAAAATGGGGTAAGCAGGTTGCAGGAGCAGGGGGGAGGGGGACACCCTGACATTATCTCCCCTTCCTTCCTGCCCGCACAGCAAGCAGGAGGCTCCAGGGAGCAGCTCCAAGGCAGAGGGCAGGAGCAGCACATGGCAGTAGGGGGAGGGACAGCTGTACTGCCGGCAATTGATAGCTTTCTGGGCGGCTGCCGCACAGGGAACTTAGGGGAATGGGGAGCTGATAGGGGGCTGCTGGTTAGGATGACCAGACAGCAAGTGTGAAAAATCGGGACAGGGAGTGGGGGGTAATTGGCGCCTATATAAGACAAAACCCCTGTCATAAATATAAAGGGAAGGGTAAACCCCTTTAAAATCCCTCCTGGCCAGAGGAAAATTCCTCTCACCTGTAAAGGGTTAAGAAGCTAAAGGTAACCTTGCTGGCACCTGACCAAAATGACCAATGAGGAGACAAGATACTTTCAAAAGCTGGGAGGAGGGAGAGAAACAAAGGGTCTCTGTCTGTCTATATGCTGCTTTTGTTGGGGATAGACCAGGAATGGAGTCTTAGAACTTTTAGTAAGTAATCTAGCTAGGTATGTGTTAGATTATGATTTCTTTAAATAGCTGAGAAAAGAATTATGCTGAATAGAATAACTATTTCTGTCTGTGTATCTTTTTTGTAACTTAAGGTTTTGCCTAGAGGGATTCTCTATGTTTTGAATCTAATTACCCTGTAAGGTATCTACCATCCTGATTTTACAGAGGGGATTTCTTTACTTCTATTTACTCCTATTTCTATTAAAAGTCTTCTTGTAAGAAAACTGAATGCTTTTTCATTGTTCTCAGATCCAAGTGTTTGGGTCTGTGGTCACCTATGCAAATTGGTGAGGCTTTTAACCAAACCTTGTTCAGGAAGTGGGGTGCAAGGTTTTGGGAAGTATTTGGGGGGCAAGACATTTCCAAACAGCTCTTCCCCAGTAACCAGTATTTGTTTGGTGGTGGTAGTGGCCAATCCAAGGACAAAGGGTGGGATATTTTGTACCTTGGGGAAGTTTTGACCTAAGCTGGTAAAGATAAGCTTAGGAGGTTTTCATGCAGGTCCCCACATCTGTACCCTAGCGTTCAGAGTGGGGAAGGAACCTTGACAACCCCAAATATTGGGACTGTCCCTATAAAACCGGGACATCTGGTCACCCTACTGCTGGTCCACCCTGGTTCCAAGCCCCCACCAGCTAGCTACAACGGGCTGCTCTTCCTGCGAGCGGTGGACAAAGCAGGCAGCTGCCAAATTACGTTATAAGGGAACATTGCACAACTTTAAACAAGCATGTTCCCTAACTGATCAGCAACATAACAACGAAACAACAATAACCAGGACGACTTTAAGTGAGGAGTTACTCATAGACTTGAAGGTCAGAAGGGACTATTATGATAGTCTAGTCTGACCTCCTGCACAACGCAGGCCACAGAATCTCACCCACCCACTCCTGTAACAAACCCCTGACCTATGTCTGAGCTATTCAAGTCCTCAGCTCATGGCTTAAAGACTTCAAGGTGCAGAGAATCCTCCAGCAAGTGACCCGTGCCCCTCGCTGCAGAGGAAGGCGAAAAATCCCCAGGGCCTCTGCCAACCTGCCCTGGAGGAAAATTCCTTCCCGACCCTAAATATGGCGATCAGCTAAACCCTGAGCAGGTGGGCAAGACTTACCAACCAGACACGCAGGAAAGAATTCTCTGTAGTAACTCAAATTCATTAAAAATTCTTGCTAATGGGCTTGCAATTTCACATGCCATTTCCCTTAATATTCTTGGATGAAGATTATCTTGGCCCCCCAATTTAGTCCCTTTAAGCTGTTCAAGTTTGGCTTCTACCTTGGATGTGGTAATATCTACCTCCATATCCTTATTCCCATTTGTCACCCTGCCATTATCCCTAAGCTGCTCATTAGCCTCATTAAAGACTGAGGCAAAGTATTTGTTTAGATATTGGGCCATGCCTAAATTATCCTTAACTTCCACTCCATCCTCAGTGTTTAGCGGTCCCACTTCTTCTTTCTTTGTTTTCTTCCTATTTATATGGCTATAGAACCTTTTACTATTGGTTTTAATTCCCTTTGCAAGGTCCAACTCTACATGGCTTTTGGCCTCTCTCACTTTATCCCTACATGTTCTGACCTCGATAAGGTAGCTTTCCTTGCTGATCTCTCCCATCTTCCACTCCTTGTAGGCTTTCTGCTTTAAATTAATCACCTCTCTGAGATGCTTGCTCATCCGGCTTGGTCTACAACTCCTGCCTATGAGTTTTTTCCCCTTTCTTGGGATACAGGCTTCTGATAGTTTCTGCAACTTTGACTTGAAGTAATTCCAGGCCTCCTCCGCCTTTAGATACACAAGTTCTTCAGTCCAATCCACTTCCCTAACTAATTTCCTTAATTTTTTAAAATTAGCCCTTTTGAAATAAAAAACCCTAGTCACAGATCTATTTTTGTTTATCCTTCCATTTAGTTTGAACTGAATTAGCTCATGATCGCTTGAACCAAGGTTGTACCCTATAACCATTTCTTCTATGAGTTCCTCACTGCTCACCAAAACCAAATCTAAAATGGCATCCCCTCTTGTTGGTTCAGCAACTACTTGGTGAAGGAATTAATCAGCTATAGCATCTAGGAAAATCTGAGCCCTACTATTATTACTAGCATTTGTCCTCCAGTCTATATCTGGGAAGTTAAAGTCTCCCATGATCACACATTTCCCATTAGTATTTACTTTATTGAAAACATTAAAGAGGTCTCTATCCTTTTCCAAATCGGATCCTGGCAGTCTATAGCACACCCCAAGCTCTATCTCAGGGGAGGCTCTAGTAGCTTTCTTCTCCAATGTGATTTTTGCCCAGACAGACTCTGTCTTATCCATTCCATCACTTCTTATTTCTTTACAGTCTACCTCATCATTGATATCAGGACCAGCTCTAGGCACCAGCAAAACAAGCAGGTGCTTGGGGCAGCACATTTCTAGGGGCCCCTAGAAATGTGCCCCCGCCGCCCCAGCTCACCTCTGCTCCACCTCCGCCTGCTCCCCTGAACGCACCACTGCCGCTCCTCACCTCCCCTGCCTGTTTCGCGCGGCAAGCCTGGGAGGGAGGGAGGAGAAGCTGAGCGGTGGCACGCTTGGGGGAGGCGGTAGTGGTGGAGCGGAGGTGAGCTGGGGTGGGGAGCGATTCCTCTACCCCCCATTACTTCCTGAGCTCCCCCCACCCTTGCTCACCTCCACTCCGCCTGCTCCCCTGAACTCGCTGCCGCTCCCTTGCCTGAGAGGGACGGGGGAGAAGCGGAGCGGCAGCATGTTCAGGGGAGCAGGCGGACTGGAGGTGAGCTAGGGCGAGGGTTGCTGGGGGGGAGCCACAGGAAGCAATGTGGGGGGGAGAATGTGGCACGCCCGGGGGAGGAGGTGGGGCCGGGGATTTGGGGAAGGGGTTGGTAAGGGGTGGAGTTGGGGCAGAGCCAGGGGCGGGGCACAAAAAAAAAGCAGGGGCGGCCAAACATTTTTTTGCTTGGGGCAGCAAAAATCCTAGAGCCGGCTCTGATTGATATACAATGCTACTCCACCACCTTTGCCTTTATTTCTGTCTTTCCTAAACAGCACATACCCTTCAATACCTGTACTCCAGTCGTGACTACAATTCCACCATGTTTCTGTTATCCCTATAATATCTGGTTTCACTTCCTGCACCAATAGCTCTAGTTCCTCCATTTTGTTACCAAGGCTCCTCGCATTAGTGTACAAACATCTTAATTTTTGCTGTTTGGCTTCACTCACATTCTTTACCCGATTAGGCAAAGACACTCTACTGCCAGTATCACCTATTACTATATTAGCAATGAACCCTTTAAGAATTTACCCTTTTATATGCGTTAACAAACAAGTGATGTCAGTACCAATTACTGGACCTTAGCTAAGGCCAGATGAATGAGTTTCTTATATAGCCAATTATTTACTGTACCTGTTACCCAATTAAACTGTGTTTTATTTCTATTGCTTTAGCCCAAACCTTAAATAAAATAACATGGTATTTTGAACGGTCACTACAAGTTGAACATAACAACTCTTTTTTTCTCATGATTTCATTCTTTCTGGTTCCATGCTTTGGGCCTATTGCTCATGTGAATATCCCACCTCAATTTAAAATCATAGTTCACCACAATCTAATGTGTGTCAGAGCATGTCAATCAGAGTGAAACCAGAGGTGGGGAAAGTGAACACCTTACTCTAGAGCCTAGGGCATGGAGATTCTTTTAGCCTCCCTACACCTCAGCTATCTCCCCCATGCCACCCACACAGCTGCCCAGCCCACTGGGAGTATGGGGTAAGTGGGAACAAGGGTTTGTGGAAAGGACTGAGATATGAATGGGGACATGTGCAGGGCAGCCTTGGTCTAGAGATAGGGCAGTGCTTAATTTGTAATGAAAGAGGTGACAGGGGTCAAGCATTTTTTTTACATTCATAACTGATGCAGCAAGCCCAGAGGTGCCATGGCTATGAACTGCCAAACCTAGAGGTACTAGGGCTCAGCCCTGGCACAAATTAAGCACTGGGGTGATGCACCCACAGACCTACAGAGGTTGACACAGTGCGAGAGCAGATACTGAATGACCAGCTGCTGTCCCACAATGCCTCACAGTAACTGCTTCCGTAATATGGTAACTGCTTCGGGACTTGACAAGTTATCAGACTTCAGAAGTTGTCAGTTATTTGGCTGAAGATGAAGAAACTAAACAAATTAAATGATCAAAAGATATTACAAAATGTTACTTTATTCTTTCTACTTGAGTTCCTATCAGTTATTTCCTCTTCTGCAAAAGCTGTTGAACCTCATTTGCTTCAGTAATTCCCCTTCCCGCCCAGCATATAACATTCTGCCCATCCTAAATCAATGAGATATTTGTTCTGTTCATGAAGATCCTGCAGTGAAGCTTGAGTATTGGGTAATACTTCAGAGTGAGACACATCACAGCTGCAGGATTCTTCACCCTGGGACGCTCATTCAGTCCCATCAGAAGGGGTGCCTAGAGATTCACACAAGGGCCTCAGAGCCAAGACTATCATCCACATTACAGGGTCAAAGACAAATCAAACCCCTAGGTGCTCGGTGCATACTGGTGGCTGGGGGAGTCTGAAAACTTGTTTCCTTGGATAGTAAGTACCTGTTTCCATGACTGATTCATCATCAGGAGCCTGGTCCCAGCCAGCACTGAAAAGCCACAAGGCTGGGGCTAGGAGCTGCCCAACATCTAGAGGAAGGGTGGGACAAAAACTCATAAAGAAGGAAGGCAGCCTCCAGCGGCCCCTTTACACGCTTATGTCCCAACTGTTATATCCGTCCTCACACCAGGGGCCTTGCCCACATTTGGGGCAGCGAGGAGGAGAGCACAGGAAATCAGACAAGGATCCCTCTAGGTTGGGAAGCACTCTCCTGGTGATTCCCAGCCTGGTTAAATAAAACCCATGGAAGGGGCCTGGCCAACTATTGGGCGGGGGGGAGGAGCGGAGCGGAAGTTGTAGCCGCCGCCGCTGCCCTGGGAGTGGGAGCCAGGACAGGAGGCCGCCCTTGTTTGTGACAGTCCCATCACCTGCCAGGATGAGTGGTTTGCCCACCGCCCCCAGGAGGGAGGAGACCTCCCCGCCCTCTCCTCTATCACGTGGGAAAACAAATGCTGCGGCCGCTGCCCTGCCCTGCCCCTGTGGCCCGGCGAGGCGGAGCGCGGGCGGGCCGCGTGCGGCACCATGAAGATGCATTTCAGCATCCCCGTCTCGGAGCAGCTGCTGGAGAAGTTCGGGGGCCGCTACGTGGTTGAGTGTCTCGGCTGCCCGGCACGGCCGCTGGGGTTGCGGGGGCCGCGCCGCCGCGGGGATCCCGGCTCCTGGGCAGCGCTGTTTTCGCTCGGGGCGGACCGAAGCGACTGAGCGGGGAGGCAGGGGAGCTGTGTGGGGAGGCAGGGGAATGGAGGGCCTGTGTAGGGAGGGAGGGAGGGAGGGGAGCTGTGTGGGGAGGCAGGGGAATGGGGGGCCTGTGTAGGGAGGGAGGGGAGCTGTGTGGGGAGGCAGGGGAATGGGGGGGGCAGGGGAGCTGTGTGGGGAGGCAGGGGAATGGGGGGCCTGTGTAGGGAGGGAGGGGAGCTGTGTGGGGAGGCAGGGGAATGGGGGGGGGCAGGGGAGCTGTGTGGGGAGGCAGGGGAATGGGGGGCCTGTGTAGGGAGGGAGGGGAGCTGTGTGGGGAGGCAGGGGAATGGGGGGCCTGTGTAGGGAGGGAGGGGAGCTGTGTGGGGAGGCAGGGGAATGGGGGGGGGCAGGGGAGCTGTGTGGGGAGGCAGGGGAATGGGGGGCCTGTGTAGGGAGGGAGGGGAGCTGTGTGGGGAGGCAGGGGAATGGGGGGCCTGGGTAGGGAGGGAGGGGAGCTGTGTGGGAAGGGAGGGGAATGTGGGGGGCGGGAGGGCTGTGGAGGAGGAGGATGGGGGTGCTGTGCAGGCAGGGAAGCTGATGCCCCTTGGGTGTATTTTCAGCTGTACTCTGTGTACCTGGAAGGCTTCCTCTTCTGCAAGGTGCGCTACAGCCAGCTACACCACTGGAACGATCAGGTAAGAGACTCCAGCCCAAATGCCTTTTCAGTCTCCCCTGCCAGCTTCAGCTAGGGGAGCTTCCATCAAATGGCCAACAAATGCCCCATTGAAATGAGAAGAAACAAGGTGGCTGAGGGTGTATCTTTTATTGCACCAACTTCTGTTGGTGAAAGAGACTAGTTTTTGAGCTGCACAGAGCTCTTCTTCACCTCATTGAAATGAACTTAGGCTGAGATCCTGTAATGTTGCCTGTGGATGGTAATGAGCTTTTCTTGTGTAGTACCTGAAGTGGGAGGGAGATACTCCACAGCATCCAGACCTTTATGTAAGTGTGTTGTCATTTATTTGTTATTACACACATTTTTAAGGTGTCCAGCACCATAGAATGCAGCAAACTCTGAAGCAAATCACAGAGAAATATTGAGAGGAAGGGTGTTGGGAAATACAATATGCTGGGAATTTATATTCGTGTCAAGGAAGAGCTATTTTTTAATTTTGGGTAATGGAGACAGAATTTTTTGGCTGCCCCCCATTTCCCTTACACTTAAACAAGTAATATGAAGTATGGATGGAGGTGATTACACATCTAATAGCTTCTTTGGTAAACTCTTCACCCTTTGTAAGCAGTTTGATTTCATTTTTTTTCTCCTACTTTTCCAATTATTTTCATGGCAGTTCTTTGGCTTTTGTTGTGCATACCCCAGGCATGCTGGTCTGAGCTATATGCAAGAGATGAGGTATCTTTCCCACCCCCACCAGCCCTTTCTTTGCAAAATAGTCTCCATTTTTCACCATAATACTCCTCAGTGAAGGTTTAAGGTGTTTCCTTATTGAGACCTGGCAACATCTGAAAGCTATGAAAGGGGAATTGAGTAATGGTCATGTACCCAATATTCAGGGGAACAGGTTTCACACAGTTATTTTTAGTATCATTGACTGTAAGAAGTTTCTTCTGATTTTAGGACATCTGAAACTATTGCAGCATTCCTCTCTGAGTCATAAATAACACTAGAGCCTCTTTTAGGCCCTGTCTATGCTAGAGTTCAAATCATAGGTTTTTTTTCCAAACTGTTCTTGCTTGGAAGGTGCTAACATTGTTTTGAGTTCAAGTATATAGGCTCCAACTATGTTTACTGGGGCCAAGGTCCTGCTGTTAACACACCTATGGACTGTGTGAGTCAGAGTGGTAGGAAAGATGGTCTTGTGAATAGGGCATTGGACTGGGATTGAAGACGTGGGTTCAGTTTCTAACTTGACTACAGACACCCTGTGATCTTGGACACATCAATTAATCTACTCTCTTCCTCAGTTACTTATCTGTAACGTGGGAATAATTACTTCCTTGCCTCATAGCGTTGGTGTGAAGATAAAATCCCCTCTAATGATAGTGGGGGCCTTAGATACAAGAATGGTGAAGGCCATATAAATACCTAGAGAGGTTTATCACATAATTTTCAGATAACAGTAAGTGTTGCAGATAATTACATACCAAGCTCTTTTGTACTATGTACAGCCTGTTGATCTTCATTCGTGTATTCTTCTGGATCACCTATTCTCTGATCCAATAACAAATATGAAATAGTAAAGGAGGGTGTAATAGATTTATATTTATATATTGGCTGAGCAGAGAAAGACCTATCAAACAGCTGGATTATTTCCATCAGTCTTACATTTTTTTTATATCCATAAGTGTCCAGATCACTTATGTTTAATAGCATCCTAGGGAAGCCACTCTGCTTAACAATTCTAACAGCAGACTGGAAATAGCACTAGAAAATGTACTGCAGAGGTCAGTCCAGTACTGGTGATAGGTGGACTGGATAATCTATTACAGAAGGTCTCAAAGTGTAGTCTGTGCAAACCTCCAAGTTAACATTATGCTGGTTCCCTCCTCCTCTCCAGCTGCTATATTGCATGAAGACAGCTGCAAATACATGGAAAAGGGCCACTAGGGAAGCATTGTAAGTAGGGCTGTCAAGTGGTTAAAAAAAATTAATCCCGCTGTTAAATAAAAATAGAATACCGTTTATATAAATATTTTTGGGTATTTACCACATTTTCAAATATATTGATTTCAATTACAACACAGAACACGAAGTGTACACTGTTCACTTTATATTTATTTTTTATTATAAATATTTGTATTGTAAAAATAAAAAATAGTATTGTTCAATTCACTTAATACAAATACTGTAATGCAATCTCTTTATCATGAAAGTTGAACTAATAAATGTAGAATTATGTACAAAAAATAACTGCATTTGAAAATAAAACAACTTAGGCTCGAAAGTTTTACAAGTACACTCAGACCTATTTCTTGTTCAGCCAGTCGCTCAGACAAACAAGTTTGTTTACATTTGCAGGTGATAATGTTGCCTGCTTCTTGTTTACAATGTCACCTGAAAGTGAGAACAGGGGTTCACGTGGCACTCTTGTAGCCGGCGTTGCAAGTTATTTACGTGTCAGATGCTCTAAAGATTCATATGTCCCTTCATGCTTCAACCACCATTCCAGAGGAGATGCATTCATGTTGATGGTGCTTTCTGCTCAATAATGATCCAAACCAGTGCAGACCAACACATGTTCATTTTCATCATCTGAGTCAGAGGTCACCAGCAGATTGATTTTCTTTTTTGGTGGTTCGGGTTCTGTAGTTTCCACATCAGAGTGTTGCTCTTTTAAGACTTCTGAAAGTATGCTCCACACCCCATCCCTCTCAGATTTTGGAAGGCACTTCAGATTCTTAAACCTTGGGTCGAGTGCTGTAGCTATCTTTAGAAATCTCCCATTGGTACCTTCTTTGCATTTTGTCAAATCTGCTGTGAAAGTGTTCTTAAAATGAACAACATGCTGGATCATCATCCGAGACTGCTATAACATGAAATATATGGCAGAATGCGGGTAAGACACAGAGCAGGAGGCATACAATTCTCCCCCAAGGAGTTCAGTCACAAATTTAATTAGCACATTATTTTTTTAACGAGCGTCATCACCAAGGAAGCATGTCCTCTGGAATGGTGGCCCAAGCATGAAGGGGCATATGAATGTTAAGCATATCTGACATGTAAATACCTCGCAATGCCAGCTACAAAAGTGCCATGCAAACACCTGTTCTCACTTTCAGGTGATATCGTAAATAAGAAGCGGGCAGCATTATCTCCCGTAAATGTAAACAAACTTGTTTGTCTTAGCGATTAGCTGAACAAGAAGTAGGACTGAGTGGACTTGTAGGCTCTAAAGTTTTACATGGTTTTGTTTTTGAGTGCATTTACGTAACAAAACAAAATCTAGATTTGTAAGTTATGCTTTCATGATAAAGTGGTTGCACTATGGTACTTGTATGAGGTGAATTGAAAAATGCTATTTTATCATTTTTACAGTGCAAATATTCGTAATAAAAATAATATAAAGTGAGCACTGTACATTTTGTATTCTGTGTTGTGATTGAAATCAATATATTTGAAAATGTAGAAAAACATCCACAAATATTTAAGAAATTTCAATTGGTATTCCGTTATTTAACAGTGCGATTAAAACTGCAATTAATCACAATTACTTTTTTTAATTGCAGTTAATTTTTTTGAGTTAATCGTGTGAGTTAACTGTGATTTAATTGACAGCCCTAATTGTAAGCAATCACTTCAGTTGAGACAGGATGTTACACGATTATGAAGGAGCAGGGAGGTGGTCTTCATGATTGCAAATGAGATGTGGTGTCCGAGATAAGCTCTGTGTTTAAAGTGGACCATTTTGATACTACAATGGTTCACTCTGTGAAAAAGTTCGAGAGCCCCTGGTCTGTTAGGTCTCTTCTATCTCTAAATATTATGGTCCTGATCTTGCAAGCTATTTTACATTGGCAGATCTCTGCTTCCCACAGAGTACCCATTGCCTCCAGTGACCCACTGCCAAGAACAGTGGTCTATTATTCCTTTTTCACTCTCCCCACTTAATGTGTAAATTTCTTGATGCTATCGAATGGAACATCACAGAATGGGGTCACACTGAGAGTGCAATCATCATTGAAAATATAACTAATTTGAAAACCAGCATGTTTGTAGATAATAGAACAACTTGACATTGAAGTTTTGTGTCTGGTTTTGGATGTCAAGAATGGCATATTATTCAGAAAGTGGCCCTTGAAGGAATTGTATTTCTGTGGCTTATGTGAAACTGCATTTTTTAAATGTACAGTATAAATCATTGTAACTTTTTGATGGATGGATGGATGTATATGAAACTCAGAACTTAAAACACAATTTTTTCATTTCTTTCCTTTATTTTTATTTAAGTAGATGTAACCCAATACATGTCTTTTCTTTAGCTTGTCCAACTAAGTCTTCCTTTAGTGTCCAACTTAAGTAGTAATTTCTGAGAACAAAAAGGCAGAATGTTGTTCTGGATACAGTTTCCACAAAACTTTAAAATCTTTAATTTTACCTGTTGGCAGTTTTCTTTTCTGTATTACCTGGATTTCATGAGTCCATGTTTCAATTGTTTTAGCATTTTGAATAGATCTTCTCTGCATGTCCAAAATTTTCAAGCTTGGATGCCCTCAATTGAAGCTCCTATATTTAGGCACCTGTGTAAGTGGCCTTTTTCTTCAGAGTTAGTGAGCATTTGTAACTCAGACTTTAGTAGGAATTGAGGGTACTTATGTTTCTGAAAAGCAGACCACATAGATCTTGATTCTGCAACTTGTTTGTCAAGTACTTGAAGTCAGTGGGGCTCTGTGTGGGTGCAGAAATGTGCATGTGTTGATTTAATTGCATGGCTGGGGACTTATTTAAGTATTTTTCTCGAGGCTACTCAAGCTTAGAAATTGTAGGCCCTAAGCTTTAGAATGTCAGCCTTTGTCTCTAGGGGATATGCTAATAAGCTATATAGCCAGAAGGACAGTTTGTTTTTCAGACTTGTGAGTGTTTATTCCAGTGGTTCTCAACCTACAGCTGTGGCCCATGTGACATCCTTAGTCCCATGCAGGTAGAATATATATTGTGTGGATGCGGCCCACAATGGTAAATAGGTAGAGAACCACTGGCTTATCCAGTACTCAAATTTAGGATTTGATGAGTTCTATATCACTTCCCCCCACTTTCCCATGATGAAGAGGCTTTTCTGATATGAACACTTGTCAAATACTTTTTCTTTCTGTAAAAAGAATTTTGATGCCTCCATTCCTTGGATTCATTCTTGGTTTTGCTCTTTATTTCCTTAGTGCCACATTGAAACAAAGGAGTCTTGGGGGAGACTGGATGACTCCGAAGATTGGTCGTGGGCTATAGAAACTTTTATATCTAGGTCACCAGTTCAAATCCAGCTCTAGTGGTAATGCTCAAAAGTTGTTATTGTCTGACTGGTTATCTCAGCCCTAGTCCCAGAGGAACCTGTCCCATGACAAAAAACATAACCACAATTAGTACTTTTGTTGGCCGTCTTGGCAGAGAGGCCAAGGACCAAATGAGCCTGAAGAATGAATCAAGTCTTAGCATCCCTGGAACAGAGTTTGGAGCCATATTAACATCATAGTGTGGAAAAGGTTGTAGAACTGAGGACTATGCTATATCTGTTCAGATATTAAACAGAATACTTAATTTCTAGGGCTGGCATGCATTGCCTTTCAGCCTCAGAAAACACCCATGTGTACCCAGACTGAAGGAGAGTGGGATCTGTAGTCTCAGTGGTGCTACTTAAGTAGACAAATGAACAGTTACAGTGACACAGAGATAAACAGTATCACTAAAACAACTGGATTATTTCAGAACTTTTCTTTCTTTACTGTCAAAGTTGCCTCTAGTTTTGTAAGCAGGAGCACATGGCTCTATCCTCTGCCATCATCACTGGGTTAACTGCATCTCTCACCCTTCTGGGTCTCTTTGAGGGCACTCCCTCTCAAGTCTTGGGCTTCTAGCAGTTATCTGTCTCAGGCTGTAATCATGCGATTCTCCCTCTCTCAAGCCAGTACCTAGCAGTGAGCGGTCCCTTGTGATCAGCTGTGATTATCTCATTAGGTCTGACTTAGGCTCAGCCCTGCAGTTCTATGACAGTGGTGTCTAGGAACCAGTCTGATTAGCGCAAAATGTTTTTATTTAGAACAAAAACATTTCTGAAAAAAACTATCTTAAAACAATAAACCTGTCTCTACACAGGCCTACTTTCCCTAAAGTTTACCATTCCCGGGATCTGGGAATGTCCAACTCCTTCAGACTCCCTCTGTAAAGTTTCTCACTGTGTCAGCCTGTCTCCCAACAGCTTCTGAACATTCAGAAGCCTGAGAAGGGCTTTTTAATTGTTCAGTGCAGGATGGATAAAAAATTGATTTAAAAAAACAGAATTTATTCAAATTCTATATTTATTTATTCTATATGCTAACTATATACAATATTTCCTTTGTTTCATAAAGCAGTTACTTTTAAATGTAAATCCTATTTTGATAAACTTTCTTTCTTATGATGTACACAGTGCATTTGCGGCAGTTTTTATTTAACTAACAAAAACAATTTTAAAATGTCGAGTTTTGTGCATTTTAATTATATTCCAAATTTTCATCCAAGTGCCGCTTGACACAAATCACAGGTAAAAAAAAAATTAATCATCTAGTAAGTAAGAAATGCCTCATTCATCATTTTCTAACATAATAGAAATATAAAAAATAATCTGAAAAATGTATGTTAAGCATATAATTGCTTGTGTGTGTGTGTGTGTGTGTGTGTGTGTTAAAATATTTTCCAAAAGAGAGAGAGGGTGATAATGGTTGATATAATTTGGTAGTTAGCAAAACATAGTACCAAATTATATCAACCATTATCATGCTTTACCTCTTTTGGAAAATATTTTTTACACACACACACACACACACGTTTAAGCAATTACATGGCTTAACATACATTTTTCAAAGTACCAATTCAAAACGAGGTAGAAAGCCTTGATTTTAAATAATTGATTTGTGCTTGCTGATTTAAATCATGATTAAAATCAGTGATTTAAATTTAAATCCGTCCATCCTGTTAATTTTTCTTTAGATCTTTGTTCCTAGCATTGGTAGAACAGTTGTCACTTTGGCCTGGTGCTGGGAAGTATGCCATTGTCCTGTAACTGAGAGCTCTTGCTTTCCTCGCAGCAGCCCAGGAGCAGGAGGAGTTCTGAGCTCCGGGGCCAGAGAAGTTCTGCGTTCCCTGCTGATTATTGTGGGGGGGAGACCGGAGCCCCTGCTGGCTCCCCCATGCGCACACCCCTGGATGGGTCAGAAAGAAACTTCCTATGGGCATACTGTTGTATAATTGTTCACTACAGCTTTCCTTGAACAGTTCTCTGAATCATCTAGTTCTGGCCGCTGTCAGAGACATGATACTGGGTGAGTTGGACTGCTGGTCTGATCCAATGCAGCAATTCCTAAATACTGTGTTACTCCATCTCTGGAAACTTCTCTCCTCAGACTGTATCAATCTTTAGTTCATTTTTGCCTATGACACTGAACCTCACTTTTTTTTTTTTTCTGTTCGTGCATCTTTCCATTTGTCATTACTGCAAGTAATGTACTTACTTACATCTTTACCATTTGTAAATTTCCTTTCCTTTCTATCTGCATTCCCTGCTGATTATTGCGGGGGAGACCGGAGCCCCTGCTGGCTCCCCCATGTGCACACCCCGAATGCATCCGATGAAGTGAGCTGTAGCTCACGAAAGCTTATGCTCAAATAAATTTGTTAGTCTCTAAGGTGCCACAAGTACTCCTTTTCTTTTTTCTATCTGTAGGGGCTTTTGAATTCTGCTCTGTAAAGTGTTCCCTGAATTCCGCCACACAAATCATTATCAAAAACTTTAGGGTGCCATGTAAATATTGGTGTGCTTTTAATGTAAAGCACTAACTACACTAACCCAAAAAAAGTCTGATTTGAGGAACGCAGGCTGATAGGATTATATTAGTAGATGTTAACTGTCTCCTTCATTCAAATATCTGAGTCTTAGGAAAAATAAGCTCTACTATAAAAGTATGGGAGACTGAACATAACTTTTTGTTTTGAAAAGGAGAGCTTTATTGCAAATTGTTTGGGAAGATTGAAATAGCTGATGGATTTCGTTATTACAAAACACTCCTTTTTTGATGGGGGTTGTGGTGGCTAAATTCTCCTTACTTTCCATCTTTGAAAACCTGTGGTGTTAACAAATGACTTTTAGATTTGGGTCACTATTCAGAAGCAGATTAAAATAGTATGCTGCTTGTCCCTTTCTAGACAAATATTAGAATAACACGCCTATGACAACCTGACAAGAAGTTATAAAGTCAGGAAGAAAAAGCCTCTAGGTGTCATAATTGTCTGAATGTTGATTGTCGACTTATTTCCAGGCACTAAATGTACAAAGAGTCACTTCTGAAATGTTTCAGAGTGGTAGCCATGTTAATCTGTATCAGCAAAAACAATGAGGAGTCCTTGTGGCACCTTAGAGACTAACACATTTATTTGGGCATAAGCTTTCATGGGCTAAAACCCATTTCATCAGCTGCATGGAGTGGAAAATACAGTAGGAAGATATATATAGTACATGGAAAAGATGGGAGTTGCCTTACAAATTCCAACGAGACAATTAAATTAAAGTGGGCTATTATCAACAGGAGGAAAAATTACTTTTGTACTGGTAATCCAGGGTGGCCCATTTCAAACCATTGACAAGAAGGTGTGAGTAACAGTAGGGGGAAAATTATCATGGGGAAATTAGTTCTTAGTTCTTTGACCCATCCACTCCCAGTCTTTATTCAGGCCTAATTTGTTGGTGTCCAGTGTGCAAATTAATTCCAGTTCTGCAGTTTCTCATTGGAGTCTGTTTTTTGAAGTTTTTTTTTTTGTTGAAGAATGGATACTTTTAAGTCTTCTATTGAGTGTCCAGGGAGACTGAAGTGTTCTCAGATTTGTTTTTGAATGTTATAATTCTTGATGTCTGATTTGTGTCCGTTTATTCTTTTGTGTAGAGACTGTCTGGTTTGGCCAGTGTACGTGGCAGAGGGGCATTGCTGGCACATGATGGCATATATCACATTGGTAGATGTGCAGGTGAACGAGTCCCTGATGGTGTGACTCATGTGGTTGGGTCCTATGATGGTGTCCCTTGAATAGATATGTGGACAGAGTTGGCAATGGGGTTTGTTGCAGGGATAGGTTCCTGGGTTAGTGTTTTTGTTGTGTGGTGTGTAGTTGCTGGTGAGTATTTGCTTCAGGTTGGGGTGCTGTCTGTAAGCAAGGACTGGCCTGTCTCTGTCCTTCAGGATAGGTTGTAGATTCTTGATGCTGTGCTGGAGAGGTTTTAGTTGGGGGTTGAAGGTGACGGCTAGTGTCGTTCTGTTACTTTCTTTGTTGGGCCTGTCCTGTAATAAGTGACTTCTGGGTACCCTTCTGGCTCTGTCAATCTGTTTCTTCACTTCAGCAGGTGGGTATTGTAGTTTTAAGAATGCTTGATAGAGATCCTGTAGGTGTTTGTCTCTGTCTGAGGGATTGGAGCAAATGTGGTTGTATCTTAGAGCTTGGCTGTAGACAATGGATTGTGTGATGTGGTCTGGATGAAAGCTGGAGGCATGTAGGGAAGTATGAAATGGTAACAATTAGTTTGAAGACAAAAGCATACTGTTGATTGATTCTAAACACTGTACCAGCATTCACTGAGTCAGCCTAGGAACAGCCATGATTTTCATGAACAGCTGTTTGGAAAATTTATTCTAAAAATCAATTAATCACAAAAGTAATTAGGCATAAAGGATTTAATGATTACAATATATTTGTTTTTCAATTTTGTGTACCCACTTGTATAGCAGACTAATTTTATATTTTGGGTTTGTTAGGTATCTACATAGACATATTTTCATTAGCATATGAAACATGTTTAAATACACTTTAAAATTAGGAGCCCCTTTCTGTAGGCTTCATCCAGACTGTATCTAAAAGTACAACTCTCTTAAACTCTTTTTACGGACAGTTTGACACCTTTCTAACTCCTTTTAGTAATGCTGCTCTGACTATTATTTCCAGGTTAGAAATCTTATCTCAAATGCCTCATCTGCCCTAGGCTTTTACCATATAATGGAACGTGGCTGTGGCTGAAATAGTTGGTTTAGACAGCGTGGGTGGGGCTAAACACTTCATTTTAAAACACCCCCACAAGATTAGATAATTCCAGCCATTTACCCTTGAAACTAGTGATCGTTTTCTGTGACGGAGGAGCATTTTTGTGGATGGATGGAAAAGAAACAATACCCACTGCTTTGTATGTCTTGGGCCAGATGGATAGAGGGTTTTACCATTAGGTGGATTCCACAAGATAGTGTTGTTGTAGCTATGTTAATCTCAGGATAGTAGAGAGACAAGGTGAGTGAGGTAATATCATAGAATCATAGAATATCAGGTTTGGAAGGGACCTCAGGAGGTCATCTAGTCCAACCCCCTGCTCAAAGCAGGACCAATCCCCAATTAAATCATCCCAGCCAGGGCTTTGTCAAGCCTGACCTTAAAAACTTCTAAGGAAGGAGATTCTACCACCTCCTTAGGTAACGCATTCCAGTGTTTCACCACCCTCCTAGTGAAAAAGTTTTTCCTAATATCCAACCTAAACCTCCCCCACTGCAACTTGAGACCATTACTCCTTGTCCTGTCCTCTTCTATCACTGAGAATAGTCTAGAACCATCCTCTCTGGAACCATCTCTCAGGTAGTTGAAAGCAGCTATCAAATCCCCCCTCATTCTTCTCTTCTGCAGACTAAACAATCCCAGTTCCCTCAGCCTCTCCTCATAAGTCATGTGTTTCAGACCCCTAATCATTTTTGTTGCCCTTCGCTGGACTCTCTCCAATTTATCTAAATCCTTCTTGTAGTGTGGGGCCCAAAACTGGACACAGTATTCCAGATGAGCCTCACCAATGTCGAATAGAGGGGGACGATCACGTCCCTCAATCTGCTCGCTATGCCCCTACTTATACATCCCAAAATGCCATTGGCCTTCTAGGCAACAAAGGCACACTGCTGATTCATATCCAGCTTCTCGTCCACTGTCACCCCTAGGTCCTTTTCCGCAGAACTGCTGCCTAGCCATTCGGTCCCTAGTCTGTAGCGGTGCATTGGGTTCTTCCGTCCTAAGTGCAGGACCCTGCACTTATCCTTATTGAACCTCATCAGATTTCTTTTGGCCCAATCCTTCAATTTGTCTAGGTCCCTTTGTATCCTATCCCTGCCCTCCAGCGTATCTACTACTCCTCCTAGTTTAGTATCATCCGCAAATTTGCTGAGAGTGCAATCCACACCAGCCTCCGGATCATTTATGAAGATATTGAACAAAACCAGCCCCAGGACTGACCCCTAGGGCAGTCCACTTGACACCGGCTGCCAACTAGACATGGAGCCATTGATCACTACCCGTTGAGCCCGACAATCTAGCCAACTTTCTACCCACCTTATAGTCCATTCATCTAGCCCATACTTCTTTAACTTGCTGACAAGAATACTGTGGGAGACCGTGTCAAAAGCTTTGCTAAAGTCAAGAAACAATACATCCACTGCTTTCCCTTCATCCACAGAACCAGTAGTCTCATCATAGAAGGCGATTAGATGAGTCAGGCATGACCTTCCCTTGGTGAATCCATGCTGACTGTTCCTGATCACTTTCCTCTCATGTAAGTGCTTCAGGATTGATTCCTTGAGGACCTGTTCCATGATTTTTCCTGAGGTGAGGCTGACTGGCCTGTAGTTCCCAGGATCCTCCTTCTTCTCTTTTTTAAAGATTGGCACTACATTAGCCTTTTTCCAGTCATCTGGGACTTCCCCTGTTCGCCACGAGTTTTCAAAGATAATGGCCAATGGCTCTGCAATCACAGCCGCCAATTCCTTTAGCACTCTCGGATGCAACTCGTCCGGCCCCATGGACTTGTGCACGTCCAGCTTTTCTAAATAGTCCCTAACCACCTCTTTCTCCACAGAGGGCTGGCCATCTACTCCCCATGTTGTGATGCCCAGCGCAGCAGTCTGGGAGCTGTCCTTGTTAGTGAAGACAGAGGCAAAAAAAGCATTTAGCACATTAGCTTTTTCCACATCCTCTGTCACTAGGTTGCCTCTCTCATTCAGTAAGGGGCCCACACTTTCCTTGGCTTTCTTCTTGTTGCCAACATACCTGAAGAAACCCTTCTTGTTACTCTTGACATCTCTTGCTAGCTGCAGCTCCAGGTGCGATTTGGCCCTCCTGATTTCATTCCTACATGCCCGAGCAATATTTTTATACTCTTCCCTGGTCATATGTCCAACCTTCCACTTCTTGTAAACTTCTTTTTTATGTTTAAGATCCGCTAGGATTTCACCGTTAAGCCAAGCTGGTTGGCTGCCATATTTTCTATTCTTTCGACTCATCGGGATGGTTTGTCCCTGTAACCTCAACAGGGATTCTTTGAAATACAGCCAGCTCTCCTGGACTCCTTTCCCCTTCATGTTAGTCCCCCAGGGAATCCTACCCATCCATTCCCTGAGGGAGTCGAAGTCTGCTTTCCTGAAGTCCAGGGTCCGTATCCTGCTGCTTACCTTTCTTCCCCAATATCTTCTATTGGACTAAATTCTGTTGGTGAAAGACACAAGCTTTCGAGCTACACAGAGCTCATCTTCAGGTCTGGGACAGATACTCAACTGGTATATCTACACTGCAAAAAAAAAAGGATGAGTGGCATGGCCAAAGCTGGCCTGGGTCAGCTGACTTGGGTTAGCGGAGCTTGGGCTGCAGAGCTGTAAAATTGCAATGTAGACATTTGGGCTTGGGCTGGAGCCTGGGCTCTGAGACCCTTCCCCTTGCAGGGTCTCAGAGCCCAGGCTCCAGCTTGCACCCAGACAGTTACACTGCAATTTTTAGTTAGCCCTGAAACCTGAACCCTACTAGCTCAGGTCAGCTGACCTGGGCTCGGAGACTCCGTGTTGTGGGTTTTGTATTGCAGTGTACACATGCCCAGAGTGTTGCAGCTAAATACAAGGGGGAACAAATTGTTTAGCATAAGGACTTAACGTTATCAGAGAGCATTCAAGATGAAGGTGTGTTAGTGGGTTACAGATTGTTGTAATGAGCCATAAATCCAATGTCTTTACTGAGTGCTAGACACTAAAAATCATGGGAAGTTATGAATTTAAGTTCCCAGGCTCATCTTTGGAATGTGTTGTGCAGTTGTCATTTAAGAATGTGGACTGAGAAGTCCGAAATGGAGTGATCATGCTGGGAAAAGTGTTCACCCATGGTTGACAGTGTTTTTGTCTCATCATTTTTCTGTGTAAGTTCATTCGGGAGTGTAGTGATTGTCTCATTTCACCCACATAGTTGTTGGGGCATTTAGTACACTGGATGAGTATACTAAATGTTGGGATAGGCATGGGTAGGTGTGATGTTCCCTTCTGGTTTTATCTGGACCAGCAATCTGCTAGGTCACTCCAATCCTTGACTCTGGTAGTGAGCCTTACCCTGCTCTGCTGTGAGAACCCCCACTCCTGGGCTGTTCACGCAGAGCCTTTGGCATGTAAGCTGCTCCTTGGATTTTGCAACCGAATGACACTACCTAATATCTCCGGTCCCAGACACAACCCTAGGAACCTCCGTCTTGCAGTGCCCAGTTATGCCCACTGGACACTGCAAGCTTATATGAGTACGTCAGTTTAAGAGATTGATATGTACCAGGCTTGTTCTCCCAAGTGCAGCCTTTGACACTCTTCAAACCAAACTCGCTGCTTCAGGTAGAATAAACAAACAAATTTATTAACTATAAAGATAGATTTTAAGGGATTATAAATCAAAGCATAAGAAGTCAGATTTGGTCAAATGAAACAAAAGCAAAACACATTCTAAGCAGATCTTAATACTTTCAGTGCCCTTCCAAACTTAGACTCTTCTCAGTACAGGCTGGCTGGTTGCCCTTCAGCCAGGCTCTCCCCTTTGATCAGCGCTTCAGTCACTTGGTGTGGTGTCTGTAGATGTAGGTGGGAGAGAGAGCATGGCAAATGTCTCTCCCTTTTATCATGTCCTTTCTTCCCTCTTGGCTTTGCCCTCCCCCCTTCAGAGTCAGGTGAACATTACCTCACTGCAGTTCCAAACTGACCAAAGGAAGGGGGGTGACTCACTCCAAAGTTTAAGGGCATGGCTACACTTGCAGATGTAGAGCACTTTGAGTTAAATCAGCCTTTGTAGAGCGCAGTAGGGAAAGCGCTGCAATCTGTCCACACTGACAGCTGCAAGCGCACTGGTGTGGCCACATTAGCAGCTCTTGCAATGGCCACAGAGAGCAGTGCATTGTGGTAGCTATCCCACAGTGTAAGTGGCTACAACATGCTTTTCAAATGGGTGGGGAGGGTGGAGTGTGACAGGGAGTGTGTTGTGTGTATGTGGGGGGAGAGAGATAGTGGGTTTTGGGGGGGTTGAGAGCATGTCCGCATGCTGTCTTGTAAATTCAGACAGCAGCAGACCTCTCTCTCTCTCACACACAATATTCCGCAATAATGGTTGCTTTGTGTCGGAGCAGATAAGGAGCCGGGTGTCGGAAACGGAGCTTTCAAAGGGCATATCGCATTCCTATAGCAAGTTCAAAACAATGAGAAGAGTGGCCACTTGATTTAAGGGGATTATGGGATGTTTCCAGAGGCTGATCAGAGCGCAGTAATGCAACACCTTGTTCACACTGACCCCGGGGTGTTTCAGGTAAGGAGAGCAAGCGTTAATCTTCTCGCCGAGGTGGAGTACCAGGAGCACTCTAGCCGTGGAGTCAGAGCGCTCTGCGTGCCTTGGCAGTGTGGACGGGTAGTGAGCTAGGGCGCCCGGGGCTGCTTTAATGCGCTCTAACTTGCAAGTGTAGCCAAGCCCTAACAGATTCTTTTCTTGTTGCCTAGGCTGGCGTCTTTTGTTCCTGTGAGGCTGGGCTGGGTTTGTCCCATACCTGACCTGATGAGGTGTGAACTGCCTCTCTGCTCTTGGAGAGTTTTTGCCTGGGCTTGCTCTAAACCATGAGGGCACGTTTTCAGCCTCATAACTATATACATGAAATTATAACCTTACTATAACATTCCTGTAACAATTACTATAACAT
This sequence comes from Eretmochelys imbricata, assembly GCF_965152235.1. NCBI lineage: Eukaryota > Metazoa > Chordata > Testudines > Cheloniidae > Eretmochelys > Eretmochelys imbricata. The sequence continues at coordinate 38,467,653 of NC_135573.1, forward strand.
CACTATAACAACCGTGCTCAGTACATCATGAGCCTTCCGAAGATACCCAACATGACAAACTGCATTGGATACCACACAATCATTTTATAAAGATAAACCTGGGAGTGTAGGGTGTTCCCCTGAGGTACAGAGTGTCACAGTAGGTCCCATGGATTTTGAAAGATTTTGTGGGGAACTTGCTTCTGATGATTTTGGGGGGTTGTTTGAAGGTCAGAAGAGGGAGTTCAGGAAAGATTTCTTTCAGGTTGTGGTCCTCATCAAGCCTGGGTTGTAATTTGTATGATGATACCCCGTATGAGTTCCAGCCTGGGGTGGTACGTGACAACTTGGAGTGTGCAATCAGACAGGTTTTTCTTCTGTGTTGAAGCAAGTTCTCTCAGGGTATGTGGGTGTCCTGTTCCACCAACTCAAAGCACCACCAGACCCTGCCATAACACCGCTATGATGATCAGTACCCCCAACAAAACACGTTTCAAGATCCATAGGTCCTACGCATGCCTATCACAACATGTAGTGTACTCATTTGGTGCACTAATATGTATATGTGTGTGTATATATAAAAAGAAACAATGAATTCATACTACCGTGGCTCTTTTGGGTAATGTTGATCAGTAATTTGGCTTCTGAACCACAGAGGTCTGAGTATGACTTTGCTAAACAATCTGTTTGATCTTGTGTTTAGCTGTGACACACTGAGTACTTTTCCCAGACCCGAAGAAAAGCTCAGTGAGACAAGGTGGGTGAGGTAATATCTTTTATTAGATCAACTTCTGTTGGTGAAAGAGCTTATCTCATTCACCTTGCCTCTCCACAAGATAGGACCTCTTTAAACCTGGCTGGACGTCCATAGGAGCTCTACTAGTGGAAACAGCCCTGGAGAGACATTGATTCAGCTCTTCTCCCAGTCAGCCTGGCCTTGCCCACTTTGGGATGTATTACCAGGCTTTGAGGTCTCCAGCAGAGTAAGAGTTGCAAGCAGCTTATGCTTCTGGCTCCTTCTCTAGATGGATTTACTTCTTGTCAGCAAGTTAAAGAAGTATGGGCTGGATGAATGGACTATAAGGTGGGTAGAAAGTTGGCTAGATTGTCGGGCTCAATGGGTAGTGATCAATGGCTCCATGTCTAGTTGGCAGCCGGTGTCAAGTGGAGTGCCCCAGGGGTCGGTCCTGGGGCCGGTTTTGTTCAATATCTTTATAAATGATCTGGAGCATGGTGTGGATTGCATTCTCAGCAAATTTGCGGATGATACTAAACTAGGAGGAGTGGTAGATACGCTGGAGGGCAGGGATAGGATACAGAGGGACCTAGACAAATTGGAGAATTGGGCCAAAAGAAATCTGATGAGGTTCAATAAGGATAAGTGCAGGGTCCTGCACTTAGGACGGAAGAACCCAATGCACCGCTACAGACTAGGGACCGAATGGCTAGGCAGCAGTTCTGCGGAAAAGGACCTAGGGGTGACAGTGGACGAGAAGCTGGATATGAGTCAGCAGTGTGCCCTTGTTGCCAAGAAGGCCAATGGCATTTTGGGATGTATAAGTAGGGGCATAGCGAGCAGATAGAGGGACGTAATCGTCCCCCTCTATTCGACATTGGTGAGGCCTCATCTGGAATACTGTGTCCAGTTTTGGGCCCCACGCTACAAGAAGGATGTGAATAAATTGGAGAGAGTCCAGCGAAGGGCAACAAAAATGATTAGGGGTCTGGAACACATGAGTTATGAGGAGAGGCTGAGGGAACTGGGATTGTTTAGCCTGCAGAAGAGAAGAATGAGGGGGGATTTGATAGCTGCTTTCAACTACCTGAGAGGTGGTTCCAGAGAGGATGGTTCTAGACTATTCTCAGTGGTAGAAGAGGACAGGACAAGGAGTAATGGTCTCAAGTTGCAGTGGGGGAGGTTTAGGTTGGATATTAGGAAAAACTTTTTCACTAGGAGGGTGGTAAAACACTGGAATGCGTTACCTAAGGAGGTGGTAGAATCTCCTTCCTTAGAAGTTTTTAAGGTCAGGCTTGACAAAGCCCTGGCTGGGATAATTTAATTGGGGATTGGTCCTGCTTTGAGCAGGGGGTTGGACTAGATGACCTCCTGAGGTCCCTTCCAACCCGGATATTCTATGATCCTACTGCTATCTGGAGATTTGCAACCTGTGTTGTGCTGGAAGTGAATCTGGCCCCCAGGACATAGCTCTGCCAGGTACAGCCTTAATGTTTGTCTGCTTGCGTTTAAAATTTAAGTCCATCTTTTGGGCTGGTGAGTATTGGAAACAACCAAGTTTCCAGTCATGTTGGACTGAAACTTAATGCCTGCAGACGGATAGCTCTGTCTGATTAAATTAACTCCCCACCTCCACCCTCCGAAGTATGTGTGTAAACTATTATGGAAAATTTCTATAGTTCTTTTAGAAGTATGAAAAGTGAGATACTTTTTTGGAAGAATTAGAATGCTGGAGATTGCTCAGCAGATCGGATTCCACTAGGTTGAGAGAAACTTCTCTCCCCACTCCACCCACTCCCCAAATCTTTCAGACAAACATAGCCTAAGTTTGAAAAATAAAATTTACCAAGCAGTCCATTCCAAGGTGGATTAATTGCTCTCATTGATTTGGATTTTTTTAAAATAGTCCATGTCTCCATTTGTACAAACTACTGATGATGATGATGGGTAGTGCTGCATTACATGGGTGAGAGGCAGGACGAGGAGGCAGGTGAGGAGGCAGGATTCGAGCTCTGACTCCATCTCTGAACTCTGGCAAATCACTTATATCTTTGCCTAAATTTCCTTCTCTGTAAAGCAGAGAATGCTTCTCTGTCTGAGGCTTTGGAGGGATCAGTGTATGTATGTGAAGAACTTTGAAGATGAAAACCACTATATAAAAGCTGCTGTTCTTATTATATTTATGCAGCGACACTACATGGAAAACATGATTTGGTTTTACATAGCTTCTTTTATACTCTGTGTGTCTCAAGGCAGTTTACAAGTACCTAATAACAGGTAAATAATAAACAAATTGGAAAGTGATGATGTGTTGCCAGTGCAGGGGTAATGGAGCAGCTGCTACATGGGCCACAAGCAAAGCTCACACAAATCTTAATATATTCAGAAACTGCTTTACTGAGAGAGGGATTTTTGTCCAGGCTTGTCAGAGTTATGCCTCTTCCTTCCTGAAAATGCCTATGATGTTTTCTACCTCAATTTCCCCTGCTTCCAGAGAGTGGCATTAAATGTATAATAAACCTTGATCCATGAATTGTCATTTCTCAATAGTGGCCAAATGATGTCTGGCTGTAGAAATCAGTCTGTATTTCCACTAAATAAAATAGCTTTGACTAGAGTTGACTGAAATTTTTCAAACAAAGTTTGTCAGGTAAAAAATGTCCCTTTTTGAAAACACAAGTTTTATTTTTTTGCAAAAAAAAATTCAAAATGGCAAAATTAATTTTATGGCATTTTTTCAAAATCCTTATAAATATTGTGAGATGCTTTAAAAAATGGAAATGACTGAAACTTTTTACAATTTTTTAATTTTACAAGCTCTAGCTTTTAATTAGTCACTTGGGTTAGGATGGAAGTTTAACACTTTTGTAAATACTTTAAACTCCTTGTAGCACATGCCATTGGTGACAATGGGACTGCGCCTCCCATTAAAAATTATTTTAATCTGAATGTACCACTTTGATGCTCTTTTCATGTTAGTCAGGTATGACCTTGAGGCATGGGGGTGGGAAAACCAACAAATAGTATCAACGTGCACATTTAGTATAGGGTAATGTAAAAAAACCCAAACAGTTTAAATTATTATTTACTTACTTCAACAGTCTGTTATAATCAAGGAGGGTCTGTGAAGTGCACATGCTTTCATCTGGCTTTTCATTTTTGCCAGCCTGTTGCCTGGTGGCCCCTTAAGGGTTTGACAAAAGCTGGGTCTAAGTGTGTGTGTGTGTGTGTGTGTGTGTGTTAACTGACCAGATGAGATCCTGAAAGCAGGAGCACTTCCAGTTTGGGGGATCACATGATCAAACAGCATGAGTAGGAGAGAATGGAAGTCTTAATTTCAGGATTCTTTAACTTCAGTATTGCCAACCCTATGGGCTCAAAAATCCTGAGTCAGCCCCCCTCCTCCAATCAATAAATTGGGTGGCTGAAAAATCATGATTTTTAAAATAATGAATTTTTATTCTGGGTTTCTGAGACCTTAGGGTGCACTCAGTTCATGATTTCAAGCTTTCTTCCACAAGCAAGAGAGTTAGAAACTTTTTTATTTTTAAGTGAAAGCTGAGCATTTCACATTCACGTGACTCTAGGAGCTGGGGCTTCAAGAAAAAATGCCAAGTATCTCAGGGCTTCGGATAATATCACAAGAGTTGGCAACATTGTAAATTGTAGCTTTAAAAACAGTTGATCCTTCTTTAGTTTGAGATCGCTCCCTTCTGTGTACTGGAAGATTCTCATTGGATTGTCCAAATGCCAAGTTGGAAAATCTCCATTTAATTCAACTGAACTAAGAGGATCGTATTTCCTGTGTCTTCCACCACTTTCTGGGGGAATCTAAACTGCAAGAAAACTGATATTGTGTTGGGTGGCGAACAGTGACTCTGCCTGATGATGTATTTTTAAAAACAAAAGCCAAGCCAATCGAGTGTTCTATGCTGTTGTCAGAACAAAGTTCAATTTTCTGCTGAGCGTGGTTGCAATGTGAGTTGAAAGTGCTCAGGAAGCAACATGCTCTCTGTAAAATTTACTGTCTACCCATTCAACCACAGCTGACTGTAGAATATGGTAACAGCCAATTGGAAGTGTAAAGTGTCTCCAAATATTTCTCAACTCTATACAGAGTCTGTATTATGTTAAAGAAATACAGTGATGCAAGGGAGACCTGTGGCGACGATTACGGCATGTCTAGGATCCCTTTCTTTGCATTTGTGAATGAAAATCACAATTGACGTCAGTGGTTCTCAAAAGAGAGGGTTTATGTGATCATACAGTATTACAAATAAATCTTGGTATAGATAATTTGGAAAGCAAATACTGAGTGTTGACAAAGACAGCATAACATTTGTCTATAGAGTGTGTAAGACTTAATGAAGTAGACATGCTGCAATCCTGACTTGGAACTGAGAAGCTGCTTCCAAGCTGCTACTCAGATTGCGTAAAGCTAAAAACAAAACAAAAAGCACCATGCTTTGCATTGGTGACAGAGTCCCCCCTGAGTGGCTCTGAAGAAAGTATTGTTGACTACATTGTTTGGCTCTGAAGGGGTTGTATGTCTTGAATACATTTAGAGGTTGAGAGAGCTTTCAGTAGCGTTGGGGCTAAAGTGAATGGTCATCTCCAACCTGGGGAATATGGTAATATGGTGATGTCCACAGAAGCCCATAGCAGATCTTCACTAACCTTAAGCATTATTTGACTGCCATTGTAGCTAAGACGGATCTTTGGGAGTACTGTGCCTGCTTTTCCTCCAAAGTTCTATCTTGCAATGACCAAGTCCATGGCTGATGAGAGGAGGTCTCAGCTTGAGCAATATCTACAGAGTGGTACGGAGTCTCTGCTTTCACTACGTGTTTGGGTCTTCAACTCTGTTTATGGATTCTGCAAGTCATGATTTGTGGGGTCTGGTGGGGGCATACCGTGAATGTTGGGATTAAACTACATGGGGGCCTGATCCTGCAGACCTAGCATGCCAAATACTTCCACTGACTTCAAAGTGAAAAACAGAGCCTTTGGGCAGGTCCCTTCAAAAATCATACCTCTCCTCTTGCCTTTAAATTGGCCTCCGTTTTTTCTAGAACTAAGTAAATTTGTTTTTCTCAGATTTCCAAGCAGAGACTTGAGAATTGTTACAAGACACATGAAGTTTATAGGAAAACTATATGTCTGAAGTGCAGGTATAATACGTCATGCATGAATTTCACGTAAGCCAATACATTAAAATGTAACCCTTTCAACTACAAGAAATAAGAAGCTCTGAGACATTTTGTGGCCTCTGATGTAATATATGCTTTGTGAGCAAGACTTTCAAAAAAACATAAGGCTAATCTCTTAAATAACCTCACTTCCAAAACTGCTGAGCACCCAGCAGCTTCTGATGATGTCAGTGGGAGTTGCTGAGTGCTCAGCACTTCAGAAAATAGGCTCCTAAATAAATGACCACAACTTTAGGCCCATCTGTTAAATATTGGGGTGAAATCCTTGCCCTGTGAAGTCCATGGCAAAACTTCCATTGACTTCAATGGAGCCAGGTTTCACCATCGGGGTGTGTACCTAATGCAGTACCTGCCTTCCGCTGGGCAGGACTTGGGAGTGATCTGAGCACCATCCAATAAAAAGCGAACTTTTGCTTAAATCAAAGGATGGGTAAAGCACTCATTGACAGCACTACCAGAAGCCTTTTGATGTTAACTTAGAGGGGCATTGCAGGTAATCTTACTTTCAGACGCAGACCCTTTCTCCCACCCCTTCAACTAACTTTGATTTCTATGCCTTTTGTTTTTCAGTAACTGTAGATCCAAGTATTACGAACAGTGATGTCTTCATCAGTTTTTTTAGAAAATTACAGCAGGTAAGTTTTGAATGTTTCAGCAACACAATTAGCTGCTTGGAACAACTGAACCTGTGCTTCAGCTCCTCTGCACAAAGGCTGCTTTTTCTGAGTGGGCTTCCTTGTACTCATATGCTCATAATATTGACCTCCTTTGTGAAGCACTTTGAAATCTACTGACGAAAAGTGCTATGTAAGAGCCAGGTGTTATCCTCTTATCCACGTGATAAGTTGTTCCTCTCTGTACAACCTCACTGTAAAAATAATTGTTTGCTTTATTTATGTCCTGGTGGGAGATCTGATGAATCTTTCGCCCCTAAATAATGCCCAGAAAAGTCTTTTGTGGAGAGCTCACTGAAAGGATTATACACATTCTTGGGTTTTGCAATCCTAGATGTTTTTTGGTTGTCAGTACTTTGGGGCGATAAGTGTATTGATGACTGCTGTGAATGTCAGCTTCTCTTACCTTGTAACACACAGTGACGGGCAGAGTTTGGCATGTATATGGAGTGTTGTAACCTGAAGTGCTTTCAAAATCCATTTTTACTTGCTCCATAGTGGGGCAGAAGATGAGGGAGGGGAATATCAAGTATAATAAGCACAAAAATCCCCACTGCATTGAAACGTCAACCATAACGTTGCAGTAAATGCGCAATCAGGAAACTGTTATGACTCCCAAAGTAACTAACTCTTTTCTCTCTTTGCCCCCCACCCCCCCGTCATGGTTTTTGTGGATGTGCAATACTTTACAATATGTTAATTTTATGTTTAGTTTGGCTCTTAAATACCACAGTGAGAAGCTCTTTCCGAAGGGACTCTTTGTCTTTGGCTATGGAAAGCATCTACCTGTTGTATGACCATAATCCTAATAGTTATAGAAATTCCTGAGAGGAAGTTATGCTTGAAAGAATTTCATAATGTGACAATTAATGTTTAATTTTAACTTTATTGCTCGTTTCATATTTGTTGTGAATTTTAGGGCTAGCAAGATTACAGGTAGTTGTGTAAAGAAGCATTCCACACAAAGCATAGACAAAAAGAAAAGGAGTACTTGTGGCACCTTAGAAACTAACCAATTTATTTGAGCATACGCTTTCGTGAGCTACAGCTCACTTCATCGGATGCATACCGTGGAAAGCATAGACAAATTCTTTCACAATAAAAATGTGGCTTATTTACTACGTCCTTTTTTTTTTTTTTTTATTTCCATACCAGGAAAGGTTCTTGTCAGTGAGCAAAGCAGAACTCTATATTTGAGAGTTAGGGTGCGTCTTCACTAGTAATATTAAAGCACTGCCGTGGCAGTGCTTTAACATGGCTGTGTAGCTGCTGCACAGCGCTATAAAAACCCACCTCCACGAGGGGAATAGCTCCCAGCGCTGGTGCACTGTCTACACTGGTACTTTACAGCACTGAAACTTGCCGCGCTCTGGAGGGTTTTTTTCATACCCCTGAGCGAGAAAGTTGCAGCGCTGTAAAGTGCCAGTGTAGACAAACCCTTAGAGATTTATTTAGGGAAGGACATAGCATCTTAGGGCATGGCTACACTTGCAGATGTAGAGCGCTGTGAGTTAACAAGCCCTCGGAGGGCGCAGTAGGGAAAGCGCTGCCGTGTGTTCACGCTGTCAGCTGCAATTGCACTGGTGTGGTCACATTTGCAGCACTTGCAGTGGCATTGGGAGTGGTGCATTATGGGCAGCTATCACCCCAGAGCACCTCTTCCCATTCTGGCTCTGTGGCTTGTGGGAAGGTGGTGCAGGGGGCGGGGCATCCTGGGTCCTGTCCCAATGCCCTGTGATACATCGTTTTGCATCCCAGTGATCCCTGTGCTTCCGTCCACATTTGGCGCCATCTTTCAACGTGTTTTGTACTGCACGCTCTGTTTTCCCTTTCAGCCTGTGGGAATGGAGCCCGAAGTGCTGAGGAATATGCTGATGGGTCTCACCATCACGTCATGTTTGGCAGTCGAGTTGCTCCTTAAGCTACAAACTGACAGTGAGGAGTCCGCTGATGATGTCGACTCACGTAACGCATATGACACGAGATTGTTTGTGGCATTCATGGACTTGCTCACCACCTGTGGAACGCCACTTTTGGGCTCGGAAAACAAGCACTGCATGGTGGGATCACATCGTCATGCAAGTCTGGGATGATGAGCAGTGGCTGCAGAACTTTCAGATGAGAAAAGCCACTTTCATGGGACTGTGTGAGGAGCTCGCCCCAGCCTTATGGCACGAGGACGTGAGATTGAGAGCTGCCCTGCCAGTGGAGAAGTGGGTGGCTACTGCAGTCTGGAAGCTGGCAGCTCCTGACAGCTACTGATCGGTTGCTAACCAGTTTGGAGTGAGAAAGTCAACCGTTGGAATTGTCTTGATGCAAATTTGCAGGGCCATTAATCGCATCCTGTTTAGAAGAACACTGACTCTGGGTAACGTGCATGACATTTTGGCTGGCTTTGCACAAATGAGTTTCCCTAACTGCGGAGGGGCGATAGATGGGATGCGTATTCCAATTCTGGTACCAGCCCACCTAGCCTCCGAGTACATTAATCGGAAGGTTCTCCAGGCGCATGTGGATCACTGTGGGCGTTTCATTGACATTAACGCAGGCTGGCTCATAAAGGTGCATGATGCACGCATCTTTCGGAACACTGGCCTGTTCAGGAAGCTGCAAGGCGGGATTTTCTTCCCGGACCAGAAGATCACTGTAGGGGAAGTCGAAATGCCCACTGTGATCCTTGGAGACCCCGCTTACCCATTAATGCCATGGCTCATGAAACCCTACGCAGGGAGCCTTGACAGCAGCAAGGAGCGGTTCAACAACAGGCTGAGTCGGTGCAGAATGACTGTGGAGTGTGCTTTTGGCCGTTTAAAGGGCCTGTCTGTAAGGGAAGCTGGACCTGGCCGATGAGCACATCCCCGCAGTTATATCCGCGTGCTGTAGCCTCCATAACATTTGTGAAGGGAAGGATGACAGATTCACTCAGGCATGGAACTCGGAGGTTCAACACCTGGAGGCTGAATTTGAACAGCCAGAGAGCAGGACCATTAGAGGGGCCCAGCACGGGGCTGCAAGGATTAGGGATGCCTTGAGGGAGCAATTTGAGGCTGAAAGCCACTAGTAATGTTTGATGCCCTGCACCGGAGTGAGGAGTGGTGGTTCCAATGTTAGTAGGAATCTGTGTTTGCTACACTGACTTGCAGTGCCTGTTGCTTTCCTGGGCTACGGTATCTTTTACTTAATGCAATAATAAGAATGTTTTCAAAGCCAAAAAATCCATTTATTGAAAAGAAACACAACTGCTTGGGAAACAGAAAGGTCAAGGGGATGGGGTGGGGAACAGTTCAATCACAGATTTGCGTATGTCCTGTTCTCATGCTCAGCCTTCCTGTCTGGAGTGCGGTGCAATGAGTGCTGCACTTCAGGCTGGCTAATATGCATGGTGATGGGGGTTGAGTGCAGAGGATAAGGGTCGTAGTTTGCAGGGCTTGGTGGTGAAGCGACAGGTGTTGGAGGCAGCTGGTGGGGGAAAGTGGGTTGGAGGTGACATGGGGGCACAAGGGAAAGCGTTTTGGAACAAGGGCTGTGGGGGGGCAGGCGTGGTAGTGCTCCGCCTGCATGGCTACGAGTGCCTGGATCGAGTCCCCTTGGCACTCCATAATGCTTCTGAGCCGCCCCGTGCTTTGGTGCCAGCGATCCGCATTCTGCTAGTGGACCCTCCTTTCACTCTCCTGCCACTCCTGCACTTTTTGATTTTTCATTAAGGAACCGCCGCATTATTTCGTGCAGCAGGTCCTCTTTGCTTCTACGTGGCCTCTTCCTAATTCTTTGGAGTCTTTCGGTCAGTGATAACAAAGACCGCTGAGATCTCAAGGTTGCATCTGTAAAGGCAAAATGCAACACTTAACAGAGGCAGCATTGTTCACACCAGATAGAGCAATGATTCCCCTGTACTTAAAGACAAGCACAGTCTACACAATAGCAGAATTTGCCCAACCCAAAGGGAGTGCACATAACCCACAGGAGCCCCAAAATGGTGAGTAAGCACAGGGGCAAGGGGAACTGATTGTTTCACAGCCGTACTGTCCTCTAGGTTTGTGTACCTTGGGGAGAGCTAACAGCTGCAGGGGGCCCCTATACTGAACACTGTCCCCACATTTTCCACAGGAGTTTGTCCTGGAAGATATCTCGCTGCTGAGGGTGACCTGGGAAGCAAGGGAGGGTTTTCTACTACAGTGCGGCTTCCGCCCTGACCCATATGCAGCTTGCCTGTGTGCAGCAATGGTCCCCCCGCTCTCCTCCCCGCCCCCGGCACAGTGGCGCAGACATGTTAGCCTTACTGGGACAAGTAGTATAGTAGCTCTCCCAAGGAACCTACGCACACGCATTGCCCAGCTTCTGCATGAGGCCTTTGAAGAGATCACTGAGGCCTATTTCCGCGATGTGAGAGAGCACATCAACGCCCTATTCCACATCTAGATATGCATCCAGCCCTAACCATCCTCTCCCCAAGAGTCAGCACCGAACAACTTTCTTCCCAAAATAAAGGCCGCTTACCGGGCACCTCCTCTGGTGTTTGTCCTTCCCCAAGCACCGGCTGCTGTGACTGGCTACCTTCCTCCTGGCTTGAGAACAGCTCCTGGCTGCACGCATCTAGGGATGGCAGGGTGTCTTCCTCCTCCTCAGCACCCTTGATTCCGCTTTTCTCCTCCTCCTCCCGCCTTGTTGATCTGGGCTCTGAAGTGTCCAGGGTGGTCCTTGGAGTGGAAGTGGGGTCGCCCCCAAGTATCGCATCCAGATCTTTGTAGAAACAGCAGGTCGCAGAGGCAGCACCGGAGCAGCTGTTTGCCCTATGGCCTTTGTGGTAGGCATTCCACAGTTCCTTCACTTTAATCCTGCACTGCAATGTATCCCGATCATGGCCCCTTTCCATCATGTCCCTTGATATCTGCCCGAAGGTATCGTAATTCCTACGGCTGGAGCGCAGCTGGGACTGGACAGCTTCCTTCCCCCAAACACTGATGAGGTCCAGCACCTTGCCATTGCTCCGTACTGGGGATCGCCTGGCACGTGGAGGCATGGTCACCTGGAAAGATTCACTGAGAGCACTCCACACCTTGCTGAGCAAACAGGAAGGGGATTTTCAAAATTCCCAGAGAATTTAAAGGGCGGGTCTGACGGTTGGTCACCTGAGGTCAAGGCAGGCAGTAGAGTTCAAAGTGATGACCAGAGAGGCTAGAACAGGCATTGTGGGTCACTTCTGGAGGCCGATCAGAGCGCATTAACCGACCAGGGCGTCCACATTCCGCAGCAAGCATTTTGCTTCTCTTCGAGGTGGAGTACCAGGAGCGCTCTAGCCACGGTGTCCGGGCGCTGTATGTGCCTTGCCAGTGTGGACGCATAGTGAGTTAGGGCGCCCGGGGCTGCTTGAATGCGCTCTAACTTGCAAGTGTAGCCATGCCCTTAGGCTCTGATCCAAAGCCTTTAAAAACAGCAGAATGACTCCTGTTGATTCCCTTCACAGGGCCCTTATCTTGCCATTTCCCCCCTCAACTATTAATTTCTGATAGTAAGCCTTTTCTATCAGAGCTCTGGTGGAAAAAACTTTGCCACTATGTTGTCTTAAATGGGGGAGGAGGCACTGGATTTGGAATGAATACTAATTTCTCCCTACTGTTACTCACACCTTCTTGTCAACTGTCTGTAATGGGCCACTCTCATTACTACTTCAAAAGTTATTTTTCCTCCCTTGGTATCCTGCTGTTAATTGATTTATCTTGTTAGACTGACCTCACACTTGATAAGACAACTCCCATCCTTCCATGTATTTATATCTGCTCCTGTATTTTCCACTCCATGCATCTGATGAAGTGGGTTCTAGCCCACAAAAGCTTATGCCCCAATAAATTTTAGTCTCTAAGGTGCCACAAGGACTTCATTGTTTTCGCTGACACAGGCTACCACGGCTACCACTCTGAAACGTATTCCTACATGTGTATTGCAAGTGTTGAAACTGGCTATCTGTATGGTGGATGTGAATTACTTCTTTGGTTTGGGGAACATCTGATGCGGGGTAATGTTTCTAACTGATTGTACGGTCAAATACATTTATTAAAGTACACAGTAAGAGGTACTGAACACCACATAGTCAGTTGCTTCCTACATGTCATGGTAGGTTGAAATAAATCTTAAAAGTTTTAATACAAAGTCAGTGTATCCTCGCTACACACAATCAAGAGACCTTTCTGTTCCACTTTGGAATGTCTTGTTTCTTGTGCTGAGTTTTTAAGTTTTCTGCCTGGCAAAGATACTAGTTCCACAACATTTTTGTTTACAACTTCATCTTATAATTATTAGACTTACACAAAGTGATTTCTTCATCATGCACATAGCAATAGTGCTGGGTATGTTCTTTCATTATTGGGAAGAGCTGGATTCTGGGTCAGACCAGTAAGCTGTGTGAATGACTAAAGTCCATTCTCTGTCATTATCTGTACTTAAGTGCCTTTAATTGGTGTAAATAAATGCTTAACAGACATTCACTTAAATATTAAAGAATCTTGCTTAACAACATGGCGTTTGGTTGAGATGCTCCAAATATTTAATAGCACAATCAATGCCTTGTAAAAATGTTTTATGGTAAAGGAATTCTGTAATAGTTTTGAAAAAAATGAATAAACTAGATCTTTCATATGTCCCTGTAGCGTCCTCATTTCCATTGCTACATCTTTAAGACTTGCAGGCATCATTTATTGTGTCTTGCATGATACTAAGGGCTAGTCTACACTGGCAACACTAAAGCGATGCCGCCATAGTGCTTTAACGGGCCTTGTGTGGTCACGGCACAGTGCTGGGAGACAGCTCTCCCAGCGTTCTAAAAAAATCACCTCCGCAAGGGACAAAGCCACCAGTGCTTGGAGCGTGGCTCCCAGCACTGGTGCACTGTTTACACTGGTGCTTTACAGCGCTGAAACTTGATGCGCTCGGGGGAGTGTGTATTTTTTTCACATCCCTAAGTGAGAAAGTTGCTGCGCTGTAAATTGCCAGTGTAGACAAGCCCTTAGAAGGGGAAACACAGGGCTGGCCTTACCATGAGGTGAACTGAGGCGGCCGTCTCACGTGCCAGACTGTGAGGGGGGGGCACCACTAGGACTCAGAGTGTAGAAAATTGTGTCTGCTGCTGGTGCATATGTATTCTCTCTGCTCTGGATGCACAGAGATGGTGGAGTGCTGTGCTAGAGGAAGGAGGGCACAAGAGACATAACAGCCAGGCAGGAGAAAAGGTGAGAGGGAATAACAGAAAGCAGCGGGAACTGTAGGGAGAGGTAGGAGGAGAAGGAGCCTTTTATGTACCTCTCTAGCACTCCCAGGAGCCTGGACTGATTAACACCAGCTTCTCGGGGAGCTTTCTGTTTCCTGCTGCTTCCCTGAACGAATGACTTTAATGGTGTGTTTTGTAACAACAGAACCTAGTGAAAATGTCCCTGCAATGGTGACTGTCAGAGAGCATTTTCTAGAATTTATTGACATTGATGATACTACAGGAGCTGATATGACAAATGTGCTTCTTAAAAAGTTGGAAGATACGGGAATTGCAATAGCTGATGTGAGAGGTCAGGGCTATGATAATGGTGCCAGCATGAGAGGAAAGAACAGAGGAGTGCAGACACAGATCCAAGGGTTTAAACCCTCAATCTTTTTTTGTCCCATGCAGTTCTCATTCATTGAACTTGGTGATCAGTGATGCAGCATCAGCTTCTAGTGAGGCTGCTGAATTTTTAATGTAATTCAAAGCATCTATGTATTTTTCTCTGCATCAACTCATCAATGGCAAATTTTGAAGCAACATCTGGGAACATCCTCTCTGAAGCTGAAACCACTGAGTGCCACATGATGGGAAAGTTGAGTGGAGGCAAGAGAGCCTATCAAACACCAAATTGGGAAGATAGATGATGCCATAGTTGCCATTATGGAGGATAATGCTATGACAGGAGCTGTTTGTGGGAGACCAGTGGCAGAGGGAAATGGAATCACCAGAAACATGCATAACTTCAAATTTCTGTGTGGCTTAGTGTTGTGGCATAACATACTGTTTGAAATAAATGTAGGCAAGAGACTCCAAGGTGTCGACCTTGATATATCTGGAGCAATGGAACAACTGGACAAAGCAAAGTCATACCTACAGTCTTACCGGTCAGATGAGGGATTTCAAAACATTCTGAAGAGTGCACAGAAGTTGGCAGAGGAACTTCACACTGAAGCTATTTTCCCACCCATTCAAGAATACAGGAGTCACCGAAGAAGACGACATTTTGATTATGAGGCACGGGATAATCCCATAAAAGACCCCAAACAACAATTCAAAGTTGAATTATTTAACCAGGTGCTAGATTGTGGAATACAGTCAGTTGAACGTTTCATGCAGCTCAAGGAACGCAGCAGTATATTTGGGATGTTGTATGATATTCCAGAACTCCTTGCTATACCTGAAGAAGACCTACACCAGCAATGCAGGGCACTAGAGACACTGTTGACTCATGATGACATGTGCAATATTGATGCGAGTGATTTAGGTGCTGAACTGAAAGCCCTTTCAAGATCCATTTCTGCAGGATCAACTCCAAAGGCTGTTCTGGAATATATGTGCACAAATAAGATGACTACCCTCTTTCCAAATGCTTTTGTTCAAATCTTTGCAACCAAGAAGGCATGGAAAGCACCACTTTGATTATTCAAAGAGATAAAAATGCCAGTGTTTACTATGCAGACAAGAAAAGTTCCATTTGCTGTTCAGGCGTTTGAAAGTTAAGTGTTACTTAAAATTTTTGAACAAGGCATTTTAAGTTGTTAGTTCTCCTTTATTTGGGTACGTAGCAGAGCAGTACCATGAGAGGAGTAGAACAGGAAGAAGGCAGAATTGAGACCTTTCAAAGTTTTGGTCCAAGTGAGAGGGCATGGGGGTGTCATTTGAGCTCCCCGCCTCAGGTGCCAGAATGTTGTGGGCTGGCTCTGGGGAAACATAAACAGGTGATGCGGTAGTGTTTTAAGGCTATGTCTACACTATAAACTTCGGTCAACAAGTTACATTGGCATAAAGCCACCACAGTTAGTATATTGCTTGTGAATGTGCATACTTGGCTCCATGTGTCTGGTGTGTGTACAAGCACTCCTGGTGAGTACACTGATGCACAGCGCAGTGCACCATGATATCCCAATGTGCAATTTGCCACTGACCCCCACAGTCTTTTGGGAAGTTTTTTGGCAATGCATGCTGAGGCTGAAACGCTCCCAGTCATGCCTGGGTGACAAGGGGGCAGCTTCTCGGTATGCAATTGCCTCCATCCCATAAGGTCATCTATATCCCATAACTTTTGTGCCTTTTTTCAAAATCTCACAAACCCGTGCAGTCCTCCTCACTGTCCACCATCTCTGTCAGAAGCATGGACTCTGCACAGCTCTGCAGTATTGTCATAAGTATTGCAAGCACAAGACACCCGATCATCCAGTATTAGCAGAGCTGCACTAAATGAAAGAGTGGGGAATAGGATGATTTTTTTGGAGGACAGATTGCTGTGGGACAAGCGAGAACCAATTCAAGGTTGTCGGTGGGGTTTATGGAGCGGCTGCAGCTAGTGGAGCACTGCTTCTGGGCTCAAGAAATGAGCACTGACTGTTGGGATTGTATTGTAATGCGGGTTTGGGATGACCAATGGCTGCAGAACTTTTGGAGGCATGAGGTCACATTCCTGGATCTGTGGGCCAAGCTCGCTCCAGCCCCCAGTGCAGGGATGCCAAACTGAGAGCTGCACAGAGAGTGGAGAAGCAAGTGGTGATTTCTGTGTGGAATTTTACAGCACTGGATTTCTCCTGGGTCAGTGGGAAGTCCTTTTGGAATTGGAAAATCTGCTGTGGGGGGGCTTTGTCATGCAAGTGTGCAGGGCCATTAATCGCCTCCTACTGCACAGGACTGTGACTCTGGGTGATATTCAGGACATAGTGGAGGGGTTTGCAAAAGTGGGATTCCCAACCTGCGATGGGGCAATAGACAGCACACATCTCTCTCTCAGCACCAGACCACCTTGCTACAAAGTACAGTCGCGGAAAGCACTACTTTTCCATGGTTATAGAAGCACTGGTGGACCACCAGGGATGCTTCACTGACATCAGCGTATGCTGGTCAGAGAAGGTGTGTGACACTCGCTCACATCTCTAAGAAAATAGGACTGTTTGGAAAGGTACAAGCAGATTACTATTGGGGAATTTTGAAGTGCCAATAGTGATCTTGGGGGACCAAGCCTGCCCTTTACTACTTTGCCTCAGGGAACTGTACACCAGCCACCTTGACAGCACCAAGGAAAGATTAAGCTATTGGCCCAGCAGGTGCAGAATGACAGCTGAATGTGCTTTTTGGTAAATAGAAGGGACGCTTGTGTTGTTTACTTACAAGATTGGATCTCAGTGAGAAAAATATCCCAATGGTTAGAGCAGTCCATTCTGTTCCATATATCTGTGAAGCCAAGGGGGAAAAGTTGCTGCCAGGGTGGAGATGGAACAGCTGTCTGAGTTTGAACAGCCAGACACAAGGGCTATCAGATCAGAGCAGAGCTATACAACTGAGGGAGGCTTTGAAAGAGCACGTTAACAGTGAGCCAGAGTAATACATTGTGGTGTACTGTGCTCTGCGTGGTCCTGCTATTTTGGCGCCTGTTAGGAAATGTGTGGTGCTTGATGTACTTGTGTGAATAAGATACTGTCAATGCACCTATTAATTTTGCGGTGCTTGCTGTACATTCGTTTGTCACTGATCCTATGAGTTGTCACGCTGCATGGTAACAAGTAATTGGTTGCTTGCAGAACTGCTAGATATTCTGCAGACTATGCTGTGAACTAATGAAGATGAATTGTGTTCCAAAAAATAAATTTTATTCTGTCACAAAATGAGTGAAAAGAAAAATATCTGCAATTTAAATGGTAAATACATATAAAAACGTAATAAATTAATACAACAGAACTTATGAAAGAGAATGAACATGCATGCTGACTTTAGCGACATATTCAGTGAATTGTGAAAGCCAAGCTTGGTGTAGGTGTAGCTGTGCTTGTCCTTAGTGTCTCCCGAGATGGGATGATAGGGATAGGACAGTGGCCCCTGACACCATGTAGAATATTGAGGGGGTTGGGGTGGGGATGATGTAGGGAGGTGCTTCAGTGGAGTTCTCCATGGACTGCACAGGGAGGCAAGCCCAGGATTGTTGAACCTGAAGGATTGAAGTGATCATGCCTCCATGCATAGCACTGTAAGACCACTATTAGAACACTATGTCCAGTTCTGGTGTCCATACTTCAACATGGATGTGGAAATACTGGAGAGAGTTTGAAGGAGGTCCACAAACATGATCTAGGGGTGGAAAACAAACCTTACAATGTGAAGCTTAAGCACCGTAATTTAAAGTCGTTATGTCAAGATTAGATATCTTTCTAAAAGTTATGCTTTAATCCAGTTTCTGGGAGAAATTCTATGTCCCACGATGGGAGGGGGAGTGTCTGGGATCATCATGATGGTCCCTTCCAGCCTTGGAATCTCCTTGGTTCATCCCCTTCCTTTCCTTCATGGACATGGGGAGGACAGGATTGCAGGCATTACCCTCAATATGCTCATAATACTCACAGCTCTGCATTCAGACAGTGACTATAAACAAATTTCATGCTTCAGAGTTTGTTGGTCATCTCCAGGGTCAGGAAGGGTTTTTTTCCCCTGACACACAATTGGCCAGATGTATTCTGGGTTTTGTTTTGGATTTTTTTGCCTTCCTCGGAAGCATCAGAGACTGACTACAGCTTGAGAGGAGAAACTGGACAGGATGAACCAATGCTTCGAAGTGATACAGAGAATCCTCTTTCTTAGATACTTGGTTGGTATATCTTGCTCCCAGTGCTTGGGATTAAACTGATCATTAGACTTGGAGTTAAGAAGGAATTTCCCCGCAGGTTAGATTGTCAGGGATCTTGAGGAGAGGATTGCCTTTCTTTTCAGCGTGGATTGCCTGCTAGGACCAGCTGGGCATATTTCACCTCCTCAGTTCCTTGCCATAGCTGAGGCCTGGGTGGCACCTTGGTCTCTCCTCTCTGCCTGCGGAACACAACAGTTGTCTCCTAAGGACTGAAATGCTTAAATTTAACTAAAGTCATTGGGCTTAATATAGGATCATTTAGGTGAAATTTAACAGCCTGTGATATACAGGAGGTCAGACTAGATGATCTAACAGTCCCTTCCAGCCTAAAAATCTATGAAACATTGATCTGACCTGCTGTACTATTCTCATAATTTCCATCCTTTAGTAAATTTTGATATTTCAGAATTTTTCATCCTGAATCAGGATGAAAAGTTAAAATATTCAAATGCAGCATTGTGAAAAATTGCAATCTGAAGATGTCAAAACATTTAGTTTTGGCTTGGTTTGACTTTAATCTGTGTCCCCCTAAGATGCTGCTGTGCCTCATGGGAGCGGCAGTTTGGATGCTCCTTCCCTCCGTTCTCCTATATGGGCTTGACTCCCTGTTTGCAACTCCCATAATGCACTGCAGCAGCTCAGCCAGAGGGGAGGCTGCTGTATGCAGTATCAGTGGCTCAGCTAGGGAAATTGGCCTATAGAGGGGAATGGGAGTGTGAGGTACGAGACCTACAATTCCAATAAGGCACTGCATCAGCTTAGGTGAGACATATTAATATTGATGCTACACAAAATGTAATATTTCATTTTTAACTTAACAATAGAAAATTCCCCCCCCCAAAAAAAAAAAAAAAAAAAAGTTCAGTAAACTCAAAACTTTTCCAGGGAAAACTGATTGTGCAGAAACTGCTTTGTTCCATCAAAAACATATTTTGATGGAGAATTCCTGGCCAGCTCTACTCAATAACTTATTGTTCTGGATTCTTGTGTTAATAAACTATCAGATTGTATAGTGATGAGGGGGAAGCAGATGTTATTTGCAGTTCAAAATTTTTTACTACTGGTGGTAGTAGTAGCAACTCTAAGGGAGAAGGATTTGGACATTGGGGGGTGGGGGCAGGAGGGAATGTCCCTTTTTTAATATGAAGTGTTTCATGTGATCTTGGGAATCTACAGATGAATGTATTTCAGAGACTAGAAGACCTAGGGAATACAGAGAGGGGTAGTGGCGTAAATACTAAAGGGTGAGGTTGCCAAATTATTAGCTTTTTTAAAAAAAAGGCGGGGGGGGCGCAAAAAAGACAAACATGAAGTTGGAGTCTGGAGAAAGTTTCTGGGCTTTGAGTAAACGGGGCAGCGCCTTTGTTCCTCTCCTCAAATAAAATTAAAACAACAGCATAGAATAAGAACTAAATGACTAATCACTCAGGTGATTGCATCACTGCCGTAGCCTGGCCGTGCTTTACTCCCAAAGTTGTGGACTTTTAAATAACAAACACATTTGTTTTTCTGTGTTATGGAGATGAATGTAATTTGTATTCCCTTTCCAGCTATGATAAAACTGTTCCCAATATGTCAGGAATAAATTAACCCCAAATTCCCTTAGCACTTTCACAGCTATCGGGGGAATATATGTTCTACAATGCTATTTCCTCCTTTTGCTTTTACATAAGTAGGCTTTTTGTCTGTACTGTAGTTAGCTGAACATGGATATGACAAACACGTAAGATGTTAAATTAAAGTATGGAGATTTTGGTTTTGACCTTTTTTTGGGCAAAGATGGTCTGAGTTTTCACCCAAAAGCTTTTAACATGCAGGTGAACTTTCTGGGGGGAGAAAAGCAGCCACTCTGTTGTAGTAAATTTTCCAAATGGAGATGAGGAAATGGAGATCTTCTTACAGAAATACTGTAAAATGAAACAATTGCCTGTAGTTTTAGTGGAGACAGATGGGTGTGGACTTAAGACAGCAAACAAGGAAACTATGTATTATGCAGTTTCAGAGTGACTCAATGTGGTCATTCCAGTTGTGGTAGGTTTTCTCCATATTTTTCTGTCTTTGCACTTGCCTCCCCCCTTTTAGCAGATACCCAAATTAACCTGTCCACCGGCTCAGTATTTAGTCCAGTGCTTCTCAAGCTATGTGATGTGGGGGACCGGCAATTTTTTTTTTTCCAATATGCGCGCAGACCGGCAGCTGATGGCTCGTGGACTGGCAGCAGTCCACGGACCACCACTTTGAGTAGCACTGATCTAGTCCTCAAGAAAAATAACTAACTTAGTGGCTTATCCTCCAGTAAATGCTAATGTTATAATTGGGACTCGGCAGCAAGCTGAAACTGTTGTGCCAACGCCCTGTGGTTTCTGCAGCAGATTTAGGTAAATTTTAATTCAGCAACTCAGTTCTAGTTCTAGTTTAATTCAGCAACATCTAGCTCTTTTAGATGTACAGAAGAAAAGTTCTCTGAAAGGGCCCTAGAAAAGACAGTATTTGTCTCCATTTTACGGGGGGGAAACTGAGGCACAGGGGTGATGTGACCTGTGCAAGGTCAGACTCCAAACTGGTAATAAATCTGGGAGAAAATCTCAAGTCTCTTGACTTAATCCAGTGCACTTTCCCCTAGTCTATTAAAACAGATAATGCACCCCATACACTATCCCTTGTGGTGTCTGAGGTGTGTTTTGTTTTGTTTTTTTTGTTGTTTTTTTTAATACCAAAGACATCTTCGTTTATGGTACCCTTAAGTTTTCAATGTTTGGCTAATTTTTGTATTGAAGTTACAGTAGCTGAATGTGGATGGAGGGGAACCTGGAGATCAACAGCTGGGCAGGGAAAAGTTGGTAATTCTGAGATTCAGGAAGGTGGGCAACAGTTTAGGTGTTGGGCAGTTTGGAGGTAGCTGAATCTTCTGATGCAAGAGGGGATGCCGCTCCTCTTTCCCTCACCCTCCTGGACAGGTGACTGGACATTGTGGGTGAGATCCTGTGCTTAGCCTCCAAGAGGCATAGCACCAACCTCTCCACCCAGGTGGAGCAGGGCTAAGGTAGCTTTAGGCCACTTTTTCACCCACCTGATCCTGGGCCACTGCAGGGGCTGGAGTGACCACTAGTGTTATTTAGACAGCTCTGTCTAAATTAATGGCAGCCTATTCCTGCCATTCAGTCTTGATTAAAAATTGCTAGTGATGGCGAATTCACCACAGCTCTTGGTAAGTTGTTCCAATGGTTAATTAT